>NC_143499.1:5842500-7083750 GCF_051622355.1 Phaseolus vulgaris
TTTTGTTTTTCTTTTGGTTTTGGCAACTTTGGACAATGTTTCTCTTTTGATTGTTGTACGTGTTCTCTAATCATCTTATGCATTTTGAAATGTTCATTTGTGGTTACTTTCTCTTTAGGCATAAATCCTATAAGAGATGGTAACAACTTAAAAGGAGAAAGATGATTTAGCCCACATATAACCTCAAAAGTAGAAATACAAGTAGTTTTGTGAACTACTTTATGGTATGTATGCTCATCTCTAGAGTTGTTGATGAGAATCAAATAAATGAGGCTTTTATTAATGAAGGAAGAGGACATCCACCCTTACATTTGAAGTTCTTCCTTCTAGTCTTCTCAAAATTAAAAGAAGACATAAAATAAAGATGAGGCCCAAGCCCAAAGCCCAAGCCCAAGCCCAAGCCCAAGAAGGCCAAAGCCCAACAAGCCCAAGTCCATCCCATGAGGGGCAAGGCCAAGCATTAAATAAAATAGCATCATTTGAATTACTCTTAGGAGGTGAGGATATTAAATAAAGGAGTGTGAAAATGTAAAATAAAGTCACATTGTCAATGTGACTTAGGAGAGTAGGTGTAGGTGTAGTTTTTAGGAGGTGTCATAGTAGAAAAAGATCACACCTCCCATCTGACTTGTTTTTGGTGGGAATTTCAAATGAGTTTTATTTGAATTTTCCCACCTATTTTCCAGCACCCTCACACTATAATTAGAGGTGTGGGCTCTTGTAAAATTCAGATTAGAAATTAGTAATAGAGAAACTCTACTCAATTTGAGAGAGAATTTGTGAGAACTTGTCTTTTCCTTCACCTTGTCTTATCTTGAGTGCAATTGGTTCTCTCAAGTGGCGACACTAGCTCACTCATCTTGGAGCCTTCACCATCCAAGTGGCGTGATCACCAAACCAAGTCTTCCATCTCCATAAGTTCTTCTTTCTTTCATCTTCATGTTCATATGAAATTCCTAAAACATGTTTAGTTTCTTTTGTTCGGTTCATCTTCCTTTTCTTGCACTTATGTTCGGCTATTTTCAATTGTTTCTGTTTTAATTCGGTTGAGTAGCTTCTTTTCATAATCTGTTTGGTTCAATTGTTTTCTTAAGAGTTTCAATCGGTTCATTTGCCTTTCTACACAATTTGTTCGGTTCTATTGACAATAGATGGATCCTCCATATGAGTTTGGTGTTTGGTGCAAGTTTTAGTGAGTTCTTGAAACATAGAACATTGATCCAATTCTATTAAAAGTCCCTAAGCTATGTCCAACTCAAGTTGATTCCATAGAATGTCAAAGAATCATCTCTACTTTGCTAGTGGAATCATATCATGTGGTATCTAGAGTTTAGCTTTGTTCTTGTTTAGGTTTCTGAGTTTTATACTTGATCCTTTGTGCATTTTCTCTTTTAGTATTGAGTTCATAATTGTATTTTAGACCTATACAAGTTCCTATACATCATTTCCATTATGTCTTTGCTAGTTCTTAATTCTGTTTTTCATTCCTGTTAGGATTCCTCTGTTTTTCTGAAAATGTGCTTACTGTTTCGATTTATTGCAATTGATTTACTCACTGGATATTTCTGAAATTCTGGATTTGTGTTCTTCAAAGTGTTATAAAACAGTAGAAAAAAGAAGTACTTCAAAATTCCAAGTACAAAAAAAATGATAAATCAAAAACAAAAAGTGTGCAATTCTTCCGAAAAAAATACGGTAATCTGGCAGTGATTTTGAAAAAATTATCCCAATTAATTGGCTTATTTGAGAGAGAATTGGAGAGCTTTGTGCCTTCCTCACTTAGTCTTATCTTGACTGTTCTTGGTTACCTCAAGTGGCGGCATAGCACACTCATCTTGGAGTCTTCATCCTCTAAGTGGCTTGATCATCCAACCAAACCATCCATCTTCATGAGCTTTCTCTTCTCCTTCCTTCCTTCTCCTTTTATGTTCATGTCTTAGCTTGTTTTCTTTGCTTTTTTAGTTTCGGTATTCTAGTTTCCCTTGCTTTTTGCTTCGGTCCTTTTACATTTGTTGTTCCTCTCTACTTCTTCTTTTCTAGTTGTTCTTTTGATTCAATTGACAATACATGGATCTTCCATGTGAGTTTTGGTTTTGGTACTAGTCTTGGTGAGTTCTTGAACATAGAACCTTGATCCAATTCTATTAAAAAGTGCCTACCTCATATCCAACTCAAGTTGATTCCTAAGAATGTCAAGAATCATTCATATTGTGCTATTGGAATCATATCATGTGGTATCTAGAGTTTAGGTGTGTTCTTCTTTAATTTTGAGTTGTGTTGCACTTTTAATTCAAGAGCTCTATATTCTTGCTGTTTCATTTCTGTTTTTAGGCTTATTTTGAGTTTTATTGCTGTTTTCTTAATTGTGCCTATCATGTGTTTGTGTATTTTCCGTTTTGAATCCATACAAGTTTTGTCATAGTCATGTTTTTCCAAGCATGTCATCACTTCTTATAGTACTTGATGGCATTTTCATGTGTTCTTCTTGAATCAAAGTAGTGAAAATGATGCGGAAGCAATGGGTGAGTGAAACAAAGCCCTCCTAGGAGTTGTGTTGGCTTTGAAGGTGCATGATGAGTATGGGTTTGAGAGGTTCGGCCAGCTCAAAGGAGAAAGGTGAAAGGATTGAAGTTTATAGCCTAGATTTCTAGGAGAAGTAAAGCTAGTGCACAAAAATGGGCAGCATAACAATACTCCATTAAACTTGAAAATACAAGGTGTTAGCCTTCCTATTTATAGGCTAGTTTGGGACGTAAATGATAAGCTACATTACAAGGAAAAGAAAACCAAAAATAAAGCTAAATTCTAGGGTGCAATGACCGGCCATACACAACCCTAGTTTCTAGAAGGTTTCCATCCAAAATGCTTCCTACACTATCCTATCTACTAAGTACCCCCAATGGGCCTTTATGCAAACATATACAAAGCCTTCTCTCTTCCATCCGTGGCCTCATTTGCTTGTGTTTGAATATGTTTGGCCATTGATCTTGTAAGGGGACCTAGACGGTCTAGCTCCAAGGGTAGCCTCCCTCCTTCACGTCCTAGACGCTCACCTTCACGTCCTAGACGCTCACCTTCACGTCCTAGACGCTCACCTTTACGTCCTAGACGCTCACCTTGGTCTTGGTCTTGGTCTAGACGCTCTCCTTGGCTTGCTTGGGTAGGTGTGCTTGGCCCTCCTCCATCATCCCCTCCCCCTTGGAAAGGATTTGTCCTCAAATCCAGCTCGTCATCGTCATTAGTACCTACAAATGGAGAAAGATCAATTACATTAAAAGTGTCATGTACTCCATATTCAAGAGGTAGGTCCAACTTATATGCATTGTTGTTGACTTAGTTTGGACTTCCTTTGATTTGGAAATCTATCTTTTCGAAGATGAAGCCAAACTAAGTCTCCTTCCTCAAAAATTATTTCTCTCTTCCCTTTGTTGTTGTATTTTGTGTACTTCTCATTTTGTTGTTGTATTTGGATTTTAATCTTCTCATGCATTTTCTTGACAAAATCAGCTTTGAGTACTCCTTCCTTATGCACAAAATCTTGTGGATTAGGAAGGGGTATCAAGTCCATGGGCGTGAGAGGATTGAAACCATATACTACCTCAAAAGGAGAAGCATTAGTAGTCTTGTGAACTACCCTATTATAAGCAAATTCAATGTGGGGAAGGTACTCATCCCAAGATTTGTGGCTTCCCTTCATGATAGCCCTAAGCATAGTTCCAAGAGATCTATTGACTACTTCGGTTTGCCCATCCGTTTGAGGATGACAAGAAGTTGAAAATTGTAGTCTTGTTCCAAGTTTACCCCAAAGAGTTTTCCAAAAGTGGCTTATAAACTTGGGATCTCTATCGGACACTATACTTCTAGGGAGACCATGGAGTCTCACCACTTCTCTAAAGAAGAGTTTAGAAATATTTTGAGCATCATCTACTTTGTGGCATGGAATAAAGTGGGACATTTTGCTAAAACGGTCCACTACCACAAAAATAGAGTCATGGCCTCTTGCAGTCCTAGGGAGTCCTAAAATGAAATCCATGCTAATGTCTTCCCAAGGAGCATTTGCAATCGGCAAAGGGGTGTAGAGTCCATGCGGCATTGTTCTAGACTTTGCTTTTAAACATGAGATACATCTAGAACAATGTCGTTGGACATCTTTCCTCATGTGTGGCCAACAAAATTTTGCTTTTAAGAGATCTAGAGTCTTATCAACTCCAAAATGGCCCATGAGTCCCCCTTCATGTGATTCTTTGACAAGGAGTTTTCTATGTGTTCCTTGGGGAATGCAAAGTTTTCCTTCTTTAAAAAGATATCCCTCGGACACATAGTAACCTCCTTGTGCTCTATGTAGACATTGAGCATAGATGGATGAGAGTTCTTGGTCTTCTTGGTAAAGCTCTCTTATGTGGTCAAATCCAAGAATTTGGGCACCTAGTTTTGAAAAGAGTGTGTGCCGTCTTGAAAGAGCATCGGCCACTATATTGGTGCTCCCTTTCTTGTATTTGATTACATAAGGAAATTGTTCAAGAAATTCCATCCATTTAGCATGTCTCTTGTTGAGCTTGTGTTGGCCCTTTAAATATTTTAAAGACTCGTGATCACTATGGATAACAAATTCTTTGGACACAAGGTAGTGTTCCCAAGTCTTTAGGGCTCGCACAAGAGCATAGAGCTCTTTGTCATAGGTGGGGTAGTTGAGGGTGGCACCATGGAGTTTTTCACTAAAATAAGCAATGGGGTGTCCACCTTGCAACAAAACCGCACCTATGCCTACCCCCGATGCATCACACTCTATCTCAAAAGTTTTGGAAAAATTTGGAAGAGATAGAATGGGTGCATTGGTGAGTTAAGCTTTGAGCCTTTGAAAGGCTTGCTCATGCTTTTCATTCCAACAAAATGCAACATCTTTTTTCACAAGTTCATTCAAAGGAGAAGCTAGACTAGAAAAATTAGGTACAAACCTTCTATAGAAGCTAGCTAAACCATGAAAACTTCTTACATCACTTACATTTTGTGGAGTTGGCCACTCGCGGATGGCTTTGATTTTCTCGGGATCTACATGCACCCCCTTTTTGTTAACTATGAAACCTAAGAAAACTACACTATCTACACAAAAGGTACACTTATCCCTATTGGCAAAAAGACTATTTTTCCTAAGAACTAGAAGAACTTCCCTAAGGTGACTTAGATGGTCTTCTAGGCTTTTACTATAGACTAAGATATCATCAAAGTAAACTACTACATATTTACCTATACAATCTCTCAAGGTGTGATTCATAAGCCTCATGAATGTGCTTGGAGCATTAGTAAGCCCAAAGGGCATCACCAACCACTCGTATAATCCAAATTTGGTCTTAAAAGCGGTTTTCCACTCATCACCCTCCTTGATTCGAATTTGGTGATATCCACTTTTAAGGTCAATCTTGGAGAATAGAGTTGACCCATGCAATTCATCAAGCATATCATCAAGCCTCGGGATTGGATGCCTATACTTGATGGTGATGTTGTTGATTGCTCTACAATCACAACACATACGCCATTTTCCATCTTTTTTTGGCACCAACAAGACAGGTACAGCACAAGGGCTTAGGCTCTTTTGAACCCAACCCTTCTCCAACAAGTCTTGAACTTGTGATTCTATCTCCTTTGTTTCCTCGGGGTTGGTTCTATAAGCAGGCCTATTTGGTAGGCTTGCCCCCGGTATAAAGTCAATTTGATGTTCTATCCCCCTAAGAGGAGGAAGCCCAATGGGTCCTTCTTGGGAGAATAGATCTTCAAATTCACTCAAAAGGTTTTCTACTTGAGGAGGTAAAACCATGAGTTCACTACTTGTGGCAGTGCATGTAAGTGCTCCTTTACAAAAGATAAGGCTTGGTTGTTCAACAAGAAGCAAGTTTTCAAAAACATTTTCAAGAGATTTTTCTTGTTGACCAACCTTGTGGGAAGGAACACTCTTCTCCCACGCCTTTCTATCCCTAAGGATTTTCTCTTTTTCTAGCTCTCTTTTTTTTTTTGTTTTCCTCATCCCTCTTTTGTTTCATTTGTATTTGGTCTTTCACCACTTGAGAATGTGGTAAAGGACTAAGTACAAACTTTTTATATTTATGGGTGAAGGAAATCTCGTTAGTGAGACCATCATGCAAGGTTTTCTTATCAAATTGCCATGGCCTCCCTAATAAGATATGGCAAGCTTCCATAGGCACTACATCACATAAAACTTTGTCTTTGTAGTTCCCTATGGAAAACTTGATTTCCACTTGCTTGTCTACATGTAGTTCCCCATTTTCATTAAGCCATTGAAGTTTGTAAGGTTTTGGGTGAGGAACTACTTGTAGCTTAAGCTTTTCAACCATCCTAGCACTACAACAATTACAACTAGATCCACTATCCACAATGAGAGAACATATATTTTTTAAAACATTGCATCTTGTATGAAAGATGTTCTCCCTTTGTGTTTCCATGGATGTGCTAGGGTGATTGTTGAGGGTTCTCCTAATCATAAGCAATTCTCCCTCTAGTGGAGCTACCCTCTCATCCTCTCCCCCTTCCTCTTTCTCACTAGGCTCATCCTCGCCACTAGTGTACTCGTCTACACCTTTTAAAAACAAAGTCCTTTGGTTTGGACATTGTGCTTGCACATGCCCCCTACCATAGCACTTAAAACACTTGACATCTCTAGCTCGGATGGGTGGGGTTGAGGTTTCTTTGGTGAAGGGCTTGGTAGGCTCTTTTGGTTTTTCCTTGGATGTACTACCCTCCCTTCTAAACTCTTTCTTGGGATAAAAGCTAGAATAGGGGCTCACCTTTTGACTTGAGGTTTTGCGCAAGTTTTGTTGCTCAACTTTAATGCAAAGTTGAACCAAATCATTCAAGTCTTGATAAGGTAAGAGCTTTACTCTATCTCTTATCTCAAGTGATAGGCCACTAAGGAACCTAGCAATGGTGGTTTCCTCTTCCTCTCTAATAGAGGCTCTCATCATATAGAGCTCCATCTTTTGTCTATACTCCTCTACGCTCATATTTCTTTGTTGGAGTCTTTGGAGCTTGTCCATCAACTCCCTATGGTAGTAAGAGGGTATATGTCGACGTCTTAGGGCTCCCCTAAGGTCATTCCAATATGTAATGGAAGGTTCCCTATGAAGACGTCTATCTCTTTCGAGAGAGGTCCACCAATACATGGCATTCCCTTGGAAAGTAAGGGTGGCTAAGGGTACTTTTCGTTCCTCACTTACCCTATGGCAAGCAAAAAGTTGCTCTACCTTCATCTCCCAATCTAGATATACTTCTACATTTTCCTTTCCATGAAAATGAGGTAGGTCTACTCTTGTTTCCCTTGGCACCTCTTGTTCCCTTTGCCTAGTTCTTCTAGGGGGTGGTTGGTAATAATCATTGATTCTACGGCTTCCCTCCCCTAGAGACTCAATACTTTGAGAATGGGATGCATGAGTTTTTTTTTGATTTTTGTGATTTTTGTGACTTCTCTTCTTGAGCTTTAGCCAACTCATTGATTTTGTTCTCATTCTCCAATTGTCTAAAAGAGATCAATTGTACCGCTTGGGATACTTCTTTTAAAAGAGTTTTCAAAGATTTTACTTCACTTTCTATAGACTTTGGAGAGTGAGAAGAAGAAGACATGGCTAAAACTTTGTGTATATAGGTGTTTTACTTGGAGAAAGTTTAGGAAAGTTAGAGAAGGGAGTTTTCCAGGTAAGGGAGGTGAGTCACAATGGACTACTTAAGTACCAAGCCTTTTCCTTGCCAAAAACTTTCCTCCAATGACTTCACACAAAATTTTCTCTTAGTAGAACACTTAGAACACAAGAAGTTGAGAAATCAAAAAGCTAGAAAACTATGTAAGCTAGATATGCAGCAAAACTAGTCGGTATAGCACAAAATTAAACAATACTAAACATGCAAAACGTTTCTACCAAAACAAAAGAAATACAAGTTCAAACAAGCAACAAATTACTAAGCAAATTGACTATGCTATTCGGCCCTAGGTGAGGCTTCTTGGACACTTTGAGCCCTTGAAGACACACTCACCGTCTAAAACGTAATTTAAAAGAGGTAATTAACAATAAACCAAGTTGTAAAGGAGATAAGAAAACCCCCTTTGTTGTTCCTCTTTTTGGTTAGTGCACTTTCTTTGTTGTCTTGATTGTTGATCTTCTAGGTGTTTGTAGTGTTTGTTTCAAGGAGCTTGTTTCGCCTTAGCTTGACTCCTCCTTAGAAAGTTGGCTTTAATTCTCCAATTTCCAGCACCTATTCACAAGGGCTTAACCTTAAACCAAGTCAATTTCCATGCACATAAGCACCAAGAGAGAATTAAATTCTAGCACCCAAAATGAGAGGTCAAGAAACAAAAGCAAGAAACAAATTTAATTGAAAGAAAACAGTACCACCAAAAGGATTTATAATATGACAACTTAGAAGGAGATTCAAGAAATTAAAGCAAACAATTAAAGGTACTCAATAAAAGTTGGCACACAAAAGGAATTCCTAAAGAAAAGCACTAGATTAGATGACCAAATAAAAAAAACAGCACCACTGGAAAATGTTGTGGGCCAGAAAACGTGTTTGTTCCCCGATTTATGCTGAGCTGTAATTGTAAAATTTGTTTCTGAAATTTGGATGCAAGAAAATTCAGGATCTTATCTAAATTTTGGCTTTGGAATCACCTAAAACGCATGCACCATTTTTTTTTAATAATTTTTGCAAATTTGGTGTGCAGTTAGGCCAGCTGGAGCGCTCAAGATTTGCACTCTGATTTTGTAAGATTTATCATTTTTTTTCTGTTGCTTCTTTTGACCTCATTCTTTTTTTGTCTTTTCTATAACACCTTAAACTTGCATTTTCCAGAAATTCAGAATTTTCCTATGGGTGGAAAAATTTTGTTAAACAAAACAGCCCAGAACAGAGAGATGATACAGGGGAAATCTGGAAAACTGGAAGAAAACAGCAAGACAAGTAAGGAATTGAAATGACAAAGATGAAATAAAGAAGAACTGAAATTAAAAGACCAAGCTACTCATCTTGAAGAACCAAAAGCTCATGATACCAAATGATGGCATTTTCATGTGTTCTTCTTGAATCAAAGTAGTGAAAATGATGCGGAAGCAATGGGTGAGTGAAACAAAGCCCTCCTAGGAGTTGTGTTGGCTTTGAAGGTGCATGATGAGTATGGGTTTGAGAGGTTCGGCCAGCTCAAAGGAGAAAGGTGAAAGGATTGAAGTTTATAGCCTAGATTTCTAGGAGAAGTAAAGCTAGTGCACAAAAATGGGCAGCATAACAATACTCCATTAAACTTGAAAATACAAGGTGTTAGCCTTCCTATTTATAGGCTAGTTTGGGACGTAAATGATAAGCTACATTACAAGGAAAAGAAAACCAAAAATAAAGCTAAATTCTAGGGTGCAATGACCGGCCATACACAACCCTAGTTTCTAGAAGGTTTCCATCCAAAATGCTTCCTACACTATCCTATCTACTAAGTACCCCCAATGGGCCTTTATGCAAACATATACAAAGCCTTCTCTCTTCCATCCGTGGCCTCATTTGCTTGTGTTTGAATATGTTTGGCCATTGATCTTGTAAGGGGACCTAGACGGTCTAGCTCCAAGGGTAGCCTCCCTCCTTCACGTCCTAGACGCTCACCTTCACGTCCTAGACGCTCACCTTCACGTCCTAGACGCTCACCTTCACGTCCTAGACGCTCACCTTCACGTCCTAGACGCTCACCTTTACGTCCTAGACGCTCACCTTGGTCTTGGTCTTGGTCTAGACGCTCACCTCCAGTAGCTCTGTTTTTGTTTTCTTCATCTACTCTAGTACTTTTCTTTAGGTATCTTTTGTGTGCCTTATTTTTCATTGAGTACCTTATTTTCTTGCTTGTCTTTTATTCATTACTCTTTGAGTTTGTCATACATCTAGTATTCCTTTTGTTATTGCCTTTCCTTGCTTATACCTTTTCTTGCTTGTCTTTCATTATTCATTGGTTTTGTGGTGAAGTGCCTTGAAGATTGTGTGCTATTGCTTTGACATATTTCATTTGAGGTTACTCAAGGCCTCAAGATCAGCTTGGTAAAGGGAGTTGTACCGCCTTGGTGGTCGGGTGTGATGACGTGGCATCCTGCTACAGTGTAGGCGTGTTGACAAGGCGCCAGGTTGGCAGATGGGAAGGAAGTCGGGAGGCACGTGTAGTCGCCAGTTGTTAAGTTGGCGTGTTCCGATTTCCAGATTGCCAGAATGGGCGATCGCCAGGTTGAAGATGAAGTCGCCAGATGTAGACTCAGGCAACCAAGCAGTCGGAGATCGCCAGAACAAGCACATCGCCGAAGATGAAGGAGAAGCAGATTATGAAGGCGGCCGGCGAGACCACAGGGAAGGTGTATGAAGGCCCTAACTCGCCAGTTTCAGTAGAGATCGCACTCCTAAGTTTGCTATGCACTGGGCAGTACCATGCATACGTAACTTAGCCAATATGAGAGTAGAAGCAGCGCCAAGTCAGGGAACCTCCAGATGATGGCACGTGTATGGTTGGATGCAGGCCACGTGTCCAAGTCTGCAACTGCCAGGAGAGAGAAAGTCACCAGGTATATAAGAGCTCTTAACGAACTTTCTGAGGTACGCACATTCAGTTCATACACTTTACGCTTGCGAGTGACAGAGCTGTTTGTGAGAGGATTTGCACGGTTCTAGTTCTTAGTATTTGGTGATACCGTCACTGACTTGAGCGTCGGAGTGCGATCGGCCGCAGCGGCGCCGTGTCGTTCCTTTGCAGGTTCTTGAAGTAGATCAAGGGGAGGAACGAAGGTGATAAGCGGTGCGCACGTCGATCTCTTGACGAGGCATTCTCCAGCGCTCCGGTCAACAGGCAGGATCATCAGGCGCCCACCGTGGGGCCGTGTAAAACTTGCTCCCATCCACAGCGTGAGTTCGTGGAAGTTTTCGAGGTTTCCTGCGCGGTTGCGTGCTGGTGCAACCGTCGTTCGCAATTTCTTTGAGTTTCGTTCGGTGAAGTTCGCGTTTTGAACCGTTCGTTTGGCTTTTCGATCGGTGGATTCGAGTTCTTTCGTTTGTTTGGTTGATTCGCAGGGAAACGGTGGTTTTTGGTGAAGCTGTGGTTTTCTGCGAAGGTTTGCGGTGTTCTTGAGATTCTTGCGCAGTTTCTCGAGTTTTCTCCGATTGATCGCTGGTTCGATCGTGGTTGAAGTGTTATTTGCTGTATTTCTGTGGTTCGCTGAAGTTAATGAGAAAGATGAGAAGCAATCGTTCCAGTCCCGTGGCTCCTGTCCCTGCCGAAGGCACACCGCCATGACCATGGCGCAGATGGCAGAGATGATGCGCTCGTTGCAGGCAACCGTGGAAGCCTCGCGTGTAGAGCAGGCAAGGATACATGAGGACCTGGTCGCCTCTCGCGCCAGGAACGAGGAGCTCAGCAAGGTAGCTGAGGAGCTGCGTCGAGCTCTTCAGGAGCAGCAGGGACGTTCTTCTGCTGAAGAGGTGGCACCGTCGACGCCACCTCGTGTGTTCCCAATGCCTTTCATTCAGGCGATTACCGACACGCCTATTCCCACGAGCGTGGTTCCGGTTAAAGCTGTTTTTACCGGCGTGGAGGATCCAGAGGCTCATCTGACCACGTTTCACACACAGATGATGCTGTCGGGAGGGTCAGACGCCGTCTACTGCAAGATGTTCGTAAGTACGCTCCAGGGAACGGCGATGGAGTGGTTTGTGAGCCTGCCTAATGGCCACATAACCAATTTTCAACAATTCTCGAAAATCTTTGTCGAGCAGTATATTGTGAATAAGGCACCGCCCAGGGTGTCCTATGATCTGTTTGATATAAGGCAGTACCATGGGGAGTCCCTCAGAGACTACCTCAATCGCTTCGGAGCGCAGATGGTCAGATCGCCGGCCAAGGATGAAGAAATGCTGGTTTATGCCTTCAAGAAGGGCGTGCAGCCAGGGCCATTCTGCGAGGCCTTGATCAGGGCTCATCCAGCGACGTTTGCTGAAGTCAGGCAACTTGCGGTGGCCCACATCGCCGACGAGAGTGAAGTCGCCGAGAAGAGAGGCAGCGTGGCTCCCGCCAGGCCACGCGCCCAGACCAGGATCCAGCCGCAGAGGGTGTTGGAAACGGCGGCGGCGGCCAGGAAAGACCAAAGAACTCGCTATCCTTACGATAGGAGAAATAAGGGAAGAAGCCAAGCGCGCCAACTACCAGCACGCCAACAACCAGCACGCCGGGAGTACAATCGCCCGCCTAAACACAAATTCGTCATGGGACTTGCGGACCTGATCGCTATCCCTAACATATCTGCTAGGTTGAAGGCGCCCGAGAAGGTGGGAGACAAGGTGCTGGGGTCAAAACAGGACGCCTGGTGCGAGTTCCACCAGTGCTTTGGCCACAACCTGGACTCGTGTTTGTCTTTAGGATACCAGCTCGACGATTTGGTTAAGAGCGGGTTCCTAAATGACTATCTGCTGGATAGGAGGACGGGGGGAGCGTCGAGTTCCCAGCCAGCAGGTGGAGAAGCCCAGCAACACGAGATGCCTATCCATGGGGAGATCCACACCATTGCAGGGGGTTTCTCAGGTGGTGGATGCACCGCATCGCAGAGGAAAAAGTACGCGCGATCGGTAATGGCAGTGGACATGTTTGAAGATCACTCGCCAGAAGTGGACATCACGTTCACAAAGTAGGATCTTCGGGACGTTGTGCCTCATGACAACGATCCCATAGTTATTTCATTGATAACAGCAGGGAGGAAGGTCCACCGAGTTCTGGTGGACCAAGGAAGCTCGACAGACGTGATGTTCTGGCCGACTTTCACGCAGCTGGAATTGCCCCTTGACCAGCTAAGGCCCTATGGAGGGTGCTTATATGGATTCGCTGGCGACCAGGTGGAGGTCAGGGGGTACATTGAGCTGAGAACCACGTTTACAGATGAGGCTGGGTCAAGGACGGAGAAAATCAAGTACCTCATCGTAAACGCCCCTTCAGCATATAACATCCTGTTAGGAAGGCCCACTCTTAACAGGATAGGCGCCATCCCGTCGACACGGCACATGAAGGTGAAGTTGTCGTCCATGGAAACGGTGGTGATCACGATCAAGTCTGAAAAACAAAAGATCAGTGAGCTATGTAACAACTACCCCACCTCCCGGCGTGAAGCCCAGACCGCCGGTATCAGAGGAGGCCGCCGGAAGGGATGTAGAGATGATAGACGCTGAGCTGGGGGAGAGAAATGCTGGCCTGGAGGAGGAAGAGGCGCGGAATCGCCCCGAGGAAGCGAGAGAACTGGGAATCGCCAAGGCGGTGATCGCCAGAGAATCCAGGCCCAAACCTGTCGAGCAGTGGCTCGAGAAGGAGATCGGAGGGAAAGTTTTCAAGCTCGGAAGATCTCTGGAGGTCGATCTCCAGGACCAGATCGCCAAGGTGATTGAGCGGCATCTGGACGCGTTTACTTGGTCCGCTTCGGACATGCCCGGGATCGATCCCGACTTCTTGTGCCATCATCTGGCGATGGACAACATGGTGAGACCGGTGCGACAAAGGAGAAGAAAATTCAATGAAGAGAGGAGACAGGCCACATCAGGGACGAAACACAGAAACTCCTCGCTGCAGGCCACATCAGGGAAGTCCAGTACCCTGAGTGGTTGGCAAATGTCGTACTGGTGAAGAAGAGCAACGGGAAATGGCGCATGTGCGTCGATTTCACCGACCTGAACAAAGCTTGCCCAAAGGATTCGTATCCTTTACCAAGCATTGATGCCCTGGTTGATAGTGCTGCAGGGTGCAAGCTGCTGAGTTTCCTGGATGCCTTCTCGGGCTATAATCAGATCAAGATGCATCCCATGGACGAAGAGAAAACAGCCTTCATGACGGAGAGGTCGTGCTACTGCTATAAGGTGATGCCGTTTGGGCTGAAGAACGCGGGGGCCACGTACCAGAGGTTGATGGATCGAGTACTTGCACCAATGCTGGGAAGGAATGTGCAAGCCTACGTCGATGACATGGTTGTGACCTCGCAGGAGAAGAGCAAGCACGTTGCAGACTTGGAAGAATTGTTCACGACGATCGCCAAGTTCAAGTTAAAGCTCAACCCGGAGAAATGCATTTTCGGCGTGGAGGCTGGGAAATTTTTGGGTTTTCTCTTGACTGAAAGAGGAATAGAAGCTAACCCGGACAAGTGTGCCGCCATCTTGGCGATGAGAAGCCCGGCTACGGTGAAAGAAGTCCAGCAGTTGACAGGTCGGATGGCAGCCCTATCTCGCTTCGTGTCAGCTAGCGGAGAAAAGGGGCATCCCTATTTCCAATGTCTGCGGCGCAATAACAAGTTCGCTTGGACGAAAGAATGCGAGGAAGCTTTCGTCAAGCTAAAAGAGTATCTGGCGAGCCCGCCGGTTCTGTGCAAACAGCTGGCGGGTACCCCTCTCAGGTTGTATTTCGCTGTGACTGAGAGGGCGGTGAGTGCGGTGCTCGCCCAGGATCATGATCAGGCTCAGAAGCCCATTTATTTTGTGAGCAAGGTGTTGCAGGGCCCAGAAACGAGGTATCAGGCCATGGAGAAGGCTGCGCTAGCTGTGGTGTTTTCGGCGAGGAGGTTGCGCCACTACTTCCACAGTTTCACAATACTGGTGATGACTGACCTGCCCATCCAGAAAGTCTTGAAGAAACCCGACGTTGCGGGAAGAATGGTGAAGTGGGCGGTGGAGTTGTCAAAATTTGACATTAAATATGAGCCTCGAGGCCCGATCAAGGGGCAAATCTTTGCAGATTTTGTGGTCGAGCTCTCGTCAGAGGCGACGCGGGTTGAAGGAGACGATTTTCGTTGGGTGCTTTCGGTGGATGGATCGTCGAACCAGCAGGGTAGCGGTGCTGGAGTCATATTGGAAGGACCCAACGGCGTGCTGATCGAACAATCGTTGAGATTTGCTTTCAAAGCCAACAACAATCAAGCAGAGTATGAGGCGCTGATCACCGGGATTTTGCTGGCCAAAGAGATGGGAGCCAGGGTGTTAATGGCTAAGAGTGACTCGCTGCTAGTCACAGGGCAAGTAACAGGCGAGTTCCAGGCTAAAGATCCACAAATGGCGGCTTACTTGGCGTATGTGCAGGAATTGAAGAGTTCCTTTGCCTCTTTTGAAGTGGTACATGTGCCCCGAGAACAGAATGCCCGAGCTGACTTGCTTGCTAAGCTCGCCAGTTCAGGCAAGGGGGGTAGGCAGAGGACGGTAATTCAAGAAACTCTGAAGACGCCGAGGGCATTCGTAGCAGATCACCTGGTCCTTCAGATAAGCAAGTCGACGGAGAGAGCAGCGAGTAGCCATAAGTCTTTGACGCAAGAAACCCTGAGATCGCCGAGAGTTAGAGCATGTCGAGGAGAGAAGGTGGACGTGATGCAGGTCTGCCCCACCCATGAGCCAGACACTTGGATAACACAGTACAAGCGGTGCTTGGCTGATGGCCTCCTCCCGCTAGATCCAACAGAAGCTAGGAAGGTAAAGAAAAATTCCAGCAAGTATACATTGATTGATGGCGATTGGTACAGGTTTGGGTTCACTCACCCACTCCTGGAATGTATACACGGCGAGAAGTGCACGAGAATTATGGCAGAGCTCCATGAAGGTATATGCGGAAGCCACGTCGGGGGTCGAGCTCTGGCCGCGAGGACTCTCCGTGCAGGCTACTATTGGCCATCTATGAGAGAAGATTGCAAGAAGTATGCCCAATGCTGTAAACAGTGCCAGCAGCACGCCGATTGGCATAAGGCACCTCCCGAGGAGTTGAAGTCGATCTATAGCCCTTGACCGTTTCATACTTGGGGAATCGACATCCTGGGACCTTTCCCGCTGGCGATCAGGCAAATGAAGTACTTGGTGGTGGCGATTGAGTACTTCACCAAGTGGATTGAAGCGGAACCAGTGGCCCAGATCACCGCACACAAGATCGAAGGCTTTGTATGGAAGAACATCGTGTGCCGGTTTGGAGTACCTAAGCGCCTGGTGTCAGATAATGGGACACAGTTTGCAAGCCACCTGTTGAAGAAGCTTTGCGAAGGGGTAGGAATTCAACAAGTGTTTGCATCCGTCGAGCACCCTCAAACAAATGGCCAGGTGGAGTCAGCTAATCGGGTGTTGTTGAGAGGTTTGAAGAGAAGGCTTGAGAAAGCCAAGGGAAGTTGGGCTGAGGAGGTGCCCCGTATAGTCTGGGCGTACCACACCACCGAGCAGTCCGGAACCCATGAGACCCCGTTTAGCTTGGTCTATGGGTGTGACGCCATGATTCCGGTGGAGATCCAGGAGAGCTCGCCGAGATTCCAGAACTTTGTAGAGGAAGACTCGAATGAAGAAAGAAGGCTGAACCTGGATCTGCTGGATGAAGTCAGGGAAGAGGCAAGGCTGAAGGCTGAGGCGGTGAAGAGGAGGGTCGAGCGAAGATACAACTCAAAGGTGATGCCAAGGCAGTTTAGAGAAGGCGACCTGGTGATGAGGAAGGCCCACCAGTACGAGATGGAAAATAAACTATCACCCAAGTGGACTGGACCGTTCAGAATAACCGAGGCGCTCGGGAACGGGGCCTACCGCTTAGAGACGCTGGAAGGAGGGGCGATTCCTCGCACCTGGAACGCCACACACCTGAAGTTGTACTATAGTTAAGAGCTTTGTAAGTAAAGACAAACACAATGTTATATTACAATGTCTCTGTTAAAACAGTTTGAAGGGGGCACTCTTTTTTCCCTAAGGAGGGTTTTTAATGAGGCTACCCAATAAAAGAAGAGTTTTCGAAGTATAAGGTGTTTTCAGATTGCATGCGCGCTGTTTTCAAAAGTTTTGAAGAAAGACCTTGTCATTTGTACATGATTTAAGGCAAGAAAAGATATATCGCGTGCTTTCTAAAAAGATTTTAAGTCCTCATCGTTTTTCGGCGATTGGAGGCACCAGTTAATTTTTCAAAGTCCTCATCGTCTTTCGGCGATCGGAGGCACCAGATGAAAGACCTCAACGCTCTCGCGTGTCCCGAGGCAAGTAAAAGACCTCCTCGCCGTCGAGCGAGTGCAGGCGAGAAAGAGAAAAAGTCCTCCGTGTTTCTGGGAGCGAGAAGATGTAACTCCTGGGGCAACGTAGAGGCAAGTTAAAGACCTCCTCGCCGTCGAGCGGGTGCAGGCGAGAAAGTTCCTCAGTGCATCCAGGGGGAGGAGATGTACACCCTGGGCAAGTTGAGGCACCATATAAAGTCCTTATCGCCGTTGCGCGAGCTAAGGCCAGTTAAAGACCTCCTCGCCGTCGAGCGAGTGCAGGCGAGAGAAAGAAAGGTCCTCAGTGCATCCAGGGGGGAGGAGATGTACACCCTGGGCAAGTTGAGGCACCAGATAAAGTCCTTCTCGCCGTTGAGCGAGTTAAGGCCATTTAAAGACCTTCTCACCAATGAGCGAGTTCAGGCGAGTAAAAAGTCCTTCTCGCCGATGAGCGAGTTCAGGCGAGTAAAAAGTCCTTCTCGCCGATGAGCGAGTTCAGGCGAGTTAAAAGACCTTCTCGCTTATGTGCGAGCATAGGCAAGATAAAATCCTTCTCGTCTCGAACGAGTTCAGGTATGGCGAAGAGGGTGGAAGAAGCTTGAAAGGTGGCTAAGGTAGGTTCGAAGAGAACGCCTAGTCAGCCGGTCTTTTGCTCTGAAGTTCAGGGGGGGGAAAGGAAGATCCCAAAGGGCGTTTCTACCCCAGATAAAGAAACGATTGCCAAAGCATGAGGCTGGGAAAAGCTGGTGTTGCCAAGAGGTCTTGGCGATCGGGAAAAAGTTCAAACACGGCGAGAACATTGAAAGACTTGTTTGATAAAGCAGGTCGAGTGGGACGTTGTTTGAACCAATGATTGAGTTACAGTTCGTTGCTTGGAAGGCATTCTTATGATAAGGTCAATGCCTCAAGAGTACAAGTTGTTTAAAGTGATTATTGCTTAAATTTGAAGTGATTCGAAGCAGTTATAGTAAAAAAGGTTGTGTTCGCAAAATCGTTAAGTTAAGACCGACAAAGTTAAACATACAAAGAAGGCTAAAGCGCTTAAAAGAAATCAAGGGAGAGAATATCCAAGTTCAGCGATTGAAATAAGTATCTGTTCAAACACATATGCACGAGTTCTTATTACAAGGTATATACAAGCAAAGTTATAAAGTAGCAGATGGGGTGGAGTTGGTTGAGCCTTCGGCGGGAACGACCTTTCCATCTACTACTTCGTTGTTTAACGACACCATGCTGAGGTCGAGATCAGGGAATAGGCATGCGAATTGCTCCCAAGCGGCTTCGAATCCAGCAACCAAAACCTGAGCGGAGTTTAGTTTAAGTTCTTCAAATTGCCCTTGAAGTTCTTCAACCTGTTTCTTAAGCTCCTTGTTCTGCTGCTCCAACTCTTCGACCTGTTTTCGGAGTTGTTCGTTGGTCTCCTGAGCATGGAGAAGGTCGTCAGCAACCTTCTTGGATTCTGTTTGAGCTTGGGTCAACTCGGCAGCCATCTTCCCTTTTTCCTTGTTGGCCTCGGTGAGATCAGCCATGGCGTCGTCCCTTGCTTTCTCTACTTGCCCAAGTAGCTTCTCGCGTTCGACCGACCTCTGCTCCAGTTTTTTCAACTTGGCGGCATCAGCTTGAATGTGAGCCTCCAGGTCGCTCGCCTTGGTGCGGAGAGGCACGATCTTGCTTTCTAGCTCGACTTTCTCTTGGGCAAGATCATGAATTTTGCGGCGAAGTTCAGCAGCTTCCTTGCGCGCCAGCCTGAGCTCGGTACTCAGGGCATCCTCCACTCGGGAGTGTTCCATTTCCGCGAGCGTCAGGCTGAATGACACCTTCTCCACCTCAACCTTCATAGTGCTATTTTCGGTCTTGAGGTTGTAGAGATCGTCTTGAAGCCGCCTGGTGGAGCTCTCCACAGCCCTCGTTATAATCGATGGGATATCCTCTGCTATGGTTTTGAGTTTGGCAGTCAGAGGTTCCCACATCCTTGTGACTTCAAGGGAAAGGTTTGATGCTTGGAGAGGCGCCAGGGGGGCTTGTTGAGGGTTCTCGCCGCCACCTTCCTTAGCAGGATTTTCAGTTGTTGCTTCCTGGCGTGGCGACGCAATCGGGGATTCGATAATTAGAATTGGAGAGGTGTGAGCAACCTCATCCCCGATTGGAGCGTTCTCCGCAGCTGAAGCGTTTGAAGTGGGGCCCCCTCCAGCTGAGATATGAGGCGTAGAGGCACTTGGGGGGTCCTCCAGAAAATTTGGCTCTTGAGCCTCAGCTGCTGGCGGCGCAGTGGCCAGTGGAGTTGCTTGGACTGGTGATGAAGGGGCTTGCGGTGTTGGCGATGAGGGAGGAG
Organism: Phaseolus vulgaris; assembly: GCF_051622355.1. Lineage (NCBI taxonomy): Eukaryota > Viridiplantae > Streptophyta > Magnoliopsida > Fabales > Fabaceae > Phaseolus > Phaseolus vulgaris. The sequence goes on from NC_143499.1 coordinate 5,861,851, forward strand.
GAGTGGGCGTTGATGGTGGTGATGAGGTTGGAAGAGGGGGTGGAGCAGGTGGAGAAGATGGTGCCACCCTCTTCCTTTTCGTGACAAGGCCATCCTCTGTGACCTCGTCGTCCTCTTCTTCCTCCTCTTGGACGATTTGGGGGGCTTTCCGTTTTGGCCTCTTAAGGACCAGTTTCTTGCGCTGGGTGGGTTCCTTGGGCGGTGATCGCCCATGAACGATAGCCTTCTCGACCGCCGAGTTGGGAACCGTCTGGGAACCGGTCGCCAACCCGTGGTTTCGGGCGAGCGCCTTTAAGTCGGCGAGCATGTTCTTACCCAACATGGTGTCTGCATGAAACGAAAGTGCATGAGTTAGCTCAGAGAAGAAAAAGATAAGTGCATGAGGTAATGAAACAGCAAAACAGGTATATGCAGAAAAGGTAAAACCAAAGTCTTGTGCGTATCGCACAAGACGCCCAGAAGCAGTATCAGAAGCAATATCAAAACAAGAGTGTAGTGTCCTAACCTATTTGGAATTCTAACTGGTCCTCGAAGAATTCGAAGGAGATCAGGGTGGGGATCAGGAATGTTATGTTGGCATCTGCCACCCTCTTCCAGAATAGACATAGGTCTCGGTCCAAAGCTCCCATGCTATCAGGACTTCTGGGCCTCCTGAAGTAGCTCTTGGACTCCTTTTTCCCCTTGTCCACCCAGTACAAGGGGAAGCCGTCGAGAAGGGAAGTGTCTTTATCGTTTGCGCGTACTTGGATGAACTTCCCCTTCCAGTCTTTGTACGATTGCTGGAAGATGGTGAAAATGGATCTCCCAGCAATGGCATTCAGGCTGACCCACAGGCGGTCGCCTGGGTGCTTGGCCTCAAAAAGAAACAAAAACACGTCCACCGACGCGGGAAACCCCAGGTGGTCGCACGTTATTTCAAAGGCTCGAACAAACGCCCAGCTGTTGGGGTGAAGCTGGGCGGCAGCGATGTTGAGCTCGGTCAAGAGTTCCCTCTCGAATCGGGTGAAAGGGAACCTGAGTTTGACCTTCTTGAAGAAAGTTGTGTAGACAAAGCAGAAGGGCCCGTCGGCTCTTACTTTGTCATCAGCGCACACTGGCAGAGCGGCGGGGCAAGGCAGCACCATCATCCTCTCGTCGTGCTCCTTGTGAAACGATTGATAGGCCTCGTCCCCCTTTGTCAACCGCAAAACTGCTCCCGCAGTGTTCACCGACGAAGTCTCCTTTAGAAGGGTTGGGTTAGCCCAGGGATATAGCGTTTTGAAGTCTGGCAGAGGGGCGGGGGCTCCTCCAACGTTAGATGGAGTCGCCTGAGCCGGGACAGTTTGGGAAGATGCAGGCCTCTCAGCCTGCGAAGAGGAAGCACCACGAACTTGTGTTGAGTCGTGTGCTTGTGAAGGAGGGTTTCGCGCTGATGGAGGGGGGTTCGGGGTAATCTTGGTGCGAGTCATGATAGCAACTGCAAAGGAAGAAGAAAGAAAAAAAATAATAATCAGGAGGGTTACAAAGGCTGACTCGATCATAGAAGGAAGGTGAAAGACGAACGAATGTGAGTTCGTTGCGACGATCGACAAAGCCCTAAGTTACGCAGAAGGAGAAATGGAAAAACAACCCACAGCGTATGCACCAGGCAGTTACAGGATGATGCAAATCGGTGAAAATGCAAGGAAACCCAGCAGATGAAGGAAAGTAGTTACCTTTCGATGATCAGGAACGCGGTGAAGGGAGATAGTGATCTAGAGCGTCGAGGAACGTCGAGAGCTTTCGCAGAGGGAAGTTAGAGCGTTTTGCAAACACGAAGGAAAGTGATGGAACAGTGGAGCGTAATGGGTTTAAGGGTTTTCGAAATAAGTTAGGAAGCGCTAACGGCAGATGAAGAGAGCCGTTGATGGAAGCCACGTGTCGAACGATGAAGGAAGGGGTTGGTGGAGCGTCAGAGCAGCAGAAAGTACTATCGCTTGGAATTCTGCGTCGGTGCCACGTAGACCGGTGTTAACGAAGGCTCTTTCAGTCTTTTCGCTAGACAAGTCCTCGCTTAAGACTGGGGGGCTTGTGTACCGCCCTGGTGGTCGGGTGTGATGACGTGGCATCCTGCTACAGTGTAGGCGTGTTGACAAGGCGCCAGGTTGGCAGATGGGAAGGAAGTCGGGAGGCACGTGTAGTCGCCAGTTGTTAAGTTGGCGTGTTCCGATTTCCAGATTGCCAGAATGGGCGATCGCCAGGTTGAAGATGAAGTCGCCAGATGTAGACTCAGGCGACCAAGCAGTCGGAGATCGCCAGAACAAGCACATCGCCGAAGATGAAGGAGAAGCAGATTATGAAGGCGGCCGGCGAGACCACAGGGAAGGTGTATGAAGGCCCTAACTCGCCAGTTTCAGTAGAGATCGCACTCCTAAGTTTGCTATGCACTGGGCAGTACCATGCATACGTAACTTAGCCAATATGAGAGTAGAAGCAGCGCCAAGTCAGGGAACCTCCAGATGATGGCACGTGTATGGTTGGATGCAGGCCACGTGTCCAAGTCTGCAACTGCCAGGAGAGAGAAAGTCACCAGGTATATAAGAGCTCTTAACGAACTTTCTGAGGTACGCACATTCAGTTCATACACTTTACGCTTGCGAGTGACAGAGCTGTTTGTGAGAGGATTTGCACGGTTCTAGTTCTTAGTATTTGGTGATACCGTCACTGACTTGAGCGTTGGAGTGCGATCGGCCGCAGCGGCGCCGTGTCGTTCCTTTGCAGGTTCTTGAAGTAGATCAAGGGGAGGAACGAAGGTGATAAGCGGTGCGCACGTCGATCTCTTGACGAGGCATTCTCCAGCGCTCCGGTCAACAGGCAGGATCAGGAGTTTTCTTTCATTGAGAGTGATTTTAAGTGACACTTCACTTCAGCAGTTTGGTTCCAATTTATTTTGCTAACTTTGTTTTCTTAACTTTGTTTGCTGTTTTGTTTGCTATTTTCTTTTATAAATGGCTTCATATTCCAGCAGTGGTTCTTCCAAACAGCATTCTTCTAGCAAAGTTTCTGCTCTTGATGAATTACAAAAGGCAAAACGAACCATTAATATCAAAGATGAAGCTATTAGACGATTGGAGGAAAGAATACAAAGAGTTGAAATGAAGCAAACTAGGTCCTCTAAATCAATCAATGCAGAACGTCATTCTAATACACCTTCAACTAGAGGTTCTTCCAATGATCATGGCCGTGAAGAGGAACATAGAAGAAGGAAGCATCACCATCATTCTCATGAGGAGAGCTATAACCGTGACCAAAGATATCACCAAGTGTTCAACATTTCTTGTGCAAAAGTTCCTTGTTTTAATGGTGATAGTGATCCTAATGTGTATTTAGATTAGGAAACTAAGGTTGACCATTATTTTCATGTGTATAAGGTCCAAGATGACGATAAACTTAGGATAGTTTCTTCATCCTTTTTGGGTTATGCCAAAGAATGGTGGCATAAAATTGTAATGGACATTATATATCGCAAGAAACCTCCCGTGGTTTCTTGGAATGCTTTGAAAGAGTGTATGCGCGCGAGGTTTGTTCCTCCTTCTAGGAAGGAACACTTTTTGAAGTTCCAAAGGCTTCCTCAAGGACATAGGATCGTAGATGAATACTTTAAAGATTTTGAAACAACTTTGACTAAAATGAATATGCATGCTAATGAAGAGTCAAAGATTAAATGGTTTGTACGTGGTTTGAGAAGAGATATTAGAGACTTTGTAGAATTAAAAGAATATTATTCTTTAAAGAGAGTGTTTCGCAAAGCCATCAAGGTAGAATCATATCTTTTGAAAAAAACTTTCAAAAATACTCATGATGATGATTTCTACAACTCTTCTAGGAAGGATGCAAACAAAATTTCTACTCAAATTTTTCCTTCCAATTTTTCCAAACAAACCATGTTTCCAAAGAAAGTTTCTACTACAAATCCTTCTACACCTAAGTCACCTACCAAAACTTCAAATTTCAAATGTTTTAAATGTTTAGGTTTAGGGCACATAGCTCTTCATTTTCCACAAAAGCAAATCTTAAAGATAAACAAGGTACAACAAGACTTCATTCACCCACCTACCACAAGTAAAAATGAAAAAGACAAAGAAGGCCAAATTGACATGGGTCTTATCCTTCCACATCCAAGGTGTTTTGCTTCCTTATTGTTCCTGCCGGTTGACCTAGCGCAAGAGCGTTGCCTCGTCTCGATCTTCGTCACCAGCTTCACGCCACGTGCCCTTCAACTCCACACCACAAATAGCCTCTCTGGGAACCTGAAAAACACACGGTGGCGCCTCTGCGGCCGGTGGCGCTCCGACGCTCAAGTTAGTGACACGAACACCCAAAACAGAAAGAAAAATATACTCTGTAGAACCGTACTAAAGTGAACACAACCCTAGCAATGAGCCGTAATGAAAAACGTACCTCTGCAAATTCTGTTAAGTTTACCTTTATAGCTAGGTTTTTTCTCTCTCCAAGCCGTTATGCTTTGGATGCATGGCTCGCATCCAACCCTGCACGTGTCATCATTTGGGCTGGGGTAGCAGGTAGTACCCAACTCTACACGTGTCATCATCTGAGCTAGGATAACTCGAGCGTCATTTCTATGTAGCATCCAACCATACACGTGACATCATCTGGGTTGGGGTAACAGGTAGCATCCAACCCTAACGTGTCGTCATCTGGGTTGGGGTAATTTGAGGACCATTTCTATGTAGCATGCAGTTACACGACCAAGTCTCCTATTCAAGGTGCAACCTAGCACATAACACGCTCTGGAACGCCACCTGACAAGGCGAGTATCGGATGCAACAAAGTACACCATCTCTGTGATATCGCTTGTCGCAGGTGCCACCTTCCTCTTTGCCACGCCATGCATGTTCTAACTGAGAGGAACTCGCCATCGACGAATGTCCACTCTGGGAATCCCGTCGTCGAGGAGCAAGCTGTTTACTCCAACTCATTTTGATGGAAGAGGCCCAAGCACAAGCCCACATGCAAGCCCACCAAAGGGTAGATTTGGGCCAACCATAGAGTTATGGCCAAGAGGATCCAAGAAGACGTTCTTTTACATGTTCAAATGCGATAAACTCTAGTGTAGAGTAGACTTTAATTTCTTGTCAAAATTAGCATAGGAACTTTATTTGTAATTTTCTTAGAATTAATTTTGGCACCTAAAACACCAACCTAGGTAAACTTAGAGTTTCTAAAAAAACCTCTAAATTTACCAAGGCCGGTCTACAAAGCCCATGGAGGGGGTGAGCATAAAACCTAAACACACCCCTCCCCATGTGCTCATTTGTGCACCCATGTGCCATGTGCACCCATGTGCTTCACATTTACATTTCATTTGGCTAGCATTAGGGTTGCATTATGGTCCTCCTTAGCCTATAAAAGGAGGAGCCTACACCTTGTATTTTCAAGTTTAATTGAGTAAGGTTATGCTGCCATTTTTGTGTACAAGCTTTACTTCTCCTAGAAATCTAGGCTCTAAACTTCAATCCTTTTACCTTCTCCCTTGAGCTGGCCGAACCACTCAAACACCATACTCATCATGCACCTACAAGGCCAACACAACTCCTAGGAGGGTCTTGATCATCTCACCCATTGCTTCCGCACCTTATTTTCTACTTTGATTCAAGAAGAACACATGAAAATGCCATCATTTGGTATCATGAGCTTTGGTTCTTCAAGATGAGTAGCTCCTTGTCTTTTAAATTTTAGTTCTTCTTTATTTCATATTGTCATTTACTTTCCTTACTTGTCTTGCTGTTTTTTACATTTTAATTTGTTCTTGGTGTGCTTTGTGGAAGATCCAACCGAAGCACTCTTGTTCATTTGATCTTGAACAAGTTCTTGTGCAATTTGTGATAGGATTCCATACACCTTTGTGTTGCTATTTTGTTTTAGGCTTTGAGTCTTTATTGCTTTCATTATTTTGGTTCATATTATGCTTTGAGTCTTTAATTTTCTGAATCTATACATGTTTTGTCAAGTCATGTTCATCCATTTTGTCAACAATTCTTAGTAGTCCTATTATTGGCTTGATTGTTTCTTGCTTTTGGGTCTCTTTAAATTGTTTGAATCTGCTGTTCTTTGCTCCTTTGGTGCCTTTTTAATTTTTAGTTTGACTTCATATTGTGTTTAGATCATACACAATTCTATTTCACAAATTTCCATTGTGTCTAAACTTTGGTATCTTGCTGTTTTTGTTTCCAGTTTTCAGATTCCCCTGTTTTCACCTTCTCTGTTTTGGCTGTTTTAACCCAGAAAAATATTTCCACCCATAGGAAAATTCTGATTTTCTGGAAAATGCAAGTTTAAAGTGTTATAGAAAGGAAAAAAAAAAGAATTAGGTCAAAAGAAGCAACAGAAAAAAAATGATAAATCTTTTAAGATCAGAGTGCAAATCTGAAGCGCTCCAGCTGGCCTAACCGAACACCAATTTTGAAAAATTTATTAAAAAAAAATGGTGCATCCGTTTTGAGTGAATCCAAAGCCAGATTTTAGATAAGATCCTGAATATCTTGCATAACAAATTTCAGAGCCAAATTCCAAAAATACAGATCAGCATAAATCGGGGAACAAACACGTTTTCTGGCCCACAACATTTTCCAGTGGTGCTGTTTTTTTTTATTTGGTCATCTAATCTAGTGCTTTTCTTTAGGAATTCTTTTTGTGTGCCAACTTTTATTGAGTACCTTTAATTGTTTGCTTTAATTTCTTGAATCTCTTTCTAAGTTGTCATATTATAAATCCTTTTGGTGGTACTGTTTTCTTTCAATTAAATTTGTTTCTTGCTTTTGTTCCTTGACCTCTCTTTTTGGGTGCTGGAATTTAACTTCTCCCTTGGTGCTTATGTGCATGGAATTTGACTTGGTTTAAGGTTTAGCCCTTGTGAATAGGTGCTGGAAATTGGAGAATTAAAGCCAACATTCTAAGGAGGAGACAAAGCCAAAGCCGAAACAAGCTCTCTTGAAACAAACACTACAAACACTTAGGAGATCAACAATCAAGACAACAAAGAAGTGCACTAACCAAAAGGAGGAACAACAAAGGGAGTTTTCTTATTTCCTTTGCAACTTGGTTTATTGTTAATTACCTCTTTTAATTACGTTTTAGACGGTGAGTGTGTCTTCAAGGGCTCAAAGTGTCCAAGAAGCCTCACCTAGGGCCGAATAGTATAGCATTCTTGATTAGTAATTGTTACTTGTTTGTAATTGCTTCTCTTTTGCTTTCATAGCTACGCTTTGCATGATTGATTTTGTTTAATTTGTGTGCTAAACCGACTAGCTTTGTTGCATAGTTAGCTTACATTGTTTTCTTGCATTTATTTCTCAACTTAATTGTGTTCTAAGTGGTTTACTAAGAGAAAGTTTTGTGTGAAGACATTGAGGGATAGTTTTTGGCTAAGGCAAAGGCTTGGTATTTAAGTAGTCCTTTGTGACTCGCCTCCCTTACCTGGAAAACTACCTTCTTTGACTTTCCTAAGTTTTCTCAAGGTAAAATACTTGTATACACAAAGCTTTAGCCATGTCTTCTTCTTCTCATTCTACAAAGTCTATTGGAAGTGAATTAAAATCTTTAAAAACTCTTTTGAAAGAAGTTTCACAAACTGTGCAATCAATTGCTTATAGACAATTGGAGAGTGAGACTAAACTTAATGTTTTGACTAAAGCAAAGAATGAGAAGTCTCAATTTTCAAAAAAATTACATTCTCATGCATCTAGCTCTAAACATCATGATTATCTTGGGGAAGAAAGTCTTAGGAAAAATGAATATCATCAACAATTCCCTAGGAGAGCTAGGAAAGAGAGACAAGAAAACCTAACCAAGCATATCTCTCACACTCAAGCTAGAGAAATTCCATGTTTAGAATACCTTGGCAATGATCAATTAGCATCTCAATGTTTCAATGAAAGATCTATGATCTTAAGGGACAAAGATGAGAATAGTATCCAAGAAAAAGAAGCTAGTGAGAGTGAAGAAAATGTAAAAATAGAAAAGCAAGAGAAAACCCTTGGGAAACAAAAGGCGTGGGAGAAGAGTGTTCCTTCCCACAAGGTCATTCAACAAGACCAAAGATTTAAAAATACCTTTGAAAATAAGTGTTTTGTTGAACAACCTCAAAGCCTTACCTTTTGTAAAGGAACACTTGCAAGCCTAAGTGAAAAAGAAGAGTCTTTAAAAGAAGCTTGCATAGATAAAAATGAAATAGATTATTTCTCATATGTGCTAGGATATCACCAAGTGAATGTCAAGTTTTTTATAAGCATCTACAAAAATAATTTTTTATGTGAAGTAGGGCCTAAAGAAACTTGTCATGTCTTATTGAGACAACCATTGCAAAGTGTACAAATCCTTATAAACAATGGTTGTCACAACGAGACTATCCTTACACATAAGAGAGAAAGTCTTCATGAAGGAGAACTCATGGGACAAATTAGAGTTGATAAAACTCTAGAGCTTTTAAAAGGAAAACATTTGTCCCCCATGAGAAAAGAAGTTCAAAGACATTACCTTAGGTATAATTATTGTTTTCAAACTACACCCAAGGCAATGTCTCATGAACTCTATACTCCTTCACCTTTTGCAAATGATCCTTGGGAAGATACAAATTTCATATTAGATCTTCCTAGGACAACAAAAGGTTTTGATTCAATTTTCATGGTTATGGATAAACTCTTCTCTAGAGAAGTGATACATCTTCATGGTTTATCCTCAAGCATACTGTTGAATAGAGCTTCAAATTTTGCAAACCATGATTTGAGGATTTCCTTTGGAAAACTTGCAACTAAGTTGCACACTTTAAATTCTTATCATCCTCAAACGCATGGTCAAAATACTTTTGAAAATCTAGCTCTTTCTAATATGCCTAGAATAATCATGAAGTGCACACACAACTCTAGAGATGAGCATACATACCATAAAGTAGTTCACAAAACTACTTATATTTCTACTTTTAAGGTTATATATGGGCTAAATCATCTTTCTCCTTTTAAGTTGTTACCATCTCCTATAGGATTTATGCCTAAAGAGAAAGTAACCTCAAATGCACATTTCAAAATGCATAAGATGATTAGAGAACACATACAACAATCAAAAGAGAAACATTGTCCAAAGTTGCCAAAACCAAAAGAAAAACAAAAATGGCAACATAGTAAAATTGATTTTCAAACTAACACCTATGCTTTATTTGATGATTTCTATAGGTGGACGTTTGATCCAGGAGGACAAGCTTTGGCGAAGCAAGAGGCTGCTATCCGAGATCAAGTCTGTAGATCTGAGGATAGATCTTCTCAAGAAGGAGGAGATGATGGACACCATCCAGCCACACTCATCCCCCTAGTTGAAGAAAAAGCTATGGATTTGAGGACAAATCCTTTTCAAGAGGGAGGGGATGATGGAAGAGGCCCAAGCACAAGCCCACATGCAAGCCCACCAAAGGGTAGATTTGGGCCAACCATAGAGTTATGGCCAAGAGGATCCAAGAAGACGTTCTTTTACATGTTCAAATGCTATAAACTCTAGTGTAGAGTAGACTTTAATTTCTTGTCAAAATTAGCATAGGAACTTTATTTGTAATTTTCTTAGAATTAATTTTGGCACCTAAAACACCAACCTAGGTAAACTTAGAGTTTCTAAAAAAACCTCTAAATTTACCAAGGCCGGTCTACAAAGCCCATGGAGGGGGTGAGCATAAAAACTAGACACACCCCTCCCCATGTGCTCATTTGTGCACCCATGTGCCATGTGCACCCATGTGCTTCACATTTACATTTCATTTGGCTAGCATTAGGGTTGCATTATGGTCCTCCTTAGCCTATAAAAGGAGGAGCCTACACCTTGTATTTTCAAGTTTAATTGAGTAAGGTTATGATGCCATTTTTGTGTACAAGCTTTACTTCTCCTAGAAATCTAGGCTCTAAACTTCAATCCCTTCACCTTCTCCCTTGAGCTGGCCGAACCACTCAAACACCATACTCATCATGCACCTACAAGGCCAACACAACTCCTAGGAGGGTCTTGATCATCTCACCCATTGCTTCCGCACCTTATTTTCTACTTTGATTCAAGAAGAACACATGAAAATGCCATCACATTTAACCTTCACGCCTCATGCTGGCGTAACAATCATCTTGACTGAACTTACACACTTGAACTTCCTCGCCTGAACCCCCAACAGCTTCAACTGAGTTTACTGGGAAATCCGGCGATGTGCTTCTGGCGGCGATGTCAGACCACCTGATCTTCCGTTATCTAACACGGCGACGACACCAACCTGGCAACAACCGATGATGTGCTTCTTGCGGCGACAACCGATCATGTGCACCGCAGAACGCCACTTCTCCAAACAGCGACCATGTACACTTCTGAACCATCCCTCTTTCTCTTGTCCACGTGTCCTGCTGAGCACGTCATCACACCCGGTGACCTAGTCGGTACACAAGCCCCCCACTCTTGAGTTGTGATTTGATCAGCGAAAAGACTAAAGAGTCGAAATTTCGGCGACCTACGTGGCACCGCGCATTGGCACTCATACTGTTCACTGATTTGATATTTCACCAACCCCCTCGATCGCGCGACACGTGGACGCATCAACGGCCATTACTCATTGCCGTTTGTGCTTCTCGCAACGTTCGAAATTCTTAAAACCTTCGTGCCACTTCACTGTTTCGTTATCATCTTCTTCACTCCAAACCCCCTGAATACTCCAGAGAAAATACTCCGGCGAACGCTTCGTCCGCTTAATCACCATCTTTCTGAACGCTCTTCTGATCATCTAAAGGTAACTTTTTTTATCACTTCTATTGATATGTGCTGCATTTCAATCTGTTTGCATCATCCATTAACTATTTGGAGCATACGTTGTGGGATGTTTTCTCTGTTTTTGCTTTTTCTTTTCTGCGTTTAGGGTTTCTGAACCTTTTCTCTGCGAGCCCCCCTTGTTCTTCTATCTCCTTCCCTTCTGTTGAGTCTCTCCACTTACAAACTCTCATATCTTCCCTTTTCGTCTTCTTGCAGCTTCTTCGATGGCTCGCTCAAAAATTACACCAAACCCTCCTCCATCTCCTCGCAACCCTCCGGCGAACACCCGTAGGGCAAACACCTCATCCTCCCACGACCCCCCAAGGGACCCCAACGTCCCTTCGAGCCAGGCCGTGAGACCCGTGCCTTCTCGACCCAACCAAGCGCAGCCAAACCCACCCCACACCAGCGTAGCTGTGAGGCCCCTTCCCAACTACAAGCAATTATATCTGTACCGTCCCGTATCCGGGCGTTGACTAAGTCAAGGTCAAAGTCAACTGCTGGAGAGTCAAAGTCAACGCAAGGCGTCGCCTAGGTGGAGGAATGCCAAGAGGAGGCGTCACCTGGTGAAGGCGTCGCCCCCACCAGGGCGTCGCCAGTTCAAACAGCCAGGCAGAAGCGTCGCCAAGGCAAGGCGTCGCCTAGGTGAAGGCGTCGCCCAATCAGGGCATCGCCAGATCAAACAGTGCTAAAGTAAGGCAATCACGGTGTGGTTCCCCGATACCCGTGGGTAGGAAAGACCATGGAGGGAGCGACGCCGTGGGAAGGCCTCAGGTCCCAATAGCACGGGGCAGCGATAAAGAGAAGGAAAATGTGGCTTCAAGGCCATAGTAATAGTACCAGTGAAGGGCAGCCTGACTCGTGACGTGCTCCCGCCGCCCCAGAGACGCCCGTAGGGCAGATACGACTCAAGAGGAAAGTCACGCCCAGGGCAACCGGGTGCAGAGTACAAAAGGAAGGCAGATACGCTCTCAAAGTAAGTGACTAGATACTTGGGGGCATGAGTTGGCACCCAAAAAGTCACCCCTAGCGCAGTAGCACTCTCAACAGGAGGACTCACGTAGAAACGTCCCCAGATGGGCAGAAGCGTCCCCGGATGGGGCCATGGCGTCGTGAGGCCCTCCACGTGTACGACAGCCATGCCAGAATAGAAACACCCTTTAGTCAGGTGCCAGGTAATTAAAGGTTATTCAATACAGTTTCCCTTTCGAGCATTCAGGTACTATAATGGCTCCCGAGCGTTTCAACGTCTTAAATGCGCTACGTTTTCTAATTAAGCGCTTTAATGAGTGCGTTACGTTTGTGATTAAAAGCGCTTTAAGACGCTTTAAATGCTTGGGCAGTTTAAATAGCGCAGAGAATGTTGGAAAAAGGGTTGGAACTTTCGGCAAATTGACCAGAGAACTCTCTAGTTGCTTGCTCGTACTTCAAAGTTACAAACAAGTGACTGGAGAATATTTTTGCCTGAAAGAGACAGCACACACATATACACAGTTCTTTTACCACCTTCAGAGTGCCATACGCGGTGCTCAGACACGTAGGTGGACAGTTTTTGGTGTTTCTTGCTGGCTGACTTGAGCGTCGGAGTGCACACGGCCGCTAGGGCGCCTCTTTGTCCTCTTTTTTGCAGGAATCCACAGACAACCAGTGGGAAGGAGTCCCTAGCTGACGGTTGAGGTCGCGCACGAAGACGTCCCGGTCAACCGGACGGAACATTTACAATGCCTTAACTGTAGTAAAACTTGAGATGGGTGGCGTTCCAAGTGCGAGGAATCGCCCCTCCTTCTAGCGTCTCCAAGCGGTAGGCGCCGTTCCCGAGTGCTTCGGTTATTCTGAATGGTCCTATCCACTTGGGTGACAATTTGTTTTCCATCTCGTACTGGTGGGCCTTCCTCATCACCAGGTCGCCATCCCTCAACTGCTTCGGGTTTATCTTGGAGTTGTACTTACGCTCAACTCTTCTCTTTACTGCCTTGGCCTTCACCCATGCTTCCTCCCTGACCTCGTCCACCAAATTCAAGTTCATTATCCTTTCTTCGTTCGAGTCTTCCGCCACGAAGTTTTGGAATCTCGGCGAGCTTTCCTAGATTTCAACTGGAATCATCGCATCGCATCCATACACTAAACTAAACGGGGTTTCGTGGGTTCCCGATTGCTCAGTGGTATGATATGCCCACACTATGCGGGGAACTTCCTCAGCCCAAGACCCCTTGGCCTTTTCCAACCTCCTCTTCAATCCTCTCAGCAGAACCCGATTAGCGGACTCCACTTGCCCATTCGTTTGCGGGTGATCCATGGAAGCAAACACCTGTTGTGTCCCGATGTCCTCGCACAGCTTCTTCAACAGGTGGCTTGCGAACTGAGTCCCGTTGTCCGATACTAGACTCTTGGGCACGTCAAAACAGCACACAATATTCTTCCACACGAAACTCTGGATTTTGTGCGCGGTGATCTGGGCTACTGGTTCTGCCTCAATCCATTTCGTGAAGTACTCGATCGCCACGACCAAATACTTCATTTGCCTGATCGCAAACGGGAAAGGTCCCAGAATGTCGATTCCCCACGTGTGGAACGGGCAGGGGCTGCAGATTGACTTCAACTCTTCTAGGGGCGCCTTGTGCCAATCGTCGTGCTGCTGGCATTGCTTGCAGCGCTGGGCATATCTCTTGGAATCTTCCCTCGTTGTGGGCCAGTAATAACCTGCACGGACAGTCCTTGTCGCCAGAGCTCGACCCCCGATGTGGCTCCCACAAATCCCTTCATGGAGCTCGACCATAGTTCTCGTGCACTTCTCTCCGTGTACACATACAAGAAGAGGGTGTGTAAATCTGAACCTGTACAGCTCGCCGTCAATGAGGGTAAACTTGCTGGAGCTCTTCTTTATCTTTCTGGCTTTCGTTGAGTCCATTGGAAGCACGCCATCTGCCAAGTAGCGCTAGTATGGCGTTATCCACGTATCTGGCTCGTGGATAGCGCAAACTTGCATCGTTCTTAACTCTTTCGCTGGGTGCGCCCTGACCCTCGGCTTCCTTAAGGTCTCCTGCGTTAGAGATTTATGGCCCTTTGCCGTCCTTTCCGTCGATTTACAAACGTAAAGGACCTGGTGATCTGCGACAAAAGCCCGAGGAGTCTTCAAAGTTTCTTGAATAACGGTCCTCTGTCTGCCCCCTTGCCCGAACTGGCAAGCTTGGCTAGCAAGTCAGCTCGGGCATTCTGCTCTCTTGGCACGTGCACCACTTCAAACAAAACAAAAGATCTCCTTAGCTCTTGCACGTACTCCAGGTAGGCTTCCGTCTGCGGAACTTTGGCTTGGAACTCGCCAGTTACTTGCCTAGTGACCAACAGCGAATCACTCTTGGCCATCAGCACCTTCGCCCCCATCTTCTTTGCCCACAGGATACCGGCGATCAAAGCCTCATACTCTGCTTGATTGTTGCTTGCTTTGAAAGCAAACCTCAATGATTGCTCTATCAACACACCGTTGGGTCCCTCCAAAATAACCCCAGCCCCGCTGCCCAACTGGTTAGACGACCCATCCACCGAGAGCACCCAACGAAAGTCATCCTTGGCGTTTTGCGCTGTTTCGGAAGACAGCTCGACCACGAAATCAGCGAAGATTTGCCCCTTGATCGGTCCCCGGGGCTCGTACTTGATGTCGAATTCCGACAGCTCCACCGCCCACTTCACCATTCTTCCAGCTACATCTGGTTTCTTCAAAACCTTCTGGATGGGTAAGTCGGTCATTACCAACACTGTAAAGCTCTGGAAGTAATGACGCAGCCTCCTCGCCGAAAATACAAGCGCCAGCGCCGCCTTTTCCAAGGCCTGATACCTCACTTTTGGGCCTTGCAGCACCTTGCTAACAAAATACATGGGTTTCTGGACCTGATCTTGATCTTGGACGAGCACCGCGCTTATTGCTCTCTAGGTTATGGCAAAATACAGCCTGAGGGGCGTTGCTGCTTGAGGTTTGCATAGAACTGGCGGGCTCGCCAAGTATTCTTTGAGCTTTATGAAAGCTTCTTCACACTCCCTCGTCTTGACAAACCTGTTGTTCCTCTTCAAGCATTGGAAGTGTGAGTGGCCCTTCTCTCCACTGGCAAATACAAATCGGGACAGAGCGGCCATCCGTCCCGTGAGCTGCTGCACTTCCTTCACGGTTGCAGGACTCCTCATCGCCAATATGGCGGCACATTTTTCGGGGTTGGCCTCGATTCCCCTCTCCGACAAGAGAAATCCCAGAAATTTCCCTGCCTCCACGCCAAAAACACACTTCTCAGGATTCAGTTTCAGCTTGTACCTGGCTATGGTAACGAACAACTCTTCCAAATCGGCGACGTGCTTGTTCTTTTCTAGGGACGTCACGACCATGTCGTCAACATATGCCTGCACATTCCTCCCGAGCATAGGTGCGAGCACCTTGTCCATTAGCCTTTGGTACGTGGCCCCTGCGTTCTTCAGCCCGAAGGGCATCACCTTGTATCAATTCCGTCATGAAAGCAGTCTTTTCCTCGTCCATGGGATGCATTTTGATTTGGTTGTACCCTGAGAAGGCATCCAGAAAACTGAGTAACTTGCACCCTGATGCACTGTCTACCAGGGCGTCTATACTCGGCAAAGGATAAGAATCCTTTGGATAGGCCTTATTCAGATTTGTGAAGTCAACACACATCCTCCATTTTCCGCTACTCTTCTTGACCAGAACGACATTGGCGAGCCATTCTGGATATTGGATCTCCCTGATGTGGCCTGCTCCGAGGAGTTTCTGCATTTCGTCCTTGATCGCCTGCCTTTTTTCCTCGTTGAACTTTCTCCTTCTCTGGCAGATGGGCCTGACTTGGGGATCAATTGCCAAGCGATGGCACAAAAAATGGGGTCGATTCCCGGCATGTCTGAAGCGGACCACGCAAATGCATCCAGGTGTCTACTTATCACCTTGGCGATTTGGTTTTGTGTCTCGCTGTCTAAGGCTTTCCCCAGTTTAAACGTCTTGCCGTTGATCTTCTTCTCAAGCCATTCCTCCACTGGCTGAGGCTTCTTTTCGCTGGCGATCAGCGCCCTCGCGATACCTGCTTCCATGGCGGTCTCCGAGCAGTTTCTCTCTCCCTCCACACGGGCGGCGCTCTCGCACCTCGCCTCGATATCTTCCATTGGAACGTCGCCCTCGGCGGCCACCTCCAACGTCGTATCCGGCACTCGCAGGGTTTCCCGCGCAGGCTCCGCGCCAGGGGGAGGCGTTGTGGTTACGTGGCATACAGACCTCTTGTTCTTGAGGCTGTTTTCGTAACACTTCTTCGCCTCCTTTTGGTCAGAACAGATGGTGATGATCAAACCCTCCATAGACAGTAGTTTGACCTTCATGTGCCTTGTTGAAGGCACAACTCCCGTCCTGTTGAGCGTTCGCCTTCCCAACAGTATGTTGTATGCCGACAGAGCGTTTACCACAAGATACCTGATCTTCTCTGTTCGTGAGGCTAAACCATCTGTGAAGGTCGTCCTTAACTCAATATACCCTCTTACCTCCACTTGATCGCCGGCGAAACCGTACAAGCAGCCCCCATATGGCCTCAGTTGGTCGGGGGACAATTGTAACTTTTCAAAAGTCGGCCAAGACATTACATCTGCCGAGCTTCCTTGGTCGACCAGCAGCCGGTGGACGGTCCTTCCCGCCGTGACAAGAGAGATCACAATAGGGTCGTTGTCGTGAGGCACAACGTCCCTAAGGTCTCCTTTGGTGAATGTGATGTCCACGTCGGGCGAGTGATCCTCGAAAACTTCCACCGATATCACCGACCTTGCGTACTTCTTGCGCTGCGATGCAGTACAACCTCCTCCCGAGAATTCACCAGCTATGGTGTGGATCTCACCGTGAATGGGCACCTCGTGCTGCTGTCCTTCGTTGCCCGCCGGTTGGGAACCTGTTGATTGGCCCGTTTGCTTTTCCAGCAAGTAATCTTTTAGGAATCCACACTTGACCAACTCGGCGAGTTGGTATCCCAAAGCCAAACACGAGTTGATGGAGTGGCCAAAGCTCTTGTGGAACTCACACCACGCGTCCGGTTTTGGGCCCAAAACCTTTTCTGTTGTCTTCTCATGCACCTTGAGCCTGGCAGCAATAATAGGGATGGCGATCAGATCAGCCAACCCCATCACGAACTCATACCTTGTTCACTATATACTGCTCAACAAACATCTTGTAAAACTGTTGAAATGTGGTAATGTGGCCAGTAGGTAAAGTGACGAACCAATCCAACGCTGTTCCACTAAGAGTGCTCATGAACACCTTACAGTAGACCGCGTTCTACCCCCCCGAGAGCATCATCTGGGTGTGAAATGCCGTGAGATGAGCCTCAAGGTCCTCCACACCGGTGAAAGACGCCTTCACCGCCACCGTATTAGCCGGGACCACCGAGTCCATGATCTCTTGAGAGAATCGCATGGGAAAGCTGCGCGGTGGGGATGGGGTGCAGATCTGTCCCCGACCGCACACTCCTCCCGCTCTTGAAGAGCTTTATGCAGCTCTTCGTTGACCCTGTTGAGCTCCTCATTCCTAGCTTGCGAGGCCACCAGCGCCTCGTGCATCCTTTCCTCTTCAGAACGTGATGCAGCCACGTTCTCCTGCAGCGTCCTCATCATGTTCATGACCTGCGTCATAGACACAGCATCCTCATCTGTTGACGGCGCGACTGAACTAGACCGCGTTGTCCTCATCCCTTCTCAGCAAACTCAGCGACTCAAAGAAACTCCAAACGAACGGTGAATACTCTAAAAACCGACTGCGACAGCGAGCAGTCGAACAAAAAGCACCAAAACTTCAACAAACACAAACTATGGTTGGGAATCACCTTTTATACGTCCCCACGGTGGGTGCCAGATGTTCCTGCCGGTTGACCTAGTGCAAGAGCGTTGCCTCGTCACGATCTTCCTCACCAGCTTCACGCCACGTGCCCTTCAAGTCCACACCACAAATAGCCTCTTTAGGAACCTGAAAAACACACGGTGGCGGCTCTGTGGCCGGTGGCGCTTCGGCGCTCAAGTTAGTGACACGAACACCCAAAACTCAGAGAAAAATATACTCTGTAGACCCGTACTAAAGTGCACACAACCCTAGAAATGAGCCGTAATGAAAAACGTACCTCTGCAAATTCTGTTAAGTTTACCTTTATAGCTAGGTTTTTTCTCTCTCCAGGCCGTTATGCTTTGGACGCGTGGCTCGCATCCAACCCTGCACGTGTCATCATCTGAGCTGGGGTAGCAGGTAGTATCCAACCCTACACGTGTCATCATCTGAGCTAGGATAACTCGAGCGTCATTTCTATGTAGCATCCAACCCTACACGTGTCATCATCTGGGTTGGGGTAACAGGTAGCATCCAACCCTACACGTGTCGTCATCTGGGTTGGGGTAACTTGAGGACCATTTCTATGTAGCATGCAGTTACGCGACCAAGTCTCCTATTCAAGGTGCAACCTAGCACGTAACACGCTCTGGAACGCCACCTGAGAGGCGAGTATCAGATGCAACAAAGTACACCATCTCTGTGATATCGCTTGTCGCAGGTGCCACCTTCCTCTTTGCCACGCCATGCATGTTCTAACTGAGAGGAACTCGCCATCGACGAATGTCCACTCTGGGAATCCCGTCGTCGAGGAGCAAGCTGTTTACTCCAACTCATTTAACCTTCACGCCTCATGCTAGCATAACAATCATGTTGACTGAACTTACACACTTGAACTTCCTCGCCTGAACCCCCAACAGCTTCAACTGAGTTTACTGGGAAATCTGGCGATGCGCTTCTGGCGGCGATGTCAGACCACCTGATCTTCCGTTATCTAACATGGCGATGACACCAACCTAGCGACAACCGGCGATGTGCTTCTTGCGGCGACAACCGATCATGTGCACCGCAGAACGCCACTTCTCCAAATGGCGACCATGTACACTTCTGAACCATCCGTCTTTCTCTTGTCCACGTGTCCTGGTGAGCACGTCATCACACCCGGTGACCTGGTCGGTACACTTATCTTTTTCATTACCAAAGGTTCTTACTTCACCACCATCTTGGTTAAAAAATGTTAGGGATTATTTGTTCATACCTCCTAATGGTTGTCACCATTTAAGAGGCCTTTTTCCAAAAGATATCATCATTCCCAAACAAATTTATAGAACCTCCTTTTCTGAAATCCCATTGTTTACAAAAGATAAGTCATGCTTTTCTTTTTCTTCCACTTTTCCTTGTAAAAGTAATCTGACTTTGTTATATGCAGGGATTCAGAATTCGTGGACGAATTCTCTCCAACTCTAGGAGTATGATGAGAATCAAATAAAGGAGGCTTTTATTAATGAAGATAGAGGACATCAACCCTCACATTTGAAGTTCTTCCTTCTAGTCTTCTCAAAATTAAAAGGACATAAAATAAAGATGAGGCCCAAGCCCAAAGCCCAAGCCCAAGCCCAAGAAGGCCAAAGCCCAACAAGCCCAAGTCCATCCCATGAGGGGCAAGGCCAAGCATTAAATAAAAGAGCATCATTTGATTTACTCTTGTAGGAGGTGTGGATATTAAATAAAAAAGTGTGAATATGTAAAATAAAGTCACATTGTCCATGTGACTTAGGAGAGTAGGTGTAGGTGTAGTTTTTAGGAGGTGTCATAGTAGAAAAAGGTCACACCTCCCATGTGACTTGTTTTTGGTGGGAATTTCAAATGAGTTTTATTTGAATTTTCCCACCTATTTTCCAGCACCCTCACACTATAAATAGAGGTGTGGGCTCTTGTAAAATTTAGATTTGGAATTTTGAATTAGAGAAACTCTACTCAATTTGAGAGAGAATTGGAGAGCTTTGTGTCTTCCTCACTTAGTCTTATCTTGAGTGTTCTTGGTTACCTCAAGTGGCGGCATAGCACACTCATCTTGGAGTCTTCATCCTCTAAGTGGCGTGATCATCCAACCAAACCATCCATCTTCATGAGCTTTCTCTTCTCCTTCCTTCCTTCTCCTTTTATGTTCATGTCTTAGCTTGTTTTCTTTACTTTTTTAGTTTCGGTATTCTAGTTTCCCTTGCTTTTTGCTTCGGTCCTTTTACATTTGTTGTCCCTCTTTGCTTCTTCTTCTTTTCTAGTTGTTGTTTTGATTCAATTGACAATACATGGATCTTCCATGTGAGTTTGGGTTTTGGTACTTGATGGCATTTTCATGAAGTTCTTCTTGAATCAAAGTAGAGTATGGGGCGGAAGCAATGTATGAGAGTGAGCAAGATCCTCCTAAGAGTGGTGTTGATCTTGTAGGTGCATGATAGGTATGGGTATTGAGTGGTTCGGCCAGCTCAAGGGAAAAGATGAAGGAATTGAAGTTTAGAGCCTAGGATTCTAGGGAGAAGCAAAGTTGAGCACAAATGGGCAGCATAACTTTACTCACAATAAACTTGAAAATACAAGGTGTAGGCTCCTCCTTTTATAGGCTAAGGAGGACCATAATGCAACCCTAATGCTAGCCAAATGAAATGTAAATGTGAAGCACATGGGTGCACATGGCACATGGGTGCACAAATGAGCACATGGGGAGGGGTGTGTCTAGTTTTTATGCTCACCCCCTCCATGGGCTTTCTAGACCGGCCTTGGTAAATTTAGAGGTTTTTTTTAGAAACTCTAAGTTTACCTAGGTTGGTGTTTTAGGTGCCAAAATTAATTCTAAGAAAATTACAAATAAAGTTCCTATGCTAATTTTGAGAAGAAATTAAAGTCTACTCTACACTAGAGTTTACGGCATTTGAACATGTAAAAGAATGTCTTCTTGGATCCTCTTGGCCATAACTCTATTGTTGGCCCAAATCTACCCTTTGGTGGGCTTGCATGTGGGCTTGTGCTTGGGCCTCTTCCATCATCCCCTCCCTCTTGAAAAGGATTTGTCCTCAAATCCATTGCTTCTTCTTCTTCATGGCTAGGGGAATGGATGTGGCTGGATGGTGTCCATCATCTCCTCCTTCTTGAGAAGATCTATCCTCAGATCTACAGACTTGATCTCGGATAGCAACCTTTTGCTTCGCCAAAGCTTGTCCTCCTGGATCAAACGTCCACCTATAGAAATAATCAAATAAGGCATAGGTGTTAGTTTGCAAATTAATTTTACTAGGTTGCCATTTTGGTTTTTCTTTTGGTTTTGGCAACCTTGGACAAAGTTTCTCTTTTAATGGTTGTGTGTGGTCTCTAATCATCTTATGTATTTTAAAATGTTCATTTGTGGTTACTTTCTCTTTAGGCATAAATCCTATAGAAGATGGTAACAACTTAAAAGGAGAAAGATGATTGAACCCACACATAACTTTAAAAGTAGAAATATAAGTAGTTTTGTGAACTACTTTATGGTATGTTTGCTCACCTCTAGAGTTGTGTGTGCACTTCATGATTATTCTAGGCATAGTAGAAAGAGCTAGATTTTCAAATATATTTTGACCATGCGTTTGAGGATGATAAGAATTTAAAGTGTGCAATTTAGTTGCAAGTTTTCCAAAGGAAATCCTCAAATCATGGTTTGCGTAATTTGGAACTCTATTCAACATTATGCTTGAAGATAAACCATGAAGATGTATCACTTCTCTAGAGAAGAGTTTATCCATAACCATGAAGATTGAATCACAACCTTTTGTTGTCCTAGGGAGTTTTAATATGAAATTTATATCTTCCCAATGATCATTTGCAAAAGGTGAAGGAGTATAGAGTTTATGAGACATTGCCTTGGGCGTAGTTTGAAAACAAGAATTGTACCTAAGGTAATGTCTTTGAACTTCTTTTCTCATGGGGGACAAAAGTTTTCCTTTTAAAAGCTCTAGAGTTTTATCAACTCTAATTTGTCTCATGAGTTCTCCTTCATGAAGACTTTTTCTCTTATGTGTAAGGATAGTCTCGTTGTGACAATCATTGTTTATAAGGATTTGTACACTTTGCAATGGTTGTCTCAATAAGACATGACAAGTTTCTTTAGGCACTACTTCACATAAAAAATTGTTTTTGTAGATGCTTATAAAAAACTTGACATTCACTTGGTGATATCCTAGCACATATGAGAAATAATCTATTTCATTTTTATCTATGCAAGCTTCTTTTAAAGACTCTTCTTTTTCACTTACGCTTGCAAGTGTTCCTTTACCAAAGGTAAGGCTTTGAGGTTGTTCAACAAGACACATATTTTCAAAGGTATTTTTAAATCTTTGGTCTTGTTGAATGACCTTGTGGGAAGGAACACTCTTCTCCCACGCCTTTTGTTCTTCAAGGGTCTTCTCATGCTTTTCTTTTTCTTTAGCTTCCCTTTCGACTTCCCCTCTCTTCTTTTGTATTTTTCTTTCCTTTCTTTCTTTATGGGAAGCAAACAATTTTTCTACCCTCATTTCCCAATCTAGGAAAACTTCTATATTTTCTTTTCCATGGAAGTGGGGTTGTTCTACCCTAACCTCTCTTGGGTTTTCTTGTTCTTTTCTATCTCTTCTATGTCTTCTAGGGGGTGCTTGATAATAATCATTTACTCTAATGCTTCCCTCCCCAAAAAAATCATGATCTTTAGAGATATATGCATGAGAAGGTAATTTTTTTAGAATGTGAGACTTCTCATCCTTTGCTTTAGTCAAAACATTAAGTTTAGTCTCACTCTCCAATTGTCTATATGCAATTGATTGCACAGTTTGTGAAACTTCTTTCAAAAGAGTTTTTAACGATTTTAATTCACTTCCAATAGACTTTGTAGAATGAGAAGAAGAAGACATGGCTAAAGCTTTGTGTATACAAGTATTTTACCTTGAGAAAACTTAGGAAAGTCAAAGAAGGTAGTTTTCCAGGTAAGGGAGGTGAGTCACAAAGGACTACTTAAATACCAAGCCTTTGCCTTAGCCAAAAACTATCCCTCAATGTCTTCACACAAAACTTCCTCTTAGTAAACTACTTAGAACACAATTAAGTTGAGAAATCAAATTTTCAATGAAAGAAAACAATGCAAGCTACTAATCAACAAAGCTAGTCGGTTTAACACAAACTTAACAAAATAACCATGCAAAGCGTCACTAACTAAGCAATAGAAAAACAATTACAAACAATTAACAATTGCTAATTAAGAATTCTATACTAGTCAGCCCTAGGTGAGGCTTCTTGGACACTTTGAGCCCTTGAAGACACACTCAACGTCTAAATCGTAATTAAGAGGTAATTAACACAAATTAAGTTGCAAGGAAATTAAGAAAACTCCCTTTGTTGATCCTCTTTTTGCTTAATGCACTTCCTTGTTGTCTTTGCTTGTTGGCCCTCCAAGTGTTTGTAGTGTTTTTCAAGAAAGCTTGTTTGGGCCTTGGCTTTGTTTCCCCCTTAGAATGAAGGTTTTAATTCTCCAATTCCAGCACCTATCAAAAGACTAGACCTTACCCAAGTCAAGTTTCCATTCAATTAAGCACCAAAGGAGAAATAAATTCCAGCACCAAATTAGAGGTCAAAGAACAAAAGCAAGAAACAATTTAATTGAATAAAACAGTACCACCAAAAGGAGTTAGATTATGACAACTAGAAAGAGGTCCAAGAAATATTAAGCAAGCAAATAAAAGGTACCAAAATAAAGGTAGACACACAAAAGAATCCTAAGAATGGCACTAGAATTAGATGACCAAATAAAAAAAACAGCACCACTGGAAAATGTTGTGGGCCAGAAACGTGTTTTTCCCCAATTTATGCTGAGCTGTGTTTTTAAGATATGATTCTGAAATTTGATATGCAAGATATTCAAGATCTTAGCTAAATCCTGGCTTTGGAATCACTCAAAACGCATGGACCAATTTTTTTTAATAAATTTTGCAATTTTGGTGTTCAGTTACGCCAGCTGTAGCGCCTCAGGTTTGCACACTGATTTTAAAAGATTTATCATTTTTTTTCTGTTGCTTCTTTTGGACTAATTCTTTTTTTTTCCTTTCTATAACACTTCAAACTTGCAAATTCCAGAGAATCAAAATTTTCCTATGAGTGGAAATATTTTTCTGGATCAAAACAGTCAGCACAGAAAATCTGAAACAGGGGATTCTGAAAACTGGAAACAAAAACAGCAAGATACCAAAGTTTAGACACAATGGAAATTTGTGAAATAGAATTGTGTAGGATCTAAACCTCAATATGAACTCAAACTAAAATTAAAAAGGCACCAAAAGATCAAAGAACAGCAGATTCAAAGCAATTAAAGATACCCAAAATCAAGAAACAATCAAGCCAAATAAAGGACTACTAAGAATTGTTGACAATGTGGATGAACATGACTTGACAAAACATATAAGATTCAGAAATTAAAGACTCAAAAGCATAATATGAACCAAATAATGAAAGCAATAAAGACTCAAAAGCCTAAAAGAAAATGGCAACTCAAAGGTGTATGGAATCCTATCACAATTTGCACAAGAACTTGTTCAAGATCAATTGAACAAGAGTGCTTCGGTTGGATCTTCCACAAAGCACACCAAACAAATTAAAATGTAAAAAACAGCAAGACAATTATGGAAAATAAGATGAACAACATGAAAGTAAAGAAGAACTAAAAATGAAAGACCAAAAGCAACTCATCTTGAAGAACATGGGGAGGGGTGTGTTCTAGTTTCCCTTGCTTTTTGCTTCGGTCCTTTTACATTTGTTGTCCCTCTTTGCTTCTTCTTCTTTTCTAGTTGTTGTTTTGATTCAATTGACAATACATGGATCTTCCATGTGAGTTTGGGTTTTGGTACTTGATGGCATTTTCATGAAGTTCTTCTTGAATCAAAGTAGAGTATGGGGCGGAAGCAATGTATGAGAGTGAGCAAGATCCTCCTAAGAGTGGTGTTGATCTTGTAGGTGCATGATAGGTATGGGTATTGAGTGGTTCGGCCAGCTCAAGGGAAAAGATGAAGGAATTGAAGTTTAGAGCCTAGGATTCTAGGGAGAAGCAAAGTTGAGCACAAATGGGCAGCATAACTTTACTCACAATAAACTTGAAAATACAAGGTGTAGGCTCCTCCTTTTATAGGCTAAGGAGGACCATAATGCAACCTAATGCTAGCCAAATGAAATGTAAATGTGAAGCACATGGGTGCACATGGCACATGGGTGCAAAAATGAGCACATGGGGAGGGGTGTGTCTAGTTTTTATGCTCACCCCCTCCATGGGCTTTCTAGACCGGCCTTGGTAAATTTAGAGGTTTTTTTTAGAAACTCTAAGTTTACTTAGGTTGGTGTTTTAGGTGCCAAAATTAATTCTAAGAAAATTACAAATAAAGTTCCTATGCTAATTTTGACAAGAAATTAAAGTCTACTCTACACTAGAGTTTATGGCATTTGAACATGTAAAAGAACGTCTTCTTGGATCCTCTTGGCCATAACTCTATGGTTGGCCCAAATCTACCCTTTGGTGGGCTTGCATGTGGGCTTGTGCTTGGGCCTCTTCCATCAGTACTAGTCTTGGTGAGTTCTTGAACATAGAACCTTGATCCAATTCTATTAAAAAGTGCCTACCTCTTCTTCTTTTCTAGTTGTTGTTTTGATTCAATAGACAATACATGGATCTTCCATGTGAGTTTGGGTTTTGGTACTAGTCTTGGTGAGTTCTTGAACATAGAACCTTGATCCAATTCTATTAAAAAGTGCCTACCTCATATCCAACTCAAGTTGATTCCTAAGAATGTCAAGAATCATTCATATTGTGCTATTGGAATCATATCACCAAACGTGTAGTCCTGCCTGGCCCACTCGACATAGCACCACCTCTTCATTAGGTTCAACCTGAGGTTCGTTATTTGGTCTTGGATCCAAGTCGTCGCATAGGGATATATGATGAACCTCGGCCCTCCGGGTGGGTGTTCGTGGTGGCAGAATTTTCATGCTTGCGGCATAACATTCTCTCGCGTGTTTTTGGTCAGCATGGAGGGTGACCACCTCCCGGCCTCGACTCGGGTTGTCGGCTGGGAACTTCATGGCCAGGTGGGGTGTCGAGACTATAGCTCCCAACTTGTTGAGAGAGGATCGCCCGGTCAAAATATTGTAAGACGTTTCGGCATCGACCAGTAAGTATCTGATTTTGATCGTCCGGCAGTCTCGGTTTCCTTCTCCAAACTTGGTGTCCAGGTCAATGTACCCTCTGGTGTTTACTCTGTGCCCCGCGAAGCCAATAATTTGTTCATCATACTAGACAATGTCGTCATCCGACATGCCCATCTTTCGGAAGGTCTTCCACTACAAGATATCCACATAGCTACCTTGATCTATCAGTGTTTCCATGATGACAAAGTTGGCTACTTCAATGGTGACCACCATAGGGTCATCTTGCCTCGGGTTTATGTTTCTGAAGTCCGAATTCGTGAAAAGCATGGGAGGCAGGTCTCTCCTATTGCTTCTACTGATGGAGTACACAGAGTTGACTGCTCGGAGGTGTCTTTTTCAGGAGGATGACGTAGTACCCCCTCCCGCGAAACCTCCGACGATCATGTTTATAACTCCTCGTACTGGTATGGTTCCTCGACGGTCTCTTCCTCCTCGTCCTTCTCGGCCTTCTCGGCCTCCTCGACCTCTCCGTTCGTTTGTTTGGGTGTCTCTTCGTCCTTGTCTTTTTCCTATGTCAATTTCATTTTTCCCGTCTTCTCGGCTTGTTTGGACAAAACGTCGTAGATGGCCGGCTTGGATGAGCTCTTCGATTTTATCCTTCAGTGCCCAACAATCTTCCGTTGTGTGCCCCAAATTGCGGTGGTATCGGCACTGCTTGGTCAGATCAGCACTATGCGGGGTGGGAGTCCTGCTTGGTGCCTTCAGGAGATCTGCATTGAGAGCTTCCTCTAAGACCCTCGACCTTTCGGCAATCAAGGGGGTGTAACGGGTGAAACGTGGCCTGATAGAGATCAAGAGCAAGTAGAAGTAGAGGCCGAAGAACGATGATCAAGAAGAGGTAAAGGCCGAAGCTGAAGAGGTTCAAGAAGACATTAGCCTACCTCAAAGGCTTACAAGGAGCAAGTTCAAAGAATTAGGAAGTAGTGGTAGAATGTTTTCTCTTTTTATAGTGTCTTTTGTAGAATGTTTAAATATATAGCTTTTAGGAAGGTGCTTGGAGGGAAACATTAGATACCTCTTTTGTAAAAGCATCTTTAGGCTTTAGTTTAGAATTTTCTAGAAGGTGACTCTTCTTGACTCACTATAGGCGTTAGGAATGAGTGAAAGGGGACCTTTGGTTAGCTTGTAGTGCAAGCTTTGTAGTTTTATGACCGCTTGCTCCTATAAAAGGAGGGCTTAGGTCCTTCATATATTAGAATTGATTTTTGAAGTAACAAAACTCTCCCAAATTGGTGATTGAGTGTAGTGAGAACTTGCCTTCTCCTCTTCCTAGTCTCATCTTGAGTGCCTTGGTTCCTCAAGTGGCGGCAATTCACACTTATCTTGGAGCATTCACACTTCAAGTGGCATGTTCATCAACCAAGAGCTACAACCACATAAGTCTTCTCTCTTCTCCATCTATTTCTTCCATTTCCATGTCCATTTGAACTCCGTAAACATGTTTTAGGACTTGTCTTGCAATTCTCTTCGGTGTTTAAGTTTCTTTTGTGGTTTTCATCGGTTCATCTTCTTCTTTGCTGAACATGTTCGGTTCATCTTCCTTCTCTAAGACTTTGTTCGGTTCATTTCTTTTCTAAGGCTTTTTAATCGGTTCATTTGAGCTTTTAAGCATTCCAATCGGTAAAATTGGCAAGAAATGGACTTCCATATGTGTTTTGGCTTGGTTACTTAAGTTTTGGTGAGTTCTCGAAAGATAGAACATTGATCCAATTTTATAAAAGTGCCTAATCATATTCCAGCTCAAGTTGATTCCATAAAATGTCAAAGAATCATCTACATCTTGGTATTGGAATCATATCATGTGGTATCATGAGTTTAGGTTTCTTCTTGTTTGTGTTTTGAGTTGTTTGTAGGCTCTTTAATTCAAGAACTTTCAATTCTTGTTGTTTCATTTCTGTTTTAGGATAATTTTTTAGTTTTCTTGTTGTTTTTTCCTTTTGCTTTTACTTTGTGTTTGTGTCACTTTAATTTTTGAATCCTTACAAGTTTTGTCATAGTCATATTTTTCCAAGAATGTTATCAATTCCTTGTGTTCCTTTTGTTGTAATTTTTGTTTCTTGCTTTTGTGTAATGCAGTTTTCTGAGTTTGTTTCTTGTCCCTTTGATGCATTTTCCTTTTAGTTTTGAGTTCATACTTGTATTTTAGATCTATACAAGTTCTTATACATCATTTCTATTATGTCTTTGCTAGTTCTTAATTCTGTTTTTCATTCCTATTAGGATTCCTCTATTTTCCAGAAAACGTGCTAATTGTTTTGCCTTATTGCAATTGATTTACTTACTGGAATTTTCTGCAATTCTGGATTTGTGTTCGTCAAAGTGTTATAAAAAAGTAGAAAAAAGAAGTACTTCAAAATTCAAAGTACAAAAAAAATGATAAATCAAATACAAACAGTGTGTAATTCTGCCGAAAAAAATACGGTAATCTGGCAGTGATTTTAGAAAATTTATCTCAATTAATTGGCTTACTGTTTTTGAGTAATTCCAGTGCCATTGTTGAGCTAAGATCTTTGAACCTGCCGGTTGACCTAGCGCAAGAGCGTTGCCTCTTCACGATCTTTCTCGCCAACTTGACACCACATGCCCTTCAAGTCCGCACCACAGATAGTCGCTCTGAGAACCTGAAAACAGAATATGGCGCCTCTGCGGCCGGTGGCGCTCTGACGCTCAAGTCAGTAACAAGAACACCAAAAAATTGAGAGAAAACTATACTCTGTAGAACCGTACTAAAGTGCACTCAACCCAAAACAATGAGCCGTAATGAAAACGTACCTATGCAAATTCTCTTAAGTTTACCTTTATAGCTAGGTTTTTTCTCTCTCCAAGCAGTTATGCTTTGGACGCATGGCTCGCATCCAACCCTGCACGTGTCATCATCTGGGCTGGGGTAGCAGGTAGCACCCAGCCCTACACGTGTCATCATCTGGTGGGGGTAACTTGAGCGTCACTTCTATGTAGCATCCAACCCTACACGTGTCATCATCTGGGTTGGAGCAACAGGTAGCATCCAACCCTACACGTGTCGTCATCTGGGTTGGGGTAACTTGAGCGCCATTCCTACATAGCATGCAGTTGTGCGACCAAGTCTCCTACTCAAGGTGTAACCTAGCATGCAACACGCTCTGGAACGCCACCTGACAAGGCGAATATCGGATGCAACAAAGTACACCGTCTCTGTCATACTACTTGTCGTAGGTGCCACCTTCCTCTTCGCCACGCCATGCACGTTCTAACTGAGAGGAACTCGCCATCGATGAACGTGCACTCTGGGAATCCTGTCGTCGAGGAGCAAGCTATTTACTCCAACTCATTTAACCTTCGCGCCTCATGCTGACGTAACGATCATCTTTACTGAACTCACATGCTTGAACTTCCTCGCTCGAACCCCCAATCAGCTACAACTGAGTTTACTGGGAAGTTCGGCGATGTGCTTCTTGCGGCGATGCCAGACCACCTGATCTTCCATTATCTAATACGTCGATGACACACAAACCCGGCGACAACCGACTATGTACACTGCAGAACGCCACTTCCACGATCGGCGACCATGCTTACTTCTGAACCATTCGTCTTTCTCTTGTCCACGTGTTCTGCTGAGCACGCCCCACATAGTCACGTGCTACACACATCATCACACCCGATGACCTGGTCGGTACACAAGCCCCCCAGTCTTGAGCTGCAACTTGTTCAGTGAAAAGACTGAAGGGTTGAATTTCCGGCGACCTACGTGGCCTCGCGCGTTGGTGCTCATACTGTTCACTGAGTTGACACTTCACCAACCCCTTCGATCATACGACATGTGGACTTATCAACGACTATTATTCATTGCCGTTTGTGCTTCTCGCAACGTTCGAAACTCTTAAACACTTCGCGCCACTAAACTATTTCATTATCTTCTTCCTCACTCCAAACTCTCGAAACGCTTCTTCTCCTTCAATCACCATCTTGCTGAACGCTCTTCTGATCATCAAAAGGTAACTTTTTTATCACTCCCGTTGATATTTGCTGCATTTTAATCAATTTGCATCATCCATTAACTGTCTGGAGCATACGTTGTGGGTTGTTTTCGTTCTTTGCTTCACTTTTTCCTGCGTTTAGGGTTTCTAGCCTTTTCTCCGTGAGCCCCCCTCGTCCTCCCTGTCTTCTCCTTTTTCTGTTGGGTCCCTCTGTTTTCAAGCTCTCATCTCTTCCTTTTTCGTTTTCTTTGCATCTCTTCTGATGGCTCGCTCCAAAGTCACTCCAAACCCTCCTCCATCTCCACAAAACCCTCCGACGAAAACTTGTAGGGTCAACCCCTCTTTCTCTCACAATCCACCAAGGGATCCTAATATCCCTTCGAGACAGGTCGTGAGACCTGCACCTTCACGACCTCCCCAACCGCAACCAAACCCACCTCACACCAGTAGAGTTGTGCGACCACTCCTAGACTATAAACAACTGTATCCCTAGGCCTCCTTAGCTTTGCTGGGTGAGACCTCCTCCATTAACACCGACCTCGACATCCTCCGCCTCAAGAAAGGTGATCAAGCTCACCTTTCTTTCAGCAAAGAACACGACGACAAAGTGGTTGTTCGACCTTGTCCTCCCGGATAACCCATTTGCACTTACAGCCAGGGGAGTAACGGCGAGCCCTTTTGCTTTATCTACGCCACGATGTTCAAGAAAGTCAAACTTCGCTTCCCCTTCACTCACTTCGAGAGGGAGCTTTTGACTGAGCTTGACATAGCCCCCACCCAGCTTCATCCCAACAGTTGGGCGTTCGTTAGGGCATACCAAATCCTTTGTGCACACTTGGGACATCCAGCTTCGGTGGACGTGTTCCTTTACCTGTTTGAGGGCAAGAACCCAGGCGATCATCTATGGGTCAGTCTCAATGGGGTTGCTGGGAGGTCCATCCTCTCCATCTTTCAGCAATCCTATAAAGACTGGAAGGGGAAGTTCGTGTGCGTCTGCTGTAATGACCAAGACCCCACTCTCCTCGACGGATTTCCCTCGTATTGGGTGGACAAGGGAATGAAAGAGACTAGCTTCAGGAGGGCTAGAGGGCCGGAAAAGATGGGGGAGCTCGACAAATACCTGTGCAACTTCTGGAAAGGAGTTTCCTCCTCTAACGTAACGTTGGCCACCTCCTCCATCATCGCCTATGAATTTCACGAAGGCCAACTAGACATTCATATAGGTTTGTCCTTCCCTCCTCTCCGAGTTCCCTTTCCTTGAATTCGCGTCACCTTGCTTTTTACATTGATGTCATCATTCTGATTCGCGCGTAGTCTTAACTAGCTAGTCCATGCATTAACTCATATTGCTTATTTCCTTATGCATCATCAACTGCTTGAATTTGGACTGGTTTGTGATCGTTGGCTTCTTTGTGCAGATATGATGTTGGGAAAAGGAATGATGGCTAAGCTGCACTCCATAGCCAAGCTTCACAACCTGGCGGCGGGCTCCCAAACCGTGCCAAACTCTGCTGCAGAAATCGCCGCCGCCCAAGGCAAACCTCCGCCAGTTGGCCCATCCGCCGCCGCTGCTCTTCTAGCCCCCGAGCGGAAGAAATTACCACTCAAAAAGGCTAAGAGGAAAGCCCCCATGGTTGTATCGGACGACGAAGCAGATGAAAGTACCGAGGACGGGCTGATCTGCAAGAGAAAGAGGGGAGCTGCAACTGAACCACCAGCAGCTGAGGGCGCCCTTCCTGACTACGTCGAGAACCCCCCGACCGCCTCCACGCCATTCAAGTCCGCTGGGGATGTTCTTGCTTCAAACGCCTCGGCTGCTGAAGTTGTACCTGAACAGCTTGCGGATACGCAAGCTTCCTCTCAAGCTGCAACAGAACTCCCCTCCTCACCACCACGCCTCGAGGCTCCCCTCGCCATCCAACCTTGCGAGGGTGGTAGTGAGAACCAACCTTCACCTCCTCCCTCAACTCCAGCCCTTCCAGCTCCTCTCCAGGAAGCCTTGAAGTCCTTCACAGTGCGCCTGAACGCCATGCTCGACGAATGTCTTCCTCAAATCGTCAGTGAAGGGCTAAAAGACTCCTTGGACAAGTTTGCGCTTGATAACCGCATCCGTCAGGAGGAGGCGAGCACCGCGAGAGCCGAAGCCGAGAAAGTCAAGTGTGACATGATGATGCAAGGGCTCGAGTTCTCGCGGGTAGAAAACGCTCTCAACGAAGAGCTCCGAAGTTTGTGCAAGGACAAGACTGAACTGCGCCAGAAACTGCACTACAAACTTCAGGACGCCGTCGAGCTAGAGAGCAAGCTCGTCCCTATGAGGGAGAAAATTGCAGAGGCCAAAAAGATGGCCAAACTCGAGAAGAGGTCGACCGAGAGGGAAACCCTTCTGGGGAAAGTTGAACAAGATCGAGACAAAGCCTCCAAAGAACTGAGCGAAACTGCTGTCGAGCTTGCCCAAGTTCACTGAATGCATGCAATCTGAATTCGCCGTTGCTTTAAATTACACCAGGGCGACAAAGTCTCTTTACAAAAACTTAAAAAAGGTAAGCATGCAAACTTAATAACTTGGAAACTTTGATAAACTTCTAAACTTTCTTTATTGGGTGGCCTCATTAAAAACCCTCCTTAGGGAAAAAAGAGTGCCCCCTTGAAAAATTGTTTTAACTGAAACATCTTAAACTGTTCAAGTTAATTTCTACTTACAATGCCTTAACAGTAATAAAACTTGAGATGGGTGGCGTAACAAGTGCGAGGAATCGCCCCTCCTTCCAGCGTCTCCAAGCGGTAGGCGCCGTTCCCGAGCGCTTCGGTTATTCTAAACGGTCCTGTCCACTTGGGTGACAATTTGTTCTCCATCTCGTATTGGTGGGCCTTCCTCATCACCAGGTCACCATCTCTGAATTGCCTCGGCCTTATTCTGGAGTTGTACTTGCGTTCAACTCTTCTCTTTACTGCCTCAGCCTTCACCCGCGCTTCCTCCCTGACCTCATCCAGCAAATCCAAGTTCATCCTCCTTTCTTCGTTGGAGTCTTCCGCCACGAAGTTTTGGAATCTCAGCGAGCTTTCCTGGGTTTCAACTGGAATCATCGCATCACACTCATACACCAAACTAAACGGGGTTTCGTGGGTTCCCGATTGCTCAGTGGTATGGTACGCCCATACTAAGCGGGGAACCTCTTCAGCCCAAGACCCTTTGGCCTTCTCCAACCTCCTCTTCAACCCTCTCAACAAGACCCGGTTGGCTGACTGCACTTGCCCGTTCGTTTGTGGGTGCTCCACAGAAGCAAACACCTGCTGAATCCCAACATCCCCACACAGCTTCTTCAACAGGTGACTTGCAAACTGAGTCCCATTATCTGATACCAAACGCTTGGGCACACCAAATCGACACACAATATTCTTCCACATGAAACTCTGAATCTTGTGCACAGTGATCTAGGCTACTGGTTTTGCTTCAATCCACTTTGTGAAGTACTCGATCGCCACAACCAAATACTTCATCTGCCTGATCGCCAAAGAGGAAAAGGTCCCAGTATATCGATTCCCCACGTATGGAACGACCAGGGGCTATAAATTGACTTCAGCTCTTCTGGAGGCGCCTTGTGCCAATCGGCGTGCTATTGGCATTGCTTGCAACACTGGGCGTATTTCTTGCAATTTTCCCTCATCGTGGGCCAGTAATAACCTGGGCGGAGGGTTCTTGTTGCCAAAGCTCGACCCCCGATGTGACTCCCACAGATCCCCTCATGGAGCTCAGCCATAATCCTCATGCACTTCTCTCCATATACGCATACTAAAAGGGGATGTGTGAACCCGAACCTGTATAACTCGCCATCGATGAGGGTGAACCTGCTAGAGTTCTTCTTTATCTTTCTGGCCTCCATCAAGTCCAATGGGAGCATGCCATCCGCCAAGTAGCGCTGGTACGGCGTTATCCATGTATCTGGCTCATGGATAGCGCAGACTTACGTTATATTCGTCTCCCCCCCTGGACGTGCTCTGACTCTCGGCGTCCTCAGAGTCTCCTGAGTCAAAGATCTATGACTCTTCGTCGTTCCTTCCATTGACTTGCACACGTGAAGAATCTGGTGATCTACCACGAATGCTCGAGGTGTCTTCAAAGTTTCTTATATAACAGTCCTCTGCCTGCCCCCCTTGCCCGAATTGGCGAGCTTGGCTAGCAAGTCAGCTCGGGCATTCTGCTCCCTTGGCACGTGCACCACTTCGAACAAAATGAAGGACTTCTTCAACTCTTGAACATACTCCAGGTAATCCGCCATCTGCGGATCTTTGGCCTGAAACTCACACGTTACCTGCCCGGTGACCAACAACGACTCACTCTTGGCCATCAGCACCTTTGCTCCCATCTCCTTTGCCAACAAGATACCAGCGATCAAAGCCTCATACTCCGCTTGATTGTTGCTGGCTCTAAAGGCAAACCTCAGAGATTGCTCTATCAACACACTGTTGGGTCCCTCCAAAATAACTCCAGCCCCGCTATCCAGCTGGTTAGACGACCCATCCACCGAGAGCACCCAACGAAAATCATCCCCGGCGTTCTGCACTGTTTCAGAAGATAGCTCGACCACAAAGTCAGCGAAGATTTGCCCCTTGATCGGTCCCCGTGGCTCATACTTGATGTCGAATTCCGACAACTCTACCGCCCATTTCACCATCCTCCCAGCTACATCCGGTTTTTTCAAAACCTTCTGGATGGGTAAGTCGATCATTACCAACACTGTAAAGCTCTGGAAGTAATGGCGCAGCCTCCTCGCCGAAAATACAACCGCCAGCGCTGCCTTCTCTAAGGTCTGATACCTCACTTCTGGGCCCTGCAACACCTTGCTAACAAAATAGATGCGTTTCTGGACATGATCTTGATCCTGGACAAGCATCGCACTTATCGCCCTCTCGGTTATGGCAAAATATAACCTGAGGGGCGTTGCCACTTGAGGTTTGCACAGAACCGGCGGACTCGCCAAGTACTCTTTGAGCTACACAAAAGCTTCTTCACACTCCTTCGTCCAAACAAACCTGTTATTTCTCTTCAAGCATTGGAAGTATGGGTGGCCCTTCTCTCCACTGGCGGATACGAATCGAGACAGAGCGGTCATCCGGCCCATGAGCTGTTGCACCTCCTTTACAGTGGCAGGACTCCTCATCGCCAGAATGGCAGCACATTTGTCGGGGTTTGCCTCGATTCCCCTCTCCGACAAGAGAAATCCCATAAATTTTCCTCCCTCCACGCCGAAAATACACTTCTCAAGATTTAGTTTCAGCTTGTATCTGACTATTGTAACGAACAACTCTTCCAGATCAGTGACATGCCTGCTCTTTTCCAGAGATGTTACGACCATGTCTTCAACATATGCCTGCACATTCTTCCCGAGCATAGGGGCGAGCACCTTGTCCATTAGCCTCTGGTACGTGGCCCCCGCATTCTTCAGCCCGAAAGGCATCACCTTGTAGCAATAGCATGACCTTTCCGTCATGAAAGCAGTCTTCTCCTCATCCATGGGATGAATTTTAATCTGGTTGTATCCTGAGAAGGCATCCAAGAAGCTGAGCAACTTACACCCTGACGCACTGTCTACCAGGGCATCCTTGGCAAGGGATAAGAATCCTTTGGACAGGCCTTATTCAGATCTGTGAAGTCAACACACATCCGCCATTTCCCACTGCGCTTCTTGACCAGAACGTCTTTGGCGAGCCATTCTGGATATTGGATCTCCCTGATATGGCCTGCTGCAAGGAGTTTCTGCGTTTCGTCCTTGATCACCTGTCTCTTTTCCTCGTTGAACTTACTCCTTCTCTGGCGGATTGGCCTGACCTGGGGATCCATTGCTAAACGATGGCACAAGAAATCGGGGTCAATCCCCGGCATGTCTGAAGCAGACCATGCAAATGCGTCCAGGTGTCTACTTATCACCTTGGTGATCTGGTCTTGTGTCTCGCTGTCTAAGGTTTTCCCCAGTTTAAACGTCTTGTCGTTGATCTTCTTCTCAAGCCACTCCTCCACCGGTTGAGGCCACATGCAAGCCCACCAAAGGGTAGATTTGGGCCAACCATAGAGTTATGGCCAAGAGGATCCAAGAAGACGTTCTTTTACATGTTCAAATGCCATAAACTCTAGTGTAGAGTAGACTTTAATTTCTTGTCAAAATTAGCATAGGAACTTTATTTGTAATTTTCTTAGAATTAATTTTGGCACCTAAAACACCAACCTAGGTAAACTTAGAGTTTCTAAAAAAACCTCTAAATTTACCAAGGCCGGTCTAGAAAGCCCATGGAGGGGGTGAGCATAAAAACTAGACACACCCCTCCCCATGTGCTCATTTGTGCACCCATGTGCCATGTGCACCCATATGCTTCACATTTACATTTCATTTGGCTAGCATTAGGGTTGCATTATGGTCCTCCTTAGCCTATAAAAGGAGGAGCCTACACCTTGTATTTTCAAGATTATTGTGAGTAAAGTTATGCTGCCATTTTTGTGCCAAGCTTTGCTTCTACCTAGATTCTAGGCTCTAATCTTCACATCCTTCACATTTCCTTGGGCTGGCCGAACCTCCCAACTTTCATACATACCATGCACCTTCAAGATCACCATAGCTCTTAGGAGGATCTTGCACACACACATCCATGGCTTCCGCACCATCTCTTACATGATTCAAGAAGAACTTCATGAATTTTGCCATCACCTCTTCTCGCTGGCGATCAGCGCTCTCGCAATACCTAACTCCCTGGCGGTCTCCGGGCAGTTTCTCTCTTCCTCCACCCGAGCGGCGCTCTCGGACCTCGCCTCGATATCCTCCATTGGCACATCGCCCTTGACGGCCACCTCCAACGCTGTATCCACAACTGGCCAGTTTTCCTGCTCAGGCTCCACACCAGGGGGCGGCGTTGTGGTTACGTGGCATACAGATCTTGAGGTTGTTTTCATAGCACTTCTTCGCCTCCTTCTGGTCAAAACAGATGGTGATAATCATCCCTTCCATTGATGGTAGCTTGACCTTCATGTGCCTTGTTAAAGGCACAGCTCCTGCCTTGTTGAGCGTTGGCCTTCCCAACAGGATGTTGTATGCCGATGGAGCGTTCACGACAAGGTACTTGATCTTCTCTGTGCGCGAGGCCAAGCCATCTGTGAACGTCTTCCTCAACTCAATGTACCCCCTGACCTCCACTTGATCACCAGCAAAACCGTACAAGCAGCTCCCATATGGCCTCAGCTGGTCAGGGGATAACTGTAACTTTTCAAAAGTTGGCCAAAACATCACATCTGCCGAGCTTCCTTGATCGACCAGCACCTGACAGACTGTCCTTCCCGCCGTAACAAGCGAGATTACAATAGGGTCATTGTTATGAGGCACGACATCCCTAAGGTCTTCTTTGGTGAACGTGATGTCCACGTCGGGTGAGTGATCCTCAAAGACCTCCACTGACATCACAGACCTTGCATACTTCTTTCGCTGCGATGCAGTACACCCACCACCCGATAATCCACAACATATGGTGTGGATCTCGCCGTGGATGGGTACTTCGTGCTGCTGTCCTTCACTGCCCGCCGATTGTGAGCCTGATGATTGGCCCGCTTGCTTCTCCGGCAAGTAATCCTTCAAGAACCCACATTTGACTAACTCGGCGAGTTGGTATCCCAAAGCCAAACACGAGTTGATAGAGTGGCCAAAGCTCTTGTGGAACTCACACCACGCGTCCGGTTTTGGTCCCAACACCTTATCTGTCGTCTTTTCAGGCACTTTGAGCTTGGCAGCAATGTTCAGGATGGCTATCAGGTCAGCCAACCTCATCCCGAACTCATACCTTGGCAGGCGATTGGGCTCTCTAGCCCTCCCTGGGCCCTTTCCCTTGCTCTTCTTTGGATCGTAAGGATGATGCACCCTTTGACCCTTGTACCGTCCCGTATCCGGGCGTTGACTAAGTCAAGGTCAACGTCAACGGCTGAGAGTCAAAGTCAACGCAAGGCTTCGCCTAGGTGTGGAGACGCCAAGTGCCAGCATCGCCGAGAGGAAGCGTCGCCAAGGCAAGGCGTCGCCTAGGTGAAGGCGTCGCCCAACCAGGGCGTCGCCAGATCAAACAGTGTAGAAACAAGGCAATCACAGCGCGGTTCCCCGATACCCATGGGTAGGAAAGACCATGGAGGGAGCGGCACCGTGGGAAGGCCTCAGGTCCCGATATCTCGGGAAAGTGATAAAGAGAAAAAAAAAGGTGGCTTCAAGGCCATAGTGATAAC
Organism: Phaseolus vulgaris; assembly: GCF_051622355.1. Lineage (NCBI taxonomy): Eukaryota > Viridiplantae > Streptophyta > Magnoliopsida > Fabales > Fabaceae > Phaseolus > Phaseolus vulgaris. The sequence goes on from NC_143499.1 coordinate 5,899,943, forward strand.
ATCAAGGTAGGGCAGCCTGACTCGTGAAGTACCCCTGCCACCCCAGAGACGCCTTCGGGACAGACACGACCCAAGAGGAAGGTCACGCCCAGGGTAAGCGGGTGCAGGGTACGAAAAGAAGGCAGATACGCTCTCAAAGTAAGTGGCTAGATACTTGGGGGCATGAGTTGACACCCAAAAAGTCACCCCTAGCGCATTAGCCCTCCCAAGCAGGAGGACTCACACGTAGAAACGTCCCCAGATGGGCAGAAACGCCCCAGATGGGGTCACGGCGTCGTGAGGCCCTCCACGTGTACAACAGCCATGTCAGAATGGAAACACCCTTTAGTCAGGTGCCAGGTAATTAAGAGTCATTCAATACAGTTTCCCTTTCGAGCATTCAGGTACTATAATGGCTCCCAAGCGTTTCAACGACTTAAATGCGCTAAGTTTTCTAATTAAAACGCTTTAATGAGTGCGTTACGTTTGTGATTAAAAGCGCTTTAAGGCGCTTCAAATGCTTGGGTAGTTTAAATAGCGCGGAGAATGTTGGAAAGAGGGTTGGAACTTTCGGCAAATTTACCAGAGAACTCTCTAGTTGCTTGCTCGTGCTTCAAGGTTACGCACAAGTGACTGGAGAATATTTTTGCCTGAAGGAGACAACACACACACATATACACAGTTCTTTTACCACCTTCAGAGTGCCATACGCAGTGCTCAGACACGTAGGTGGACAGTTTTGGTGTTTCTTCCTGGCTGACTTGAGCGTCGGAGTGCACACGGCCGCTAGGGCGCCCCTTTGTCCTCTTTTTTGCAGGAATCCACAGGCAACCAGTGGGAAGGAGTCCCTAGCTGACGGTTGAGGTCTCGCGCAAAGACGTCCCGGTCAACCGGACGGAACAACCCTTCTTCCCTGTCGCGACCTTCATCACCCTCTGCGGCTGGATCCTCGTTTGAGCGCGGGGCTTAGCTGGGGCCACATTTCCCATTTTCTCGGAGACTTCGCTCTTAGCGGCGATGTGAGCCACGGCACGTCGCCGGATTTCAGCAAGCAGTCGAACAGAAAACACCAAAGCTTCAACAAACTCTAACTGTGGTTGGGAATCACCTTTTATACGGCCCCACGGTGGGCGCCAGATGATACTGTCGTTTGACCTAGCGCAAGAGCGTTGCCTCGTCACGATCTTCCTCGCCAACTTGACACCACGTGCCCTTCAAGTCCGCACCACAGATAGTCGCTCTACGAACCTGAAAACACAAGATGGCGCCTCTGCGGCCGGTGGCGCTCCGACGCTCAAGTCAGTAACAAGAACACCCAAAACTGAGAGAAAACTATACTCTGTAGAATCGTACTAAAGTGCACTCAACCCAAAACAATGAGCCGTAATGAAAACGTACCTCTGCAAATTCTTTTAAGTTTACCTTTATAGCTAGGTTTTTTCTCTCTCCAGTCAGTTACGCTTTGGACGTGTGGCTTGCATCCAACCCTGCACGTGTCATCATCTGGGCTGGGGTAGCAGGTAGCACCCAGCCCTACACGTGTCATCATCTGGCGGGGGTAACTTGAGCGTCACTTCTATGTAGCATCCAACCCTACACGTGTCATCTTCTGGGTTGGAGCAACAGGTAGCATCCAACCCTACACGTGTCGTCATCTGGGTTAGGGTAACTTGAGCGCCATTCCTACGTAGCATGCAGTTGTGCGACCAAGTCTCCTACTCAAGGTGTAACCTAGCATGCAACACGCTCTGGAACGCCACCTGACAAGCCGAGTATCGGATGCAACAAAGTACACCGTCTCTGTCATACTACTTGTCGCAAGTGCCACCTTCCTCTTCACCACGCCATGCACACTCTAACTGAGAGGAACTCGCCATCGACGAACGTCCACTCTGGGAATCCTGTCGTCGAGGAGCAAGCTGTTTACTCCAACTCATTTAACCTTCGCGACTCATGCTGACGTAACGATCATCTTTACTGAACTCACATGCTTGAACTTCCTCGCTCGAACCCCCAATCAGCTACAACTGAGTTTACTGCGAAGTTCGGCGATGTGCTTCTTGCGGCGATGCCAGACCACCTGATCTTCCATTATCTAATATGTCGGTGACACACAAACCCGGCGACAACCGACTATGTACACTGCAGAACGCCACTTCCACGAGCGGCGACCATGCTTACTTCTGAACCATTCGTCTTTCTCTTGTCCACGTGTTCTGCTGAGCACGCCCCACATAGTCACGTGCTGGACACATCATCACACCCGATGACCTGGTCGGTACAATCTTGAATTTTTTGTGGTTACAATTTCATTATCCAGTTCGTTTTATATCATTCCAGATAAATCGGTAAACATCAAGCACAGTTTGCACAAAAATATTTTCCAGTAGTTCTGTTTTTGTTTTCTTCATCTACTCTAGTTCTTTTCTTTAGGTCTCTTTTGTGTGCCTTCTTTTTTCATTGAGTACCTTATTTTCTTGTTTGTCTTTTATTCACTAATCTTTGAGTTTGTCATACATTTTGTATTCCTTTTGTTATAGCCTTTTATTGTTTATACCTTTTCTTGTTTGTCCTTCATTGTTTCTTTGGTTTTGTGGTGATTAGCTTTGAGATTGTGTGCTATTGCTTTGAAATCTTTAATTTGAGGTTACTAAAGGCCTCCAGATCAGATTGGTAAAGGGGAGTATTCTTTCTTTGGAGTGCTTTGAGTGACACTTCACTTCGGCATTTTGTTCTAATTGTTGCTAACTTTGTTTTCTTAACATTGTTTGTTCTTGTGTTTGCTGTTTTCTTTTCTAATGGATACCTATTCAAGTGAGGAATCTTCAAAGCCACGCTCTACTCATAGAGCTTATGTTGTTAATGAATTGAAAGAAGCAAGGAAGGCTCTTGCTCAAAAGGATGAAGAATTGCAAAAATTAGAAGCACGGTTGGCTAAGATTGAATTGCAACAAGAAGGAGTTGTCCATTCTTTGCATGAGAGGCAACCTTCTCCTAGACATTCTTCAAAAGGTTCTGCATCTGCTCACGGTTCTAGGGATGATCATAGACGAAGGAGGCATCATCCTCATACCAATGAAAGAAACCATCACCATGACCAAAGACAACACCAAGAGTCCAAGCCTCAAGTTCCTTTTGTCAAAGTTCCTAGTTTTAATGGTTATAGTGATCCAAATGTATATATAGATTGGGAGGCTAAATGTGAACAAATTTTTAACACCTATGAGGTTGAAGAGGACCAAAAGGTGAAGATAGCTACCCTAGAATTTTTTTATTATGCCATGAAATGGTGGCATAGCTATGTAACGGACATTTGCTACAACAAGAGACCTCCCGTGGTCTCTTGGAACAATTTGGTTGAGTGTATGCGCTTTAGGTTTGTACCACCACACTTTAGGAAAGACCTCATGTTGAAGCTCCAACGGTTTCAACAAGGCACGCTAAGTGTGGATGCATATTTCAAAGAATTGGAAACGCTTTTGCTTAAAGTTGATTTGAGAGAGAGTGAGGAAGCCTTGATAGCTAGGTTTGTAAGTGGTCTAAGGAGGGATATTCAAGATGTTGTTGAGCTTCAAGAGTATTCATCTTTGGGATCTTTGGTTCATCTTGCAATGAAGGTTGAGGCCCAAATTGCTAAAAGAAATGCTTTTAAAAATTCTCCCAATGATGGTTACTACAACAATTCTTGGAAAAATAGAAGATCTTTTTCCAAAACTCCTTCTAAAGAGTCTTCTTTCAAACCTAAGGAATCTAGGCCTTCGACTTCTACACCTAAATCTCCAATTAAATCGTCTAGTAGGAAATGCTTTAAGTGTATGGGTTATGGTCACATTGTGGCTAATTGTCCTTCTAAGAGGAATATGTTTGTGCATAATGGCATTGTAGTTAGTGAGCATGATTCGGATTCACCTAAGCATTCTTCACATTCTAGAACATCTAGTGAGCATGAGAGTGAGAAACCACTTGAAGGAGATTTGTTGGTTGTGAGAAGACTTCTTGGACAAGTTTTACAACCTTTTGATGAAAGTCAAAGGGAAAATATTTTTCATACAAGATGTCTTATTCAAAACAACATTTGTTCTTTAATAGTGGATGGGGGAAGTTGTGCTAATGTGGCTAGTACAAGAGTAGTAGATAAGCTTGGATTCCGTACTATCTCTCATACAAAGCCCTACAAATTGCAATGGCTAAGTGAAGTAGGCGAAATCATTGTGAATAAACAAGTCCTCATTCATTTCTCTATTGGAAAATACAAGGATGAGGTATTATGTGATGTTGTGTCCATGGAAGCAACACATGTTCTTTTGGGAAGGCCTTGGCAATATGATAGAAAAGTTTTTCATGATGGCTTTACCAATAAACTCTCTTTTGATTTCCATGGTCACAAGGTCATTTTGAAATCTCTCTCTCCAAGGGAAGTCCATGAGGACCAAATTCTTATGAAGAAAAAGAGGGAGAGTGAAAAAGAAAAGAGTCATAAGCATACGCTCTTCATTTCTAGGCATGATGTCCAAAGGGATATAGTGGCTCACAATCCTATTTTCTTAGCTATTCCTAGACCTCATAAGATAGAACAACTTGTAGATAGTCCTCATTGTTTGGATAATTTGGTAAAGGAGTTTCATGATGTGTTTCAAGATCCTCCAAAAGGCCTTCCACCTTTGAGAGGGATTGAGCATCAAATTGATTTAATTCCGGGATCTTCTTTACCGAATCGTCCGGCCTATAGGACCAATCCAAGTGAAACTAGGGAAATTCGCCAACAAGTTGAGGATTTAATTGCAAAAGGTTGGGTTCAAGATAGCATGAGCCCTTGTGCTATGCCTATTATCCTTGTCCCTAAGAAAGATGGCACATGGAGGATGTGTTCGGATTGTAGGGCTATAAATAACATTACAATTAAGTATAGGCATCCCATACCTAGGCTTGATGATTTGTTAGATGAATTGCATAGTTCCAAAAATTTTACAAAGATTGATCTTAAAAGTGGCTACAATCAATTCCGTATAAAACCAGCCATGTAGATCAATCTAAGGTAGTGGCCATTCAAAATTGGCCTACACCTACCAATGTGAATGATGTCCGAAGTTTCCATGGTCTTGCTTCTTTTTATAGAAGATTTGTACCCAACTTCGGTACCATAGCTGCACCTCTCAATGATATAATAAAAAAGGATGTGGTTTTTAATTGGAGAGAAGCACAACAAAAAGCTTTTGATGTTTTAAAAGAAAAATTGACTAATGCCCCCATCTTAGCCCTTCGTAATATTGCTAAAGCATTTGAGATTGAATGTGATGCTTCAAGTATAGGCATTGGGGTTGTTCTCCTTCAAGAGGGCCATCCCATAGCTTATTTTAGTGAAAAGTTGAAAGGAAGTCATCTCAACTATTCCACTTATGATAAAGAATTGTATGCACTTGTTATAGCTTTGTTTACTTGGCAACATTATCTTTTTCCTAAAGAGTTTGTGATTCATAGTGATCATGAATCTCTTAAATATTTTAAAAGCCAAAACAAACTTAACAAGAGGCATGCTAAGTGGGTGGAATTCCTTGAGCAATTTCCTTATGTGATCAAGCATAAGCAAGGCAAAAATAATGTTGTGGCCGATGCACTTTCCAGACGATATGCTTTGCTAAATCTTTTGGGTACTCAATTTCTTGGCTTTGATCACATTAAGGAACTTTATCATGATGACTTTGATTTTTCTCTTATCTATCAAGAGTGTTTAAAAGGAGGACACAAAGACTTTTTTTATACAAGATGGCTTTCTTTTTAAAGGAAAACGTCTTTGTGTTCCCCAAAGCTCCATTAGATTATCTCTTGTTAGAGAAGCACATGAAGGAGGATTAATGGGTCATTTTGGGGTTGCAAAAACTTTGGATGTGTTACATGAACATTTCTCTTGGCCTCATATGCATAAACATGTTCATAGTTTGTGTGAAAAATGCATAGCTTACCGTAAGGCTAAATCTAGATTGCATCCCCAAGGTTTATATACTCCTCTTCCTATCCCTTCAATGCCTTGGGTTGACATTTCTATGGATTTCATCTTAGGATTACCCAAGACATCTAAGGGAAAGGATTCCATTTTTGTGGTAGTGGATCGTTTTTCAAAGATGGCTCACTTTATTCCTTGCCACAAAGTGGATAATGCATGTCATATTGCAAACCTCTTCTTTCAAGAAGTGGTTCGTTTGCATGGTATTCCTAGAACTATTGTGTCCGATAGGGATTTCAAAGGCTTACAAGGAGCAAGTTCAAAGAATTAGGAAGTAGTGGTAGAATGTTTTCTCTTTTATAGTGTCTTTTGTAGAATGTTTAAATATATAGCTTTTAGGAAGGTGCTTGGAGGGAAACATTAGATACCTCTTTTGTAAAAGCATCTTTAGGCTTTAGTTTAGAATTTTCTAGAAGGTGACTCTTCTTGACTCACTATAGGCGTTAGGAGTGAGTGAAAGGGGACCTTTGGTTAGCTTGTAGTGCAAGCTTTGTAGTCTTATGACCGGCCCTTGCTCCTATAAAGGGAGGGCTTAGGTCCTTCAAATATTAGAATTGATTTTTGAAATAACAAAAACTCTCCCAAATTGGTGATTGAGTGTAGTGAGAACTTGCCTTCTCCTCTTCCTAGTCTCATCTTGAGTGCCTTGGTTCCTCAAGTGGCGGCAATTCACACTTATCTTGGAGCATTCACACTTCAAGTGGCGTGTTCATCAACCAAGAGCTACAACCACATAAGTCTTCTCTCTTGTCCATCTATTTCTTCCATTTCCATGTCCATTTGAACTCCGTAAACATGTTTTAGGACTTGTCTTGCAATTCTATTCTGTGTTTTAGTTTCTTTTGTCGTTGTAATCGGTTCATCTTCTTCTTTGTTGAATATGTTCGGTTCATATTCCTTTTCTAAGACTTTGTTCGGTTCATTTCTTTTCTAAAGCTTTTTAATCGGTTCATTTGAGCTTTTAAGCATTCCAATCGGTTCAATTGGCAAGAAATGGAGTTCCATATGAGTTTTGGCTTGGTTACTTAAGTTTTGGTGAGTTCTTGAAAGATAGAACATTGGTCCAATTCTATAAAAGTGCCTAATCATATTCTAGCTCAAGTTGATTCCATAAAATGTCAAAGAATCATCTACATCTTGTTATTGGAATCATATCATGGCCCCTTGGGAAAGTCTCTAGGCTTCCCGAAATGTGTTGGTCTGCTTCTGTCTCTCCTCCTCTCAGGTTCGTCGGGTGCCTGAGCTCTGTTTCGGAATTCTTTCAATTCCTCCAGCTGCATGTATTTGGTGGCTCTTTGGCGCAACTCATCCAATGTCGCGGCCGGCTGCATGCATAAACTATCTGAAAACGGTCCCGGCTTCAGTGCAGTTACCATGTGGTGCATTGCCACTTCGGGACTAAGGTTCCGTATGTCCAAAGCCGTTTTGCTGAATCTATCCATGAAGGCTCTCAAGGACTCCGACTTCTCTTGTCGAATATTCACCAAGGCGATCGAGGTGAGGTGGTGTGGTCGGCTGGTAGTGAACTGAGCTCCAAACTTAGTTTCAAGTGTGTCAAAACAATCTATGGACTGTGTCAAAACAATCTATGGACTGAGCCGGTACTCGGGTAAACCAGCTTAAGGCTGCTCCCTTAAGGGAGGTGGGAAATATTCGGCACCATAGCGTGTCTTCTGCCGTGTGCAGGCCAACCTGGGTTAGGTACGCATTCACATGTTCGTCTGGGTCTGTGGTTCCATCATATTTATCCAACGTGGAATTGCTCCAGGTTCCCGGCAAGGGAACTTCAAGGACAGTGTCGGCAAAGGGGCTCATTCGGGGTGACGTAAAGATCGGCCTCATGTTTCCCTGATACGAGCTTCCGATCTCATGTGTGTCCGCGGCTTCCAGAATTGTCGGCCTCTCAGCAAGCTTTTGTTTCATCCGAGCATTCTCTTTCCTCAAAGCCTTTATCTCCTCCTCGCTTTTCTTTTTCAATAAATCCATCTCCCTTTGTATCTTCAATATCAATGTCATAGGGTCCAGATGACTGGTTTCTTCTTTGGCATTCCTATCGTTGCCTGTCATGTTCCTCGCAGTTACCATGTGGAAAATTCGTGGGGTTTTTCTTCTCGGCCCCACGGTGGGCGCCAAAATGTTCCTACAAGACCTAAACCCTGCAGAACACTTCCTCCTGTGGTGATCTTCTCGTCTTTCAGGTCTTTCAGCTAGGCTTCTTCCAACCGGAGTCTCCTGATCTGGACACGATGGGGGGAGGGGGGGGAGGGTACCTGCGAAGACACTCCGACGATCAAGTTAGACCGAGAGCTAAGTACCAAAATAGTTGGGAATGAATAGTTACCTTGGGTCTTCTGCTATTTATACTGCTCTAGATGGGCTATGGTTGTTATGTCCTGCTTTAAGGTCCAAACGAAGGCCCAATTGTGCCTTAGCTGTGCTTATCACCTAAGTTGGCTTGTTTATACCTAATTACGTGTTTAGCTTCGCATCTTGTCGTCTAGTCGGCCTTTCGGCCATCTGGTAGTACAGCCTCTAAACTTCACAGGGATACTAATTTGCGAGTATATGTCAACATGTTCAACTAAAACTACTTCCTTCTCAAATTTATCTACCTTAATGTCGTATGACTTGCATGCAATGTTCACGAGGATTTTTCTAGAAAATAGGGTAGAAGAAGTTCCTTTTTAAATGGGAAGAAGGAATTAAAATATTTAATATGGCTCAATATTTGAAAATTATATCTTATTTAACTTCACATGATCTGACCACTGATTTCTCTGTTTCAAACATTGGTAATGCATGCATCAAACCATGGATAAGCGGGGTTTTTTTTATTATTATGGAGCAATTTCACAAGTTATTTACTGTGTTTTAAAATTTTAAAAAATATTAAAATAGATAATTCGTGTTGTGTTGAAGTGTTACAACTTCAATTGAAATGAAATTTGATTATATTTCTTCCTAATAAAGAGAGTGGTACATTGAGCGTGACTTATTCATTTGGTTAATCTTTTAAAATTTTACCTATTTGAGTAATTAATAAGTAAAATGGTAAATGGTAGAATTCCCTACAGAGGCCACATTTAATATGCTTTGCATGAGTTGATGGTAAATTTTGTATAGAATTGAATCTGTCTATCACTGTCATTTTATTTCTATTCTCCTTTCTTCTACATTTAGTTTTCGGATTTTATCAGGGATTAAATTTTTGCATGATGCTGTAATAACTCATATGCAGTTGACAAAGTGTTTGTTTATATTGTTTTCACATAATCAGATTTCTATAGCAATATGTTTCCGCCGGTTGACCAGGGTCGTCTTCATGCGTGGCTTATCCTCACAAGCTAGGGCACCTTCGTTCTGCTCTGTCTGTGAGTACCTGAAAAGAAGTGAACAAAGGGGCGCCCTCGCGGCCGTTTGCACTCCGACGATCAAGTCAGCTAGCGAGAAACATCAAAGGTGACACACCTCCGTATCGAACACCGTGACTGGATGCTCTGAAGGTGGTCGAAAATACTCAGTAACTAATATTGTGTTGCCCTAATTGTCTGTGCGTACAGTGGGTGCGCCGTGAAACAACTAGGGTTTTTCTTCTCTGTGTAAACTGTGAGAATTAGGTCAAAAAACTTCCACCGTTTCAAACATCCCAAGGCCCCTTTTTATACACCTCCCGCATTTAAAGCGCGTTAAAGCGCATTGAAAGCGTATAAAAACATGCATTGAAACGTTCGAAACTTAACTGAATTAACGCGTACCTTAGTGAACTATTAGGAAAGGCTTGATGTTTTTAGTGCTTATTGCCACTTATTCTTCTGACTTGATCGCTGCTCTACACAGAGAGCCTCACAGCGCCGTAACCTAACTTAGGGTTATTCCATTGTGTGAGTCCTCTTTCCTCAAAATGCATCTGGCGCAGGGGGTGACTTTCTGGGTGCCAACTCATGCGCCCCAGCCTCTAGTCATTCGCCCTGGGAGTGTATCTACCTTCCTCTCGCACTACGCACGTGGTTTGCCCCTGGGCGTGCCCCTCTCATGGGTTGTATCTATCCCAGGGGCCTCCAAGCGATGGCATGAGTACTTCACGAGCCAGGTTACTCCCTACTAGTACTAGAACTATGGCTTTGAAGCCACCTTCCTCTTCTCCTTATCACTGCTCTGAGGTGCTGAGGCCTTTCGCGGTGTTGCCCTTTCCACGGTCTTTTCCTACCCGTGGGTATCGGGGGGCAGCACCGTCGATGCCTTAACCTTGGCGATGCCTACCCCAGGCGACGCCTCATCTTGGCGACGCCTCACCTAAGCGACACCTACACTAGGCGATGCATCGTCTTGGCGACGCCTTACCTTGGCGACGCCCCAAGTGGTCAATTCGTTGAATTTCTTCCTTGGGTCCCTTGAGGGGCCCCACCATACGTTGACCTTTGACTTTGACTTTGACTTTGGTCAACGCCCGGGGACGGGACGGTACACAAGCACCCCAGTCTTGAGCTGACACTTGTTTCAGCAAAAAGACTAAGGCCTCGCCCTAGCATCCACGTGGCATTCCTGTTGACGTGACATTCCTTTCATCAGTTGACGTGACGCTCTCTGAGCGTCTGACGCAACATTCTCTGCACCAGAGATGTGACGCTTTAAGTTGCGCTTTAATCTTTCGACACGTTGCGCGATCCAACGGCGGAGGATGAGTGTCGTTGGCGCTTCCAAGTTAACATTATAACCTTTCGAAATCGCGCGCTCAAGGCACTGTTTCATCTGTTCTTTTCGCATTCTACTCACTGTTCACCTTCTTCTCCAAAAGCTCTCACTGCATTCTTCATTCTCTCCTTAGCACTTCCAAAACCGATACTCAAAAGGTACGATTTTTCTCCTTCAATGGCCCTCTTCCTTAACTTTTTGTACTGATATAACTGCCTGGGCCTGTTTATTTGCATTTTTCTTCCTCATTTCTCTGTTTCTTCCCTTCTGAACTTCTCGCATGGGTAGGGGTTTTCTTAGGGCTTCTTCCCCCTTTTCTTCCTAACCCCATTCGCTAAACCTTTTCTCTTCTTCATTCTCCAGTTTCTTCATCAATGGCGCGTACCAAAACAACGGCCAACCCTCCACCCTCCAAAGTCAACTATAGGGCCCTTTACCCATGGGCTTCAGACGAGCTGCTCGAGGAGTACTCGTGCTTGGTCTCCACAAAGGCTTGGAGGGATCACGTAGGACAGTCGAGCGCCTACGACCATCGTGCCTTCGCGAAAAGGCATGATGATGACATAGCAGTGTTCCCTTGTACCTTAGGGGAGCCTGTATGTGGGGATGAGCGGGCCAACAACGGGGTCCCCTTCTTCTATTTCTACCAGGTGGTTTTCAAGCGCATAGGGATGCGCTTGCCCTTCTCCAGGTTCAAGAGGGAACTGTTAACTGAAATCAACATTGCCCCAGCCCAGCTGCACCCCAACGGCTGGGCCTTTGTCAAGGCCTTTGACATCTTGTGCGGGTTCTTCAAGCGCGCTCCCTCCGTCGACATCTTCCTTCATTTCTTCGAAGTGAAGAAGCAAGGGAAGAGCCTCTGGGTGATCCTCAGCAACATCCCTGGAAGGGTCCTCCTGACCTTATTCCAACAATCCTTCAAGGGGTGGAAAGGCAAATTCTTCAAGGTTTGTTGTTCCGACTTTGACCCCTCCGCCCTTGACGACTTCCCCCTATACTGGGTGAAGGAGGTGAAGACCATGAAGCCCAAATCCCTTGACGAGTTGCCCTCGAACGATCGAGAGGCTTGTCAAATTCTGACCAGCACGGGGGGCTTCGACACTGCCACCCTGATAAGCCTAGAGTACAACGTTGAGGCTCTAGCAAAATACATAAGTATGAGAGCCACCCCTATAACTCTTCCTTCACTGCACTTTCTCGTTCTTACTTAGTGTATGACTTACCTGCTTTCTTTGTATAGTGTTTGACTTGTGCTTAACCCCTACTACGTTTGTCTTTTTGATGCAGATTCAAAGATGGATAGATAACGAAGGTTGAGGCTGGCTCATGTCCTGAAGTCCAAAGATGGGGCTTCGGCGAAGGAAGTTGAGAGCCACCCCTATAACCCTTCCAACCTCCAACGCCTCTCCATCTTCTCCCAATGCTCGCCCTCAACCTTCCACGACGCCATCAACTCCATCAGTCCAACCTTCTCCTAATCATCCTCCACACTCTCCACCTCCCATCGCGGCCATGCCTCTCGCGCTGGCCGAATTTGCTGCCCCCTCAGCCCCCCTTGACAAAGGAAAAAGGGTTGTGGAGGTGGTTTCTGATGATGAAGAATCTGCTGAGGGGCAGGTCTTTAAATGACAAAGGACAACTCACCATGCCCCTCAACAAATTGCCTCTGCCACTTCCTCTTCGCATGGGGTTGAATCCTTGAGGGAGGACCCTCCAAGCGCCACTTCCCCCCCTCAACCAACCGATTTGGAGGGTGGGGTCGAAGCTGGGCCCACAACAGCTCCTCCAACTATCCCAAATCTCCCTCTCCCCATACAAGATTCACTGAGGGGCTTTTTGGGTAGGCTCTCTCCACGCGGCCAATGATGGCAAATTTCATGAAGGTCTTCTTGAATCATGTAAGAAAATGGTGCGGAAGCTATGGAGGTGTGTGTGCAAGATCCTCCTAAGAGTGATGTTGATCTTGAAGGTGCATGATAGGTATGAACATAGGGAGGTTCGGCCAGCCCAAGGAAAGGTGAAGGATGTGAAGTTTAGAGCCTAGAGTTCTAGGGAGAAGCAAAGCTTGGCACAAAATGGCAGCATAACTTTACTCACAATAAACTTGCAAATACAAGGTGTAGGCCTTCCTATTTATAAGCTAAATGGCCGTAAGTTTTAAGCTAATGTCTAATGAAATGAAAGCCAAATTAAATACAATTCACAAAGCACATGTGCCATGTGCTCATGACCGGCTAAACCTAGAGAGTTTCTAGAATGTTTCACTCAAATATGCTTTCTACACTACTCTATTTACTAAGCACCCCTAATGGGCCTTTATGCAACATGTACAAAGCTTTCTCTCTTCCATCCGTGGCTTCATTCAATTGGGCTTTAATATGCTTAGCCATTGACCTTGTGATAGGCCCTAGACGGTCTAGGTCTCCTCCTAGACGCTCCATGGGTAGCCTTGCCTCTTCACGTCCTAGACGCTCCTTCCTTCTAGCTAGGCGCTCATCATGGTCTAGACGCTCTTCATGGTCTAGTGTTGGGCTTTGGCTTTCATGGCTAGATGTGCTTGGCCCTCCTCCATCAGTCAGGTTGAAGGGCCCCAAAAGGAAAGCCTTTATTACTATATGGGTGCCTTCATGTCCTGTGCCCACTCCTGCCATGCGCAGGCCAGGGCTAAAGCTATCAAAGCTTCTACCTTCCAAGCGCAGGAAGTTGCCTCTCTGAAGGAGGAGAAGGAGAGGCTAGCCACTCACTGGGGGCGTCAAGAGGATGCCTATAAGACCTCTCTAGGGTGGCGCAAAAAGCAAAAGATGAGGCTAACAAACGGCTGCATGAGGTGTCGCAAGCCCAAGCCAAACTCCTCAATCAGGTGGTGCCCCTTCGAGTGAAGATCGTCGATCTCGAGGAGGCAGTCAAGACCTCTGAGGCGTAGCAGAAGAAACTTGAGAACCAGTGCATTGATCGGGAGCAAACACTGGGGAAAACTGAAGTTGCGCTCGAGGAAAAGACTGGTGAATGCTCCCGACTAGCCGCCGAGAATGCCACCCTCCAAGCCAAAGTCCAAGAGCTAATTTCTACCTTGGCCTCCAAGGACCAAGAGATGGCCACTCAAGCTGCCAACTTCAAGGTTGCCGAGGAGAAGCTGATAGGGGAGGCTGCCACTGGGTTCGCCAATGGGTTCGCGAAGGCTCTTGTCCAAGCGGCCTGTGCCAACCCTGGTATCGACGTCTTCGGGTGCAGCCCTCTGAATGAAGTGGTCGATGGCAGAATCGTGCCATTGGAGGCCCCTGAGGAACAACCTCTCTTTGTAACCACAGCAAACTTTCATTTATAATACCTAATTGATTTCCTTTTTCTTTGTAACTTTGTATTTACAACATTTGGACTATCTGCAATTCTGACACTTCGACTTCGCTTAAATGTTATCTGCTTTCAACTCTTCTTGCGCTTTATCTGCTTCTGCTTTCTTTTTTATGTCAAAGGCACAACTAGTACTTGCCTTCGATGCATTTCTTCGTTGCTTCGCCTTTAACTCTTTAGGTAGCACGTGTCTCTCCCTCTTACTCTTTCTTCTTAAGTCGTGAGGCACACCCTTCTCTTGGTCCTTTCGCTCAGAACCTTGCTTGGCCTTCGTATCTGTAAGGAACCTTCCTCATGAAGGTGTCGCCTGCCTGGTCATTGCTCAAAGGCCAAGGAGGATTGCTTATAAAAATCTTCAACCTGCTTTTTACTTATTTTTCTTTGAGCCCGAGGCACTTGTAGCCAAAGGCATTGCCAACTTTCTCATCGCTTTAGGACGAAAAAGGGGAGTCTCTTCTTTCCTGGCCTCCACATCGCTCAAGGGCGAGGTAGGACTTGATCCCTTCTATGGCCTCAACATCGCTCGAGGAGAGACCTGCTCTGGGTGTCCTCAGCGTGTCTAAACACTTGGGACAAAAGTCGTGCTTTGGTGTCCACACCCGAGGAGAGGCCTATTTCAACAGCGTCGTATCGCCCACGGGGTGTCTAAACACCAGAGCAACTTAGCCCTTATCTTTTCGCGCTTGGTGCCCACGCTTGAGGAGGGCCCACTACAACAGCGTCGTATTGTCCTCAGGGTGTCTGAAAACACCAAGGCGAAGTGTTCTAAACATCAGACGCTGGGGCTAGCTGTTCCTACCTGAGGAGGGGGCGTCCCGAAGGAATCCCTTAACCCCTGCTCAGGGACTAGGCGCCCAGATTTTTAGCCTACGTCTAACGTCTGATACCGGGGCTAGCTATTCATATCTGAGGAGGGGGTGTCCCGAAGGAATCCCTTAACCCCTGCTCAAGGACTAGGCACCTGGATTTTTAACTTATGTCTAACATCTGATACCGGGGCTAGCTATTCATACCTGAGGAGGGGGTGTTCCGCAGGAATCCCTTAACCCCTGCTCAAGGACTAGGCACCTGGATTTTTAACTTATACTGAACATACCTGTTATCTTGCTTTGAATCTGACCTCCGCTCCTTTATCTGGCGATGCCTACTTCTAGCGGTGCCTTGTCCTGGCGACGCCTTATCTGGGCAACGCTTCACCTTGGCGACGCCTCATCTTGGCGACGCCTTGAATCTTTGTCTTTGTTTCTTTAATCTTTGATCTTACATGAGAGGGAAAAACTAAGGCAGAAATATCTTAAACTTCTCTTTTCTTTATTTGGGTGACCTCGTTAAAACACCCCCCGGGAGGGAAAAAGAGTGTCCCCTTTACAAAATTTCAACTAAAATAAAACTTTAAATTCGCCGCATTCCAACTACGTGGGATGGGGCCTCCTTCTAGAGTCTCTAACTTATATGAACCATTCCCCTTGGCTTTGATTACTCTGAACGGCCCAATCCATTTGAGAGACAACTTGTTTTCCAACTCGTAAGGATGAGCCTTCCTCATGACCAGATCACCAACTTGGAATTGTCGCAGCTTCACCTTAGAGTTGTACTGACACTCTACTCTTCCTCACGCCTCAGCCTTTATTCTCGCCTCTTCTCTGGCTTCGTCTATCAGATCCAGGTTCACTTTCCTTTCTTCGTTGGATTCTTCTGCCACGAACCCTAGGAAACAAGGCGAGCTCTCATGGATCTCCACTGGGATCATGGCGTCCGACCCATATACTACGCTGAAAGGCGTCTCCATGGTGGAAGATTGGGGCGTTGTGTGGTAAGCCCACATAATCCTCGGTACTTCTTCTGCCCACGCCCCTTTAGCTTTCTCTAATCTGCGTTTCAAACCTCTCAACAAAACTCTATTTGCTGACTCGACCTGCCCATTCGTCTGGAAGTGTTCGACTGATGCAAACACCTGCTTGATTCCTACTTCTGTACACAGCTTCCCCAACTGTTGGCTCGCGAACTGGGTGCCATTATCTGAAATGAGACGCCTCGGCAACCCAAAACAACACACAATGTTCTTCCAAACAAAGTGTTGTACCTTGTGCGCAGTTATTTGTGCCACTGGTTCTGCCTCTATCCACTTGGTGAAGTACTCGATGGCAACGATTAAGTACTTCATTTGCCTTATTGCCAGTGGGAACGGGCCTAAGATATCAATCCCCCAAGTATGAAAAGGCCATGGGCTGTATATGGATCTTAGTTCCTCTGGCGGCGCCTTGTGCCAATCAGTGTGCATCTGACACTGCTTGCAACGCTGGGCGTATCGAACACAGTCTTCTCTTACCGTTCGCCAGAAAAAACCTGCACGTATTACCTTGGATGCCAAGGATCTTCCTCCCACGTGGCTCCCACAAATACCTTCGTGGAGTTCAGCCATTATCCTATTGCACTCATCGCCACTTACGCACGTCAAGATAGGGTGCGTAAACCCATGTCTCAATAATATCCCATCCACTAAGGTGTACCTTGCGGCGTTCCTCTTGACCTTCTTGCCTTCTTCTGGTTCCACTAGGAGGATCCCATCCGCGAGGTATCGCCTGTAAGGGGTCATCCAGGTGTCTCCTTCCTCCAAGGCGCATACCTGTACACCTTTCTCTTCTTCCGACGAGGTCGCGTAGGTACTGATGCAGGGTGCCCTCGCCGTATCTTGACTCAAAGAGCGATGGCTCCTTGGATTTCCTCTCGCTGCACTAATGTGAAGGACATCCACCCTGTTGTCCGCCACAAACTTTCATGGCATTTTGAGGGTCTCTTGGATGACAGTCATCTGCCTTCCCCGCTTGCCTGAGCTGGCCAGCTTGGCAAGCAGGTCAGCTCTGGCATTTTTCTCCCTAGGGACATGCACCAGCTCAACCGCGGCGAAGGCTCCCTTCAACATCTCGACATACTTCAAGTATGCGGCCATCTGTGAATCCTTTGCCTGATACTCCCCTGTTACTTGCCCTGTGACCAATTGTGAGTCCCTCTTTGCCAAGAGGCTTTGAGCGCCCATTTCTTTAGCCAAAAGCATCCCAACAATCAACGCCTCGTACTCCGCTTGGTTATTGCTTGCTTTGAAGGCGAAGCATAAAGCTTGCTTGATCAACACTCCGTTAGGCCCCTCCAAGATTATTGCAGCACCACTCCCCTGCTGGTTGGAGGACCCATCCACTGAGAGCATCCACTTTGACTCCAACTCTACCTCTTGAGGGTCTCCTCCTGGTGAGAGCTCTGCCACGAAATCAGCATAGACTTGCCCCTTGATGGATCCCCTGGGTTCATACTGGATATCAAACTCTGACAGCTCCACCGCCCAGCGAACCATTTTCCCCCCTACATCTGGCTTTCGAAGTATTTTCTGGATGGAGAGGTTCGTCATCACCACCACTGTGAAACTGTGGAAATAGTGGCGGAGCCTTCTGGCTGAGAACACCATTGCTAGTGTCGCCTTCTCTAGTGACTGGTACCTCAATTTTGGGCCTTGCAAGGCCTTGCTTACGAAGTAAATGAGCTTCTGCACTTGGTCTTGCTCCTGGACCAGCACAGAGCTAATGGCCCACTCTGTTACCGCAAAGTATAATCAGAGGGGGACGCCTACTTGTGGCTTGCAAAGCACAGGTGGCGTTGCCAAGTACTCCTTCAACTTGAGAAACGCCGCTTCACACTCATCTGTCCATGCAAAACGGCTATTCCTCTTAGGCATTGGAAGTAGGGGTGCCCTTCTCCCCTCCAGCAGACACAAACCTTGACAAAGCTGCCATCCTCCTAGTCAATTGCTGAACTTCTGATGAGAATCAAATAAAGGAGGCTTTTATTAATAAAGGAAGAGGTCATTCACCTTCACATTTGAAGTTCTTCCTTCTAGTCTTCTCAAAATTAAAAGAAGACATAAAATAAAGATGAGGCCCAAGCCCAAGCCCAAGAAGGCCAAAGCCCAAAAAGCCCAAGTCCATCCCATGAGGCAACGCCAAGCATTAAATAAAAGAGCATCATTTGATTTACTCTTGTAGGACGTGTGGATATTAAATAAAGGAGTGTGAAAATGTAAAATAAAGTCACATTGTCCATGTGACTTAGGAGAGTAGGTGTAGGTGTAGTTTTTAGGAGGTGTCATAGTAGAAAAAGGTCACACCTCCCATGTGACTTGTTTTTTGTGGGAATTTCAAATGAGTTTTATTTGAATTTTCCCACCTATTTTCCAGCACCCTCACACTATAAATAGAGGTGTGGGCTCTTGTAAAACTCGGAATTGAAATTGGTAATAGAGAAAGTCTACTCAAATTGAGAGAGAATTGTGAGAACTTTGTCTTCTCCTACACCTTGTCTTATCTTGAGTGCATTTGGTTCTCTCAAGTGGCGGCACTAGCTCACTTATCTTGGAGCCTTCACCATCCAAGTGGCGTGATCATCAAATCAAGTCCTTCATCTCCATAAGTTCTTCTCTCCTTCATCTTCCATTTCATTTCCTAAGCTTTACAAAATGCTAAATATGTCTTAAGCTTCTTTCTGTTCGGTAATTCAACTTATTTCTAGCTTTGTTCGGTTCTTCTTTCTTTGCTTTGCTTTTGGTTCGGTGCTTTTCATTTCTAAGCAATTTTATTCGGTTCATTTGCTTTTATACACATTTTAATCGGTTCAATTGGCAATAGATGGATCTTCCATGTGAGATTGGTGTTTGGTGCAAGTTTTGGTGAGTTCTTGAAACATAGAACATTGATCCAATTCTATTAAAAGTGCCTATTCTTTCTCCAACTCAAGTTGATTCCATAGAATGTCAAAGAATCATCTCTACTTTGCTAGTGGAATCATATCAACTTCTTTAACTGATGTTGGGCTTCTCATGGTGATGATAGCTGCACACTTATCGGGGTTCGCCTCTATCCCTCTCTCGGTGAGCATAAACCCCAAGAACTTCACTGCCTCCACGCCAAAAACGCACTTTTCTAGGTTTAATTTGAGGCGATACTTTGATATGGTAGCAAACAGCTCTTCCAAATCCGCTGCGTGCCGCCCTCTCTCGTGTGAAGTCACCACCATGTCATCTACGTAGGCCTGCACGTTCCTTTCCAGCATGGGTGCAAGGACCTTGTCCATTAGCCTTTGGTAGGTGGCGCCTGCATTCTTCAACCCAAATGGCATCACCTTGTAACAGTAGCTGCATGTCTCCGTCATGAACGTCGTTTTACTCTCGTCCCTTGGATGCATCTTGATCTGATTGTAACCTGAGAATGCATCCAAGAAACTCAACATCTTGCAGCCCGATGCGTTATCCACCAACGCGTCGATGTTGGGCAGTGGGTACGAATCTTTGGGGCACGCCTTGTTCAGATCTGTGAAGTCAACGCACATCCTCCATTTCTCATTCGCCTTCTTCACTAGAACCACGTTGGCAAGCCACTCAGGGTATTGTATCTCCCAGATGTGCCCGGCACTTAGCAGCTTCTGCATCTCTTCCTTCACGTCGAGGAATCGTTCTTCGTTGAACTTCCTCCTTCTCTGTCGCACAGGGCAAACCTTGGCGTCCATGGTAAGATGGTGGCACAAAAAATCTGGGTCGATGCCTGCCATGTCCGCCGCAGTCCACACGAATGCATCTAGGTGGCGTGAGATTACTGCAGCTACCTCTTCTTGTTCTTCCTGGCTCAAGAAGCGTCCTAACTTGAAAACCTTACCCCTTATCTGCCTTTCCACTACGTTGTCTACTGGTTGGGGTTGCTCACTCTGCAAGTTCTCTGCGCGAGACTCATCCATGGGGTCCTCTTTTATAGGCGTCACCCTATCGGATGCATCGGGCATCGCCTCCTCTGACTCTTCTTCCATGGGCGAGGCCACTCCGTATTCTTCTTCCATTGGCGAGGCGTCACCATATCTTCCTTATGGGCGTGCATCTTCTATAGGCGTCGCCCCTGCAGGTGTGGCCTCGACAGGCGTGGACTCTCCGGGCGTCGCCTCTTGCACTGGTTCTAACTCCATTTGCGAATCTGAAATGGGTAGTCGTTTAATCACCATGACCACGCCTCTCTTTGTCTTCAGGCTATTTTCATAGCATTTTCGGGCCTCTTCCTAATCTGACTTGATAACTATCACCTTGCCACTAAGGTCTGGTAACTTCATCTTCATGTAGCGTGTGGAGGACACTACCCTTAATCTGTTCAGGGCGGGTCTGCCTAACAAGATGTTATAGGCTGAGTTGGCGTTAACCACCAAGTACCAGATGCTCTTGGTGCTCGACGCCGCTCCATCAGTGAACGTCGTTCTCAGCTCCAAGTATCCACGTACCTCCACCGGGTTGTCTGCAAATCCATATAGGCATCCAGTATAGGGTCTCAAAAGGTCAAGGGATAACTGTAGCTTGTTGAAGGTCGACCAAAACATGACGTCTGCAGAACTGCCCTGGTCGACGAGAACCCTGTGTACTTTTCTTCCCGCAGTGACTATTGAAATGACCACGAGGTCATTATCGTGTAGGACGACATCCCGCGGGTCAGCCCTTGTGAAGACGAGGTGATGGCATTCCTATGAGCTCTTCTTGGATTTTGATGATGATGGGTGCGGAAGCTTGGTGGAGGAGAGTGGAACAAGGCCTTCCTAGGAAGTGTGGGTGCCTTGAAGGTGCATGAGGAGTAGTGAGGGTTGGAGTGGTTCGGCCATCTCCATTTGAGGGTGAAGATTGAAGACTAAAAACCTAATTCTAGAGAGAATTTGGCAAGGGAGTAATTTGAATGGCACTTGGGCAGCATTTCATTACTCAAAATAGTCTTGCAAATACATGAGCCAAGCCCTCTTATTTATAGTGTTTAGAGGGCTGGAAATTCAAAAGAAAGTGGAGGGAAATTCAAATGAGAAGCATTTGAATTTGGAGCCAATTCCTAGTCACAAGGAAAGTGTGACTTGGTTTCTTTTTTTTGGCACCTCCTAAATCTACACCTACACCTTCTTTTTTATGTCACATGGAAGGTTTGGCTTAGCTTTATACATTTGCACCTCTTATATTTATATCTACACCTCCCTTTATGTTCTACTAAAAATACTCAAAAGTAATTACAAAAGAAAGACATCCAATGATGCTTAGTTGGCCCATATCTTCTATTTGTTGGGCTTGAGCTGAAGCTTGAACTTGTATTTGGGCTTGGGCTTGGGCATTTTCTATCATGAGCTTGGGCCTCTTCCATCATCCCCTCCCTCTTGAAAAGGATTTGTCCTCAAATCCAATGATTCTTCTTCATCATCATTATGTGGATGTATGTGGCTGGATGGTTTCCATCACGAGGTCTAACTCCCATGGGTCATGCGGAAACTCCTCAGCAACTGAACTCACTGACCTCACATATTTCTTGCGTTGAGAGGCAGTGGGTCCTTGATGGAGATCAAGCTCAAGTGGACATGGAGGCCAATCATAAAGAGCAAGAAGAGGTTGAGGCTCAAGTGAAGGATGCCCATGGAGGTCAAAGCCCACCTTAAAGGCTTACAAGAAGCATGTTCAAAGCTTTAGGAGCTAATGGACGTTTATTTTCTCTTTTTGTAATTTCTTTGTGTGAAGGTGCTTAGAGGGAAACATTAGAAACCTCTTTTGTTAAAGCATCTTTAGGTCCTTAGTTAGGAGTATTAAGGGGGGGTGCGTTAGTAGATAGGTGTAGGAGTAACTAGGGAGGTGCCAAAGTGAGAGAGAAGGTCACACCTTCTTCATGACATAGTTGGCGCCACTTGCATTTGAATTTAGAGGGGAATTTTGAATTCATTTAGCTTTGCATTTGAGCACCTCTAGGCTATAAATTAAGGTGTTGCCCTTGTACATTTCAAATTTGAATTTTAATTAGAGAAACTATACTCAATTTTTTAGAGAAGCATTGGAGAGCTTTGTGCCTTCTTCACTAGTCTTATCTTGATGGTTCAATGGTTACCTCAAGTGGCAGCTTGCACACTTATCTTGGAGTCTCCATCCTTCTAGTGGCATGATCATCCAACCATTCCTCCATCTTCATGAGCTCTCTCTTCTCCTTCCTTCCTTCTCTTTTCGTATTCATGTCTTAGCTTGTGTTCCTTGTCTTTTGGTTCGGCAATCTTAATTTTCAGCTGGTTGTTCTTCCTTTGTTCTTGATTCTGTTCGGTTCTTTTAATTTTCCAGCATTTCTATTCGGTATTCTTGCCTTTTGTTTCATTTTGATCGGTTCATTTCAGTTTTATTCCATTTTGTTCGGTGCATTTGCTTTTCTTTCCAATTTAATCGGTTCAATTTGACAATAATTGGAACTTCCAAATGAGTTTGGGTTTTGGTACTAGTTTTGGTGAGTTCTTGTTCATAGAACCTTGATCCAATTCTATGATAAAGTGCCTATCTTATATCCAACTCAAGATGATTCCTAAGAATGTCAAAAATCATTCAAAGTGTGTTATTGGAATCACATCATGTGGTATCATGAGTTTAGGTGTGTTCTTGTTTAATTTTTGACTTGTGTAGCACTTTAATTTCAAGAGCTCTTTAATTTCTTGCAATTTACGGTTCTGTTTTTAGGCTTATTTGAGTTTGCTTGCTGTTTTAATTCTTTTGCCTATCATATGTTTGAGTATTTTTCCTTTTTGAATCCATACAAGTTTTGTCTTAGTCTTGTTTTGCCATAATTGTCATCACTTCTTGTAGTCCTTTTATTGATTTTGTTGTTTCTTGCTTTAGTGTCATATAATTTTCTGAGATTGATATTGATCCTTTGTGCATTTTCTGTTTTAGAATTGAGTTCATACTTGTATTCTAGACCTATACAAGTTCATATACATCATTTTCCATTATGTCTTTGCTAGTTCATAATTCTGTTTTTCATTCCTATTAGGATTCCTCTGTTTTTCTGAAAATGTGCTTAATGTTTTTCCTTATTGCAATTGATTTACTCACTGGAAAATTCTGAAATTCTGGATTTGTGATATTGAAAGTGTTAGAAAAGATTCTAAAAAAGAAGTACTCAAATTCAAAGTACACAAAAAATGATAAATAAAATACAAAAAGTGTACATGTCTGACGAAAAAAATACGGTAATCTGGCAGCGATTTTGAAAAATTTATCTCAATTAATTGGCTTACTGTTTTTGCGTAATTCCAGTGCCATTTTTGAGCTAAGATCTTGAAGTTTCTGTAGTTAAAATTTCATAATCTAGTTCGCTCTATATCATTCCAGTTAAATCAGTGAACATCAAGCACAGTTTGCATAAAAATATTTTCCAGTAGCTAATTTTTTGTTTTCTTCATCTACTCTTGTGCTTTTCTTTAAGTATTCTTTTGTGTGCCTACTTTCTCATTGAGTTCTTTAATTTTCTTGCTTGTCTTTTGTTCATTAATCTTTGAGTTTGTCAAACATCTAGTTTTCCTTTTGTTCTAGCCTTTCTTTGCTTATACTTTTTCTTGTTTGTCTTTCTTGCTTCATTGGTTTTGTTGTGGTTGGCTTTGAGATTGGTGTCTTGCTTTGACATCTTTCATTTGAGGATTCCAAGACCTCAAGATCAGATTGGTGCAAGGACATTATTTCTTTGAGAGTGACCTATTTTTCTGGCCAAATTCACTTCGGCAATTTCATTGCCAAACTCACTGTTTTTGCTAATTTTGTTTCTTGACTTGTTTGCTGTTTTTGTGTGTTTGCTGTTTTTATTTGCAAATGGCTGGATTTTTATTTGCAAGTGATGCATCTTACAAGCAAAATTCTCCTTCCAAAGCTTCGGTCCTTGGTGAATTACATGAAGCACAACGTACAATTAGGCGTTTGGAAGAGAAATTACAAAAGATGGAGGTGCAACAAGCTAGGCCATCTCCTTCTATCCATGATGGGCATCATTCACATAGACCTTCAACAAGAGCTTCTTCAAATGATTTTGGCCGTGAAGAAGACCATAGGAGAAGGAGAACTCCACCCCAATTTCATGGACATAGACATCACAACCAAGGGGAGCGACATCACTATGGAAATGGCTTCTACCAAGATGCAAAGGCTAGGCTACCTTCGGTCAAGCTTCCTTGTTTTAATGGCTCTAGTGATCCTAATGTATATTTAGATTGGGAGACTAAGTGTGAACAAATATTTGAGATCCATGAGATCCAAGATGAGCACAAGCATAAGCTAGCCACCTTAGAGTTTAGTGATTATGCCATGAAATGGTGGCATGGTGTTGTAAAAGACATTATCTATCACAAGGGTCCTCCCGTGGACTCTTGGAACTCTTTAAAGGATCACATGCGCGCTAGATTTGTGCCCCCACATTTTAGGAAAGACCTCATGTTGAGACTCCAACGGTTTCAACAAGGCACGCTAAATGTGGATGAATATTATAAAGAGCTAGAAACGCTTGTGCTTAAAATTGAATTAGAGGAAAGTGGAGAAGCTATGATTGCTAGGTTTGTGAGTGGTCTAAGGAAGGATATCCAAGATATTGTTGAGTTACAAGAGTATTCATCATTGGGTTCTTTAGTTCATCTTGCAATGAAGGTGGAAGCCCAACTTGCTAAGAAAAATTATTTCAAAAATGCTCCCAATGATGGTTACTACAACAAGTCTTGGAGGAACAAAAAGTCTTTTTCTAAATTTCCTTCCAAAGATTCTTCTTTCAAACCCAAGGAAACTAAGCCATCTACTTCTAGACCTAAATCACCCACTAGAACGTCTAATACTAAATGTTTTAAATGTATGGGTTATGGTCATATAGCTGCTAATTGCCCTTCTAAACGAAGTATGTACATGCATGAAGGCATTGTAGTGAGTGAGCATGATTCGGATTCTCCTAAGCATTCATTGCATTCTAGTTCATCTAGTGAGGAAGAGAGTGAATGTCCACTTGAACGGGATTTGTTAGTTGTGAGAAGACTTCTTGGTCAAGTTTCACAACCTTTTAATGAAAGTCAAAGGGAAAATATTTTCCATACAAGATGTCTTATTCAAAACAAAATTTGCTCTTTGATAGTGGATGGGGGTAGTTGTGCTAATGTGGCTAGTACAAGAGTAGTAGATAAGCTTGGATTGCCTACTATCTCTCATACAAAGCCCTACAAATTGCAATGGCTTAGTGAAGTGGGAGAAATAGTTGTAAATAAACAAGTCCTCATCCATTTCTCAATTGGAAAATACAAAGATGAGGTATTATGTGATGTTGTGCCCATGGAAGCCACTCATGTTCTTTTGGGAAGGCCTTGGCAATTTGATAGAAAAGTTTTACATGATGGCTTTACCAACAAACTTTCTTTTGAATTCCATGGTCACAAGGTTACTTTAAAATCTCTCTCTCCTAGAGAAGTCCATAAGGACCAAGTCATAATGAAGAAAAAGAGGGAGAGTGAAAAAGATAAAAAAGATAAAAAAGATAAGAGTTTTAAGCCTACACTCCTTGTGTCTAGGCATGAAATTGAAAGGGAAATAGTGGCTCCTCATCCTCTTTTCTTAGCCATCCCTAGAACTCTTAAAGTAGAATCACTTGTTGATAGTCCTCATTGCTTGGAAAATTTGGTAGAAGAGTTTCAAGATGTGTTTCAAGATCCTCCAAAAGGACTTCCACCTTTGAGAGGGATTGAGCACCAAATTGATTTGATACCAAGCTCTTCTTTACCAAACCGTCCAGCATATAGGACCAATCCAAGTGAAACCAAGGAAATTCGCCAACAAGTTAAGGCTTTGATTGAGAAAGGGTGGGTTCAAGATAGCATGAGTCCTTGTGCTATGCCTATCATCTTACTACCAAAAAAGGATGGCACATGGCGAATGTGTTCGGATTGTAGGGCCATCAATAACATTACAATTAAGTATAGGCATCTCATACCTAGACTAGATGATTTGTTGGATGAATTACATGGTTCAAAAATCTTTTCAAAGATTGATCTTAAAAGCGGCTACAATCAAATCCGTATCAAACCGGGTGATGAATGGAAGACGGCTTTTAAGACCAACTTTGGTTTATATGAGTGGTTAGTTATGCCCTTTGGTTTAACTAATGCACCAAGTACCTTCATGCGCCTCATGCATCATGTTCTTAGACCTTTCATTGGTAAGTTTGTTGTTGTTTACTTTGATGACATTCTCATTTATAGGTTATATTTGGAGGAACATAGGTTGCATGTTAGGCAAGTTTTAAAAACCCTTAGGAAGGAACATTTGTATGCTAATCTTGCTAAATGTATGTTTGCTCTTGATCATATAGAATTCCTAGGGTTTGTTGTGAGTTGCAAAGGGGTCCATGTGGACAAAACAAAGGTCATGGCCATTCAAAATTGGCCTACACCGAAAACCTTGAATGAGGTCCGAAGTTTTCATGGACTTGCTTCTTTCTATAGAAGATTTGTCCCAAACTTTGGTATCATTGCCGCACCTCTCAATGACATAGTGAAAAAGGATGTGGTCTTTCAATGGGGAGAAGCACAACAAAAGGCTTTTGAAACTTTGAAAGAAAAATTGACTAATGCTCCCATCTTGGCCCTTCCTAATTTCTCTAAGACATTTGAGATTGAGTGTGATGCTTCAAGCATAGGTATTGGGGCTGTTCTCCTAAAATAGGGCCATCCCATAGCCTATTTTAGTGAGAAATTGAAGGGAAGTCATCTCAATTATTCCACTTATGATAAAGAATTATATGCACTTGTTAGGGCTTTGTTTACTTGGCAACACTATCTTTTTCCCAAAGAGTTTGTGATACATAGTGATCATGAATCTCTTAAGTATTTGAAAAGCCAAAACAAGCTTAACAAGAGGCATGCTAAGTGGGTGGAATTCATTGAGCAATTTCCTTATGTGATCAAACACAAGCAAGGCAAAGTAAACATTGTGGCGGATGCACTTTCTAGAAGATACACTTTGCTAAATCTTTTAAGCTCTCAATATCTTGGCTTTGATCACATTAAGGAACTTTATCATGATGACCTTGATTTTTCTCTCATCTATCAAGAGTGTCTTAAGGGAGGACACAAAGACTTTTTTATACAAGATGGCTTTCTTTTTAAAGGAAAACGTCTTTGTGTTCCTCAATGCTCTATTAGATTATCTCTTGTTAGAGAAGCTCATGAGGGGGGTTTAATGGGTCACTTTGGGTTTGCTAAAATTTTGGATGTGTTGCATGAACATTTCTTTTGGCCTCATATGCATAAACATGTTCATAGTTTGTGTGATAAATGCATAGCTTGCCGCAAAGCTAAGTCTAAGATGCATCCCCATGGTTTATATACTCCTCTTCCTATCCCTTCAATGCCTTGGGTTGATATATCTATGGATTTCATCTTAGGATTACCCAAGACATCAAAGGGAAAGGACTCCATTTTTGTGGTAGTGGATCGTTTTTCAAAGATGGCTCACTTTATTCCTTGCCACAAAGTGGATGATGCATGCCATATTGCAAACCTCTTCTTCCAAGAAGTGGTTCGTTTGCATGGGATCCCTAGATCTATAGTGTCCGATAGAGATCCCAAGTTCTTAAGTCACTTTTGGAAGACCTTGTAGGGCAAGCTTGGAACTAAGCTTTTATTTTCTACCACTTGCCACCCACCAACTGATGGTCAAACCGAGGTGGTGAATAGAACTTTGGGACAACTATTGAGATGTTTTATTTCGGGGAATCCTAGAGTGTGGGAGAATTTACTACCCCATGTTGAGTTTGCATATAATCGTGTAGTAAATTCTACCACCTCACATTCTCCTTTTGAGGTTGTCTATGGGTTTAACCCCTTAACACCTCTTGATCTTCTTCCTATTCCCCTTCTTGGAGATGTCTTGTGCAAAGATGGGGATGAGAAAGCTTCTTTTTTGAAAACTTTGCAAAAAGACATCAAGAAGAGAATTGAGAAGAAGGTTGGCAAGTATGCTGAACTTGCCAATAAAAGGAGAAAAGCATTGTTGTTTGATGAGAGCGATTGGGTTCGGCTTCACTTGAGGAAGGATCGTTTTCCTACTCAAAGGAAGTCCAAACTAATGCCTTGTGGGGATGGACCTTTCCAAGTCCTCAAGAGGATTAATGACAATGCTTATGAGTTAGATATGCCTGATACATTCTTAGGTAGTCATACTTTTAATGGCAGTGATCTAACTCCTTTTTCTGTAGGTCTCCAGAATTCGTGGTCGAATTCTCTCCAACTCGGGGAGTATGATGGAGATCAAGCTCAAGTGGACATGGAGGCCAATCATCAAGAGCAAGAAGAGGTTGAGGCTCAAGTTGAGGACGCCCATGGAGGTCAAAGCCCACCTCAAAGGCTTACAAGAAGCATGTTCAAAGCTTTAGGAGCTAATGGACGTTTATTTTCTCTTTTTGTAATTTTTTTGTGTGAAGGTGCTTAGAGGGAAACATTAGAAACCTCTTTTGTTAAAGCATCTTTAGGTCCTTAGTTAGGAGTATTAAGGGGGGTGCGTTAGTAGATAGGTGTAGGAGTAACTAGGGAGGTGTCAAAGTGAGAGAGAAGGTCACACCTTCTTCATGACATAGTTGGAGCCACTTGCATTTGAATTTAGGGGGGAATTTTGAATTCATTTAGCTTTGCATTTCAGCACCTCTAGGCTATAAATTAAGGTGCTGCCCTTGTACATTTCAGATTTGAATTTTAATTAGAGAAACTATACTCAATTTTTTAGAGAAGCATTGGAGAGCTTTGTGCCTTCTTCACTAGTCTTATCTTGATGGTTCAATGGTTACCTCAAGTGGCGGCTTGCACACTTATCTTGGAGTCTCCATCCTCCTAGTGGCATGATCATCCAACCATTCCTCCATCTTCATGAGCTCTCTCTTCTCCTTTCTTCCTTCTCTTTTCATATTCATGTCTTAGCTTGTGTTCCTTGTCTTTTGGTTCGGCAATCTTAATTTTCAGCTGGTTGTTCTTCCTTTGTTCTTGATTATGTTCGGTGCTTTTAATTTTCCAGCATTTCTATTCAGTACTCTTACCTTTTGTTTCATTTTGATCGGTTCATTTCAGTTTTATTCCATTTTGTTCGGTGCATTTGCTTTTCTTTCCAATTTAATCGGTTCAATTTGACAATAATTGGAACTTCCAAATGAGTTTGGGTTTTGGTACTAGTTTTGATGAGTTCTTGTTCATAGAACCTGGATCCAATTCTATGATAAAGTGCCTATCTCATATCCAACTCAAGATGATTCCTAAGAATGTCAAGAATCATTCAAAGTGTGCTATTGGAATCACATCAGTCCTCCTCCGGAAAATTCGCCAGAAATGGTGTGCTCTTCTCCGTGAGTCGGTATTTCATGTGCTTGACCTTCCTCTGGTGTCGCCATGGTTGTGCTCGTTGTAGACCCAGCGAGATAATCTTTTAGGAAACCATTCCTCACAAGCTCATCCAACTGATAGCCCAGCGCTAAGCAATTGTTAATATGATGCCCGAATGCCACGTGAAATTCGCACCATTATTCTTTGTGGGGTCCCAGCACCTTGTCAGACTTCACTGGTGGCCTCAACCTGTCAGCTATGTTGGGCACAACGATGAGGTCTTTAAGCTCCACCACGAAATTGTGCCTCAGAGGTATATTTCCCTCTCTCCTTCCTTCTGCTCGACCCCTAGGCTGGGTCCTCCTTGCCTCGTAGGTGCGCTTCCTGTCTTGGTTCTTTCTCTTTGTGGCGGCTTCGTGGACCCTAGCGGGTTGTGTGAGCATATGCGCTCTCGAGCGTGCAGGCGCGACAGTTGTGCGTTTCTCGTACACCTCCCCCTCTGAGGCAATGTGCTCTACTGCACGACGCCTTATTTCAGCAAAAGTCTTTGGGCGGTTGCGAATGATTGACTCGCATAAAGGCCCAGGACACACCCCCTTCCTGAATGCGTACACAATCATGGGCTCCTCCTTGGTGCTAACCTTCACCACATGCGCTCCAAAGCGGCTTATGTACTCCTTCAAAGTCTCGCCTTGATACTGCTTCACGTCGAATAGGTCGTATGAGACTGGGGGTGGAGCCCTGTTGGCTAGATACTACTCTCTGAATAACTGTGACAGCTGTGGGAAGGACGTGATATGACCCTCTGGGAGGCTGACGAACCAATCCATGGCCATTCCAGTCAAGGTGCTCATGAAGAGCTTGCACCTTACGACATCAGAGCCGCCTACCAGCATCATCTGCGTGTGGAACGCAGTGAGGTGCGCCTCAGGGTCCTCTATCCCTGTGAAGATTACTTTGGGCCCCGTGTTGTGTTGGGGATCGCTGTCTCTAGGATCGCCTGTGAGAATGGCGTTGAGAATTCTCTTGGTGGGGTGGCAGTCTCAAACTCGTCTACGTCGCGCCACCCGCGGCGTATTTCCTCGTTGGTGCGGTGGAGCTCATCGTTTCTCACCTAAGATGCTGTGAGATCCGCCTGCATGCGCTCTTGCTCCGCTTTTGATGCTGCCATTGCTTCTTGCAATCCCTACATCATACCCATGAGTTGCTGCATGGTCATCTCTTCACTCCTAGCGCGTGCGGGTCTCATTTTCGTGGTTTCTAGAAGCCTTCCTGACTATCGTGCGATTTTAGAACTAGGACTGGGTTGGAAACTGCAACTGGAACTGAAAAACTGTGTGATGGGACTGATGTTTTATATCGGCCCCACGGTGGGCGCCAAATGTTCCCGCCGGTTGACCAGGGTCGTCTTTATGCGTGGCTTGTCCTCACGAGCTAGGGAACCTTCGTTCTGCTCCGTCTGTGAGTACCTGTAAGACTCCTAACTAAAGACTAAAAGATGATTTAACAATAGAGGTTTCTAATGTTTCCCTCTAAGCACCTTTCTAAACAATATTTATTTAATACTTGGCCTTGCCCTTCATGGGATGGACTTTGGGCTTTTGTGGGCTTTGACCTTCTTGGGCTTGGACTTTATCTTTTGCAAAGATTAACAAGAAAAACTTTAAATGTGAAGGCGAATGATCTTGTTCTTCATTATAAAAAGCCACCTTTAGTTGATTCTCATCATACTCCCCGAGTTGGAGAGAATTCGCCCACGAATTCTGAATCCCTGCATATAACAAAGTTAGTTTACTTTTACAATCAAAAGTGTAAGAAAAAGGAATACATGACTTAGCAGATGGAACCAAAGGGATTGCAGAAAAGGAGGTCCTACAAATCGACCAAGTTGGAAAAATGTGTTTGGGAATGATGATATTTTTGGGAAAAAGACCTCTTAAATGGTGAAACCCATTAGGAGGTATGAAAAAATCATCCCTAACATATTTTAACCAAGGTGGTGTTGAAATAGGAACCTTGGGTAATGAAAAAGATAAAGAAGAAGAAGACCTTGGACGGTCCATTTGAGGCATAGCACGAGTCAACATGATGGATTTAGAGGAGAAAATGGTGTGACTCGATGTAGTACTTACTTCTTTTTCTTTCTCATTTTCTCTTTTAGTTTTCATTTTTATTTGGTCCTCATGAACCTCTTTGGGAGAGAGGGGTTTTAATATAACCTTGCGCCCTAGGAAGGAAAAAGACATTGTATTGGATAGGCCATCATGTAAAACATATCTATCATATTGCCAAGGCCTTCCTAAAAGAAGATGAGATGCTTCCATGGGCACAATATCACATAAAACCTCATCTTTATACTTTCCTATTGCAAAGTTAATGAGGACTTGTTTATTCACCATGATTTCACCTACTTCACTAAGCCATTGTAATTTGTAGGGCTTGGTATGAGAGATAGTGGGTAAGGCTAACTTCTCCACAACTCTTGTACTAGCCACATTAATGCAACTTCCCCCATCAATAATCAAGGAACATAACTTGTTGTTGATAAGACATCGGGTGTGAAAAATATTTTCTCTTTGAGTATCATTCAAAGATTTTGGAATTGTGCCCAACATACGTCTTACCATCAATAAGTCACCTTCACAAGGACTTTCACTCTCATTTTCACTTGATGGTCTAGAAGGTGAAGAATGCCTAGGTGAATTGGAATCATGCTCACTAACTACAATGCCTTCATGCATGTACATACTTCGTTTAGAAGGGCAATTAGCAGCAATGTGACCATATCCCAAACATTTAAAACACTTTTGACTAGACGATTTAATTGGGGATTTAGGCCTAGAAGTAGATGGCGTAGGATCCTTGGGTTTGAAAGAAGAATCTTTGGAAGGATGTTTAGAAAAAGAATTTTTGTTTCTCCAAGACTTGGAGTAGTATCCATCATTGGAAGCATTTTTGAAAGAGTTTTTCTTAGCAAGTTGGGCTTCCACCTTCATTGCAAGATGAACTAAAGAGCCCAATGATGAATACTCTTGTAACTCAACAATGTCTTGAATATCCTTCCTAAGACCACTCACAAACCTAGCAATCATAGCTTCCTCACTTTCCTCTAATTCAATTTTAAGCACAAGCGTTTCTAGCTCTTTATAATATTCATCCACATTTAGCGTGCCTTGTTGAAACCGTTGGAGTCTCAACATGAGGTCTTTCCTAAAATGTGGGGGCACAAATCTAGCGCGCATTTGATCCTTTAAAGAGTTCCAAGAGTCCACGGGAGGACCCTTGTGATAGATAATGTCCTTTACAATTCCATGCCACCATTTCATGGCATAATCACTAAACTCTAGGGTGGCTAGCTTAAGCTTATGCTCATCTTGGATCTCATGGATCTCAAATATTTGTTAATCTAAATATACATTAGGATCACTTGAGCCATTGAAACAAGGAAGCTTGACCGAAGGTAGCCTAGCCTTTGCATCTTGGTAGTAGCCATTGCCATAGTGAGGTCTCTCCCCTTGGTTGTGATGTCTATGTCCAAGGAATTGGGGTGGAGTTCTCCTTCTCCTATGGTCCTCTTCACGGCCTATGTCATTGGAAGAACCTCTTGTTGAAGGTCTATGTGAATGATGCCCATCATGGATAGAAGGAGATGGTCTAGCTTGTTGGACCTCCATCTTTTGCATTTTCTCTTCCAAGCGTCTAATAGTTCTTTGTGCTTCATGTAATTCACCAAGGATTGAAGCTTTGGAAGGAGAATTCTGCTTGTATGATGCATCACTTGAAAATCCAGCCATTTGTAATTAAAAACAGCAAACACACAAAAACAGCAAACAAGTTAAGAAACAAAATTAACAAAAACAGTGAGCTTTGCAATTGAAACTGCCGAAGTGAAATGAGGTAGAAAAAGAGGTCACTCTCAAAGAAAATAATGTTCTTGCACCAATCTGATCTTGAGGCCTTGGAATCCTCAAATGAAAGATGTCAAAGCAAGCACACCAATCTCAAAAGCGACCACCACAAAACCAATGAAACAATAAAGACAAACAAGAAAAGGTATAAGCAAAGAAAGGTAATTGCAAAAGGAAAACTATATGTGAGACAAACTCAAAGAGTAAGAATGAAAGACAATCAAGAAAATAAAGAACTGAATGAGAAAAGTAGGCACACAAAAGAATACTTAAGGAAAAGTTCTAGAGTAGATGAAGAAAACAAAAAATTAGCTACTGGAAAATTTTTTTTTTAAAAGGCAAACTGTGCTTGATATTCACTGATTTAACTGGAATGATGTAGAGCGAACTGGATTATGAAATTTAAACCACAGAAACTTCAAGATGTTAACTCAATAATGGCACTGGAATCAATTAAAAACAGTAAGCCAATTGAGAGAAATAAATTTTTCAAAATCGCTGCCAGATTACCGTATTTTTTTCGGCAGAATTGTACACTTTTTTATTTTATTTATCATTTTTTGTGTACTTCGTATTTTTGAATGATTCTTTTTTCTATTCTTTTCTAACACTTTGAATATCTCAAATCCAGAATTTCAGAATTTTCCAGTAAGTAAATCAATTTCAATAAGGAAAAACAGTAAGCACTTTTTTTTCAGAAACAGAAGAATCCTAATAGGAATAAAAAAAAACAGAATGATGAACTAGCAAAGACATAATAGAAAATGATGTATTGGAACTTGTATAGGTCTAGAATACAAGTATGAACTCAATTCTAAAAAGAAAATGCACAAAGGATCAACATCAATTCAGAAAATTATATGACACCAAAGCAAGAAACAATCAAAACAATAAAAGTACTACTAGAAGTAATGACAAAAATATGGAATAACATGACTAAGACAAAACTTGACATGATTACAAAATTAAAAGACACATCACAAATTTTAACAAGTGAAAGGAAGCTTAAGGTAAACTCTAGGAAGGATAATGCCATTCCAAAAGAGCAACCATACTCATAAGAATTATGAGTGCCATAAACCTTTTCACAAGCACTTGGTGTAAAAGAAAAACAGCAAGAAAACTCAATTAAAATTCTAAAACAAAAACTTAAATTGCAAGAAAATTAAAGAGCTCTTGAAATTAAAGTGCACACAACTCAACAATTAAACAAGAATGAACCTAAGACTCATGATACCACATGATGTGATTCCACTAGCCATATAGAGAAAGGTTCTTGACCTTCTTAGGAATCACCTTGAGTTGGACATTATAGAGGCACTTTTCTTAGAGTTGGATTATTGTTCTAAGACAAGAACTCACCAAAAACTAGTACCAAATCCCAAACTCATTTGGATGAACCAATTGTAGTCAAATTGAACCGAATAAATGAGCAAGAAAAGCAAAGAAACAAGATGAATGGACAGAATTATAAAACTGTCGAACCAAAAACTCATAAAAACAGCAAGAACATCTAACCAAAACTCAAGAACACAAGCTAACACAAACAATAGAAAGAGGAGAAAGGAAGGAGAGAAGAAATGCTCATGAAGATGGAAGGAGGATGGATGATCTCGCCACTAGAAGTGTGGAATGCTCCTAGATGAGAGTGATGCCGCCACTTGAGGACTCCATTGATCCATCAAGATAAGACTAGAGAAGAAGGCTCAAAGCTCTCCAAAGTTCACTCAAAATTTGAGTAGAGTTTTCTTAGATTAATTCCAATTTGAAAAATACAAAGAGAGCACCTCTATTTATAGCCTAAGGTGCTGAAAAACAAAGCTAAGAGAATTCAAAAACTCCCTCCCAAAAACCTTCTAGAATTTGCGCCTAAAACAAAGCATGAGGAAGGTGTGACCTCTTCCTTCACTTTGGCACCTCCTTTTCTACTCCTACACCTATCTACTAACACACCCCCCTTAAGACTCCTAACTAAAGACTAAAAGATGCTTTAACAATAGAGGTTTCTAATGTTTCCCTCTAAGCACCTTTCTAAACAATATTTATTTAATACTTGGCCTTGCCCTTCATGGGATGGACTTTGGGCTTTTGTGGGCTTTGGCCTTCTTGGGCTTGGGCTTGGGCTTTATCTTTTGCAAAGATTAACAAGAAAAACTTTAAATGTGAAGGCGAATGATCTTGTTCTTCATTATAAAAAGCCACCTTTAGTTGATTCTCATCACTTTTGGAAGGAATTAATCGCAGAACGAATTTTGAAGGGACATGGCCAGATGACCTAATTTGTAGTGGACTGGTTCAGGCCCAATTGAGAACAAAAAGTTGGGTAAGGGAAACCCTAGGGCTTGGCCCATATGACGACGTGACGGAACACGCTGGGAACGTGGTGGCCGGTGGCGTGACACATTTGGTGGGTCTCGGTGGCAACGTAACCAGAGGGGACGACAACAACATAACAAGAGGGGATGGCGACGAGGTGGTGGAGGCGGTTTGGGAGTCGATTCTTTCGCGGGCTTCCCTATGACGCCAAGAGAGGGGTGTGACGACGACGAGGGAGTTGTGGCGGGCTGCGATGCTACAAGTTTTGGGCAAGGTATGTGTGGGGTTGAAGGTGAGACAACAACCGTTGCGGAGAAGATGAGCATTTTAGGGTCCGTGCGGAAAGGCGAGAAGGCAGTTTTCGGCAGGTCTACTGCGGTTTTTTCTCCTCCTATGGTCAAGGTGAGTGGGTTGAATTCCCTCTTTGCTAGTTGCCCAGTGGGGAGGATGTTGGCCAACATTGGTGAAATGGAGGGAATTACGTACCCGTTGAAAGATGGAAGTCTACCAGTGGTTGAGAGGGTTTCTAAGTTCGTTTCGTCAAGCGAGCTAAGGTCAGAGATCTTCATCTCAGACAGTGCTGTTAGAAATGGTAATAATTTGGTTTGGATGAAAAATGATTGCGGAGAAGCCAGGAAAATGTGTAACACTGGTAAGGAGATGGGTTTCACTTTGTTAGGGGAAGAAGAAGTTGTTTTAAACATGCTTCGTTCTATAGAAGACTGGAACAACAGGAGTAGACAAGCGGAGATTTGTGTTTCTGATGATGAATCTAATTAGTATGAATATAAGGGGGTTAGGAGGAAACACTAAAAGAAAATATTTAAGTGATTTGATTCAAAGCGATGAGGTTGGAATTATTTGCTTACAGGAGACAAAGTGCTCTGAGTTTGGTAAGTAAAGTTGCTACCATTTGTGGGATTCTAACGAAATTGATTGGGTTGAAATCGGGGCCATTAATTCTGCAGGAGTTATTATCACTATGTGAAGAAGAAATAGTTTCAATTTGACAAGCTCTTTCAATTCGTTCTCAATAGGTCGATCTTTGATCATTGTGTCCTAGTGCTTAGAGTTTCTTTGGTGGTTTAAAGGTCAAAACCCTTTAGGAGTTTGGATCTGTGGCAAAGAGATGGAAGGTTTTTAGCTTTCGTTCGTAGTAAATGGCAGAATTATGAGGGGTACGACGAAGGATTGTATATATTAAAAGAAAAACTAAAAAAGTTAAAACTAGATCTAGAAATATGGAATAAAGAGGTCTTCAAGAATGTTAATCAAACAGGGGAAATTTTACAAAGGAAAATACAAGAGCTAGATGCAGGAGTTGATGAGGACGATTTAGACTAGTTTGGGAGGAAGGAGAGGAGAATCCTGTTAGTCGAACAAAGTCGAAATTTCTTCAAACAGGAAGTAGTTATGTGTAAAAAAGCATGCACAAAGTGGTTAAAACAAGGAGATCTAAATACTAAATTCTTCCATTCGTCTGTGAAGTGGAGGAGAATAAGGAACGGGATCAACTGGGTACGATGATAAGGAGAAGGTTATGGCTAAGGTTAGAGAGTTCTTTAAAGTCATATTTGATGGGATGTCTGAGTCTCATGTTAGGTTGGATGATGTTTGTTTCAACTCCATTTCTGATGAAGATAATGCGTTGCTGGTCGAAGTTGTTTCTGATGAGAAAGTTAAGGATATAGTTTGGAGTTGTGATAGCTCGAAGACCTGGTCTAGACGGTTTCAATTTTAGCTTCATTAAATTTTGCTGGGAGTGCCTTAAGGATGATTTCATTTCGGCAGTAAAAGATTTTCTGGTCAACGAAAAGTGGCCTACAGGGTCAAATGTTTCGTTTACTTGTCAGATCCCTAAGACAAATAATCCGCAACAACTTAGAGATTTCGGACCCATCTCACTGGTAGGGTGCGTGTATAAAATCATCTCGAAGATTTTGGCTATTAGGCTGAAAAAGATGATTAATAAAGTCATTGATGCTAGGCAATCTTCTTTTCTTGAAGGAAGTGGGCTTATGGATGGTGTTCTAGTGGCTAATGAAGTCTTAGATGAGATGAAAAGGAAGAAAAAAAGTTGTGTTTTCTTCAAGGTGGACTACGAAAAGGCTAATGACTTCGTGATGAGGGATTTCATTTATTATATGTTAGGCAGATTTGGTTTCTGCGAAAAGTGGATCTCCTGGATTAAAGCTTGCTTTGAATCAGCGTTAGTTTCAGTTCTCATAAATGGGATCCCTAGTAAGGAGTTTATTCCAAAAAAGGGTTTGAGACAATGGGACCCTCTTGCACCGTTCTTGTTTCTTATAGTGATTGAAGGTTTAGTTGGGGTGTCTAGAACCGCGATTGAGAAAGAATTGGTGGAGAGTTTGGAGATTGACAAAAATTAGATTAAGGTAAACATGCTTCAGTACGCAGATGACACCTTGTTCTTCGGTAAAACAAGTATTAAAAGCGTGTATCACATAAAGGTCATTCTGAATTGTTTTGAGTTGGCTTCTAGTCTTAAGGTGAATTTTGAAGATGATTATCTTTAGTTAAAGTTATTAAATTAATATAATTTTAAAATAATTATTTTTCTCTTTATATTTTAAAAAATATATAAAATATTAATTCATTCTTTAATTTTATTTATAAAAATATTTATTTGTGTCCTACTTATTTCTGATCTTAATATAGAATCAAGCTTACATAGTTGTTTAATAAGAACATTTTGTTGATTGAAGCGTTTAAATATTTTAAAGTTATGATTGTTTAAATTGATATTTTTATATTAAAAAATTTAATTATCAAAAAAATGTCAAAGACAAAACAAGATAATTAATACTTTTTTAAATTATTATGTGAATAAAAAATTTAATTATTATACCGAATACTCCACATAATAATAATTAATCCTCCAAAAATTTTATGAATAAAATTTTAATTATTGAAAAAGTTGAAGACATAACTAATAACTTCAAAATTATTTGTAAGAGATTATTTTTTTTAGTTTTAAAATTTCAATACTCTTTGTAAATTATATTATTCAAAGTCTAAGATATTGTGAGAAAGTATATTTGATACAAATTATGTAATAAGTAAGAATAATGTAAATTATACATTATTATTGTGTGAACTTTATTTAGAGAAAAATATTTCACAAAACATACTTTTATTATATTTGAATTATTTTTAAATGATTGAACATTAAATATAAGATTATGTTTATATTCATATATATGTAACATCCCAAAAAATACATCTAACTATTACAATACAAGTTCTACCGATTTCTATACAAACTTGGAGTTTTTCAAAATATTAATTCTATTGCAAGATTATAACTTATACAAATACAAATATTAACAATATAAGGTTCAAAAGTACATCTTAAAGCCCTCCAGACCCTTTGACACCTCTATGATCATCTGCTTGTGTATGTAGTACATTCATCGCAGTTCAAACACAACAAGAAAAGCAAGGGTAAGCTAATGAAAATGAATTTCATAACATATCTAATTCATGCAAAAAGAACCAATCAAACTAATCATTTATAAACATTTCTTTAAATGTTGTCATATAAAATTTCAATACCAATTCCATCATTCATATAGACCACACATGGATCTATTTTCAATCACAATCATTGGATTTCATTTCAATCTCACTTACTACACATGAATCCATTGTCCAGAAGACTCATTAAGTACGCCTCTACCAGCGACTAACACCTGATCCAAAGATTACCCGCGAATCCAAGAGAAAGGATTAGGGTAAGTTCAAACATCCAATACCGAGTGTGTACAACGGGACTCGGTGTGTATGAACTCCCTTTCATCTTTTCACCACCTGATATCTTAGTCTATATGACTTAGATCATCAGTGAAACTAGATGATCTTTGTTAAACATAGACTTTTCATACTTAATGCCATCAAACAACAACTCATACATTATCCCAAATGTATGACATCAATTTCATACAATTTTCATCATTCATATATAATACATATCATTCAATCACATAACATTTAAAAATGCATACCCTTCATGAACTTTTCCAACATAAAAAACAATATTTAACTTTCAAACTATCAAAATATAATATTTATACATGTTCACACAACATAAAGTCAAACAATTTTATTAACTAACATCCCTGCAAGAGAAATTGAAACTTGGGACAACGTCTCATCTACATTCAGATCTTCTAGCCTAGGGTACCATTGAAAGTTAAAGTTAACTTCCCTTACCTGAAAGTTCCACTGATGGAAATTCTACCTCAAACAGGAAAATCCCAAAATTTAGGAGCCTATAGCAAGTTATCCAAATATTACCAAATTATTTTAGTATATGGTAAAACAAGTTGAGAGGAACACTTTTTTCAACTGCCCCCGTCAAGATTGATGACTAAATCATAGAGAAAAATAGATTTAGAATAAAAGTGAACTTACTCTATTTGAAAATCTGATTGGGTAGAAATATAGTCTGACTCCTCAACTACTGCAGGTGTGATCAGATTTTGACATAGATGAGTTATGGAAGAGAAAATGAAAAGAGAATGGAGAGGGAGAGAAATGGAGAGAGAGGAAAAAAAGGAAGAAGTGAAAAGGGGGACTAGTACGACCTTACTATGTACATATTTTAAATAATTTATTTTTTAATTTTATTATATTTAAACAATTTTCTAATATATTTTTGAATAACTACTTTTAAAATTTATTTTAAATAATAAAATATGAAATATGCATATTTATAATTTATTTAGATATAAAAATTTAACATAAAAATGGTTATCTTTTACTTCTATCGTATTTAAATATAAATACATATTTTAATTATATATATATATATATATATATATATATTATCTAATACCTAAGTCGTTAGTATTTGTAAAATAATTACTTACGCAAACAAAATTTATGATTATGGAGTAAACTTCAAATAAAACTCACATGCGAATTGGATGATAAGATATATCTAGGCAAAACAAAATTAAGAGTAATAAATGTTAATAATAAATGATGTTACTCATTCATCATGCCCCTCAATGTTGTGAATGTTTTGCTTATGTTATTAATTCCTTTTGCGATAAAAAAAATGTTATTACTTCAAAGCCTCCTTCTATCACCTCATTTTTCAGACAACAAAACAATAGTCAAATATAATAAAATCACACCCACTTAACAATCCAGTTTAATAATATATATTAAAATTTTAAATTAAAAAATAAAACAAATATTATTAGGATTTTATTATTGAGGGATATCACGTGAGTATTTTTTTATTTGATGAGTGTTAAATATCATCACCCATATAACAATGCTAAAGTAGTCATCAGTTAAATATAAACAATTAAAGTGCGGAAATGATAGATAACTTTATTATAATGAACTGAATAAAGTTCGTATTCTTCATGAGTTACTCATTTTGACTATTCCAAAAGCCAGTAAATGTATTATTTATTTTTCTCATTTTTAAAGAGTTGTATATTAAATTTCTGTGTATCTTTAGGTAGTAAAAATGGTGGATATAATATGTATAAAGTTGTGGATGATCTCACTTAAATTTTCTTATGCTTATTCAATAACTAGTTCTATAGTTTGGAAATGGTGGAGGTACTTCATTGGTGGCAATGGCGACTAAGGAGAAGGACGTTGAAGCTTCCACTTTCTTTTTCCACATTTTACAAAAGAAAATTAACCCCTAGAATTAGTAACCAAATACAATACTCCAACCCTCAAGATATCCCTAGATCATTATATTTCACATTTAAAATTTCATTCACAATGATATGGTACAAATAAAAAAATAAAAAATAAAAAAGGCTCAAACATGGTGGTGACATATTTAAAACAACATTGTATAAAATACATCTAGGTTACTTTTGAATTGTTAATTTAAAAGTTATTTTGAATTGAATGCGTAAAAAAGTTGAATTGTATTGTAATAATTTAGAATATTAAAAGACGACATTGAAATTAGTGAAACTCTTTGGATACAGTTTTCAGGACTTGGTAACCTTACTTACCCTCATCTTCCAAGTATTTTCTGGTACGAGAGTTTGTGATGAGGTTGAATTCTTATAAGTCATCGACCAAAAAACTACATATTAACATCTCCACTGTTCTAGTTTTCTCGTAATTCAATCCATGGCTTCCTTAACCCTCCTTATACCAACACTTATCTGTCTTCAATTTCATCTTCTTTCTTTAGCTTTTGCAGACATTGATATTAGTTCCCAAATTTCCACCGATGACAATGATGTGTGGCGTT
Organism: Phaseolus vulgaris; assembly: GCF_051622355.1. Lineage (NCBI taxonomy): Eukaryota > Viridiplantae > Streptophyta > Magnoliopsida > Fabales > Fabaceae > Phaseolus > Phaseolus vulgaris. The sequence continues at coordinate 5,941,635 of NC_143499.1, forward strand.
CTCCATCAGGTCATTTTGCCTTTGGGTTTCGCTCATTGGATAATAACACTGATCTCAATAAGAACCTGTTCATGCTTGCCATATGGTACGACATGATACCCGACAAGACCGTTGTTTGGAGTGCAAAAACAGACAACAAACTTGCAACAGCACCAACGGGATCACATGTTCGGATCACATCAGCGGGGCTAACACTGGCAGGTCCCAAAGGAGATTCCATATGGACATCAAACTTGGAAGGTGTTATTGTCTCCGTAGGATCTATGCTTGACACTGGCAACTTTGTTCTACTCAATCAGAACTCTGAAAAGCTGTGGCAAAGCTTTGAGAACCCCACAGACACGTTGTTGCCTAACCAATCTCTCCAACTCGGAGGCATGCTAACTTCTCGATTGACAGACACCAATTACACAAGTGGAAGGTTCCAACTTTATTTCAAGGATGGTAATGTGTTACTGAGTCCTCTTGCATGGCCTTCTCCACTGAAATACAACTCTTATTATGTGTTGGATGCCTCTGGTGCTGCTTCAACATTAGTGTTCAATGAGTCTGGGGATATCTATGTAAACACCACAAATGGGACTACAATCCAACCTCAAGGTTCGCAATGGAATAGCTCCGATCTCGATCCTGAGGTGAATTACTACAGAGCAACGCTTGACTTCAGTGGAGTTTTCACGCAGTATTATCATCCACGGAACAGCGCTGCTCAACCAGGGTGGAGAATCATGAGGTATGTTCCCGACAACATTTGCAATGCAATATCTTATCAGTATGGTAGCGGTTCCTGTGGCTATAATAGCTACTGCTCCATGGAAAATCATAGGCCTACCTGCAAATGCCCTTATGGGTATTCGCTGTTGGATCCAAGTAAACAATTTGGTGGATGCCAACCCAATTTCACCCTCGCTTGTGGAGCCGATGTTCAAACACCGCCAGAGGAACTATATGAAATGCATGCCGCTCAAGATTTTAATTTTCCAGAGGGGGATTATGAAAGGATACAACCTTACTCTAGCCAGGAATGCCAGCAATTTTGCTTGCAAGATTGCATGTGTGCTATGGTCGTTTCAGGAGGCGACACTTGTTGGCTGAAGAGATTTCCCCTTGGTAACGGTAGAGAAGAACCAGTCCATGATCTACATTTTGTCTATATCAAAACAAGAATTATTCGTGACTTTTATCCAGACGAGGAACTTTCCCCTGCTCCGGATTCAAAGAAAGAATACAACGGTAAGTTGTTTCTTTTGGGTCCCCTACTTGGTTCTCTTGTCCTCAACAGTATTCTCATTGCTACAGTTGCTTTGTTTGTTCTCATGAAGAAAAAGGCGAATAGGGTTTCCACAGCTGCCATTAGTCCTTTGGAAACAAATTTGCATTCATTTACTTATGAAAAATTGGAAAAGGCGACACAGAATTTTAAGGAGGAAATAGGTAGAGGTTCTTATGGCCTTGTTTACAAAGGGCAACTAGAAGCAGGTTCTTGTCATCTGGTTGCTGTGAAGAGATTGGACAGATTGGCACAAGAACGAGAGAAAGAATTTAGGACTGAATTGAGTTCCATTGGTAGAACCTGCCACAAAAATCTGGTCAGGTTGATTGGATTTTGTGACGAGGGAATGAATAGAATATTGGTGTACGAGTTCATGAGCAATGGTAATCTTGCAGACATCCTGTTTGGACAACCCAAGCCCAAATGGAATGTAAGGGTTGGATTTGCTCTGGGGATCGCAAGAGGGTTGGTGTACTTGCACGAAGAGTGTGACACTCCTATTATTCATTGTGATATAAAACCTCAAAATATACTGATAGATGAGTATTTGAATCCAAAGATATCTGACTTTGGGCTGGCCAAGTTGTTGTTGTCTGACCAAAGTAGAACCACCACTATGATCCGAGGAACCCGAGGATATGTGGCTCCTGAATGGTTCAAGAATGTTGCTGTGACGGTTAAAGTGGATGTTTACAGCTTTGGGGTAATGTTGTTGGAAATAATTTGCAGCAGAAGAAGTGTGTTGATGATGGAGCCAGGGGAAGAAGAGAAGGCATTGCTGACAGATTGGGCTTGTGATTGCTTTATGGAAGGGAAAACAGATGTTCTGGTGGAGAATGATGAAGAGGCCTTATCTGACTATGTGAGGCTACAAAAATGGATAAAAATAGCAATATGGTGCATTCATGAGCAACCTGAAATGAGACCAACAATGGGGATGGTCATGCAAATGTTAGAAGGCTTTGTTGAAGTCCCTAACCCACCATCTCCTTTTCTCATACGTTCCATGCCTTAACTAAACAAATTGTAGGGGAAAAGGTGATCTTGCGCAGTTGTATGATAAAGGTTTTTCAGTTCTTCGACTGTCATGAAATGTTTGAAGCGAAAGATCAGTGTTTCCTCGTTGGAACCTCATTCTAGCAAGTTACCGTAACGACCAAATCCACTCATGGCATGAATTCCCCAAGTCCAAGCATGACATGTAATTAGTTTCAAAATTTAGTTTCAATACTTGTTAACCTGAGGGTTATATCCTCTTTCTAACTTTTGTATATAAATGACACCTTACACCTTTAAGAGTCACATTCTATATTTCTCAACTCTCTCTTATTTTTTATGAGTGCAAACCTTATCTCATAAGCTGATTTTATTGGATTGAGTTAGACTTAAAGTTCATTTTGTAATATATTCAAAGACAAAACATTTTGAGTTGAACCTACATTTTGTTCATTATCATACAAAGGCACCATTAATCTTCTTCATCTTCTTGCACGCTTTCAAGTTGCAGACTCTCTCAGAAGGTTTAAGTTGGTCTTCCTAGAATTTTTTTTGAGAGAATTTATTTAGTCTAGAAATGAGCAAAGATGGATGGAAAATAATTAATATTAACTTGGATGGAGGAAAACAAGTTTTAGAAAATGTAGAGACTATAGATTTTTTTCTTCCATTTTTTTATTAAATTTTTTCTTATTTTTTCAACCATTCACACTACTTTTCATTTTATTTCTGATATAGTTTTACTCTGTCAACTTACTTTTTTTTATTTTACTATTTTCTCTTATCTACTAAACACGGTAAATCACAATTTTCATTATTATTTACTGAAAAGTATAGGAGACTAAACCCATGATTGAGTCATGATAAATTGAACATACTTTTGTTTCATGGCTGTTTGTTTCATGTAATTTGATGTTTTGTTTGATTATGATGGATAAATACTTTTAGGACTAGGTTCACACTGTAATTTTTTTACACTCCCATTTGCCAACCACTAATATTAATATTTTATTTTAAAATTGTATTTATATTTATTTATTAATTAAATATAATATTTTATTATTAAAAAGGGTTGTGGAATAGAAGAGTGAGAGAAAAAAAAGTGTGAAACTTGTATTTTCCATACTATACTTTTAAATCTAAAGTTGAATTTAAAAGCTTAAACATAACGTGTCGGAATCTCGAAAGAAGAATTAGTTTGTGTCAGGTGTGGAATGTAATAAAACAAATTGAGTTGTTTTACTTTTGACATTATTTTAAAAAAAAAATGCCATAGTAGCCCTCGTCTGGTGTGCCTTTAGCAAATATCTGCTCATAATATTACATTGCGTAGCATTTTTTATTTTTAAATTTGAGATTGAACTCAAAAGATATATGAAATATTAAAGTTTGAAAAAATTTGGTGAGATATTTGAATTAATTTTTTTATTTTTATTAAATTGATTAAACAATTATGATTGTTTATTGAAAATTGTTTTTGTTGAAGATGAGAGTTATGGATATAGTATTAAATAGTGATAAATATTAGATTATATTATAACAACTCAAAATTTGGATGTGATAGGTTCAGTTTGAAAATTCATTATTTTGTTTATGATTGTATGGTTGTGTCTAATATGGTTAATTGTGATTGTATTAATATAATTTTTGAAATTATGTTAGTTGATGTTGTCTAATTTGAGAAAGTAAGTGTAATGAAAGTAAGTGTAATGAATTTGTTTTAGTAATTGTGAATACTTGAATATGGAGATTTAACTTGGTTGAAGAAACTTGGATCAACTCTCAATTTATTTTACTTTTGAATTTTTTTAGAATTGATCAATAATTAATTTTGTATGATAAAAATTGGTTAAGTTGGTGTGAAGGTGAAATAATGTTGTTAGTTTTTAAAGTTAAGCATTTGAATATTATTTTTCATTTTACATATGAAGATATGTAACCTATTATTATGCAAGATAACAATTATGTGAGGACAGAAAAAAAACAATCAACATGTACTCAATAGAAAAATAACAACTTTTTGACACTTAATAAAACAAATTGTTTTAATAAAAAATTAATTAAAATACAAAGCTTAACATTTACTTCAGTCTATTTAAAATTATAGGTATAAAAAAGATAATTGTTTCCACTAAGCGAGAGACCAAATCTTTGTTTCTTTTTCACTTTCGTAACCTTATATAATGTGTCTCGTAGCTTGCAAGTATTATCAAGGTTCATTAATTTCTATTCACACATTCTTTTCTTGTTAGCTAACTTGTATTTTTGTATCTGTGTTTTTTCTACTACATTGCTGAGACTCCAAGAAAGAATAACAAACAGTGATATTAAATCCTATTTTGATATTAGAAAATAGAACATAAAACAAACTCAACTGTCGTTTCCAATAATAAAGAAAAAAAAAACGAGTATTGTTAAAAAATGTGAAGAAAAATACTCCAAAATCATTTTAGATAAAATAATTTGATTTACATTTAAGTATACACAATATTTATTATTAAAATTGTTTAATAAATTTGACTGATTGTGGGAGTAGATAAGCGTCAATAGAAGATGTGCAAGGACCTAGAAACAATCTTCTTTCTTCCGAAGATGTTGACTTCTCGGTGCGAGTTCTCTATTTGGACTTTCGGCTTAGACTTGGATATGACTTGTAGACTCTCACTTCTCCGGGCTAGGTCAACTGGATCTCTCGGTTCTTGGTCTTAGTCTCCTCTCACAGATGAGTGTGTGTACCTGAAAGGTGCTCCGATGTAAAAGTCAGAATTGTTACTAGTTAATTATCAGATAAATTCACTCTACTTACCTCTTGGGTTGATCACCTATTTATGACACTTTCTTATTGGGCTTAAAACCCAGTTGGACTTTTATTCTTTGAACCTGATCTTCTTTAAACACACCCTTTTATGTTTTAGGTCCTTTAGATGGGTTTTGCCACAATAACTATTTATTTATTTATTTAATTTTCACCTTTCAGCCAACCTTTTGGTTTTCCTATCGGTCCACCTCTCGGCCAACCTCTTGGCTATAGACAATAATACACTAGCCCCCCTAGGCATGAGAAATTTGAAAAGACGAAATGCCTATTAGAAGGAGCGAGAAGACGCATTAAATGCTTACCAGAGTAGAGATTTCTTCGGAATATATTTGATTTTCGCATTGATGAGATTTTGCATATTAAATGCGCCTGTGTAAGAAGAAATTGCATCGTTTTGCGGGTGTTGCTTTTACTGTGCCGCTTGACGTGAAAGTCATCACCATCATGATATTATGATGTTTCGTGTATAAGAGTTTTAAGAACACTATAAATACTTGGTTGAAAATTGTATACCTTATCGCTTTTCTTACTTTTGTATTCTTGCATCCGAGAGATCTAGATGAGTGTTTGATTGAGAGATTTTAGGCAAATATTCTTGAAATGTATTATGTTTTCTTCAAGCTTTGTTTCTGTTTCGGATGAGTTTTCGAGATTTTCAGGCGTGAGTAACAGGGCTACCAGGAACGTGATTTAGATGAATAAGGATATCCATTTGACTGCTTCATCTGCCACCATTTCTGTTGTGAAGAATAAAGCAAGTAGTGATATGAGTTCAAGTGAAGAAATTGTAGATCTTGAAGCTGAAGAAAGAGCCGAGAGGGCAGAAGAAAATTGAAGTCTTCGTTTCGGCTATGATTGGGTTAATCCGAAAGTTCGAGAATATTTTTCTCGGTATCACTATTCTTCAATCCTTCGAAATTTTCTTTCTAAAATTTTGATTTATTCTCCTAATGTTATTGGTATGTATCTTTTTCAATTTTTTCTTTTTTTAACAAGAGAATTTTAACTTTGCTAAATTATGTCTTGACTTTCAGGTTTAATGTCTGCTACTAATCCGTAAGGTCGAGCTTACATTTCAAAGTTGTTTGCCAAATCTGGTCGTTCCACTCCTCAACATGTAAGAGAAGTTCAACATGAAAGAGAGTTTGAAGCCATTCAAACCATTTCTCGAGTTGAAGTTGTGGTTGAGACCGTTGATGTCGGGAACATTACTAATGAATGTGTTAAGAAAAGGAAAAAAGAGAAAAGTGGTAGATGATCATATTCTTCTCCCAAGTACCATCGTCATGCATCCGGAAGCTCCTCCCAACCCCTCCTCGAAACCATTTTCGGTGCTTCATCGTTTTTCAAAATTTGTGCATGACAATCTTGATGGTCCTTCTCGTGAAATGTTTAGAACAACCAATGTTTCTTCTTTGACAAATTCAACAATTGAGCTTGCGGCCCGCTCTTTTCTGATTGCTAAGATGATTAGAGAAAAAATCATGAATGGTATTTCTTCTTCTGAATTCGAAAAAATGAAGAAAAATTTGGTTGAGTTCAGCAATAGTCTTGAATCCACTCTTGAGGCCAATTTATCACTGACCACTCAAATCAAATAGTTTTCGGTTGAACATGAAAGTACAAAAGAATCATTGAAGGATGAAATTGCTAGGTTATCTGCAAAAATGTTGGAACTTCAAAGTGAAAATCAAAGATTGAAGGAAGACTTGTTTGATTTATCTGCTGCTAAGCAAGCTGATACTGAGAAGATTCATCATTTAGATCTTAAGATTAGTTAAGTGAAGAAAAACTTATCCAAAGCCGAGAGCTTTGTTGTTGAACAACACGAATTGGGTTTCTCTAAAGCTCTTCAACAGGCTAAACACTTTAATAAGATCCCCATAGATGAAGGAAACTTTGATGTTGGTAAAGATTTTCACAATGATGAACTTATCTCAGTTGAAGACATTCCTTATGATGAAATGTCGGAAGAAGAGGTTGTGCATGGCAATGAGCATATTAATATTAAGAATGATTTAGCTATAGCTTCTAATTTTTTGTAATGGCTCTAAGTTACTGATAGTTGAATTTTGATGTATTTTGCCATTTTTGTAATGGGGTAACTTTTTAATATAATAGCTTTATCAACATCGACCTTTCAATCTTTTAACCTTTCGGTATATATGGATAAATATATGAAACAAAATGACTAAGTGTTAAAAGTTGTGTCTTATGTTATCTTTATTATTTTTGAACTTATGAAAGTTCTTAACTTGTGATAAAATAACTCTAATCAATTTTAAAATGTGTTTGAAACTTTCGATCTTTCGACCTTGTAGGTTTTCATAATAACTTGTTGAAAATCAATAAAATATTGGTTAAAAGTTTATCAACCTTTCGATTTATCTTTCGGCCAACCTTTCGGCCTATAACTTGTTGAAAAGCAATAAAATATTGGTTGAAATCTTGTCAACCTTTCAGTCTTTCTTTCGGTTAACCTTCCGACTTCTAACTTGGTAAAAATTGATAACATATTGTTTGAAGGCTTGTTTACCTTTCGACTTTCCTTTCGGCTAACCTTTCGGCTTCTTAAATAAGAACTTCGTTGATTGAGATTTGATTTGAATGAAACACACTCTCGGGAGGGATTTCACCTAGAGTGGAAGCATCCTGGTCCGAGAGGTTTAAAGTACGAGATACACTCTCAGGAGATGGAGTGAAAGCATCCTGGATCAAGAGGTTTGAGGTATGATATACACTCTCGGGAGGGATTTCACCTGGAGTTAAAGCATCCTGGACTGGACTGAGAGGTTTGAAATATGTGAAGCATTGAGAAACTTAATAGTTTGATTCTTCGTATGAATAATTTCTTCATTAAGTATTTCAATCTTGAATAAGACTTTCTTTATACATAAGAAACCATCCTTGACCGAAAGGTTTTATATACAATTACGAGTGTTTAACTGCCCTGGACTTTGTCTGATCCTTATCCCTCCATCTCTAACAAAGCGTTTCAACTTCCCAGCTTGAATCAGTTCCTCAATTTGGTCTTTCAAAGTTGCACACTCTTCTATAGGATGACCATGATTCTTATGGTATTGACAACTTTTACTTTGATCAGCTCGATCCGATGTTCTTGCTTTTCTTGAAGGCGAAATTACTTCGGTTGCCATAGCCTCTTGTAATATTCGTGTCCTGGTGGTGCTTAATGGTGTATAGTGCTGAAATTTTCTACCACGTGGTTCTTCTCGTACTCTTCTATTTTGATATCCTCCTTCTTTTTCATTTGTCTTCTTCTCACTTCCTACATCCATCCACACTTGATTTTGAAACTCCCTCAATTCCTCCATCTACATAAACTTCGTTGCATGCTGCCTTAACTCATCAAGATTTGTTGTCGATTTTTTACAAAGGCTATCGAAAAATTGTCCCGGCCTTAGTGTTGTAATCATATGATGCATAGTGACCTCCAAAGTAAGATTTCGGATACTCAGTGCTACTTTTCCAAAGCATTCCATGAATAATCTCAATGATTCTCCCTTTTTCCTGCCTTATATTCTCGAAGGCAATTGACGTTAGATGATGTGGCCGACTTGTAATAAATTGAGCTCCAAAATTTTCTACTAAAGTGTCGAAACAATCGGTAGATAACGGTGGCAACCAAGTAAACCAACTCAGAGTCGCTCCCTTCAAAGGTTTTGGGAATACTCGACACAAAATGGCATCATTCCATGTATACAAACTTATTTGTGTTGCATATACTGCAATGTGGTCATCAGGATCTATACCTCCATCATACTTCTCCATGGTTAAATTCTTCCAATTTTTGGGCTCTGGGGTTTCTATAATGGCTTCGGAAAATGGATGCCTCCTAACAGATATTCTGGGAAAGATACCATAAGTCTTTGGTATTCTCTTCTTTGTAGCTTCAAAGCTTTCCTCATTATGTACCCTCTGGTGGATATGTGTTCTTGGTTAAACAGTTTCTAACGATGTGTTTAAAACCGTTTCTTCATTCAACTTCCTCTTCATGTACTCATTCTCCGCCCTTAACATACTTAACTCTTCTTCATTGCTCTTCTTTAGTGTTTCAAACACTCTTTGTAACTACATGAGCATAGCCATTGACATATCATTCTAATTATCTCCCTACTCCTAGACTGCTCTCCTCTTCTACTCATCTTTGCTTACTTGCTCAGTTGTCCTGTTTCTCGACCCCATGGTGGGCGCCAAAATGTTCTTGCAAGGCCTAGAAACAATCTTCTTTCTTCTCGGTCTTCTTTCTCGGTGTGAGCTCTTGGTCTGGGCTTTCGGCTTGGACTTGGATATAACTTGTAGACTCTCACTTCTCTGGGCTAGGTCAACTAGATCTCTCGGTTCTTGGTCTCGGTCTTTTCTCACGGATGGGTATGTGTACCTGAAATGTGCTTCGATGCCAAAGTCAAAATTGGTACTAGTTAAATATCAGATAAATTCACTCTACTTACCTCTTGGGTTGATCACCTATTTATAACACTTTCTTATTGGGCTTAAAACCCAGTTGGTCTTTTATTCTTTGCACCTGATCTTCTTTAAACACACCATTTATGTTTTGGGTCCTTTAGATGAATTTTGTCACAATAACTATTTATTTATTTATTAAATTTTCACTTTTCTATCAAACTTTCGATTTTCCTATTAGTCCAATCGTAAATAGGACAAAAGATATTTAGAAAATCATAATTATAGGCTTTATTAAACTAATTAATTTTATTTTAGAACTTTACTATCAACATTTCTGTAAGTAAAATATCGAGTTTTATTAAATATATATTCATTATTGAAAAAAATAACGTAAAACATTTTTTAAAGCAAGATCTATAAAATAATTTAGTTTATGAAAATAATTTTATCTTCTCGACTTTCATTTTTTATATATTTATTAAAATGAACGACCATCCATACATTATAATAACATAATTATTCACGGTCATTTAATTATAATTTTTTATTAAAAAAACTTATTACTAAAAAATTATTAAATATAAAAAAAATTAAATATAAAAAAATAATTAATTATTATATTAATAAAATGTAATTAGTTATTATATTGATAAAAAATAGTTAGTTGTTATATTGACTAAATTATATATTATTTTATACACTAATATTAATATTTAATTAATTTTTATTATTATTAAATATTTTTTAAATTAATATTTAATTAGTTATCAATGTTTTAACTATCAATTTATAAACTATTTACTGATCTTGCAGGGGATTCAAACGTCGAAGGATTCGCCTCGTCAAACTCTATCTTCCACCTCCGCAACCGTGACAAGTGCAAGAACGCTCCAAGAACTCCACAAGAACTTCAAGCAAACCTGCGAAACACACCAAACGGCGCCTCTAGCGGCTGGTGGCACTCCGACGCTCAAATCAGCCTTACAAAACCATCAAACAACTAAGAATTGACTCTCTGCGAGACTCGTGTGCACTCTGTGATTCTCTCTCTTTTCTCTGTGTGTGTAAACTGGAAACTTGCAAGAATGAATCTTACCTCCTTTTGCATGAGCGTGGAATGCCCTTTATATACTCTGGCCGAACCTCTCTCCAGATGATGACACGTGGAGACATGTAACTCACATCTCACCTTACACGTGGCACCATCTGAGGGTCAAAGCGCACCTCTGTTGCGCGCCTAAGTTATCCGTGCATGAAGTAACTTAGCGCGTTTCTTCAACTAGGTGGCTCGTGCAACCTCAGTGTGAATACCAAGTGTGGCTTGGCTAAGTGCACGCACTAGGCATTACTTACTGTGTGAACGATCACCTCTGCTTTGCACCATGCACGTTATGGGTTAAGAGAGCACCAATCACCGACTGGCTTACTAGCTCTCTTAGGCCACTCTCGTGCACGACATTACAAAGCACATAACTTTTCCTTTCTCTAATACTCTGTCACGCAAGGCTCGTATGCAACGCTCTCGCTGGGAATCACCCTTCGTTTCCAGCTTAACTGCGTGTAACACGAAAACTCGATGATCATCGTTCACACCAGATGACCGATCGGTGCACCATAGCGCCACGCCTTCTGCTTCCAGGCACTTATCTAGGCGCTGATCGCGCATCCTCTCTGACCACCGCCCCCTGATCATCGATCACCACCCTGGGTGACTTACTCAATGACTCATCTGTTTCCCTGGCCCACGTGTTCCACTAAGAACGGTCCACGTGGCTATCTGTTGCTGATGTCACCGACTACCGATGACCGACCGGATCACAAGCCCCCCAGTCTCGAGCTGTAAATTTGTTTTCAGCGAAGAGACTAAGTGATCGTCTTCAGTGGCCACTTGGGAAGTTATGCCACGTCACATGCCATGTCAGGTGCTGTGTTTTAAGTGACGTTATGCCTTCCTCCCTTAATCTTGCGACACGTGTACACATCAACGGCTAGCATGAAACGTCATTTGCACTTCTCACATTCAAATACTTGCGCGCCTCCACTGTTCCATCACCTTCTCCAACACTCTTCTCTGAAACTCTGGAAGCCCTTCTCTGCGCGATTCGTCTTCCTCAATCTCAAGCTTTCAGAAACCACTTGCGATCATCAAAAGGTACCCCTTTTCATCATCTATGGCATATTGAATACTATCTACCGATTGCATCATCCAATAACTGTACTGTGCATACATTGTGGGTTGTTTTCCCTTTCCCTGCACTGTTCTAGGGTTTCTTCCGGTTTTTCTGCATTTCTCTGCATTTTTCTGTGTTTTCGCTTCTTCTTCTTCGTCGCTTTTCGCTTCTCCACTCCCTTCAACCATAGCATTTTCGTTATCCTCGCCTTCCTCTTGTTTTTCGCTGAACCCTGTTCCTTCTTTTCTTTCTCCATTGTAGCTACTGAACAATGGCTCGAACAAAAACTACTGCGCGTCTCGCTTCCTCCTCTGGTGCACAGCCTTCCGCAAGTGCACCACCACCGCCTTCGACGAGCACGCCCCCCTCAACGAGTGCGCACCCCCAAGCGGCGCCTCCTCAACATAACTACGCACGGGTGTACAAGTGGGCTCCTCTCCACTTGCTCGCTGAGACTTCTACGCAACTTCCCGACGACCATCTCACCAACCTTCTGAGCAGCGACTCAGACGAACCCACATGCGCCCTTGACAGGGAGGATGACTCACACTTGGACGTGTGCATCCCCCCTCGAGACATGCCAATATGCATGGATGATAGGGCCAACAATGGAGTGCCCTTCACCTTCATTTACTCCGCCATCTTTGATGGAAGAGGCCCAAGCACAAGCCCACATGCAAGCCCACCAAAGGGTAGATTTGGGCCAACCATAGAGTTATGGCCAAGAGGATCCAAGAAGACGTTCTTTTACATGTTCAAATGCCATAAACTCTAGTGTAGAGTAGACTTTAATTTCTTGTCAAAAATTAGCATAGGAACTTTATTTGTAATTTTCTTAGAATTGATTTTGGCACCTAAAACACCAACCTAGGTAAACTTAGAGTTTCTAAAAAAAACCTCTAAATTTACCAAGGCCGGTTTAGAAAGCCCATGGAGGGGGTGAGCATAAAAACTAGACACTCCCCTCCCCATGTGCTCATTTGTGCACCCATGTGCTTCACATTTACATTTCATTTGGCTAGCATTAGGGTTGCATTATGGTCCTCCTTAGCCTATAAAAGGAGGAGCCTACACCTTGTATTTTCAAGTTTATTGTGAGTAAAGTTATGCTGCCATTTTGTGCCAAGCTTTGCTTCTCCTAGAATTCTAGGCTCTAAACTTCACTTCCTTCACCTCTCCTTGGGCTGGCCGAACCTCCTTATAATCATACCTATCATGCACCTTCAAGATCAACACCACTCTTAGGAGGATCTTGCACACACACCTTCATAGCTTCCACACCACTTTCTTACATGATTCAAGAAGACCTTCATGAAAATGCCATCATTTGGTATTAGAGTTTGGGTTCTTCAAGATTTAATTGCTTTGAATCTGCTGTTCTTTAATCTTTTGGTGCCTTTTTAATTTTAGTTTGAGTTCATATTGTGTTTAGATCCTACACAATTCTATTTCACAAATTCCATTGTGTTTAAATTTTGGTATCTTGCTATTTTTGTTTCCAGTTTCCAGAATCCCCTGGTTCACATTCTCTGTGCTGGCTGTTTTGTTCCAGAAAAATATTTTCACTCATAGGAAAATTTTGATTCTCTGGAATATGCAAGTTTGAGGTGTTATAGAAAGGACAGAAAAAGAATTAGTCCAAAAGAATCAACAGAAAAAAAAATGATAAATCTTTTAAAATCAGTGTGCAAATCTGAGGCGCTACAGCTGGCGTAACTGAACACCAAAATTGCAAAATTTATTAAACAAAATTGGTGCATGCGTTTTGAGTGATTTCAAAGCCAGATTTTAGCTAAGATCTTGAATATCTTGCATATCAAATTTCAGAATCATATCTTAAAAACACAACTCAGCATAAATTGGGGAAAAACACGTTTCTGGCCCACAACATTTTCCAGTGGTGCTGTTTTTTTTATTTGGTCATCTAATTCTAGTGCCATTCTTAGGATTCTTTTGTGTGCCCACCTTTATTTTGGTACCTTTTATTTGCTTGCTTAATATTTCTTGGACCTCTTTCTAGTTGTCATAATCTAACTCCTTTTTGGTGGTACTGTTTTATTCAATTAAATTGTTTCTTGCTTTTGTTCTTTGATCTCTAATTTGGTGCTGGAATTTATTTCTCCTTTGGTGCTTAATTGAATGGAAACTTGACTTGGGTAAGGTCTAGTCTTTTGATAGGTGCTGGAAATGGAGAATTAAAACCTTCATTCTAAGGGGAAACAAAGCCAAGGCCAAAACAAGCTTTCTTGAAAAACACTACAAACACTTGGAGGGCCAACAAGCGAAGACAACAAGGAAGTGCATTTAGCAAAAAGAGGATCAACAAAGGGAGTTTTCTTAATTTCCTTGCAACTTAATTTGTGTTAATTACTTCTTAATTACGTTATTAGACGGTGAGTGTGTCTTCAAGGGCTCCAAGTGTCCAAGAAGCCTCACCTAGGGCCGACTAGTATAGAACTCTTTAATTAGCAATTGTTAATTGTTCTTAGTTGTTTCTATATTGCTTAATTTGTAACGCTTTGTATGTGTGGTTGTTTTAAGTTTTGTTAAAAACCGTCTAGCTTTGTTAATTAGTTAGCATGCTTTGTTTTCTTGCATTAAAATCTGATTTCTCAACTTAATTGTGTTCCAAGTGGTTTACTAAGAGAAAGCTTTGTGTGAAGACATTGAGGGATAGTTTTTGGCTAAGGCAAAGGCTTGGTATTTAAGTAGTCCACTGTGACTCACCTCCCTTACCTGGAAGACTACCTTCTTTGACTTCCCTAAATTTTTCTCAAGGTAAAATACTTCTACACACAAAGCTTTAGTCATGTCTTCTCACTCCTCTAAATCTCTTAAAAGTGAGGTGAAATCCTTGAAATCTCTTTTGAAACAACTTACTAAGGATATTCAATCAATTTCATCTAAACAATTGGAGAATGAGATCAAAACTAATGAATTGACTAAAGCAAAGAATGAGAAGTCTCAATTTTCAAAAAAATTACATTCTCATGCATCTAGCTCTAAACATCATGATTATCTTGGGGAAGAAAGTCTTAGGAAAAATGAATATCATCAACAATTCCCTAGGAGAGCTAGGAAAGAGAGACAAGAAAACCTAACCAAGCATATCTCTCACACTCAAGCTAGAGAAATTCCATGTTTAGAATACCTTGGCAATGATCAATTAGCATCTCAATGTTTCAATGAAAGATCTATGATCTTAAGGGACAAAGATGAGAATAGTAGCCAAGAAAAAGAAGCTAGTGAGAGTGAAGAAAATGTAAAAATAGAAAAGCAAGAGAAAACCCTTGGGAAACAAAAGGCGTGGGAGAAGAGTGTTCCTTCCCACAAGGTCATTCAACAAGAAGGAAAAGTTGAAAATACATTTGAAAATATACCTCTTGTTGAACAACCTAGCCTTACTTTTGTAAAGGAACACTTGCAAGCCTAGAAAAAAAAGAAGAATCCTTAAAAAAGGCTTGCATAGATAAAAATATAGTAGATTATTTTACATACATGCCAAGATATCACCAAGTGAAGGTCAAGTCATCTATAGGCATCTTCAAAGACAATTTTTTATGTGAAGTAGTGCCTAAAGAAACTTGTCATGTCTTATTGAGACAACCTTTGCAACGAATTGAAATTTCCATGAACAAAGGTTGTATCAACGAGACTACCTTCACACATAAAAGAGAAATTCTTCATGAAGGAGAACTCATGGGTCAAATTAGAGTTGATAAAACTCTAGAGCTTTTAAAAGGAAAATTATTGTCACCCATGAGAAAAGATGTTCAAAGACATTACCCTAGATACATTCCGTGTTTTAAAAATACATCTAAGGCGATGTCTCATGAACTTTATACTCCTTCACCTTTTGCAAATGATCCTTGGGAAGACATAAGCCTAAAATTCATATTAGATCTTCCTAGGACAACAAAAGGTTTTGATTCCATTTTCATGGACATGGATAAACTCTTCCTTAAAGAAGTGACAAGTCTTCATGATTTCTCTTCAAACTTAGTGTTGGATAGAGCTCTAAAATTTGAAAACCATCATTTGAGGATTCTTTTGGAAAAACTTGCAACTAAGTTGTCCTTTTCTAATTCTTATCATCCTCAAAAGAATGGTCAAAATAAAATTGAAAACATAGCTCTTGTTACTATGCCTAGAGAAATCATGAAAGACAACCACAATTCTTGGGATGAGTATCCTTTTTCTATTGAGCATGCATACAATAGAGTAGTCCACAAGACTACTAATATTTCTACATTTGAAGTTGTATGTGAACATAGTCCTCTTTCTCTTTTTGCGTTGTTACCACTTCCTAAAGGAATTATGTCTAAGGAACAAGTAACCACTATTGAAAATTTTACAAAGCATGAGAGGATTAGAGAACACATGCAACCATCAAAAGAGAAATATTGTAAAAAGTTGCCAAAACAAAAGAAAAACAAAAATGGCAACTTCATAAAATTGATTTGTATATGACTGCTTCAACTAACTCATTTGCTTTATTTGATAATTCCCCTAGGTGGACCTTTGATCCGGGAGGGCAAGCATAGTTAAAGAAGCAAGAGGCTGCTATCCGAGATCAAATCTCTAGATCTGAGGATAGATCTTCTCAAGGAGAAGGAGATTATGGACACCATCCAGCCACATCCATTCCCCTAGCCATGAAGAAGAAGAAGCAATGGATTTGAGGACAAATCCTTTTCAAGAGGGAGGGGATGATGGAAGAGGCCCAAGCACAAGCCCACATGCAAGCCCACCAAAGGGTAGATTTGGGCCAACCATAGAGTTATGGCCAAGAGGATCCAAGAAGACGTTCTTTTACATGTTCAAATGCCATAAACTCTAGTGTAGAGTAGACTTTAATTTCTTGTCAAAATTAGCATAGGAACTTTATTTGTAATTTTCTTAGAATTAATTTTGGCACCTAAAACACCAACCTAGGTAAACTTAGAGTTTCTAAAAAAACCTCTAAATTTACCAAGGCCGGTCTAGAAAGCCCATGGAGGGGGTGAGCATAAAAACTAGACACACCCCTCCCCATGTGCTCATTTGTGCACCCATGTGCTTCACATTTACATTTCATTTGGCTAGCATTAGGGTTGCATTATGGTCCTCCTTAGCCTATAAAAGGAGGAGCCTACACCTTGTATTTTCAAGTTTATTGTGAGTAAAGTTATGCTGCCATTTTGTGCCAAGCTTTGCTTCTCCTAGAATTCTAGGCTCTAAACTTCACTTCCTTCACCTCTCCTTGGGCTGGCCGAACCTCCCTATAATCATACCTATCATGCACCTTCAAGATCAACACCACTCTTAGGAGGATCTTGCATACACACCTTCATAGCTTCCGCACCACTTTCTTACATGATTCAAGAAGACCTTCATGAAAATGCCATCAATCTTCAAGAGGTTACGCCTCTGACTCCCTTTCACTTTCTTTGAGAAGGACCTCCTGACCGAGTTGAACGTGGCTCCCTGTCAACTCCCTCCAAACGCTTGGGCCTTCATCCGAGCGTTCGAGATTCTCTGCAACCATTTCGGACACCCTCCCTCAACCGACGTCTTCCTCCACTTCTTTGAGGCCAAGAACCCAAGTGATAGGTCATGGGTGAGCCTGAACGGCGTATCAGGGAGAGTGATCTTGGGCCTATACCAGCAATCCTTCAAGGACTGGAAGGGTAGGTTCTACATGATCACCTCCAACGAGCACAGTCCGACTCAACTTGAGGGCTTCCCACTCTATTGGGTTCCCAAGGTAGAGTTCAAAAAACCCCGAGGCTTGGAGGCTATGGCACCTTACAAGCGCGAGCTGTGCGGCCTACTCTCGAGCTTGGGCGCTAAATTCGGCTCCTCCACCCTCATCAAGCACGAGTTCGACGTGGAGGTGCTTAAAAAATACATTGGTTTGCATTCTCTTCTTCCCTTCAACTTGTCATTTCTCTGAGTATGATAGTGTGTTTGCGCTTAACTACAACTGCCTGTGTTGTTTTCACTCCCAGCTTGCTTGCCACACTTGCGCACTTGCACATGTTAATCACTTCTCTGCATGCTAACACTGAACTGATGAGCTTGATTGACTCTTCTGCACTTTGTTTGCTTTCTTGGCTCTTTGTTCACTAACCCTTTGCCATGCCTAACCGGTGCAGATATGACTTCCAGCAAAGAACGACGCCAAAAGCTAATTGAGCTGGCCAAGAGCCGACGAGCTACTGGGTCGTCTTCGGGGACCGAGGCCACATCCGAGCCCATCTCTGCCTCCCCTCTCTCGGTCGCGCCAGCTGAAGGCCCCGAGACTAGGGGTGAGAAGAAAAGGAAACGACTGGTGAAGGCTCCCACCACCGTCGCATCCACCAAGGGGGAGAGCTCGGGGTCTCCTCTAGTCCAAAGAAGAAGAAGCGGAGCCGAGGTGGGCGGCTCTTCCACCCTAAGGCCCGAGGGCGCTGAGGGGGATGCCTCTCCAATCCCTCCAGCACAGACTTCTCCAACACGCCCTCCTTCTCCAGCACATCTTCCTTCCCCGCCCCCAGCCAGCCAACCTCTCACTTTGCCATCTCAAACTGCTGGGAGCGGGGCTGCTCGCCCGGAGGGGATCTCTCACCCCTCAACCTCACCACGCCCTCAAGATTCCGCCACCACAACCGAGGGTGGTGGTGAGAGTTCCCTCCGAGCCTCGGGTTCCAACACTGAAGGGCTCACCACAGTTATCAAGCTGACCAGGCAATTGCTCCAAAACCGCGAGCTGGTCAACTGGAGCGGGAACGAGGTGGACCTTCATCTGGCCCGCCTACTGGTGCTTTCTCCGGAGTTCTCCACCCAGCATCGCCGCATCGAGAAGCTGGAGAGAAAGATGAGCAAGTTGTACAACCAAAAAAAGTCGCTACAAAGTGACTACGAGGCCCTGCAGAACACCAACAAGCTGCTGAGGGACATGGTGGAGGAGGCCAAGAAGGAGCACGCCCTGCAAGTCCAAGAAACCATCAAGACAGAGATGATGATGGGGGACGTCGTCGCTGCTCTTGACGCTGAGTTGGTCGAGACCAAGTGCAAGGCCATTCAGCTTGAAGCCGAGAATGCCTCCCTGCGCCAACAGATCGCAAATCTGGCGGAGGCTCTCGCAGCAAACGAGAAGCGTGCCGATGATCAGGGGTCCAAGCTCGAGGAAGCCGAATCCACCATCGCCACCCTTACAACTGAGAAGGTCGTGCTCGAGACCGACAAGGCTGAGCTTGAGGCTGAGAAGGCCAAGCTCTAGGAAGAGGCCGCTGACACCTTTGCTGAGGGATTCGACTTCGCCCTCGAGCAAGTTAAGTGCGTCTTCCCAGAGGCTGACTACTCTAAGTTCGCTATCGACTTCGAAGTGGTGGACGGCAAGATCATTCGCCCTTGATCATTTGTTATCTTGTATATATCCCCTTGTACACAAAACTTTGAATGTAAAGACTCTTCATGCATATATAAAATGCCACTTTTCTCTTTTCGTTTCTCTTGTTGTGCATCTCTTAGCCTTTATCTCTTGTCATGCATGACTAACTGCTAACCTGCTCGAACTTGGCACGAATCTTCACTATACTTGAATTCTCTACTTTTGACTTCGATCACAACTAACAACACTTGATAACTGATCTGGCGTGGCTTTGCTTGCTTAGGCCTATCGCGTAAGAACTTGTCTAAAACTCTTAAACAATGTTCTACAGCCACCCACTCATCAGTCATCGCGCCTCTGCTTCCACCTTATACCTCTCTATATTGCTTGTCACTCTAGCGCTAAGTGCATAGAGGACTTCTACGCCGATCGGTCAAGAATGATGCCTTGTTTTGGGGAAAAGAGTGTTTTTCGATAACCCCTCTTGCTTGCCCCAAGGTCATCAACCCTTAACACGTCGGGTCGTACTTTCCACCTTCTCACTCCTGGGGTGAGAAGGGTTTTAACTAAGAGTTCTACTACGCCAATATTGATGCTATGCCACTTGGGTAAAGGCGTTTCTCGAAATCCTTCCTTTCCCTTCTTGGGCTTACTAGCACCCCTGGCTTTTCGAACCTTAGTTGCCTGCACTCACACCTGGGGTGAGGAGGACTTAAACCGGTTGCAATGCTCGCGCCTGGGGCGAGGAAGGCCTAACCGATTACCTGCGCTCGCGCCTGGGGCGGGGAGTATTTTAACTTTGAAACTTTGCAAATTCTTATACCGATAACTTCTTTTTTATTGGGTGGCCTCATTAAAAACCCTCTTTTAGGGAAAAGAGTGCCCCCTGAATTGTTCAACTGCTTACACTGGGTGCACCGTTAGCGCGAAAGTGCAACTAATTTACAATTTCAACTAAAATAGAACTTCAAGTGTGTGGCGTTCCACGTTCTAGGGATCGCCCCCCCGTCCAAAGTCTCCAGCCGATAAACACCATTCTCCAACGTCTCCACCACCCTGAACGGGCCAGTCCACTTGGGGGACAGCTTATTCTCCATCTCATGCTGGTGTGCCTTTCTCATCACCAGATTTCCTTCCTGAAACTGCCTTGGCCTCACCTTGGAGTTGTGCCTACGCTCCACCCTCCTCTTCACAGCTTCGGCACTGACCCTAGCCTCTTCTCGCACCTCATCCAAGAGGTCTAGGTTCACCTTCCTCTCCTCATTGGACTCCTCAGCAACGAAGTTCAGAAACCTTGGTGAGCTTTCTTGTATCTCCACAGGGATCATAGCGTCTGACCCATAGACCAAGCTGAACGGTGTCTCATGGGTGCTAGATTGTGGAGTGGTGTGATAGGCCCACACGATCCTGGGAACCTCCTCTACCCACGTCCCCTTGGCCTTCTCTAACCTTCTCTTTAGCCCTCTGAGCAGCACTCGGTTGGCCGACTCTACCTGCCCATTCGTTTGTGGGTGCTCCACCAAGGCAAACACCTGTTGTATCCTCATCTCTTCACACAGCTTCTTCAGTTGATGACTCGTGAACTGAGTGCCATTGTCAAAAACCAAACACTTGCGCACTCCGAAACGGCACACAATGTTCTTCCACACAAACTGTTGAACCTTGTGTGCGGTGATCTGTGCGACTGGCTCTGCCTCTACCCACTTTGTGAAATACTCAATGGCGATGATCAGAAACTTCAGTTGCCTTACTGCCAAGGGGAAGGGTCCCAAGATGTCAATTCCCCAGGTGTGGAACGGCCATGGGCTGTGAATTGACCTCAGCTCTTCAGGGGGCGCTTTGTGCCAATCTGCGTGTTGCTGGCACTGCTTGCAACGCTGAGCATACCCCACACAATCTTCCTTCAGCGTTGGCCAGTAGTACCCCGCACGGAGGACTCTGCTTGCCAAGGCGCGACCACCAACGTGGCTCCGCACACTCCCTCGTGGAGTTCTGACATAATTCTCGTGCACTGCTCCCCGTGCACGCACACCAACACCGGATGGGTGAACCCAAACCTAAAGAGATCCTCATCAATAAGAGTGAACTTACTTGAGCTTCTCTTTACTCTCTTTGCCTCTGTCGGGTGGTCCAGCGGAAGCACCCCATCTGCCAAGTACCGCTGGTACGGCGTTATCCACGTATCAGCCTTTCCAACAGCGCAAACCTCCATCACCTCATCAGTCCCCACCTGTCGTGCTCTCACCTTAGGTGTTCTCAAGGTTTCTTGAGTTAGAGACCGATGACCGATCGTTATACGCTCCTTTGACTTGTACACTTGAAGTACCTGGTTGTCCGTCACGAACGCGCGAGGTACCTTCAAGTTCTCTTGGATGACGGTCCTCTGCCTTCCCCCCTTGCCTGAGCTGGCTAGCTTGGCAAGCAAGTCAGCTCTGGCATTCTGCTCTCTCAGCACATGGACCAACTCGAACTCTGCAAAGGACGTCTTCAAGGTGTGCACATACTTGAGATATGCGGCAATCTGAGGGTCTTTGGCCTGGAACTCTCCTGTTACCTGCCCAGTGACCAACAGAGAGTCGCTTTTGGCCATCAAACTCATTGCTCCCATCTCTCTTGCCAGCAACATTCCAGCAATCAAGACTTCGTACTCCGCCTGGTTGTTACTAGCGTTTTAGGCGAAACGCAGAGACTGCTCGATAAGCACTCCGTTTGGGCCTTCTAGGATTACTCCAGCACCACTCCCTTGCTGATTGGAAGAACCATCCACTGATAGGACCCAGCGAAAGTCCAAACCCTCCGAAGGTGTCACGCCTGATGACAACTCGACAACGAAGTCCGCGAACACCTGCCCCTTGATCGCGACAATGCCGTCATCCGATCGGTGAGCTGCTGCACCTCCTTCACCGACCCTGGGCTCCTCATTGCCATGATCGCCGCGCACTTCTCGGGGTTAGCCTCAATTCCCTGCTCTGTCAAGAGGAAGCCTAAGAACTTCCCAGCTTCTACGTCGAAAATACACTTCTCCGAGTTGAGCTTCAACCTGTATTTGGCGATAGTCGTAAACAACTCCTCCAGATCAGTGAGATGTTGTTCCTTCTCTCGTGAAGTTACCACCATGTCATCCACGTAAGCTTGCACATTCCTTCCCAGCATCGGCGAGAGCGCTCTATCCATCAACCTCTGATAGGTGGCTCCCACATTCTTCAGCCCGAATGGCATTACCTTATAACAGTAACAAGACCGCTCAGTCATGAACGCGGTCTTGCACTCGTCCATCGGATGCATCTTGATCTGGTTATAGCCTGAGAATGCATCCAAGAAACTCATAAGTTTGCGCCCCGACGCGCTATCCACCAAGGCATCTATGCTGGGTAGGGGATAGGAGTCCTTGGGGCACGCCTTGTTCAAATCGGTGAAATCCACGCACATCCTCCACTTGTCGTTCGACTTCTCCATCAGTACCACATTTGCCAGCCACTCTGGGTACTGGATTTCTCTGATGTGCCCCGCGGCCAAGAGTTTGCGGGTCTCTTTGTGGATCACCTGCCTCTTCTCCTCATTAAACTTCCTCCTTCTCTGGCGCATCGGTCGGACCTGAGGGTCCATTGCAAGACGATGGCAGAGAAAGTCTGGGTCAATACCTGGCATGTCTGAGGCTGACCACGCAAACGCGTCCAAATGCCTCTCAATCACCCCGGTGATCTGTCGCTGCGTGTCCTCGCTGAGCGGCCCTCCCAGCTTGAACTTCTTCCCTTGGATCTCCGTCTCCACCCACCCCTCAGCATGGTGGGGCCTCTTTTCATTGGCGATGACCGCCCTTGCGATCCCTGACTCGCGGGGCGTGATCATGCTCTCTTTCTCAGCTTCTACTTGGGCCACCCCTGAGCCCCTCAACACTGCTTCCTCCATCTCCACATCACCTTGTGTACCTCTTACCAGCCCTGCGACCTCCGATCGCCTCTCGTCCACACCCGGCGGTGGTGTCGAGGTAACATGGCACACCCTCCTTTGCTGCTTGAGGCTGTTCTCATAGCAGCGCCTAGCCTCCTTCTGGTTTGACTTAATGGTGATCACTACCCCCTCCATCGACGGTACAGCTCCCAACCTGTTGAGCGTCGGCCTTCCCAACAGTATGTTGTAGGCGGATGGGGCATTAACCACTAGGTACTTGATCTTTTCAGTGTGAGCCACAGTCCCATCTGTGAACGTGGTCCTCAGCTCTATGTAGCCTAGCACCTCCACTTGGTCCCCTGCGAAGCCATACAAGCACCCTACGTACGGCCTCAGCTGATCAAGAGACAGTTGCAGTTTGTTGAATGTCGGCCAGAACATCACGTCCGCCGAGCTTCCCTGGTCCACGAGGACCCTGTGCACCTTTCTCCCTGCCGTGACAAGGGAGATGACTATAGGATCGTTGTCGTGAGGCACAACGTCCCAGAGATCTGCCTTTGTGAATGTAATGTCAGCATCGGGGGAATGATCTTCTTCTATCGAGTCGACAGCCATCACCGAACGAGCGTACCTCTTCCTCTGAGAGGCTGTACACCCCTCTCCAGAGAAGCCCCCCGCGATCGTGTGCACCTCTCCGTGCACAGGTACCTCGTGCTGCTGATCTTCTGCTGGTGGCCCCGACGCCCGATCACCTTGCGCCTCCCGCAAGTAATCGCTCAAAAAGCCACTTTTTACCAACTTCGTGAGTTGGTGTCCCAACGCCAAACAAGAGTGGAGTGAGTGACCATAAGCCTGGTGAAACTCACACCACACATTCTTTTTCCTTCCCAGCACCTTGTCAGTCTTCTCTGGTGCTCGCAACCGTGCCGCTATGGATGGAATGGCGATCAGCTCCGCCAATTCCACCACGAAATCAAACCTGGGGGGCACGTTACTCTCCCTCGCGCGCCCCCTACCCTGATCCTTCCCAGGCTCGTAAGGGCGATGCTTCCCCTGAGCCTTCTTTCCTTCTTTGGCCTCATGCACCCTCATTGGCTACTGAGACCTGCCCGGTCCTCTGCGCGACTTGGTCGGGACCGCGCTTTCCCTCTTCTCAGAAACCTCCGTCTCTGCTACGATGTGCGCCACAGCACGACGCCTAATCTCTGCGAAGGTGCTAGGGTGACTTCTGATCAACGATTCAGTAAAAGGGCCTGGCATAACCCCTTTCTTAAACGCATGCACCATCATATCTTCATCTTTGCTAGGCAGCCTCACCACCTGAGCTCCAAAACGACTAAGGTAGTCCTTGAGGGACTCACCTTGGTTTTGTCGCACGTCGAACAAGTCATACGACACCACTGGGGGTGCCCTGTTCACAATATACTGCTCCATGAACAACTTAGAGAATTGCTGAAACGAGGTGATGTGGCCATCTGGTAGGCTCACGAACCACTCCAAAGTAATTTCGCTCAAGGTGCTCATAAACAGCTTGCAATACACCGCATCCGAACCCCCAGAGAGCATCATCTGGGTGTGAAACGCTGTCAGATGCGTCTCTGGGTCCTCCACCCCGGTAACACCAAGTTTGGTGGCACCACCGCGCTCATAATCTTCGATGAGAAATGATGGAGGAGGGCCAAGCACACCTAACCAAGCAAGCCAAGGAGAGCGTCTAGACCAAGACCAAGACCAAGGTGAGCGTCTAGGACGTAAAGGTGAGCGTCTAGGACGTGAAGGTGAGCGTCTAGGACGTGAAGGTGAGCGTCTAGGACGTGAAGGAGGGAGGCTACCCTTGGAGCTAGACCGTCTAGGTCCCCTTACAAGATCAATGGCCAAACATATTCAAACACAAGCAAATGAGGCCACGGATGGAAGAGAGAAGGCTTTGTATATGTTTGCATAAAGGCCCATTGGGGGTACTTAGTAGATAGGATAGTGTAGGAAGCATTTTGGATGGAAACCTTCTAGAAACTAGGGTTGTGTATGGCCGGTCATTGCACCCTAGAATTTAGATTTAATTTTGGTTTTCTTTTCCTTGTAATGTAGCTTATCATTTACGTCCCAAACTAGCCTATAAATAGGAAGGCTAACTCATTGTATTTGACAAGTTTAATTGAGTATTGTTATGCTGCCAATTTTGTGCACTAGCTTTACTTCTCCTAGAAATCTAGGCTATAAACTTCAATCCTTTCACCTTTCTCCCTTGAGCTGGCCAAACCACTCAAACATCACACTCCTCATGCACCTTCAAAGCCAACACAACTCCTAGGAGGGCTTTGTTTCACTCACCCATTGCTTCCGCATCATTTTTACTATTTTGATTCAAGAAGAACACATGAAAATGCCATCATTTGGTATCATGAGCTTTTGGTTCTTCAAGATGAGTAGCTTGGTCTTTTAATTTCAGTTCTTCTTTATTTCATCTTTGTCATTTCAATTCCTTACTTATCTTGCTGTTTTTATATTTTAAATTGTTCTTGGTGTGCTTATGGAAGATCCAACCAAAGCACAATTGTTCAATTGATCTTGAACAAATTCTGTGCAGCTTGTGATAGGATTCCTTACACCATTGTGTGGCTGTTTTTCTTTTAGGAAATTGAGTCCTTATTGCTTTCTTATAATTGCTTCATTTTATGCTTTGAGTCTTTATTTTCTGAATCTATAAATGTTGTGTCAAGTCATGTGAATCCATATTTGTCAACAATTCTTAGTAGTCCTATTATTGGCTTGATTGTTTCTTGCTTTTGGGTCTCTTTAAATTGTTTGAATCTGCTGTTCTTTGATCCTTTGGTGCCTTTTTATTTTTAGTTTGAGTTCATAATTGTGTCTTAGTTCTTACACAATTTCCATTCTTACATTTCCATTGTGTTAATTTTGGTTATCTTGCTGTTTTCTTCCAGTTTTCCAGATTTCCCCTGTATCATCTCTCTGTTCTGGGCTGTTTTGTTTAAAAAAAAATTTCCACCCATAGGAAAATTCTGATTTTCTGGAAAATGCAAGTTTAAAGTGTTATAGAAAAGACAAAAAAAGAATGAGGTCAAAAGAAGCAACAGAAAAAAAATGATAAATCTTACAAAATCAGAGTGCAAATCTTGAGCGCTCCAGCTGGCCTAACTGCACACCAAATTTGCAAAAATTATTAAAAAAAAATGGTGCATGCGTTTTAGGTGATTCCAAAGCCAAAATTTAGATAAGATCCTGAATTTTCTTGCATCCAAATTTCAGAAACAAATTTTACAATTACAGCTCAGCATAAATCGGGGAACAAACACGTTTTCTGGCCCACAACATTTTCCAGTGGTGCTGTTTTTTTATTTGGTCATCTAATCTAGTGCTTTTCTTTAGGAATTCCTTTTGTGTGCCAACTTTTATTGAGTACCTTTAATTGTTTGCTTTAATTTCTTGAATCTCTTTCTAAGTTGTCATATTATAAATCCTTTTGGTGGTACTGTTTTCTTTCAATTAAATTTGTTTCTTGCTTTTGTTTCTTGACCTCTCATTTTGGGTGCTGGAATTTAATTCTCTCTTGGTGCTTATGTGCATGGAAATTGACTTGGTTTAAGGTTAAACCCTTGTGAATAGGTGCTGGAAATTGGAGAATTAAAGCCAACTTTCTAAGGAGGAGTCAAAGCTAAGGCCGAAACAAGCTTCCTTGAAACAAACACTACAAACACCTAGAAGATCAACAATCAAGACAACAAAGAAAGTGCACTAACCAAAAAGAGGAACAACAAAGGGGGTTTTCTTATCTCCTTTACAACTTGGTTTATTGTTAATTACCTCTTTTAAATTACGTTTTAGACGGTGAGTGTGTCTTCAAGGGCTCAAAGTGTCCAAGAAGCCTCACCTAGGGCCGAATAGCATAGTCATTTTGCTTAGTAATTTGTTGCTTGTTTGAACTTGTATTTCTTTTGTTTTGGTAGAAACGTTTTGCATGTTTAGTATTGTTTAATTTTGTGCTATACCGACTAGTTTTGCTACATATCTAGCTTACATAGTTTTCTTGCTTTTTGATTTCTCAACTTCTTGTGTTCTAAGTGTTCTACTAAGAGAAAATTTTGTGTGAAGTCATTGGAGGAAAGTTTTTGGCAAGGAAAAGGCTTGGTACTTAAGTAGTCCATTGTGACTCACCTCCCTTACCTGGAAAACTACCTTCTCTAACTTTCCTAAACTTTCTCAAAGTAAAACACCTATATACCCAAAGTTTTAGCCATGTCTTCTTCTTCTCACTCTCCAAAGTCTATAGAAAGTGAAGTAAAATCTTTGAAAACTCTTTTAAAAGAAGTATCCCAAGCGGTACAATTGATATCTTTTAGACAATTGGAGAATGAGAACAAAATCAATGAGTTGGCTAAAGCTCAAGAAGAGAAGTCACAAAAATCACAAAAATCAAAAAAAACTCATGCATCCCATTCTCAAAGTATTGAGTCTCTAGGGGAGGGAAGCCGTAGAATCAATGATTATTACCAACCACCCCCTAGAAGAACTAGGCAAAGGGAACAAGAGGTGCCAAGGGAAACAAGAGTAGACCTACCTCATTTTCATGGAAAGGAAAATGTAGAAGTATATCTAGATTGGGAGATGAAGGTAGAGCAACTTTTTGCTTGCCATAGGGTAAGTGAGGAACGAAAAGTACCCTTAGCCACCCTTAGTTTCCAAGGGAATGCCATGTATTGGTGGACCTCTCTCGAAAGAGATAGACGTCTTCATAGGGAACCTTCCATTACATATTGGAATGACCTTAGGGGAGCCCTAAGACGTCGACATATACCCTCTTACTACCATAGGGAGTTGATGGACAAGCTCCAAAGACTCCAACAAAGAAATATGAGCGTAGAGGAGTATAGACAAAAGATGGAGCTCTATATGATGAGAGCCTCTATTAGAGAGGAAGAGGAAACCACCATAGCTAGGTTCCTTAGTGGCCTATCACTTGAGATAAGAGATAGAGTAGAGCTCTTACCTTATCAAGATTTGAATGATTTGGTTCAACTTTGCATTAAAGTTGAGCAACAAAACTTGCGCAAAACCTCAAGTCAAAAGGTGAGCCCCTATTCTAGCTTTTATCCCAAGAAAGAGTTTAGAAGGGAGGGTAGTACATCCAAGGAAAAACCAAAAGAGCCTACCAAGCCCTTCACCAAAGAAACCTCAACCCCACTTATCTGAGCTAGAGATGTCAAGTGTTTTAAGTGCTATGGTAGGGGGCATGTGCAAGCACAATGTCCAAACCAAAGGACTTTGTTTTTAAAAGGTGTAGACGAGTACACTAGTGGCGAGGATGAGCCTAGTGAGAAAGAGGAAGGGGGAGAGGATGAGAGGGTAGCTCCACTAGAGGGAGAATTGCTTATGATTAGGAGAACCCTCAACAATCACCCTAGCACATCCATGGAAACACAAAGGGAGAACATCTTTCATACAAGATGCAATGTTTTATAAAATATATGTTCCCTCATTGTGGATAGTGGATCTAGTTGTAATTGTTGTAGTGCTAGGATGGTTGAAAAGCTTAAGCTACAAGTAGTTCCTCACCCAAAACCTTACAAACTTCAATGGCTTAATGAAAATGGGGAACTACATGTAGACAAGCAAGTGGAAATCAAGTTTTCCATAGGGAACTACAAAGACAAAGTTTTATGTGATGTAGTGCCTATGGAAGCTTGCCATATCTTATTAGGGAGGCCATGGCAATTTGATAAGAAAACCTTGCATGATGGTCTCACTAACGAGATTTCCTTCACCCATAAATATAAGAAGTTTGTACTTAGTCCTTTACCACATTCTCAAGTGGTGAAAGACCAAATACAAATGAAACAAAAGAGGGATGAGGAAAACAAAAAAAAAAAAGAGCTAGAAAAAGAGAAAATCCTTAGGGATAGAAAGGCGTGGGAGAAGAGTGTTCCTTCCCACAAGGTTGGTCAACAAGAAAAACCTCTCGAAAATGTTTTTGAAAACTTGCTTCTTGTTGAACAACCAAGCCTTATCTTTTGTAAAGGAGCACTTACATGCACTGCCACAAGTAGTGAACTCATGGTTTTACCTCCTCAAGTAGAAAACCTTTTGAGTGAATTTGAAGATCTATTCTCCCAAGAAGGACCCATTGGGCTTCCTCCTCTTAGGGGGATAGAACATCAAATTGACTTTATACCGGGGGCAAGCCTACCAAATAGGCCTGCTTATAGAACCAACCCCGAAGAAACAAAGGAGATAGAATCACAAGTTCAAGACTTGTTGGAGAAGGGTTGGGTTCAAAAGAGCCTAAGCCCTTGTGCTGTACCTGTCTTGTTGGTGCCAAAAAAAGATGGAAAATGGCGTATGTGTTGTGATTGTAGAGCAATCAACAACATCACCATCAAGTATAGGCATCCAATCCCGAGGCTTGATGATATGCTTGATGAATTGCATGGGTCAACTCTATTCTCCAAGATTGACCTTAAAAGTGGATATCACCAAAATTCGAATCAAGGAGGGTGATGAGTGGAAAACCGCTTTTAAGACCAAATTTGGATTATACGAGTGGTTGGTGATGCCCTTTGGGCTTACTAATGCTCCAAGAACATTCATGAGGCTTATGAATCACACCTTGAGAGATTGTATAGGTAAATATGTAGTAGTTTACTTTGATGATATCTTAGTCTATAGTAAAAGCCTAGAAGACCATCTAAGTCACCTTAGGGAAGTTCTTCTAGTTCTTAGGAAAAATAGTCTTTTTGCCAATAGGGATAAGTGTACCTTTTGTGTAGATAGTGTAGTTTTCTTAGGTTTCATAGTTAACAAAAAGGGGGTGCATGTAGATCCCGAGAAAATCAAAGCCATCCGCGAGTGGCCAACTCCACAAAATGTAAGTGATGTAAGAAGTTTTCATGGGTTAGCTAGCTTCTATAGAAGGTTTGTACCTAATTTTTCTAGCCTAGCTTCTCCTTTGAATGAACTTGTGAAAAAAGATGTTGCATTTTGTTGGAATGAAAAGCATGAGCAAGCCTTTCAAAGGCTCAAAGCTCAACTCACCAATGCACCCATTCTATCTCTTCCAAATTTTTCCAAAACTTTTAAGATAGAGTGTGATGCATCGGGGGTAGGCATAGGTGCGGTTTTGTTGCAAGATGGACACCCCATTGCTTATTTTAGTGAAAAACTCCATGGTGCCACCCTCAACTACCCCACCTATGACAAAGAGCTCTATGCTCTTGTGCGAGCCCTAAAGACTTGGGAACACTACCTTGTGTCCAAAGAATTTGTTATCCATAGTGATCACGAGTCTTTAAAATATTTAAAGGGCCAACACAAGCTCAACAAGAGACATGCTAAATGGATGGAATTTCTTGAACAATTTCCTTATGTAATCAAATACAAGAAAGGGAGCACCAATATAGTGGCCGATGCTCTTTCAAGACGGCACACACTCTTTTCAAAACTAGGTGCCCAAATTCTTGGATTTGACCACATAAGAGAGCTTTACCAAGAAGACCAAGAACTCTCATCCATCTATGCTCAATGTCTACATAGAGCACAAGGAGGTTACTATGTGTCCGAGGGATATCTTTTTAAAGAAGGAAAACTTTGCATTCCCCAAGGAACACATAGAAAACTCCTTGTTAAAGAATCACATGAAGGGGGACTCATGGGCCATTTTGGAGTTGATAAGACTCTAGATCTTTTAAAAGCAAAATTTTGTTGGCCACACATGAGGAAAGATGTCCAACGACATTGTTCTAAATGTATCTCATGTTTAAAAGCAAAGTCTAGAACAATGTCGCATGGACTCTACACCCCTTTGCCGATTGCAAATGCTCCTTGGGAAGACATTAGCATGGATTTCATTTTAGGACTTCCTAGGACTGCAAGAGGCCATGACTCTATCTTTGTGGTAGTTGACCGTTTTAGCAAAATGTCCCACTTTATTCCATGCCACAAAGTGGATGATGCTCAAAATATTTCTAAACTCTTCTTTAGAGAAGTGGTGAGACTCCATGGTATCCCTAGAAGTATAGTGTCCGATAGAGATCCCAAGTTTATAAGCCACTTTTGGAAAACTCTTTGGGGTAAACTTGGAACAAGACTACAATTTTCAACTTCTTGTCATCCTCAAACGGATGGTCAAACCGAAGTAGTCAATAGATCTCTTGGAACTATGCTTAGGGCTATCATGAAGGGAAGCCACAAATCTTGGGATGAGTACCTTCCCCACATTGAATTTGCTTACAATAGAGTAGTTCACAAGACTACTAATGCTTCTCCTTTTGAGGTCGTATATGGTTTTAATCCTCTCACGCCTATGGATTTAATACCCCTTCCTAATCCACAAGATTTTGTGCATAAGGAAGGAGTAATCAAAGCTGATTTTGTCAAGAAAATGCATGAGAAGATTAAAATCCAAATACAACAACAAAATGAGAAGTACACAAAATACAACAACAAAGGGAAGAGAGAAATAATTTTTGAGGAAGGAGACTTAGTTTGGCTTCATCTTCGAAAAGATAGATTTCCAAATCAAAGGAAGTCCAAACTAAGTCCCCGAGGTGATGGACCTTTCCAAGTTCTCAAGCGAGTCAACAACAATGCATATAAGTTGGACCTACCTCTTGAATATGGAATACATGACACTTTTAATGTAATTGATCTTTCTCCATTTGTAGGTACCAATGACGATGACGAGCTGGATTTGAGGACAAATCCTTTCCAAGGGGGAGGGGATGATGGAGGAGGGCCAAGCACACCTAACCAAGCAAGCCAAGGAGAGCGTCTAGACCAAGACCAAGACCAAGGTGAGCGTCTAGGACGTAAAGGTGAGCGTCTAGGACGTGAAGGTGAGCGTCTAGGACGTGAAGGTGAGCGTCTAGGACGTGAAGGAGGGAGGCTACCCTTGGAGCTAGACCGTCTAGGTCCCCTTACAAGATCAATGGCCAAACATATTCAAACACAAGCAAATGAGGCCACGGATGGAAGAGAGAAGGCTTTGTATATGTTTGCATAAAGGCCCATTGGGGGTACTTAGTAGATAGGATAGTGTAGGAAGCATTTTGGATGGAAACCTTCTAGAAACTAGGGTTGTGTATGGCCGGTCATTGCACCCTAGAATTTAGATTTAATTTTGGTTTTCTTTTCCTTGTAATGTAGCTTATCATTTACGTCCCAAACTAGCCTATAAATAGGAAGGCTAACTCATTGTATTTGACAAGTTTAATTGAGTATTGTTATGCTGCCAATTTTGTGCACTAGCTTTACTTCTCCTAGAAATCTAGGCTATAAACTTCAATCCTTTCACCTTTCTCCCTTGAGCTGGCCGAACCACTCAAACATCACACTCCTCATGCACCTTCAAAGCCAACACAACTCCTAGGAAAGGCATTGGGAAAGTCCTGGGGGGAGACGGCGGCGGTGCCACCCTTTCCTCCGCCGCACGTTCCTTCTGCGCTTGCAGCGCCTTACGCAACTCTTCATTAACTTTGTTTAACTCCTCGTTTCTGCTCTATGATGCAGCCAAATCCACTTGCATCCTTTCTTGTTCCATTCTCGACGCTGCCACATTGTCTTGCAGTGTTCGCATCATTTCCAAGACCTGCGCCATTGTCACAACTCCTTCTTTAGCTGATGGCGCGGGTGAAGTTTGCCTTGTCCTTCTCATTTTCTCAGCAAAGAACCCCAAGAACAAACGAAATCTGACAGCAAAGTGTGGATGGGATCACAAATTCACACGGCCCCACGGTGGGCGCCAAATGATCTTGCAGGGGATTCAAACGTCGAAGGATTCGCCTCGTCAAACTCTATCTTCCACCTCCGAAACTGTGACAAGTGCAAGAACGCTCCAAGAACTCCACAAGAACTCCAAGAAAACCTGCGAAACACACCAAACGGCGCCTCTAGCGGCCGGTGGCACTCCGACGCTCAAATCAGCCTTACAAAACCACCAAAGAACTAAGAATTGACTCTCTGTGAGACTCGTGTGCACTCTGTGATTCTCTCTCTTTTCTCTGTGTGTGTGTAAACTGGAAACTTGCAAGAATGAATCTTACCTCATTTTGCATGAGCGCGGAATGCCCTTTATATACTCTGACCGAACCTCTCTCCAGATGATGACACGTGGAGACATGTGACTCACATCTCACCTTACACGTGGCACCATCTGAGGGTCAAAGCGCACCTCTGTTGCGCGCCTAAGTTATCCGTGCATGAAGTAACTTAGCGCGTTTCTTCAACTAGGTGGCTCGTGCAACCTCAGTGTGAATACCAAGTGTGGCTTGGCTAAGCGCACGCACCAGGCATTACTTACTGTGTGAACGATCACCTCTGCTTTGCACCATGCACGTTATGGGTTAAGAGAGCACCAATCACCGACTGGCTTACTAGCTCTCTTAGGCCACTCTCGTGCACGACACTACAAAGCACATAACTTCTCCTTTCTCTGATACTCTGTCACGCAAGGCTCGTATGCAACGCTCTCGCTGGGAATCACCCTTCATTTCCAGCTTAACTGCGTGTAACACGAAAACCCGATGATCATCGCTCACACCAGATGACTGATCGGTGCACCATAGCGCCACGCATTCTGCTTCCAGGCGCTTATCTAGGCGCTGACTGCACATCCTCTCTGACCACCGCCCCCTGATCACCGATCACCACCCTGGGTGACTTACTCAATGACTCATCTGTTTCCCTGGCCCACGTGTTCCACTAAGAACGGTCCACGTGGCTATCTGTTGCTGATGTCACTGACTGTCGATGACCGACCGGATCATTTACCAATTATAAAATTTAATTTAAATATCAATAATTTTTTAATCTTTAAAATAATATTTAATTTGATAAAAAAATTAATTATTTTTATCTCTAAAATTTATTTTTATTTAATAATTTTTTTACAGTAACTAATTATAATTTTAAAAGTCGTATTTAAGATATTAAAGATGGGTTATGATTTGTTAATAATTTTAAAAATCATGCTAGTTATAAGAGTAAATTAAAATTTAAAATACAAACTATAAATTTATTTAGATATAAATCATTAATTTCATTAAATTACTACATTTGATTCGTTCATTTTCTAAAATAAATCTCTTTACAATATCTGAAATGACTGAAGAAATTCAAGAACAAAAATGTATGATTAGGTGAACAACAGTATGAAAGAGAACGGTGATTAGAACCTCGAATGTCCATGTAACCTTCATTTTCAAGTAATGACTTAATCTGCACGAAATTCTTCATCATGAGAATATTCGAATATTATAAAAGTATAAGGATTAAAGTTTTTACATGTAATTAATTGTGAATTTAATTTAAATTATATATAATATTAATTACTGTTAATGATGGAAAGATTTAAAGGAAAATTGTAAATACAATAAAGTTAGATATTTGAGATTTGGTTTTGAGTTGAAGGGCATCTTGAGTGAAGAGGAGTATTAAAGTAGAGAGATACAATAGGAGTGTGTACTTATAAGAAACGGGGGCCAAAAGAAATGAAAAGGGGAATAAAGTTTTCTTCTTCTTCTTTTTTTAACGAGGAAAAAATACTCGTTTTTAAAAGATTTTATTTTTTCACTTTTCTTTTCATCCATAAAAAAAGGTAGAGAAATTCGATTGAGAGAAAAATAATCTATCTCAGTGTAATATATATATATATATATATATATATATATATATATATATATATATATATATATATATATATATAAAAGTGTCTCATATACCAAGAAGACATTAGATGAATCAAAATTCATAGTTATATTTAATACTTACTTTCATATCAAACTTCTTACAATAAAATTAATTGTAGGATCCAAAATAATTCAGTGATGATAGATGTCATCTATTCATATTGGAATTAACAAACTGAGAAATAATATCTCTAGATGTAACAAAATAACAAGTGAGATAGTTTAATTTTCTCATTAGTGTGATGTATTTCTTAAGATCAGAAAGTGACTTCCTTAACAATGTAGAAGTTTGAAATTGAGATTCATGGTTGAGTCATTAGTTTGAAATTTTTTAGTAAAATTGTTTCTAAAATATCTAATGTATATTTCTTTTGAGAAATGATTATTCAATTGTTGGATAATCTCTAAGAAATATGAGTTTGTTAAGATTTTTTTGTTTGAAAATAACAACACGTGTTATTTATCAAAAAAAAATATCATATTGATCACTATATATAAAAACAATGTCATCAACATATATTATAAAATAAATGTATCCAATCATTACGTGACCATAAAACTCTTATACCAAATTGTTGGACAACTTCACTAAATCTATTATACCATATTCTATATTCTAGGAGATTGTTTAAAATTATATAAACATTTGTGAAGACCAACTGAGAGTAGCTATTATATATTATTATGGGGATTACATTAGATGTGGACATGAACACTTGAACCATGCTAATTGGCCAAATAAAAAATAAAATAAAACAGTTCACATAACAAATTATATGGTTTAACGAAAAGGTTAATTGTGATAAGTAGAACACGTTTGTTTAAAAATGAATAAAATTATAATATAAAAATGTTTGATAAAATATCATATTGTTCTTATTTATTTATTTTAAAATTTGTATAATAGTAAAGTTAAGATGTTTGGTTTTAAAAGCTGCGGAAGAGTGAAGATTGGGATTAGCGTGAGAGAATAAAGTAGAGGCTTCAGTTGATGCAACCCAATTCACAAATTTCATAAATATTGAACCAAAAAATAACAAATATTGGGACTGTATTCAGAGACCCAAACAAAACCTCCACCCTAATTGCTTTTTGCAACTTTGTTTTGGTTTTCTTAATTTTTTCTGGTTTAGATTTTATGACTCCGACTTGATGGAGTTGAGGTATCAATCCATTTTTTACACTGTGCCACTGTCCTTCCCTTGTTGGCTTATTATTTTCATTCTTTTAATAACAGTTTCCGCCACTGTCACACGCATCTCAGAATCAGATAACTACAAAGCACAATTTACACAAAAAGAACAGTGAAATCCACGTCAGCATAACGCATTAGTTAACCAACAACTGTTCCGCACGTGTGCACTGAGACACTTGACTTCCCACTTGCCCCGTTCTCAATCCACTTGGAGCCGTCACCGTCGACCCCACCACTTTTTTCCGCCGCTTCGCCGACGATCCACTCTCCGACGAGGACGAAGGCTCCGGCGACGCTCGCTTCGACGTCACCCGAACCGGTTCGGGCTCGCCCGAATTAATCCGAAGCGGGAAATTCAACAAAGCCCGCGAGCCGCGCATTCGATACGCGGCTCTATCGTATGCCAGGGCGGCGTCCTCAGCCGTCTCGAACGTTCCGAGCCAGACCCGAGCCCCGTTTTTAGCCGGGTCGCGGATCTCCGCCGCGAATTTTCCCCACGGCCGTTGCCTCACGCCGCGGTAGTGCTTCCCCTTGGCCGGAACAACCGCCGGTGCATCCTTCTGAACCACCGAAGCGGTGAAAACAGGTTCCGGTGCCGGAAATAAATCCGGTTCGGGTTTCACGGTAACTTCCGGGATGAAACCCGAGGAAAAGGTGTTCGGTGAGGCTGCGTTGAGAGATGGGACCCAGCCTACGTTGATGGCATCGCGAAGAACACCGCAGAGCACCATGTCCTCTGAATCATCTTCCTTAAGAGGAAGCTCTCCCCAATCGTCACTCAAACACGGGTACAACCTACTGAAACTGGTGCTCCGAGAGTAAAGGGGAGTGTTACCGGAGTTAACAATCGGGGCTCCGAATTTGAGATCCTCGAAGTCCCCGAGTAAGTGGCGGCGAATGGAATCCAAAAGAGCCAAATCGGAGTCGTAGGTAGTTTCTTCGTACATTTTGTAACCCTGATATTTGTGTTTGTGTTGAGAGAAGGATTTGGGTGTGAAATGAATGTTGGAAGTTGGAAGGGGAAAGTGGACGAGGGTTTTTATAAAAGGGACGGTACATGAACTTGGATGAGAAACTTAAGATTACGATTTTACAATAAAATTTATTTTCAATTGGTTCAAGTTAAATGGTGTCACCATTGGCTTCTCCGAAGGTTCGCATCTATGAATTGAAGGTTGCTTTGGATTTATCACGTGCATTATTTCCCCCTATTTCGTAATAAAATATTTTCTCTGTGACGTCATTCGACTTGCACGCCCACACAACTTGTTTCTTGTCTTTTTCTGCTCTTTTTTGTCGTCTTTTCTCCCACTAAAATCTCCCAACAAGTTTACTTACCATTTCTGAATTACTTCAATACCTTTTTTAAATAATTTAATTTCAATGCAATACTAATGTCAAATTACTTTATATTTTTAACAATTTTTTTTATAAATATAATTTTTTTAAATCAGAAAAAATTAGAAATATCATAATTAGATGTCATGTTGAGTTTCATTAGTTTAATTTCTTTTGTTTTTATTTTACAGTTTTCTTGTCCTAGTATTTTTTTGGTT
Source organism: Phaseolus vulgaris (assembly GCF_051622355.1). Taxonomy (NCBI): domain Eukaryota; kingdom Viridiplantae; phylum Streptophyta; class Magnoliopsida; order Fabales; family Fabaceae; genus Phaseolus; species Phaseolus vulgaris. The sequence continues at coordinate 5,979,010 of NC_143499.1, forward strand.
TCTCGTTTGTATTTATATACATGCTGGTCCATATGTTTAGTTTAGTAAGAAAGAGAAAATAAAAGTTTTTTTTTTCGTTTTGTCGTTTTCTCCTTTTCTCTCTTTCATTTATGTTATTATTTTATTTTATTTGTATAGAATAGTAAGTTCTATATGTATAAACTCCTCTTTTTTTTCATTTGTGGTGTGTTTAACATGAAGATAAAAACCCAATATGGTATCATAATAGGTTACATAATACAAAGAAAATTAATAAATAAAAATTAATTTTAGAGACTAAAATAATTAGTTATCAAATTAATTAAATTATAGATCATTTTATAAATTAAAGAAATTATTGTATCTAGTAAGGAAGGAAAAAAAAAATTCAAATCGTCAAATCCAATTCATAATAATCCAAATTTATATTACATTTAATAGATTTAAATGGATTTGTCTTAAATCCAAATCCATATTTTTTGGATTTTAAGTCCAATCCATTTAATTAGATATATATTTGATACATCTGTGGATTACCCAAAATTTGATTTGGGTTGGATTTTGACTTGACCCAAACCCAAGTTGAGTCAAGTCAATTCGAACCCATGTTGAGCTAAGTCGGGTCGAACTCATGTGGAGTCGAGTCAACCCAGACCCAAGTCCAGTCGAGTCGGTCTGGGTCCATGGCAAGATGAGTCAGCTAAGGCATGGGGTGTTGCCGACCTAAGTCGACCCGAGTCAATGTCAAGCCGAGTTGGCCCGAGCCGATGTCGACCCGAGTCGGTCCGGGCTGATGTCGACTCGAGTTGGCTCGGGACGTTGTTGACTCAAGTCGGTCCGAGCTGATGTCGACCCGAGTCGGCCCCGGGTGATGTCGACCTGAGTCGATTCAGGCTGATGTCGACCCGAGTCGGCCGGGGCCAATTAAGTCGGCACCAAGCCCATGTAAAGCCAAGTCGACCCAGGCCCAGGTTGGGTCGAGTCAGTCCTGGCCTAGGTCGAGTCGGGTTGGGCCAATGTCTAGCCGAGTCGGCTAGTTTTGATGGCGAGTCGAGTGGGCTAAAGTCCATGTCGAGTCGAGTGGGTCCGGGACTTTGTCAAGCTGAGTCAGCCAGAGCCCAAATCAAGATGTATTTAATCTAATTGACAAAATGGATTTAATGTAGATGTAATCTGTTTTAAATGAATTTGAAAAAATTCAAATAAATTTGATCTAGTTAAAATGGATATGGATTTTGAAAGCAATCCATTTTATTGGATCTAGATTGGATTTTGAAAAATCCAATCCACGTTCACCCCTATCTAAAATAGTTTCTATTATTAGTACAAATTTATAGATAGTGGTTTCTAAATTGGTATCTAACCATTAACTACCAAAGTTTTAACTACTAACTACTTATATTCTAAATTAGTCTCTATTAATCTTTTAGCTAAAACCTTGGTAGCTAATTTAGATATCAATTTTTAAATCATTTTATAAATTTTTATTAATAATAGAATAACTTTAAATACCAATAAATTTTTAGTGTATAAAATAATATCTAATTTAGTTAATATAGTGATTAATTATTTTTTGATTTTAAATTTGATTATTAGTGGGTGATTTTCTTGTAATGACATATTCTCATATTATTAATTTTTTCTACTTCTCTTTGTATTTAAGAAAATAAAAGTTTTTAATTTTTTCATTTCTTCTTATCTCTCCTTGTTTACGTTCTTATTCTTCTTATATAAAAGACTCTTTTCTTCATGCATAATCTCTTCTTTTCGATTTATGATGTTCAACATGAAAACCAAAATCTAATAACAAAAAATGATACTATCAATACTCAAGTTACTTTCTCTTAGAAAAAAACTCTTACCTATAAAAACAATTATTGTTAAAGACTTAAGATACACATTTAAACTAATTATTTGTCAAAAAGAACCATTTTTTATAGTTGTGTTAAAAATAGTTTTTATATATATATATATATATATAATATGTGTGTTAGTACTAAATATTATATTTGTCAATTATGCTTTAAGTTTTTACTAAACTTCGTATTTTTAAAATACTAATCCTATTTTTTACTTTTTTTATTAATTTTCAATGTGAATTTTCATTAGGTTATTTAAAAAGTAATTATTAAACCCAATTACTCAATTTTTTTAAAAATGTTTATAATTTGAACTGAATCCAATATATGTTTAGCTTTATTTTAACAACAAGAAGTAAACTTATAACAAAGAATGTAACCAGAATTTGACTAATTGTTATTCTTCATATTGAAAACCCTAATTTTGTTTGCATTGCGAGAGGAAAATGTAAAGCAAAAGCTTTAATTTGAGAAGAAGAAAAGGAAACGGCGATTGGGTAGAAAAGTGGGAGTGGACTGAGACGGAATGATGCGGTGGATATGGACATGTTTGGTGAAGTTTGAAATTGCAATGGATAAGTTTCTTGCAAGGTCAATAACCCCCCATTAATTAATCTACTTGCCAAACAGGACCCCACCCTCCTTCATGTCACTGTAACCCTACTTTTTTTTATCAGTGTTGCTTCCAGGAAGGTGGTGATGACACACCATCAATTCACAAACCTTCACTTTTTTTCACATTTCATCATTTCCATCTCCTTTATCAAAAGACGGTACCATTAATTAATGAGATAATGAGTTTTGGAGGATTTACTTAGGTTAATAATAATTAATTCGTTTTAATTTTATCGAAGTAACTAGAGCAAGAAAGAATAATATTGGTTTTTAATATAGTAGAATACAAAAAATCCATTAGATAAAAAGTTATCTGTTGGCCAAAATACATCTTGATTTTCTGATTATGAAAGAAAAATAATATTAAGATTACAAAAGTAAACGAACGTTGGTTAGGGCATTCTTTTTTTATCAACTATTCTAATCACTTACGTGTAAAAAATAAATTATGATTGATTTGTATATTCTAATTTTCATATGTTTCAATTGACTTAAGCATCATAGTATAATGGTAGATAATATACCCAAAATTGAGACCAAAATAAAAAATGAAGTAGACAAAAAAAAAAAAAAGAGTAAAACGAGAGAGAGTAATTACACTGTGAAAACATACACATTTATATTTTACAATAAAAGAATTAAACATGATTTTTTTAGCATGTGATGTTCATTATGGAACCCAATAAAAATAAATTGAGGCTTCAAATTGGTTCTACATTGGAGCTACCACTTTTAGTTATCCACTGTTCACAATACTAGGTAAAAATCAAAGATAACACGATCTTTCATACATTAAAAATATAATTTATTGTATAACAATGCAATTCATCATTCTCAAATGTGTTACCAATTGTTGAAATATCTAAACAAATGAAACTTTCAATAATAATTTATTTTTCTTTGAAATTAAAACAACTTCACAATTTCCTTTACTTTATTTTTTAACTACACAATTTAAATTGTGATTATATTTCTTACTTGCGTTTTTTACTTTCTTTTCTCACAATTTGATTTTTACTAGAAGAAACTCTAAGCTTGGAAATAATTTTTGTTAAAAACTTTTTTCTCGAGAGCCTTGGTAAACAAATTTGCAGGTTGCTCAGAAGATCTAATGGGTAGAAGATGGAAGAGACCTGGTTGCCATCTTTCACGAACCATGTGATGGTCAATATCAATGTGTTGCGTTTGTTCGTGAAAACTGTTATTGTGTGCAATATGTCTTGTTGGTTGGTTATCACAATATAGATTAGCAACACTTGTAGTGGTGATTTCGAGATCTTCTAGCAAATAGGAAATCCATTGTATTTCACATGATGTAGAAGCAAAAACACGATACTCTGACTCTGAAGAAGATTTGGAAACGGTGCCTTGTTTCTTGGTTTTCCAAGAGATCAACTATTCTCCCAGAAATATGCATAACCCAGTCGTGGATCGTCTAGTCATGGAGCACGAGGCCCGGTCTGAGTCACTGAAAGCCTTCAAATGTAGAGTAGAAGACTTGGGATAAAAGATACCATGAGTAAGAGATGTTTTTATGTATCGAAGAACTCGTTGCATGGCTTGATGATGATATGTAGATGGCTTATGAACATACTGACTGAGGAACAACGCGAAAAAGCATATATTTGGTCGTGTGCTAACTAGATATAGCAAGTGTCCAATTGTCCTTCCATAGGTAGTGATATCATGTATTACATCTTCTTGGTTGAAGAGCCTATCACTTTGTTTTTGCATGGGTGTTGCGACTAGTTTAGCTCCAAGCATGCCAATATCTTTCAAAATGTCGAGAACGTATTTCCTCTGACAAATGTGGATTCCTTCCCGTGAACGAGCAATCTCTAATCCCATAAAATACTTAAACTTTCCTAGGTCTTTAATATAAAAAGCTACATTTATAGATTTATTTACAGTGGTAATGTCATTAATGTTGTTTCCAGCTAAAAATATCCTCAACGTAAATAAAAAGAAATGAAGGATTTTTCATATTTTTTAATAAACAAAGAATGATCAGCTTTAGATTGATTAAAGCCAATTGTAAACAGATGTGAAGTTAGTTTCTCATACCATTGTCGACTTGCCTGTTTTAGACCATACAACGATTTATCCAAACAACACACCTGATTAGCTTTCTTTGTGTCGACTCCGGGTGGGACCTCCATATAGACTTCTTCATTTAAATCTCCATTTAGTAAAGAATTATCTACATCAAGTTGTTTAAAGAAACAGTCCTTGATAGCAGCCAACGCAAGGATAACACGTATGGTAGTCAATTTGGCAACAGGTGAATAGGTGTCAAGGTGAATAGGTGTCAAGAAAGTCGATACCCTTACGTTGTGTATACCCTTTTGCAACCAACCAAGCTTTGTATCTCTCTATGCCAACATCAAATTTTTGTTTGATTTTATACACCCACTTACACCCAATGGGTTTCTTTCTTGCAGGGAGATCAACAATATTCCATGTGTGGTTTCTTTTTAGCGTCTTGATTTCATCACTCATCGCTTCTTTTCATTTATGTGACTTCACCCATCATATGTCCTCGGTTCATGTTGCAAAGAGAGAGAGTAAGTTGAGCATCTGACAATCTCTTATAGGACAAAACTGAGTGTAGAGGATAACCTTTTTTGTGAAGATATTGTGAGTTGGAGATGATAGTTTTCCAAGTAGGGAAGCATCCTACGAGTTCTTGTTGATCTTCTAAGGTTAGGATTTTTAGCAACTTCAAGATTTTTAGCAACTTCTGTGATAGTTTCATCACTGAGAGCAATTTCGTTGTTCCTCACATAGCCATTGTCGAGCATGTGATCAAAGGAGCTTTGATCACTCTCAATGTTGTTTTGTGAGTCATTATCAAGAGTTTTTGCATAAAATATGCTCATGAAATACAACATTTTTGGAAACAAATATTTCTCTGGTATTAGTGTCAATAACCATGTAACCTTGGTTCCATTTTTGAAACCTAAAAAGATGCATTTCTTGGATCTAGGATCCAATTTATTTCTATTATTTTCAAGAGTATATGCAAAGCATAGGCAGCCAAAAATGCGTAAATTATCAAAATCAGGCACAATTTATACAACATTTCATATGGACTTTTATTTTGAATAATATGACAAGGTAATCTGTTAATAAGATACACAAAATGAGAAATAGCATAATTCCAAAATACTTTAGGTATTTTTGATTGGGATATAAGACTTCTTATGACATTTAGAATATGTTGATGTTTCCTTTCAACCACAAAGTTTTGTTGTGGAGTTTCTATGCATGTGGTTTGATGTATAATGTCATGTTTATCATAAAACTCTTTCCAATGAAACTCTTGCCCATTATCAGATCTTATAACTTTGATATTTTTACCAAATTGATTTTGAACAAAAGCAACAAAATTCATTAATAGATTTCTGGTTTCAGATTTCTGGTGTCCAAGTGAATCTTGTAAATTATTTACCATAGAAAGAAAGTACTTGTGATCGTGTATAGATTGAACATTAAAGGGACCCTAAATGTCAACATGAATGATATCGAAAGCTTATTTACAAATACTATTGCTTTAAGGAAAAGGAAATTTGTGTTGTTTAGCCAAATGACAAGAGATACAAACATTGTTTTTATCAAAATGTATATCACCATATTTCTTACTCAAACATTCAAGAACTTTGCTTGACAGATGGCCAAGTCTGCAGTTTCACACGTCAATGTTATTAATGTGTTCGAGCAGGTTCTCGGTTTGCATGGACAAAACAAAATTTGCTCGGTTTAACGAGTAAAGAAATTGCTCGGTTTAACGAATTCATCAAAAAGTCCAAGTTGTTGGATATTTCGATGGTTTGAAGAAAGTTTACTTAGTACAAGCCGAATGGGTCAGTTAAAAGTAGAATAGATAGAATCCTGGTTTTTAGGGAATGGTTGGATGTTTGGCCGAACAATAAACAATTCGTTCTCAACAGGTCAATATTTGATCATTGTGTCCTAGTGCTTAGAGTTTCGTGGGGTCAAAACCCTTTAGGAGTCTGGATGTGTGGCAAAGAGATGAAAGGTTTTTAGCTTTCGTTCGTAGTAAATGGCAGAATTATGAGGTGTACGACGAAGGATTGCTCGTATTAAAAGAAAAACTAAAATAGTTAAAACTAGATATGAAAATTTGGAATAGAGAGTTCTTCGGAAATGTTAATCAAGCAGGGGAAATTTTACAAAAGAAATTTTACATTAAAGGGACCCTAAATGTCAACATGAATGATATCGAAAGCTTATTTACAAATACTATTGCTTTAAGGAAAAGGAAATTTGTGTTGTTTAGCCAAATGACAAGAGATACAAACATTGTTTTTATCAAAATGTATATCACCATATTTCTTACTCAAACATTTAAGAACTTTGCTTGACAAATGGTCAAGTCTGCAGTTTCACACGTCAATGTTATTAATATGTTCGAGCAGGTTCTCGGTTTGCATGGACAAAAAAAAATTTGTCTTTGCTGCACATTGAATACGGTACAAACTATTATGAATCCTAGCTTGTCCAATCATCTTGGATGTACTCATTTCCTGTATATCACATGTATCATGAGAGAAAGTGAGCTTGTAGTTTAAAGAAGATGCAAAACTATGTACAAGAAGAATGTTTAGAGTAAATTATGGAATATACAAAACATTGTGTATCATGAATTCTCTTGACAAAAAAACAGTTCCTGCACATCTTGCTATAACATAAGTATTATTAGGTAACCATATCCTTATTGGCTTTATCTCTTGATGACTTAGGAAAAGAGTAAGATCACATGAAACATGGTCTGTGGCACCAGTGTCCAAGATCCAAAAGTTTGTGCATACTTTACCTTTTTCATAAGTTTGAATAGAGGATTCATTACCTTTCTCAAAGGTTTGAATAGAGGATTCACCATTTCGATTTGATTTTTCTTTGTTGTTGTAAAATAGCAAAATATCAACTATTTTCCGCAATTTTTCAGTGCTTAACGAATTCACTATTTGATCATTAGTATATTTATCTTGAGGTGATTTCTTTTCAGCAACTTCTTCCACCATTTCCATTGCGTTGGCAACATAATTGTTTCTCTTCTATTTCATCCATGATGGATATCCATGCTTGGAATAGCATTCATCCGTTGTATGATTCATTTTATTATAATACGAACATTGCTTACCATAGTTTTTACTTCTTCCTCTTCCATAATTCTTCCATCCAGTATTGCCACTATTTCGATGATTGGGCTTTTGTGTTTGTTGGCTTGCGTTGTTATTGATCAAAACCTTTGTTTCTAAAATTGGTGCTTCATGGAATTGTTTATCTTACCTTTCTTGCTGTAAAATTAAAGAGAAAACATGATTTATGTTAGGAAGTGGTTCAAGAAGAAGAATTTGTATCTTTACATTGTTATACATTTCACCAAGACCCTTAAGAAAACACATGACTCTTTCCGATTCTCTCCATTCAAGAATGACTCTGGAAAGTTTGCAAGAACATTGTGGAAAGTTTGCAAGAATCTATGGACCTTCGGGTCGTTTTCTCTCTTGGCCTAATTATTGGGTTTGTATTCTTATTTAAGTGCTATGTTTCTTAAATGTAAAGGCACTTTGAATATACATAAAACTTTGTTTTCCATAATATCACACCGCTTCCAGTTTTCACATATTTTACATTGCCTCAATCTCTTTTCTTCGTTCTTTTCTTCTTAGTCAATCGAATCCCCATGGATTCATTGCTTTCTCTCTATCAAATTTTTGAAAAATAAATATTTGTTCTGGTTAATATGACTGAAGGAAAATATGGTAAATTTTGTAGGTAGAACACATTCATCTTGAAAATGAAGTGTAATAATTTTTTAGGTTAAGTATTTTTTCGTCCCTATACAATAACACGAAATTGATTTTTGTTTTTGATCTAAACTCTAGACCATGTATATACTTGTAGTATGAAAATTATTGGAATAAATTCTTTTGTATGTAAAAATGATTCAATTTGAAGTTCTACTTCATCAACCTATTGAAAATAGTTATAGTGGACATTAATATGCGATCAAAGCTACAACTAATTTTGAAAAAAAAACTAACAATTTAAAAAAAAACTAACAATTTTTAAAAAAATTTAACAATTATTTCACATATAAAATAACATATTTCAATAATTTTCATACTATAAGTAACTGAATGATCTAAATTTTGAATTAGGAAACCAATTTTATATTATAGTAGAAAAAAACATATTTAACCCTAATTTTTTTTAATTAAAGGTAATCCATGTGTTTCATAGAGGAGAAAAATGTAATGAGTTTTGTAGGTAGAAGAACAAATTCTTCTTTAAACGTGTCATTTCATTTTATTTTTTTTATTAAAGTTCATCCATTTGTCATTGAAGTTGTACATCAAAGTGAGTTCATTTTACCTTTTTAATTTATTCTTTATATTTAACTGTGAACTAATATTTTGATTAAAAGTAATTTTAAACTTTTAATTAAATCATAAACTATTGGTAAAGATATAACTATTTTATCATTTCAATTTTTTATTTGTATTTTTGAAATAATAATATTTAATTATACTAAAGTTAAAATTAAGAAATCTTATTGCTTTAAAAATTGTATGTGGTATATGTAACTAATTTTTTTTATGATATGTATTTCATCATATAACTAATCAATTAATTTATAAATACTTACAAATATTAGTAGTTATTATTTAAATTCAATTTACCACTAATAAGATTATATAAAATCTCAAACAAAATATTTTATCTAAATCAAATTATTAGCTTATTTTTAGACATATTTTTAAGCCTTTTGGTATTTAAAGGCATATTTTAAAGTTTATATTAGATGTTGTGAGTATTTAAATTTTAAAAGATAAAATACGACAAACAAAATGGTGCTAAATAGAAAATGACATTTTACAATATCATAATTATTAAAATAGAAGAAAAATATATTTAAATTATAAAATAGATTTTCTACTTTTCTAATTTATTTATTTATTTGAATGAAAAAAGGAATCTTTGCACCAAAATGGTTTAAATTTAAAAATGCCCATCATTTGAAGTTTGAAGCTGACCCATGACCAAAACAACGTGCAAAGTTTGACTTTGACTAGAAATTTCTCATTATTATTTATTGTTACAAATGCAAACTGTTTTGTGTCCACGTGCCCATTCCTAGCACGTGTATCCCACAATCTTTCAGTCTTTTTTTAACATTTTTAGCTGCATTAATTTATAATAGTCTTTATTTTTTTTTAATAATATGAATTAAATAAAATATTCTGAAATTTTTCATTAGGTTTAAAATTCAATAACTTACATTATTTTGACAATTTTAAATTTAATTAACTTATTCAATATTTTGTTAATATAAATAAAATGATTGAACATACAGTTTTGAAAATATAAAAATAGAGTTATTTTATTATATTAATAAATTTTCAGTTTAAAAAAATTTAATATATAATTAATAGATCGATAAAAATAAAATTTATATAAAACTATTTATAAAGAATTAGCAGGGACTTTGCCATGAGAGGGCCTACCAAGGACAAAAAAATTCTCAGCAGTAGAAATTAGAATTTTAAAATTTTGGAAAATGAAGAAATAGAAAACCCCACGCATGAATTGTACAAATAAATTGTTTATAATCCTTCTACGTTACCCAATTATGATTGACGAAGAATAAAACATTTTTCTTCTCCAACTATTCAATGTATTCAACTTTTTGACACATAATATTTATATTATATGCAGTAAGTCTATGCCTCTGTATGATATATTGTTTAACTACCTTTATTGTGATGTTTTTATTTGACAAAGATATCTTTTTATAAACTATGTTCCCACATTAGTGAATTAAGGGAGGAGTGAATTTAGCGAGGAATGTGTATTTAAACTATCTTTAACCTCAACTCTTGAGTAATGTGAGACGACTATATTGACGTGTTTCGTCATGATTTTATTTCTAAAAGATGTCTCAGTGGATTAAGGAAGGAAGATGTATTTAAACTGTCATTGACTTCGACTCCTGAATGATGTGAGACTATATTCACAACGTAAAACTTTTTTACTAAATATATTTATTTAACTTTCTCACTTAAAATAACATACACTTACATTTAAAAAAAATTAAATTACTTTTTTAGAATTATACAACTTTTAAATTATATTATTTAAATTAAAAAATGCAGATAAACATGTACAAGAAAGCATATGTTTCCAGTAAATATAGTAAAATATAATATCAAATATTATTAATTTATACGTTACGTTTAAATTTATATTGTTGTGAGTGAAAGTGAAATCTGGAAATAAAGGAATCGTGTCATTTTTAATAGGGGAGTGGTAGATGCGTCTGAAATGTTCGCATTGGTACAAATAAAGGTTTGGTCTTGGCTCTATGCAAAGTCCCGGTATATTTCTTTTTCTTATTCTTATTGGGTTTTAAATCCTTTGGCTTGTATGAGGTTAGTTCCTTAATGTCCTGTGGTGTTTTTTTATGGTTGTATCTAGGTCATAGGTGTTCCTAGTTAGGAAAATATTAAAGTGTTTTTTTTTCTTTCTCTATATAAGGGTTGAACCACCAAGTGATTCTCACTTATTTATTTATTTTTTATTACTGATAAAAAAAATATATTTAAATTTATATTCTATTTAGACACTCTTATATCCATAATTTATGTTAAAAAAACTCGTCTATTTGATGAAAACATATGATAAACATGCTATCAAATGGAGTTTGAAAAGAGAAACAAGGGAAAATTATGCATACTTACTTCTTGAGATTTTCTTAAAGATATTCATACACTTTAAATTGAAAAACAAATTCTCATGTATTTAATTTAATAAATTATCACACACGTTTTTTTTTTATTTGTGAAACTAAAAGAATGTGAATGCGATTCGTCTTAAATGGACCGGTTCCTGACCCAACTTTGAAATGTAAAACATTCCAGTGAAGTTAAATTTATATTTTAAAATATTAAAAAACAAAATTTATTATATTTTTTTAATAATTTTTCGCTGTTATGTAACACGCACGCGACAGCCAGATATGAAAAAGTGCAATAAAACACCTCCTTCAATTTGAGTGAAACTTTTTATCGTTAGTTACAGTTTTCACTTTGATAATTTAGTTATTTTCATTACAGTGCTTTGTTTATATAGACTATCATATCTCACGTGTCAAACCATATCCACAAACTTATCAGGTTTATTTGGTGTACCGGTAGGCACCGGACGAACACACGTAGCCGACCGACCGAACGCATAATAAATGTAAGTGCACCCGTAACAAGCTAAAGCAGTTAAGATACACCTCCGAAAAATAAGGAATACGCGTTGAAAGAAGATATGTTCTCCGGGTATTCCGGAGCACGATTGACAAGACCTATCCATAACCACCCCGAGCCCAAGGGATAGAAAGCCCATTAGGCAATCCTATAAATACTGTGCTCAAGCCAGAGAAAGGTACGTTTTTCATTCACTTACTAAACCACACTTAGAATCTCATACTTACTTGAGCGTCGGAGTGCCTTCGCAGGTACCCTCCCCCGCCCGACCGAAGGAGATATCAAGAAGGAGCGACCGACCGAAAGAGACGAAGACCGACACGTCAGCAACTATACTACATCAACCGACCGTGCCTGGGCCCCATCTCTCCACTCAGATACAATTGGCGCCCACCGTGGGGCCGAGGCAAATTTCCAATTGTTAAAGCTATAATGGTTGCGACAAGGAACAACAACGACGCTATGGCAGAACAGATGACTATGATTCAAACCCTCCAAACTCAGATGGAGGAACTGCAGCAAAAGGGGATGGAAGACCGTCGTCAACACGAAGAGAATAGACGCCGCCAAGAGGAAGAAATCACCTTATTGAGAGAGCAGAATGCACGACTCCAGCGACAGGTCGATAATCCCGAACGAGAAGGTCAATCCCATATGGCCGACCGAACCGCCTCTCGCATACCTACACCGGCCGACACCAATCCTGCTTCCAGAGCTGAAACAGTCGAAAGAAAATCAAGTAAAAGGGGTCATCCTTTTACAGACGAAATTATCACCACACCACTTCCTGACAAATGGAGAGGTCTCGCTATTAAACTCTATGACGGCTCGACCGACCCGGACGAGCATTTAAATGTCTACAAGACCAAATGACTCTGTATACCACAGATAATAATGTGTGGTGTAAAGTATTCCCCACGTCCCTCCAGGGAGAACCTCTTACCTGGTTTACAGAGCTGCCTCCGAACTCCATTGATGACTTTGACATCCTAGCCGTAAAATTCTCCACTCAGTATGCCACCAGCCGACCGCATCACATGTCCTCCATGTCTCTCCTAGTGGTACAACAAGAAAAAGGTGAATCTCTCAGAACCTTTCTAGATAGGTTCAACAAAGCATGTATGAACATCCGAGGACTCAAGCAGGAAGTTGCATTGCACCATTTGGTCTCGGCCATCCGGCCGAGCCGTTTTACTGAAAGTCTCATCAAGAAGCCGCCTCAAGACATGGAAGACCTTCGAACTCGAGCAACCAAATTCATGCAAATTGAGGAACACATTGATTACCACCAACGGTTCAAAACCGTCGGATCCGGAGTCCTCAAAGACCAAACCCCGAGCAAAGAAAGAGAAGTCGAGACCGAACGAACCGTGCGAACCACTCCAAGGTCCGACCGGAACAAAGGAGGCCGAATCCCCAGGTTTAACAGTTACACCCCCTTAACTGTGCCGAGGGGACGAGCCCTAGATGAAGCACTACAAACGGACTTAATCCCGATATTGAAGCAATATCAAACACAACCGAATGCAGATACCGCTAAGCATTGTCAATACCATCGAAACTTCGGCCACACGACCGAAGGATGTCAGGCTTTGAAGGACAAAATCGAAGAGCTCATCCAAGCTGGCCATTTGCGGCAGTTCGTCAAGAGGACAAGGAATTCAAGATCCCCACCACGGAGTACCGACCGTCCATCTCGTGGTGTCGACCGATCATACCGTAACTATTATAAACGCCGAACTGACCATAGCCAGACTTCGCGGAAACGCAGTGAAAGCCCCGTTCGGCGTACACGCCCCCGCAACACAAGTCCCGATCGAAACGCCCGCCCTCGCCAACGAGTTCGCGAAGTCATCAACATGATTGTTGGACCCGTTAACTTGGGCGAGCCGAACCACGAAGCAAATTATATAGCCGGGGGCTTTGCCGGTGGCGGGTGCTCAAATTCCGCCCGGAAGAAACATCTCCGGGACATCTAGTCCGCTCATGCTACCACAAGGAGGCGTCCACACATACCTCCGATCACCTTCACTGACGATGACTTCACAGCTATAGATCCAGCCCAGGACGACCCTATGGTAATCACTGTAGAAATTGACAAGTTCGCAATTGCCAAGACTTTGGTAGATCAGGGTAGCTCGGTCGATATATTATACTGGGAAGTTTTCAAGAAAATGCGCATCCCAGAAGCAGACATTCAACCCTATAACGAGCAAATTGTAGGGTTCTCAGGTGAACGGGTCGACACTAAGGGGTATATAGACCTGTATACAACCTTTGGTGAGGAAGACGGTCTCCATAAAACAATAAACGTACGATATCTGCTGGTTAACGCCCAGACTTCCTACAACATCCTGCTCGGCCGACCGTCCATCAACAAATTAAAAGCTATTGTCTCCACCCCACACTTGGCCATGAAATTCCCTTCGGCAAATGATGACATAGCAACAATCCATGTTGATCAAAAAATCGCTAGGGAATGTTATGTTGCGAATTTGAAAAGTGAGCCAACTCGGCGACTCTACTCGACCAATCCGGACGACCGACTCCCACAAAAACGAGGACGATCCCCCACACGACGTTCCGAACGACACATGTCCCGTCGTCAGATGATAGCCCTTGTTGATCTCGACCCTCGTATGGACGATCCCCGTATGGAAGCAGGAGAAGACCTGCATCCATTCCCACTTCGCGATGATCGCCACACTACACATGTTGGCACCTCACTAACGTCGGACGACCGATCGGCCATCGGCACAACGCTTGCTAAAAATGCCGACCTGTTCGCATGGACAACCGCTGACATGCCTGGTGTAGACCCGAAGGTCATTACCCACCGACTATCATTATATAAAGAAGCTAGACCAATAGCTCAGAAGAAAAGAAATTTAGGGGACGAACGACGCCAAGCCGCACGTGCCGAAGCTGATAAGTTATTACAAGCCGGATTCATTCGAAAAGCCCATTATACCACATGGCTAGCCAATGTAGTTATGGTAAAGAAAGCAAATGGAAAATGGCGAATGTGCGTTGATTACACGGACCTCAATAAGGCATGTCCAAAAGACTCTTATCCTCTGCCTACCATTGATCGTCTTGTTGATGGGGCGGTCGGACATCACATCCTCAGCTTCCTTGATGCCTATTCAGGTTATAATCAAATCCAAATGCACCCGGCCGACCGAAAGAAGACAGCCTTCATGACTGATTCCGGCAATTTCTATTATGAAGTTATGCCCCTTCGGACTCAAGAATGCCGGGGCCACTTATCAAAGACTAATGGACCATGTATTCCATGACATGATCGGCAGGAATGTTGAAGTCTATGTCGATGACATTGTTGTCAAATCCGACTCATGTAAGCAACATATTGCCGACCTAAAAGAAGTTTTTCAGGCCCTCCGCCAGCACCAGATGCGACTCAATCCTGACAAGTGTGCATTTGGCGTCGAGGGGGGGAAGTTCTTAGGTTTTATGTTTACCCATAGAGGCATAAAAGCTAACCCTGAGAAATGTAAAGCTATTTCCGAGATGAGAAGCCCCAACTCCATTCAGGAAATTCAGAGACTCATCGGCCGGCTCACCGCCTTATCTAGATTTGTTCCTAAACTTGCAGAACGAACGAGACCCATCGTCCGATTATTGAAAAAAGCATCTCGCTTTGAGTGGTCGGCCGAATGCGAAGAAATTTTTCTCCAATTGAAAACTTTTCTATCTTCCCCACCGGTCATCCAGAAACTGGACGCCCGAGAGCTCATTATAGTCTACCTCGCCGTTTCAAACGAAGCCGTCAGTTCGGTCTTAGTTCAAGAAATTAATTTTGAAGAACGGCCAGTTTATTTCGTCAGCCGCGCCCTCCACGACGCCGAAATCGGATACCAAACGATCGAAAAGGTGGCTATGGCTCTCATCATTACCGCCCGACGAATGCGTATGTATTTTCAAAATCATCGGATTATTGTTCGGACAAATTACCCCATTGTAAAGATTCTCACTAAGCCAGATTTAGCCGGACGAATGATCGGATGGACGATAAAACTATCCGAATTCCACATTCAGTACCAACCACGAGGGGCCATCAAGTCGCAAGCTCTTGCTGATTTCGCAACCGAACTCACCCCTTCCTCAGCCGAGACCGAACCCTCATCGTGGATCTTATACGTGGACGGCTCCTCCAACGAAAGGTCGTGCGGCGCTGGAGTCGTTTTGGAAGGCCCCGGCGAGATTGTCATCGAGCAAGCCCTAAAATTCGACTTCAAAACTTCAAATAATCAGGCCGAATATGAAGTCATTTTAGCCGGCCTACGCCTCGCTCAAGAATTGGAAATCACTAAGTTAATTTGTAAAAGTGATTCCAAACTAGTCATCGGTCAGCTTAATGACGAATATGAAGTCCGAGAAAGCTTTCTGCAACGATACTATCACTTAGTCAAACAGTTGATGAGTACATTTTTTGAAATTTCCATGCAACACGTTCGACGCGATCACAATACTCGCGCAGACGCCTTGTCCCAGTTGGCAACCACGAAGTGTAAGGGAATACATCGGTCGGTAATCCATGTTACGCTTGTACGCCCAAGCATCGACCTACAGGAATGCCTAACGACTGACGCGGAATCCACTTGGATTACCCCAATTAAGCAATATTTACTTGATGGTACATGTAGTCCTATAGGTGAAAAAACCATGAAGTTGCAGGCCGCCCGTTTCGTCTTAATCGGTGACGACCTTTATCGCCGAGGTTATACCCGGCCACTCCTTAAATGTTTGACACCTGATCAAGCCTCCTATGTCGTCCGGGAATTACATGAAGGTATTTGTGGTACTCACTCAGGCGCACGAACAATGGCTGCCAAAGTAGTCCGAGCCGGATACTATTGGCCGACCGTCCAAGGTGACTGTACCGATTTCGTCCAGAAATGCCTCAAATGTCAAGAGTTTGGTACTATGTCCCATAAAAAACCTGAAGAACTTCATTTTATGCTATCACCCTGGCCGTTTGTCCAATGGGGTTTGGACATCATTGGCCCTTTCGCCCCCGGTAAAGGCCAATGTAAATTCTTACTGGTCGGCATTGATTACTTTACCAAGTGGATCGAAGCCGAACCTCTGACTGCGATCACCGCTCGCAATGTGCAAAATTTCGTGTGGAAAAATATTGTTTGCCGCTTCGGCCTTCCACAGATCATCATCACCGATAACGGTCGACAGTTCACCGACCGGACGTTAGCTGAATTTTACGAGAAACTCCACATCAAACACATCGCCAGTTCAGTCGAACATCCGCAAACAAACGGACAAGCAGAGGCGGCAAACAAGGTCATCTTGAACGAACTAAAGAAACGTCTCGGCCCAGCAAAGGGCAACTGGACTGAAGAACTCTTAGAGGTCTTATGGGCATATCGCTGTACTCCTCAGACGACTACACAAGAAACGTCGTACAGCCTAACGTATGGCACTGAAGCTATGATCCCCGTCGAGATTGGAGAACCCTCTCTCCGCCGACAAACCCTTGATCTTGATCTAAACAAGGAAAGCCTCTCGGTCGGCCTCGATCTCATCAACGAACTTCGAGACAAGTGTAGGATTAGAGAAGAAGCATGCAAAATTCGGGCGGCCAGACGATACAACTCCAAGGTCAAACCGAGACTGTTCCACAAAGGCGACTTAGTATGGCGAATGCGGAGTAGCGCCCGGAAGGAAGGAAGCAAGTTCTCTAGCAATTGGGAAGGACCATTCCGCATAGTAGATACGGCAGCTGGTGGAGCCTATTACTTAGAACATTTATCTGGAAAGGACATACCGAGAACGTGGAATGCCACGCATCTCAAATTTTATTACAGTTGAACTTAATAAAAGTGTACTCTTTCCTCGCTCGGTCAGTTTTTTCCTAAGGAGGGTTTACGACCGAGAAGGTTTTAACGAGGCACTACAAAATTAAAATCTCCTATTCCTTTTATTACTCTCAATTTATGCCTCGTTCGGCATTCGAATTAACTTATTACTTTAAAGTAATCAGAATTATTTATGCCTCGTTCGGCATCCGAATTAACTTATTACTTTAAAGTAATCAGAATTATTTATGTCTCGTTCGACATCCGAATTAACTTATTACTTTAAAGTAATCAGAATTATTTATGCCTCGTTCGGCATTCGAATTAACTTATTACTTTAAAGTAATCAGAATTATTTATGTCTCGTTCGGCATCCGAATTAACTTATTACTTTAAAAGTAATCATAATTATTTATGCCTCGTTCGGCATCCGAATTAACTTATTACTTTAAAGTAATCAGAATTATTTATGCCTCGTTCGGCATCCGAATTAACTTATTACGTTAACGTATTCAGAATTATTTATGCCTCGTTCGACATCCGAATTAACTTATTACGTTAACGTATTCAGAATTATTTATGCCTCGTTCGGCATCAGGATTATCTTATTGCTTTAAATGAGGAAATTATTTATGCCTCGTTCGGCATCAGAATCAACTTATTACGTTAACGTATTCAGAATTATTTATGCCTCGTTCGGCATTACCTATGTCTCGTTCGGCACCCGAATTCAAAATCATTACTTATATATAAACCACACCATGTTTAGAAACTAATTCGGCCTACACATCATACATACTAGCTGAAATTATAAATATACAAAATGCAAAGTGTATATTGCCCACATGCCGGGTCCAGCAAATTCTCTATGGAACATTGTTCATTAATTCTTCAAATGAGGCGTCCGGTTGTGGGCCAGGAGTCTCCGCCTCGGCCTCCGCCGACCATGTTTGTATCTTTGTAACCTACCAATATGATAAGTAAACAACATATTAAAGAAAAATCCAAATGTACCTGAGTGGAGAGATGGGGCCCAGGCACAGTCGGTTGATGTAGTATAGTTGCTGACGTGTCGGTCTTCGTCTCTTTCGGTCGGTCGCTCCTTCTTGATGTCTCCTTCAGTCGGGCGGGGGAGGGTACTTGCGAAGGCACTCCGACGCTCAAGTAAGTATGAGATTCTAAGTGTGGTTTAGTAAGTGAATGAAAAACGTACATTTCTCTGGCTTGAGCACAGTATTTATAGGATTGCCTAATGGGCTTTCTATCCCTTGGGCTCGGGGTGGTTATGGATAGGTCTTGTCAATCGTGCTCCAGAATACCCGGGGAACATATCTTCTTTCAACGCGTATTCCTTATTTTTCGGAGGTGTATCTTAACTGCTTTAGCTTGTTACGGGTGCACTTACATTTATTATGCGGTCGGTCGGTCGGCTACGTGTGTTTGTCCGGTGCCTACCGGTACATTTATAAAATCATAATGAAACTTTGTAAAAATGGATTTGGACTAGTCCGATAAAAAAATCTTTAGTTAAACAAATTATAGTTTAATCTCTTTAGTGGTTACTACCTTACATAATCACTTATTACTTTAGAGACATATATCCATAAATGTCTCATAGATAATTTTTTTTCATGCATGTTCGAGATCAATTTGACCATCTATAATTCATTATTAGAAATATCACTTATTTTTTTCTATAGATTATTTATTACATGCTAAAAAGTATAATATAAATGCTTTTATTTGTTGCACGTATTAACCATGATTATAATTTACTCTTATCATATGGTTCAATGGGTGCAAAAACTAGATGTAATTAGAGAAGTTGTTGCAAAATTGTTCCAAGGGAACCAGTCTGGTAGCATCTTAATTGAAATCTTTTTATTCAAACAAGTTGAAAACCTTGTCGACATAAACTCATCAAGTTGACAATTTTATAATCTATATTTTCAGCCACTTTAATGTCCATAGCAAAATAGTGGAGAAAACAAAACCTTATCCACCTAATAATGCAACTGATTCAATGTAGCATCCCAAAATGACTTTTTCTATATGTAACGGCCAATTTAATCAGCTTTTAAGATTATAGCATCTGTCCAAAATCTTCATTGATCAATAATTAGAATAAATTAATAATCTTCCATTTAATAATTTATGCAAAATTCGATTTCAACATCCACATGTAGTGGACTTTGCTCACACATATTTATATTTAGTTAATACATTGCAATCAATATTATATTGTAAATTTAGCACTCTATATTTAAATATTGTTTCATTTTCTCACCACTCCTCACTTTGTTTATTTCAGATATTAAGTTTATTCAAAATTGTTTTTCTTTTCTTCTCAGTTTTTGGATACCCAATTTTAAATCAAACTTTACTTGTTGGCATGACTTATTTTCAATTTATTGTTTTATTTAACTATTCTGCATACTACTCATACAACATGAAACCAACGTGTATTTTATAAATTGAAATTTCTTCCAATTTTTGAAACTAAAGACTCAGTCATGTCCATTTGAAATGTCTTGATGCATTAAATTGATGTTTCTGATTTTATTTAATTAAATTGGGTTATGAATCCTTTATTTAATAGAAGAAAGTAACACGACATTCAAATCAGCCATGACCATTCTAGAAGTTCTTCTTCTATCCTTCCATTTCTCACCGCATCTATTCATTAATCTCTTTTAAAATGTGTATTATATAACACCATTCTTCTTCTATCAAAATCTTAGGAAATAATTTTAGATTATATAATATTACAAATGAATAAAATATTCATATTATAAAAATGAGTTAGATTTAAATTTCATAATTTATCATAAGAAATTATATTATATTATATTAACACATGACTCAATATGCTCAAATAGATTGGTCTTTTAAATAAGTGTATACCTTTTAGGCCTTCTAGAATTAAAGACTTTACTATTAACAAATATACAAATAAACTTTGCTTGTACTTTCAGTATCTTCCTTTAACCTAGCCAACACTCTAGCTTTTATTTGTTTTGGACTGCACCATTTTAGTCAAAAGCAAAAGCAATCTTAATTAGTTAACATTATTTTAAAACTATACTGAATGAAGGAGTAAGAGACGTAAGTAGTATAAATATTTATATTACTCCATAAAAGATATGAATAGTTACGTTTTCTTTTACAAAATATAAATAATATTATGTCCTATTCATAATTCAAGTTATCTCATTGAGTAATTAACATTTTTAAAATGAATTCAACGAGCATGTGTTAACAAACGATTTACCAACAGTGTAAATATTTATTTAGTTAAGTATATATTTTTTAATTCAAACAGAGAGAGAGAAGAGAAAAAAAAAAGAGAGCCTTTTGACAAGTGACAGCAGAAGCTAAGAATGGGTATAATGATAGATAAAAAGTCAAAGAACATGGAGTTGACGAGGCTTAGGTTTGATTTGAAGTAAATTCAAATTGGGTCGGGTAATTAGGAAAAGGATTCGGGTCATGTTTCAGCATAGTAGACTAATCTAATAAGTTCTCAACTTAAATGGTGTCTTAAATGAGATCGAGATCGGTACGATACGTAAAGTGTTCAATTTAAAAAGTATTTATTAAATTTTTGATAATTTTAATACATTTTTAACATAATTTTAATAAAAAATCAAATTTTATTATATAAATTATTATTATAATTAAAAAATAAGAAACAAATTATTATGAGTCAATTATAAAAAAAAAAGTAATTGAAATATAATTATTTCTATAAATCTTTGTTGTCAATTTATATAATTTATTATTATATAATATATAAATTCGTGTGTACGTATTCTACATTTACGTGTGTCTATGTCCGTATCGTATTTGGTATGTAATAGGGATACACAGGGAGTAATAGAAGGTAAGTGAGGGGAAGGTTCGTGCAACAATCATTGAAGGCACCTCCGTTGAAACTAAAACATGTTTTGAAGGCTATATATGTTCATTTTCCACTATCTCATCCACTCAAAATCTTCCTTCCATCCTTCTTCTTCCTCTTACTCTTAAGAAACCATTTCTATCAGAAACATTACTGATGGCAAACCCAAACCCTCTTCAACTTTCTGCTCTTAATCAAATAAAACTGCATCTTCTTGGAGAACTTTCTCCCCTTCCACTCACTCCCTCCTCTAACCTCACCACTACCAACTTCTCTTTTCTATTTCAGGAACCAGACCCTACCTCCTCTCAATCAAGCTCCCTCTGTTCCCAATCTTCAACTTCTAACTCATCCGCAACACTCGACAATTTTTTCTCTGATTTCTTCGACTTCTCACCTACTTCCACACAAAACCAGTTCCCCCTCTTCCAAATCGACTCCAAACCCCAAATACTTGATCACCAAACCCCGAAACCCCACCCTCAAACATCAACCTCGGAATTCACGTTTCCGAACACACAGGATTGTAAGAAACCTCAACCAAATCGAAAGCCGTCGCTGCAAATCTCTCTCCCGAAAAAGACGGAGTGGATCCAGTTCGGAGAGGGCGAGGTTGCGGGAAAGGTTGCGCAGAAGGCGGCGGAAGAGAAGAAGCACTACAGAGGAGTTCGACAGAGACCGTGGGGGAAGTTCGCGGCGGAGATCCGCGACCCCAACAAACGCGGCTCCAGGGTGTGGCTCGGGACGTTCGAAACGGCTCTGGAAGCTGCCAAAGCCTACGACCGAGCCGCGTTCAGGCTTCGCGGCTCCAAAGCCATCCTCAACTTTCCCCTCGAAGCCGGCGCCGATAACCGCAAACGCCAAAGGGAAGAGGAAGAGCCGGTGCCGGAAGTGGTTAAGAGGGAAAAGATAGAAGATTCCGACGTCACCCGTATTAGGGATGCTCCCTTAACGCCGTCTAGCTGGCCAGGCTTCTGGGCTTCTGATGCTAACGGAATCTTCGCCGTGCCGCCTCTGTCGCCGTTATCTCCTCATCCGGCGATGGGTTATCCACAGCTTATGGTTGTGTGAAATTAAAATCACCCTTTTTTTCCTTTTTCCTCCTCGAAAATCGAGATTATTTGTTTATTCGTTTGTTTGAATTGAATTATTGTTTGTGCCTATTCTACTGCGTTCATTAAAAAACAAAGCAACATTCATTGTACATGGCAACATGCAACATGACGTGCAGACAACCTATTCATTAATATTAAAGATACGCTGAAATAAAACCATCGATTTGTCTAATGACCATGCTAATAGCGATATAAGCAATGGAACTTGGATTGAAAATGCATATTCTAGAGTTATCAACTCACGAAAATGCAGGAAAATTAGGTGTGGAGCAATCTCATATCAGCAACGAGAAAATAACAAGAAATGTATGAGGCTAAGAATAACCAGAGAGAAGAAATGCTCAACAATGGAAGACAACGTGGCCAGAAAAGGAGAGTTTCCATAAGAGGGACTTTAGAACTCAAAACATGGATCCAACACTGAGTTTGGTTGGACTATTTACTCTTGGAGTGGATTTGAAGGCTCAGATAAAGTGTTAGTGCTGGTAATATCAAATTGGTAATTGGCTCATTTCTCATCACATCAAAAAGTTATATACAACTTTTTAAGTTCAAATTATCATTTTTGTTTAGAAAGTTCACGTGGCTTGGTGAGAGTTAGAGTGATTCGTTAATAAGATTTAATTGGCTGTGTAAAATAAGGGTACCATAAGGATTGAAATTTTATATTGATACAGAAAATTGGAAATAAAACGATTGATTTAATGTTAAAAATAAAAAATAACATAGTATATTTCATTATATGAAATTATTTTATGAATGGTGATTACCAACACCAAATACCTAAATTAAATTCATCAAAGGTTTAAAAAATATTTATTTATATTGAAATGTTAGTTTTTTTTTATTGAAGTTTCACTTGTGTTCGGCCACAGCACTAATTTGGTTCTAAAAAAATAATTATGATTTTTTTTCTTTTAATTACACATTTCAAACATAAATATATAAATATATGTATAATTATTAATATTTAAATAATTATTTTTATTTTAAAATTTTCATAACTTTAAGATAAAGATATTTGGTAAATTAATTAATAATATATTTTTTTTTTATGTTACAGTCACATTAATAATATGATCTACCATTTTTTTCATTTAAATCTACTTATTTTTAACTGTTACTCCCCTCTCTTACCACTTTCCTATGCTCCAAACAAAACATAACTCCAATAATTACTATTCTTATTCTTATTTTGCACGACTAAGAAAATAATAAAGATACAAAAGAAGGATAAATATTAATTATATTTAAGATAATATATATTTTTAAAATTTTATGATACTTAACTTAAAAATTATATAAAAAATGGAATTATTTTATAATGTAATACATGTCAATTAAAGAAAGAAAAGAAAACTCTACATCGTTGTTTTTCAACTGAAGGGTGATAGACTTTTTCCTACTTTTGACTTTATACGTTACTTTTTTTGTGCAAATATTGAATTATACCAAATAATGACACAAAATCTCATATATGTGGCATATGGTGTCTGGTCAAAGTCGTACCTAGAAAAATATTTTATTTTATTTTTTATATTCTAAATATTTTTTTTACAAGAACTGCCTGAGTCTAACAAGATCACTGCACGTGATAGTTTTACTTAAGAATATTTAACACAATCACATACACATAAAATACTCCAACTTAAAATCAATGATTAAGTTTTATATCAAGTGGCTGCACTTATTTTCTTCTGTTTCCTATCATCATTATCTTCAATAAAGGACTGAAAATGACATATCGTGTGATCACATATAATACCTTCTATGTAATTTGTGCTTTTTTTTTTAATTTTAATAATATCATTATGAGTGGTAATGGTTGTTTGTGGTAACTAAAGGAAAGAGAGTAATATGCAGAAGGCAAAGAAGATATACAAGAGAAAGCTCAAATAGAGTATGTATATTCATAATAACAAAAAACATAAATACAGTGTTTTATAGAGTACATGGAAATAGAAACATATGAATAGATAACAGAGTTTGTTGTTGTTAACTAATATCTCTCCTTAAATTAATGGTTGGATTGGGAACAACCATCAGTTTATTCCGAAATGAGTGAAAGGAGGTAGCAGTCAATGGCTTGGTGAGAATATCAACGATTTGAGTGGTTCCAGGAATATGAGTAAGATGAAGGTGCTTTTGTTGAATAGATCTAAATCAAAATGTTTTGTTTTGGAATGCATGACACGATTAACAACAAGGAGAGCAACTCCAAGATTATCAGTGTATATGGATGGAGTATGAATAGGAACACATAACCCATGAAGGAGATTAGTTGTCCACTTGATTTCTACGAGGGTTGCTGCTATACTGCGATATTCAGCTTCAGTAGTGCTTCGTGAGACTACCTTTTGTTTGTTGGATGCCTAAGATATATGATTGAGACCAAGGAAAACTGTATACCCAGTGGTGGATTTTCTATCATCTAGATCTGAACCCCAATCAGCATAAGCATAGGCTTGAAGATGAAGGTGTGAAGACTTGCGAAGGAGAAGACCATGAGTCTGAGAGCCTGCTAGGTAATGTATGATTCACTTCACGACCTTCCAATGATGTTGTTGAGGATGGTGCATAAATTGGAAGACCTTATTGACACTATAGAAGAGTTCAGGACGAGTGATAAGAATGTATTGAAGGGAGCCAACGACAGAGCGATAGAGCGAGGCATTGTCAAACACAATGGTTCCATCCTAAGATAAATGAGGAGAAGAGACCATGGGTATGGGCTGAGATTTTGACAGAAGCATGTTGGATTTATGTAAGAGATCTTTAATATATTTATTTTGTGAAAGATGAAGAGAGCCATCAGTTGTCCACGAAGTTTCTACACCAGAAAGTAATGAAGCTTGCCAAGATCCTTTGGGCCAAAATGCTATTGAAGGGAGTGAATAATAGATGATAATATCATCCACATAAATAAGAGTGAATAAGAGTTGTATACGAACTTCTTGTGATGATAATATCATCCACATAAATGAGGACAAATAAGGTAGCGTTATTCTGAGACTTGATGAAGAGTGATGAGATAGATTTAGTAGATGAAAAACCAAAGGATGAAAGAACAATACTTAACTTCTGAAACCATGATTGTGGTGCTTGTTTGAAACCATAAATAGCTTTGTGGAGCTTACAAACAAGATTGGAATTTGCATACTTAACTTCTGAAACCATGATTGTGGTGCTTGTTTGAAACCATAAATAGCTTTGTGGAGCTTACAAACAAGATTGGAATTTGCATATTCAAAACCAGGGGGCTGAAGTATGAAAACGTCCTCTTGTAAATCACCATAAAGAAAAGCATTGTTAATGTCTATTTGATTAATATGCCAATTATATGATAAAGTTAGGGTGCGAATAATGCGTATTGTAGTTAGTTTGACTACCAGACTAAATGTTTCAGAGTAATCCAAATCTTCAAGTTGATGAAAACCTTTGGCAACCAACCTCAATTTGTGTTTGTGTAAGGTGCCATTAGGATTGTATTTATTTTTAAAAACCCACTTGCAACCAATGGGTTGAATGTCAGGAGGTAAAGTAGTCAAGGTCCAGGTTTGGTTAGCGCACAAAGCTTTGTATTCTTCATGCATGCAACATACTAGTGAGGTTGGTGAAGAGCATCTTTAACTGTTATGGGAACAAAAAAAGAACTGAAAGATGTATTATAATGTTATGTGTTTGAATATGTCAGACTTTCCACGTGTAATCATGGGATGGTTATTTTGAATGCAAGGAGAAGATGGTGAACCTGCATAAGAGGTTAGAGATAGAGATATATATAAAGAATGAGTGATATCAAGAGTGACAAAAGAAGAAGAAGTAAGAGTAGAAGATGGTATTAAAGCAAGAGTTAAAGGAAAAGTAGAAAGCATATCAGGTTCAACAAGAGATATAGTAGAAAAATGTAAGAGAAAAGGAAAAAAAATTCATCAAATAAAACATGACGACTAATATAAATTTTACCAAAGGGTGATAAGCATAGGTAACCTTTATGTGTAGGACTATAACCAATAAACATGTAGATAGTGGAATGAAAAGCAAACTTATGTTTGTTATACGGACAAAGTAAAGGATAACATGCACAACCAAAACTTTTAAAAAAATTGTAGTTAAGTTGTTTGTTGAAAAACTGATGATATGGATTGTCATAGTGAATGGTAGAAAAAGGTAAAACATTGATTATAGATGTTGTTGTGGTGAAGGCTTCACCCTAGAATATCATTGGAAGAGATGCAGTAGCGAGCAAAGCAAGACCCATATCAGTTATATGGCGATTTTTTCTTTCAATAGAGTCGTTTTGCTCATGGGTGTGAGAACATGTAAGGCGATGAAGAATGCAATGAGTAGCAAGATAAGGTTTAAAACAGAGAAATTCTTTAACATTGTCTGACTGAATACATTTGAGTTGAAAACCAATTTGTTTTTCAGCAAATTTGTGAAAAGTTTGAAAAACAGTACATACTTGAGATTTATGTTGAAGGAGATATAGCCATACATATCTAGAATAAGCATATAAAAAAGTAATTTAGTAGAAATAACCATTAGAAGCAGGTATAGGTGCAGGACCCCAAATGTCAAGATAAACAAGTTGAAGAAGTGCATTGAAAATAGTAGTAGAATTAAAAAATGGTAGTTGATGCATTTTGCCAAGCATGCGGGAGTCACAAAAATTGTGATTAATATTGTGAGGAAGATTACAATGTTTCAATATTTTATTAATGATATTAGCATGTGCATGGCCAAAACGATGATGCCATGAGAAAGACATTATTGTCACGAGCAAATTTAGAAAAGCTTAAAAGATTTTTTTGTAATATAAGGAACATGTAAAGTTAATTTACAGAAAAAAAAAGATTTGAAGAAGAGGAATCAGTATAGGTAGCGAAGCCAATGTGTTTGATATGCAAGCCAACACCATTACCTATGGTTACAGAATTAGAACCTGTGTAGGGAGTCTTGTTTGTGAAGGATGATTCATCATGAGTGAGATGATGGGTTGTTCCACTATCCAGATACCAGAGATTGTCTGGAACAAGCGGTGGTGCACCAAGAATGGAGGGTTCGCTGTCATCACAAACTGAAAGAGCAAAGTGAGAGGTATTAACACTTATCACAAATTGAGAGGACCTATCATACTTGTGCCGACAACTATCAGCAGAGTGGCACAATTTCTTGCATATCTGGCACATGATTTTGGGAAAATTGGAAGAAGTAGAAGGAGACAACAATGTATTCTTGGAATGATATAGGTGTTGAGGAGAATGTTGAGGTGATTTGGAAGAAGACGAACAAGACTGTCCACGACCTTGTTTATTGTAAGAACGAAAATGGGAGGAGACGTAGGTATTATGGGCTTGAATAAGACACTCAATAGAAAGGAAGGTTTTCTTAAAATGTTCTTCCTAAGCCAAAAGAAGAGCTTCAAGATCTTTAACGGTGTATGGGTCCAGTCTTGAGGTAACGAAGGTGATGAAGGAGTCATAGTCATCAGACAAGCCATTCAAGATTGCTTCAATATGGTCTTCAGAAGAGATAGGACAACCAACAACAATGAGAATATCCATATTTTTAAAGATCAAGTGATGTTATTTAAAAAAGTAGAATTATGTTTCATTTAAGATTATTTAAAAAAATTTAAAAAGTTAAAATTAAATTCTCATAGTTAATCAAGAAGGAGCAAGAATTTTCTGTCAAACTCATTGTCCCAAGCTAGCTTGAGCGAGAATATTTTGCATAAGCGAAAATATCTTGCTTAAGCGAAAATATCTTGCTTAAGTGAGATATGCAGATTAAAACTACATAAAAGTGTTAAAATTCAAGCTTTTCAACAAATATTTTATACTAAAACATATTAGATCGAAAAAAATAAACAATTTCTTGCTCATAGTTGGATGGTAATTTTAATAAAGCTAACCTGTTCATTTGTAATACCATCTATATATATTCAACATCTCTAAATCAAAATCAATAACCAATAATCACAAATTCTTAACTTCAATTATATCATAAAACAATTCAACTCATTTATACTACATTTAAACACTTCCAATCTCAATCAAAACACATTCAATAACTATATTCACATCAAAATCAATACATAATATTCAAAATTTACCATTTCACAATTTAAAATTTCAATTGATAACTACTTCACTAAAAAACAGACAATCATACAATAAAATTGGAACTAGTGACCACGTCACCCCCACATCAAGATCTTCTAACCTAGGTTTCTATATAAAATTAAATCAGTTTCCTTTACCTGAGAAGAAGTAGATGTGTTCACAAAGAACTTCAATCTTACAAAGCCCAAGGGTAGCTTAACCTACACCACAAAGTCATGATCAAAGATCTAACTATATCACTAGGACTTTGAACCAATAGAGACTAATTCTTTTCTAAAGCGAAAAACAACACATGCAAAACATCTACCAAAAACAAACCTAAAAAGTTCAAAACTGACTCAAAGGAAAAATGAACATAATGAACTTATTCTAACTAAGATTCTGATGAGGCAATCTTGTATTATTTACTGCCAGGAGTTTAATGACGGACTTCGATCATTAGTCTGATGACAGAGGGGTTTAGAAAGTTAGAGAGAAGACAAAGAAAAAAAAAGTTTAGAGATAGTGGTTCTTTAAAAAAAATCTAAATAACTGATTTTTCTATTTATATACAATTTTTATTTTAATAATAAAATATTTAACTATCTTTTCAAATATATCACTTCTATTATAAAATTATTTTTTATGTCTTTACAATAAGGTTATTAAGGAAGATGAAGTGATTTAACAATTTCTTTTTTTGTGATATATTTGTATATTTTGTTTGGAAGGTGATAAATAATGACAATTTTACAAATACAAAAAGAAAATAAAAGATGACATACATGTTGGATTAGGATTCCTCAATCATATAATAAAACGAGAATAATGATTAGATAATACCTGGTAAACCCGTGATCGCATGGCTGAGGGACGAAGACATGATCTTGATCGGGTTCCCCTTTAGGGTGTATCGCTTAGAATGGAATTATGTGAGCAAAGAGACAAAAAGACGAGAGGCTCGAAAATCCCTTTAGGGAATGAGTTTCGACCATGTGATGTTAGAATATGAGAGTGTCTCTTTAGTTGTCTGGTAATCTCTATAATACACCCAAGGGGAAAGCCTAATTATTTATGGTAATAGTAATTACGTCCATCAAGTAATTACCAATAATATAATAGGATAATTATGGTAATTGATCAATTAATAAGATAAATAATCGTGAGGTGACACATAATATTCTTACATTCTCCCACTTGGCCAAAGGATTATTTATTATGAGCATTAGATAAGTCTGGCCAGATTTTAATACTCATTTTAGTTCTAAACCGTAATTGTAGCAGAGAAATACAGTCTTTGAATCAGTATTCAACACAAGACCCCCATTAATCATACTACAATACAAATTTAAAACTTAAGTAAATTTTAGGATCAATTGATAAGTAAGCCCTTTAGACTTTGATTTGTACAGTTAGTGTCTATGTATATTTAGGCATGCATAAACATATTTAAGGACACACAAATCAAGGTAAATGAAGAAATTTTATTAAACATAAGTAAGTACAAATATGCTAAATAAGGTCTTCGAAACATGTTCTTCGAATACTTTAGGTGGGAGACCTTTAGTCATCGGATCCGCAAGCATATTTTTAGTACTAATATACTCAATACAAAGCTTATTTTCCTCAACTCACTCACGTACGAACAAGTACTTTGTATCAAGATATAATCCAGCGCCACTCGAACTGTTATTGTTCGAAAAACTAACGGCAGCTGTTATCACAATAAAGCTTCAATGGCCTGGAAATGGAGTTATTGACTTTGAGTCCAGCGATAAGATTTCACAACAACATTCCATGACAAGTTGCATTGTACACTGCAACATATTCTGCCATCATTGTTGAGGTTTTTGTTAATTGCTGCTTATGACTCTTCCATGAGATATGCCCGCCTCTTAACATAAAGATATACCCAGAAGTGGATTTCTTGTCATCTTTGCATTTTGCAAAATCAGAGTCAAAATAACCCACCACTTCTAAACTGTCACTTCTCCAATAGGTCAACTTATAGTCTTTTGTGCCTTGTAGATATCGAAATACTTTCTTAGCTGCTTTCCAGTGATCTAGACCAGGATTAGATTGATACCGGCCTAGCATTCCAGCAATGTACGCGATATCCGGACGAGTACAGACTTGAGCATACATAATGCTTCCAACTACAGATGCATAAGGTATCATCGCCATTTGCTCTTTTTTCAGCCTCTGTTTTCGGACATTGAAAAGAACCGAAAACATCTCCCTTAATTACTGGAGCCACAGAAGGAGAGCAATGTTGCATGTTATAACGAGTGAGGACACGGTCAAGGTAGGCCCTTTGGGATAATCCCAAAATCCCCTTAGCTCTATCTCGGTATATTTCGATGCCAATAACATAAGCGGCCTCTCCGAGATCCTTCATGTCAAAATTATGCGAAAGTATGCGCTTTGACTCATGCAACATGTCTATACTATTACTTGTCAATAGAATGTAATCTACGTAAAGGACAAGTATAGTAAAGTTGCTCCCACTCGTCTTGAGGTAGGTGCATTGATCCACTCTATTCTTAAGGAAACCTTGTTTCTTCATAACTTCATCAAACTTTATGTACCACTGCCGTGAGGCTTGCTTCAGCTCGTAAATGGATTTCTTCAGCTTGCAGACTAGGTGTTCTTGACCTTCAGGTTTAAAACCTTCTGGTTGTTGCATGTACACGTCTTCATACAAGTCGTCGTTAAGGAAAGCGGTCTTGACGTCCATCTGATGTAGCTCTAGATCAAAGTGAGCTACGAGGGCCATTACGATCCTTAAGGAATCTTTTCGAGAGACAGGTGAAAAGGTCTCTTGATAATCAATTCCCTCTTTCTGAGTGAACCCTTTTGCAACCAATCTTGTTTTGAAGTGTTCAATGTTTCCATTCTGATCTAGCTTGGTTTTGAACACCCATTTAGATCCTACGGGTTTTACTCCGTCGGGTAATTCTACTAGATCCCAAACATTATTTTTCTTCATGGAGTCAAGCTCATCGAGCATGGCATTATTCCATTCAGAAGACTGATCACTAGTAATGGCTTCATTGTAAGAGGTAGGATCAGTATACCTTCCGGCATCCATTTCTGCTTCAGTCTGGTAGGTTACATAATCATCAAAATTAGTAGCAGTTTTAGTTCTAGATGACCTCCTGAGCTGATTAGCGGGTTCTGCATTGTACTGATGTTTGTCGTTCAGGGTGCCTTCATTCTCAGATGGATTCAGAGTAGGATCAGGTTCTGAGCGTGGAGTAGGTGGTGCAGTGACGCGCGGAGTGGGTACAAGAGGAGTGATCAGAGGCAAATTAGTAGTCGATGTAGATCTCCCCCCCCCCCCCCGCCTCTTGTACTTCTAGTAAATCCAGGTAAGGATTGTCACTCCTCCCACTGATCTTGAAATCCTTTAGGAAATGAGCATGCTTGGTTTTCTACAATGCGGGTGACGTGGGAAGGACAATAAAATCTATAACCCTTTGAGTGATCGGTATACCCGATGAAGTGACAAGTTACTGTTTTCATGTCAAGCTTCTTTAAGAAAGGGTTATAAACTTTAGCTTCAGCAAGGCAGCCCCATACTTTCATATATCTAAGACTCGGTTTCCTTCCAGTCCAAAGTTCATAAGGAGTTTTAGGGACAGATTTGGAAGGAACTCTATTGAGTATATGAACTGCTGCTTTTAATGTCTCGGTCCAGAGGAATAAGGGCAAATTGGAGTTGGCTAACATACTACACACCATGTTCATTAGGGTCTTGTTTCTCCTTTCAGCAACACCGTTTTTTTTAGGAGTACCGGGCATGGTGTATTGGTTCACAATCCCCTGGCTTTTAAAAAACTCATAAAATGGACCAGGGGCTTGTCCCAAATCAGTATGTCTACCATAGTATTCACCTCCTCTATTTGATCGCACAACTTTTATTTGAAGATCAAGTTATTTTTCAACTTCAGTTTTATAATCTTTAAAAGTTGTAAGTGATTCAGATTTTTCCTTAATGAGATACAAGTACATGTAACGAGAATAATCATCTATAAAAGCGATAAATGAATTATGTCCTGTTATTCCAACGATGTTGTAAGGGCCACTAATGTCAGTATGAATAAGTTCTAATAATTTTGAACTCCTAGTGGCACCTTTCTTAGTCGTGGATGTCATTTTTCCTTTGAGGCATTTGACACATGTTCCAAAATCAGTCAAATCGAGAGATGGTAAGACTTCATCCTTCACAAGTCGAGATAAGTGATCTCGTGAAATGTGGCCTAAACGTTGATGCCACAACATGGATGAAGTTTCTAAGTCTCGTTTTCTCTTGGTCTTTGTTAAGTTCTCATTAATATTATATGATAACAAAGATTTGGAGAAGTTATCATCTATTTATAACTTATAGAGACCGTTATCCAGAAAACCAGTACCAAACAATTGAGAATTTAAAGAAATAGTAAGTTTGCCATGACCATGGGAAACATAAAAACCATCAATGTCTAACTTTGGTCCTGATACAAGATTCTGAGTAATTTTGGGAATATATAAGGTATCAAAAAGTTTAATACATTTTCCAGTTTTCATAAGTAATTCTAAGGTTCCCACAGCTTCGACAAATAGTTCTTGTTCATTCCCCATCTTAAGTGTTCTTTGGTTTCTTTCCAGCTTCCGGATTGTAAGGAATCCCTGGATTGAATTGGTCACATGAATCATAGAACCAAAGTCAAACCACCAAGTATTAGTTGGAACATTTAAATTAAAGGACTCAATTATCATATTTAGATGATTACTTTTCTTAGCCAGCCACTCATTAAAGCTTGAGCACTCAGACTGCTTATGTCCTACCTTGCGGCAAAACTTGCAGTAGGACTTGCTAGTGGATCTGTTAGAGCTGGAGGGTGCACTTGCATCAGTTTTAGGGACCTTATTAGATTCCTTTTTTATGGAATTTGCCCTTTCGCTTCTTCGATTCAGTAGCCACGAGGTAAGCAACATCTGGTTTCTCCAGCTTCAGCCGCTCTTCTTCTTGAACAGTCATAGCAATCAACTCACTCATGGACCATTTGTCCTTCTGAGTATTATAGTTGACTTTGAAGGCTTCAAACGCAGAAGGAAGAGAAGTCATAATGAAGTGGACTAGGAAACCTTCACTGATCTCCATGGCCAATCCCTTAAGTTTACGGGCCATGTCGCTCATCATCAGGATGTGCTCGCGAATGTCGGTGCGCCCGTCATATTTTGTAGTCACCAACTTCAAGATAAGAGTACTAGCATGCACCTTAGAGGTTCCTTGAAATTGTTCCTCCACATAAGCTAGATAAGCCTTAGCGTTAGGTGAATCAGGAATGCCTCCTCTGATGATTGGGCTGATGGAATTCTTAATAAGCATAAGACACATCTTGTTACTCCTTTGCCATTTCTCATAAGCCATCTTATCTTCAGGAGTGCTCTTATCAGTGAGGGTAAGAGGAGCAGCTTCAATTAGTGCATGATCAAAATCCAGCATCCCAAGAGTCAGCATCAAGGAATCTTTCCAAGAAGAATGATTTTCACCAGTCAAGGTCTCAATTCCCATATTTGAGAAACTTAGGCTAAGGAAAAAGTTAGAGTGACATAGGGAAACTTAGATCTAAAGCAGGCATAAGTAAGAACCATTATGATAATGAAGATGTGATAAAATCTATTATAACATCAAAATAATAGACTAGATTAGGTTCTACTTAAACAATCAGCTTTCACTTTGGTTAATTACCAATTATTTAAGCATAATGAACAATTATAAGTAAGGTATGTGCAATAAGAATGTGACACATCATCTTTGGACAGAAGTGAACATTTAAGCTTATGCACATATTAAGTTTGCAAAACACAAGTGCAACAAACATCGTTGGACAGAATAAAAATAATTGTGTTTTTAGGCAAATGTCATGTGAATATTTAATAATTAAGTGTACTCACAAGTAAGTGAAGGTGCTTAAATAGACTCAAATAACAAGACATAACCCATCATCGTTGAACAAAAGGGAGACTCATGTTATTAAGTTTAAGCAAAAAATTTAATTTTAATTTTGTCAAACTTAATATTTTTTTATTTTTTTTTAAGAGTTTAACAAAATAAGTATTTTTTTAAACATAATTACGGTATCATGAGATTTACCTTATTTAATTCGATAAATAAAAGGAAACGCGTAAATATGTTACTCGTAAACCTGATAAGGTGAGTAGCGGAATATTAAGGATTTGATTTTAGATTTGGTCTTCAAAATTTTAATTAGATTGATATGTTTCCAAGTTTGACACGACTGCTATTTTCGAAAATAGTAATAATAATAATAATACTCGAAAATTAATAAGGCAAGAATATACTATCCTAAATAAGGAAAAACTTGGAGACTAAGATATCAATTCTTTTTTTTTTTTTTTAGGAAAACACAATCAAATCAAATTCATTCCTAATTAAGGGAATCAATTTTATTTCGAAAATTTGAATTAAGGAAAAATATTATTTTCGAAATTTCCTAATTAAGGGAATAATTAATTTCTGAAAATTCTTTATTCCTAATTTTCGAAAATTCATACGAACAACAAATAATGATGATGAACATAGAATCAAAATTAATTCCATTCCAAATAAGGAATACTCACGAAAATTATGAAGAACACATAACGTTTTTATTAAATTTTAATTTTCAAAATCTTAAAATAATTATGGATCTCGAAAAAATTAAAATTTATTTTATGATATCAAGGTGAATTTTCGAAAATAAGTGGTTCAATAATATACCAAAATAAAAACATCGAAAATCAATAGTGGGATCTCCAACATAGGCTCAAAATGGCTCTGATACCATATTACAAAGTGGACTTTAAGCCTAACTCAACCCCATAAAACCGGCTCATAGGGTTGAGGTTTGCACCCACTTATATACAATGAAAGGCTCTAATCTCTAGTCGATGTGGGATCTCCAACATCAAAATCCTCGTTTCTTCCAAATTTAGGAAAAACGAAAGAAGAATCGATTAAGCAACATAAACGCTCTGATACCACATGTTGGATTAGGATTCCTCAATCATATAATGAAACGAGAATAATGATTAGATAATACCTGGTAAACCCGTGATCGCACGGTTGAGGGACGAAGACATGATCTTGATCGAGTTCCCTTTTAGGGTGTATCGCTTAGAATGGAATTATGTGAGCAGAGAGACAAAGAGATGAGAGGCTCGAAAATCCCTTTAGGGAATGAGTTTCGACCGTGTGATGTTAGAATATGAGAGTGTCTCTTTAGTTGTCCGGTAATCTCTATTTATAATACACCCAAGGGGAAAGCCTAATTATTTATGGTAATAGTAATTACGTCCATCAAGTAATTACCAATAATATAATAAGATAATTATGGTAATTGATCAATTAACAAGATAAATAATTCTGAGGTGTCACATAATATTCTTACAATACAATGAATGGAAGAAAAAAAAACATAAAATGACATTAAGTTAATGGGACAATTTTTACATTTATATAATGTTATCTCCTCGGCCATACAATTTGAGGACCGGCCATCTCCAAATCTTGGAACCAAAAGACCCTTGATTAATGAAATTCTTTTTTCTTCAAGTGTAGGTGAGTTCGTCATATTTCTAATGAATTAATAAGAAAATAAAATATAATATTTTACTACTTCTTGTGTACCGCCCTGGCAGTCGGAAGTGATGACGTGGCATCCAGCTACGGTATGGGCGTGTTGACAAGGCGCTAGGTTGACAGAAGAGGAGGAAGTCGGGGGGCTCGTGAAGTCGCTAGTTATTAAGTTGGCGTGTTCCGATCTCCAGCATACCGGCGATCGCCCAGTTGAAGGTGAAGTCGCCAGATGTAAACTCAGGCGACCAAGCGATTGGAGATCGCCAGAGCAAGCACATCGCCGAAGATGAAGGTGGTGCAGATTATGAAGGCGACCGGCGAGACCACAGGGAAGGTGTACGAAGGCACCCTAACTCGCCAACTCCAGCAGAGATCGCGCTCCCAAGTTAGCTATGCACTGGGCAGTACCATGCATAAATAACTTAGCCAAAAAGAGAGTCAGAAGCAGCGCCCAAGTCAAGGAGGCTCCAGATGATGGCACGTGTACGACTGGATGCGAGCCACGTGTCCAGGTCTGTAACTGCCAGGAGAGAGAAAGTAACCAGGTATATAAGAATTCTCAACGAACTTTCTGAGGTACGCACGTTCAGATTATACTCTTTACGCTTGCGAGTTCTAGAGCTTACTGTGAGAGAGAACATTGCACGGTTCCTTGAGATTTCTTGAGTGTTCTTGCTCTTAGTATTTGGTGGTTCGGTCACTGACTTGGGCGTTGGAGTGCGATCGGCCGCAGCGGCGCCGCTCTGTTCTTTTGCAGGTTCTTGAGGTGGATCTTGAAGAAGGACGGAGGTTTGAAGCGGTGCATACGTCGATCCTTTGACGAGGCAGGTTCCAACGTTCTGGTCAACAGGCAGGATCATCAGGCGCCCACCGTGGGGCCGTGTAAAACCTGTTCCCATCCACAACGTGAGTTCTTGGAGGTTTTCTTAGTTTTCTGCGTGGTTGTGTGCTGGTGCAACCATCGTTCGCTGTTCGTTTGAGATTTGTTCGGTGTTTTCGCATTTTCCACCGTTCGTTTGGATTTTTATTCGGTGAAGTGAGGTTTTCTGCTGTTTACGCGTGATTTGTTTGGTGGAGTTTGAGTTCCTTCGCTCGTTTGGTTATCCGTGGGAGAAGCGGTGGTTTCTGGTGGAGTTGCAGGTTTCTTTGGAGGTTCGCGGTGTTCTTGAGTTTCTTGCAGAGTTTCGCGCAGTTTTTTCCGATTGATCGCTGAATCGATCGTAGCTGAAGTAAGTGTTGTTCGCTGCATTCTGTGATTCGCCAAGTTTCATGAGAAAAATGAGAAGCAATCGTTCAAGTCCAGTTGCGCCCGTCGCTGCTGAAGGCGCCGCCGCCATGACCATGGCGCAGATGGTAGAGATTATGCGCTCGTTGCAGGCAACTGTGGAAGCCTCGCGCATAGAACAGGCGAGAATGCATGAGGACCTGGCCGCCTCTCGGGCCAGGAATGATGAGCTTAGCAAGGTGACGGAGGAGCTGCGTCAAGCTCTTCAGGAGCAGCAAGGGCGTTCTATTGCTGAAGAGGTCGCGCCGTCGTCGCCACCTCGTGTTTTTCCTATGCCTTTCGATCAGGCGATTACTGACACGCCTATTCCTGCGAGTGTGGTTCCTGTTAAGGCTGTTTTCACCAGCGTGGAGGATCCTGAGGCTCATCTCACCACGTTCCATACGCAGATGATGTTGTCAGGAGGATCAGACGTCGTGTATTGCAAGATGTTTGTGAGCACGCTCCAGAGAACGGCGCTGGAATGGTTTGTGAGCCTGCCTAACGGTCACATAACCAGTTTTCAGCAGTTCTCGAAGATTTTCGTCGAGCAGTACATCGTGAATAAGGCACCGCCCAGGGTGTCTTACGACCTGTTTGATATAAGGCAGTATCAGGGAGAGTTCCTCAGGAACTACCTAAATCGCTTTGGGGCGCAAATGGTCAGATCGCCGGCCAAAGATGAAGAAATGCTAGTCTATGCATTTAAGAAGGGCGTGCTGCCGGGACCATTCTGCGAGGCGTTGATCAGGGCACACCCCGCCACGTTCGCTGAGGTCAGGCGACTTGCGGTGGCCCACATCGCCGACGAGAGCGAAGTTGCCGAGAAGAGAGGGAGCGTGGCCCCCACTAGGCCACGCGCCC
Source organism: Phaseolus vulgaris (assembly GCF_051622355.1). NCBI lineage: Eukaryota > Viridiplantae > Streptophyta > Magnoliopsida > Fabales > Fabaceae > Phaseolus > Phaseolus vulgaris. Next base: position 6,017,459 of record NC_143499.1, read on the forward strand.
AGACTAGGATCCAGCCGCAGAGGGTGCTGGAGACAGCGGCGGCCAGAAGGGATCAGAGGACTCGCCATCCTTATGATCCAAGGAAGAACAAGGGCAGGGGCCAAGGACGCCAGCAACCAGCACGCCGGGAATACAATCGCCCGCCTAAGCACAAGTTTGTCATGGGATTGGCGGATCTGATCGCCATTCCCAATATATCCGCTAGGTTGAAGGCGCCAGAAAAGGTGGGCGACAAGGTGCTGGGACCAAAGCCAGACGCCTGGTGTGAGTTCCACCAGGGCTTTGGCCATACAGTGGACTCGTGCTTAGCATTAGGATACCAGCTCGACGATCTGGTTAAGAGCGGGTTCCTAAACGACTATTTGCTGGATAGAAGGACGGGGGGCGCGTCGAGCTCCCAACCAGCAGGTGCTGAGGCTCAGCAGCACGAGATGCCCACGCATGGAGAAATCCACACCATTGCAGGGGGTTTCTCAGGAGGTGGATGCACCGCATCGCAGAGGAAGAGGTACGCGAGGTCTGTGATGACGGTGGATATGTTTGAAGACCACTCGCCAGAAGTGGATATTACATTCACCAAGCAAGATCTCCGGGATGTTGTGCCTCATGACAACGATCCCATAGTAATTTCGCTGATAACAGCAGGAAGAAAGGTCCACAGGGTGCTAATGGACCAAGGAAGCTCGGCAGATGTGATGTTTTGGCCGACTTTCACGCAGTTGGAGCTGCCCCTTGACCAGTTGAGGCCCTATGGAGGGTGTTTGTATGGTTTCGCTGGTGACCAGGTGGAGGTCAGGGGGTACATAGAATTGAGGACAACGTTCAAGCTGGGAAAGATCTTCAAGCTGGGAAGATCCCTGGAGGTTGAGCTCCAGGACCAGATCGCCAAGGTGATTGAGCGGCAACTGGACGCGTTTGCATGGTCCGCTTCGGACATGCCCGGGATCGATCCCGACTTCTTATGCCATCATCTGGCGATGGACAACTTGGTGAGACCAGTGCGACAAAGAAGAAGAAAGTTCAACGAGGAGAGGAGGCAGGCGATCAGGGACGAAACACAGAAACTCCTCGCTGCAGGCCACATCAGGGAAGTCCAGTACCCTGAATGGCTGGCAAATGTCGTGCTGGTGAAGAAGAGTAATGGGAAATGGCGCATGTGCGTCGATTTCACTGACCTGAACAAGGCTTGCCCAAAGGATTCATATCCTTTACCAAGCATAGACGCCCTGGTAGATAGTGCCGCAGGGTGTAAGCTGTTGAGCTTCCTGAATGCCTTCTCGGGGTATAATCAGATCAAGATGCATCCCATGGATGAAGAGAAGACAGCCTTCATGACGGAGAGATCGTGCTACTGCTACAAGGTGATGCCGTTTGGGCTGAAGAACGCGGGGGCCACGTACCAGAGGCTCATGGATCGAGTACTTGCACCGATGCTGGGAAGGAACGTGCAAGCGTACGTCGATGACATGGTCGTGACCTCGCCGGAAAAAAGCAAGCACGTTGCAGACTTGGAGGAATTGTTCACGACGATCGCCAAGTTCAAATTAAAGCTTAATCCAGAGAAATGCATTTTCGGCGTGGAGGCTGGAAAGTTTTTGGGTTTCCTCCTGACTGAAAGAGGCATAGAGGCCAACCCTGATAAGTGTGCCGCCATCTTGGCGATGAGGAGCCCAGCTACGGTGAAGGAAGTTCAACAGCTAACAGGTCGGATGGCAGCCCTGTCTCGCTTCGTGTCAGCTAGCGGAGAAAAGGGTCATCCCTATTTTCAGTGCTTGAGGCGCAATAACAAGTTTGCTTGGACGAAGGAGTGCGAGGAAGCCTTCGTCAAGCTGAAGGAATATCTGGCGAGCCCGCCGGTCTTGTGCAAACCGCTGGTGGGAACCCCTCTCAGGTTGTATTTTGCTGTAACTGAAAGGGCGGTGAGTGCGGTGCTCGCCCAGGATCAGGATCAGGCTCAGAAGCCTATTTATTTTGTGAGTAAGGTGTTGCAGGGCCCCGAAACGAGATATCAGGCCCTGGAAAAGGCTGCGCTGGCTGTGGTATTTTCGGCAAGGAGGTTGCGCCACTATTTCCATAGCTTCACCATACTGGTGATGACTGACCTGCCCATCCAGAAGGTCTTGAAGAAGCCTGACGTTGCAGGAAGGATGGTGAAGTGGGCAGTAGAATTGTCAGAGTTTGATATTAAGTATGAGCCCCGAGGCCCGATCAAGGGACAAATCTTTGCAGATTTCGTGGTCGAGCTCTCATCGGAGGCGACACGAGTTGAAGGGGACGACTTCCGTTGGGTACTCTCGGTGGATGGATCGTCGAACCAGCAGGGTAGCGGTGCTGGAGTCATTTTGGAAGGACCCAACGGCGTGCTGATCGAACAATCTTTGAGATTTGCCTTCAAAGCCAGTAACAATCAAGCAGAATATGAGGCGCTGATCGCCGGGATTTTGCTGGCCAAAGAGATGGGAGCCAGGGTGCTAATGGCTAAGAGTGACTCGCTGCTAGTCACAGGGCAAGTAACAGGCGAGTTCCAGGCTAAAGATCCACAAATGGCGGCTTATTTGGAGTATGTGCAGGAATTGAAGAGTTCCTTTGCCTCCTTTGAAGTGGTGCATGTGCCCAGAAAGCAGAATGCCCGAGCTGACTTGCTAGCTAAGCTCGCCAGTTCAGGCAAGGGGGGTAGACAGAGGACGGTGATTCAAGAAACTCTGAAGACGCCGAGAGCATTTGTGGCAGATCACCTGGTTCTTCAGATAAGCAAGTCGACGGAGAAAGCAGCGAGAAGTCATAAGTCCCTGACGCAAGAAACTTTGAGATCGCCAAGAATTAGAGCATGTCAAGGAGAGAAGGTGAACATGACGCAGGTTTGCGCTATCCATGAGCCAGACACCTGGATAACACAGTACAAGCGATGCCTGGCAGATGGCCTTCTCCCACTGGATCCGACAGAGGCTAGGAAGGTAAAGAAAAATTCTAGCAAGTACACATTGATTGATGGCGATCTGTACAGGTTTGGGTTCACTCACCCACTCCTGGAATGCGTACACGGCGAGAAGTGCACGAGAATCATGGCAGAGCTCCACGAAGGTATATGCGGAAGCCACGTCGGGGGTCGAGCTCTGGCCGCGAGGACTCTCCGTGCAGGGTACTACTGGCCATCGATGAGAGAAGACTGCAAGAAGTATGCCCAATGTTGCAAACAATGCCAACAGCACGCCGATTGGCACAAGGCGCCTCCCGAGGAGTTGAAGTCGATCTACAGCCCTTGGCCGTTTCATACTTGGGGAATCGACATCCTGGGACCATTTCCGCTGGCGATCAGGCAGATGAAGTACTTGGTGGTGGCGATTGAGTATTTCACCAAGTGGATCGAAGCAGAACCAGTGGCCCAGATCACCGCACACAAGATCGAAGGTTTCGTGTGGAAGAATATTGTGTGCCGGTTTGGTGTGCCTAAGCGCCTGGTGTCGGACAATGGGACTCAGTTTGCAAGCCACCTGTTGAACAAGCTTTGCGAGGGGGTGGGGATTCAACAAGTGTTTGCATCCGTCGAGCACCCTCAGACAAATGGCCAGGTGGAGTCAGCTAATCGGGTGTTGCTGAGAGGTTTGAAGAGAAGGCTAGAGAAAGCCAAAGGAAGCTGGGCTGAGGAGGTACCCCGTATAGTCTGGGCGTACCACACCACTGAGCAGTCAGGAACCCATGAGACCCCGTTCAGTTTGGTCTATGGATGCGACGCAATGATTCCAGTGGAGATCTAGGAGAGCTCGCCGAGATTCCAGAACTTCGTAGAGGAAGACTCGAATGAAGAGAGAAGGCTGAACCTGGATCTACTGGATGAGGTCAGGGAAGAGGCGAGATTGAAGGCTGAAGCGGTGAAGAGAAGGATTGAACGAAGATATAACTCGAAGGTGATGCCGAGACAGTTCAGAGAAGGCGACCTGGTGATGAGGAAAGCCCACCAGTACGAGATGGAGAATAAACTGTCGCCCAAGTGGACTGGACCGTTCAGAATAACCGAGGCGCTCGGGAACGACGCCTACCGCTTAGAGACATTGGAAGGAGGGGCGATTCCTCGCACTTGGAACGCCACGCACCTCAAGTTATATTACAGTTGAGAACTTTGTAAGTAAAGATAAACACGAAGTTACATTACAATGTCTCTGTTAAAACAGTTTGAAGGGGGCACTCTTTTTTCCCTAAGGAGGGTTTTTAATGAGGCCACCCAATAAAGAGAAGTTTTCAAAGTACAAGTTGTTTTAGATTGCGTGCCTGTTGTTTTCAGAAAGTTTTGAAGAAAGACCTTGTCACTTGTATGTGGCTTAAGGCAAGTTAAAGATATATTGCATGCTTTCTAAAGAGTTTTAAGTCCTCATCGTCTTTCGGCGATCGGAGGCACCAGTTAAAAGTTTTAAGTCCTCATCGTCTTTCGGCGATCGGAGGCACCAGTTAAAAGTTTTAAGTCCTCATCGTCTTTCGGCGATCGGAGGCACCAGTTAAAGTTTTAAGTACTCATCGTCTTTCGGCGATTGGAGGCACAAGTTAAAGTTAAAGTCCTCATCGTCTTTCGGCGATCGGAGACACTAGCTAAAAGACCTCAACGCCCTCGCGCGTTCTGAGGCAAGATAAAGACCTCCTCGCCGTCGAGCGAGCGCAGGCGAGGAAGAGTGAAAAGTCCTCAGTGTTTCTGGGGGCGAGAAGATGTAACCCCTGGGGCAATGTAGAGGCACCAGTGAAAAGTCCTCAGTGTTTCTGGGGGCGAGAAGATGTAATCCCCGGAGCAATGCAGAGGCAAGTAAAAGACCTTCTCGCCTATGAGCGAGTTCAGGCGAGCTAAAGACCTTCTCGCCGATGAGCGAGTTCAGGCAAGGTAAAATCCTTCTCGTCTCGAACGAGTTCAGGTATGGTGTTGAGGGTGGACGAAGTTTGGAAGGTGGTTGAGGTAGGTTCGAAGAGAACGCCTAGCCACCCGGTCTTTTGTTCTGAAGTTCAGGAAGGTAGAGAAGGATCCGAAAGGCGCCTCTACCCCCAGATAAAAGAACAATGGCCAAGGCATGAAGCCGAAAAGGAGCTGATATTGCCAAGAGTCTTTGGCGACCAGGAAAAGTTCAAACAGTGGCGAGAAAGTTAAAGACCCGTTTTGATGAAACAAATCGGGTGAAGAAATGTTTTAAGCCAGTGGTTGAGTTAAAGTTCGTTGCTTGAAGAGTGATTTTGCACTAAGGTTAACTACCTTAAGATTACAAGTTGTTAATATGATTATTATTCGAAGTTGAAATGGTTCGAAACAGTTAAGTACAAGATCGTGCCTACGAAATTACTAAGTCATTTCTCTAAAGTAAATTGCGCAAGGGAAGTTGAAGCAGGCAAAGAAGTTACAGGAAGAAATACAAAGGCAATTTCATTAAGTAAATATCAGTTCGGGGTACGTAAACAAAAAAAGAAGAAAGTTCATTACAAAATGCAAAGAAAAAGCATAAAGATGGTGGATGAGGGGAAATTGATCAGTCTTCGGCGGGAACCACTTTCCCATCCACCACCTCATTGTTGAGGGATACCATGCTGAGATCCAGATCGGGGAACAAGCAGGCGAACTGTTCCCGTGCAGCTTCGAATCCAGCAGCCAGAATTTGGGCAGAACTCAGATTAAGCTCTTCAATCTGTTTCTTGAGTTCTTCAGTTTGTTCTTTCAGCCCCTTGTTCTGCTGCTCCAGCTCTTCTACTTGCTTCTTGAGTTTTTCGTTGACTTCTTGAGCCTGGAGAAGGTCTTCAGCAACCTTCTTGGATTCTGCTTGCACTTGGCCCAATTCAACAGCGATCTTCCCCTTCTCCTTGTTGGCCTCGGCAAGCTCAGCCATGGCGTCGTCCCTCGCCTTTTCCACCTTTCCCAGGAAGATCTCCCGATCAGCGGACCTCTGCTCCAGTTTCTTCACCTTGGCGGTGTCAGTTTTTATTAGGGCCTCTAAGTCAGCCACCTTAACGCGATAAGGCACAATCTTGCTTTCCAGCTCAATCTTCTCTTGAGCCAGAAGCTGCACCTTGTGGCGAAGATCGGTGGCCTCCTTGCACGCCAACCGGAGCTCGGTGCTCATTGCATCTTCTACTCGGGAGTGTTCAATCTCCGCGAGTGTCAGATTGAAGGACAACTTCTCCACCTCAACCCTCATAGTGCTGTTCTCAGTTCGAAGGTTGAAGAGGTCATCCTGGAGCTTCCTGGTGGAGCTCTCCACAGCTCTAGTTATAATGATGGGGAAGTCTTCAGCTTGGCAGAGAAAGGCTCCCACATCCTTGTGACCTCAAGAGGGAGGTTTGCTGCTTGTAGAGGCACCGGGAGGGCCTGTTGTTGGCTTTCGCCGCCACCTTCTTTAGTTGGTTCTTCAGTAGGCGCTTCTGGGCGTGGTGGCGACGTCGGGGATTCGGTAATCAGAATTGGAGAGGTATGGGCAACCTCATCCCCGATTGGAGCAATATCTGCGGCTGAGGCATTTGAAGGAGGACCCCCTCCAGCTGATACATATGGCGTGGAGGCGCTCGGGGGATCCTCCATGAAGTTTGGCTTGGGAGCCTCAACCGCAGGTGGCGCAGTTGCCAGTGGAATTGCTTGGACTGGTGAGGCAGGAGCTGGTGGAGATGGCAGTGTTGGGGGTGGAGCAGGCGTGGATGGCGGTGTTGATGTTGGAAGAGGGGGTGGTGCAGATGGTGAAGAAGGTGCCACCCTCTTCCTCTTCGTAACAAGGCCATCTTCAGTGGCCTCGTCGTCTTCCTCCTCTTCCTCATGGGCTACCTGGGGGGTTTTCCTCTTGGGTCTTTTGAGGGCAAGTTTCTTGCGTTGAGCGGCGGGTTGGACATCGGAAGGAGCTGGGCCCTTGGGTGGCGATCGGCCCTGTGCGGCGGCGATCTCCACCACAGAATTTGGCACTGTTTGGGAACCCGTTGCCAACCCGTGGGTTCGGGCGAGCGCCCTTAATTCAGCAAGCTTGCCCTGGCCCAACATATTATCTGCATAGAGCAAGAATGCAAGGGTTAGTTCAGAAGGAAAATGAATGCATAAGGCAATACGCAGCAAAGCAGATAAAGGGTGCAGAAAAATAAAACCAAAGTCTTGCGCACAACGCACAAGACGCCCAGAAACAGTTAACAGGAGTAAGTATTAGAACAAGAATTTAAACGCTCTAACCTATTCGAATTTCGAGTTGGTCCTCGAAGAACTCGAAGCAGATAAGTGTGGTGGCGAGGAAGGTGATGTTGGCGTCTGCCACACTCTTCCAGAAAAAACAGAGATCTTTGTCCAAAGCGCCCATGCTATCAGGACTTCTGGGTCTCCTGAAGCAGTTTTTGGACTCTTTGTTCCCCTTGTTTACCCAATACAAGGGGAAACCGTCGAGCAAGGAAGCGTCTTTGTCATTGGGACGCACCTGGACGAATTTGCCCTTCCAGTCTTTATAGGATTGCTGGAAGATGGAGAGGATCGACCTCCCAACAATCCCATTCAAGCTTACCCACAGGCAGTCTCCTGGGTGCTTGGCTTCGAAGAGAAATAAGAAGACATCCACCGATGCTGGCAACCCCAGGTGGTCGCACATGACTTGGAATGCTCGCACGAACGCCCAGCTGTTGGGATGAAGCTGGGCGGCGGCGATGTTGAGCTCGGTGAGAAGCTCCCTCTCAAAGCGAGTGAAGGGAAACCTGAGTTTCACCTTCTTGAATAGGGTTGTGTAGACGAAACAGAAGGCTCCACCGGTGTTTGCCTTGTCGTCAGCACAAACTGGCAGGCTAGGGGGGCAAGGTAGCACTGTCATCTTCTCATCGTGCTCCTTGTGGAATGATTGGTGAGGCTCATCCCCCTTCGTCAATCGCAGAACTGCCCCAGCAGTGTTCACAGAAGATGTTTCCCCCAACAGGGTCGAGTTGGCCCAGGGGTATAGTTTTTTGAAGTCTGGTGGGGGGACGGAGGCTCCTCCGGTGACAGGCGGAGTAGCCTGGGCCAGGTTGGGGCGGGAAGGTGCAGGCCTCTCAGCCTGAGAAGACGAAGCGCCACGTACTCGCAGTGGGTCGTGTGCTTGTGAATAGGGGTTTCGTGATGAAGGAGGAGGATTTGGGGTGATCTTTGAGCGAGTCATTGTTGAAGCTGCAAAGGAAGAAGAAAAGGAAAAATGATCAGGGTTCACAGAGGCTGACTCGATCATGAAAGAAAGGTGAAAAACGAACGAACGTAGGTTCGTTGAGACGTTGACAGAGCCCTAAGTTACGAAGAAGGAGAAATCGCAAAAACAACCCACAACGTATGCACCAGACAGTTAAAGGATGATGCGAATCGGTTAAAATGCAGGAAAAACCAGCAGAAGAAGGAAAGGAAGTACCTTTTTATAATCAGGAAGGCGATGAAGAATGTTGGTGATTCAGAATGTTGAAGAACGCTGAGAGCTTTTTTGCATAAGAGAGTTGGAGCGTTTGAGGATACGAAGAAAAGTGATGGAACAGTGGAGTGAAAATGGGTTTAAGGGTTTTTCGAAATGGGTTTGGGAAGCGCAAACGTTAACTGAAGGTAACCGTTGATGAAGCCACGTGTCGAACGATGGAGAATGTTTGGTGGAGCGACAGAGGAGCAGAAAGTGCAACCGCTTGGAATTCTGCGCCAGTGCCACGTAGATGACGTGACTCTTTTAGTCTTTTCGCTAGACAAGTCTTCGCTTAAGACTGGGGGGCTTGTGTACCGCCCTGGCAGTCAGAAGTGATGATGTGGCATCCAGCTACGGTATGGGCGTGTTGACAAGGCGCCAGGTTGACAGAAGAGGAGGAAGTCGGGGGGCTCGTGAAGTCGCTAGTTATTAAGTTGGCGTGTTCCGATCTCCAGCATACCGGCGATCGCCCAGTTGAAGGTGAAGTCGCCAGATGTAAACTCAGGCGACCAAGCGATTGGAGATCGCCAGAGCAAGCACATCGCCGAAGATGAAGGTGGTGCAGATTATGAAGGCGGCCGGTGAGACCACAGGGAAGGTGTACGAAGGCACCCTAACTCGCCAACTCCAGTAGAGATCGCGCTCCCAAGTTAGCTATGCACTGGGCAGTACCATGCATAAATAACTTAGCCAAAAAGAGATTCAGAAGCAGCGCCCAAGTCAAGGAGGCTCCAGATGATGGCACGTGTACGACTGGATGCGAGCCACGTGTCCAGGTCTGTAACTGCCAGGAGAGAGAAAGTAACCAGGTATATAAGAATTCTCAACGAACTTTCTGAGGTACGCACGTTCAGATTATACTCTTTACGCTTGCGAGTTCTAGAGCTTACTGTGAGAGAGAACATTGCACGGTTCCTTGAGATTTCTTGAGTGTTCTTGCTCTTAGTATTTGGTGGTTCGGTCACTGACTTGGGCGTTGGAGTGCGATCGGCCGCAGCGGCGCCGCTCTGTTCTTTTGCAGGTTCTTGAGGTGGATCTTGAAGAAGGACGGAGGTTTGAAGCGGTGCATACGTTGATCCTTTGACGAGGCAGGTTCCAACGTTCTGGTCAACAGGCAGGATCATCTTGATTCTTCTGATTTTAAACATATGGTTGTTTAAAAGAAGATTGATAAAAATAAATAGGAAGAGTTCAACTCATATTCGAGACCTTTGCAAAAAAAAATCATACTACTATTTTTTTGAAAAAAAAAACTTTATATAAAAATAATCTTTTTATATGTTTTATTAATGACTTTCTTTTTTTTTTTTTCTTTCACTGAACCTAATAAATGATAAATCTTTGTATCAAACAAAAGAGTAAGTACTTTATTAGATTATTTCAAGAGGAAATACCTGAAAAATATTCAATCAAAATTTTAAAGCAAACATATTTGTGAGTATATGTTTTGGTCATTCATCCTAAAAACGTAAACACTATGAATTTTTTGGAATAAATTCCATGTGAATTTTTATGGGATTAAAAGATCAAATTGTCTCTCTTATTCTTATCACTCTTGTATTTTTTTTTTTTATTGTTGTTGTCTTTTGTTTTTCTCGTTTTCTTGTCATAGTATAATTTTTGCCTATGTATTATGTTATTGATGGATTTAAAGAAAAAGTGTTATAAATAGTATAATTCAAAAATAACATCCAGATTATATAATTCAAAAATTAAAAAATAATTTTTAATTTATATAATTTTAAAATTTTATTTTATGTGAAAATTGTGCAATTTGAAAGTTACTTTAAATCCAAACTATTCTAGAAGTCATATTTTTTTCATTCAAATCCAAACTATCCTAGAAGTCATATTTTTTTTCATAAAAAAGAGACCTTTAATTGATGTCCATTTTACTCTTATGAATTTTCTTTAATACAATTTTTAGTTTTGGATTCCACAATCAAAAAGTTTCTATATTATACCATTCAAAAAGAACTTTAAACTCAAGGCCAAAGTAGGAATTTTCCTATTTGTGGAAGGGCACACGAAAAATATAGGGTGTAAAATGAGTCTTTTGATGTAATTGCAATGTAAATTTGTTTTGCTTTCATTGGATTGTGTAATTTCGGTTCCATAAGATTATAAACATCATGTTGATGTTTGTTTTTTTACACGTTCAGTGTTATGAACATGTTTTTAAAAGTAAGAATACTATTGTAATAAAATTACTAAAATAAAAATTAATTTTAAAAATAAAAATAATTAGTTATTATTTTATAAACTAAAAATATCATTATTATCTAAAGTAGTTTCTATTATTAATAAAAAAGTATAAAATAGTTTCTAAATTAGTATATAATCATTAACTATTATGGTTTTAGCTACTTAGTATTTTATATTTTAAATTAGTTTTTATTATTCTTCTATTAGAAACTAATTTGAAATATAAAATTTTAGTTAGATAAAATCTAGGTAGTTAATTTAGATACCAATTTAAAAATTATTTTATAAATTTTATTAATAATAAAAACCATTTTAAATACAAATAAATTTTTAATTTTTAGATTAGTATCTAATTTAGTTAATATAGTGATTAATTATTTTTTTTCTCTAAATTTAATTTTTTTTTATTTTTTTAAGTGTACATTTCTTGATAGATTAATTGTATTTTTTGTTTTAAAAAAGCGAGTGTAAGATTCATAAATCGGACTATAAAAGGAATCACACACCATGATATAATATAAAGAATGTTGTTTTAATCTATGCATAATTTTTATGTTTTACTTGTGTGTCCTAATTACGGTTAAACTCAGAGTTCAAGAATAAAAATGGTTTAAAAAGCAATTAATAGGTAGCACATTCTGATTTTCATATTTGATAAGGTGCAGACTTTAATGTCGTGCAGCATTCCAGTGCACATGTGCAATTGCTCCATGACTAGATCTTCCAACAACGTTTTTACCAAATATATAAAAGAAAACACGTTAAAGAGTTTCAACAATAACAACGTTCCTGCATAACAGTACCTAATTGCTTGCTGTCCTTCCAAAAGGAAAAGTGACTACACTGTCATTTTTTATTTGATGACTCGCTTCCCTCCTTTTCCCCGTTTATTACAAAATAAAATTGTTACTCTTAGAAAGATAAGACCTAGAAAACTATTGAATGACTTCGTCTTCTTTCTTTTTTTGGACAGATTACTAGAGCTTCACTGATTCTTCTGGCCTCAATACTACTACTTCAGTCTCAGTCGTCAGGTGTATTCCGAATGAGGGAGGTACCGGCAGAAGGCACTCTGACGATCAAATCAATAAAAAGAATATTCGGCACTCGGGGTGTACAGTGATAATGACATACCTTTATTCTTAGAGTGTGTGCTATTTATTTTATTTTAATGAGTTTACCTTATTGAGTCGAATTAGTGGAGTACTCACACTGAATGGCATATTACCTAATTCTTAATAGTGGTTTAGCCTTACAAACACTGATTTGAACGTTAATGAATTAGGTGTGTCGGTCGACCTGCATGACTGTGCAGGTCTCAATCAGCTCGATCAAGAAGACCGAATCGTGATAATGACCAATCGATCCATACCAATTCAAAAATATATTTTCGTAATCACAATCTAATTTTGTTAAAGATTCTAAATATAAGTAATGTAAGTTAAGTTATGGTTAAAGTCTTATACCAACATCAACAATAATCAACTTGGGATAATGCTGTTGTGAATCACCTTGCCATTATTGCGTGCCCAGTTGGATTATCAAGCTTCTTAACTAAAACATGGGAATAAAGTCACATTACACTACCAAGCACCGTGAATCACTTGAATGTGATGCTTAAAGTAGTTTGGAATTTAGATGAAGATTCTAATATATATATCCACTTTTAATTTTCATTTCTTATCAAGCTTGTGACTTTTGATATCGATGGAGCTCAATTCAATATTATCTTCCAATTTTGTGTTTCCTTCTCAGATTGTCCATGCGGGAAGAACAGGAACCTATTCCTCTTTGCTCTCTAACTTCAACAGCGTTAGATTCTCTAGACAACTCAACTGTTTCGGAGGTAACATTTTCTTTTCCTCTGTACGTGTACGGATAAAAACATGCATGGTTGGTATAATTTTAGGGTTTTTGTATACATAATTTTATGTGTTTTATTTTATTCATCATGGCGTATCTAGAACTTACATTTTGCTATCTTCATTGTCAGGCTTATTTCTAAGGAACTATGAAGCCTTGAATAGCATTTACATGGCTCATAAGACTGTCATGAGTTCAGTTGGTAGAGATAATCTTGCGGCAGAAACGAGTTTCCATCATATGAATGGCATAAATGGCTCGGGTTACAGAAATGTGAGAGTACTTGATGCGTTTGATGATGTGTATGAAGGAATTGTAATTGATTCAGACCGGTTACCAGACGACCCTACTAACTTCGCAGCTATTTTGCGTTTTTCTCTTTCTCATTGGAAAAGGATGGTAACACCTGATACTGATACTGTTGTTAATTCCTCTGAAATTAGCTTCGGTTACTATAACCACAGGAGAAGCGTATATATAATGTAGTTGAGGAATGAAGGGCATGGATATTTTCAATTTTATTTTGTTTGTGATTGCATTTGTTGCCTCATGAAGGATTGACAGAGGCTTATCTGATGATTGCAGGGAAAGAAGGGGATTTGGCTTAGATTGGCTTTAGAGCAATCTGACCTTGTTCCAATAGCTATTAAGGTAACACAACTTGTTGATTGATTACCTAAAAAAGATAACTAATTGGCTATAGAAGTGTTTTGTTTTGCCATATATTCAGTTATTTCCTGTGCTACTAATTATAGAAGAGTTGTTGAACCTATGACTGTGAGGTATCTCATGCTGCTCTCAGGAAGGCTTTGGATACCACCATGCGGAACCAGGATATGTGATGTTAACATACTGGATTCCTGAAGGACCTTGCATGCTTCCAGTCAATGCATCACATCATGTAGGAGTTGGGGGATTTGTCATCAACTACAGCAATGAGGTATTAACATAACAAACTCAAGTAAGATGATACTAAACGAAAAACATAGAAACCCAAACTTCAGTTTATTTTTTCCTTTTCTTCCCCAAAAAAATGATCTCCTTATTCTGCATTTCCTACTAAATTTTTGCGTTTCTGTTATATGATTTCAAACCGTGATTGGCTAAGTTAATTCATTTAATAAGCCTTGCGTTAATATAGTTTCATCTTATAAATTTTTTAAGGTCCTTGTAGTCCAAGAGAAGTACTGTGCTCCTGCAAATCGTGGTCTTTGGAAGATACCAACTGGATTTATTCTACAGGTAGTTAATTTTGAAGGTTCACTTCACCCAAGTTTCTTGAATGCTTCAGAAATAAAAATAGAGGTGGTGGTTTCTCTACATTTTATATTCCAACTCAAAATCTTTACCACTTGTCTTAACTTTTGGCAGTCAGAGGAGATATATGCAGGAGCCGTAAGAGAAGTGAAGGAAGAAACTGGGGTGAGAATGAGATATTTCTCTGGTGTTACTTCATATTAAATTTGTTCTTGCTGCATAATATAGAATCATTGCTTAAAGTTACTGCTTTCTTTTATTGCTTGTTGCCCATGTTGCAGATTTGTACCGAGTTCATTGAAGTCATAGCATTCAGGTAAGAGCAAACTCCATACTCACTTTTATGTAATCTTGAAAGTTTAAATAGCTTTTGATGATTCTGAGTTATATTAAATCCTATTCCCACAAATATTTAACCAATTGAGTACGATGTGATATAAATTGAAAGAATTTCATTACTTGAAAATTTTATCTCGCAAGTGTCAATCAACTAATTACCGAGTCCAGTGTGGTCAAAGGCCTGTTTTAGCTAGACAATACTCACAACGTTGTTAATAAAATGTGCTACAAAGGTTTTTCATTGCATGGTGGCAGTAGTTTTCTTGTAATTTTCTTAACCTACAAAGTTTGATTGATTGCATCATCAATTCCAGACATGCACATAAGGTGGCATTTGAAAAGTCAGATCTGTTCTTCATCTGCATGTTAAGACCCCTGTCAGCTGATATCATTGTTGATGATCCTGAAATTGAAGCTGCGAAGGTTAGATAATCTTACTCATTGACAATGACAAATGAAAACGACCAATTAAGATCGAGTAGCCTTTCTTTTCCATTCTCTCAAACTTGCTGGAGATAAATCACACATCCACTAAGAGGAATATTAGTCCATAGCATAAAATGATTAGTGTAACACTGTTTTTATACATTCGAGTCACTTGTTTGTTATACTGTTTTTCATGCATACAGAAATAATTTGTAACACTAAATTACTTATCTAATTCTAGAAATTGGATCTGAGATGGGACACTGACAAACTGATTCCTGTCCAACCATGGTTTTGGGTTTCTCACGAATCATGATTGTTTTGCTAATTCAGAATAGTTGATGTGATGTCATGCAGTGGATGCCTCTGGTTGAGTTTGTAGAGCAACCACTTATCCAAGAAGATTCGATGTTCAAGAAGATCATAGATATCTGTATTGCTTGTGTTGAGAAGCGCTACAGTGGCCAATCTGCACATCACATGCTTTCCAAATTTGATGGCAAGTCATCTTCCCTGTACTATAATGTCATCAACATGGAAGATAGCCACTGTATTGGCAATTAAAGCACTCAAAACTCAAAAGCATGTGCAAGTGCTTTTAGCTCACTATACTACTTTAATTCTTCTCAAATTTGAGCAACAAGTTGATACCTGAGATAACCTTAAACTCTAGATAGTGATGCCTAATTTGTCAAGTAATGAAACTGAGATTTTACATACATGATGGCTTTAAGAGCAACGATGAATGGAGCATGCGTAACTGTCACACTTGTTCAGTTGTTCCTCGTTCACTGATCACGCCTTTGCAGTGGAAATTTTCATTGTGTACGTTCCGACTTGAGCCAAGCAAAATGATTGTTGATCCATCACGTAACATTCCCTTCCCAAAAAAAAAACAAGAAATTGTCTAAAGAAACCCAAATAGAAAACAATCAAGAGAAGAGATGATATTTCCACAACATACAGTAGCATCATAAGTGTTAATGTGCATGTTGCCATCAGGTTGTTGTTTTTTACATAGTAAATGAAAAAGTAAATCTTAATTTTTACTTATACATATGTCGACAAAAAATATGTAACGTACGTCCTATCAGACCAAAGTGTTGGATGTGAGCCTGTCTTAAAGAACCTAACAGTTACTTGTGTTTTGTCTTATATATTGGACGTGACGCTGAACCAAGTCTTTGATTGGTTAGATGCAGCTCATTGAGATTGTTACGTTTTGATTTTTTTTTCCATCATTAACTTATTTATTACAGACATTATCCCATGAATGAGACTCGCAACAACGTGTCTATAGTTGTTTTTGGCATATTAAAACCCACCTTAATTAATTAACATTGTAAGGTGTCCGATGGCATGAAATTTAAAAATGAACAAGTTGTGACCTGTAGCTTCATGTTCTGCCATGACATTGCGTTCACCTAAAAATTGCCACTGAATTTGTAGTCAACATAGCGAAGAACTTGGAGTAGGTTGGCTTCTTCTCCCAACCAGGGAACGACAGCATCATGTGAGAAAATTCAGAGCTTCATCCATAACAAAGAAAATTCAAGACCTCATTATTAAGCTTCAATCATTTTCTAACCAAAATGGTGGTCCATGCTTTACAATTTTCATTCAACAAAACTATGTAACAACATTCATCATAGTAAATCTTCACTATTTCAATCACTCGCAAATATAAATAATGCCAAAATATTATAGAAAAAAAAAAGGCATGCTTGTAATTGGTCCTAAAATATTTTGCTTATCATTGTCATAATTATATTTATGTTTACAATAATTCATAACCATTTGTCATTTAATATAATTAAAAAAATCACAACTGTGTTTTTTACTTCAGAAAAGTTTTTTTTATGATATTTGATCAAGACCCAAATTGGAGCATGTTAATAATTTTGTTCTTTCATCTTATTGTTTATCTATAAGTTTAGAATTCTGGTTAATTTTTTTCCTAGCTACTCTTATCTTTAAGAAATCACCTTTAACTTTTTTTTCACCATACTTTAAGTGAATAATATTATTTTACACATTAACTAATCATTAGATCATACACTCAATACCTCAAGTTGTTCCAAATTTATATGTATCCCAAAGTGTGCAAAGCTTCTCAACCTCAAGTAAACAAAAAGTTTATGTAATATATTTAGGCACTTAAGATAAGATTAGTTCAAATTTTCTTATTAAATTTTAATTATACAAAGGTAAAGGTAGTGAATTATATTTTTTATTTATATATTATAACACAAAATTAGTTGTAGTTTATGATTTAAATTTTAAATCAGATATTTATAATATAAAAATGATTGAAATAGTTTTTTTTACAGAAAAAATTTATTCATTTTGATATTTTACTTCTTCAACTCGTTAAAAGTAGTTATAGTGAATATTATCCTCTAATTAAAACAATAATGAATCTTAAAAAAAAATTAATAATCTTTAAAAAAAATTAACAATCATTTCATATATTCATTTTAATTATTTTTATACTATAAATATATGAATGATTTAAAATTTTGAACCAAAAATAAAATAAAATAATTATAATATTGCATGAAAAAATATATATATTTAACCTTAAATTTAATAGTGTTTGGCAAGAGAACAGAAGAATCACTATTGGAGTAAAGTAGGAAAGAAAAATAAGAAAGGTGGTAAGAATAAATCTTATTATCCAGTTATAAATTCAGGCAACCGAACTGTGAACTAAAATAATGACGGCAAAGCCACTAAACCCAAAACCAACCTAATTTCAAGCACCAAAATTTCCATATCCAACTTTCATCCCCAATTCCTCTTCAATTATCAATCCCCACTCCTAGGTAACTTTCTCTTCCCTTTATAGGGCTTCTTTTTTCAGCGATCATGCTCTACACCTTCAATGCTCTCACTTTTTCATTGCATTTTCCAAATATGTGTGCATTTCATCAAATTGAATTCTCACTTTTATATTTCCACCGCAAATTGAATCTCTTGGTTTTGATTAATTGATGCTTCTACAGGTTTTTAACGGGAGGAGGATGGGGATGTGAATTGTAATTGAAGAAGGGGGGAGGAGGGAGAACACCGTCGAGACCACAATGCGGTGGTTTCCGTTGAGTACAACTTCAAACTCGGAAAGAGAACGGGATAGAGAGAATAATACTACTCGTGCTTCGGTGTATCTCAATGTATATGATCTTACTCCCATAAACAATTATCTTTACATGCTTGGCCTTGGAATATTTCATTCGGGTATACAAGGTTTGTGACTGTTTTCCTTGTACTTCCTTTCCTGTTCTTTTTTCCTATCCTTGTATGGATCTTGTTTCTGTTCTTTTTCTTGTCTCCGCTTATTACAAAATTTAGCTGGGTTGAAGGTTACATACCACTTATGAATGAGAGAATCACTTCAATTCACAGTTTATTAGAGCAAAGAACTTGCCCCACTAAATGAGATTAAATGTCACCACCATTCGGCTCAGTTAGAAACCAAAGCTTGAGGAATATTGTTTAGCATGAGATCTCTTTTGACTGCTTCTTCCAACGTCTTTATTGGTCTCCCTTCTTCTTTCTTCATTTATATTGGACTAACAGTCAAGCAATATACTCTACTCACAATTAAGGAGAAGGGCTGTGTTAGGCCTTCTGCAACCAACGTATAACTTGCTGATGTTCCGAACATGAATTTACAGTTTATCACTGCTAACAATATTTTATTATTAAAAGAGAAATAAAGTGTAATTCAAAGCGAAGTTGTTGTATTATAAATGAAGTCGCTGTGTGCATTGTACCTGAAACGAGGCAGGTGTGTTAGAAAGTACATTATTAGCCAGCATTGCGTGTTATTTGGATCGCATGGTGATGTACCAAGCAGCCGTTAGTTTGGCACCTTAATTTTTTTACTAAATAAGTGATTTATTTTGCACTCATATTATCTCTTTATTCATCCATGTATTTTCAAATTTCTCTCTCCCCCTCACCTAGTTTTCCGTAATTAGTCTATTTTGGGATTGTTTGTGTACTTAAAGTCCCTCAGTGATGAATTTATGAACCATAGGGTAAATGGTGTAGTCAATATTTTTGACAAGCAAATACAAGCATTCCACTGAATATTGATGTGTGAGCCATTTTAGTCCAGGTCATCATACTAAAAGCGTAACACATTATGTATAGAGTAGTTGATGGATTAGCAAATGTGTAATTTAATAGTTTAAAGGAAGACAAGACTAGGTGACTTGTACCTTCTTTTTCTTTGATTTTCCGCTTATGTTTGATTACTGTAGTTGTTTAGAGGCTAGCTACTATTGTAATATCTAAAATGTGCTTTTTGGTACTGTGACCAAACTTGGTTACATGTTCTATTTTGAATTTAGTTAGTTGGCTGGATAGAACCTTCTCCCCTGAACAAATTGTTGACAAGGAGCTTGGATGTACATGAATATTTGTCTTGTTTTATTTATTTTTTTGTTTTTTAATACAATCTGGCAACAACTTTAAGCTTATTGTTTTCATGAACAGTGCATGATATTGAATATGGCTTTGGAGCACATGAATATCCAAGTAGTGGTGTGTTTGAAGTGGAGCCTAGAAGCTGCCCTGGCTTCATCTTCAGACGATCAGTGTTGTTGGGCAGGACTGATATGTCTAATTCAGATTTTCGATCTTTCATTGAGCGCCTGTCAGCGAAATATCATGGAGACACTTATCATCTTATTGCAAAAAACTGCAACCATTTTACAGATGAAGTTTGCCAGCATCTAACAGGAAGTCCTATCCCTGGATGGGTAAATCGTATGGCTCGTGTGGGTGAGAATCTTTATGCTCGCCTATTCTTATTGTAAATCACAATTTGATTTGCATGAATAATGCACATGTATATACCTCTTCTTTTTTGTTTTAAGAAAATATGGTCCTGGTTGCACCAATGTGAATTTCACATTACAACTGAAATAGGTTATATGGGGACAAGGGAAACTAGAATGTTTACATTGGGTTTCATTTTATGAATCTGGTGATTATGGAGACTACTTTTGTTCTCATCTAATCATGTGTGATTTAATCATGTAGGTTCTTTCTGCAATTGTCTTCTGCCAGAAAGCCTCCAGGTTGCCGCAGTTAGACATCACCCAGAACCGCTTGCATTTTCTGGTAAGATACTAGAATTGTAATGGTCCAAATTGATTCACGTTTTATGGGTTTGATTGAATAAACTTCTCTACTTGATTTATGGGTCCAAATACATTCAAATTGCTCCGACAAGATTTTTTTTTACTTGAACATATTTAATATTTTTTTTTGCCCCCTAATAAAAGAATAGGTGTTGCTCCCATGAGACATTTGTTTTTTAAAATAAATGTAGAAATTAAAAGAAATAAAAGAGAATAAATTTATGCTAATTTTATTACTTTGATAATATTGTCTCTGCTTGCTGCTGTTCTTTGGAAACAAAATTATCATCCCTCATCTCTACTTGCATATTTCCTTTTCACTGGAGACCAGTCTCTCAAAATATTTTAATAATATTGACAATTAAATTATACAATACTCTCAAAATATGGAAGTATGTAGAGGGCAATTATAATTTGTAGGAACTTAGGTATTTTGGATTTTTTTTTATCATTATATTATATATTTTGTAAAAAGCATTTTTTTATAAAAAATATTATTGATTAATCTCTTGTCCTCACAATTTTTATTTTTTTTAATCCACCACTGTATGTAAGCCTGGTATGGATTTTTATATAAAGTCCGTTTTAATACTTGTGTTAAAAAGGTTGAAGAAAGTATGGACTTCATCATGAACCGAGAAGTAAATGGGGCTTTATTTCTTCCCTTGCGAAAATATACATGGACACATATTTGACATTTTAAAACACTTTGATTAATTATTGAATAATTTGCTTTTGAATTCCTGCAATATCTCGAAGATATCCAGCAAAAAATTGTGGTGTTTTGTATAATATAAATTCTGTTGTTGCCTTGTTCGTTGGATCTTGTAGTATAATGGAGTCTGGCTCCTTGTTCCATAGCTTGATTTTAACTAAACCATGTGATGAAGGATCTAAATTTCCACCATTGCAGATGATGATGGATCAGGATCTGATGGTCATTCTGCATCCATTGAGAGTGAAGAGGATGAGCCCAATCACCATTTGCTAACTGCACCAAATGGTGATGTTGCCTTTCTAAAGGAAAAACCAGTTCGGCTGGCGCGGGAGCACCTATGATTTTAATTGGTTTACCTTTTGTTTTATATTCTTTCTTTGTTCTCTTGGCTTGTACCTATCTATGATCCTAGCTTTAGTGCATCGAGTTTCTCAAGTGCAATATTTAAGACTCAAAATGCATGCTTTGTAGAACAAAGACTATAATCTGTTGTATGTCCTGTACGTGTCAAAATAGACTGGTTAGGAGTACAGACAAAAATGTTTGGGTATACTGTTAAATCTGATTGAGCAATTCCTTTGCCAATCCATCTTTTTTGTAAGGCACAAAATGACTAATTCATGTAAATCTCTTGTTTGCTCCTTATATGAATGAAAATTTATCAGTTGTGATTTGGACCTGCATCAGTTGAAAGTGTCACGCAAAGGTGGATGCTCTATTTTGCTTTTATAATGACAACTGCTCTAAAGATAGATTCGTGGTAAGTATGTAGAGATGCGAGTTGCTCATTCGTAGCAAACACGTTGTTAAGTGCTTATATTAATTTTACGCTAGTCCTGATTTTTCCCATTCTTTCTTCTTCATACAGGCACTCCCTGAGTTCTTCCATCTTCTGCCTTACAGATCCCTCCATTATGGACATAACCCTCAATATATCAGTTTCTATTAAGCAATTCATTCATTCAAAATTATTACTACAATTTAGGTTTTACTGTGGATGATGAGTTGACGGAATTCAACGACTTTAGATTAGTTACTTGCTTTCATCTTCCTCCTAGGAAGCTAAAAATAGTCTGCTGATCGTGCCCTGGATTCTTAATATAATTTTCTTTCCTTTTTAAGAGCTATATTTTATATTCGGATACCATTATCTTTAGCCGATTGGTTTATATGGTAGTAATTTTTAAGTGACTTAACATAAATATTCCTAAATTGCATAATGTCCAAAACCGTTGACAAAGATGACTACTCCAAGTCAAGCAAATTAGCCACAGAGAAATTTAGTTAAAATAGTGGAAGAAGTACGACTTGGGTGGCAAGCCCCTAGCTGCAAGGCGCTGAATTGGTCAACAATTGAAGTTTGGACACTTGATGTGACTTTTGAAAAGTTTATTCTACCTGTTTGTTTCTTTACAAATTGCTTAAGTAGCCCCCATCTGAAGCTTGTTGAAGCCTGCAAGAAACCAATGCTTACTATTCTTTTTGCAGAGTTCTTCTAGGCGGCTGAGGTTTCTTTACTGTATCTATTTGTTTATCTTGGTCTTCATCCTCCCCACCAACAGGTACTTCATTATTGACTTGGAAAAATAAAACGCCTCATATAGTCTATTGCCTTGGTAAACTTGACCCTGCATCCTCTGCAGTCCCAAGTGATGGGTGGATTCATCATTCTCTTCCTCTTATGTGTTCTCAGCTTCCAAAGCTCTGTTCTTAAGGTGACTCATGCAAGGTTCCAAGCAACGAAGTGCGGAGATGCAGGTCCTGACATCCACTATCCATATAAGATAAAAGGTCAGCACCAACACACTGATTCCCTTCCTGGTTTTGAGCTTCTTTGCAAAGATAACCTCACCACCATCCACTTTCCATCTTATGGAGATTTAGAAGTGAAGTCTATTTCCTATGACACCAAAAATATTCACCTCCTTGACCCCAAAAAATGTGTCCATCATGTCTTTCTGAACCTCAATCTCTCCCTCACTCCGTTCCACTATTTTTATGTTCTGAAAAACTATACATACCTCAATTGCTCGACCGCCCTTCCACCTCCTTTCGTGGAGGTTCCATGTTTAAGTGCTGCTAGTTATCATGTATACACAGTTGACTCTGCACTACCTGTGCCGGGTTCATGTGAAGGAGTCAAAACCGTTGCCATTCCTTTTGCATATAGCCCTTATCTCTCGGACAGTATACTTGGTCTCAGATTAACATGGGACATGAGTGAAACTGAAGACAGCAAAACAATAAACCATACTAGAGGTTCCCACACATCGCGTAACTTAGGTAAATTAAACTATTTCTTTTTCTTCCTTGCTCCTTGTTGAAAATTTGGATTGAATAGTTTTGACATCACTGTTTCTTTAGATTACTCTTTAGTTTACAAATTTCTTTATTGTTGTGCTGTGCAGTTATTGGGTCCAGCATGTGTGTTTTTGTGATGGTAATGTTATTGCTTATAAGCACAAAGATTCGTGTGGCCGCGAGGAATAACCATCAGAAAGAAGAGCAGTTATTGCATAGTTAGACGGATTTCTAGCAGACAGCAGTAAAAGACTTTTTCAACACTATTCCTGTAGTTACATAATATTTTTTATATCACTTCTACCTTCTCTTTTTTTCTCTCTTCCTGTAATATGACGTTACTTGTACCTGTTACATTTCCCACTAAAATATATATATTTTCTTCTTATCTCACGTCAGGGGAAACCTAGCACACAATATACGATATTAAAAAATTGCTCGTTACATATATTACTACACAAGTAAATCATCGATTTGTTTCTTGAACGAGTGAGACATTGTGTATTTAATAATTTATTGCTCAATTATAAAAAAGTACAAAATGATCTTTGAATATTATTACTTATTGACAAAATCATCACTGATTTAAGATCAAAATTGGTTCTTGACCTTATATTTTAATGAAGAAATGATTCCACAAAACTTAGTAGCAGGAGATAATTATGTGAGTTTTTATAAATTAGGACTGAATCATTTTTTTTGGATCTTGATTAAATTGACAGTGGAAATTGACCATTTATCTGGTTACAATCAGTGAGGAAATGAAAGAAGGGAGATGATTACACTACACTCAATGAGAATGGTGAAAATAGAAGCCAATTTATACATACTTAGGGTAGGGGACACCTTTGTTAATCTGTAACAAATTGACGGGGGTAGGTAATGGCAATTGTGCTGTATTAATAAATGAAAAAAATAATAATTAACTGTTTTGATTTTGCAACACGGGATTTAGATTTTTCACAAGATTAATTAAGAAGTTGGATTTTTTACTCAAAACAGATCGGCAGATTCTTCCTGCACCCTCACAAGGTTGCGCAAAGACAAAACTGTACATTTTTTTTTGTATTCTGGATTATGAAATCCGGTAAATTTTCGGATTGACGCTTCCAGTAAATTTTCGGATTGGCGCATCCAGTAATCTTCCGGATTGATGCTTCCGGTAGTACATGAATAATAGTGTCAATTCAAAATAAAAAAATACAAAACATCCATAATTGAAAAAACCATTCCGGATTTGTCAATCCGTAATTCAAAATATGCATTCCGGATTCAGAAATCCATAATTAAAAAAAATCATTCTGGATCCACCAATCCGTAATAGAAATTAGGCTTCCGGATTCAGAAATCCGAAAATCAATAATTTATGCAAACTTTGCTTCTGGAACACCCCCTCATCCAGAATGCACCATGATTCACTTCCGGATTGATGAATCCGTAGCACACTCCCAAATCCCGAAATTGTGGGGTCAATTTCGGAATTTACAAAATTGTGGGGGTGCAGGAAGAAAAATGCAGGGGTGCAGGAAGAAACTGCCAAACAGATCCGGATAATAGATTTTTCGGCCCAATTTCTAGCCTAGTAACTTTAGGCAATTTCTTCCTGCACCTTTACAAATTTCTTCCTGCACCCTTCACTTTCTGAAAAGACTGTTTTACTCCCTGTTATTTCCAAAATATTTCCAGAACCACTTTTCTGAAACATGTTTTATGAATTTTGGATTTATAAATACAGAAATAAAAAAAATTTGTTCTGGCAAAGATATTCCGGAATGATTTTTTGTCTTCTGGATTTTTTATTCCAAAAAACAGATAAACAAAAATAGAGTAACTTCGTTATTTTTAAAGAATGTAGACGTGCAGAATGAAAAGTATAGAGGTGCAGGAAGGAACACCCTAACTTTATCAGCAACTCTTTTCTGAAGGCCCATTTAAGTTACCAAAGCTCGAAAAAAATACTTTATTAACTATAATTTAAAAGCTCAATGAAATTACCAATCACATATGTTTTGTGGGCACATTTATAATTTTATTATACATGTGTACATTAAATTATCTTTTATATTTTTTTATTTTCAATTTTTAACTCATTTCTTTTTAATAATAGTAAACTAAATTTATTGAATATATTAGCTTTAATTTTATACTATTAGTTAATATGATATCTGCTCACCGATTTTGTCTAGATTTGGAGTTTTTTTTTAAAAAAAAAATCATGTGGATTTAATTCTTCTTATTTTAACTGGACTTTTGTAATTACAATTATTATACTAATAGGAGTCCACGTTTAATTAGAAGTTTACTTGTAGGTTATATAAGAGCATGTATGGACACAAAAATCATTTCTTTATTTTTTTAGTTTTAAAAATTGTCTCTTCATTTCTTTTGATTTTATTGTTGTATTTTTATTCATGAAAAACTAATTCTAAAGAATTAATCCATGAAATCAAGATGAAACAAACAAGAGTTTTACACTAATAGTTTAGAACTTTAATTTTGTACTGTTATTTTTTAAATTTGGTTTTGCACTTTATGTTTTGTAATTTGCTTGCGATCTTAGAAATCAAATGAATCTTGATTTGGTAATTATATATGAATTAGATTAAATGATATTTTGATTTTTTTCATATAACTAATTTAATTGATTAATTAGATAATTAATTGTTTAAATTGAATGTATTATAAGATGAATTGTTTGTTTCTATTTTAATTGACTTTTTCATATTCTTAATTTTCGTTTTTACAATTTGTTTACGTATTTATTTTTTTATTCTACATTTTCCACTCTCTTAACCCCAATTTTAATTTGTACGAAAAATAATATTAAAGATTAAATACAACTAATAAACATTCTTTGAAAATTGACCTAAATTATATTTTATATTATATATTTTAAAGAAAACCTAAAATCTTTTATTTAAAAGTCAACATTAATATCAATCACCTAATTTAATTAAGTGCGATGATCCATTGATACTAAATGTTTATTTTGAAATTTTTAAGAATTACAATTGCAACAACAACAAATTTAAAATATAATATAAACAAAAAATCTTTTGTCATTGAAGTCAACGGAAACATTTTTTTTAAAGAATTATTAAATTTTATAACATCTCAATTTTTACTAATTTTTATATACAAAGTACTTAGAAAAATATATTTAAAATGTAAAGGGAATTAAAAATTAATCAAATATTCAGTTTTAGAACATTTTTAAAAAATTGTACTTTTTTTATCAGTAATAAAAAATAAATAAATGGGAACGGTCCAACCTTTATACATAAATAGCTAGCGCCTTATCAATTTACAACCAAAAAACACCTTCCAACTTAAATAAGGAACAACCAAAGCAACTCAAGAAAGCATTAAACAACCAGTCTCATACAATCCGCTGGATTCTAAAAAATTCTACTTGAAAATCTAAAAGAAGCTAAATGATTTTAATATTAGAAAATATTAACTTACTTATGTTAGTATTAGTACTCTATAATAATAGTTAGAATTCAAAATAATTTTTCAATTTTTTTGAAATATTATTTATGAAATGTAGTTTATATTAACCATCAAAATTATATCTCAATGTTTAAAAGCATATTTCTCAATCTGTCATAGATGTACATCAAGTTTTGGACCCTAAAATTTTCATATAAAAAAAACACAAAATGTACTCTTGGATTCTATAAACAAAATTATTTGTGTTGCCTTGGTCTTCAAAAAGTTTTGTTAATACAAATTCTTTTATAAAACATTCACAGATTAAATAAATAAATAAATAAAAATCAACTATTGAATTAATATATTTATTGTTTGTTAAATGCTATATCTGCCAACTAAACCAACTACCCAGTTAAATAAAGATTTGTTGGTTGGTAGTGGTATTGTGTTCATTTAATCCATTCAGATTGAAATTTCCTCCCATTTTTTCATCATAAGTCAAACAAATAAGTGTAAATAGCATCAATCATTAGTGTGCTACTCACTTAATTTCTTCTTTGTCATTTATGATTCATAACAAAAAGTTCCTTATCCATTACAGCTCATAACACATCATAATGAAATTTCACTACTTTTTTATACTATTTTATAACATTAAAATATACCTATTTTGTAACTCAATTATTTCAAAGAAAAGTTTCGTTGTAATCCTTTCAAAAGCCTTTCAATTTTTTTAGTATAAAATAATAGTTTTTTTTTTAATTTTTAAAATATATTTTCAGACAATATTCCTACTTATAATTACAAATAATTAAACATAATATCATCCATGTTGAAAAAAGTCATAGAAATTATTTTGTTTAAATATATGTTAATTAAATATTTTTTATCAATATATCACAGTTTTAAGATTTTGTCCTACATAATATTTTTTTTATAATAGTTAACCTTAATATAAATATTAATATTTTTAAAATAAAATGTTTAAAATAAAACCCTTTTAGCTCTCTTTCTTCCCTTTCTTGTTTGGTGGTGCACGCTACCAATCTCAATCCAACAAGTAGCAGTTAGCAGTTGCTGGTAGCCTTCACTAACAGAAAACTTCCCTTTTCTTAATCTCACAGAATCACACACTTGTTCTGTTTCTACCGTTATGGCTCTTTCTTCAATATCTTTTCTCTTCTTCTTCTCCTCCTTCATCTTCTCCGTCTCACACTCCATACCCTTCATTGTTATTCATGGTAATTCTTTTTTTTCTTTTCAGTTTTCCAATCTGTTTATATAACCAGTGTAGTCTTGTTGCTTATTGTCTTGATTGAACTTACTAGGGAGTTCAATTATCATTAATTTGTTGAGATTTTCATTTCATATTATGTCCTTGTTTGATGGGGTTGAGGAAAGTGTCTTCCTTTTGCTCAAGTGGGGATTCTAACGAATCAGTAGATATTTAAAAATAAATAAACTTTTTTCATTGTACACTTTTTTTCCTACCCTATTTGTAGTTAATCAACTGTCTTAGATTACGTTTGACCAAAAATATTGAAATAACCTGATTCAGTTCGGAAAGATGCAGCATTGTATTTTGGAATTTTTTTGAAGTCTGATTTACCTGGTTGTGCTTGGATTCTAGTGTTGGTATATCATGTTTTTTAGTTGAATTATAGAGTACACTGATTCTTGATTGCAGGAATTGGGGATCAGTGCTCTAACCGCGGATTGAAAAAATTCACTCAGGAATTGAGCAGTTTTTCTGGTGTTGAAGGATACTGCATGTATGTTCGTATAACTTTTTGTATTAATTTCTTATAATCTTCCCTGGTCTATTTTTATCCTCTGAAAGTAGACTGTAACGTAATGTTGATTTCACAACTAATAAAGTTTCCCTATTTCTTCAGCGAGATTGGCAATGGATCATGGGATTCATGGTTTGTGTCTTTGAAAGAGCAGGTAATAGGTCAGAAGGATTTGCCGTATTGGAGGTATTGTCAGTATTGAATATTTTCTAAATTATCATGTTTTCTGTGTCTGCAGGCTGAGATTGTTTGCGAAAAGGTGATAAAAGGATTTCTGCTATGTTGTGGTACTGATAACACTTCACATTTCTAGGCTTTTCAATTTAAACTTGCTACTCCACTTCCAACCATGTACAGGTGAAGCAAATGAAAGAATTGAAGGAAGGGTACAACATTGTTGGACTTTCCCAGGTAAAGCACGAGAGTTAGGATTTTATTCATTTTTCCTCTTGTTATGTTCATGGAAAGTGGATTCATAGTGGGATGAGACTTTAGTTTTTGTAGTAGAGTGCAAAAGAGTGCTGGTTATGTCTCTATCATATTAGAAAGCATTTGATCATTGTAACATCACAAAATTAAAAGGAAAGATATTTGATGGCGTCAACAAAGTGAGGAATTTATATTGAGAGAACCATGTTCGTTTCTAGTAAAAACTGAAGTTGAGTAGAGTTTCTTAAGCTTTATTAAATTTCTAAACCATCCAATGAAATTATATAAATTACCTTAGTCACCATTCAGCTTCATCAGTGATCTTCTTTTGAATGCCAAGATATTTGTATTCCTCTTTCTTTGCTGCATTACCACAAACCCTTGCAGTCAAAGCACATCCTTGACATAGTTGTGTCTGTGCTTTAAGGCTTGCTTTATGAAAAAAAAATGTCGTTTATTGTCAGCTGCAAAGGCTTGAACAAGGCAAGTCCCCTTGGCAAAATATATGGTGATTGGTGAAGATTATATTTTCACTTTATTCGTCGCGCTTATGTATATTTTTTAGCATGTTTTCAAGAAGTTGTGATAACGTTTTAAACACCTCACATTGTTTATGTACTTATTTTACTGAAAAGAGTGATCGATATACTATTGGGGCAGATCACCAATATCCAATCTTCATCTTCATTCTTTTTTATTCATTCTTGAATTTCTCATCTTACAGGGCAATTTAATTGGTCGAGGCGTTGTGGAATTTTGTGAAGGAGGACCTCCAGTAAGAATCCACAAGTTTAGATGTGCAATTCTTTTTTCAATTCTCGTAACTTACTGTTTTATCTGTGTTTCTGCATATTCCACTGTTAATTGTACTTATACATTTTCATAATCAGAAATACACTAGAGAATTATTCGGTTTCCTGGAAATATTAATTAGGAAGTGTAGTCCATAATTGAGAGGCAATAACTCAAATTATAGGATTTTACCAGTTCTCTGTTTTAAAGTGAGGGATTCAGTTCAAAGAAAATAAGTGACTGGTACAAGAAAATGCAGAGATTATTTCTGACAAATTCATGGTTTGTTATACATTTGCACATGCATTTTTCCATTTACAATTGAAGCTTTCTTTTAACCTATGTAGTTTTAGTTTCATCTTTCATTGTTTCTAATTATGAGGATAGAAATAAAAATGCTATTCTTTTACTTTCAAAATGTTATTCATCTTTCGTTGTTTCAAAATAAGAAATGGAAAAGCTATTCATGTTCTTTCAAAATGTATCAATTTAGTTCCTTCTTATTGTTCTTCTCTTCTTTCTTGCATCTTTGTAAGTATTCCTCTTTCTCCCTCTCTCAGTATTCTTCTTCTTCTCTGTATATTTAGTCTCTATAAAATCCCATCCTTGTCAACTTATTCATGGGATTTCTTCTTTCTTATTTTTGAAACAGGTGAAAAACTTCGTCTCTTTAGGAGGCCCTCATGCTGGCACCGCTTCAGTTCCCCTGTGTGGTGTGAGTATCATTGTGTTTTTTTCTTTCCTTAATTTTTTATATCATGAAAGAGTGAAACAATATAAATTTTAATCTTTTTGTAGAGTGTTATCAAATAAAATTTTAAAACTCTTGCATTTTGTTTTGTTTTATATCCACATATATGCACTCCTTCCTTTTACAGCGTACTTTAGGTTCACTATTTAGGTAATGCCCCATGTTATGGTTGTCTGCAACATATTACAACATTTAACTTGATGTCATGTCTCTGAAGATGATTGGTCATGGTGCTAATATCTGCAAAAGAACAAATTAGAAAAATTCAATATATATATTAAGCTTCTATTTTGCCTAGTTCTAATGATTTTTTATGGTGTTGTTTCAACAGTCAGGTATCTTTTGTATTCTTGCAGACCAACTCATCAAAGGAGAGGTTTACAGTAGCTATATTCAAGTATTATTCATTTCCATCTTTTATCTGATCTTTACTCTCTCTTCATTTTACAGTATTTTCCTTTTTTTGATATATTTTGTAGCATATTATGGTGCACTTTTACTCATTGTCTCATTATATTGGCATAGCATTAATTTTCTTGCACACTTTACTCTCTGACCTACTTCAATTTTTAAAATATTGCAGGAACACTTGGCTCCTAGTGGATATCTTAAATTACCGAATGTGAGTTAGACTCAGCTAAATAGTTTAGAAGATGACTTATTTATTTGTCTAACAGTGCAAATTGAGTAATAAAAGTCATCCTTGGTAGTTACTTTGCTTAGGTCCTTGTTTTTACTCACTATTAATTACACAATAATTCCTTTTTATGTATCTTAGTTATTCATTTGCTCTAAATTTTCTCAAAACCATGAAATGGTATAAATTTTGATTTCAGGCCATACCTGATTATTTGGAGAACTGTAGATTTCTTCCAGTGCTTAACAATGAAATACCAGATAAGAGAAATTCCACTTACAAGGAAAGATTTAGTAGCTTGCAGAATTTGGTACTCATCATGGTAAGTCCTTTAAAATCACTTTTGTTGATTTGATATTATGAGTAGAATATTTGATATTATCTTGTTATGTTATACACATTAACAGTTTGAGCACGACACTGTTTTAATACCAAAGGAAACTTCCTGGTTTGGATATTACCCAGATGGCTACTTCAACCCGATTTTACCACCACAATCAGTATGATCCTTAATCCAATTTCGATTTTTTATATCCTGTACTTTGGAAGTCATATTACATCAAATAAGCAAAAAATAACTAGGTGACACCTTTGTCAAACAAGCTTTGGTGCAAGGCTTCTTACTATAATAGACCTATTGATTTTGTTTTATTCTATTAATCTGTTTCACAGACACAACTCTACATTGAGGATTGGATAGGCTTAAGAACTCTAGATGAAGCTGGTAAGGTTCACTTCATTAGTGTTCCAGGAAAGCATCTTGGAATCTCCGAACCGGATATGAAAAAGTATGTAGTGCCATATTTGAAGGGTCAAACATCCCTAGAAGCTAGGTTCAGCATGAGAGGAGTTAATCAGAAAGTTATTCAAAGCAACATGATGGAGGTAGAAGAACCATCAACCACTCCATTACTTGATGGCTCATTATCATATTCCTGGCCTGCACCATTCAAGACTTTCATTGGTGAATTTATTGGCATTAACCAAGAGGAATCTACATAAAGGAAACAACCACATTACACTTCATTGTTAAACTAAGTCTATTCAATTGAACAAAAATGTGTGTGGATGGTGACTGATTAAAAAAGTTGCATCATATTAGCATAAGAGTATCATATGTTGACATTAGTTTAGGGCTGTTCCTTCCTCCACTCTTACATTCTTTGAAATATCCAAATTACCCTTCACAGTTTTGGATGATTCTAGAATAGGAGTGTTTCATAAGCAAAATATGTTTTTGGAATAAGAAATTCAGAAGGCAAAAATTATTCTAGAATATTCTTTTCTGAACACATTTTTTTAACTTTTAGAATGGTAAATTCAGAATTCATAAAATGTGTTTAGAAAATTTCGAAAAGAATAATCCGGAAGTCATTTTTAAGAAGGGTAAAACAGTTTTTTCAAAAAATGATGGGTGCAGGAAGAAACATCTTTAATTTAGTCATAGAAGCTGGACCCAAATAATTTTTGGTTTAATGAGGAGGTTATGATTAGATTAACTTGGATCCAACCACTAAATCTAAGACCCATTTTGGGGTGGGTGTTTTTCTTTTTACCCAAAGTATTTTTTTTGTTTCGTCTCCCATTCAATTTGGAACTGATATTACAGAATGTAAAAATATATATGTTTCAGAAAAAAAGATTTCAAAATAAATAGAAATCACCCAATAAATATGTTGAGTGCAGAAAGTTAGATTTACCATTTTTGTTATGGTCTTTAATTTCTTTAAAAAACTAACCAAAATCTCCTTTCGTTCATAATGCAGAGCTGATCCAAATTAAACTAGTTACTATGACATCCGTTATATAATTTAAAAAGTTTTAATCCTTTTTTAACAAATATAGGTAAATTAGTTTGCATTTTGTTAACTATCTAGGTGAACTAATATAGTGATGTAATTTAAGTAAATGAATCATTTTTTAAGTTTTATGCATGGCATTTAATAGCACGTTGAAAATGAATAAGTAATACAAATGCATATCCAGATTCAGCACTAAAACTTGCATAATCAAATTTTAAAATGTATATAGTTCTGATTTTAAAAAGTTCTATTAAACTTTTCCTGGGACAACTTTCGACAACTAACAAACTCTTTTGTAAACTAATTTTCATAGATGGATACTTTTGAAAGTTTAAAGCAAAAAAAAAAATTAAAGACTAAATCATACATGTAATTCAATACTCGTTTTGCTTTATTTGAACCAAATTCACATTAACATTTGTTAGTCATAATAAAAGGGTATTAAACCACTTAATAATGTGATTTTCAGTTTGAGATGGGATAATTTGATGTGATAACCCAATATTTTTGGAAGGGTTTCTACTTTCCTACTTACTCCAATTTTAATTCCACACATACTATATATTATTTGTTTGACATCTAATGAGTAAAATTATCACAGTGTATGTATGGTTCAATTTTTTTGTTTCATCTTCTACTACTAAGTATATACGTTTTTTGCATTTTTGTGTCATATATCAGGGTTTTGGGTAAAAGATTCATTCATTGGGACCAAATATATCATCACAAGCAATAATTTCAATGCTTATTGTGTGTTAAGTTAATATCTAAAATAAGTCTTCTCAATAAACATGTTTTCATAACCTCAATTGACAAAGGTACAATTGAAGAACTCTTTGTGTCTGCAAAAGTAAGCACACATATATATATGGTGATGCATGAAAGAGGTTATATATGTTAGGGAAATGAGTGAAAGTATAATAAGGATATCCAAACTTTGAAACCACTTTAACTCTTAACTCTCTTACCACCAATATAAAAAGCTCTTGGAAATTTATAGATATTCTCCTACCACACCAACAGCAATAAGTTGTAAGCAAAAGTTTTTGTAAAGCAAATAAGCAACTAATCTGTATCTATAATATGCATTAAGCAGAGCACGTTTTACTAAAAAAAAAAAAGCTTCCCCAATTGGTCACTAAATCTGGAGAGTAGGGGACACACTGCAAATAGACTACCTGTTTATGCATTATTTAAAGCAAGAGGGTGGCCCTCTCATGCTCTCAACAAGCCACCAACTATATATCTTTCCTATTATTTTGGGACCTCTCCATCCATCATAGTTGAATTTCAAGACAAATTTCATGAAGAACGCTAAGAATAAATATTAAAAGGGGTGTTAAGAGATTAAAATTCATTTCTTAATAGAGTTATTTAGATTCTATTACTAAGAAGTGAACTTTAAGCTTAACTCAATCTCACAAAGCAGCTTATAAGGTGAAGTTTGCACCCAGTTATATATTATGATAATGTTATAATCTTTAGTCGATGTAGGATCTCCAACACACTTCTCACGCCAAGAGTGATAGCTCATGCGCGGACAATATATTATGAGTGATCCGATAACGGTCCAATAGCAAATAGCATGATAAGTCCACAAAACACTCACTAAGATAGGGTTTAAATGACTCTGATACCATATTAAGAAGTGAACTTAAACCTCACTCAACCTCAAAACCGGCTTATAAAGTGAGGTTTGCACCTAGTTATATACTATGAAATTCTCTAATATCTAGTTGATGTGAAATCTCCAACATCTTTTTTAATGAAAATTCGTTGGATCTATTAAATTATATATTATCCGTATATATTTTCACGTATTTGTTAGTCTCAATCTAAAAAACTATAAAATCATATATAAAAAAATACAAGATAAATACATTTAATCATATATAAATGGATGTAAGTTAATATTATAAATTAATTTAATAAAATTAAATTAAACTTATTTCTTGAAAAAAGTAGTCGTAGACAGTATATGCTAATACTAATTACATTGGAACCTTTGATGATTTGAAGAATGAGGAAGCGAAATGATTGGGTTAATGCGAGGCAACGTTGATGCTACATCGAATAAAGAAATGATCTACCCCAGATCATGAAATTTATAAATAATCATTGCACCATCATGTGCTATAATACACACAATATTCTCTGCTGTTCCTCCATTTTTAAATGCAATTAGCTTTAACACCCGCAAGGATCAAATCATGCTTTAACCAAACACATCCCTTTCTTATTTTCGACTATACCCTCTGTGAAGGCTTTTTATGATTAAGCAGTGCACGTGCAAAGCAACATGAAGTGAATCATGGATTAACGATATAACCCTCCAATTAAATGAATCATTTAACCGTTAATCACATGATTACCAGCTCAGGCACTCACATGGCCACGTCTTTAAGATGCATTAAAATGTATTATGATAAACCAAGTTGCCTCTGCAAATGTTCCTCGAAGTGGTCTTGCACATGCACGTGTGGAGATCACACAATCTAAGACTTAAAACTCACAGTGCTTCTAGTTAAGAAAGTGCCACGAAGGTAGTTTTTTTTTTTTCCATAACAGCTCAATAGCGGGTGGCTTGATAAGATCAATAAACACTAATTAATATAGGTTCAAAATGGTTTTGATATTAAGAAGTAGGCTTTAAGCCTAACTCATCTCATAAAACCAGTTTATGAGATGAGATTTTGTACCCAATTATATATAATAAAATATATTAATTTCTAGTCAAGGTAGAATCTCTAACATTTATAATAATATTCATTATTGATAAGGTTTTTTTTATCTAGGAACATTATTTTATGAAAATACTTTTTAAACACATTTATACTAGGACATACTTTTTCTATTATTAGTTTAATACACATAGTTAATAGTATAAGATAAAATTGAAAGAATAGTTTTAAAGAAAAGTACACGTGGGATACACATTCTACACGTGCGCTTCGGTTTCCGTCGGCAGCAGTTGGACATGGAAATTGGTGAGAGAAGTAGGATCCATGTGGGTTTACTCACAACTCGAGGTTTGAAGGACATGCACAACATTGTTTTTGCAACCATGCAACACAGTTAACTTTCTTTTCATTTTTAATTCTCCATCATAAACCCTTTTCCTTTTACCCTATCATTAACATTTTTTTTATGCCCAGAATATAACACCTTTCATTTCTTATTAAACTTACAATCATAGTTTTGATTTATAACAGAAAATTATTTGTTTGTTTTCTTTAATGTTTTTATGTTATTGTGTGGTTGAAAAGATTTTGTTTTCAATTGTATTTTTGAGTTTTTTCGATGTTAGTTTTAGATTTTGATTATTGATTTTCGATCGGAATGTGAATGATATATATATAAAAGTAAGTTAGTATTTAATAGATGAGAATAGTAAATATTATTCAATATGTATTTTGATTTGACATTGATCAACAAAATTTAGATATGTGATGGGTTCTTGTGTTGATGGATCCAAATTAGCACGAATATCACAATTAATCTTAATATTAATTTGACATTGAGTATGAATTTTATGTAAAATTCATGTTTAAAAGAACTACAAGACAGTCATTGAATAGAAACCAATCTTAGAGAAAAAATAATAATAATTAATTGCTATAATGACTAAATTAGAGAGTTTTGGTAGCAAAAACCTTGGTAGCTAATTAGATACCAATTTAGAAACTATTTAACAATAATAAAAACTAATCTAGAA
The DNA here is from genome assembly GCF_051622355.1 of Phaseolus vulgaris. Lineage (NCBI taxonomy): Eukaryota > Viridiplantae > Streptophyta > Magnoliopsida > Fabales > Fabaceae > Phaseolus > Phaseolus vulgaris. Next base: position 6,053,468 of record NC_143499.1, read on the forward strand.
ACCAATTTTTTTTGCTATTAGTTTCTATTATTGTTAAATAGTTTCTTAATTTGTATCTAATTAGCTACTAAGATTTTTACTACCAAATGTCTCTAATTTAGTCACTATAATCCTTAATTATTTTTCATTTCTAAAATTAGTTTCTAATAAATGATTTTCTTATAGTGAAAATTTTTGTTTTATATTATCAATACGATAGTTGAAGTAGTACTCGATAGTATGTCCTACATTCTAAACCATCTCGATCATTGCATTTTCATGTAAGAAAAAAACTGTGATAATAATAGTTTTCAAAAATAGAGGAGTACTAGTAATATTTTTTTAATATGATGTTTGAAAATAATGGTTCAAAAACAAGAGAAATGGAAATGAGTGAAGAAAGAGGATTGTATTAGAGTTAGAACATAAATCTGTGTACCAAAGAAAAAAAAACTCTGTAAACCAGATACATTCGAACCTAAATTTAAATTCAATCATGGAATCATTATACTATGGTACGAAAATGCAATATAATGATTAGAATGAGATAAAATGTGGACGAAGGAGACAATAATGAAATAGCACCATCATTTATTTCCGAGGGAGGAGGAGAAAATAAACACCATTAGTCCACTTTTAAAATTATTCCACTCTCAGATTTCCATAAACAAAAACAGTGTGATAACTCATATCGTTGGTGTAATCTATTAATTATTGAAGCATTATCATCTTTGACAACGAATATAAGCATTAAATAAACATCATAGTTGTAAAAACCTTGTAATTGGTGTTCATACATATTCGTTGAAAATGCTGACTAGATTACAATATTTTTATGAAATGAATATCCCCAATTTTTTTGCCTTAGAGATATATATTGATGATAATGCAAGTTGGCAATCCCTATCGTCAATTTTCATCTTTCTTTGACAAAAATTATAGGGTTCTTAAAATGTTTCAATTTGTTGTCTCTATACTATCTACGTTTTCATTTCTGATTTTGATCTCTTTTGTCGTAATAAGAACACAAAGGACAAAATATGAATATAATCATATAGATATTCACGATGTTGTTTTCAATTAAATATAGTTTAGTGATATATTTATTCGATAACTTTTGTTGCATCGAATATTTTTTTCTTTCTGATTAGAGTTTCTGTTTCCGTAATTGGTGTTGTACTTTATATGTTATTTGGGTACAAAATTAGAGTGCTGGTTAATACTGTGATGATAATGCATATTGTGTCCAATTACAAATTATGAGAACAGTTCCTTTACTTTAGTTGCTTCTTCTTGGACTTGTTTTTTGGTGTCATGATTCGTAAATAATTTTTAGTCACATAGCTTTCAACTAAGTTATAAAAGATCTAGTTTTGCACCCACAGGTTGATGATATTAAAGTTGCTGTTAAAGTGCACTTTCTTTGTGCATGGTAAAGTTGGTGTTTTTTTTTGTTTAAACAATTAAAAAACAACGAATGCGTTATGATAACATAAAAAATAAGCGATAAATAAATCTAAGTATTTTTTATTATGTACACTGACATCTAAAACTTAGCACAAATGTGTACTAGATGAGTAATAATAGTATTTACGATAATGATACGGATTATATGATAGTAATTTTATAATATAATAAAGACAGATTTTGATAAATAGTGATAATGATTAAGATATAGGGTTTAGGGTTAAAGTTGAATGGTTCGTTGTGACACTTTCTTGGTATAAAATATATCTAATAGCTCAAAATATATATATATATATATATATTATTTTTACCAGTTTTTTTAAAATAAACTTTTTAAAATAAACAATTTTTATTTCTTTTCATTATATATCAATTGAGATTGACCTTTTGCCAAAGTTTGATGTCTATAATGTATGATTACTACTATTTATAAACAAAAACACAAACAATCAAACAGGATAAACTATATTTTAAAAAATGAAATTCCATACATGTATACACACATATAGTCTAATAGAAATAAAATTTAATTCTTCTATTTAAAACAACTACAAAATCAAGTGTCCAACTATCAATCTACCGACTACGTATCATGTCAGAATACTATTAAAATCAATCATCATAAATAATTGACTCTATTTTTGGAAGATACATGTGTTGAACTATACTTAAAGATCAACATTTGTTACACTACTTTTGTTAAGTTGTCACCTCAACAACAATATGAACATATTTTCACTCACGTGGTAGGAAATCCAGACACAATTATTTTTCACATCGTAGACTAGGTCATGAAAACCTCACCACCTCACTGGATATTTTCCTTTATATCCAATGTCAATATAGTCATAATATTCCCTCCCTAGAGATAACTATTGTTCACAACTATTCATAACACACTGCATGTTATATCACAATCAAGTCATCATAGATTTTCATTCATACCCAACTCGGTTTAAATGCTAATAAACTAAGATTCATCTTTACATTATAATAATGTTCAAATACAATATATCATTCAAATATAACAATCAATGAAAGATAAACAAAGCAATTAGAGAGATTTAAAAATATTTTTTTTTCAAAGTTTAGAAAATATCCTCTTACTCAACCAACATTTGGCTCACACAACGAATTAAAAACATATTACAATTCACTCAACCACTTTATGTTTGCCTAGTCAAAGATGTTAGCACACCCAACAACTTTTAGTCATACAATTCACCCATTGACTGCACCATAGACAAATTTTCATTAAAACATAGTGTCCAACAAGATCTAGTGTACCTAACGAATTTGACTCACCAAATGACCAAACATTTCGTTTAGCGAGAGTTTTGTTCGCCCAACAACCAATTCACTAGGAGTTTTTATTAAACTTCGCTCAACGAAACTTAACTTGTCTTGTAACCAAAACTCTCAAGTTTTTAATTAAACAAATTTCATCCAACACATCTGCATAAAAATAAATAATTCCGCAAAATAAGGCGTGTGACCTATTTGGTTCAAAAGAACCCCAACTTGAACCAACACATACAATATTCTAACACAAAATCGATAAATATAACAATAATTTAAATCATTCAAGTCCAAACAAAATTCATTTCAAGTTCAAATCAATCAACACACTGTCCCTACAAACTCAATATAATGTGATCAAGTCATCTTCACATCCATATCATCTACCTTAAGGTGCTATAAAAAAAATTTAACAGCCATTTCTAAATTTTTTTAACTTGCTCAAAAACAACTTTAAGCTCCAAACTCCACAAAAACTCATAGAAAAATTAAACATGTATATAGAAAATTATGATCAATGAGGTGTCAACGTCCACTAGTATGTATCGTACTGTTATGGACTTGTGTGCTTCTCTCGTGCCAAAAGTGGCTAGGAGATATATGTATCCCCTTGTATGGACTCTTCCTCCTACGAAATTGAGCAAGGAATCGGGGTAGGCTTGTATTTGATCCTTAGAGATGTCTAACTTCTTGAACATCGACTAGAATACATGTTGGCCGAACTACCTTGATCAATCAGGATTCGTTTCACCCTTCAATTTGCCACAATGATTGTGATTACCACCGAATCATCCTGCTTATGGTCCCAAGCTGATTGATTTGTAAAGACGAAATCGGGCTAGTCATATGGTGGTAGGAGGCTAACAATACTGACACTTCGGAGGTGCCTTTTCCTTGTTGAGCTGGTGGGACCACCACTGCAAAATCGTCGACGATGGTTTTGATTTCCCCGTAGTTAATGCTAACCCCATGTCCCTCACGATTCTCAGGCTCATGTTGGGATTCTCTCATTTCATGCTGGGTGGTTCTTGCCTGGCTTCTTTTCAGGGTGTCAACTTGGCGTGAGCTCCTCGCTCTACCACTTCGTCCTCGACCTGATCGCCTTTTACCTCGTCCCCGACTTGTCCCCCTATCTTGACTGTTCTCAATTCGATAGATTAAACGGTTCAGGGCTCCTGACCTAACAAGTTCCTCCAAAAGATCCTTCACTTTAAAGCATTCCTCTGTACTATGCCCCTGATTTCGGTGATAGTTGCAATGCTTAGCTTGATATCCCAGGGGGTTGTTAGGGGCTAGAGATGTCAGGCATATTAGCTCCAAGTTGTAGGCTTTCTGTAGCACAATTTCTCTTGAGGCATTCAGGGGGTGTAGTTCTCAAACTTCCTTAACCTCTTTCTCTTGTAACTTGTGAAGGTCGTTATGATTGGCGCCTTTATTGTCTTCCTATGTGCATCGACGTTCTCCTCGATGCTCATATACCTTGTTGGCCTAGCCCGCAGTTGGTCCATGTTATCTGGTGATTTGGCATACAAGGTGTCAAGGAATTTCCTTGGTTGTAACCCCACTAGCAAGGCATGCATTAACATCGCCGAATGCAGGTTGGGTATGTTTAGAGTGGCTCGAGCAAACCTGACACTGAACTGTCTAAGCCTTCCCCTTCTCCTTGTATGACATTATGCAAGGATGCGGAGGTGGCGACTAAGGACTTGCAATCTGCGAACCGGGCTAGGAACCGACCACACAGAATGTCAAAGGAGTCTACCGAGTTCTTGGGTAGAGAGTATTACTATTCTAAGGCTACCCCTGCCAGGGTAGTAAGGAACAGCCTGTAGTGCACATCCATGTCTTCTGAGAACAGGTGGGCATGTGTCATATAAGCCTTAACATGGACTTTGGGATCTGAGGCTCTCTAATACTTCTCCAAATTGGGGCATCTCCACCTCTGGGCTAGTTGGGTTCTCATAACCTCGTCGATGAAGGGATGGGAACCCCTCAGGTTTTCCTTCATCGTGAGGTTGACTAGCGGGTTGGGGAGCGCCTTAAAGGGTTGGTGCCTATGTCCCCGACTTCCTTGCCTCATCATACCCTAAGCGATACTCGTCAGGGTCCCCATCTAAGATGACCTTCTGGTAGGAGTGCGAGATATCGACTTCTCCCGATGAGTGGAATCCCTCGAGGAGACTCGTTGGGACTCAACGATATGACCTGAGTATTGCAGGTCGCCCTGAGTGTGGTTGTCATCCCTACGAGCCATCTGGTCATGTAGTGTCATTAACTCCACTTTGTGTTGTTCTTTCAGGGATGCCATGTCATGTTCCATTTTCTCCTGCATTTGGCCCAAAGCATCCCTCATGGTTCTTTGTAAGTTCTCCTCACTCCTCCAAAGGAGAGCCTCGAGTGGTTGATTTGTATTATCCTGTTGTGTACTCATGTCAAAAGTGTGTCTAGTCATTATGGTGGTCTTGGGAAGAGTTTTGTCAGGGCGCCACGGTGGGTGCCAAATGTTCTTACCGAAAATGAACTCGGAGAGTGCAACTCAGTGATGTTAGGATGTTCCTCAAGGAACGAGCTTTTAAGTGGTCTCGGGTGAGAGGGGGAGATCCACTTGAAAATGACTCTTTGATGCTTAAGAAGTCAGTAGGAGCACAAAGATAGTGAATTCTTAACCGTATGAGAGTTAAGAGTATGTGATTAGATAAATTGTACTTCCTGGAGAGTAGGTGTTTATAGATTAGTTAAGTGGTATCTTCTAAATGGATTGTTATGAGTCCTTTGAATTAATCATATAATTGTTATTTCCATTGTCCCATAAATAACCGTTCATCATTAAGACTCATTAATTAGACCATTTTACTTATAATGGTCATTAATGACAAGTAGTGACTCGGTTACGAAGTCGAAAAGTTATTTCAAGTTGTTAATCATTCCCAACATAAAGACGGATATGTACACTTTACAAACAAGTTTTTACTAAATTATATAACTTTGAGTTTACATTTATTTATTCGATTCGATGTTAATATAAAATTTACATTTAATTTTTTATTATAACTTTTTTTTTTCAACATACAAATAATTTGAACTATAATTTTATAAGCCAAATTTCTATTTTCACCAATTACTTAAAGTTATTTATTTTATCATAAAAGGTGAACAAAAGTTATATAATTATAATTATTATATTGTTAGGTTTTTAGCTGAAATGTGATTCACATTCAAACAAAATATTATGTTATCTTAAAAATAACATTTTTTTACTATTTATTATAATAATTGAACAATATTTTAAATCAATATGATTTGAACATTAATGGAAAATAACCGTGCGTCGCGGCAAGGCCACCAAGTAGTTGCTGTAATAGCCACAAACTTTCATTTGCTGCAAACTGTCATAATTTTTGTTGTCACCAATCTTATTCTGCACTTCATTTCCCCATTCTCTCCACTCATATACCATTTAGAATGATATGAATACGAAATTGTTGATAATGGAAGGAAGGGGTGTCAATAATTTATCATGTCACGGCTGTGAGAAAAGTATCTGACAGGCGTAGTGTGATTGGTGGGGCAGATAAAATCGAAACGAGATTCTTAAAAAGGAAGACATGACTAAGTGAGGTGTGAAGTCTAATCAGTTTGGGTGTAAGGATTCCCAACTGAAAATCACATCCACAACAAGCAATTATTTAGCACCAAAACCACTAAAAGAAAACCAATAAACACATTATTTATAATTTTTATTAAAAAAATAACATATTTATGTTCTATTTAACTCAAGAATAAATAGTTGAAAACTATGATAGTATTCCTGATATGGAGATGGGACCTAGAGAACTATTAAAGTCTCCGTCTTCTTTCTTTTCTCTGACAAGTTGTTAGGGTTTTATTGAGATCTTTCTCGTCTTCGCGCTACTCCTTCGGCTCTCCGGGTGGATGCCGAATGGAGGAGGTACCTGCAGAAGACACTCCGACACTCAAGTCAATAAAGAGATTATTCGGCGCTCGGATGTGTACGACATACCTTGCTTCTTGGAATGTGTGCTATTTATATTATTTTAGTGGACTTAACTCATTGGACCTGATTAGTGGAATGGATCACACTTATGATTGTATTATCTAATTCTTAATGGTAGTTTAGCTTCACTGACCTTAATTTGAACGTTAATAGTTACATGTGTCGGTCGACAAGACTATCCGTGGATGTCTCGATCATCTTGATCAGGGAGACTGAACTATGCAGCGTGTAGTACAATAATAAGTTAAGATTTTGATTAATTAATTGGGTGAAAAATATGAGCAGCCGAAGAAGAGAGATGATTGAATGCAGAAGCAATCCGATCCAATGATGGAAAGGAAAGGACAAAGCAGGGCAAGTTAGTAATTTGACCCCTCTCCGCATATATCTCCAAAGTCGAAACCAAACACTGTGGCAATGAATGAATGAATGAACATCACAGAATCAGGGTCCGGAGTTCACGCGCGCATCACGTGACGAACGGACCCAAGAGGAAAAGACTGGCCCCATAATTCAATTGTCGTTAACACTCAGTTTCTATTATTGGGTGCCCAATCACAATTCATTCACACCACCTCCTTTTCACCTCTCACCAATAAAATTAATACACACTCCTGCAAATAAATACAACAATAACTTCTTAATATCTTTGAGACAGTAAATTCTGGATTTATTCAGACTGCAAAATGGTACTGCTATCTCACTTTCATCATGCTGTTTCAGTTCCGTCTAACTTGCATTTCAGCAGAAAAGGAAACCCCCAATCCCTCGTCAAAAAGCCACTGACGTGCTTTTGGAGACCATTTTTGGTTTCCTTCGGATGAGGAAATCACTTATGAAACATCTAAAATATAATTATTAGATTCTGACCAAATATTTAAAATGTTAAAAATTACATTAGTTCTTGCATGAAACTAAATACATCATTGATTAATATATAGCTTTTGCACAGCACAACACATGCATGCGCCTAAAAACGTATATCATCATCTTCTCTTTAGTTCCATGAGTTTGCTTATATCCTGTTCATGTTCAACACATTGTATTTTTTTCTTTGAATCAATCTGTGATGAAAGCATACAATAATGAAGCAGCATTTAAGAGTGAAGCAATTATCATTACCATTATCCTCTTCATGTTCACGATGTCATTTATAACACAAGAGTGGTGGGGGTATAAAAGAGTTAGAGTATTGGTATAAATTACTAAGGATGTGTTTGGATCGGGGGAAAGGATTTTTGAGAATTTGAGGAATAGATGTGTGAGAATGTGAGAGAAAAGTGTGAAAAAAGTGAAAGTGTTTTGATTGAGATATGTTAGAATGGATCTCTGATGAAAGTTTATTGACAGTTTGTAAGTGATAAGATGGTTGTGAGAAAATTTTAATCTTTTTTAAATATGTTAAATGTTACTTTACAAATTTATCTTTTCCTATTAAAATTTTTTAATAATAAAATGAGTTATTTTTGTTTAAAAATAAACAACTTTCACAAATTTTGTAGATTTAAAAATTACAATTAAAAATAAATATGTATTAAATATAAATAGATAATTTAAAAATTATAATTAAAAAAAAAAATATGTATTTAACAAATTAAATAAAAACAAAACTTCAAATAATTTCTTAAAATATTAGACATGCATTGTAAAATTGAAAAATAAATCAGATCTTATATAAATAAAAAAATATTATTATTTTTTATTAAAAACCTTATATTAATAAAAAATAAAAAATACTAAAAAAAATATAATGTAATTAATGATAGAATTTTTTTTTAAGAAAAACCTATTATCAAATAATAATAACTCACAGACATAATAATTATAGAAAAAAACATATTAATATAAATACAACAATAAATTAAATAAAAACATAACTTCAAATAATTTCTTAAAATATTAAATATATAATATAAAATTAGAAAATAAATTACATTTTATATAAATAAAAAATATTATTTTTAATATTAAAAAACTTTATACTAATGAAAAATAAAAAATACCACTTCAGTAAAATAAATGACAGTAAATTTAAAAATAATACGTGCATTTCTTTTTACATATTTTTTTTTAAGATTCATTTCAAGAAAAGATCTGTTGACAAGTATATTCTATTTTTTTTTTCTTAAAAATCCTTTTATCCAAATACCTGATATCTTCTTAGAGTGTATACTCTCATTCTCTCTTCCTTAGGAAACCTTTTATCCAAATAACTAATATCTTCTTACTTTATATTCACAAAAACAAATAGATCCTTAAAATTGAAACGGGGTATCGATAAATATGGAATAGAGTTTGGTGGGGGAAGAAGAACATATTTTGTGATTATGGGGTAAGGGTAAGGGTATGTGGTTGTGAATTGATTCGGGGGTGGGAGTTGGAGGAAACGTAGAAGACGTTAGATATTGGAGAGGGATGGTGGGAATAGAATAGAGAATAGGGAATAGAGAATAGAGAATAGAATAGAAGAGGGAAAGATGGAAAGTTCGGACGTGGCGTGGTCCAGTTAAGGAAATATTGGAGGTGTGGTGATGATGGGAAGTGGTGGTGGTACTAAATAATGAAGAATGAATGAATAATGGAAAATGAAGATGAAAACGAAGGAGTTCAAATGATTGTGATGAGGAAGGTGTCGGTGCGTGAAGGGACAAAACAGGGCGACACCCACGAATTTGTCCGGGAAGTGGGGTCAGGTGGGGTGGTGGAAACGGTGGTTGGAGCACGTGTGATGGAGGAAGGCATGTTGGTCCACGTGACTGGGGGCACCTCAGGTTTTTGTTCCACACCTTCCTTCATTTTCGTAGCCCCTCTTTCCCACGTGAACTCGACTCATCCCTGTCCCCCTCTCTCATCTCCTTCTAAAACCAAAACCTCTCTTATCATTCCTCCTTATTCAAATAGACATCCATCACATACTACACTACACTTTCAACACTTGCAACTGCATCACATAATAGAAGAGATAATAGCACTGGGGACCCACTCAGGGACATGGTAAATAATGAAAACCTTATGACTATTTGGTTGTAATGATGGGCATTTGGTGTTGATTTCGACAACAGCTGATGGCGGTAAAGCGTAAAACAAAGGCTGATCATGGGTCCCTACCATTCACGTTTGACCTCACCCGTTGATGTAGGGGAAATCACTCTTCAGGCCCCACCGCGTTAAATGCTCCATAATAATATATTTCTTCCTATAATATCTTTTACAATTTCTTTAAGTGTTAATTCTAGTAGGATCTGTATTTGAAGTGCATGAAAGGTTGTGTGTAGGAAATGGTGAAAAGGCAAAGAAAGAGGGTGTGCGGGGGAGGGAGTTGGTTAGGAATGGAGTTAGGAAATAATAAGGAGAGAGAATGAAAGTTGTATTATTTGTGGGGCAAAAGCCATGATTCAGATAATTGGAGCTTCCTGACATAAAGTCATGATTGAACTCTCCACTCCCACCCATTTTCCCTCCTTTCTATATAAATCCCCTCCACACACCCAGCTTCTCCACTTCATTCACATTCACCCATTAAATCTCTCTCACAAGGGTTATTACATTATTTGAGATGACGGCTGAAAAGGAAGACTTGGGTTTGAGTCTAAGCTTGAGCTTCCCTCACAACGCTCCAACTCCTCTTCATCTCAATCTCCTCTCAACTTCCACTTACTCCTCTTCTCCTCCAAGCCACAACCCTCACAAACCCTCCTGGAACCAGCCCTTCACTTCTTCAGGTCTCTATCATTCCATTCCTCAATCCCTTCTTTCTTTCTTTCTTTCCAGATCTGCTCCAATATCCCCATACCTCACTTTTCCTCTTTTACATTTTCCACAACTATTACTATTTCACAATCCTTTTCACTTCTTTCCATGCTCATTCAAGCCTTCCTAATTTACCATTTATGGTTTTACTAAACGGTGTTTTCTGCATGCAGGTGAAGCTGGATCATTCCTCCGCGGAATCGATGTGAACCGGTTACCTTCCATGCTTGATTGCGAAGAGGAAGCCGGTGTCTCGTCTCCCAACAGCACGGTTTCTAGTGTGAGCGAAAAGCGTAGCGAGAGGGAAGCCAATGGGGAAGAAGAACACGACACGGAGAGAGGTTGTTTCAGAGGCATCAGCGACGAAGAAGAAGGTGAAACTTGCAGAAAGAAACTTAGACTCTCCAAAGACCAATCAATTATTCTTGAAGAGAGCTTCAAAGAACACAGCACTCTTAACCCCGTAAGTAACAGGTTCTGATTAATGTGTGTGTTTGTTTTGGTTTGGTTTGGTTTGTTCTCTAACGTGTGAGTGCATATGTTGCGTGCAGAAACAAAAGTTGGCACTGGCGAAACAGTTGGGTCTTCGAGCAAGACAAGTGGAGGTGTGGTTCCAGAACAGAAGGGCAAGGTGGGTTCATTTCACTAATATTTGTTTGTGTGTGTGGTCCTTATCACGAGAAAAATGGAATAAAATAGAATAAAAACTTTTTTCAGGACGAAGCTGAAACAGACGGAGGTGGACTGCGAGTTTTTGAAAAGGTGCTGTGAGAATCTGACGGAGGAAAACAGAAGGTTGCAGAAGGAAGTGCAAGAGCTTAGAACACTCAAACTTTCCCCTCAGTTCTACATGCACATGACTCCCCCCACCACCCTCACCATGTGCCCTTCTTGTGAGCGTGTCGCTGTTCCCCCTTCCTCTGCCGTTGATGCTGCCACGCGTCACCATCACGTGCCCCAAACCCACTCTCGGCCCTTCCCCATTGGCCCGTGGGCTACCTCCGCCGCTTCTATTTCACACAGGCCCTTCGATGCCCTCCGTCCCAGATCTTGACTCCTACAAAGAAAAGGACAAAATTGAATATAAAAAAAATAAAAGAAAGGGGAAAACGGTTGCAATAGAATCGGAGCCATGAATTGTGCGTTCAAAGTATGGTCTAAGATATGGTGGTTAGGAAAACTGATTTTGTGGGTCTCAAATGTTTTGTACCAGTTTGACCCTTCGTCTCTTCTTATGGGGGGTTTGGGTTTGGGTTTGGGTTCGGGGGCATGACCTGGTCTAGCTAGTTAGTTAGGTTTTTTTAGTCTCTAATACTTACTGCGTTAAAAAACGTCTCGTGATTAATCCGAGGAGACTCTGTGTAAAGTTGAATGGTCTTGATTAATTAATTAATTAATTATATGTAATATAGCTTTGTTCTGTGTACGCAGATTTTGTTCTCATATGAAGTCAAATTTGTTATATGTTGAAAAGATCCTGAATTGATTTGGATGATGCGGGAAATAGTGTGGGCTAACTAGGGGTTTTGGGTACGGATTTGACAAAATAAAATGAGAATTAGAGCTTTTAAAAGGAGTTTGCCCTGAATGACCAAACAATGGTTCAAAATATTTTGCTGAATATGGGTCCCAACCCAGTTAGTTGTAGAATTATGTGAACCTAGTCTCCATGGATTATGTGAGCATGCACGATTTCAAAGTTGCTTTAATTCAAATTCCCCTCACCCTCCTTCACACGGCTATCACCTTATTGTCTGCTTAAATTCGTTAATATAAAGCTCTTCTAAGCTCGCCTTCCCAACATTTCTTTCTTTTATATATAAAAATTCAAGTTCAATTCGACTCCTTGAATGTAATATTTTCCAATAAAAGCAAATGACTCGGATTCCTTTTTATAAAAACTGTTACTCGCATAAGCATCTGCAAACACAACATCTTAACAACTACAAAATAAATCAAGATTTCAACCGTTGCATATGCTCTAATGTTTCGGTGTTGTGCGACTTTATTTTAATATTTGTTCTCTCATAAGTATGAATTTGCGTTTTATTTTGTAATAAGAGTAAATATTTATATTGTTATTATAAGGTACGGTATCCTTTGCATGAGATTTTATCTACCGTCAGCTCCTCGAGTATAACGTTTGAGAGAGAGAGAAAGAAAAGATAGGAAAAGAGAGTTTGAATACTCGATACTCCATAATTATGCAGATAATGCAGTTGTAATTGCTATAGCTAACATCCTCCTTAAATTAATGGTTGAATTTAGAAGAGACCATTAATTTACTTGAAAAGTTACTGAATGTATTGATAGTTAAGGATTTTGTGAATATGTCAACAATTTGAAATGTAGTAGGAGATGCAATTGTTTTTGTTGAATAACATCTCTAACAAAGTAGAGGTCTAACTCAAAATGCTTGGTTTTAGAGTGTATGATGGGATTGGAGGCAAGAAGAACTACACCAAGATTATGTGACCGAATTGTGGGAACAGTTGAAGGAAGATGAAGTTTGGATAACAGATTTTGAATCCACTTGTGTTCCGTTAAAGTAGCAACAATGTTGTGATATTCAGCTTTTGTAGTGCGGGAGACGACCTTTTGTTTCTTTGAGAGCTAGGAAATAGGATTGGATCCAAGATAAACAACAAGACCAGAGGTTGATTTTCGATCGTCTGGATCGGAGCCCCAGTCAGCATCAACAAAGGCATTGGGAGAGAGGTGTGAGGAACGATGAAGATGAAGGCCATGAGTAGTAGTGCAAGTTAAATAATGTGAAAATCTCTTGACAACTTTCCAATGATGGTGTTGAGGATTATGCATGAATTGACAAACACAATTAACATTGTAGGCGAGTTCTGGACGAGTGATAAGAATACATTGGAGAGACTCAACCACAAAACGATATAGTGAAGGATCATCAACAACAGTAGTGGCATCTTTTGTTAGTCAAGAGGTGGAAAGCATTGGTGCTGGTTGAGGCTTTGAAAAACCCATGTTGGTTTTTTGTAGAAGATCAATAATGTATTTTGTTTGAGAGAGATGTAAACCACCATCAGTTGTCCAATGAGCTTCAACACCCAGAAAATAATGGAGACGTCCGAGGTTCTTTAAGCCAAAATGTTGACTAAGAGATGCAATGAGTAGTTGAATGGCAGTCTGAGAGTTCCCTGTGATGAGAATATCATCGACGTAAATTAAAACAAATAGTATGATTATCATGTTTCCTGAGGTTTGACAAGGCAAGTATCAACATGAAACTCAAAGAAGACATGATTATCATGTGCAAACCTAAAAATACTTAACAAATTTTTTTGAGATAGTGGGAACATGCAGCAAATTCTTTAAAGAAAACGTATTATGTGTAGTAAGATCAATATAGGTAGCAATACCAATAAAGGTGATAGGTAACCGTGAACCATTACCTATAACAACTTTTTCAGAACCTATGTAAGGTGTTTTTGTTGAAAGATTAGTGTTGTGAGCAGTGAGGTGATGAAAAGCACCACTATCAGGGTACCAAAGAGGATCATGAAGACTAGCAAGTGTGCCAAGAGGCGAAAACACAATATGTGTTAACAATAACCTTAAAAGGAAATGAGGTATCAAACATGTGCCAACAATAGAGAGCAGTGTGCCCATATTTCCCGCAAATTTGACATTGCACCCGTGAAGATAAGGTAGTGGTGGGCACCTTGTTATAGTTCTTGGAGTTTGAAAAAATGGTTTGGAATAGAAACGATGTTTGCCATTGCCAAATGTGGGGTTTGAAGAAAAGGGCTTGGTGCGAGTAGAGTGTGACTGGAAGAATGATGCGGGAACATATGAAACATTTGCCTGTAGAATATGATCTATATAGTGTTTAGCTTTTTCAATACGACCTTCTCGAGCAAGGAGAAGAGATTCAATGTCTTCCACCATATAGAGGTCATGACGAGATTTTATAGAGGGGATGAATGGATCATATTCATCAGACAACCCATCGAGAATGGCTTCAATGTGATCCTCAGTAGAAATTGGGCATCCAACAACAACTAGGTTGTCCACGGTTTTCTTGATTTCAATAAGGAAGGTAGATACATAACAATCTTTCTTGGGGATGCGCAAAAGTTGTTTGTGTTTCTGGATCCGGGCTCATGTTTGAGATGCATGGTGAGTTTGAAGTTTACTCCAAACTTGATGAGAAGTATCCAAACCAACCATTTTTGTGAGAATGTCGGGAGTCATGGAAGCCAATAACAATGCAAGAATGGATTGATCTTGGCGATCATAAGTGAGATATTTGGGATCGATAGAAGTTGGAGAATCACCTTCGGAAGTGATGAGGCGGGGTGGGATACACGATCCATCCAAGAAGTGTAAAAGATCCATGCTCCGTAGGGTGACAATGACCTGTTGGCGCCAGACCAAGAAGTTGTCACGATCAAGTTTCAAGGGAATGGGAGTATGGAAAATATGAGGCACAAGCTGGTTTGGAAGAAAATATTTCAGAATTATTGGCAAGGGATGATGATGAAGCCATAATGGCCCTATACCATGTAAGGTTTGAGAGAGAGAAAGGGAAAGATATGAAAAGAGAGTTTTATTGACTATAGCACTGTATATTGAAGAGAAGGAAGTGGGTTATTTATAATACTCGATATTGCAGAATTATGCAGATTCTGCAGTAATAACTACTATAACTAACATTGAGTTGTCATCTTCATGTTTTTGGTATTCAGAGGGGGTAACTGTGATTATACTTCGATGCTCAAGTTATGATTTGTTTAAATAAGGTGTGTGTGTGTTTAAAGCAACGTTTTCATTAGCTTTTATTTTTAAGTCTTTACCCATACTATAGTGTTTAATTTGGACCCCTACCTATATGGAGGATTAAACTAGGTCCACGTGCCTCTAATCGTGATTTGAAGAGGTGTTTTGTGTTCACTGACAATTAATCATACTTAAGTTGTCAATTTTCACTTTAGTGAATGGTTGAGAGGCTGAGGAAAATCTCAACTTCTCGGCATATCGGCAATACATATAATATTTTTACAAGGTTAAATTTCTCTTTTTTATGCTCGTGTCTAAGGTCTTCGATCTTCTTGGGTCTTAATATTTTCGACAAGGGTATTTGCAATTATATTCTAACATTCAAGTCAATTTCAATATATGTAAAGGGTATTAATTCAAGATCAGAATTACATTACTTTTGATCTTAGAATGTTTTCCTATTTATAGTAGTTGTGTTGGGCGTTTAGCTATACGAATGATTAGATTAAGCCAAATAAAGTTCAATTATCCTTAATTTATGGGTGTTATTATGAAATACTCGTTACTTGTTGGTCTTAAAAGACTATTTGTGATTGTGGATACTAGAGAGAGAGTACATACAAGTTTATTACATATAAGATTTAAGATTTATTGTGAGACTTATTAAAAGTAAATTAAGGATCTCAGTCGGTAAGCTTTTATTATTGGAATAGAACAACGAATGTTCTTAAGTCTTGCATGAAAAATAATGATAGATATACCGAAAGAGTAAATCAAGAATCTAAAATGGATTCTTACATTACATGACAGGTGTCCAATGTCTTATTATAAGCCTACAAAGAATTAATATGGATAGAAAATAGGCTAATTCTCCCTGCACTCGATCATGTTGAACTGACACCCAATCGCATATAAGAAAAGACTAAACTACCCTTAATGAATTTGAAATTACCTTAAGTGAGATCTGCACCCAACCCTATTCTTCTTCGTTTGTGCGTGAACCAGCAGGCGCAGGCGCAACCATCACCGCCAACCACCTTCGTCTCTGTTCGATTTCGCAGGCAGAGCAGCAACCGCCACGGTCAGCTTCGACTTCGCACTTATACTCCAAGGCAGCGAAATTCGGAGAAGGAACCATCGTCGAAGAAGTCAAGATACACTCACATGGCTTCCGAATGTTTATATTCGTAATTGAGTTGTGTATTTTGAATATTTTTATTCGTAGTTGATTATTGCCTTCCGGATATTTTTATCCGTAATTGATTTTTGACTAGTGGATATTTTTATCTGGAATTTGTTGTTGTTTTGTGGATATTAATATCCGTATTAGTGTTAGGTAGTTAGGGCACTTTGCTTCTATGGAATTTTTGATTTGTTCTTTTATACTATCTGTGTTATAATTTTTTATATATGTTGGATTGAATGTGATTTTTATGAAATGTAAGATGGTGAGGACTAGAGGTGGAGGAAGTTCTAATTTGGACCGTGTGCGACCAACTGCATTGGTGAGAAGAAAACGGGGTGACCCTAGTACTTCAATTCCAAATGAACACTTTGAAGATTATATTGAACAAGAAGTTGAAGTTGATGATAAAGGCTATCCAGGAGGGCCATTGGATGAGCGTCCTATACTGGTACCCTCAGATGCACGTGATCACGAATCAATACAAAGTCATTCTGAGGAGTCACATCTCAAACATCCTGCTCTGGTATGCTTCTAACATTATTAACGTATTAATTTGTATTATCTTTTTCTAATAGTATGACATTCATGCTTGTAGGGTATTTGTCGTAGAATTACATAAACATTGCAACCATTATTTAATCATGGTGATGTCGTGGAGGGCAACCCTGTTTGGGAAGGTATACAAGCAACCATTATGTTAGCACGAGGAGCGACTGATGATAGAGCCGTATATGTCAGGAGACATTCACGTAGGAATGATTGACAATGTATTAAGATTCCTTTTTATGTAATATTTTTATCTATGACGATGTATTTCAACCTTATCTATATATTTCAATGTGGATTTTAGTATTTTTATTTACACTGTTTTGGGATATTGATTTACTTAAAAAAAAACCATGTTAATAAACCTACATCAATTTTGGACATTGCCATCCGTAGGCACCTCCATGACTTCCGGATATGGTTATCTGCAGGCACGTTTGTGACTTCTAGATATGGTTATCTACAGGCACCATTGTGACTTCCGGATATGGTCATCCGCATGCACTATTGTGACTTTTGGATATGGTCATCCGCAGGCACCATTGTGACTTCCGAATATGGTCATCCGTACACACCTTTGTGACTTCCGAATATGGTCATCATTCAATACCGGATTTTGACATTTAGAAATGGCTTCCGTAATTGTGTAGGACAGTTCCATAAGCTATTAAACATTGCAAATGTACTGAATACATAAGCATTGCAAATGTACTGAATACATACATTTGTAAACATAAGCATTGCAAATGAACATTCAAATACGCTAAACATCCCTAAACCATTCACCCTTGACCACCTTTGATTGGTTTGCCTCGCAATCTGAAAGGACACTCACACTTCCTACTTCCCGTTCGACTGACATCTACTTCTTTTTCATACCATCTGTATTTACCTCCTCTCTCACAACCTAACAATACGTAGGTCATCCTTCCTCGTTGGCCCGCCCATGTATCCGACCTTAATATAACAATAACAAACCCATAACTATAGTCAACACTTCTCGCCCACTCTAACAGCTCATCTCAATCACGAAATACCTACAATACATATGCCAAATTTTAAAACCATTCATAAAAAAAAATTCACAACCCTAACATTGACCATACCTCATTTGTAGAAAATGCCTCACTACATTCATGTGCCCTGGTGTTCATTATTTAATGTGTTATAACTTATTGACTGCTCCAGATCAACACATCTAATCCATCCCACACATCAATCTCCCCTAAAACTCCCATGTATGACTCTGCTGTATCCATTGGGCTACTGAAAAAAAATGAACACTTAGCTTCCGGATAAAAAAATCCATAAGGCAAAAAAAATCAACACTTAACTTCTGGATATGTATATCCGGATTGCATAAAACAATTTCGGATAAGCGTATCCATAAGCCAATTTTCACCTACGGACATGGGCGTTCGGAAGCCACAAAAGCAACTATTCTTTGCTTACAGATTTTGACATCCGTAATACAAAAACCAAACTTCCAGATGCTGATATCTAGGACCAGCTCAGTTCGAACGAAACACCAGAAACGAGTTCAAACGTCTACTTACCTCATTAACTTGGCAACAACACCTTACACTGAACGCACGTGCACAACTCCACTAAAATCTCCTCTTCTGCAGCTCAAAGCTTCACCACAACAATGAATTTCCTATGCACCTCACCATACACTATTTTTCAAAGTGAAGAAGAGAAGGGCACAATGGAAGTCTTAAAAATTCATCGGGTGCCAGTCATAATTGATTGGATGCAGAAAGCAATTGCCTAGAAAATAAAAGAAACTCAGGTTTGAAAAGTGGGCTTAACGCCCAATTAAATTGGGCCGTAACCCGACTAATATACGAATCCAATAAAATGAAATTATAGAACGAAAACAAAAAAACAAAAAAGTGTTTCAAAAACCCTCCAATTCCAATCTGTATTTCCCTCTACGAGACACAGAGTAGTTTCTGTTGTGAGCATGAACGCGTTCCTTCACTGAAGTAAATCCGCACCGTTTTGTAATCTCGAGCCTCATTTCGATTTTTTGCTAAATCTATCTGAGTTCACCGTTTGGTTATCTCTGAGAAATGGACGGGCGGCTCAATGGACTTACAGTTCCGGCGAGTTCCAACGGCGGCACCGCCGCAGTAAGTTCTTCATCTCCGACGCTGCAACCGAACTACAGTAGCCGATTAGTTCAGGTACATCTAATTCTCTCAATTTTAACTTCCGTGCTCCTTGTTGCTGAACTACTTCGTAAACCCTAGCTGTCTGTCACCAACGTGCTGTTTGGTTGGCAATTGTGTATTCCTACCTTTCTCATTTCAACTTGTACAGAGATTTTGTTAATGTTTGAATTATGAAAGGCTTCTGCCACTGTTGCTGTTTCTGCAAGTTAAGCTAATTGGCGTTACTAGTTTTTATTTTCTTTCATTGAAATTATGTGCTTCCGCTATAGTTCACTCATTCTATCGACTTGCTGTTTAACGTTCGAGTGGGTTTTTTTATTCTGTTTACAATGCTTTTAGATTCGTAGCTGTTGAGTTAGACTCAGGTGGCAGTTTTTAGCTGTATACTGTGAACGGAGATCATCAGTGTAGTAATTTAGGAGCCTAAGTAATTGAGCATTTGTCATCTAATTAGATATTCTTAATTTTATGAACTTTTTACTTCTCTGTCCTTTAAAGATCAGAGTGATGATTTATTATTGGTTTGTGGCTTGAGTACTTGTTGCAATACGATAATGAATCGTGCATCCTAGTTAATTATGTTAATGGATTTGGTTCTTTGTCATTTTCACTGTGCCTTTTCACATGATGGAAAATAAAAAATTGAAAAATAGATTATTTGTTGTGGGTTTGTTTCATGGGAGCTTGTTATGGTAGGATGATAACCAGTGAGTTAACCTGTGATAAAGTGAAGGCTTGACATCTACTTTTCTGGTTCATAATTTTGATTTTAAGAATCACGGATCCGGGTTATTTTTGTCGAAGGCTTGATTTGGTTGGTTTAAGTCTGAGCTGTTGTGCCTTGTTAAAATTACAAGATTGAATTTATGCTTTAATTGAGTTAATTTTCATGTTAATAGTGCAATATAGAGGTTAGTGTTTCATATTTGTGAAATATATAACAACTGTATTGAGAAAATATAGAAAATGAATGACTTGTGATGTTTAATTTTAGGACACACTGGAACACTTGGCATCCATCGATCTGATTGACTTGTGCAAAGAAGCCAAAGTTGAGCGCTGCCGAGCAACTCGAGACTTGAGAAGCTGTGGCCGCTATGTCCACCATGTCTTGAATTCATGTGGGCATGCCTCTTTATGTCAAGAATGTAGTCAACGGTGTGATATCTGCCCAATTTGTAGAATCCCAATATCAAAAAGTGGTGCTAAACTACATCTCCGACTTTATTATGAGTGCATTGAAGCTGGCCTTATTTCAAAAAGGTTTGATGAGAGATTTCAGGAAATAGAAGACGGGGAGAAACAACTAAATGCTGATGTCCAGCACCTTTATTCTTTGTTTGATGTTGCACTTGAGAATAACTTGGTTTCTTTAATTTGCCACTGTATCCTTTTCTGCATTACTCCTTTTCTTGGCATATTTAATTTTATTAGTAATTCATTTATTAAATTTAAAATATAAATGCCTATCAATTGGTAAGTAAGGTTAGATGATACAAATACATTTTTGTCCAATTAATGCTATCTATCGAGAAACTTAAAGTTTGCTTTTCTCCTCTATCCTCCCCTTTATTGTATTTGTCCCATTGTTTCGTCACGTCCCCTTGTCCCCACTTTTGCATTTTCTTGACCATAAATTTTACAGACATCACCGATGTGTGTATGGATGAAACTGCTGTTTCCAGCGATCCTGTCATAGCATTTTTGTTGGATGAAGTGGTCGTGAAGGATTGGTGCAAGAGAGCATTCAAAAACATCATTACTGAACTGCAAGGAATTTGTATCCTTAAACCTTGTTTTAGTATTGATTTCTAAAGCCAATTATCAGTATGATCTTTTTTCCATAATAATATTTGTGCCCCCTTACATTTTGTACTAGATAATATGGATGTTTTTGGCATGAAAGAGAGATTGAGTGTACTTTTGAAATTTTCATTATACTTGAAAGGCATATCAAATGTGCTTGACATTTTGGAGTCATCTTTTAAGGGTACTCTTTCAGCACGACTTCATGATTTGCACCATCTCCAAGAGAGCATCTTAAAGACAAAGCAGGTTTAATTTGCTAGAATTCATGTTCAATGGAGTTATGTATAACTGTTGTGCTTATTGCTTTAATATTTGAGCTTTTACACACTTCTTGCTTGGCTAATGGGCTGTCAAGTCGTCATGACAAACTTGTGCTTATTATCTAGTTGTTAAATGGTATTACTATTTTTGTATGTTGTGTTGTGTTCTTCAAATGATATTCTGTTTTTTGTTGGAAGGTGTTCTATACCTGATCTTCAAAAATGTGGATGACAATGAGTAACCTTTGTTGTGTTGCAGCTCAGTGTGATGCAGTATGTAAGAGGGATGTTTGTAGAAATGACAGATATTTGGCCTTACACTCTTATAAATATTGCTTATAAATGGTGGTTAACTAGATTTATACTGCCTCTATCTGTCTTTATGTTGCTTAAAAATAAAGTAGCTCATCACAATGTTCATTCTGTTGATTAATTTGTATGTTGTTCTACCCAGCATATGGATATTATTATTTGGTGTATAAGACATCAATTTTTGGACGGTGTGAGATCACGTTTTACTGATAGTTCATTATGGTCATCGGATGTTCGGATGCGGAAATCAGAAGCAACAAGTCGTTCTTGGCCTGATGCAATAAATCAATCTATGGAGTCATCAGGACATGGTGGGTCTCTATTTATTGAAGATGCATTGAATAATCTTGATCTGGAGGAGGGGTTTATGAATGAAACTGTGGAAGGATTAGAAATTGCATCCTTGCAAAAGGATGGTGCCACATTTTTGGGGTCAAATACTGACCAGGTGCTGGGTTACTACCCCTTCAAAGATCTTCGTTCTGCTGCTGACTTGCTCTTTCTACATGGAGGTTCTGATATGGTGATTGCTAAACAGGCCATTGTATCCTTTTACCTACCACTTTTATTGTGAGAGTAGAACTATGTTTGTTCCTGCCAATAATAGTTCTTACTTAAAGCAATACTTCTTTCATTCCTTAACATCTATAGTTTCTGTATTATTTGTATGATCGCCACTGGACAATTCCTGAAGAAGAATGGACATTCATACTGGAGGACTTTGCAGCTACATTTAGTATTAGCAGACACTCATTACTTGAGTCTTTGACCTTTTATCTTTTAGATGATCACACTGAGGAGGCTTTACAGGTAACATCAACAAAATATTATACCCAATGTGTCTCGGGGATGTGTGTTTACCCTGGTTTTGAAAAAAAATATTGAAACTATTTGTATCCATGTTGCTTTACAGATTTGCCTTGTAGTGCTAACTAAAGATTGATAAGCATTATAACTAAGAAAACACATGGGCACCATATTTTAATAATCATATTGGAATTTTATTCGTGACCTGATTATAGAGCTGCTAAAACATGATTAGGCTTTAGTTTTAGGTGTTATTTGGGTTTTCCTTCATCTCTTTTATTTAGCATGTTATCTTGTTTTTACTCAAGTAAAAAATGGAATTTAATAATGGCTCCGTCAATCCCCTCTTCCCATATAGGGGGGTAAAATGAAGCTTGGGTTTAGGTGTAAATTTTTTGTATCATGTTAGTATTGGATGTTAAATTGAACTTGTTCCTTTTAGAGTAATTTCTTTAGTGAATTTAGGCTAATAATTTATTATTCTGTTAGGAAGCTTGTCGCCTTCTTCCTGAAATAACTGGTCCAACATCACATCCTAAAATTGCTGAAGTACTGTTAGAAAGGGGTAGCCCCCATACAGCTCTCATGGTTTTGAGGTGGTCTGGGCGTGATGGTGGACCACATATGACTTCACTTAGGGATGCTGTCACTGCAGTGCGGGTGAGGGTTCAGTGTGGGCTTCTGACTGAAGCATTTATGCACCAGAGAATTCTGTCCACCAGAGTAAAGGAAAAGAATTTCAATAAAAGAGCCTCTGGGGATGCTTCTCAGAAATTAACAGGCCAATGTAGTAATTGGGTGGAGGTCCTGGTGACTGAGATTTGTTGCCTCTGTATTAGGAGGAACTTGGTGGATCGAATTGTAGAATTGCCATGGAATTCTGAGGAAGAGGTGTACATACATAAATGTCTTTTTGATTATGCTATTGATGACCCGATAAGGACAACTGGAAATCTGCTTGTGGTGTTTTATTTTCAGGTATTTAATTTCATTAGTTGGTTCCTTGTCCATCATTGATGCTCCTGGTTTATTGATCTTGTTAGTTAGTGCATCTGTCTTACAGTCTATTCAGTTTTTACTTTGGAATCTTTTTAGTGTTATTCGGCCACCCAATGTCAAGTTCTGTAAAATTATAAAATATAATGTATATGACACTATACAACACTATTGAGCATCTATTTACTTAGCTTATTTTCTTAGAACAAAACAATTCCTCCTTCATTTATCTTTGGCATGTACCATCTTCATATCTTTGCTAGCTAAATACCCCAACCAGGGGCAAATATCATTCTTACTCACTTCACCTGCCTGCTTTGATCCACTGCTGAGAGAGAATCATCTGCCAAAAGTTCATGCAATCCTCATGCTGAACATGGATTCTGTGTGCTGTTAACCTCAATATCAATATGAAGTTTCTGCATATCTCACTTTTCTATTCGATTATCATTTCCATTGTCAATAAATACGAAGTTCATTTTTATTCTTAAAATGTGTCAGGGTTACCCTACCTGTGAAAGAATTTATGGCTTATATATTTATCTGGGTTTCAGCGTCACAGATACTTAGAAGCATATCAAGTTCATATTAAACTTGAAAAGGTGGAGCAAGACAGCATTTCAAAAGGTTCTGTAAGTCAAGAATTTCTGCCAAAATTAGAAAAGGCTATTCATTGGAGAGCCAATTTGATTGTAAGTGATTTAAATTCTTTAATTTTTAAGCAAATGTTTTGTGCTGCTAACTTTTTATTTAACATGTTCGGAGAAAATGTCACTCTTAGACTGGATTTGTGGTTATTTTATCTTTTGAATAAAACAGAATAGATGCTTGGAGTTGTTGCCAGAAGTTGAGCAGCAGCAACTGAGGAGTGGAAATTTGACTGAGGGTGGTGTGAGTTATTGTGAAGAAGTTGAAGTTCCTGACAAATTTGATATTCCCCAGATTCCGGATTCCTTGTCCACGGGTTTATTGATTCCTTCATCTGTAAATTCTTCCCTCTTGTTGCATAGAGACCATCCAACTGGCTTTTTGAGTTCGTCGACTTTAGGAACTTCAGCGAAAATAGGCATGTCTTTCCCTAATACTGGCCCTGAGCTTGGTAATTTTGGTTCCTCGTCTAATCATCATGATGGGTTGTTTAACAGTAATGAGAGGGTTCCAAGTCATCAAGGTAAAATTGGCAAAAATCTTAGATTTGATAACACTCCTACTCCAATGAATCATAGGATCCATTTCATGAATGGTTCACCTCTCAAGGGATTTAAGAGGACATCACCAAGCAATTCCCAGGAAAATATGCCAGACAAAGTCTCTCCTGGAGTTGAACGAAATCTACGTTTTGGCCATAATCAAACTACTAGTAGTCCTTTGTACTCGTGGAAGGCTACAGTTAACCCTGTTATTAGATCCACACCCAGCTATCCTAAAGAATTTGCAAATGATCTCCCAAATGTATCTAGTTGGAATTTCCAGTCACATAAAGATGATAGAAGTTGGAACGTGGGGTCCACTAATGATCCGATGGATGTTTCTCAGGGGTAAAAATCTAGTTACCTTTTCGCACATTGATTTTTTTTTTTTTTTTTCCATATTACCTGTTTTGAATAATATGTGTCTACGAAGATATGTGTGCTAATTAATGTTTTTTAATATTCACTGGAAATGGTGTAAACTGAATCCTTGTGTACTTTGTTTCTTTAGCCTTGTGGAGAAGAAATTAAATACTGAAGAAAACATCAATGGTGGTCCTAGATGGAGATCTGATGAAGCAAGTGATGAAGAAGACGATGTAAATCTGGGAAGAGCTATGGACATGGCTTATTATGCAACTCCTCCAACTCGGACAACAAGACGAAGCAGAGTTCTCAGGAGATGAAAACTAAAGTTTTTGGTGAAAGGTTTTGGTTAAATTTTATGGGAAGAAACAATTAATGAGTTGTTTTTAAGATGAGAGCTTCGCTTTTTTGGGACTCGGGAGTTTTTACTTATACATTTATGCTGGTCTCCGTTATGCAGCTAATATTTGATGACAAAAATTTTAATGCAAAAGGTGCATTTTTGTATCCCATCCCTTCAATGTTAATCCACGTTATTTTTTTTTTTTGGAGTGGTTCGGTTAAAATGAATGTTTTGAGCAAACGCATAAGTGGTAACTTTCCATTTCCTCCTAGATACTTGTGTATCTGATGTGTTGGTAGATCGAGTTGACAGAATATTTAATTACGGGAAAAAGGATCATATGTCCAATTTTAATAAGATAGTCTAATTTTTATAGTATTTCTATTTCTTTTTTAATTTCTATTTGGATTAAGGTTTACCCTGCCTAACGTACTTCTAAATAAGGAATTTCTTTGTATCTTCTAAATATGAGGTAGTGGGGCATCAGATTTAGTCTATTTAGAGTGTGCATTGAGGGAATGATGTTCTGTTTTGAATCGATATAATATTTTCTTCACATTTAATTACCTGATTTTCTTTGTAATGAAGTTGGATTAATGTTTAGAATTGTTGATTAAAAATAGTGTTCCGAAATTTCAGTTTGGAGTTTGTTAATTATTACTTGTTACTTATCTTTTATTGAGATCTAAAGCGACAAATGTGGCAATAAATTGGTGTTAGGTTAGGAGCACAAAGTAATTATACAATTTAGAATCGGAGAAGAGCAACCTCTAGCCTAAATTCTAAATTGAATAGTATAAAAGAAAAAAAAAAGTCCATATATGAATGATGACCTGAAACAAGGTTTAATTGAAACTTAAATTTCATTAATTTGGACCACGTAATTTGATCTTCATTTTTTCCAGTTAATTAACTTGTTTTTTTCTTTAAGATTAGGCAAATTCAACCTGTCTATTATTATTATTATTATTATTATTATTATTATTATTATTATTATTATTATTATTATTATTATTATTATTTATCTAAAATCCTATAATAATTCTTTTCAACCTAAGTATTTTTGTAATTTTAGTAAGATATTTTAAACCATGAAAGATTTTGTAGATTATAAAGTTCGAGTTTAAAGAGGGTCAATTTGAGACTTTTTTTGGAAACTTTTTTTATATTATGGATTTTTTGAGAGAAAAGTGTGAATTTAAGGATTTTGGAGGAAAAAAAAAGAGAGATTGCTGAACAAATTTGTTTAATTTAAAAATAAAAAGAAGTTAATTGCTTCGAACAAGTTCAGAAAATAAAAATTGCGCATAATCTAGATGAAACGAGAGAGAAAAAAAAGTACAACTAGACAAAAAAACTAATTCTATTTTATGCTAAATGTTTTTCTTCTGTAGGATGAACAGAAATTGATGAAAAAGTATCAGTTGCAGGAGTGAGGAAGCTCGGAAGGAGATGTCTGCAACTTGGAATCTTCCTATTATAGATCTCACCTCCCTAGATCGTCCTTCGACTCTCCTTTCCATCCGTCAGGTCAATTCTTCCATCCTCACAAAACACAACCTTTTCCTTTTCATATATCATTCATTTCATCATCAAACAAGTCTTTATATTCGCATCATGCACAACCAACTCATCAAATCCTAATAAAATATAACAGGTGTGCATTGAGTATGGTTTCTTTTACCTTGTCAACCACGGCCTGGAGAATGATTTGGCCAAAGCCTTTGATGACAGTAGAAGCTTCTTCTCTCTTCCACTCCAAGAGAAAATGAAGTTTGCCCGCAACGAAAATAGAGGCTCGTAATGATGGACTTCTTCTCTCTTTCTGATAGTGATGGACTTCTCTGTCAATAAAAGATTGCTAAGGAGGAGCTCTTCACTGTCAATATTTGTTTTGGAAAGAAAGGGCTAGGATGTTATGGTTCAAGGATGGAGATCGAAATACTGTTTTTTTCCATGCGGTGGTCGAAAGGAGATATAATTCTAGTGGGATTCATCGTCTACGGATTGATAATGAGGTTACGGAGGATCCTAAAATCATTGAGGATCATATTTTGGACTTTTATAAAAATCTTTATGCTGAGTCTATTTCTAATGTTCTGGATACTGATAATATGGAAGATTTTATTGGTACTTATATTCCTGCGATGGTTTCCTCTAAGGAGAATATGATGTTGATTAAGTGTCCAGATTAAAAATGTTGTTTTTAATCTTCACGGTAATAGTGCTCCTGGTCCTAATGGTTTTGGTGGTGTTTTCTATCATTCTTGCTGGGAAATTTTTGGGACAGATGTTTGCAATGCTGTTCAACAGTTTTTTAAACAAAACTGGGTTCTCCCTGGAATGAACAGTAATGTGGTATCTCTTATTCCAAAGGTTCAGGGTGCTGATTCCATTAAAGATTACAGGCCAATTGTTGTTGCTAATTTCAAGTTTAAGATTATTTCCAAGATACTGGCGGATAGGCTTGCACTTGTGGCTGCTAGAATCATTTCTCCTAATCAATATGGATTTGTGCAGGGTAGACAGATTCAGGATTGCATTGGTATTGCTTCTGAAACTATTAACCTGCTTTCTAAAAAGGTTAGAGGAGGTAATGTGGCTTACAAAGTTGATATTCATAAAGCTTTTGACACTTTAAGTTGGAAGTTCTTATTATTAGTTTTAAAACGCTTTGGTTTTCACCCCTCATTTGTTGGTTGGATTAGTACAATTCTCCGTTCAGCTATGCTTTCTATAATAAGTGGTAGTTTGGAGGGGTTTTTTCCTTGCAGTCGAGGGGTAAAACAAGGTGATCCATTGTCTCCTTTACTTTTCTGTCTTGCAGAGGTAGTTCTTAGTAGAGGTCTCTCTAAGCTTGTGAATGATAAGAAGATTTTAAATATGGTCAGTCAGCACGGTTATCTCACTCCCTCTCATATTTTGTATGCTGATGACATATTTATTTTTTGTAGGGGGGATATTAAGTCTCTTAGAAATTTGAGTTCTTTTCTTAAAACATATGGTGATTTTTCTGGTCAATATATTAATAACTCTAAAAGTAGTTTCTTCACCATGGATAATTCTCCAAGATTTGTCACCAAAATTCAAAATATTCTTTCCTGTAGTCATGGTTGTTTGCCTTTCCATTATTTAAGAGTGCCTTTCTTTGTTGGTGCTCCAAAGTGTCGGTTTCTTCAACCTTTGGCTGATAAAGTTAAATTGAAGCTAGCATCTTGGAAAGGTAAATCTCTTAGCATGATGGGTCGAATTCAGCTGGTCAATACAGTGATTACTGGATCTCTAGCTTATAGTTTTAATATGTATAAGTGGCCTGTTTCACTTATTAAGCAAGTTGAGCAGTGGTGTCGGAATTTTATTTGGACCGGTGATATTCTGAAAAAAGGTATTGCTACCGTTAATAGGGGGAAAATTTGTTCACCTCTTTAGGATGGAGGCTTGAATATCATTAATCTTCATCATGAAAATAATGCATATCTTCTTAAGCTTGCTTGGAACTTTGCTTATAGCGACAAACCTTGGTCTTTACTCTTGAAAGCCAGGGTTCTTAAATCAAAATATGAATTTCGAACGGTTTATAGATCTTCCTCTCTCTGGCCTGGAATTAAGCAATTTTATTCTACCATACACTATACTTATTGGACTGTTAGTACAAGTTCTTTTATTAATTTCTGGAATGATAAATGGTGCTCTACTACTTCTTTAGCAAATATTGTAGGGTTATCTGATGGCGTTAGCATTCTGGATACAGTCTCTCCATTTTGGATAGGTTGTGATTGGAATATTCCCTTCTCTTTACAGCAGATGCCTCTTTTTTTTAATCATATCATGATTAGAGAGGAACAGGATATTCCTAATTGGATTCTAAATGAGTCTGGTCGTTTCACTCTTAAATCGGCTAGGACTTTTTTCTTGGAACCAGGAGTTCCAGGTGGTTGGGGTAAATTCATTTGGTCTTCATCTATTCCGCCTTCCAAAACTCTAGTACTCTGGAAAATTTGTCATGGGCGACTTCCTACATATCAACATATTCAGAATAAGGGTTTGCATATATGTTCTATTTGTTCGCTTTGTGAAAAGCAAGAGGAATCTATTCAACATCTATTTTTTGAATGTTCTAACGCATTGCATATTTGGAGTTGGGTACGACAAATTTTTCTTACTTCTCATTTCTCTAATAAGGATGATCTACTTTCTTTTAGTAAGAGTGATGGTAGTCCTTTGGTTAAATTGATTAAGCTTGCGGTGATAACCTTTTTTATATGGATGATATGGCGTATGAGGAATTATGCTAGATTTCAGGATAAGATTGGAATTTCTAAGGCTATTTCGATAATTAAATATTTAACTTGTCTAGTGGGAAATTCGTCTAAAGCTTCAATGAATAATGATATGTTGGACTTCAACGTGATTAAGTTTTTCGGTATTAAGACTCGTAGTGGTAAAGTTCTTCGTCCTCTTCCTATTAGATGGGAATTTCCTTCACCAGGCTGGGTCAAAATTAATACTGATGGGGCTGCTAGGGGGTATCCTGGTCTTGCTACTTGTGGAGGTATTTTTTGTGGGAGTATGGGAGAATTTATTGGTGCTTTTTCAGCGTTTCTTGAAGTTCAAACTGCTTTGGTTGTTGAGTTTTATGGAGTTATACATGCTATGGAGGAAGCTCAAAAAATGGGACTTACTAATGTCTGACTTGAATGTGATTCTGCCTTGGTTTGTGCTGCGTTTACTGCTAGACCAATGTTCCGTGGATGCTTCATAATCGATGGAATACTTGTCTTAATTTTTGTGGGACAATCAGGTTTAGGATAACTCATATTTTTCGTGAAGGGAATGCGTGTGCTGATAAGTTGGCTAATTTAGGATTTATTCATAGAGAATCTTTTCATTGGTATAATAGACTCCCAACTAGTCTGTTCTTAGAATTCTTTATAAATAGGTAGATGTATAGTTTGTGTTAACATATGAGTTTTGGTTTAGTCCTCCATATTTTTGTATTTTCTTTCTTTTTTCTTTTTTTAATAATATTTTTTTTTTCATGTGATGGCAGATGATTGTTGTTACTTGAGGTGTCAGCTTAGCTGAGATGTCAAGTTGCATAGTGATGCCTAACACGAAAACTTTATAAAAATAGAAAAAATAGAGGTTATAGTCCTCTCGATCCTACCTTAGTCTCCAAAGGTATTTTTGCTATTTTTCTTTCTTTTTAATTTCAGTCACTCTACTTGAACATGCTCTGAGTTTGAGGGTATGTTGGATTAGACCAACCTGATATCATGATCAAAGCTGAAAACTATTTGAGAACTGTGTCAGTATCATACTTTCTTTCCTACACACTATCTATCTATTGCTATGTTTTTCATGTAGTTCTCACTAAATATATGAATAGTGAAAGTGTGAAACCTACATGAATTCCAATCAACATATATTCTTTTGATGCCCTTTTGAAATGGTTCATTCTTAGAAAGAAGACGAACTTCTTCTTCTCACCGTTGTTAATAGTGATCAGGTGATTCAAAAGAGTTCTATTATATTGGCCCTTTAGCTGATTCAACAAGTGCTAATCTGAATCAATGGCCTTCAGATGGTACGGTTCTCTCCAAACTGATATTCATATCCTACATATATTGTAATCTTTTCATTACACATCAACCATTTGTGGATATTTGCCTTGCAAGGAACCTTCAGAGTTACTAAGAAATTGGAGACCTTCAATGGAATCCTTGTATTCGAAATTCTTGTAAGTTGAATCACCTTCGGTTTGTTTGTAGTGGCTTTCTCTGCCAAATATGTATCACGAGTTCTTAATTACCAGCAAAATAAAGTAGCAACATATTTTGCTGTTCTTTTCGGTTACTTTGGACTCTCAAACAAATCTCTGCAATTTGCAAGTGTCTGAATTAAGAAATATTTTTTTCAGCTGAATTGAAAGTCTCTGAATTAAGAAATATTAGAAATCCAAATCATTTACAAATCTATGCATGTATTTGATTTAGAAGAATTTTATATTCAAGGATTCTTTCTCTCTGCATGTGCATGTGTGTTATTCATTTACACCTTCTCTTATCAATTTAGAGGTCATTCCTTGTTTTTCTTCTCTGGCACAGTGGAGTTGGAAAAAAAGTGTTATCTCTAATTGCCCTTTCCTTGAATCTCGACGAGGATTTCTTTGAGAAGGTAGGTGCCATAGACAAACCAGCAGCTTTTCTTCGGCTGTTGCACTATCCAGGTTTAGTAGCATTGACTTTGCTGAACATCCTAGTTTGTTCTATAGCGTTACTCTGATGTGCAGCCATCTCATTGTTTGTATTGATAATATATGTTTTTGGACTTTATTAGGTGAAATGGGACCTCACCAAGAGATATGTTCTGCTCATACAGATTTTGGTACACTCACCCTTTTATTGACAGATGGAGTCCAAGGACTGCAGGTTCTCACTTCCATTTTTGAAAGTAATTTTTTTAAAACAAATTATCTTAAGAACACAAGAGACTGAAACACCATCTTCAACCCAAAAGACAGAACATCTGTACATCCTTGTAAATATATTTGTCCATCTTACTCTATCAGACTCTTAGCTCATCATGAATCCCTGAAATTTGTGTCAGAAAATTTGTTCAATCCTGGGATTACCCATGCCTCGAATACATTTGTCCTACAAAATCTCCAACCAAAGCTAGAACACCAATCCCAGTCCAACAATTAAGACTATTAAGACTAGTAATTTCTTCCGTTTGTAATTCTTATATTGAAGTACTTAATATTTCTTTTACATACTTTCAGATCTGCCGGAACAAGTTAGAGGAACCGCAAGTGTGGGAGGATGTACCTCACATGGAGGGGTGAGTTCATGAATATATAATGAGTTTGTGCAGAATTCATTGATACTCTACATTAACAATGTACAATCTTAATATAGTTTTGATGTTCCAGGGCCTTTATTGTGAACATTGGAGATTTGATGGAGAGGTGGACAAATTGTTTATACAGGTGATTAATTATGGTTACAACGTGAAATTGGTTTGGTGCAAACTTTAAACCATGAAAAATTATTAGAATAAGTCTTTTTTTTATCTGAAATTGATTGAATTAGAGTTCCATTTCATCACTCCATTGGAAATAGTTACACGGTCAGTCTACAATCAAAACATGAATTTTTTAAATAACAATCTTTAGAAAAAAACTAACAATAATTTCACTTATAAAATGATTCATTCTAATCATTTCACTCACAAAATGACTCATTACAATCATTTTCATATTACAACTACATGGATGATCTAAAGTTTTATTATCCAAATACTATAATGCATGTTATTCTTAATCTATCGATATTCTATGAATTTTGTAGGTCAACAATGCATCGCGTTAAACAGAGTGGCAGGGAACGCTATTCGGTAAACACAAGAAATAACATTTTTCCTGTTTCTGTTATATGTCGTTTTGGTTAATGGTTGGTTCATGAAGAAAGCATATGTATGTGTGTTTCTGTTTCTCTGATCAATTGCAAAAAAACATGTATGTAGATGGCATTCTTCTTAGACCCACATCCCGAATGTGTAGTGGAATGCCTTCAAAGTTGCTGTAGTGAATCATCTCCTCCAAGGTAAACTAAATTCCTTGACATTTTTTGTGTTTAATTTTCATGAACAAAAACATTCCTTACATTTACTACACACTAATTGAGGTAAAAATTTGTTCATGTTTCACTGCAGATTCGCTCCAATCCGCAGTGGAGAATATCTGAATGAGCGTTTCAAAATCCAATCAGCCTGACAAGAATTTAAAATGTTCCATCTCTTCATTAGGTAGAAGAGTTAAGCTTGTTTATGGGGTTGTAAAATAAATTTCTTGACATAAAAAACACTTAATACTACTTTATCAGATCTCAGTAAAATAAATATGCCAGAGTAAAACTTTTTCAGATTTTATTATAAACTAAAGCTTTAATATTTGAAGTTTACAATTTTAAGTATGATAACATTTATACTGTAAAGATTTATTTTCTTTAATATTTAGAGTGTAACATAATATTTTACTTTTAGAAAGATGGCAAATCGGGCTAGCCTCCTATGTATAGAAAATAATGTTGGTTGATTTTATTGATCTATTTGAGCTGACTCACATAAAAAAATAATTTTTTAAATATGAATTTTGAATAAATATATTTTTTTATTAAGTTGATTTTTTTCTTAGATGAATTTGGCAAATTATCTAGTATTATCATATATACGTTTTTTAAAGTAATATATGTAAATACGTGATTATTATTTTAATTTAAAAAATAATATAAAATAATATATATATATATATATATATATTTAATAATATTATATTTAAATTTTATTATAAAAACATAAGGTTTGACTACTCTATGTAGTATTTGATAAGTATTAAAATCTAAATTTATTCATTTTAGAAAGGTAAAACAATATTAAATATTAAAAAATTATTATTGAATTTCGTGAATGTGTTATGAACTAGGATACTTTCTCTTTGCACATTCATGTATTTCTTCTTGAATCTCATACTTAAAAAAAAAATTCAAATTATCTTTTAACATTTTTCATTGAATATGTATTTTTTTAATTCTTGAATGTAGAATTCAGATACTTCCTACGTTATAGATTTTGGAAGTCAAAATTTGGGTTTAAGATTGTACAATATTTCAGATTGCACAATTTAGAACACAATTTGTATTCTAGATTATAGAATTTTGAATGGATAATTTTATAATCTTTAAGAATATAAGACCGCAAGAAGAAATTATGAGGGTGGAAAAAAATTAAATTTTTAAATATTTGGGTTGTGCGGGCCAGCTTACTCTGTTCCACACTTGACTCATACGGATTTCGAATTATGCAGGACGTATCTAAGCAGGCCAACGAGCAGATTGAAATAGTAAGTCCACTTCATATTTTTTTTTAACGAGTCGCGAGTCAGTCTATACGAACTTTACCATTCAAAAGAAAAAATCAATATCCTTTCTTTCAATATGTTATCAGAGTTTTTTTTTTAATATTGAATGTAATTCACATGTCATCCTATTAAATAATCCAAATTTTTTTTCATTAGTGTAACTAGTAATATCATATCAGGTAATGCAACAATAATGTATTTTTATATTAGAAAGAATGGTTGTGTGAATATGTGATTGTACCTTTATACTTTCTCTCTATAGCTTCATATTTTATTTTAATTCCAACAATACTCTTATGAGTATATTGGGAGAGTGTGATGTATTTTTCTTAATTTTTATGTGGTGGTGGTTACTTGTGTGGCAGGTGGTGGTTGGTGCTAAACGTTAGTGATTGAGGTAAATTTTGTGGTATTTTTATTTATGGTGGTTGTGTCTCGTTCATTTTTTTTTTTTCATTTTTTTGAAAATCATGAAATCCAGAAAAAGACTAACCAGATGCAAAAATGAAGTACAACTAAAAAAAAAATTATCTTTGCACTGAATGTCGAATACAATGAATCTTCTTGTCAACCCTCTCAAACATGCTTAAATGATGAAATTCCTCTCTCAAAAACTACGAATAAAAAAAGTGGAGGTATGCAGTTGGAAAAAAGGTATAAGGTGTGCAACTGATGTTATTTAAAAAAGTGAGATTATGCTATTTAGGATTATTTAAAAAACAATAAATGTTAAAATCAAATTTTCACCCGTTAATATAGAGATGGAAAGGGAAGGTATGGAGTTGGAGAAAGAATTTGCCAAACTCATTAATGTGGTAGAGATGGATTTAAGGGGGCATAAAGAGAAAAATTAAAATAAATTATGCAATATGATTATGTAATAGAGAGAAAGGATCAAAATGAGATAGAAGAGAAGTTTAATGTAAATTTAAAATTATATTCTTCATGATTTATTACTCTTGTTGGTAAGCAAAAAGATGCAATTTTATGTCATTTAATATTAATTGAATAATATTACATCTTGTAACTCCTTTAAAAAAAACAATATATTTAACGTTTTGAAAATATAAAATATATTAAATATTTTTGTTAAATATGCTTTTACTATGATAAATCTATTTTTCATTGTTACTTTAAAAGAACTTGTATTTACTTCGTTATATTTTATATTATTTTATTACTTTCTTCCTATGCTTCTCTATTCATACCTCTTCAATCTCACGCACCTTCCATTTTTGTGTGCATGCCGGAGATATAGAGAGGATGAGAGTTCGAAGAAGACGTAGAAAAAATGGTAGCGTCATGGTTTTTGTTTTTACATATTCTTTTATCCTTTAACCATAAAAAATTAAGATTTAATTATTTTTTTAATTACTATATTAAAGATTAAAAGTTAATTTAATTCCAAAATTTTAAAAAAGTAATGTAAATCAGTGATTCTACTATTGCATTGGGATTATATGTATTAATTATTTAAAAAAAATCATATATAATCGTTTAAAAAGATAGGATCACATTAAACTTTAAAAAAAAATTAGATCCATATTAAATTTTAAAAGAAAACTAGAACGACATTGATTTTTTTAAATGAAGATGAAATTGATTTTTAGCTATAATGTCACGAAAAAAAGATTTAAAACGTTTTATTTATATAAATTTTAATAAATGATAAAAAGTAAATTATTTTTTAGTTAAATATAATATTACAATAACTTTTATAATTTTATCCTATGTTGTCAATTTAAACTTTTTTTTAAAAATAAAAATATAATTTATTTCTTTGAAATCATGGTAACGACATTTACCATAATGTAAAATGACATCTATTATTCATGTCCCTAGTCACTTTCGTCAACAAATTAACACTGATGTTTTATTTGTATATCATATTTGTTGGATCCTGATTTTCCCAACAGTGATATCAGAGTTTGGTTCTGATACAAGATAGAATGAGTCATTTATGATGGAAACATGTTTAAGATGACAACAAACAACTATTTCTATTGGAAATCCATGATGGAGGATCACTTATACTCTAAGGATATGCATGAGCTCATTTATGCATAAACAAACCAGAAGGTAAGAGTGATAAAGATTGAAAACTTTTGAATCGAAAAACTATTGCAATGATTTGAAAGTATATTTATAGAAGTTTGTTTGAGCATGTGTCCACATACACAAATGCTTATGAGTTATGGTCAAAACTTGAATCTATGATTCAAAAGAAAATTCCAAGAAATAAAGCATCTCTTGTCAGAAGACTGGTAAAACTTGACTACACGGATGGTCAAAATATGATTGAGCACTTAAATTCATTCAAGGGTTTTGTCAATCAATTGACAAAGATAGATATGAAGATTGATGATGAGTTGCAGGAGCTTTTGCTACTTAGTTCGTTGCTTAAGAGTTGGGACACACTAGTAGTCATGCTCAACAACTCAATCCCTGATGGGAAGATCTCAATGGACATTGTTTCAAATAGTCTGTTGAATGAAGAATCCTGAAAGAAAGAAAGAGGTATAACTTTTCAATATGAAGCAAATGTTATTAAGAAGCGAGGAAGAGGTGAAACCCGTGGGAAAAATGAATCCCGTGGAAGAAACAAAAGCAAAGTCAAAGGGCGTTCTCAATCTCGCACAAGAACAATATGCTTTTATTGTAGCAAAGAAGGTCATAAAATATTTGAATGCAGATCTCTAAATAGAGATCAGAAAGCCGAAACTGTCCATCCATACTCAGTTGATCCAAAGAAGAAGGATTGTACTCCAACCACAGTCGTCGCCGTTGACAATGATGTTTTTCTTATTGGAGAAGACAATTACCTAAATGTTGCATATGGTGATTTCTCTTGGATCGTTGATTCTAGTGCCTCTTTCATTGTAAGTCCACATGAAGATTTCTTTTCAAATTACAAGAAAGGTGACTATGGTACTGTGAAAATGGAAAATCATGTTACAAGAAAGATATATGTGTCTCAACCTTATCTCAACGGGTAAGTTGGATGATGTTGGTTTTATAAGCCAATTTGGTACTGGAAAGTGGAAACTAGCAAAATGGAACCTCATCATTGCTAGAGATTCAAATGAAGGATCCCTTTACATTAAGTAAGGAAGAATTGGTCATGGAGAAGAAAATGGTGCTACAGACTCCAAAGATGTTTGGCACAAACGATTGGGGCATATGAGTGAGAAAGCACTCCAGATGATGGAAGAGGCCCAAGCTCACCACACTATGAAAAGCCAAGCTCCAAGTCTAGACCGTCTAGAACCATGTGGAAAGCGTCTAGCCCATGATAAGGAGCGTCTAGACTCAAAAGGAGAGCGTCTAGCCCATGATGAGGAGCAGCTACATAAGGAGCGTCTAGGAGGAAGCCTAGACCGTCTAGGACCAAGCACTTCACGCACACAAGGGTCAAAGCTACGGTTTGGAAGGAGAAGACCTTGACATGTTACATGGAGGCTCATTAGGGGTGCTTAGTAATTAGAGTAGTGTTAGAAAACATAAATGAGTGAACATTCTAGAAACTTGTTTACTTGGTCGGTCATGAGCACATGTGCCATGTGCCTTGCATTTCATTTGGCTCTCATTTCATTAGGAATTAGCTTAGCTTTCACGCCCCTATAGCCTATAAATAGGAAGGCCATCTCTTGTATTTTCCAAGATTATTGATAGTAAAGTTATGCTGCCAACTTTGTGCCAAGCTTTGCTTCTACCTAGTTTCTAGGCTCTAATCTTCACATCCTTCACCTCTCATTGGGCTGGCCGAACCTCCCAACTTCCATACATACCATGCACCTTCAAGATCACCATAACTCTCAGGAGGATCTTGCTCATACACATCCATGGCTTCTGCACCATCTTTCACATGATTCTAAGAAGAACTTCATGAATTTGCCATCATTTGGTATCATGAGCATAGGTTCTTCAAAGATGAGTTGTTCTTGGTCTTTTCATTTTTAGTTCTTCTTTATTTCATGTTGTTCATCTTGTTTCCATAATTGTCTTGCTGTTTTTTACATTTTAATTTGTTTTGGTGTGTGATAGCTGTCGTTTTGCTGTCAAATTAATATGATTCTAGCGTAGACTTGTCTAACACTAGAGAGATGATAGTATAATTGTGGACAAATGTCCCCAAGTCGTCTTCCAACGAATCCAATAGTAAAATCAGTTGATCAGGGTTTAAAATCTATCTGCAAGCAATAAAAGTTAGCAATAACAATAAAGATGAAAAAGGGGTTTGAGATAGTTGTACAAAAAATATAAAAGAAATTAAAATAGCAAATAAAAAGCGGTTGATCCCAAGTTCTTCCACCATTGAATTCTTCACAGGTTCTCTAAAGATTAATCTTTTCTCAATCCTCCAACAGAGCTAAACCAGATTGAACATGCGCCGATCTGATTCAACTGAAACTCACTAGTAAAGCATGCGTCTACTAGTTTAATCAATACCCACTTTGTTCCATGCGTATACTCCATGGGAATGCTTACCTCCTCTCCCTTGAATCATGCGCCCAAGAAATTAATTAGAACAATGGAACTAACTAAGAAACCAAAGTTTAAGATAAGGAAGACTCTCAATCATGCGTTCAAGTACAACCTCTCACAAAAACCAGTTTTCCAGGAGATTAGACAATAAAAACAACTGTTATAGAGAATTAAAAATCGAAACTTTTATTGAACAAAACCTCAGAACTCAATGGGGAATTACAAAAGAATCAACCAAAAAGGTTTAGCCTTCCATGCGGAGGCAAAACAAAAGAATTACTAAGAAGAAAATAAACTAAGAAAACCCTATGAAGCTCTCTCCTTGATGCTTGTGTCCTTTTATAGGCTTTTATGCTCCAAGGATCTTGAGAGAATATTGTAGTTTATATTTTGTTAACCGTTTCCAAGTTTCCATCTTTCCAGAATTCTTTTATTTTGCAGAAGATTTGCTTCCAATTCTGTTTCTGAGATATTGTAGATTTTATTTTCTCTTTCTTCTCCTCAGAATTTGTTTTCTGTTTTGGTTCAAGAAGCAACTTGGACTTTTGCATATTTGGCCCATTCACAAAGGTAGATGTTTCCTCCGGATAATTTACTCTAAAAACACAAAATTAACAATAATAATAGTTAAGGCCCAAATAAACCCAATTATAAGAATATTAATTAAAACAATGAATTTATTATTATTATAGTCCAATAATCTATGAATAAGGCTAATGAGTGTGAATAAATATATGCTCATCAGTGTGCTATTTGGAAGATCCAACCGGTGCACTTTGTTCAATTGATCTTGAACAATTCTAGTGCAAATTGTGATAGGATTCCATACACCTTTGAGTTGCTGTTTTCTTTTAGGTTTTTGAGTCTTTATTGCACTTTTAATTTGGTTCATATTATGCTCTTTGAGTTTTTAATTTCTGAATCCATATATGTTTTGTCAAGTCATGTTCATCCACAATATCATCAATTCATAGTAGTCCTTTGTTTGGTTTGATTGTTTCTTGATTTTGGGTATCTACTTTTGCTTTGAATCTGCTGTTCATTTGATCTTTTGGTGCCTTTTTAATTTTAGTTTGAGTTCATATTTGTGTTTAGATCTTACACAAATTCCTTTTCTCAATTCCATTGTGTTTAAATTTTGGTATCTTACTGTTTTTTCCAGTTTTTCCAAAATCCCCTGTTTCACATTCTCTGTGCTGGCTGTTTTGTTCCAGAAAAATATTTTCACTTATAGGAAAATTTTGATTCTCTGGAATATGCTGGAATTTATTCTCTTTTGGTGCTTGATTAAGTGGAAATTTGACTTGGGTAAGGTCTAGTCTTCTTGATAGGTGTTGGAATTGGAGAATTAGGACCTTTATTCTAAGGGGAACAAAGACAAAGGCAGAATCAAACACTTTCCCAAAACACCACAAACACTTGGAAGGCCCAACAAGCAAAGACAACCAAGGAAGTGCCAATAGCAAAAAGAGGATCAACAAAGGGAGTTTTCTTAATTTCTTTGCAACTTAATTTGTGTTAATTACTTCTTAATTACGTGCTTAGACGGTGAGTGTGTCTTCAAGGGCTCAAAGTGTCCAAGAAGCCTCACCTAGGGCCGACTAGTTAGAGTTTTAATTAGCAACTGTTAATTATTTTTAATTACATAACTTGCTTCGTTAGTTACGCTTTGCATGTGTGGTTGGTTTGTTTAAGCTTTGTTAAATCGTCTAGCTTTATTAATTAGTTAGCTTGCATTGTTTTCTTGCATTGAAAATTTGATTTCTCAACTTCATTGTGTTCTAAGTAGTTTACTAAGAGAGAGTTTTGTGTGAAGACATTGAGGGATAGTTTTTGGCTAAGGCAAAGGCTTGGTACTTAAGTAGTCCTTTGAGATTCACCTCCCTTACCTGGAAAACTACCTTCTTTGACTTTCCTAAATTTTCTCAAGGTAAAAAACTTGTATACATAAAACTTTAGCCATGTCTTCTCCTCACTCTCCAAAGTCTATTGAAAGTGAAGTAAAATCTATAAAATCTCTTTTGAAAGAAGTTTCACAAGCTGTGCAAATTATTTCTTTTAGACAATTGGAGAATGAGACAAAAATTAATGAATTGGCTAAAAAGCCCAAGAAGAGAAATCACAAAAATCACAAAAATAAAAAAAAACTCCTACTCATGCATCTAAAAGTAATGAGTCTCTAGGGGAGGGAAGCCTTAGAATCCATGATTACTACCAACCACCCCCTAGGAGAACTAGAAGACGAGAAGAAGAGAGCCCAAGGGAAGTAAGGGTAGACCTACCCCATTTCTATGGTAAGGAAGATGTAAAGGCCTACCTAGATTGGGAGATGAAAGTAGAGCAACTCTTTGCTTGCCATAGGGTGAGTGAAGAGAGGAAGGTACCCTTAGCAACCCTTAGTTTCCAAAGCAATGCCATGTATTGGTGGACCTCTCTAGAGAGAGACCGACGTCTTCATAGGGAGCCTCCCGTAGAATATTGGAATGACCTTAGGGGAGCCCTAAGACATCGCCACATACCTTCCTACTACCATAGGGAGTTGATGGACAAGCTCCAAAGACTCCAACAAAAGAACATGAGTGGGGAAGAATATAGGCAGAAAATGGAGCTCTGCATGATGAGAGCATCCATTAGAGAGGAAGAAACCACCACCATATCTAGGTTTCTAAGTGGGCTCAACCTTGAGATAAGGGATAGAGTAGAACTTCTACCCTACCAAGACTTGAATGACTTGGTTCAACTTTGCATTAAAGTTGAACAACAAAATTTGCGCAAAACTTCAAGTCAAAGGGTGGGTTCTTACTCCAACTCTTATCCCAAAAAAGACTTTAAAAGGGAGGGTAGTACACCTAGAGACGAACCCAAAGAAACTACCAAACCCTTAGTAAAAGATGCCTCCACCCCATCCATCCGTGCTAAGGACACCAAGTGTTTTAAATGTTTTGGAAGAGGGCATGTGCAAGCACAATGTCCAAACCAAAGGGTTTTGTTCTTAAAGGGAAAAGATGAGTACACAAGTGGTGAGGATGAACCTAGTACACAAGAAAAGGGGGAAGGAGAGAGGATAAATCCTTTGGAGGGGGACTTATTGA
Source organism: Phaseolus vulgaris (assembly GCF_051622355.1). Classification (NCBI taxonomy): domain Eukaryota; kingdom Viridiplantae; phylum Streptophyta; class Magnoliopsida; order Fabales; family Fabaceae; genus Phaseolus; species Phaseolus vulgaris. The sequence continues at coordinate 6,095,216 of NC_143499.1, forward strand.
TGATTCAAAGAATCCTCCACAATCAACCTAGTGCATCCATCGAGACACAACGAGAGAACATTTTTCATACTAGATGCAATGTTTTAGAAAATATATGCTCTCTTATTGTGGATGGTGGATCATGGTGCAATTGTTGTAGCACTATATTGATCGAGAAACTAAATCTACAAGTAGTTCCTCATCCAAAACCTTACAATTTACAATGGATCAATGAGGATGGAGAACTACATGTAGACAAACAAGTGGAAATCAAGTTTTCTATAGGTAACTACAACGACAATGTTTTATGTGATGTAGTACCTATGGAAGCTTGCCACATCTTATTAGGTAGACCATGGCAATTTGATAAGAAAAAGTTTGTCTAACTAACGAGATTTCTTTCATCCACAAACACAAAAAGTTTGTACTTAGCCCTTTTCCACATTCCCAAGTGGTAAAAGACCAAATACAAATGAAACACAAAAGGGATGAAGAGAAAATAAAAAAAAGAGAAAACTTTGGGAAAACAAAATGCGTGGGAGAAGAGTGTTCCTTCCCACAAGGTCATTCAACAAGTCAAGCACATTGAAAATACCCTTGCAAACATGCTTCTTGTTGAACAACCTAGCCTTACCTATTGTAAAGGAACACTTGCAAGCATGAGCACCAAAGAAGAGTCTTTAAAAGAAGCTTGCATAGATCAAGACTATTTCTCAAATGTGTTAAGATATCCCCAAAAGAATGACAAGTTACCTATAAGCATCTACAAAAACCAATTTTTATGTGAAGTAGTACCTAGAATAACTTGCCATGTCTTATTGAGACAACCATTGCCAAGTGTACAAATTTTCATAAACAATGGTTGTACCAACGAGACTCTCTTTACACATGAGAGAAAAAGTTTACAAGAAGGAGAACTCATGGGCCAAATTAGAGTTGATAAAACTCTAGAGCTTTTAAAAGGAAAACTTTTGTCACCCATGAGAAAAGAAGTTCAAAGACATTACTTTAGGTACATTTCATGTTTTCAAACTACACCTAAAGCAAAGCCTCAAGAACTCTATATTCCTTCACCTTTTGTGAATGATCCTTGGGAAGACACACATTTCATATTAGAGCTTCCTAGGACAACAAAAGGTTTTGATTCAATCTTCATGGTTATGGATAAACTCTTCTCTAGAGAGGTGAAACATCTTCATGATTTATCCTCAAGCATAGTGTTGAATAGAGCTCCAAATTTTGCAAACCATGATTTGACGATTTCCTTTGGAAAACTTGCAACTAAGTCACACCCTTTACATTCTTATCATCCTCAAACACATGGTCAAAATACATTTGAAAACCTAGCTCTTTCTACTATGCCTAGCATAATCAAGTGCACACACAACTCTAGAGATGAGCCAACATACCATAAAGTAGTTCACAAAACTACTTATTTTTCTACTTTTAAAGTTATGTGTGGCCTAAATCATCTTTCTCCTTTTAGGTTGTTACCATCTCCTATAGGATTTATGCCTAAAGAGAAAGTAACCACAAATGAATATTTTAAAATGCATACGATAATTAGAGACCACACACAACCATTAAAAGAGAAACTTTGTCCAAGGTTGCGAAAACCAAAAGAAAAACAAAAATGGCAACCTAGTAAAATTAAATTGCAAACTAACACCTATGCTTTATTTGATTATTTCTATAGGTGGACGTTTGATCCAGAAGGACAAGCTTTGGTGAAGCAAGAAGCTGCTATCTGAGATCAAGTCTGAAGATCTGAGGATAGGTCTTCTCAAGAAAGAGGAGATGATGGCCACAACCATTCCCTTAGGAAGCAAACGCATTGGATTTGAGGACAAATCCTTTTCAAGAGGGAGGGGATGATGGAAGAGGCCCAAGCTCACCACACTATGAAAAGCGAAGCTCCAAGTCTAGACAGTCAAGAACCATGTGGAGAGCGTCTAGCCCATGATGAGGAGCGGCTACATAAGGAGCGTCTAGGAGGAAGCCTAGACCGTCTAGGACCAAGCACTTCACGCACACAAGGGTCAAAGCTACGGTTTGGAAGGAGAAGACCTTGTACATGTTACATGGAGGCCCATTAGGGGTGCTTAGTAATTAGAGTAGTGTTAGAAAGCATAAATGAGTGAACATTCTAGAAACTTGTTTACTTGGCCGGTCATGAGCACATGTGCCATGTGCCTTGCATTTCATTTGGCTCTCATTTCATTAGGAATTAGCTTAGCTTTCACGCCCCTATAGCCTATAAATAGGAAGGCCATCTCTTGTATTTTCCAAGATTATTGATAGTAAAGTTATGCTGCCAACTTTGTGCCAAGCTTTGCTTCTACCTAGTTTCTAGGCTCTAATCTTCACATCCTTCACCTCTCATTGGGCTGGCCGAACCTCCCAACTTCCATACATACCATGCACCTTCAAGATCACCATAGCTCTTAGGAGGATCTTGCTCATACACATCCATGGCTTCCGCACCATCTTTCACATGATTCTAAGAAGAACTTCATGAATTTGCCATCACCAGATGCTCGCCAAAAATCACTTGCCAAATATAAAGGGTCAAATTTTGGAATCTTGTACTGATTGCATTTATGGTAAACAATGTAGAGTCAATTTTCAAATATCAGGTGATCCCTCAAGGAGGCAAAAGGTACTTGAACTTGTACATACATATGTTTGTGCACCATCTGAAAAATCTCTTGGTGGAGCCTACTACTTTGTCACATTTATTGATGATCACTCAAGAAGAGTATGGGTGTACTTGCTGAAAACCAAAGATTAGGTACTATCAACATTTAAAGAATTTCATGCTCTAGTGGAGCGTGAAACTGGGAAAAAGCTTAAGTGTATGAAATCCGACAATGGTGGAGAGTACCGTGGTCCTTTTGAAGCCTATTGCAAGATGTATGGCATTAGAATGATAAAGACACCACCAAAGAATCCTCAACTGAATTGAGTAGCCGAAAGGATGAATCGTACTATTGAAGAGAAAGTCAGATGCATGTTACAAGGTGTTAACCTCCCCAAGTCTTTCTGGGGTGAAGCAATAAAGAGTGCAGTTGATCTCATAAACCTGACACCTTCAATACCTTTAGATGGAGAGATTCTAGAGGAAGTGTGGTACAAGAAGAAAGCGTCATTCAACCATCTGAGAGTATTTGGATGCAAAGTCTTTATTCATATTCCAAAGGATGAAAGAAAAAAGCTAGATGCTAAGGCCAAGGAGTGTATATACCTTGGGTCCCCAAAGGATGAATTTGGGTACTGATTGTGGGATCCTATAAAGAAGAAAATTGTTAGAAACAGAGATGTTGTGTTCTTTGAGGATCAAAGATATTTAAGAGAAAAATCAGTGCAAGTCCAGAGATCGCATTGATTTAGGGGAAGAGATTCCTCAATAAATAGATCCTGATCAAATAGACAAATAGACATATTTTGTTCACCCAATTCCTGACCATACTGATGAACAACGAGATCATGATCAAATAATGTTAGACCCTCAAATACAATAAGAACATGAGCCTTTAGAGCAATAAATGCAAGTTGAATTGAAACGCTCTGAAAGAAGAAGAAAGTCATCATCAAAGTACCCTGAAGAAGATTCTATTACTTTGAAGATAATGGTAAACATCAAAACTTCTCAGAGGCTATGGAGTCAATTGAGAAAGGGGAGTGGATCAAAAAGCCATGGAAGAAGATATGAACTCTTTACATGAGAACCATACTTATGATCTGGTGGAGCTACCCAAAGGAAGAAAAACCTTGAAAAACAAATGGGTGTATAAGCTTAGAACTGAAGAAGGAAGCTCGAGACCAAGGTACAAAACTCAAATTGTTGTGAAAGGGTGCAATCAAAAGAAAGGAGTTGATTTTGATGAGATATTCCCACCAGTGGTGAAGTATTCCTGCATTAGAGTAGAATTGGGTATAGCAACTAGCCTAGACCTAGAAGTTGAACAACTTGATGTCAAAACAACTTTCCTACATGGAGACATCAACGAAGAAATCTATATGGAGCAGACTGAAGGCTATGAAGAACCAGGCAAGAAACACTTAGTGTGTCGTTTGATGAAGAGTTTGTATGGTCTGAAGCAAGCACCCAGACAGTGGATAAGAAGTTTGAATCCTTCATGACCAAACAGAGTTTCAAGAAGACAATTGTTGATCATTGTGTGTTCATCAAGAGGTATGAAAATGAAAACTTTATTATCCTACTATTATATGTCGATGATATGTTGATCATTGGACAAAGTAAAAGCAAAATTGTTGGTTTGAATAATGCTTTAAGCAAGTCTTTTGCCATGAAAGACTTAGGTCCTGCAACAGCAAATCCTTGGGGTGAAAGTGATCAGAGATCACTTGATGTGAGTTGATTTTAAGATTGTTCATTTGATTAGTGACACTTAGATTTAGATTTTAGAACAAATATAGATGAAAAGCCTAAGAAAAATTCCCACTGGACACTAACTTAACAAGTGTTAAGTATATGTGAAGGTTCATTTCCATAAGACCAAAGGAAAAACACAATTAATGGCGAAAATGAATGACAAATATAGGTGTGGAAATTAAGCAAACACAAGGTGAGCAAAGGTAAACACAATGACCGAATTGAATTCAAGAAGCAACACAAGAACAAGACATATTTTGGAATTGAAAATAGGAATGGAAATGAAATGTAAAAAGATGAGTGAAAGGAAAGCTTATATGGATGAAGCTTGGGAAGAAGATCACGCCACTTAGAATGGTGAATTTGCTCCAAGATAAGTGATGATGTCGCCACTTGAGAGCTCCCAAACACTCACAAGATAAGACTAAGCTGGGAGAAACAAGTCTCACTAATCTCACACAATTTGTGTATAGTAACTTTAGTCTTCATTCAACTTTTTTTAATACATGAGGTAGGCCTCCCTATTTATAGATTTAGGAGCCTTGGAAAGTAAACTTAAAGGATAATAGCCAATGTGTTGCGGTTTTAGGTGTTGACCATAGGTTAATGCCGCACCATACTATGTGTTTCTAGAAGGTAGGGTTCCTTTCTACCCTAATGGACTTCTTAAGGCCCAAACTTATGTCCTCACCTTCTAATTATGCTATTTAAACATACTCTTGCTTATTCTTTACTATTTGGACCCCTCATGTGAGCCCAACTTATTTACAACATTTTTCTAAATATTTAAGAAGACTAGTAGGAAGAACTTCAAGTGTTGTGTACCTTGTCCATTCCTCCTATTGATGAGGTCTTCCTTTGATTGTTGAGATGACCCTTCATAGTTGGCATCCTTGATCATCTTCTTGTTGACTTGTTTTTGGGGTCTTTGTGGGTTTGCATCATCACTCCAAGAAGTTGATATGGCTATCACAAGAGAAGTACATTGAGAAAGTTCTCAAAAGATTCAACATGGATAAGGCAAAACCTGTCAATGTTTCACTTGTTGGACATTTCAAGCTAAGCACAATGCAATGTCCGACTAGTGAAGAAAAAAAGAAAGATATGAGCAGAGTGCCTTATTCTTTTGTGATAGGAAGCCTAATGTACGCCATGATTTGCACAAGACCAGATATTGTCCATGCAGTTGATGTTGTGAGTCGATACTTGTCATATCCTAGTGAGGAGCACTGGAATGCACTGAAGTTGATATTGAGATATTTGAGGGGAACTACCAAAAGATGTTTATGTTTATATTGTGATCAAAATCTAATGGTTTAACTAGTAAATTAGGAAATATACAAATTTTCAATTGGGTAACTATATAAAAACTTCTGCATTCACTCTATATGTCAATTAAACTCTTCATTTTATATTCTTGTGTTTATGTTAGTTTTTCATCTGCAATTTGTTCCGGTACGAATATAGTGTCACATCGTTTAGGAGTCGAATCAATGACAATTTATATACTTCTTCCTCCAATTAATTGGGACGTCTTTTAAGGACAAAACCATGATGGAACACCAATTTCTAAAGTAGACACTACCAAATAATCTAATTTGTTTTATTAGGCCATGTAGTATTTTGTCATGATATAATGTGTTTTTATGGAGATTTTTTTCTATAATGTATATCATACATGTATAATTAGTTAGTATAATGCTTTAGTAATTACTAACATAGAGATTTAACATATAGATAATTTTAGGTGGAAAATATGAGAATATCTACTTGTAATATTTGAAATGAGTTAAGAAAAATACAAAATTTAAAATATTAGATAATATTAGTTTAAATTCGAAAGATAATAGAACAATTAATTAAGGCTTATAAAGAATAATCGAGAAGTTTTTTAAGGATAAAACTATGATGGAGCACTAATTTCTTTCTAAAGTAGACAATAATTTTTTTATTAGGCTATGTAGTATTTTGGCATGATATAATATTTTTTTATGGAGGTTTTTTTCTATAATGTATATCATACATGTATAATTAGTTAGAATAACCTTTTAGTAATTACTAACAGAGATATCTAATATATCAAAAATTTTAGGTGAAAAATACGAGAATATCTACTTATAGTATTTTGAAATGAGTTAAGAAAAATACAAATTTTAAAATATTAGATAATATTAATTTAAATTCAAAAGATAATAGAACAATTAACTAAGCCTTTTAAAATTCACATTTTACTATGAACAAACATATTTAATTCTAAATGATGTAACTAAAAGTCCTAAAAATCATAGAGATACTTTTGGACATAACATCTTAACACCCGTGAGATCCGATAAAACACTTTCCCATGCCCCCATCATCTTAAGGTTCTTGTCATCATTGAACTATATTACACTTATATAATGGTCACTTAAACATAGAAAAACAACAATTTTACAAGTGTGGTTTAAGAACTACCAAAGCTATGTTTGTAGCTTATTTATACCACATTTTTTAAGTGTTGGCTTTAGAATGTGTGAACTAAACAATAAAATTGTGGTCTAAAATTGGCCAATGACACATAAGTAAATGCAATAGATAAAAAACCGTTGTCTACGACAAAAAAAAATTACATATTCTACTATTATTACTTATTTCACTCGTTTGCAAATCAAAACTCAAAATAAACTCTCCTTCCAAAATTAAAATCCAAATTCTTATTATTATTATTAATGTTGTTAATAATATTATTATTATAATTAATATTAATATTATTATGATTAATAATATTAAAAATTACAATAGCAATATTATTATTATTCATAATAGTAATAATAATAATAATAATAATAATATTTTTATTATCAATAATAATAATAATTGACAATAAAATTTATCTGGTTACATGTGGTATGTTTACTTATAAAACGAGAATTTAATTCTTTCTAATAAATAAAGTATTAATAATATTAATAAAATAAGAAGAAATACAATTACCATAATAGATGTAAAAGTTAAAAAATCATGGCCAAACATTTAAACATTTTATGAATATTTTTAACAATTTTGTATATTTATCAACCTGTGTGAAGCTTAAGGATGTTTGCGTTGTCGTTCTTGAGTATTGCAATTGTGGAGTGTTTTGATTATTCTATTGGTTTATAACATCTTGATAATAAGGAAGATCTTCCTTCCCATCCGCGTAAAAAGTATATACATTAATGTTTTGAGTTTTATTTATTTTTTTAATGATTTTTTAGAAAAAATTAACACTATATGTATAACATAAATAATATATATATATATATATATATATTTAACGCATAATATATGTTATTGTTATTTTTGTTAAATTAAACTTTAAATAGAAATTTTTTAATGAATAAAAATTATTTAATATTATGAATAATTTAGGAATTTTATTTATTTCAAATTTTTCTTTAAATAAAACATTAAATAATTTAAGATTTGTATTTATTTAGAATTTTTAATAATTTAGAAATTTTATTTATTAAATTTTTATTTAAATAAGAATTAAATAACTTATTATTTATATTTATTTAAGATTTTTGAATAATTTAGAAATTTTATTTATTTCATATTTTTATTTAAATAAAATATTAAATAATTTAGGATTTATATTTAATATTTTGAATAATTTTAAAAAAAAATTATTTAAGTTTTTTTATTTAAGTAGAAAATTAAATAATTTAAGAACTTTATTTATTTTATATTTTTATTTAAATAAGTTATTTTAATAATTTAAAATTTATATTTATTTAAAAATTTTAATAATTTAATAATTTTATGTATTTCAAATTTTTATTTAAGTAGGATATTAAATAATTTATGATTTGTACTTATTTAATATTTTTAATAATTTAAAATAATATGTCGAAAAATTTGTAAAATATTTTATTTTTTATCTATACCTATATATAAAGGGGATTTCCCTCTTAATTGCTCTTAATTTTTTTTTTCTATTTTCTACTTATATTAATATTTAATTTTATTATTGTATTATGGTCATTGTGTCATTTCTTATTCTCCTCTTGCTCTTAATTTTTTTTCCATTTTATCCTTACTTAATAATTTATTGTATTAATTTATTTTGGTTATTTGGATATTTTATAATTTCAAAAATTAATAAAATATTTTTTTAATTTTCAAATTTATTTTATTTGTTATTATTTAACTGGAGAATGGAGAGATTGATTAATTACTTTTTCTGATTTAAACTGATATTTTTTTTATTAAAATTGATTTAAGAAACAGATTTTATGATTCTTCACTACATATAACTCACATATCCTACTTTCCACTTTCTCTCTCCTATATAGGTACCTATTTCTTACTTTCTCTCTTCACTACTCTTTAACTTCTCATTTTAATGTTATTAAGAGAAATTATTTTTGAAAAATAAAAAAAATACTAGAGAAATAAAAAATGCGGATACACAGGCACTGACGTGCCTGTGTTCCCGCTAGTATATATAAAAATAATTTAGCCACATTTTATTTTAAATATTTTTTTTTATAATTTTACATTTTATTTATTAAAAAATTATTTATTTATTCAAACTTTCATAATTTTTTTAAAATTTTCAGTATATCGTAAATCCAAATAACTTTCCATTCCAATCAATTTCAACTTAAAATTTAGTTTTTTAAATATATTATCAAAGCATGAACGATAAGAGAGTGGTGACAGAACATTCATTTCATGAATATATATGAAGTATTATATATCGAATATTGTGATGTGTTATATTAAATAAAATAATATTATATAATCTGAAAACAATATCAATCTATATTATTATTACTTGCAAAACAATGGAATTAAATTATTTTAATTATAAAAAGAAATTTTATTATTTTTCCTAATTACTTTAACAACAATAAGTTAATTAGATAATTTATGACAAAATTCTAAGCAATTTTTTCTTATTTCATTAGAATATAAATATCTTAAAAGAATTAAAATTGTTATTTATATTAAAATTAAGTTTAAAACATTTTGAATTTATTACATTATTTAATTAATCATTTTTATCTTATCAATTAAATCAGCTATAAACTCCATATTTAGTCTTTTTTTTTTCTTTTTCTCATTCCCAGTCGTCCAAACAAAAAAATCTTGAACTGGAGTTTTTCAATTGTTCTTCTAGAAAAGTCATCGCCATCTGAGCAACCAAGTCAAATATGAATTTCACCGACCACAATTTTGCACGTTTATCGATTTTTGTTACTTTTACATAAACACTTGATTAAATGCAAAATGAAGATTTACATAAACACTTGATTAAATGCAAAATGAAGATTGCAGTGACAGTAAATGGAAAGTGTGAAAAATATTAAAAAAAAATGAGAAAGAAAGGGCAGAAATATCCATTTCCATTAGGATTAAAGATCAAACACAACATTTATACCAAACATGCGTGTCGGCCAACACAAAGCCTTGTTTTCATCGAAGAGTCAACCTTATCACGTTTTCTTATTTGTGTTTTTTGTCCGTTGAAAACGTGGTATAAAAACAACACAAACAATTTATCTTCATTCATTCTTAGGACGGAACACTGAATTAAAAGTTGCGCTGTGGTGTTGGAAACCAGATTTCAGAGAGACATTGTTTGGGTTGGGGAAAATGGATGGTGTTGATCACTTGGCTTTCGAGAGGAACAAGGCGCAGTTCGATGTGGAAGAGATGAAGATCGTTTGGGCTGGTTCTCGTGAAGACTTTGAGCTTTCTGATCGGATTTCTCGCCTTGTTGCTAGCGATCCGGTGAATTCCCTTCTTCAATCCTAAAGTCCTTTTTTTAAATCGTGTAGTCAACTTTACTGAAAAGTTATTTTAATCATGTTATGGTACTTGCAGTTTATCTCCCAAAATAGTTGTAGATTATTGGGATTCAATATTTCTAACTTCACCACACACACACGGATCTTGGAAACCAGAGAGGAGAATTGAAACAAGTGTATCTCTATATTTGATTTCAACTCTTGCAAACTACATGTTTGCAGCCCATAGCCTTTTTATAGGTGGAGAAATGGCAGTGGCCGGTGTATGCAAAAAGATATATCTTTTATATTAACTTGATTTAATTTCTATCAATAGTGAAAAGAAAATTTGCATAGGTCCTATTTGGAACAGTGTAAAGTAGCAGTCAATAAAAAGATAAAATGAATCAAGTTTGTTCTGTGAAATAAGATTAGTTCACGTACAAGCCAAAATCAACTTTCCGGAAACTGAAATGTATTAGTAAACAAACTCCAGTTATGTATTTCGTGCTATAAGCGGGTAGCTACTGTTTCACAAATCATGTTCAACTCGAGCATGTAAAGTAGTTCAATTCTGTTTCCTTCACTTTAGCTATTACTTTGGTGGTCATGGCTTCTTTGAAAATCTGAAACCTGTTTCATTTGTAGGTGTTTAGAAAGGATGACAGAACCGTGCTTGATAGAAAAGAATTATTTAAAAACACCTTGAGGAAAGCAGCTCATGCATGGAAAAGGGTAATCGAGCTCCGTCTCAGTGGTGAGTTTGCTGTTCTTGGTATTTTGGATTTTTTTTTTCCTTTGGACGCATATAGTTGCCTATTATATTAATATTTATTGTTCTCTATAATTTCGCAAACTGTATTCTTACAGAACAGGAAGCTTATAAGCTCAGATCTTTTGTGGATCAACCTGCATTTACGGATCTTCATTGGGTATAATGCAAACTCTTTTCCTGATTGCATTTTTATCTTCTGTGCCTGTCTTACTTATCTATGTGGAAGAAATGTGTTGATAACATAAAAAAAATATGGATGAGAATGAACTTAATATTAGTTTAAGGATTTCAAAGGAGTTTGTGTGTTTGATCAGAGAAATGTAACATTGACCTGGTATTTTCGCTTTGCATGGGATAAATCTTGGGGAGGGGGTATCATTTGTTTGTGTACTAAATTTTAGTTATTTATATTATTTTGTAGGGAATGTTTGTGCCTGCTATCAAAGGATCGGGCACTGATGAGCAGCAGCAGAAGTGGTTACCTCTAGCTTATAGGATGCAAATAATTGGTTGCTATGCCCAAACTGAACTTGGTCATGGATCCAATGTTCAAGGACTAGAAACAACTGCAACATTTGATCCCAAAACAGACGAGTTTGTTATCCATAGCCCCACATTGACTTCCAGCAAAGTGAGTGAAATTGATGATGACTACTGTATGCCTTTACTAGTCTCTTGCAATTTTAAATAAGATTCTACTTTACATGTTACCTTGTGGTTAACAAGTAAATTCAGGGGAAAAAGTGGTACTTTTCTTATGCATTCCCAGTTTGTACTTTTGTAAAGGTATTTGGATATATTTATATATATATCATGCTTCTGACATTGATTTAAACAGTGGTGGCCTGGTGGATTGGGTAAAGTATCCACTCATGCTGTTGTTTATGCCCGTTTAATTATTGATGGTCAAGACTATGGAGTGCATGGTAATTTCTAAATTTACTCATCCAAATTCTGGTGTTGAATTCATAGGCAAATTAAGTGACTATAATTCCTTGTCCAATTTGAAGGGTTCATTGTCCAGCTGCGGAGCTTGGATAACCACTTACCTCTTCCAGGCATTACTGTTGGTGATATTGGCATGAAATTTGGAAATGCAGCATATAACACCATGGACAATGGAGTTCTAACATTTGACCATGTACGAATTCCAAGGAGTCAAATGTTAATGAGGTATTTCCATTTTACATATTGTCTAGCCTCGCCAATGGAAAATCCAAAAATCCAAGTTTGTGGTTTTGTGGTGTATAATACTAATAATGCTTAAATAGGGAATGTGTCAAATAGTGCTTCTAGCAGTGCTCTTTTGCCAATTGTATCATGCGGTGACTGCTCTGTTCTTTAATATACCAGGGTTTCACAGGTTACCAGAGAAGGAAAATATGTACACTCCAATGTTCCAAAACAACTAGTTTATGGCACTATGGTAAACGTGAGACAAAAAATTGTAGCTGATGCATCAGTTGCTTTGTCTCGAGCAGTTTGCATTGCTACAAGATATAGTGCTGTTCGAAGACAGTTTGGATCGCATAATGGAGGTCTAGAAACACAGGTAAGCGTTAAAATGCATGTTGTTGCTTGATGATAATTCGTATTTTATTGAGATATGCTCGAAAATCTCTTTTAAAAAATATTATAAATTTTAGAACTTAATAAAAAGGAGGCTAAAACCAAAATTACATACTAAATTTTAAAATAAGCTGCTTTGTTAATGCTAAGTTGCCTCTAGTTGTCTAATTTTGGAAGTCTCACTTGTTAACAGCCTTTTTTAATGATATGTAATGGGAAGTGTGATGAGATCCCTGCTTATCTGGTGTATTAAATTTAGTTGTATGACGTTGAATTCTGCACTTATATGTTGTTAAATGGGCAACATAAAAAATGTGATTCCAATTAGTTTCATTCAAAGTTTAGTGTGCTTAATGCGTGGTTATACATTTCTTTTAGGTGATTGATTACAAAACACAGCAGTCTAGGCTCTTCCCTTTGCTGGCTTCTGCTTATGCTTTCAGATTTGTTGGTGAGTGGCTGCTATGGCTTTATACAGATGTGACAGAAAGATTGAAAGCTAATGATTTTTCAACATTGCCTGAGGCTCATGCATGCACTGCTGGATTGAAATCCTTGACTACTACCGCCACTGCTGTATGTTATTACTTCTGTATTTCTTTACTGATTGATCTTAGACTTACCAGTTTAATTAAATTAATTATTAAGCCGCTTTATATAGCACTTAAAATATGGTTTTATCTGGGGATTTTTCCTATCTTTATATGCTTTGTTGTCCTAACTGGAGAGTCCATGAGTGATATTGACAGGTCCTCCTCCTTTTACTTCTCTCCACATGTTGAAATTTATTTTTCTCTCATTGCTTTGGTGTACCCCTTATACATTTAACTTTTTTGCTTGAAATATGTATTATTATTAAGACATTGATGGGTTTGACTGAACATCAATGCTAAAACCTTTCAAATGAACCGTGTGCAGATTTTAAGTGCATTTGTATAGAGTTTTGTATAAAGCAGCTTCATGATTTAGTTTTTTAGAGCTTGTTGTTCCTCAAACTACATTTTTAGTTTAAATTAAAAGTACTAAAATAGTTGTCTTTTAAATTAACATAATTTTTGTAAAACATTTTTTTTTAATTTAAAAAGGTTTTTTTATATAAACACAAACAAACAGGTCCTTACAATTATGACCCTTCACGCATTACAACCCTGCATCTGCTAGTTGTCAATTTGAAATAAAAACTAACACTACAGAGCAGTACGTTCAGGTTTATATATTTTGCAAGCTCAATTGTAAATAATAGTTATTTAAATTCTGGCTTCTGATAAAAAGAAGAGTTTAATATCCCTGAACTGCAGTACTGCAATATATTGTCATTAATGAATTGTTCAGTCATCTATGTGTGTGTGGGATAATTGACTGGATGAGTAATCCTTGCATAGAAAGGGATGAAGTGTTTCTGTTGTTGTCGTTGTGCTATTATCTTTTATGTTATCCTTATAACATCACTATGTAACTCTGAACTTTTAGGCTCGATTAAAGTCAAAGTAACTTCAATTTGCAGGATGGAATTGAAGAATGCCGCAAGTTATGTGGTGGTCATGGTTACCTTTGTAGCAGTGGTCTCCCTGAGTTATTTGCTGTTTATGTTCCTGCTTGCACTTATGAAGGTGACAATATTGTGCTGCTTTTACAGGTTTGTTAAATGTTAAATAATGCATTCTGTATTTTGTTAATCGTTATTTAATTTAGTCTTCACTAACTAAGTCCTTCCACAGCCGTTAATAAGATTTAATGTGCAGCATGAGAACTAGCTTTTTTTTTTTCTTGAGAGCTAGGTTTTTGTTTATTTGACATGCATTCATACATATTTTAAAAGACCTGTATTTTGGGGCAAAGCCCTCATGTTTGTGGGTTTTGTATGGTTTTAAATACGAAATAGTACTGTTGTTTTTTATGTGTTCTTCATATTACATCCCCATGCATTCTGGTTTTGGAGGTTTTCTTTAGGAATAATTATGTTGTTTTGACAATTTCTAGAAAATCTGATGTAGGTGTCAAGGCATCTCATGAAGACGGTTTCTCAACTGGGCACTGGAAATAAGCCTGTTGGTACTACAGCTTATATGGCTCGAATGGAACAACTGATGCAATACCACTCAGATGTTAAAAAGGGTATAATGAAATTGGAGATTATGCCTACTCTAACCAGTTCAATTTCATGATATCCAAATCAAATATGGTTTTATTTAATATTTCTAGTACTTAGTAACTGAGTTGTAATATTATACTTGTTTTATTCCTTGCAGCTGAGGATTGGTTGAAACCTAATGTTGTGTTGGAAGCATTTGAAGCCAGGGCTGCTAGGATGTGTGTTGCATGTGCTCAAAATCTTAGCAAGTTCTCTAATCCTGAAGAGGGTAAATGATTCGATCATCTTTTAAGTCAGAAGCTATATGCAATTGTCCTTGTGGTTGACTTGTTTTCTTGATATGAGATGGTGGAGAGTGGGGGGTTAGGAGTTGGTTTGTGTTGAGTGATCTGTGTGATGATTTTAGTAAGAAACCATCTGACTACATATATAATGCTGGCTAATAACATGTTGGTGGAATAGATTTTCTAATGGAGGCTAATGATTTTTCTGACAACAGGTTTTCAAGAACTCGCAGCTGATTTAGTTGAGGCGGCTGTTGCTCATTGCCAGCTCATTGTTGTTTCCAAGTGAGCTTCTTCCATTATTGTATCTATAGATTTACAATTACATTGCATAATCTTGGGATAGAGGGAGTCAAATATTTAATCCAGAGAAACACATAATAAGATACTTCTTTCCGGTGAAGAGGAGCATCAAAGTGAAACTAGGATTTGCTTGAATATTCTACACTTAAGTTTATCAAACCTGTTTTTTCAGATTTATTGAGAAGTTGCAGCAAGATATACCTGGAAAGGGAGTGAAAGAGATATTAGAAGTTCTTTGCAGCGTTTATGCTTTGTTTCTACTTCATAAGCATCTGGGTGATTTTATTTCGACTGGCTGCATTGACCCAAAACAAGGATCACTTGCCAGTGAGCAGCTGAGAAACTTGTATTCACAGGTTTGTCCTCAACGATTCAATAGCATCTTGTGGTGTTTATATTTTAAGCAATTGAATGAAGAGTTATTGATGATTTTACGTGTGTGTAGGTTCGTCCTAATGCAGTTGCGCTTGTTGATGCATATAATTACACTGATCACTACCTGGGTTCAATTCTTGGACGTTACGATGGAAATGTGTATCCTAAGTTGTACGAGGAGGCATGGAAGGATCCTTTGAATGATTCAGTTGTTCCTGATGGCTTTAAAGAGTATGTTCAACCCATGCTCAAGCAACAACTACGCAATGCTAGACTCTAGTTCCATCTAAGAAATTTATCCTTGAAGCTCTAAATAAGTCTCACTAAGCTTCGTGGAACGATAAATAAAATTGCGCGTTCATATTTGTTAGCTGACTGTTTCTTCCTGCACCTCCATAGGTTCTTCTGACACCCCATACACAACATGAAAAGACCTTTTTAACCTTCTTGTGTCACCCTATAAAATAGCTTTCGGATTATGTAATTCATACCTGCATTTAAAAGAGACTTCCGGATTATGTAATCTGAAAGCTAAAAAAGACTTTCGAATTACATAATTCGGAAACTAATCATGCATATGAAAAAATACTTCCGGATTATGTAATCTGGAAGTTAATTATGAATTTAAAAAAAGACTTCTGGATTATGTAATCCGAAATATTACAGAGGGGTATTTTTGGAAATATGAAAATGTATGGAGGTGGGAGAAGAATATATGGAGGTGCAGGAAGAAAAAGCCTTGTTAGCTACCTTATTTCCATCGCACAAAGGTGCATCTGGAACTCGAAAAACTCATTTATTACATTAACCATATTTGATGTCAAATCTCATGCCTATGATTTTTCTTCTCTAGTGTATATTTTCTAGTTCTAGGCCTAATTCACGTATGTTTATGGGAGCATCTCTTCTTGCACCTCCGTACATTTTGTCTGCATTTCATAAATATGAATTTTTATTTTTATTTTAATTGTACAATTTTAAAGTAAAAAGTATTTTTTGGACTGTATAATTTAAAAGTCATTATTATTGTAAAACAAAATCGAGATATTGCAAAAGTTGTTAAAGGAGTTGTTGAATATCTTGCTACGTTGTAGAGGAGACTATGGCCATGTTTGCATTGAGTGGTGCACTATTCACGCGGACAGATGTGAGAGTGCACCCTGCTTTTGTTTCTAGTGATTGGTGAGGGGGAAGATGGAGCTTTTTTGGTGCCTCTCATGTATGAAGAGAAAGTGCACTGAGGGAAGAGAAAGCCACATAGGCTTTTGAATAAAAAATATATTTAAATATTTAAATTCTAAAAGTATAAATAATAGAATTCAATTATATATTATAATAATCTAGATTTTGATTTATTAATGAAAATACAAAATCCATTTAAATATTTAAATTCTAAAAATACAAATAATAGAATTCCATTTTAATAGAAATTTTATTTCAAGTAAACTTTAAATATCCAAAAAAAATATTAATATATTCATAATAAAAAAATATTAAATATATTTTTAATAAAAAATACTTATATACCTTAAAATATAAATATATTTATAATAAAAAAGTATTATTAATATTAACAATATAAATATTAAAATAATAAATTGAAAAATAATTTAATTAGAATTAAATTTTATATTTTATTTATTTATTTATTTAAATTCTACATTATTTTATTTTTTTATTTATAGTTAAAATTTTAAATTATTTTAATTAAATAAAATGTGTATAAAGTAATTATCATTTATTTTTATTTTTTTATACACAAGGGTAAATTTGTAATCTTACAATTTATACAATTAAAAATAATTCAAAATATCCTTACAACCATTAAATTACTCATATATTTCAATAAACTTTCTTCACACATCCACTCTAACCTACCTCAATCCAAACAATCTCAATTTTCTTCACACTTCCACTCCCCCACACTCTCAACTTTTCACTCCCTCACACCCTCTAATCCAAACAAAGCCTAAATCTTCTCTGAAGATGGCATGCACAACATCCCACTTTTCTTGGGTGGTTCAGATCTCGGACAGAGTTTCAAAATGTTAAAAATCCTCTACCCTCTTCCTTTTTTGGAGGTCTTTTCCCTTTTTTTGGCAGTTCCCTCCAAGTTCGACGGTCTGTATCATGTAGCGGTTTTTCTGATTTGAGTCCTTCTTCATCTATAAATGTATGTCTCCACTTTGCTCTAGATATATATCTCTCACGACTTTCTTCCTTCTTCTTCATTCTTTCTCTCTTTCTTTTTAATATTTTCAGTATCTTGGATTTCACTCTTTAAGAGTTGTTTTCTAGTTTTAATATTCTCGATATTATTCGAGAAGTTTTTGTTGTATCTTGAGAAATCAGAAAATCATTTTTGTTCGTGTTTTTAGCCTTTTTACTACAATCGTAAGAACTTATGTTTGAAATACAGACAACAACAACAACTCTACACCGGAGACATCAAACGGTGTTTCTACCATGCAAACTTCTTTGGAAAACCATTTTTGGATGTCTCAAAAATTGAAGTCCTCACTGGTCAGAATTTTTGAAATTAGTAAGAACACGTGTCTACCCTAATGGACATGTATGAAGTCGCTTTTACACTTACGACTTCTAAACTCGACTCCAACACACATACGAAACAAATTGATGTTTGGACCATGCAAATAAGGTATGTTGTCACACCTTGCAAGGTGGATTATCTAATGATTTGTTCAATGTGTATTGCTTTTACAAGAAAGCAAAAGATACTTGGGATTCTTCTATTATCAAATATACACTTGAAAACATCCTTAAACAAAAGTTCTCGATCAGAAACTACTAACGATGGGAGATGATTGAAGATAAGGACATCAAAATTCTGATAAACAAATACCACAAGTTGCTTGAAGATATAAAAGAGTCTATCTATGTTAAAATATTATTAAATACAATTGAAAATTTAACATTTTTGTGTATATTTTAACTGAAAAACTGCATTCCAGAGTATTTTTAAAGAATACTTTTTAATCGTTTTAAACAAAATTACATTATTTTCGCTTAGACTTACATACAATTAACTTAAAATTAATTGCAAAAAATAATGGGTTAAATATTTTTTTTTACTCTATTATGATTAAAAATTAATTTTCTCCCTACTTCAAATTTTAGATTTGATGGATTATAATTTTAGATCTAGTGAATATTATAATGAAGAAATTATGATAAATTATTGAATATTAAATGGTTTTTAAATTGGTATCTAATTAGCAATTAAGGTTTTTCTACCAAATTTAAAAATTAAATAATTGGTAGCTAAAACATTGGTTGCTAATTAGATACCAAATTGAAATCATTTAACAATAATATAAACTAATTTAGAATTTTTTTTTTTAGTTTTTAAAATAGTTTCTAGTTTAGTTATTATAGCAACTACTTTATATTTTTTTCTAAAATTAATTTTTATTTCATGTTTTTCATGTAGTATGTTATTACCAATTTTTCTTTTAACATTTTTGTCTATAATGAAAATTTATTTATCAAAACAAAATCGGTTAAAATTTATTTTAATAATTTCTTAGTACATATATTTAAAAGGTCAACCATAAATAAAAACTACTTTTGAGTGAAAATATACACATAAAAACATATACAATTCAAAAATAATTAACAACATAAATTATGGTGTGTATACTTTTTTTTATATTTTTGACCTTTTTACATGTTTCTCAGCACACAACAATACTTTTTTTTTTCTGAAAAACTGATGAGTGGTTGTAGCAGTGGCTCCACTTGATAAAGCTAATCCATCACATCAACCAAAAAGCTAATCCATATGAGTGAAGACCATTTAAAGATGTAGGACATCTAATTATGCACATTACATTACAAATGAAGGGAAATGAATGGCGCAACCCAACAAATAATACACTTTGCCAACTAATTTCGGTAATGTCATAATTAATTCAAACAAAAACAATACACTGTTCCAATAATTTTTCACATAATTGATGCCAAGTATTAAATTATTAAACTTATATTATTTGATATTTTCAAATATTCATTTTTAAGGAGTTTAGTTTCTATGTATTGCTGATGTATGCAGTGTTATACGATCAACTCATTAATCATTAATTGCATATGTAAATTTTAAGATACATGTTGTAGAGATTTAAAAAATTATCATATATGACAATTGAATACATTGTTATTGTATATATTATTTATTCTGGACTAACATTTAACATGACTAAAAGATAGTCTTAAATTATTCAATAAAGGAATTAATTAGTTGTTTCTAAAGTTATTAACTCATATAAAACTTTGACACTATTCATGAACTAATATGTTGTTTTTTTTTTTGTCAAAAGGTGAAAATACAAAATAAATTAATGAATAATTGTTTTTCCCCTTATTAATAACGTGTTACTTTACCCCCAGTGATTTCAGCAATAAATGAAACAATATTAACTCGTGAATAATTTTAACCACGTTTAGTCCTAATTCCTAATGCATTATTGATTTTATGATGTGTTTGTTTCTGCTTTAAAATATTTGTCAGTTTAGAAGTGTTGGCTTGTTCTGAGTATTTTTATTTAAAAATAACAAATGTGATAAAAAAATATTCTTCATCTGTTAAATTTGCAGTAAACTTATTTGTTTAGGGTTTAGGATTTTCAGTAAATTTATATAATTAATATGAACATAATTTTAGTTGTATAATTAATATTTTAGTTAGATTATTTAAATGGTTAATTTGATTATTAGTTGTAATTGTCATAATTCAGAAATGATTATTTTTTTAATTGCATGTAAAATTATAATTATATTTATTGAATTGCATGTATAATTAGAATGGTTAATTTTTTGAATTGCATGTATATTTATAATTCTTTAATATGTGTTGGTATTGAGTTTGGGAGTGTCTGACATCCGACAAATTATTAGATTTTAGATTGAGAGATCCAAATTTAGTAAACTTTCATTAAGAGATCTTTAGTTTTCCGTTTGATATTTAATACATGTATTTGTCTACTACTCCTCAAATTGTAAAAAAAAATAAAAAAATAAAAGTAAAGGAGGTTGTAGTGACAGTAATTGTATTGAGTCCTGATTTGTCCAGGTGGGCAATTTGGGAAGAACAATAATTTTTTATTAGTTCATTAGTACATAACTTGTAATCTATATGTTATATATTTTAGGTAATTTTAGTTCATAGCATTTTGTGTTGTTCTTCAGGTGCATTGTGGATGTAACCACTTTCATTTTGTGCCACTTAAAGACCAATGTGAATGCTGCCGAAATTTCGTAAAATACAAGCAATGTTTATTAAAGTGCATGTACTATTAAATTATAATAAAAGTCTATATTCTCGAATAAGATAGATTCATACCTATAATAAAAAACGTGAGATTTTACATGCATTAGTTAATACCTCAATGGCCATTACATAACATACATATGGATCGAGATTAGATTAATTCATTTTGCATAAGTGATGAGCATGAATGAGTCATTACCTTACATAATGTGGCTCTCACCTCTAATATGATAAATGTTACAGTAGAAAAAGTACGAGTTGTTGATGTTCTTGTTCCTTTGCCTACTGATGAGGTCACTATTGTGGTCAAGGCATTTTAGACATTCATAGTCTGGCCTAGACACCTCGTTCGACTTATTCATGAACCCCCTGTAAGAAATTTATTTGTAATTATTAATTTATATTTATGTATTATATTTAGTTTAATGAATATGTTTTTTATAATTTCTTGCAATCGCATCAAAAACCAAGTTCAAAAGCAATTGGTTTCCATTGACGATCCTATAACCACATTATTATAGATTATTGTGGCTATAGTTACAAAAAGTTCAGTGGAGGTTCCATGGGATGATATTGTTTTGGAAAGAAACAGTGACATCCCTTTATACATACACATGTCTGATGTGTTAAAGATTGCAACTGGCAACAAGTACCTAAATATATTCGTCATTCAGTTTTGAATGATGTAAGTCTCTTCAACCTATAGATCAATTTACTTTAATATATTGAAATATTATATAAAGTTATAATTCATTGCATTGAAAATTAAAATACACATAATTGTTCAAAATTTGATACATAATTGTTCAAAAGTAAAGAAAACACAAAAATAGTTTTAAATATCATCATAGCATTCAAACTATTACAACATGTTCATCCCTAATCAGTTTTGATTCCAACACTTTATCCTATTACTTAATTAGGTGATGGAGCACCACTTCCAACATCTGGTGCCTGAAATAAATAATAAATAATTTTAAGTTAATAATTTTCAATGTCTATAATTATAAAATAAAAGACACCAATAAATATTTAAATATATTAATACCTCATTGATGGATGCATGAACCAAATTAGTTGTCATTGCAACAAAATGTTCTGGAACATCTTTTCTGGAACCAAAGTTTGCATTTTGTCCAACATTCCAAATTGATTCACACTGCCTACATTCTGATTTCTCACAGCAACATAATTTCCAGCAAGCAAGCAAATTTAAATCTAACACCTGATCTACCAAAATCAATTTTGTTAGTGATAAGCGTTTCAGCCCAAGCACCGTTCCACAATTCAATAAAAATATTGCACCGTTTTTATTTGCTGGAATGTTTCAAATTAAATTTCTAACTATTTTAAAATATGGGTTGTTGCGACTACAGCAAAAAAAAATACCAACTCCAATTTATAACACCAGTTTAGTGAATTTTTTTATTCCAAAAGTTAAGAGAAACCACATACACCAACAAACAAAAATTGTTAAAATGGTAGTTGCTTCATGATCCTGCCGACAACTGGAACGTGGAGGAATCGCTTCGTAACACTCTCTGCCCCGTCTACGCGACTGTGTTCCCTGCAAAATCGCCCTCAGAACCTTCTCTAGGATCTCCAAACGCGACCTGCAAAACACACAGACGGCGCCTCTAGCGGTCGTTTGCACTCCGACGATCAAGTTAGATCACAGAACCACCAAATGAGAAAACTAGTAGTGTGTGTGAAAAACTCTTGCTCTCTCTGTTCTATCTCCCCTGACTCTCACCCTGATTCTCTCTTTTATGTCTCTGCCTGTATCTGGGCCTAACAGAATTCTGTTATGCCTCTCTGACATGTGCCAGAACCCTGTTATGCTTTTCTGCAACAACGTACCTCTAGAATCAGTAGAGTGAGAGCGTGGGAGTCTGTGCGTGTCTGCGCGTCTCTGCGCTTGGCTGCACCTGTCTGTACCCTTAGTGGTACAGAGTGCACCTTTATCTGGACCGCACCCCTCTCAGATGATGACACGTGGAGGCATGCAACTCACATCTAACCACACACGTGTCACTTATTGGAAGGGCTCTAGCGCTTCTCTTTGTGTGCCTAAGTTACGCCCTTGCGGAGTAACTTAGGATATTTCTTCCATCTGGGTAAATCGCATACTCTTAGGAGAACGCCAGGTGTGGCTGGTCTAGGCACACTCACCAAACGTTGCTCTCTGCGTAAACGGCTTACCCTTCACAGTGTCACGCACGTAATAGGTTGAGGGAATCACCAATCACTGACTGGTTTACCAGCTCCCTCAGGCCACTCTCGTGCATGATTCCCTGAGATGTGCTCATGCGAGGTCCATGCGTAACGCTCTCGCTGGGAACCTCAGTCCCAGTTTAACTGCGTGTAACACGAGATCCCGATGACTGATCGGTGCTCTATTGCTTCTCGCGTTCTGCCCCCAGGCGTTCATCGGGGAAACTGGTCTGTTGGTGGCCACTCAGTTACTGACCACCGATCACCGTTCTGGTGATCTGTTCCCTGACTTCTCTGCCGCCTGACCTGTCGTTGGTCACTTGGTTAGTGACAACCGATCACGTTCACCCCGATCTATCTGTCACCTGGTCCGCGTGTCACCTCGCGAGCGGTCCACGTGGTTCTCTGCTGCTGACGTCATCGACTACCGATGACCGATCGAATCACTTCACAAATCAAACACAATTCCAGCTAGCAAACACAACATTTGTCACAGTTGGATGCTTTCTAGCCCAAAACACCAAATTTGAATTGAGTTCAATGCATGGTTCTCACACACCAATATTCTGCACCAAATTAATTTAAGCTAAAACATATAAACCAGAAAAATTATGCACTAAAAATAAGCAATTGTAACCAGCCAGCTAAATTCAACAACTTCGGCACCAGATTAAAAAGAATCAACAAATGGTTCTGAAATTGTATGACATGGTTTGCAGAATTTTCTCACTTCTTATTATAGCAAATCAGGACCAACAACACTTAATCTCAGCAGTTTTATATGTCTAATGGCTTAAACATAATTTACAACTTCAATTTCAAGTGATTAAGACCATAAAATATGCACTACACCAGCCAAAAAATTTCACCAAAATTAAAAACATTGTGTCAAAAGTCACTACAGCGGTTGCTGTAATTTTGTTCCAGTAAACACCAAATTTTCACCACACCAGAAAAATTAATGTCAATTAAGAAAATTTTACAGCAATTCAACTAATAAAACATATTTGAGTAATAAAATGGCTTGATGAGGAAATCAATTACAATTAGATGTTCAATACAATGTACCGAAGTTATCATAAGGCACTTCTTTCTCTACAGAATAGTCACACACCTCAATTTTACACATTAAACAAATATATGTTCACAATTATAATGGCAATCCAACAATAGATTTCAAAGATAAGGTTATCTTGAACTCATATCGTGCAAGTCGGCGGTTGTTGCGACGATGACGATTGTAATCGTTGTGAGGAGACATCCTTCAAGCTGGCGACAATTGTGCAAAGAACAAACGATGACATGTGAAGATTGACGGTTTCGCGATGATTGTTTACAAAACAAATGACGAAGCGTTAGGTTTTGCGAAGAGTGAGGGTGGAGTGAGAAGGCGCGAGAGTGAAACATTGTTTGTGAAGGTTTCGCGAGAGTGAGGTTTTGAATAATGAAGATTTTGCGATGGTGGAGGTGTGAGGTGACACTAGTGCAGAAATGTAAAATAAATGCGGCTATTTTACATTTACAAATGCGGTCATAGAACCGCATTTGATCAGCACGCATTCGTAAATCGGACATATACAAATGTGGTCAAAGAACCGCATTTATAAATTAGATTTACAAATGCGGTCATTTAAAATAACCGCATTTGTATATTATTCTGAATAGGGGATGAGGGTTATGGGTTTAGGATTTACGAATGCGGTCTTGGTAAAAACCACATTCATAAATCACATTTACAAATGCGGTTTTGGTAAATGATCGCATTTGTAAATAGTTTTTTTTTTTAAAGTGCAGTTTGTATTGTGCATAAACCATATAAATTAATAACCTGCATAATGATCAAACCCAGCCAGACAAATACAGAAATATAGTAATCAATTGAGATCATCAAAATGTACATTTACAAGTAATCAAATTACATATAATAAAACCACTATTGTTTACCTATGCTAGAGTTATAAAAATTTATGAAATATGTGGACCAATAATCTCTAACATATGAAATGCCTTCCTCATTCATTGGTGTTTCTTCTGTGAATAACTGCATTGCAAAGTTGACATAAATTAGTTTTCAGATATATATATATATATATATATATATATATGTTCAAGAATTATAAAAATGATTTAACATATATAGTACCTCTTTCCAACCAGTTTTAACACCTAGTCTTATAATGGTAATCATCCATTGCATAATGTAATAGCCACACTCATAGCTTCTTGGTTGTTTATTACACTATAATTCAATAAAAAGTAATATGTTAGTATATTGATAAACAATGATAATAGAGAAAGAAAAAAATTACAAACCTTTATTCTTATCCAGTTCAAATTATTTGAAATTGATCGACCTTTTAGGATGTTATATCTACGCCATGAACTGGTTAATACAAAAAACCTCGTAAGTAGATGGTTAATTAGTAACATATACAAAGTTCATTTTATAATGTACTTACGTATCAATGATATCCTTAAAGTTTGTGGGAATCTTCTTGTGTAGGGAACAAAACCACACAGCAGTCTTATCAACCATTGATAAGACAAGTAACTGCCAATGATGCCTATATCATCAATGAAAAGAGTTAGTAAATATTTAAAACATGAAATAATAATAATTGAGGACATATAATTAAACTTACTCATTAATATAAGGGCATAAATAAATTTGTTTTCCCTCTTTTTCCAGGGTGTTAGTGATGTATGCTTGAGTCTCAGATGAGTTTGGTCCAACGGGATTAGTATATGCAGGATCTAAGAATCCATACATATTTTCCTTCCCCTCAGTGATACAGACTCTATGCAAAAACCTATACAAGTTTTTAGTTAAAGCATAATCAATAATAATTTAACATAAAGTAAATTGAATAATAGGTAAAGATACTTACATCATAAAAAATGGAATTATACTTATATTGAGCTCCTGTTTCCCATATATAAATTCTGATAAATCTGTGTTGTAAATCATCAGTGGCAGTTCAGTGTTTATTTGAAAAAATGTATCATCCCACGGAACTGGAAAAGGTTCATTGCCAATCTGACTAGTAATGAGACGTAAGGAAGCTAGAGGATCGTCAATTGGAACCTCACGCTTCTTTTCCGGACTTGGTGGCCGATAAGGTTTCTACAAGATAAACAACATTTGTATTAAATTATATGTAATATATAAATATAAATAAAAAATAATATAATGAAATGAAATTAGTACATGAGGTTTGGGCATAGATCGAATGAGCTCTTTGGGCCAGGCAACGAATGTCTGAAATGCATCGGCTACAGTGGTTACCTCATCTGAAGGTAGTGGAACACGAGCATCAGGAAATCGTACTTTTTCAACCGCTACCTTCGCCACATCAGGGGAGAGAGGAACGCTATGTAAGGTGGTGGCGTTTAGATAGACTTTTCCAAGGGCCACCACCCGAGGAAGTTTGTCGCCCACTACCAGTAGCTCACAATCCTCCGTCTGCCCATTGATATCATCCCCTGATGTTGGAGGAGCCGCACAACTCCCCTTTGTGCTCTTGGGAGTGGGACTAACAAGGGGTTCAATCGGCTCAGCACAAACTTGTTGTGATAGAAACTCTTGTCGCATTCGATCATTCTCCTTTTTCATCTGTAGCCACATCAAATCAGTCTCCTTTCTCATTTCCTCCATTAATTCTTCACGTATCTTAGTCTTCATTTGAGTTTCATTCTCTTTAGAGGAGGAGAATGACTGTCGTTCTGAAACTCCAAAATATAGTTTAATTCCGACCCCTTGTCCAGCTGCACGAACACGACCAAAGTGCTCAGGTCTTCCAATTGCTTCAACCAGGATATCGTGACGACCTTCAGCAACAAATTTACCGTCGGATTCCAAGGAATCCTGCAAGAGTACACAAAAATCATATTTTAAAGCATTAATTAATAAATGAAAATAACAAAAATAACTTACAATTTTTTCAATGATAACCCATTGCTCAGAACTTGGTGCATCCGACTTTTTAATTCGGGCCCTCTTCCATTTTACAAGGCGAAAAGGTGGTGACCCCTATTTCCACATTTTCAAACAACGTCCCCTGTTTAGATTTCTCCTTTTCCACCATCAGTGTTTGCTCAAGTTTTCGATACCCCAAACGAGACATAACGTGCGGGGTAAGATTCTTCAAAGCTATGTCTTGAGCTTTCTTCCGACGATCCTGTCATAATTGAAATAAACAAACTGAAGTAAATAAGATAAACTTATTAATGTTATATAAACAAAAAAGTTACTTCACTTACCATCCAAGCCTTATTTTCACGGCTTTCTCTAAAAAGACGCCATGTCTCTTCATCAATATGTTTGTACTTTAAACATGGATTTTCTTCTTTAAGGTCGCCAAAAATGTATCTCGAAGTCGGTCTTGACTTAAAGGTACGAAATTTGAGTCCGATATTGGATATAATCTTTGATCGAAGCGGTTCCACATCAGGAATTTCAAAGTTTGCCTGCAAAATAACATCAGCAAATTAAAATTAATCAATGAATATTAAAAATCATTATATCAAAATGTAAAGCTTACCAGAACATCCTCCCAGATCATGTTACGGTCGACCTCTGACACCTCATCCCATGAATTAATCAGAATGGAGAACCTCTCACGAGAAACAACTCCAAGATAGCTCATAAACTCATATGCCTTAGGACCAAAAGCCACTCCAGTGTTGACGTCAATGTCAACACGTGTCTTCTCACCAGCAGCACGTCTCAATGCGAGACGCTTCAATCTAGTAGGTCCTCTGCTGCCTCGTCTGGATCGAGGTTTGAGTGAGGTCTGATCGTCATCCATGTCTCTGTTAAAAAAATTAGGTAACAAACATTAGTTAATCTGCATCGAATTAAAATCTTATAAAAATAATACATAAAAATCTAAATCTAAAATGCTTATTTACAGGTTGCATGGGGTTGAAAGTTCATATGTAAATTCCTTCACTGTGGTCTTTACGGGTTGCATGTACATCACCAACTACATCGTCATCTTTATTAATTATCTTTGGTGTGAATGAACAGGGGTCACCATTTTCAATATCATCTATGGTCTCCCCTTGTTTTTTGCCGTGTAAAACGACATACCAATGTTCTAACGTAGGATCTTTCACGTAGAAAACTTGAGATGCTTGTTGAACCATTATAAATTGCTCATCTCGATACCCTATCTTTCGAAAGTCCACTAGTGTGAATCCTGAATCATCAATTTTAACCCCACTTTTATTGTCAACCCATTTACACTTGAAAACTGGAATGGAAAACTTAGTGTAGTCAATCTCCCATATCTCTTCTATAAACCCATAGTATGCCATTGATCCAAGTACTGGATTTGTATCTTTCGAAGTCGAAAACTGCATTGACTCGGCTTCAAGAGTAACACCAGAATTTTGAACTGTACTCTTTTCATCCATGGACTTCGTGTAAAATATACAATTATTCACTTCGTACGTTGTACATGAGATGACATCAAACTTCAATCCAGCAACCAACCGTTGAATCCTTGAACACCTCGTCTTTAAACCAAGGCATGAAAGTTCTATTATGTTCCATCAAGACCCATTTCTCTACTTGTCTTGGGTTATTTGCCTTCACAATGGCTTTATGAGCTTCTATGTAAGGTACAACTTCATCTGTGTTATTCAATATGTACAAATGTGCTTGCAAGACTTCTGATCGAGATTTGCTTACAATATTCACACCACGTAAACATTTACTTGTAGAACGCCTGTGGTGCCATGAATTAGCTGGAACACCTATTGGATTTGCTTTTGTCATGTACTCTGAACAAAATTCAATACTTTCTTCAGCTATGTACCTTTCAATCATTGAAGCCTCTGGACGATAATGATTTTTCACATAACCTTTCAAAATTTTCATATACCGCTCAACAGGATACATTCATATTAAGTACACTGGTCCACACAATCTAACCTCTCTTACCAGATGCACAACTAGATGAACCATGATGTCAAAAAAAGACGGAGGAAAAAACATCTCCAATTCACACAAGATAACAACAATTTCATTTTGAAGTTCATCTAGTTTTGAGGGATCAATGACTTTACAACAGATGGAAGAGAAGAATGAGCACAAACGGGTTATGGTATGTCTAACATTTTTTGGTAAGATCCCACGGATAGCTACCGGCAACAACTGTTGCATCAAGATGTGACAATCATGAGACTTCAACCCAATTAACTTCAAATCTAGCATTGACACTAGGCTCTTCACATTTGAGGAAAGTCCTTGTGGCACTTTCACACCTTTTAGACATTGACAAAAACTAATTTTTTCATCTTTTGACATTGTGTAACAGGCTGGGGGCAAATATGTACGCTTACCCATTTCTATGGGTGCCAACTCGTCGCATATGTTCATCTCAATCAAATCTAAACGAGCATTTAGACCATCCTTCGTCTTCCCGTTAATGTTAAGAAGTGTACCAATTAAGCTATCACACACATTCTTCTCAACATGCATTACATCTATACAATGTCTGACTTCTAACCTCGACCAGTACGGAAGATCAAAGAAGATTGATTTCTTCTTCCAAATATTTGTCATAGATGACTTTTTTTTTTACTTACCGAAGGTGTAGTCTATGTTATTTACCTTTTCGTAAACCTCAACACCGGTTAATGGAGTTGGTGGACCACTACCCTTTTGGTGTCCATTAAAGGCTTTTTTCAACCTCCGGTAAGGATGATGACTTCTAAGAAACCTCCGATGCCGAAGATATACTGTTTTCCTTCCATGTTTCAATTGTTGAGAAGCAGTGTCTTCTTCGCATGTTGGACACGCTTTGTGACCCTTAACACTATAACCTGATAAGTTACCATATGCCGGAAAGTCATTAATGGTGCAAAATAACATGGCATGAAGCTTGAAAGTTTCATTAGCAAATCCGTCAAATACTTCAACACCCTGGTCCCACATTAACTTCAAATCTTCAATTAGGGGACTTGGATAAACATCAATATCATTCCCTGGCTGTTTCGGACCAGATATCATCATAGACAACATCATGTATTTTCGCTTCATGCACAAACTAGGAGGTAAGTTGTAAATAACTAGTAATACAGGCCATGAACTGTGATTTGTACTCATATTACCAAACAGATTCATTATGTCTGTCGCTAAACCAAGTCGGATATTTCTTGATTCTTTACCAAACTCTGAAAAATCATCATCAAATTTCTTCCATTGAATAGAATCAGGTGGATGTCGGTACATGCCATCGCATTTACTCTCATCTGCATGCCATCTAAGATTCTTAGCATCGTCTGGGTTTGCAAACAAACGCTTCATCCTTGGAATGATGGGAAGATACCACATAACCTTCATTGGGGGTCCATTTCATCAATAGAATCATCATCTTTTTGTTTCAACTTATAACGTGATAACCCACACCTCGGACAACTTTTCAACAATTCAAAATCTTTCCGGTATAATATACAATCATTAGGACATGCATGTATCTTTTTGTACTCCATACCCATTAGACAAAGAATCTTTTTGGCCTCGTAATTACGATTAGGTAGACTATTTCCCTCTGGAAGCATATCCTTCAACAGCTGGAGCAATTTCGTGAAGCTTTTATCAGTCCATCCGTTTATTGCCTTCAAATTCATCAATCTTAACACCGCCGACAACCGTGTGAAGTTAGTTGATCCAGGATACAAAGGAGTCTCTACATCTTTTGACATACTTCCATATCCATGTGCTTTTGCAAAACACTCAGCTCCCACATCACGAATCATGTCCTCCAATCGATCATCATCTCCATCATCATGTATTGCTTCATCCATGGTAGAACCCACATATTCTTCAGTTACGGAAACACGTGGTAAATTTAATAATTCACCATGCCATGTCCAAGTTGTATAAGATCGAAGAATCCATCACATAGCAGGTGTTCCCTCATGATATTCACATCCAGTATCCTTCCATTCAAACAGTTAACGCACGGACACCTGATCTTTGCTCCATCTTGACCACTAATAATCGCGTTACGCTGCGCAAATTGTATAAATTCCTCTACTCCCCTTTCGTACTCATCACTTATACGAACAACATTAATCCAACCTCGATCCATTATATATTCTAGAATAGTTAGTGATGGAGGAGGGCCCAAGCTCACCACACGATGAAAGCCAAGCCTCCAAGACTAGACGGTCTAGCCTGTGATGAGGAGCGTCTAGACTCAAAAAGGAGCGTCTAGGCCATGATGAGGAGCGGCTACCTAAGGAGCGTCTAGGCCATGATGAGGATTCCTTCTAGACCGTCTAGCTTCACATACACATGGGTCAAAGCTACGATTTTGGGAAGAGAAGACCTTTGTAATTGTTACATAAAGGCCCATTAGGGGTGCTTAGTAATTAGAGTAGTGTAGAAAGCATATTTGTGTGAACATTCTAGAAAGACCATGGAGGGGGGTGAGCATAAAAACTAGACACACCCCTCCCCATGTGCTCATTTGTGCACCCATGTGCCATGTGCACCCATGTGCTTCACATTTACATTTCATTTGGCTAGCATTAGGGTTGCATTATGGTCCTCCTTAGCCTATAAAAGGAGGAGCCTACACCTTGTATTTTCAAGTTTAATTGAGTAAGGTTATGCTGCCATTTTTGTGCACAAGCTTTACTTCTCCTAGAAATCTAGGCCTAAACTTCAATCCTTTCACCTTCTCCCTTGAGCTGGCCGAACCACTCAAACACCATACTCATCATGCACCTACAAGGCCAACACAACTCCTAGGAGGGTCTTGATCATCTCACCCATTGCTTCCGCCCCTTATTTTCTACTTTGATTCAAGAAGAACACATGAAAATGCCATCATTTGGTATCATGAGCTTTTGGTTCTTCAAGATGAGTAGCTTGGTCTTTTAAATTTTCAGTTCTTCTTTACTTCATATTGTCATTTAAATTCCATACTTGTCTTGCTGTTTTTTTACTTTTTAAATTGTTCTTGGTGTGCTTATGGAAGATCCAACCAAAGCACAATTGTTCAATTGATCTTGAACAAATTCTGTGCAGCTTGTGATAGGATTCCTTACACCATTGAGTGGCTGTTTTTCTTTTAGGAATTTGAGTCCTTATTGCTTTCTTAATTTTGCTTCATTTTATGCTTTGAGTCTTTATTTTCTGAATCTATAAATGTTGTGTCAAGTCATGTGAATCCATATTTGTCAACAATTCTTAGTAGTCCTATTATTGGCTTGATTTTTTCTTGCTTTTGGGTCTCTTTAATTTGTTTGAATCTGCTGTTCTTTGATCCTTTGGTGCCTTTTTAATTTTTAGTTTGAGTTCATATTGTGTTTAGATCATACACAATTCTATTTCACAAATTTCCATTGTGTCTAAACTTTGGTATCTTGCTGTTTTTGTTTCCAGTTTTCAGATTCCCCTGTTTACACCTTCTCTGTTTTGGCTGTTTTAACCCAAAAAAATATTTCCACCCATAGAAAAATTCTGATTTTCTGGAAAATGCAAGTTTAAAGTGTTATAGAAAAGACAAAAAAAGAATTAGGTCAAAAGAAGCAACCGAAAAAAAATGATAAATCTTACAAAATCAGAGTGCAAATCCTGAGCGCTCCAGCTGGCCTAACCGAACACCAATTTTGCAAAATTTATTAAAAAAAAATGGTGCATCCGTTTTGAGTGATTCCAAAGCCAGATTTTAGATAAGATCCTGAATATCTTGCATAACAAATTTCAGAGCCAAATTCCAAAAATAAAGATCAGCATAAATCGGGGAACAAACACGTTTTCTGGCCCACAACATTTTCCAGTGGTGCTGTTTTTTTTTATTTGGTCATCTAATCTAGTGCTTTTCTTTAGGAATTCTTTTGTGTGCCAACCTTTAATTGAGTACCTTTATTTGTTTGCTTTAATTTCTTGACTCTCTTTCTAGTTGTCATAATCTAAATCCTTTTGGTGGTACTGTTTTATTCAATTAAATTTGTTTCTTGCTTTTGTTCTTTGACCTCTAATTTGGGTGCTGGAATTTATTCTTCTTTGGTGCTTATGTGAATGGGAACTTGATTTGGTTAAGGTTTAGCCCTTTGCTAGGTGCTGGAAATTGGAGAATTAAAGACCATCATTCTAAGGAGAAGACAAGGCCAAAGCCGAAACAAGCATTCTTGAAAAACACTACAAACACTTGGAAGATCAACAAGCAAAGACAACAAGAAAGTGCACTAACCAAAAAAAAAAAAAAAGGATCAACAAAGGGAGTTCTCTTATTTCCTTTGCAACTTGGTTTATTGTTAATTACCTTTTAATTACGTTTTAGACGGTGAGTGTGTCTTCAAGGGCTCTAAGTGTCCAAGAAGCCTCACCTAGGGCCGAATAGTATAGCATTCTTGTTTAGTAATTGTTACTTGTTTGAATTTGCTATTCTATTGCTTTAGTAGAAACGCTTTGCATGTTTAATTTTGTTTAAATTTTGTGCTAAACCGACTAGCCTTGTTAATTAGTTAGCATACATTGTTTTCTTGCATTGAAAAAAAAATAAAATTGATTTCTCAACTTAATTGTGTTCTAAGTAGTTTACTAAGAGAAAGCTTTGTGTGAAGACATTGAGGGATAGTTTTTGGCTAAGGCAAAGGCTTGGTATTTAAGTAGTCCACTGTGACTCACCTCCCTTACCTGGAAGACTACCTTCTTTGACTTCCCTAAATTTTTTTTCAAGGTAAAATACTTCTACACACAAAGTTTTAGTCATGTCTTCTCACTCCTCTAAATCTCTTAAAAGTGAGGTGAAATCCTTGAAATCTCTTTTGAAGCAACTTACTAAGGATATTCAATCAATTTCATCTAAACAATTGGAGAATGAGATCAAAACTAATGAATTGACTAAAGCAAAGAATGAGAAGTCTCAATTTTTAAAAAAATTACATTCTCATGCATCTAGCTCTAAACATCATGATTATCTTGGGGAAGAAAGTCTTAGGAAAAATGAATATCATCAACAATTCCCTAGGAGAGCTAGGAAAGAGAGACAAGAAAACCTAACCAAGCATATCTCTCACACTCAAGCTAGAGAAATTCCATGTTTAGAATATCTTGGCAATGATCAATTAGCATCTCAATGTTTCAATGAAAGATCTATGATCTTAAGGGACAAAGATGAGAATAGTAGCCAAGAAAAAGAAGCTAGTGAGAGTGAAGAAAATGTAAAAATAGAAAAGCAAGAGAAAACCCTTGGAAAACAAAAGGCGTGGGAGAAGAGTGTTCCTTCCCACAAGGTCATTCAACAAGAAGGAAAAGTTAAAAATACATTTGAAAATATACCTCTTGTTGAACAACCTAGCCTTACCTTTTGTAAAGGAACACTTGCAAGCCTAGAAAAAAAAGAAGAATCCTTAAAAAAGGCTTGCATAGATAAAAATATAGTAGATTATTTTACATACATGCCAAGATATCACCAAGTGAAGGTCAAGTCATCTATAGGCATCTACAAAGACAATTTTTTATGTGAAGTAGTGCCTAAAGAAACTTGTCATGTCTTATTGAGACAACCTTTGCAAAGAATTGAAATTTCCATGAACAAAGGTTGTATCAACGAGACTACCTTCACACATAAAAGAGAAATTCTTCATGAAGGAGAACTCATGGGACAAATTAGAGTTGATAAAACTCTAGAGCTTTTAAAAGGAAAACTTTTGTCCCCCATGAGAAAAGAAGTTCAAAGACATTACCTTAGGTACAATTCTTGTTTTCAAACTACGCCCAAGGCAATGTCTCATGAACTTTATACTCCTTCACCTTTTGCAAATGATCCTTGGGGAGATATAAATTTCATATTAAAACTCCCTAGGACAACAAAAGGTTGTGATTCAATCTTCATGGAAGTGGATAAACTCTTCTTAAGAAAAGTGACAAGCCTCCATGATTTATTTTCAAAAATAAGGGATAAAGCTCCAAAATTTGAAAACATAGCTCTCCCTTCTATGCTTCATGAAATCATGAGGGACACCCACAATTCTTGGGATAAGAATCCTTTTCCTTTTATGCATGCATACAATGGAGTAGTCCACAAGATTACTCATATCTCTCCATTTGAAGTTGTATGTGAACATAGTCCTCTTGCCTTTTTAAAGTTGTCACCATTTCCTAAAGGGATTATGCCTAAGGAAAAAGTAACTACTTTTGGAAATTTTAGAAAACTTAAGAGGATTAGAGGGCACCTACAACCATCAAAAGGGAAGCATTGTAAGAAGTTGACCAAAACAAGAGAAAAACAAAGATGGCAACTTCACACAATTAATTGTTCTCCAAATACTCACTCTAACTCCTTTGCTTTGTTTCAAGATTCTCATAGGTTGATATTTGATCCGGGAGGACACACCTTGACGAAGCAAGAGGCTGCTATCCGAGATCAAGTTAGCAAATCTGAGGATAGATCTTTTCCCGAAGGAGGAGATGATGGACACCATCCAGCCACAACAATCCCCCTCAAAAGCAAAAGCTTTGGATTTGAGGACAAATCCTTTTCAAGAGGGAGGGGATGATGGAGGAGGGCCCAAGCTCACCACACGATGAAAGCCAAGCCTCCAAGACTAGACGGTCTAGCCTGTGATGAGGAGCGTCTAGACTCAAAAAGGAGCGTCTAGCCCATGAAGAGGAGCGTTTAGGCCATGATGAGGAGCGGCTACCTAAGGAGCGTCTAGGCCATGATGAGGATTCCTTCTAGACCGTCTAGCTTCACATACACATGGGTCAAAGCTACGATTTTGGGAAGAGAAGACCTTTGTAATTGTTACATAAAGGCCCATTAGGGGTGCTTAGTAATTAGAGTAGTGTAGAAAGCATATTTGTGTGAACATTCTAGAAAGACCATGGAGGGGGGTGAGCATAAAAACTAGACACACCCCTCCCCATGTGCTCATTTGTGCACCCATGTGCCATGTGCACCCATGTGCTTCACATTTACATTTCATTTGGCTAGCATTAGGGTTGCATTATGGTCCTCCTTAGCCTATAAAAGGAGGAGCCTACACCTTGTATTTTCAAGTTTAATTGAGTAAGGTTATGCTGCCATTTTTGTGCACAAGCTTTACTTCTCCTAGAAATCTAGGCTCTAAACTTCAATCCTTTCACCTTCTCCCTTGAGCTGGCCGAACCACTCAAACACCATACTCATCATGCACCTATAAGGCCAACACAACTCCTAGGAGGGTCTTGATCATCTCACCCATTGCTTCCGCCCCTTATTTTCTACTTTGATTCAAGAAGAACACATGAAAATGCCATCAGTTAGGATTTTCTAATAATTAGTATTCTATCTCACACATTTGCCGAGGGTCGAACACCCCCGGACTCAATCCAAACACGATAATTCTATTCTAAAAGTAACAATAACTAACATAACATAAAACTTTTATTAAAATATAATTAACAACTAACTAAATATATAATATAAATTTAAGAAAATACAAATTGTATAATACAAATTTATATATAATAATATATAAATTAGTTGTTTCCGTAACTAATTTATTAAATTATATATAAATTATAATAAACAAAAATTCAAAATACACACAAATATATAAATTATTAGTTATTAGTTATAAATTTCAAGTTGTATTAGTTATTAGTTATATATAAATTATAATACAGAAAAATATAAATTCAAAATATTAAATAAAAATTCAAAAAAATTTAAATACAACACCAACCTTTCCGTCATGAACAAGCTTGCTGGTGATCGGAGTGGCAGAGGCACAAGACAAAGGCGAAGGCGACGGCGGAAGCGGTGGCGATGGCGGAGCAGGAAAACACCAGCGAAGACCAATGGAACAGTAACCTAAATGCAAATGCGCAAACGAAGTTAGAAAATGAAAATGCCAATGCCAACAAAGTGAATAATGAATGATGTGAAAACGAAAACGAATGAATGAAACTGAAACTTACAAAATGCAGAGAGAAGAAACTGAAACTGAGCGCAAGAACGTGGAAACAAAGAGCGGAGAAGAAAGTGAAAGTCTGAAATTAGTGGCGCGCTTCAAATTTTTAGGGTAAAATTGATTTACAAATGCGGTTCTAGAGTAAAACCGCATTTGTAAATAATTGCACATTGATTTACAAATGCGTTTTTTCATATGACCGCATTTGTAAATCATTGGCATTGATTTACAAATGCGGTTTTACTTTAGAACCGCATTTGTAAATCAATTTAATTTCAAAAATGCCACCGCGTTTTTTACAAATGCGTTTAATCGCAAACCCGCACTTAATAAGGAGTATTCTTTTAATCTTTTTGCACTAGTGTGAGAGTGAGGGTTTCAAGTATAGTGAAGAGTTCACGAAAGAGTTTGAGGGTTTAAGGGTTAGTGAATGATTTTCTAAAGAGTGAATAGGGAATGGGGAGGGTGAGAGGTTGTGTGAGTGAAGAGGGTTCAGTGAGTCAAATCTGATTTCCAAAGAGTCAAATTAATGAGGTTTTAAAAAAAAATGAAAATGAGGAGTTGTATGGAGGGAAGGAAAACACAAAAAATTGTATATTTCGAAGGAGAATTGTGATAGTTTAAAATTATTCTTTCTAAAAGATAATTGTGAGAGTTATTAAAATGTCGAATTATACGAACACTTATGGTGGTTACTAATGTCACATTAAAACTATTACTACATACACAATACTACATACACAATACACGATCTTTTGTAAACAAATTTTCTCAAAATCAATTTCTTTCTTTCTCATCACTCTGCATAGCTCTGTATTTTTTATTTTCCCAATCACACCAAAATTTGCATTCTCCTTTTTTCCTTTGTTGTTGCCTCATTCTACTTAGAATATAGAAAAGAAAACCAACCTTTTTTTTCTCTATATATAAAATCTTATTTAGTCACTTTAAACGAGCATCAAAAGGATAATAAAGTAAAATAACAAAATACATGTGAGTTTTCTCTCTATTCTTCATATCTCACCACAAAAGATTTACATCTTTACTCACACTTTCATGTCCAAAAAATCATTCAAATATGTGATACAAACACATTTCATCAAAACAAATAATATCGAGATGATTAATAATCCCCGGAAGCAAAGCGTTAGAGATAAACAATAATGATTTGGAAACAAGTATACAATTTAGTATTATTTTAATGGGCCCACCAATTAATGTTCTTGCTTTTAAAATATCCTTTCTTTTGTAACAGAAAAAACACGTGCGAAACTGAGGATAAAATAAAATGACTTTTTTGTTTTTCTTGAAAGTGAAATGAAGAATAAAGATAGTGCGGTGGATATAGTGACACCTAGTGTTTGACATGAACATCAATTAAGATACAAAAAGATTTTACTTTATGCATAAAAACTGTCATAGTTACAACTTTCCCCTCACATTTTATTTCAATAACTTTCCACTCTTATAATGACTCTGATTTTAGTTTTTTATAATGTTTTAAACTTAACCATTTTTCAATTAAGAAATAATTATGAGACGGTTGAAATAAGTAAACGAAAAGTATGATAAATTATATGCTACATGTCAGCCTCTTAAATTTTGCTTTTTATATAAATTAATGTATAAGACAAGCGGTTTATTATAGTGTAAAGTTTAGGATTTTGATATAAATATTAAAAAATGAAATTAATATTCTAAATTTTATAAAAAAGAGTATTATATGTTTGCAATATATTGTACAAAAACATATTGAAAACCAAGCAGCATTATAATAAAACAGCAATACAATAAAATTTATGAATCCCAATTTTCGTGCGTCACCATACAACTCTCTAAAAATATTAATATTTTAATAGTCTGTGGATTTAGAGAAATATGTTGAAATTTTTTTCTAATTTTTTTGTGTAGTTTTTGTTTTGAGTTTTTTTTTCTTTTTTCAGTTTTTATCTATATTTGCAAATTTTCTTTGTGCAGTGTTTATTTTTTCTACTATGTTGTTTTGTATTTGATTCCGAATTTAGTTTATTATTATTAAAATTAATAATAACAATAAATATTAATAATAATTTAACTAATAATATCAATAATAATAATTACAATAATATTATTAGTAATAGTAATAGTAATAATATTAATATTAGTAGTGATTACAATAAAAATAATAATAATGTTAATATTAATAATATTAATAGTAATTATAATAAGTCTATAATTCCTGATGAGACTCTTGAAACAAGGAATACCCTAAAATATGGTTGGTTAAATTTTTTTAGAGTAGAATTGATGTTATATAACATATTTAACCAATAGATTTATGGTGGTGCTGATTGAGAATGTAAACCCTGCAAAAGGGTTGTAAAATACAAATGAATGCACACGATCTCTTGTATAAATGATTGTGAAATTCGTAATTCATATCATTATTTTTTTTCTTTTTTAATACTTCTTTTATTTTTATAAATTCTATGATTCTTTTGATGATAATATTTTGTTATATTGCATATAATTGTTGTACATTATTATGCATATATACTCTATTAATCAGGTTAGGATGTCAAAAATTTTGAATTTCTTGCAATAATTTAGGAAAAACTTATAAAGAATATCTATTAACATTCAATAAATAAATAAGGATGTATCAATAAGAAAATTATTAAGTTTTACTATATGAATAATATAACTATTTTTTCAGTTTATAACTTTCATGCTCAATGTTTTAAATTCCAAATTATTTTAAAGAGGTATTAGGTATGCGGGTTTTTTTTATGTTTGAAAAATATGAATCTCATAAATTATAAATTTTATAAATAAATAATTGAAAATTAAAAAAAAAATATATTGTTTATAATAACTTGTGACTTTTATTATTTATATTTTCATTTTATTTTGAAAAAAAATATAGATTTTCATATGCTCTATATAAATGAATTTTTTTAGAATCATAACATAAAAAAATCGAAAAGGTTAGTTTTTGAAAATGTTACATTCTTAAATATAGCAATTATAAGATATTTTTTCAATTTTATTTTTTTTGAAAAATTAAAATTTTCTTTTTACAAAACATTTGTCTCGTTTAAATTGAATAAAAAAACTTTAATATCTCAAAAAATTAATTATTTCACAATTAATAATATCAAAATTTTAATTATATTTTTTATTTTTTTTAATTTAAGTATGATTTGTTTTATTATATATACTTATATGTTAATATTGAAAATGGTGATATTATATATAATGTGACTATTCAACTCAAAAAATCTCTATTAGTTAAAAATAATCAATATGTAAAATCGAAAAAGAAAATTATCAAAATAAATTTTTTAAAACGTCATAAGAATATTTTCTAATTTCATAATTTTTTTGAAAAAATTGTTACATCACGATTGTCACATAAAGTATGTTGTCAAACAAATATTTTTCATTAAAATAAAATAATAAATTATAATTTAAAAAAGATAAAATATAAAAAATTATTTAAAAGCTTTCATAAAAGTGGGTAGATTTATTTAAGGGTAAAAAAAACCTTTAAATATTGTTGTAACGTGGCGTAATAGAAAAAGTGGGTGTTAAATAATCATTTTCAAAAATTTATATATAAAGAGAAATGATATTTTTGAGAGTTGTATATATTTTTTTTTATGTGACGTAGTTATATATAAATATATATAATAAAACTTAAATTTTATAATTAAATGATATGAAAAAAGATATTAAAATAGGATTAAAAGTTGTAATTTGATTATATAAAAAATTGTAGATTGTTAATTTATAATTACCCACATATAATTTGTGATTGAGTGGTAGAAAATGTGATATCTCTCTTAGAATAGGACCCATTTCTTAATGTGGAAAAATTGAAAGTAGCAGGAAGCAGTATTTGAAGCCACCTAGCTCCATTCACTCCATTACTTCTCAATCTAACCCTGCCCACATGGTAGAGAAGAAGAAAAATGAAGCAGACGAAGCAAAGAAGAAGAAGAAGAAGAAGAAAAGAGAGAGTGAGAAGAAGCACTATCGTGGGGTACGCATGCGTCAATGGGGGAAATGGGTATCAGAAATAAGAGAACCCAAAAAAAAGTCCAGAATCTGGCTCGGAACATTTCCCACGCCAGAAATGGCGGCTCGAGCCCACGATGTGGCGGCGCTCACCATCAAAGGCACTTCCGCTTTCCTTAATTTCCCCGAACTAGCCTCACACCTTCCGCGCCCGCCCACCACTTCTCCTAAGGATATCCAAGCCGCCGCCGCCGAAGCTGCTGCACTCAACTGTGAGGCCCAGCCTCTGGTCCAGGCCCAAGCCCAAGCCCAGATTAGGGCCTCCTCGTTGAACGATGGGGATGACGCGTTCTTGGACCTCCCTGATCTTTTAGCTGACTCAAGTCAGAGTGCAGGTGGCTTTGGTTACTCTGCGTTGTGGCTCGTAGCCGCACCTGAACATCTAAACTCGGCTTTTCCGCTCCATGACCCTCCTTTTCTCTGGGACTCTTCGCTTTAAATTTATATCTTCACTTTTCTCTCTTTTTTTTTTCTCCACAAAACTTAGACATGATTCGTTAGGCATGTTTGGCAAGTTGGCATAATGTTTTGCAACTTCTTCACCGTCTACTCTGTTGCAGTAACCCTAATGTCCTTATTTTTTATTCTATAAAACTGTCTCAGTAAATTATTTCAACCATAGATAAAATATTAAACAGGTCTTTCGATACAACATCAAAAACCTTTCACTTCCTCACCTATAATTATTACACACAAAATCGTATTATTATTATCGTTGTCATACCATATGGGACCATGAGTTTCTTAAGTCTTCTTCTCTGATTTAAATCGGGAACTTACCCCAATAATGGACATTATTTAGGTGTCTAGTTTTATTAAAAAAAAAATTAAAAAAATCTATAGGGTGGTGGTTAGATAGTATGCCACCAATTAATATATTGTTGTAGAATTTTCATCGCCAATAATATCGAGTTGTACAACAATTGAATGAATGGTTACCAAATTTTAAAATCCCTTAAATGCTAATGAAATATGTTTTATTCATAAATATTCTAATTAAGAAGACCTCTCTTTCAATTAGAGCATTGTTTTTTTTTCACTTTTTTAATCATCAAATATAAATTAATTTTTATAAACCAAATAATTAGTTGCAATAGTAATTAAATTAAAAATCATTATAAAAACTAAAAAAAAAAAAATTTAACCTAGTTTTTATTATTGTTAAATAGTTTCTAAATTGGTATTTAATTAGCAACCAAAGTTTTAATTACCAATTATTTTGTAATTTAGTAGCAAAAACTTTGGTTGCTAATTAGATACTAACTTAGAAACTAATTTAGAAACCAATTTTTTGTTTAGTTTCTAAAATGGTCTATAGTTTAGTTACTATTGCAACTAGTTATTTTAGTCTCTAAAAATTGATTTTTATTTAATGATTTTCTTATAGTGAATGTTTTTTTTTATTTGATCTTGTTTTTAGTTATATTTTCAAATTGATTATAATTTTGCATATTCGATCAATCTCCACGACCATTCAAAAAAAAATAAAAGAATTATTTTCATTATTTTTAAGAATCGATGACATAAGTGTTATTATTTAATGATTGAATTATATCCATGATTTCTCTCAATCTCAAACATAAACCAATAAGACGGATAAATTTAAAAAATAATTAATTCAAAAACACATATATAAATATTGATGTTGAAACTAACCCATAACCTCACAGCGTAGAATTATAGATGGGAAAGATGAGAATAGAAAGGGAGAATGTGATTTGACGAAAAGGATTGTGGGGACTTTGCATATGTTTGGGTGCATGGCGTTGTGTGATGGTGATGAGTGAAATGAAAGAAATGGGTGGCTCTATTATTGGGATGTTAACGAGCACAGTATAGCCACGTAGCGATGAAGTTGGTAGCAGTGCATTAGTGTTTGGGCTGAATAGCTACCTAGGCCATCCCAAACATGGCAACTCTATGAAAAAAGATAGTCCCATCACCATCATCCTCATTCATTCCACTTCCCTAACCAAACACCTACATATTCTCTATTCTTTTCTAATTTCCCACAACCAAATTCCTTTATTT
This sequence comes from Phaseolus vulgaris, assembly GCF_051622355.1. Taxonomy (NCBI): domain Eukaryota; kingdom Viridiplantae; phylum Streptophyta; class Magnoliopsida; order Fabales; family Fabaceae; genus Phaseolus; species Phaseolus vulgaris. The sequence goes on from NC_143499.1 coordinate 6,138,259, forward strand.
ACACAATACTTTACTTTTTTTAAAATTTAATAATAAAGTATATAAAATTATAATTCATTATAAAAATAATTATTAAAATCACGCATGATTTTTTTAAAGATTCCACATATTTATTTCATTTATTTAAAATTAATTTTTTTAACTGATCCAATATGAATCCACAATATTCCAAATAACCCATTCAAATTAATCCCCGACTACAAGAATCCATGTAAGCTAAATGATCCAATATAAATTTAAAAATTTTAAATTTAAGTTATTTACTTAGAGGACTAGATGTCACACACTATTTGTGATGCAATGACAAATACTCTTGACCTACTTTTTTTAAATCTTTTCTGTTATTTCAATTCGGTAATTAATTGTATTTTTTTCTGATTGATTGACCTCTTTTTAAATTCATTAAAAATAATACCTAAATAAATATTAAAATTATAAGACTTAATCAATAATCATATGAGGTTAACTCTTTATAGTAATACTATCTCCTATTTGTGGTGTTTTTGGAGAGGAGAAAGAGAAAGTATAAAAGAAAATAAATGAAGATAGATAGAGGAGAAACAAATGTTAGGAGAGACTAAGTGAAAAGTGAAAATTTTACAAGTAATTTAATTGATGTAATGTAATTAAAAAAAATATTGATATATTTAAAAATTAATTGGTAAAATAAATTTTTGAAATAATTTATGTAAAACAATAATTTTTAAAAATATAAATTAGAATTAAAATAAATTATTATCAAATTATAATAAACAAAAAATTATATTTATTAAAATAAATTATTTTGAAAAATATCAAATTTAAATTAATTAATTTTATTATTATTTATTATAATATTTTTATTTTAACTATTTATTTCCAATGTTTTATTACCACGTACGTGTTTCTGTTACAAGATAAATTACCAATATTTTATTTGTTTCCGTTGGCAAATAAAATTATAAAAATGAATAAGTTAAAATTTTAAAAACACAAAATATGAAAAAGTTTTATAACTTAAACTTTCCTGTATCAATGACCAGATTTTGATAGAAATTTAATTATATTTAAAAACCTATTTGATTATGTTGTCATTATGTCATAAATGTTATAGTTCAACAAAAATTACTAAATCAAAAATTAATTTTATAATTTATTTTTTGTCTCTAAATATTATAATAAGAAAAAATATTAAATAAAAAATAATTTTAGAGAAAAAATAATTAATTACATTATATATTATTTTAAATATTAAAAAAATTATTAATATATAAAATATTTTTTATTATTAATAAATAGTTTTTAAATTTATATTTAATTAGCAACTAATGTTTTAATTAAGGGATAGTTAAAACTTGTTAGTTAATTAGATATCAATTTAAAAATTATTTATTAATAATATAAACTACTTTATATATAATACATTTTTTTCTCTAAAATAATATTTAATTTAATTAATATGAAAATTAATTTTTTTCTGTAAAATTATTTTTTATTTAATAATTTGTTTGTAGTGACATATTTAATATATAATCAAATAATTTATATATTTAAATATAATTCATTACATATTAGTATAATAAATTAGATTTAAAAATATAATAGATAATATAATAATATAATCTATTTTGTTATTTATTTAAATAAAATGATTAAATTTACATCATATTTTTTATTTTTTATTCTTTTCTATTAAACAACTTCATTTTTCATTTTTTTAATTCTTCAATTTTATAGATTTTACGTATCATTTTAATCTTAAAAGTTACACCTAAAGTAATATAAATAAAAAATTTGAAACTAAAGATCTTCAATTTTTTAAAAAAAAGACTAAAGGAGATAGGAAAAGATGGTGATTATATATATATATATATATATATATTGTTGATGAATTTATATATAGTGACTTTTTTATGAAATTAGAAGATTAATGAAATATTGTTAAATTTTTTAGATTGTATGATAAGAGATACTTTAATATGGTATAATAGTTAAAGATCGTTTGATGGTTCAAAACAGTCTATTTTGATTATTAGTTTTTTTATTTTTCATTTAGATTATTTGATGGTACGATAATAGAAATTTAACATACAAATAGAAATATCTTTTGGATGAATTGAAATTGAAAAACAAAGAATACAGTGTCGAGAGTGATTAAAAATAGATGTTATTTTATTTGATAGGCGAGATTTGGTGTGAGAATGTGTGAGTATGTTCTCTCTTTCTTCCTATTGTTGTCTTAAAATAAAGAATTAATGAAAGACCGAGTAAGTCATATAAAAACTGTACATTAATATTAATTTAAAAAATTAAAAAATAAATGTATTATCAAATGAACTATATTAAATAAGGTAGAATAAAAAAAATTAATGCACATAAAAAATGGTTATAATAGAAATTTCATTATATATATATAGTTATAGATTATTATATATTATTAAAGGTATTAAATATAACATTACCATTTATTTAGTTGTAGGATCTAAGATCACTGAGCAGAGAGGTTATAACTACTAGATTAAAGTCATTCATATTTGATCATATTCTCATTATCTTATTATTATTAATATTAATAATGTTAATATTAATAAAATTTATATTAATTATATTATTATTATTATTATTAAATTAATAAATTAATAATTATAATTTAATAATTATAATATTAATATTAATAATACTAGTATTAATAATATGACTAATAATTATAGTAATAATATTAATACTAATAATGCTAATGTTATCGTTAATAAAATGAATTATAATTATAATTATAATAATAATAATATTAATAACAATATTATTATTATTATTATTAGTGTCAATAATAATAACATAATAAGAATAATATAAATTACAATATAACCAATAAATGATTTTGGTTTAGTCATTATCAGTTTTTCTACTCATTGAACTTAGGTCCAAATTGTCCTGTAACTAAATGAACTTTTTATTTTTAACAAGTTTAACGTTCAGTTACTGACGGATTATATTTCACGTTCATTTTAACAATAAATAAAAATTTGTGTTTAATTTTTTTTTTCAATTTTTAAATTTGTGGTAATTATTAACAAACACAAATCTGTCAGTAAATCTATTAGTATTCATTGATAAAATCGTGATAAAAAAAATTACCAACAAACATAAATCTATCTACCAGTAATTTCAATTGGTAATTTAATAATTTCAAGAAAAATAATGACATAAATATTGAAAACTCTAATAACCTAAAAATAGGGTTACTTCTTAACCAAAACAATTACTTATTTAACTTATTTAAAAAATATTTGTACATGTATTTAAATTTAGTCCAACATAGAAAATACTTTCCACTTGGTTACCAAATGTAATTGATGTAAACCTGTCCTACGTACACCCATTTTACTTTTCCCTTCTCTTTTCCAAAATCAGACACCGACCAAAGAGAAAAGCAATAAATGTTACAGTCTCCCAAAATCACACCTACAGACACAACAAAAATAAAGTTAGAAACAACCGGAGAGAAGGTGAGGCATGAAAATCTGGTCTTTCCAAACACCATAATATTGTTTATTTTTATAATAAATTGAATTACTTAAAATATTTGAGAAATAGTTCAACTCTCTCATGTAAAAACACAGTTTATCATAGTCCGCATATACCAAAATCAAAAGAATGATTTATTGCAAAATAGCTTACTCCTAGTAAAATGTTAATGTTTTGATATAGATGTCAAAATGTTAATTAATGCTTTTAACACTATGCATACTACTATAATGAACTATAGTTAAATAATTAACTTACGAATAACTAACTGATTAAAACAGTTAATTAGAATATATATATATATATATATATAATATAGTTATATTAGCGAGACTCCTATGAAATTACTTAACTAAAAAAATGAATAGAAAAGAAATGCAATCATTAATCTCTTTTTAACATTTTATATTTTGTGAAGTAATTGAAACAACAAAATATTAGTTACTTAAAAATCAAAATCAGAAAAAAAAATCCTAGTTAAAAGAGATATATATGTTTTTAGTTTTAAAGAAGACTGTTTAATAATTATGGGTACGTAACAAACTACAGATCAATTGGATGGAATGCTTATTATGTTATGTATTAATAAAAACATGTATATGATTTGTGTGTGGATAGAAAGACATTTTAATAGAAGATCTATTCAATAATTTATTTATTTATTTATTTTCTGAATAAAGATTAAAAAAATGGATGAATTAATATAGTTTTAATTATCTATGGCTACTATAAGTTAAAAAGAGAGAGGCATAACAGGAAGAAGATAAAACAGAAAAATAGTAGTCCATAAATTTTTAAAGAATATTATAAAATGCATGTTAACTTAAACATTAGTTATTTTATTTTAGGGTTTGAAATGTCTAGGTGGGGTGGGAAGAAGAATTAAAATGAGACCAGAACATTGGAAGCCAATAGAACCTGCGAAGTACAGTTCCTTTTTTAACATAGAAAATTGTGTTCTTACTATTCAAAAGTTTGTTTAAAGCTGCTGTGATGCATGTTGCTGGATTCCCACTCCCTCAATATGGACAAAGCCACTAATTATTGTTATGTGTGACCAATCTCAGAAAACATTCAACATGTATTGACAATATAGGCTACAAACAGAAGAAGAAGAAGATCAAAATATGGAGGATCTCCGGAATAAAAAACATGTCATCCCTGTCGAAGTTATATATTTTTCATCCAACTTATACCTTTTTCACAATTAGCTCATGAGACATTTTATCTCTTATTGAACACTAATTTATATGAAACAATAACACCATATATTAAGATAAGATCTCTATGTTTGAATGTAATTCTAAAATATAACCATGCAAAGGATTGTCTTGCCCTTAGACCACAAACAAAAGAAAGAGAGAAAAAGAAACACAAAAATATCATTGATTGGTTGAGAAATCTGTAGTTATCAAGGGGAGAATCAAAAGACATTATTGTACTTTTCATTCTTGAACCGACAACAGTAGTGGTGTCTCGTACTTAAAGCACTCTTACCTCATTTTAAACCCTGAATGAATTTCGAACAATGATGAGCCCATTGAACTTGCAAACCTACAACTACAATCAATCCATGACTGTTCTCTCCAAGCAACCATATATTACACTCACTATACACGTGCCGACTCTCTCATAAATAATGCCATAACCAAAACTCTTTCGCCAAAACTCCATCTCAGACTCACAGTTCAAGTGTCATCCTCTCATTTATGGCACCCCAGAATAATGAAACACCCAAGAAAACTAACAACAGAGGAGCATGGACGGCTGAGGAAGATCAGAAGCTAGCCCAATGCATTGAAATTCACGGTGCAAAGAGGTGGAAAACTGTTGCAATTAAATCAGGTTATCTATTTATCTATCTCCAACCTGTTGCTATATTTTCCAGCATGTATACATATTATATATATATATATATATATATATATATATATAACCTGCATGCATTAGTTCTTCTTGACATGCATGTTTTCATATGGGTTAACAGGTCTAAACAGATGCGGAAAAAGTTGCAGGTTGAGATGGTTAAACTATCTGAGACCCAATATCAAGAGGGGAAACATATCAGTTGAAGAAGAGGATTTGATTACCAGGCTTCACAAACTGCTAGGAAACAGGTTTTTGTCGTGGTCAAAACTGAGAATACTTAATGTTTTATATAGTTAGCTATGAACATGTTTATTAAGTGTAATTATAATCCACATTTTTGTGAAGGTGGTCATTGATAGCTAAGAGACTTCCAGGACGAACAGACAATGAAATTAAGAACTACTGGAATACTTGTTTGTGCAAAAAAGTTAATCATCACACAAAGGTGAAACCAGAAACTTCAATGGCACAACCAACACATTCGACTCAGAATACTGAGGAAAAAGTAGCAGCAGAGAATAAAGAAGGCACTGATCATGATGATGGGAGTGGGGACTCAGAAGTTAACTTTGATGTCAACGAATTCTTCAACTTCTCCATTGAAGGACCCTATGCGTTGGATTGGGTGATCTAGCTGAGGAGTTCTTAACTATTTACGTGTCTCTTAATTTTTCTGTGTTTTGTGTTCGATACTACTTGTTATGGTCATAAGTGGAGTCAAGAAATCCATGTGTGAGTTCCATTAAATAAATTGAACTCACATCATTGTATTTAGTGGAACTTATTACATCATCAAATATATATAATTAAGTGTAACAATATGTTTTAATGAGTACTATAAGTTTCTTAATAGTACGTAAGTTTCTCGTACTTGTAATAAAATTGTTTGTAACCTAAATTACTTGTCAAATGATAACGGTGATATTTTCGGTATCGATATTCAGATAATTATCGATTAAAAAACTGATTTGCATTCACTGGTTGCAAAAAGAAAGATACTTTTTTTTATATAAAAGTAAGATTTGCATATTCGTTTAGACTAAATTAATTTATCTACTACCCAAGTATATAATTTATTGTATTGTTCACCTATTTTTTTATATTTAAAGTGTTCAGCATTGATAAAAACAAAAAATCTACACTTTGAATGTTAATAATATCCAAAGTGAGTATCATGAATGTTCCTTTTATGTTGAAGATCAGGCATTAGTAATCAGTTTTTTATTTTATTTTAGAACAATTAAGAATAAGTAGGAAAAGCATGAAAATTATATATAGTAAGTTAAATGTTACAAAATTTAAAGAAGTAATTAAAATTTTATCAATTGATTAATATATTAATATTACTTTTGTAACCAATTGAAAAACATTTTAGCGGTAGTTAATTTTGAAAAGTTGTAAGATTAAATCTATAATTAAATTTTTATAAGGACCAGAAATTCGTATTCGAGAAACAAGAGTAAATTTAAGAGAGAAAAAAGTGAGCATATGCCATAAAATAACTTATTTATTTATAGAAGTGGATGATAAACTAGTTGTTAACAATACATTTTTAATCTACAAGTTGATAAGTTAATTTATTAGATTATAAAATTTTATATGAATAAAATTTGGGTTGACATGCATACTTAAAGTATCTTTTGAGTTCATTTTAAGCTCTGTCTACTATTTGACATCAATAAATTTTGTTTTTGTAACTTGTGATGAGAAGAAGAGGAATGTTTTGAAAATAGTGATTGGATGAGCATGAATATTTTTATCTAAAGGTATTGAAAATATATTTTATTTGTTTTGTTTTATATGTATTTATAATTAGTTAGATGTGGCAGGAAATGATGTCATATAGATATAAGGTATTAAAGGAAAAGTGTGAAGATGTAAATAATAAACTTGGGAATGACATGACAGACTGTAATACATGAAAAGCTACCTCACCCAACTCAATCAACTTTTTGACTGATTCATCCTTCTTTTTAAAGGCTTTAGATTTGAGGATTTCAAAGGTGATTGTTCTGTTGACTACCATGATCTCTCATTCTTGTCCTACAAAAGGAAAAAACCATGTTCTCGTTAAACTCAAATCAATACAAATTTTGTAACTTACTCTCTTCAAAACAAAATAAAAAAAATGTATTTGGTTCAAACTAAAAGACGAGGATTGGATAAGAGATGCAAACTTGTATATTAGAAAGTATATTAAAATGAGTATTCACTTTTATATATTATAAAATATTCAATGTATGTTACAATCTCGTGTTCTGAAATTATATATTTATAAATGATCAAATAGTGGGTGATCTCATAAACCCAACCTCGTTAGAATAGATTTTAAATGACTTTAACCTCATCTTAAAAATTAGACTTTAAACTTAAATCAACCTTATAAGACAAAGTTTACCCCACTTATATACTATTAAATTTTCTTAATCTTTAATATTGTAAAAACACGATTTTTTATTAAATTATAAAATTAGTTTTATCATTTTCAAACAATAAATATTTTTTTAAAATTTTTTTTTTCTATAGAAGTTGTTACCACTTTTATTTTATCTTTACAAATATATTATTGTGTTTTATGTTAAAAAGGGGAATTTAAGTTGTTTTATCTTTACATTCATTTATAAAATGAAGTTTATAGAGAAAAAATTGTTATTACAAATCAACATTATTTGTAGTAACATAGGATCTTCAACATTTTAATTTTCTTCAATATTGAAATAATGTAATGTAATATAATATAATATTATCACTACAAGAAAATCATGAAATAGAAACCAATTTTTAGATACCAAAATAATTAGTTGCAATAGTAACTAAATTAGAGACCATTTTATAAACTAATTTTTTGTTTGGTTTCTAAATTAGTTTATATTATTGTTAAATAGTTTCTAAATAAGTATTTAATTAACAACCAAGGTTTTAGAGACCAAATTTAAAAACTAAATAATTGGTAGTTAAAACCTTGGTTGTTAATTAGATACTAATTTAGAAACGATTTAACAATAATAGAAACTAATTTAGAAACCAATTTTCTTTTTTAATTTTTAAAATGGTCTTTAATTTAGTTGCTATTACAACTAATTATTTTGGTATCTAAAAATTGGTTTCTATTTCATGCTTTTCTTATAGTGTATATAATTTATACCAGTATCGAGGAGACAATTATTTTTCTTTCCAATTTTTGACATTTGGTTTTCCAAAATCAGAATAAGCATGTGAAGAAAAGTTGCAAGGTACATGAGAGTCTCTGGGGTGGAGGATTGCTTTGTTTACCTTCTGTGTGTTTATGAGTGAATGTGAAGAATTTTAAGCAGGTAAAGTTGTTGGATTAAGTGTGATGGTTTTTCTTCAATCCCTTTACCGAGAACTATTATTAAAACATCCACTTACAACTTTTTATGGTAATTCTCTTAATTTAAACAATAAATAATTTACCATTTAAGTTTCTAATAATTTTAAATAATAATTTTTTATTTGCCTTTATAGTTTCGATGTTTTTTTACATCCAAAATTAATTCAGCAATAAAAAATTTAGTTAAATTGAATCATCATAATCTAAGTTCATCTTTTATTTAGAGCGAAAATTTACATTTTGGATCATCTTTCTTAAAATACTTATATTTTTCACAAATATGACAAATACTTTTTTTATATTTTCTTTTAGATTTATAAGTGGCTCGTTTTTTTCACAAATTCTTTGATTCCTTTATTCCTCTTGACTTACATTTATTCTTCAACCACATACTATATATGTAATATATGAACATATTAAAGCCCTCTTAAAACCCAATAATAAATTTAGAATAAATTGTAAAAAAGTTGTCATTCATAACATTATAATATGAATATGAATATGAATGAAGAGACAGTATGATTGAAGCGGAACAGGAAAAACATGGATTTTGCTTGGTGGTACATTCTGTCGAGTGCAAACATTAAAATAAGTTTCACTTTTTCTTTAAAGCCCTTCTTTTTGTTAAGGAATAGAAGGTATTTGTGGCCATCAACAGGCTCTGTTTGTGATGTAGGGTCATAGTTTTTTTTGCTTCTCTCTGTGGCAGTGACGTGATACAAGATGCTGCACCAATAAACATTCATCCAAAAGCTTCTGTCACAGATGCTTGTAGCTACAATACTCATCATTTTAAATTTGATTCACTCTAATACTTATGTTTCAAACACATGGAAAGGATTCTAAGGGCAACTTGTGTTGTCACCTTGGATGAAGAATCTCAATTTAAACTCTTCATAAATGCATAATGAGATTTTCTACACACGATCAACTCGTATAAACTATATATTAATAAATAGATAATTAAATATTAAATAATCTGATAAATCAAACAAATTCTCTTCAAAAACATACTAAACTATATAGGAACCGATTATAAAACTTACGTAATAATATGAAATGTCGTTATCTTAATAAATTTTAGATATTAGTCTAAGATCTTCTTTTTGCCACTTTTGAATTATTTCAAATCCAAATCTTATAAATGTGGAGCTTCTATTCTATGATATATGATACAATTCCCACTGCATTTTGTGTACTGGTGAATCATACAATTCTGAGTGCATTTTTGTGTACCGGTGAAAAATTGTTGAAACTCTTACTTTGGGCTAGTTTATTATTTATAAATTTTTTTATTTCGTTCATTTTGGTTTACATGATTTTGCTTTTTATTTTATTTTATTTCATAGCTAGAGACAGTGGCTTTTGCTTCCGAAGACAGAAGCAAGGTAATTTTTTTGAATCAATTAAATATTATTAAAATTTAAAATGTCTATTTAAAAAAATTATAATTATGTGGAATATCATCATGAAATTCTATATTGTTTGGAAATTAAATTCAAGAATAGAGTATAAACATTATAATTCTTTAGATTATAAACACTCTAATTCTTTAGTTCACTGATTTTTTTTTTATTAAAATTGTAATGGAGTAAGTGAGTACTAAAGAACGATTAGAAGCATTAACTTCTAATGATGTATGCATACTTAAGATCAAGATATTGATGTTAAAAGGAAGTTTAAGATCAAAATACTTAAAAAATCATTTTTGAACATATCAAAATATATAAGAAAAATAGTTGAATAATTTTATAGTATAGTGACATTTTCGGGTACAAGGGGTGAAAAAAAAAACAGAAGGGAAAAGTTAAACACTAATTTCTAGCAAAGAACACTCCAACCAAGTTAGCTTGCAAAAGATGAAGCGGGAACACAGACACAAGAACCTAAGCTTAATGTCTCCAATGATAATCTCATTTACTAGTAGGGATAAGTATTATCACTGCAATATTTTATATATGAGATTTTTCTTGTAAATATTTTGTGAAACTTTCAAAATTATGACAATTTACAGAAAACTTATTTTTTATCGGAAAAGTTTCCTAAAATATGATCAAGTCAATATCCTTGTTATTTGTAATCTTCTTGTTGTGTCTAATGTGTAAATCAAAACATGAATAAACGTAAATTGAACACATACAATTATGTTCACAAATAGATCTTATCATATCATGATTCTCACTTAATCATACAATTAAGAAGGAATAGGCACTTACCTTGATCCATGAGTGATCCTAATTGAGCAGTTATTTTATCTCCTTTGTCCCAATCTATCTCTAAGCAATTTCGTACTTGTCACACACTTTCGTGATGGTTAACAGTGAGACAACTATTATTTGCAGAGACAGAACCCTATAGCCTTTAGTTCCCAATCTCCATCAGATGTAGGTTTTCCATTAGGTATATCATCAGATATATATTTCTCACATTAACCAATGAGCCTTTAATTCTATTATTATTATTAAATCATATTCGGGCCCAAAGCCCAAACTCTAAGTCATGTGAGTCACTTTATAGAAATTAATTTACATAATTTCTTACATTCTCCCACTTGACTCATATGAGTTATAATACTTTCATGATTTAATAATGACATAAATGCGCATTTAAAAGGCCTTACATAAATTAGTTCTACCATTAATCAAGATCAAGGATACAAAAATAATAAGAGTCATGGCGGTTACATGTCATTTCAATCAACACATTTCCTTCCATGTACTACTATATCATTCTTTCTCTTTAATATGACTTTTATAGTGAGAAATTCATAATAGGTTCAAACATAATGTCATTGTCATCAATAACAACATAATTTGTTTTCCACACCATAATAACATAATTTGCATGCATATACATAAAGTAGAAAACAACATAAATTTCAGAAACTTTATTTATCAATGAGCTCAGAGTGTCAAATAAGCATTAATAACAACATTCATCATTCACTAGTAGACATAATGCCCATATTTACAACATGACCAGTAAATGTTTTAGGCGGTAACCCTTTTGTTAAAGGGTCAGCAATCATAAGATCAGTGCTAATATGTTCTATTGACACTCTATGTTTCTGAACTTCTTCTTTAACGGCAAAGTATTTCAATTTCATATGTTTAGCACCTTTGGAATACTTGTCGTTTTTAGAAAAGAAGACTGTTGCGGAGTTATCACAATAAATTCTTAGCGGCTTGGCAATATTGTCAACAATTCCAAGTTCTGAAACAAAATTCCGCAACCAATTAGCTTGAACTGTGGCCTCAAAGCATGCCACAAATTCAGCCTCCATGGTGGATGCAATAATGACTGTCTGCTTCGCACTTTTCCATGAAATCCCTCCTCCGGCTAAAAGATACACATAACCAAAAGTAGACTTTCGTGTATCCATACAGCCAGCAAATCTGAATTTGTATATCCAATCACCTCAAGATGATCAGATCTTTTATAAGTAAGCATGTGATCCTTCGTTCCTTGCAAGTATCTTAAAACTTTCTTTGCAGCTTTCCAATGATCCAATCCTGGATTACTCTAGTATCTACCAAGCATACCAACTGCAAAACTAATAACTGGTCGTGTACAAGTTTGAGCATACATTAAACTCCCAACAATAGATGCATAAGGTATATTCTCCATCTGTTTCCGTTCCAAGTCATTCTTTGGACATTGCATGAGACTAAATTTGTCTCCTTTCTGTATTGGAACAAGAGATGTCGAACATTTATCCATTCTGAATCTCTCTAAAACTTTATTAATATATGCTTTCCGAGACAAACCTAACAGTCCTTGTGATCTGTCACGGAATATTTCAATTCCTATCACATAGTATGCCTCAACCATATCTTTCATCTCAAAGTTATTAGAGAGAAACTTCTTAGTCTCACTTAATAGACCAAGATCATTACTTGCAAGCAAGATATCATCAACATACAGAATCAGGAATATAAACTTGCTCCCACTGACCTTCAGGTATATACACCGATCAACAATGTTTTCCTTAAACCCAAAGGACACAATAGTATCATTGAACTTAAGATACCATTGCCTAGAAGCCTGTTTAAGCCCGTATATTGATTTCTTAAGTTTACACACCATGTGTTCCTTCCCTTCTTCAATGAACCCCACTGGTTGGTCCATATAAACATCCTCTTCTAAATCCCCATTCAGAAAAGCAGTTTTGACATCCATCTGATGCAACTCAAGATCATAATGAGCTACTAATGCCATGATAATTCTAAAGGAATCTTTCTTAGAAACAAGTGAAAATGTTTCCTTATAATCAATACCATCCTTTTGAGTAAAACCTTTGGCAACAAGTCGGGCCTTGTAACGTTCGATATTGCCATGAGAGTCACGTTTAGTCTTAAAGACCCATTTACACCCGACTCTCTTGCATCCTTCTGGCAATTCTATAAGGTCCCATACATCATTCTGTGTCATTGATTTAAGCTCATCTTTCTTGGCATCTAACCACTTATCAGAATTATCATCATTGATGGCGTCTGAAAATGAAACTGGATCATTATCAATACTTAAGTTATTTTCTGACTCTTGTAGGTAAACCACATAATCATTCGAAACAGCAGACTTTCTTTCTCTTTGAGATCTTCTTAATACTATTTCTTGTGGTTGTTCTACTACAGGTTCATTGTTTTCTTCATGATCATTAATTTGTTGTTCTTCTTCATCGTTAAGTGACTCAACTACATTAGGAACAACAATACTTGAAGTAAAGGTACTAGTTAAAGGAACTTGTACTCTAACTTCCTTAATCTCCACATTTTGTGAAGTATTACTCCCACTGGTTTCACCATTTTCAACGAGCCGTGCATTTCTAGATTCAACAATTCTTGTGTTATGGGTAGGACAGTAAAACATATACCTTTTTGACTTTGCTGGATAACCAATGAAATATCCACTGATTGTTCTTGCATCCAATTTCTTCTCTTGCGGATTGTATATTCTGACTTCTGCCTGACATCCCCAAACATGCAGGTGTCTCAAGCTGGGTTTCCTTCCTGTCCATAATTCAAAAGGTGTCTTTTGAACTGCCTTACTAGGAACCCTGTTCAAGAGATGCATGACAGTTTTTAAAGCATACATCCACAATGAAACGGGTGTCCCAAATGTTTGTGCCACAAGAAAGCAGAACAATAATTCACTAAACTACGTTTAATGCCAACAATATGAAGCGAGGTCATAAGAGTTTCAGCATATAGATTATCGAGATTCAATTTATATAATTCATCATAAAGAGTACCAGATCCTATCAAACAGGTACGTTGATATAAACTGAAACATTCCCAAATATAAAAGAGTATCCGGCATCATCAAGTTTAGACAATAAAACTAAATTCCTAGATATCCTAGGTACATAATAAAAAAATAAATTATCCATTAAATCTAAATAAAATCCAGTGTCGAGCCGACTGCTTTCACTGGAACCTTCTCTCTATTCCCCATGAAGACAAACTTTTCATTTGGCTTTATGGTTCGGGTTGAAAGTAATCCCCTTCTTTTCGAACCAAGCCTTGCGTTTCAGACAATCCTTTTGGAAATGTCCAGCTTTCTTGCAGAAATGACATTTGTCATTCTTCTTCTGGAGCGTAGTAGAGGACTCATTTATCTTCAGTGGTCCTTTACCCTTTCCTTGTTTCTTGAAGCCTTTCTTTCTAGCTCCTTGATTGTTCACATAATGTATGGAGTGGTTTCCTCGATTCTTCAATCTAGTCTTTTCCTGAACTAACATGCTATGCAATTCATGCATATTCCACTTATCTTTCATAGTGTTATAGTTTATATGGAAAAGATCATACTCAGACGGTAAAGAGTTCAAAATGAACTGTACGAGAAAATTATCATCCACTTCCATTCCCAGAGACTTAAGTCTTGCCGCAATATTAGTCATTTCAATGACATGTTCGTGCATAGTACGAGAACCATCAAATTTCATGGTGATTAATGTAGTCATTAATGTCCCAGCAAGAGACTTATCAGCTGTTTGGGAGCACTCTTTCACAGACTTCATGAATTCTTTTGCATTTTCGGTTTCGGGAAGAGTAGACTTAATATTGTTTGCTATGCTCATTCGCATAAACATCAGGTTGAGTCTATTTGACTTTTCCCAAGCCCTATAATGAGCTTTCTCCTTATTGCTACTATCATCGGTAATAACAGCAGGTTTCTCGATTCGAATGGCCAAATCAAGATCCAATACACCTAAGTGAAATTGGACTTTTTCACTCCAGTCAGAGAAATTTAGACCATTAAAGACTAGAACAGACGTAGCTTACGAATGTAAGGCTACAGGAACAGATACTGCAATTACACATGCTTAACATTAATACTTCGAGTCATAAACTAAACATACTATACAGATTCAGAAAACATTCTATGTATACTAATGTTCTCCTTTGGAAGATTCATTAATACACAAAACATAATGATGCTAATAGTATTAACTTTATTTGGCAAGATGTATGCATTAACTAGAAACACTTGTTATCTTTGGATATACAAGCAAAGCTAATAACACATACTCACTACCAACAATCATATCCATTAGTTATAAGGACAACTAATCAACCTTTGGGTGATCCATAATGCCCTATAATAATGAATTTCCATTTACTCATATATATAAATAATTTAGCATCCATTATATAGGTAATTGGAATAAAATTTATCAGTAATCTGGAATTAAATAAAACTTAAAGATTTGATCACTTTGGTGATTACAAATCTACCATACAAATAATTCCATAAATAATATCATTAATTGAAATAAAATTTCATCATCCATAATTTGGAATTAAATAAAACATAAAGATTTGATCACTTTGGTGATTACAAATCTATCATACAAATAATTCCATAAATAATATCATTAATTGAAATAAAATTTCATCATCCATAATTTGGAATTAAATAAAACATAAAGATTTGATCACTTTGGTGATTACAAATCTATCATACAAATAATTCCATAATCTTAATTTAAAAAATTAATACATAAAGCGGAAAAATAATTTTCCATTCCTCACTTTCAATCAATTAATTAAACTTTAATTTAATGAACATAATAAAATTTCATTAAAACTTTAATTTAACGTAAATTAAATTACATTAAAAAAAATGATACATAAAACAGAAAATAATTTTTCGTTACTCACTTTTAATTAATTAATTAAAGTTTAATTTAAATATAAATTTAATTACATTATAACATAACCTAAATTACAGAAAAGTAACAGTTGATTAAACTTTAATATGGAGTGCAACAAAGAATTCATGCATTTCATGATGGTAGAGAATAATTCATACATGGATTCACTAATGGGATTCTTTTCATGCATTTTATTATATTATATTATAATATAATATTAATAAAATTGACGTATTTCATTATTTTATATTTCTAATATAATATTAATAAAATTGATAACCTAAGGCACAGTAAATCAAATTTGCTTCTTTTTCATGAAGCAAAATTGCTTAAGCTGCAAGGATGCCGTTAACCACCCCTCTCACAATGAGTCACAGTGCCGCAGCAGCAGCAGCCACCGTTCTGTGCGAACCACCACGCCGCAGCAGCCACCGTTCTTGCGTTTGGGTTCAAAAGGTTTTACGCTGTTAATGGCGTTGATCCATAAACCCTAATTATTAGGGTTCTTCAATTGGGATTAATTAAAATTAGGGTTCTTTAATTTTGATGGTTTAGGACAATTAGGGAACTATCATAGAGGAATGAAAACCTTAATTTATAAACCCTAATTTTAAAATTAGTGTTCTTAAATTGGGAATATTTTAAAATTAGGGTTATTTGATTTTGGAAAAACATTAATGGAGAATCACAACATGAACAACGAGGCTCTGATACCACATGTAAATCAAAACATGAATAAACGTAAATTGAACACATACAATTATGTTCACAAATAGATCTTATCATATCATGATTCTCACTTAATCATACAATCAAGAAGGAATAGACACTTACCTTCATCCATGAGTGATCCTAATTGAGCAGTTACTTTATCTCCTTTGTCCCAATCTATCTCTTATCAATTCCGTACTTGTCACACACTTTCGTGATGGTTAACAGTGAGACACCTATTATTTGCAAAGACAGAACCCTATAGCCTTTAGTTCTCAATCTCCATCAGATGTAGGTTTTCCATTAGGTATATCATCAGATATATATTTCTCACATTAACCAATGGGCCTTTAATTCTATTATTATTATTAAATCATATTCGGGCCCAAAGCCCAAACTCTAAGTCATGTGAGTCACTTTATAGAAATTAATTTACATAATTTCTTACATAATGAACTTAAAAGATCTCTCATCTCCACCAACACTTCAAGTGTACAGTCAACGAAAGACTTTCCATCGTCCATCGGATGACTCGCTTCTAGGGCCAACTTTTCCATCCTCTCTCGCTCCGACAATTGAGTTTGACCTTCCTATTATCCTCCCCTCCTTATTACACTTCTTTGAGTTACCATAGATTATCCCAACATTTTTATACATGTATTTCGTCTATTTCTTATGTGTTCATTCTAAAATCATTGTTGGATTGTGCTACCTCATTTCCCAAGAAATATTTTAGTTTGTCAAGATCTTTGGTCTAAAAGTGGTGACAAATATGTTTATTTACCTGTGAGTTGTCATGGTGATGACTACCTGTAAAAATAATGCCATCAACATATATTACTAAATAGTTACACCCAACACTCGATTGACAGTAAAAAATTGAATGATTTGTCTCACTGCGAGTCATACCAAATTTGATGGCATTGAGCTCTTCTCTTTTGTGAATTTTGGGTGGTTTGCGGAAGCTTTGTGGTTTGTTGATGGAACAAGGCCCTCCTAGGAGGTGTGGCTGCCTTGGAGGTGCATGAAGAGTAGGAATTTAGGGAGGTTCGGCCAACCCCTTTGGAAGGTGAAAGGATTGAAGATTAAGACCTAGATTCTAGGCAAGGAAGTAAAGTATGGCTCAAGTTTGGAAGCATAACAATAATCAATTTAATCTTCAATCCTTTCACCTTTCAAATGGGTTGGTCGAACCTCCATAAATTCCTACTCTTCATGCACCTCCAAGGCAGCCACACCTCCTAGGAGGGCCTTGTTCCATCAATAATCCACAAAGCTTCCGCAAACCACCCAAAATTCACAAAAGAGAAGAGTTCAATGTCATCAAAATTATTGAACAGCATTACTAAATTTTATAAATCATACCCTAGGAGGCTGTTTGAGGTCATATAAAGATTTGTCGAGACAACATACCAATCTCGAAAGAGAAAACATATTGTCATAATGATGGCATTTTCATGTGTTCTTCTTGAATCAAAGTAGTAAAAAGTGATGCGGAAGCAATGGGTGAGTGAAACAAAGCCCTCCTACATCATCCCCTCCCTCTTGAAAAGGATTTGTCCTCAAATCCAAAGCTTTTTCTTCAACTAGGGGGATGGTTGTGGCTGGATGGTGTCCATCATCTCCTCCTTCGAGAAAAGATCTATCCTCAGATCTACAGACTTGATCTCGGATAGCAACCTTTTGCTTCGCCAAAGCTTGTCCTCCTGGATCAAAAGTCCACCTATAGAAATAATCAAATAAGGCATAGGTGTTAGTTTGCAAATTAATTTTACTAGGTTGCCATTTTTGCTTTTCTTTTGGTTTTGGCAACCTTGGACAAAGTTTCTCTTTTAATGGTTGTGTGTGGTCTCTAATTATCTTATGTATTTTAAAAGGTTCATTTGTGGTTACTTTCTCTTTAGGCATAAATCCTATAGAAGATGGTAACAAGTTAAAAGGAGAAAGATGATTGAACCCACACATAACTTTAAAAGTAGAAATATAAGTAGTTTTGTGAACTACTTTATGGTATGTTTGCTCACCTCTAGAGTTGTGTGTGCACTTCATGATTATTCTAGGCATAGTAGAAAGAGCTAGATTTTCAAATATATTTTGACCATGCGTTTGAGGATGATAAAAATTTAAAGTGTGCAATTTAGTTGGAAGTTTTCCAAAGGAAATCCTCAAATCATGGTTTGCGAAATTTGGAACTCTATTCAACACTATGCTTGAAGATAAACCATGAAGATGTATCACTTCTCTAGAGAAGAGTTTATCCATAACCATGAAGATTGAATCACAACCTTTTGTTGTCCTAGGGAGTTTTAATATGAAATTTATATCTTCCCAAGGATCATTTGCAAAAGGTGAAGGAGTATAGAGTTTATGAGACATTGCCTTGGGCGTAGTTTGAAAACAAGAATTGTACCTAAGGTAATGTCTTTGAACTTCTTTTCTCATGGGGGACAAAAGTTTTCCTTTTAAAAGCTCTAGAGTTTTATCAACTCTAATTTGTCCCATGAGTTCTCCTTCATGAAGACTCATTCTCTTATGTGTAAGGATAGTCTCGTTGTGACAACCATTGTTTCTAAGGATTTGTACACTTTGCAATGGTTGTCTCAATAAGACATGACAAGTTTCTTTAGGCCCTACTTCACATAAAAAATTGTTTTTGTAGATGCTTATAAAAAACTTGACATTCACTTGGTGATATCCTAGCACATATGAGAAATAATCTTTTTCATTTTTATCTATGCAAGCTTCTTTTAAAGACTCTTCTTTTTCATTTAGGCTTGCAAGTGTTCCTTTACAAAAGGTAAGGCTTTGAGGTTGTTCAACAAGACACATATTTTCAAAGGTATTTTTAAATCTTTGGTCTTGTTGAATGACCTTGTGGGAAGGAACACTCTTCTCCCACGCCTTTTGTTCTTCAAGGGTCTTCTCTTGCTTTTCTTTTTCTTCTTTTTCTTTAGCTTCCCTTTCGACTTCCCCTCTCTTCTTTTGTATTTTTCTTTCCTTTCTTTCTTTATGGGAAGCAAACAATTTTTCTACCCTCATTTCCCAATCTAGGCAAGCTTCTATATTTTCTTTTCCATGGAAGTGGGGTTGTTCTACCCTAACCTCTCTTGGGTTTTCTTGTTCTTTTCTATCTCTTCTATGTCTTCTAGGGGGTGCTTGATAATAATCATTTACTCTAATGCTTCCCTCCCCAAAAGAATCATGATCTTTAGAGATATATGCATGAGAAGGTAATTTTTTTAGAATGTGAGACTTCTCATCCTTTGCTTTAGTCAAAACATTAAGTTTAGTCTCACTCTCCAATTGTCTATATGCAATTGATTGCACAGTTTGTGAAACTTCTTTCAAAAGAGTTTTTAACGATTTTAATTCACTTCCAATAGACTTTGTAGAATGAGAAGAAGAAGACATGGCTAAAGGTTTGTGTATACAAGTATTTTACCTTGAGAAAACTTAGGAAAGTTAAAGAAGGTAGTTTTCCAGGTAAGGGAGGTGAGTCACAAAGGACTACTTAAATACCAAGCCTTTGCCTTAGCCAAAAACTATCCCTCAATGTCTTCACACAAAACTTCCTCTTAGTAAACTACTTAGAACACAAGTAAGTTGAGAAATCAAAACTTTTTTTTTTCAATGCAAGAAAACAATGTATGCTAACTAATTAACAAAGCTAGACGGTTTAACACAAACTTAACAAAATTAAACATGCAAAGCGTAGCTATGAAAGCAAAGCGTAGCTATGAAAGCAAGAAAAAAAACAATTACAAACAAGTAACAATTACTAATAAAGAATTGCTATACTATTCGGCCCTAGGTGAGGCTTCTTGGACACTTTGAGCCCTTGAAGACACACTCACCGTCGAAACGTAATTAACAAGGTAATTAACAATAAACCAAGTTGCAAAGGAAATAAGAGAACTCCCTTTCTTGATCCTCTTTTGATTAGTGCACTTCCTTGTTGTCTTTGATTGTTGATCTTCCAAGTGTTTGTAGTGTTTATTTCAAGAATGTTTGTTTCGGCTTTGACTTTGTCTCCTCCTTAGAATGTTGGCTTTAATTCTCCAATTTCCAGCACCTATTCACAAGGGCTAAACCTTAAACCAAGTCAAATTCCATGCACATAAGCACCAAGGGAGAAAATAAATTCCAGCACCCAAAAAGAGAGGTCAAGGAACAAAAGCAAGAAACAAATTTAATTGAAAGAAAACAGTACCACCAAAAGGATTTATAATATGACAACTTAGAAAGAGATTCAAGAAATTAAAGCAAACAATTAAAGGTACTCAATAAAAGTTGGCACACAAAAAGAATTCCTAAAGAAAAGCACTAGATTAGATGACCAAATAAAAAAAAACAGCACCATTGGAAAATGTTGTGGGCCAGAAAACGTGTTTGTTCCCCGATTTATGCTGATCTGTATTTTTGGAATTTGGCTCTGAAATTTGTTATGCAAGATATTCAGGATCTTATCTAAAATCTGGCTTTGGATTCACTCAAAACGGATGCACCATTCTTTTTTAATAAATTTTGCAAAATTGGTGTTCGGTTATGCCAGCTGGAGCGCTTCAGATTTGCACTCTGATCTTAAAAGATTTATCATTTTTTTTCTGTTGCTTCTTTTGACCTAATTCTTTTTTTGTCTTTTCTATAACACTTTAAACTTGCATTTTCCAGAAAATCAGAATTTTCCTATGGGTGGAAATATTTTCTGGGTTAAAACAGCCAAAACAGAGAAGGTGAAAACAGGGGAATCTGAAAACTGGAAACAAAAACAGCAAGATACCAAAGTTTAGACACAATGGAAATTTGTGAAATAGAATTGTGTATGATCTAAACACAATATGAACTCAAACTAAAAATTAAAAAGGCACCAAAGGATCAAAGAACAGCAGATTCAAACAATTTAAAGAGACCCAAAAGCAAGAAACAATCAAGCCAATAATAGGACTACTAAGAATTGTTGACAAATATGGATTCACATGACTTGACACAACATTTATAGATTCAGAAAATAAAGACTCAAAGCATAAAATGAAGCAAAATTAAGAAAGCAATAAGGACTCAAATTCCTAAAAGAAAACAGCCACTCAATGGTGTAAGGAATCCTATCACAAGCTGCACATAATTTGTTCAAGATCAATTGAACAATTGTGCTTCGGTTGGATCTTCCATAAGCACACCAAGAACAATTTAAAAAGTAAAAAACAGCAAGACAAGTATGGAATTTAAATGACAATATGAAATAAAGAAGAACTGAAAATTTAAAAGACCAAGCTACTCATCTTGAAGAACCAAAAGCTCATGATACCAAATGATGGCATTTTCATGTGTTCTTCTTGAATCAAAGTAGTAAAAAGTGATGCGGAAGCAATGGGTGAGTGAAACAAAGCCTTCCTACATCACATAAACCAAACAAAATAATTATGTATAACCTTTGGTCATAAGACGAACTTTTAGACTATCAATTGTAACATTAAGACCAACTTTGATAGCGAAAATCCACCTATAACCAACAACAAATTTCACATACAGGAAGAGAACGAGCTCTAAAGTTCCACTATTATAAAAAAAACACATTTATCGATTTCCAAACCATTTTCACTACAAAAAAATTATTAAATAAAAATCAATTTTAGAGACAAAAAATAATTAGTTGTTATGTTGACTAAATTAAAAACCATTTTAAAGACTACAAAAATTATTGATTTCTAAGTTAGTTTCTATTATTGGTAAATAGTTTCAAAATTAATATCTAATTAGCTACCAAGGTTTTAACTACCAATTATTTAGATTCTAAATTTGGTAGCAAAAACCTTTGTGACTAATTAGATACCAATTTTAAAATTATTTATCAATAATAGAAATAAATTTAAAAATCAATAATCTTTTTAGTATTTAAAATAGTATATAATTTAATCAGTATAACAACTAATTATTTTTTATTTCTAAAATTAGTTTCTATTTAATTCATATTTAATTATTCCTCCATCTAAACTCACAACTAACTAATTAGAACAAATGTTGCACTATTTTCTAATAGAACGTAATATAGAACAGAAGAAAAAACTGAGATTCTTGAAACATGAAAAAAATGCCAATTATAAGATATCAAATACAAGGTAAGGACATGTTTCAGATTAATAGCCAATAGAATACACCAAAACAATTATATTTATATATAATAAAAATATGAATTCTCTCCCTATATAATATAATTTAAAACATACCTAGTTATTATGTATATATGATTTTTTTTATTAAAACTTAGTATATAATTAAAACATTTATTTCTTAAAATTTAAATATGAAATAAAATACGTGAATAAATAATATATATATATATATATCAGATTCTTTATTTAATAAATATACTAAATTTTTTGTAGAAGTGTTCAATTTTTATCTAATTTATATAGTTTTTTCAATATTATTTTAAAATGAATATTCATTTAAACATTTATTGCAAGGATCATCAGTTCAGCAATATGAATTTAAATATTTGATTTAGAGGTAAAGTATTTGATAATCCAAATTAAAAAAATATACTACTTATTGTACATTAATATTAAATTAATTTTATAAAATAAATTAAAAAAATTAAATTTACTTCACCATAAATATTTTATAATTTTTTTTTTCAAAAAAGCTAATTACGTATAATAACTATTTAAATCAACAAATTTTATTTTTTCAAAATAGTGGCTAAAAATAATTTTAGATAAATAATTATATATTTCTAATCATTTATTATATATTACTTAACATTTTATTTTGCAAGGATAAATTTTAAACACATTATTGGTAATATATATATATATATTAAAAACTTATTAATAAATACATTAAAATGTTGGTAAAAAATTGCAAATATTTTGTATAAGAGTATATATTGGTAATTGATTAAACCTTACACCTCCGTAAAAGTTTATTTATAGTGTTGGTTATGAGTTCTTATTATGATGAGTCGGATATCAGTTCTTCACTGATGTGGTCATGATTCCTGACTATTTAAATAATCAAATTTTATTTTTTCAAAATAATGACTAAAAATAATTTTAGATAGATAATTATATATTTCTTATCATTTATTATAATATTATTTAACATTTTATTTTGCAAGGATAAATTTTAAACATTATAGGTAATATATATATATATATATATTAAAAACTTATTAATAAATACATTAAGATGTTGGTAAAAAATTGCAAATTTTGTATAAAGAGTATATATTGGTCATTGATTAAAGTGTGCTTACACCCACAAAGAGTTTATTTATAGTGTTGGTTATGGATCTTTATTATGATGAGTTGGATATCAGATATTCACTGATGTGCTTCGTGATACCTCACTAATAGGAAGATATATTGGTATATAAGTATGTTGGATTATTTGAAAAATATTTGTACCATCTTTCATTTAATTAGTATTTAGTTAATTACACACATATTCCAGGATATGAATGTGACACACTAAGTGTTATTGTAACTGTTGGTCGTTACTTCATTTATTGTGTGACTTGAAGTGTTACTTGACTCGGTCGGTCGGTCCACCAGATCCAAGACTGACTCGTCTCGTGGTATAATAACTAAATTTTACAAGATTAGAAAATAAAATTTAAATTTAATTTATCAAAGAAAATATACTATTTAAAATACACGTATCAAAATTATTTTTATAAACTAAAATAAGAAAATTTAAATTTACTTTACCATAAATATTTTACCAATCTTTTTAAATAGTTAATTAATTACAAAATATATAAATCAGAAACTTTATTTTTTTTTTAAAATAGTGTCTAAAAATAATTTTAGATAAATAATTGTATATTTCTTACTATATATTATAAATTATTTAAGATTTTATTTTGCAAAGGTAAATTTTAGACAACGTCATAATACATATTAAAAACAAAAATTATACATAAATATATTGAAATTTTCTTATAAAAATGTTCAATATTTGGTTTAATTTGTATTATTCTTTTCAATATTATCTTAAAATAGATAAATAAACGTTATAAAATTAAAAAGTAAAATTTAAATTTATTTTATTTATCAAACGAAGGTTAAACACATTCAGAGAAAAGTACAAAAATACATATTAAAAACAAAAATTATACAATAAATATATTGAAATTTTCTTATAAAAATGTTCAATATTTGGTTTAATTTGTATTATTCTTTTCAATATTATCTTAAAATAGATAAATAAACTTTATAAAATTAAAAAGTAAAATTTAAATTTATTTTATTTATCAAACGAAGGTTAAACACATTCAGAGAAAAGTACAAACGTTGTCATTTAAGCATTCAGTGCAGGGATTATCAACTCGAACAATATCAATTTAAATATTACACTACAAAATATTTGATACTCAATTAGAAAAGATTATTACTTAGTGAACATAAATATTCAATTAATTTTAAAAAAATAAAAAATTTAAATTTACTTCACCATAAATATTTAATATTTTTTTTTTCAAAAAGTTAATTACATATAATAACTATTTAAATCATCAAATTTTATTTTTTAAAAATAATGTCTAAAAATAATTTTAAATAAATAATTATACATTTCTTATCATTTATTATATATTACTTAACATTTTATTTTACAAGATAAATTTTAAACAATATCATAAGTAATATATATATATATATATATATATTAAAACCTTATATATAATATACATAAATTGCAAAATTCGTATAACTTATATGATTTTTTGACATTATTTTAAAATAGATACAAAATCTTAATAAATATAAACTCTAAATTATGTAATGTCTTATTTAAATAAAAGTGTGAAATAAATAAAAGTTTTAAATCATTAAAAATATTAAATAAATATATATAATTTATTATTTTATGTTTTACTTATATAAAAATTTAAATAAATTAAATTTTTAAGTTCTTCAAAATTCTAAATTGCTTTATTTCCTATTTACATAAAAATATAAAATAAATAAAATTTTAAGTTTTTTTTAAATTTTAAATAAATATAAATCCTAAATTATTAATGTAATTCTTAAATAAAAATCTGAAATAAATAAAATTTTAAATTATTCAAAATCTTAATAAATAAATAAAATTAATTATTTAATGTCCGTTTTAAATGAAAGTAAATAACTAAAAAATTTAAATGATTCAAAATTTTAAATAAATACAATGTTAAATTATTTTATGTCATACTCAAATAAAAATATAAAGTAAATAATTTTTTTATGTTATTTAAATTTTAAATAAATTAAAGTCCTAAATTATTTTATTTTCTACTTCAATAAAATCTAAAATACATTATTTTTAAGTCTTTCAAAATTTTAAATAAATAAAAATCCTAAATTATTTAATATTTTACTTAAATAAAAATATGAAATAAATAAAAATTTTAAATTATAAAAAACTTTAAATAAATATAAATTTTAATTATTTAGTGTTCTATTTAAATAAATATATAAAATAAAAAAATTAAATTATTCAAAAATTCTAAAAAGAGGTTTGAGCGGCATCTCATAAAGTTTGATCAGCACCGCAGGCCTGGCCCAAAATGTAAAGAATAGAAGCCCAATTGTGAAACTGGAGGCCTGTACTTGCAGTGGTGTCTCTATAAAGTATTTGAACTCATTCTGAAACCCTAGGTTTCAGTTGGCGTGGGTGAGGTAGAACCCTTCCACTGTGGTGACTGCGCGATGGGTAAGTTCTCTATCTATTTTGCCATTCGTATTAAGATTTGTTTTTGTTTGTCAATCATATCATGGTTAGATCTGATGCCTGAATGCGAATGATTATTTGGTTCAATAACAATGATTAATTAACCTTCCCTCCATTGTTTCTCTAGAGCTTCCTGTAGAGGGTTTAGGGTTTTACTGCAAAAGTTTATATAAGAGATGCTCGTCGTCTATTTGCCAAGTCCAACCATTTTTGGTTGCATGTTATTGTGTCCCGTTGTTCATGATCTTTTGTTGTTGTTGCTAGTGCTATATGGCAATTTAGATTTTAGTCCTGCATTGCACAATTTTGCTTCGTCCAAAAATGGGTCCTTTTTTTTTATTAATTAATTAATTTTTTTAGTTTCTCGTCTAATGTGTTGTTTGATGTTTGAAAAGTCATTTTTTTTCTGCAAAGTATATTATCTACATTTTTAGCTGGAGTGTAGGGTCTGATAAGCTTATTTTTATGTTTTTGATAGTGAGACCGAAGGGATTTTAAATTGAGTTGGTCTTTTGGAGTCGTAGTTAATTGTTTTAGCAATGTTTGCTTCTGTTGCATGTATGGTTTTGGTATTGTAATCTATTTGTGATCTTTTGGACATTGTAATCTATTTGTGATCTTTTTGACACCAATCAGAATTTAAATAATGTACACTCTCTAGGGTCAATTTGAATCAAATTAATAATCATATGTATAATCACTTATAAATGTGTAAGGATAGTGTATATTCATTAAGATTGATAAAATATACGGTTATTCTGATAACTTACGTGGTTTCTTTGTTGGAAATGTTGTTGATAAAGTATTTTTTGTTGTTGGTGTGTTTGGCATAGGTGCCTACAAGTATGTTTCAGAGCTATGGCGCAAGAAGCAGTCTGATGTGATGCGCTTTTTGCAGCGGGTTAGGTGCTGGGAGTACAGGCAGCAGCCTTCCATTGTTCGTTTGACAAGGCCAACCCGCCCTGACAAGGCTCGTCGCTTGGGCTATAAGGCTAAGCAGGTAACAATTTATTTATATTTTTATTATTTCGATTACTTATTTCATTCGAATAATCCCCCTTGTTAAATGCATTAATTATATTACTTAGTTTTTTTTTATTGGTAATTGTACCCAGTGTGCATCTGTTGTTGTAAAGCTAATTGTTTGAGTCCATTGATGATTGTGGTTATGACACTGCAGGGTTACGTGGTGTACCGTGTGCGTGTACGTAGGGGTGGCAGAAAGAGACCAGTTCCCAAAGGTATTGTTTATGGTAAGCCAACAAACCAGGGTGTTACTCAATTAAAATTCCAGCGTAGCAAGAGATCTGTTGCGGAGGAGCGAGCTGGACGGAAGCTGGGTGGACTTAGGGTCCTTAACTCTTACTGGGTGAACGAGGTTTGTTATTGTAGTCACTTGTAGAGATTGATAATTGATTGTGAATAATGTTTTGGTGTTGGTAAAATTGGACTATTTTGTGTTTCAGGACTCGACTTACAAGTACTTCGAGGTAGTTCTGGTGGATGTTGCTCATGCTGCTATTAGGAATGATCCCAGAATCAATTGGCTTTGCAATCCAGTGCATAAGCACAGGGAGCTGCGTGGGCTCACCTCTGCTGGGAAGAGCAACAGGGGTTTACGTGGCAGAGGACATCTTTATCACAAGGCTCGTCCATCCCGCAGGGCAACCTGGAAGAGGAACAACACCCTGTCGCTTCGCCGATACC
Organism: Phaseolus vulgaris; assembly: GCF_051622355.1. NCBI lineage: Eukaryota > Viridiplantae > Streptophyta > Magnoliopsida > Fabales > Fabaceae > Phaseolus > Phaseolus vulgaris. The sequence continues at coordinate 6,166,269 of NC_143499.1, forward strand.
GTTAAAATTTATGCTGTTATCTTATTTTTGCTTCAATTTATGAATACTATTTTGAGGACATAGCACTTGTTTGTTTTTTTGAGTTTGGAATGAGTTTTGAACGTTTCGTTACATCTTTTTCGATCAGAGTCGAGTTTTTCTACTGTTAAATTCACAGTTTATTCTTTTTGATATTAGCTCTACTGCCCCTTCAGTATGAGTGGCGAGGTCAGCAATTTTCTGTGGCACTCTTTATTTACAAATTTAGTATTTTTATGAAGAAAGCGAAATTTTGTTTTTCAACTGTCAATTTCATTGAACCATTGGTTATGTTAACTTCTATAGTCAATATAAGTTTCTTATAAAGTAAGTATTTTTATGAGTACAATTAGGGTAATATTTTTATTAGCGGAGTTTATGTAAAAATTAGTAGTATGGAACAATTGAATTATATTTGTAATTCATGAAGATTTTCCTTTATTTTACTATTTCAAACTTATTTTATATATTTTAAGCTCGATATTTTTTAACCATTCTTTTAATATAATTTTATACTTAAAAAATTAATAAAGTTTTTGTAACAGGATGATTAATATTTTTATATACTTAAATTAAGTAATATATTTTATTTAATATATAAATAAGATAGTTATGTATGTTAATTTAATTTTATATTTTTTATCGAATGATTTACTTAAATGATTTAATATTATAATTTCAAATTTATTTTATAGACAAAGTATAATCTTTTAGTGAAACATAATGATAAAAATAATAGTATTTTGTTTATACTAAAAATATTAAAATTGGGAAAAAAATGTAATTATTTCAATTTCAATTTAAAAAATTTGTTGACTTAACTATAGTAATTAATATTTAATATTAAATTATTTATAATAAATAATATGGATTAATAAAGTAGTAAAAAATGCCAAGTTTATAAACTAACAAATATTTTTAGTAGACTATATATATTAGGATTAAAAGCATAGTTCAACTCTAATAAATCATGATTTATGTCGTTTTAATTAAATTAATTGCATTTTACATTAAATTATTAGAATATTATCAATCATACAAACGCCTTAAAAGTTAAATTTATTTCTCGCAACTCGAATGTTAGATCTTTTATATCATATATAATCCTAAAAAAAAAACACCTAATGTGTAGTATTATGAGTAAAGAAAAAAGATGACAATTTATTAAAAATAAATGGGGGGTTTATGTGGACTTCAATTGTTGATGCAGCTTTCTTTAAGATTCCGCAGAGCTAGCCGAATGACATCCTCGTCTTGGTTGCAATATTTGAGGCATAGCAAGCGCTGTGCAGCATGGTATGCCCTCTGGATTGAATAGTGCTGTATACAGTTAACTTCCATTCTCTTCCCTTCCTAATGACACCACACAATATCTCATTACTACTTTCTATTTCAATCTTAACAGCTTCTCCACAACTATTACTATATTAATATAAATGCACAGAGGAACTAATAAAAAATCAAAACACCTTTTCTGAAATCCTAGATGTGATCATTCTGGCAGTCTCAATAACCGAACTTGGTAATCCTGCCACTTCTGCTAAGAGAAGCCCATAATGGGGGATACGTGTCGTTCCTTCCTTAAGTTGAAACTAAATAAACCAGAATATAAGCTCGCAAATAATTGTCCCAAACACAAGAAAAAAAAAGTACTTTAACAACTAATACAACTACTTCAAAATCATATTATAATAATATAAATAAATAATTGATTATTTATAATTTATAATTTACTATATACTTAAATAGGATTGTTAATATTATCATTATTTTAAAAAAAAATTAGAAGTACCACCTTGAAGTCCAACCGGTTGTTTTTTAAGTCTACATGAAACTGAAGAATTTTCACGTTGGGATAGATAGTTGCTAACTCCGATATGTTTTCCATATGACTGGCAAATATGGTATACCTGAGGAAGGATTAAGAAAAAATGTTACTTATAATTTCATACACTAGTTTACAACCATACACTAGTTTATAAATAATTGGTAAGCAATGTTATATGTTATAATTTTGTTATAAACTCTACCTTATAACAGAATTATCAACATATAACTTTAGCTCAGGAAAAGAAATATCAATAGCAATGATATGTTCCCTGATAGTTGATGAAAACTCTACCAGCTTTGAGCTTTCCTTCAATTAACAATTTAACACCAAATCCATGCAAATTTTTTTCAGTTGAAACCCGTGCAACTAAGAACATGTTTAAGATTTCAGGCGCCTCTTAAGAAAAAAAAACATCTGCAAAAGAATGTATTTCGAACAATAATTGAAGTTTATAAAAAAAAGCAGGATTTTTAAATCGGAAAACTTAGTCCCAATAAAAAAATATATTAATCTTAGATGAATTTAAATAGAAATAAATTTTAAACAATTAAATGCTATTAAATAATAGCATAATCTCCAAGTATCATAATTAAGCATAGTATAAAAAAAAGTTTTATCTTTTATATAAAATTACACGAACTTAACAATTTCTACGTTAAATAAATTTTATTTCTAATATAATAATTTCTACCAACATTTTCTCTTTTTTAGTTTCATACATATTTTTTATTTTATTAAAAATTGATTGCGTTATTTCATTCCAATAAAACTAACTACTTAAAGTTATATTTAACAAACTTATTTAAACAAAAAGTAACTCTAATTATATTCATTTATAACATAATAACTGGATTTCCGTAACTATCGATCAAATTACACTCTAAGATACTATAAATGCATACTAATAATAAAAAAAGGAAGAAAAATTACGCTTTAAGTGACAAAAGATGCTCGCAGCAACTCCACGCCATTGCAAATCCATCCATGGATGAAGTAGCCCTCCCAAGTTCATCCATAACAATCAGACTCCTGCATCCATCAAAATATTTATACAAAAAAATAAACCTGTTGCTTGTATCTAGAGTGAAGCAGATCAAAAGGTGCAGCATTACCTTCGCGAGACATTCTGCATGATAAAAGCTGTTTCTTTCATCTCTGTCATGAACTACATATCCAAATAACTTCATCTATAATTTTAAACTACATCATCAGGATTAAATTGTCTCACAAAGCGAGTGTTTAGAAATTGTACCGTGCTAGAGTGCGATTCAAGATTGTCAACTGCGCCCATCCTTGTAAACATACGATCAACTACCCTAAGAGTTGAGAAACGAGCAGGAACATAACACCCAACTTGAGCAAGAATAACTATGAGACACACTTGTTGAAGGTACGTACTCTTTCCACTCCTGGGGGAAGGGAATGAAGAAAATAAATCTCAAAATTTGATATTCTTCATGTAAGCACGTGTCTATTAAAAATATAGTAATTTTTGCTCTAGTTCATAAATAATTCGCCTCAAACTGTACATGAGAAAGACATAATGATTAATATTGATGCCAGCCCCTCATGACATTGTTTGAAGGAAAATATATCAGGCGTGTTTTTTTACACAAGTCTAGTTTCAGATTATGTAGTTCGTCTCATTTTTCAAAGTGACAATCTCATATCAGAGGCATTAAAATTATTTGGAATCCTTTTCGCTTTTGGCTCATCATTGTGAGATTTACATTTGCATATCTCTAGTATGTCCATTAATGTTCCCTTGTTCTTGCTAGAGGCATTAGGCCATGATTAAGGAATAGGTCATTTTCTAGTCTAGCAAAGCACATAGGAATTTTATTGTCCTCAATCTCCCTTTATTTAAATGTACACCTTAGACATGTAAAAGAAATTTCTTACATATTGGGACCCATTACAATCACCATATTTGAGGCTTCCGACAGAAATATATTATTGGCCTGAAATGTAAAAGATTAATTACTACCAAAAAAGGTGCAGAATCCATCTACGTGAGAAAAATGTGGTCTGTGGAGATAAGTTAGAATGACTATTGATATGCTCATTACGTACAACAAAGTCATTGTGTATGCTCTCCAGGATTGGGTGTCTACCAGAATCAATTGCCAATGGCCCATTCTCTATCCAACAAAAAATATCAATAAAGAAATTTCTTCATTGATGAACAAAATATTTATAGAAATGATCAATTTTATTACCTGTAAACTCTGGTCTTGTATATCTATCAACAGGCTTAGTTGATATCATATGAGCAAATGAATTGACAATCATATCCAGCAAGCACAAGACTTCAGCAAGTAGTGTCAACACAGAGACATTCTCACGAATGTCATCCATAAGTTCTGTAATTATTTTTTCTATTACAATAGATATATATGAAATACTTGAAAATATGAGATCATGCAAGTCCAAGGAACTAAATAGATTGGATCTTTATCATGATATCATGTCATTGTAACTAATTTTTCAATTGTTAACATCTACAAAAGATAAAATTCAATCCAATTGAATAAAATCAGTTACATGCTAAGCTAGATCAATTTAATCATGTGAGGTTGCATTAAGTTGTGCCATGAAAGTTATTTTAAGTTAATGCTTACAAAAACGTTGTGATAACAAAAACATTGCATTACGTTTGTTGCTGAAATGCAATGCAACAACCAGAATTTTCCAACTGATGAAGTAATATTTCAGTAGTTTTCTTTCTTGTCACTTGCTAAAGTCAACACGAGCAGTTTAATACATGCAGGCACAAATAAACAAAGAGCAAACATGCGACGCTTTTGAACATTTGTACTGGCAAATGGCAGTGCGTCATGTACTACCTTCCAGACAAACCTCTGTTCTTGTATAGCATTCTGCGGCTGCAGATTTATTCCTAGCATTCAACTGAAATTTTCATTAAAATAAACAAAAATATTTCATGAACCTAAACAAGCTTCTGAACAAAAGTAACATCTTATAGTGTGGTATCGTATCAAACAAAATGCAACAGCATTTTATGTCATACTTTTAGCTAGAAGCTTGAATAATGTTTGCCAGTTTGGGAATAAAAAGCATTTTGGGGCCAACCAAAAACCATGAAGATAATTTCCACAATTAAAAGCCAAATACCTAATCAACAGGAAAACATACAAGAGTCTTTAACATATGATCCATATAATAAAAGAATCTCCATAAACTAGTAGGAGGCACATGGAACAGATGGATTCTCATGTAAAAGAATTTCGTCATTTTATTGTCGTGAAAAACTTGTGAATACCTCTTTCTTCATAGATATTCACAAATTCTGATAGGGCCTCCACCTATTTAATATTTATGAAGGGAGAGATACACACAAACTTTTCACATGACTTGTCACAAGAAAATCCATTCTTGATTAGAGTAATAATTTTCTTCTTGGGATAAAAGAGTTGGCCTGACCATGATCTCATCAAAACTAATGCACACACAGTAAAGCCTTTATATAAGTAATACAAATATATAGTCAACAAACACAGTTTGTGAATTACAGTTATTTATATTATTTATCAGTACATCAATATCGTAAGGTGAATGGAATTCTTTTGCTCATGAAATTCAAATGATTAAACTACTCACAGATGCTAGTTCCAAAGTCGAGCAATGAATATTGTTGCCATGTTTAACAACCTAATATAAGGTCAAAAGAACAGTAGGTTCATAGAAAACAGAACTTTTAAAAGGATACTTTAAAAATATAGCAACAATAATTCAATCCCTAACCTGAATGAACTTGCTTGGAAGTTTTCCTTGAATATTCTTCTGTGGTATTACAAAGTGGAATCCTTGTCTGTTTTTAAAGGTAAGCTTTAAATTGGGAAACTTAAAATCCTCTCGGTAATTGTTTGCAAGATTGTGGATGGCTGTGAAAGTAACACCAATTTTGTTGAGAAAACAGATATGATATGCACCATGACGAGAAAGATTATACTGTTGACAGTAAAGAAAATTCATGTAAGCAGATAATAAAACCTTCACTGGTTTTACAAAATGATCTTCGTGAAATATCCAAGAGGCCATCAATTCCAGCCTTAACAGCAAAGCATTGTTGAGTGCAGGCAACAAAAGGAACACGTGCATGAAGTACATCTTCATCAATAACCTCCCCTATCCTGTAACAAAAATAACTCATCAATGCATGATGTGATTGGTCCTCTTCTCTTAGTTAGAATTAAATAAAACATATAAGTTTTTGTTTAACCAATGAGAATATTACTTCACAAATATTTTTGCTGATGTATATGATCATATAAAGTATGAAGCTTATTTTATCAAATATCTTAGATTCAAAAATAATGGGTTGTAAATAGATATTTTAATCCTATGATAAGAATTGACCAATTGTGTAATGGGTGAGTATAATGAATTAGGACGAAGCAATTCTATCAGTAAAAATATATATAATTGTTGATTATTTGTGTTGCATAATCAGGAGAATTATGTTATAATTAAGTGCAGATTCCATTTTATATTTATTAGGACAGATTTGTTAGTGATTTGATTTTATTTGATTTGTACAGCTTTAAACACTCATTATTTCTGGCTTTCATTGCCTATTATTTGTTTCTTTAATTAGGTTGTAAAACAGTCTATAAATAGAGACTGTAATCACATTTGTAAGATATCTTAGAAATATATTTCATCTATTTCTTTCCACTTGGTATCAGAGCCATTTCAAGCCTATCCTAGCGAGTATTTGTTGGGCTTATCAGGCCACCCGCTATCAGGCCGCTATCGGACCACCCATAATATATAGTCCCACGCACGAGTTGGTAGTCTCGGCGTGAGGGGGTGTGTTGAAGATCCCACATCGATTAGAGATTAGAGCCTTTCATTGTATATAAGTGGGTGCAAACCTCAACCCTATGAGCCGGTTTTATGGGGTTGTGTTAGGCTTAAAGTCCACTTCGTAATATGGTATCAGAGCTCTTGATCTAGGAGACTCTGCTTCCGCAAATTTTTTTTTTAGCCTTCATTGTTGTAATCATTTTCCTTGACAGCCTTCATTGCTGCAATTATTTTTTTTGGACAGCCTTCATTGCTGCAAATTTCTATTTTCCTTATCCTTTCTCCATTGACCACCACCACCTTGCACCATTGACCGTTACTGCCACCGCCGACCACCACTGTCGTCGCTCGCCGGAACTGCCACTGCTCGCCGGAAACCGCCATCGGAAAATTTTGTGTGTGAACAAGATCAAATTTTGTCAATCTGAAAAACTCAGTTGGTTTTGAACTCTCATGGACTCCCTTACTAAGCCATCTAACTATTGTTCCTTTACTATGAGTGGCAAGAGTTCTAGTTTTTTATCCTTTAATGCTTCTAGTACTGAAAATATCTGGAATATAAACTCTGGTGCTACTGATCATATGACACCTCATTCCTCTTCTTTTTCATCCTACACTACTTTATCCGGTAAGCCATATATTACTGTTGCTAATGGTTCCACTACCCCCATTAATGGTCGTGGTAACATTCACCTTCAACCTTCATTTCCTTTAAAAAATGTGTTTCATGTTCCCAAACTATCCAATAACCTCTTGTCTATTCAAAAGATTACCCAAGATTTAAATTGTGCAGTGGTATTTTTCCCTTCCCATTGTGTTTTTCAGGATCTTGCCACGGGGAAAACTATTGGAATTGCTAAAGAGCAGGACGGGTTATATTATTTACAGCATGAAGAAAGTAAAAAGGGTGCTAGACTACAGGCACACACTTCTAATCTTCAGCAAGGTCGTGAATCTTGGTCATCCTCTCAGATATGGCTTCAACACAGACGTCTTGGTCATCCTCCATTTAGTACCCTAAAGTCCTTATGTCCTATTTTATTTACAAAAGTGTCTGCTGAGTCATTTCATTGTGATGTTTGTCAGTTTGCTAAACACCATCGGACAACTTTTCCTCCCAATGGTAATAAAAGTTCTAAACCTTTTGATCTTATTCATTTAGATGTATGGGGACCTTCACCTATTCCTAATATCTCGAGTGCAAAATGGTTTGTTTCATTTATTGATGATTGTACTCGGGTTACTTGGATATTCCTCATGAAAGATAAGTCTGAAGTTTTTCACTTGTTTGTAAAGTTTTACAGAATGATTCAAACACAATTTGAATGTCCAATTAAGAGATTGCGTTCTGATAATGGAAGAGAATATGTGAACCAAAACCATTCCAAGTTCCTTGAGGAAAATGAAGTTGTTCATGAATTAACCTGTGTGGACACTCCTCAACAAAATGGGGTTGCTGAAAGGAAAAATCGTCATCTCCTTGAGATTACTCGAGCTTTACTTTTCCAAACATCTGTTCCTAGATCTTACTGGGGGAAGCAGTCCTGACTGCCACTTATTTGATTAATAGATTACCCTCTCGGGTTCTAGAGGATGTTACTCCTATTGGTTATGACCACATTCTATCCTTCTATTCCCATGTTGAATAGTCTTCAGAATCGTGTCTTTGGTTGTCCTGCTTTTGTCCATGTTCATAGTCCTTATCGGGGTAAGTTAGATCCTCGTGCCATCAAATGTGTCTTCATCGGTTATGTCCCCAACAAAAAGGGGTACAAATGTTATCATCTTCAAAGTCGTAAAGTTTATATTTCCAAAGATGTCACCTTCCATGAAACAGAGTCTTTCTTTCCTAGTTCTCAGCTTCAGGGGGAGAGTATTCAAGAAGCTGAGGACCTTGAGTTGCCACTTTTTCCTTTGTTGCAGGATTTCGTTCTTAGGGAGGATGACAAAGACCCTGCACCAACATCATTACCAGAGAAGAATAATGAAGACAAATATTTTGGAAAACAATATCAGCGAAGGCAACAAGAACCCGTCCTGGTCGAACAACAACTTCAATTGTCTGAACCGGAGGTAAGAACTCATACCAGTGAGACTCTTGAGGACACCTTAAATACTGCTTTTGAACCTAACCTAAATGATTTACCTATTGCCTTGAGAAAAGAAAAAAGATCTTGTGCCAAATATCCTATATCCCAATTTGTGTCTACAGAAAAACTTTCTATGCAGCACCAGAGTTTTCTTTCTGCTATTGATTCTATCAAAATCCCTACATCGGTACAAGAAGCCTTAAAAGATGAGAACTGGATTCGAGCCATGAATGAAGAAATGAGCGCGTTAGAAAGGAATGAGACTTGGGAGATTGTAGAGAGACCAAAAGATAAGAAAGCAGTGGGTTGTAGGTGGATATACACAGTTAAGTATAAGTCTGATGGCACACTGGATCGGTATAAAGCAAGGTTGGTTGCAAAAGGGTACACTCAAACCTATGGGATCGATTATGAGGAGACTTTTGCTCCAGTGGCAAAAATGAATACCGTCAGGATTATTCTCTCCCTGGCAGCACACTTTGGTTGGGCAATGCATCAATTTGATGTTAAAAATGCCTTCTTGCATGGAAGCTTGGAGGAAGAAGTATACATGGAGATTCCACCTGGTTATGGTATTGTTAATGAAGGGAATAAGGCGTGCAGACTTAAGAAGGCCCTATATAGTCTTAAACAATCACCTCGTGCTTGGTTTGGAAGGTTTACTCAAGCTATGGTATCTTTGGGGTACCGACAAAGCCAAGGTGACCATACTCTGTTTATAAAACATTCTCAGAATGGTAAACTCACTCTGCTTTTGGTCTATGTAGATGATATGATTATTACAGGTGATGATGAGATTGAAAAACAAAATTTGAGGGAGAGACTAGCTGCTCAATTTGAAATGAAGGATCTTGGGAAGCTGAAGTACTTCCTTGGGATAGAGGTTGCTTACTCGAGACAGGGCATCTTTATTTCTCAAAGGAAATACATCCTTGATCTTCTCAAAGAGATTGGTAAGTTGGGTTGTAAGCCCACTGGAGTGCCAATAGAGCAAAATCATAGGATTGGGAATGATGAGGAAAACCCAAAAGTAGAGAAGACACAATATCAAAGACTTGTGGGAAAACTCATTTATCTTTCACATACTAGGCCAGATATAGCCTATGCAGTTAGTGTGGTTAGTCAATTTATGCATGATCCAAGAGAAAGACACTTGCAGGCAGTAGATAAAATTATTCAGTACTTAAAAGCCTCTCCAGGAAAAGGATTGCTATTCAAAAAGGGGGAAAACTTATCCATGAAAGTATATACTGATGCTGACTATGCAGGATCGATAGTTGATAGGAGATCCACCACAGGCTACTGCATGTTCTTGGGTGGAAATCTGGTGACATGGAGGAGCAAGAAGCAAAATGTAGTTGCAAGATCAAGTGCAGAGGCAGAATTTAGAGCCATGGCTCAAGGGGTGTGTGAACTCTTATGGATGAAGATCATACTTGATGACCTAAAAATAAAATATGAAGCTCCTATGGGTTTGGCATGTGATAATAAGTCCCGCTATCAGTATTGCACACAATCCAGTTCAACATGATCGAACAAAGCACGTAAAGATAGACCGACACTTTATTAAAGAGAAGTTGGATGATGGTCTTATAGCCACTGAGTACATTCCTTCAAGACTCCAATTGGCAGATATGTTTACTAAGGGACTTCCCACAAAACAATTCGAAGATCTTACTTGCAAGTTGGGAATGATAGATATACATTCACCAACTTGAGGGGGAGTGTTGCATAATCAGGAGAATTATGTTATAATTAAGTGCAGATTCCATTTTATATTTATTAGGACAGATTTGTTAGTGATTTGATTTTATTTGATTTGTACAGCTTTAAACACTCATTATTTCTGGCTTTCATTGCCTATTATTTCTTTCTTTAATTAGGTTGTAAAACCGTCTGTAATCACATTTGTAAGATATCTTAGAAATATATTTCATCTATTTCTTTCCACTATTTGGTTACATAATATTTTACTCTGAATATTCTAATAATTTTTTTTCATCATTATAACTTGAGAAATATACAAACTCAAGTAGATAATGGATTTACAAACAACATATTCATCATCTAACACGTAACTGTTGCACATACTCTCATACAGAAGAAAATCTTAGCATACCTTTTCTTAATAAGATCATATTTCTCATTTTCACAAACTGACTTGTAGATATTTGAAAGAAGGGAACTTTTCACATCCTTGAGCACCTGATATTTTTAGCAGAAGACATGATCATCTGTAACCTCTTTTTTATTCAATACCTGCCTGATTCTAGTATGTGGATGAGAAAGAGAGAGGTACCTTAGATAGTAAAGGAAGGGCGTCCAAGGCAGTCTTAAGGAGGATTACACTAGATACTAGCACTTGACTCTTTTTAGCCCGTTCAACTGCCAAGGCCTCAGCTGTAACTTTCTTAGGCTTAAAGCAGAAGTGACATAAGACTCTATCTGAAACCATACAGTTCTGCGTTACGACTAAAGATGTTTAACATACTTAAAAACTGATATCTGTTCAACTACTGCTCTTAATTACCAGTCTCTTTTGGAAATTTACGCAAAATCTGACAAAGGCCAAAAAATAGTTGTTCGTTGCTCATCAATTCATCCTAAAATTAAATATTAGAGGGCATGTTATAAATAATAAATACAAAAGAACTGAGTTAAATTCTGTTAGGTGGTTTTCAAGCTTCAAAATTAAAACTAAACTACAAATATGAGTGTATCTATTAACGAGTCCAGATTCTCTGCTGGATTTTTGGTTTTGACCATGTTGTGTCTTCAAAATATACTGATTTTGATATATTAAAAAAGTTTTTTTTATGTATTTTAAAAGCACAGTAGAGGAACAGTACAAAAAACCCAATAGAGAATCCAAATTCATCTATTAACACATTAGTAAATTTCAGACTATTGAAGCTTAATGAAGAATTATCTGGACAGAAATCTATAGGCCGGACTTGTAAAAATGGTGGAAAATATAAAGAGAAAGCTAGAAAATAAAGGAAGGAACACATCTACATCTTAACTAATAAGAGGAACGTATGACATAGCACAAAAGGATAAAATTAAAAAATACGATTGAGACTAACTAGGCAATCAAGTCGAGCATTGATTGTCTCAATGTCTTTTAGAGGCTGCAACAGATTGGCACGAAGTAGTCTAGTCCTGAAGGAAACAAATACAATGTCAAACAATCAATGCTGCATGAAGAAACTTGTGTGAATAATCACATACCCTCCAATAGTTTTCGTTGTCTTGAGCATGTGAAACAAACTTCTCTTTTTGTTGCTTGTTCCCAGTAGGGTAGAATGAAATGGCTCAATAATTTCCAAATTGTGGACACTGCCATTAAATTTTAACCATGAAATTCATAAGCATAGATTAAACAGATAACACTGAAAAGTAAATTGGACTTAATATTCAAAATACTTCCCCTGAAGAATATCCTATAAAAATAAATCCATTAGAAAGTGGCTATCAGTTGTATCAATTATCACGAAATTACCCTTTTTAATTAACTATTTGTCTGCTTGAAAATATATTTTAATTGAATTTTAACCTTAATCAGCCACATTATAGACTGGTTTTAATATCAATTTTACACAGCCCTAAAATTTGTATTGATGTTATAATAGCCAAAGTCAACAGAGATAGAAGATAATTGAAAATAGAAACCAAAGCTATACATGCCACTAAAGTTTTGTGTCAATGACTTTAAGGGAAAGCAAAACAATTTGAATTCATTCGCCACCTATACTCCTCTTTCTTTTTCTACTTTTCTTCTACATTTTAAGTTTTCTATCTGCGAATCTGAATGTTAATGCATTAGCATTCATTAGTAAAGGACAGCTATTAGCATAAAGTAGATAGCAATCTCACCTGGTTGCATCGATATTCATGTGATCAAATGACCCATTAAAGGTGACCTGAAATAATGAAAGACTCAAAAAAGGGACAGAAAACAATCTTCCGTGGAGTAAGTGCTGATTAAAATTTATATAAAAATAGATACAGGATTTGCAGCTAAAGACTTGAAGTATAAGAGTTCAAATATTAACCGCATTCCAAAAGAACAATAATAATGACAGATAATGGTTGGAAGTTTACGATGAAACATGTGTGTGTAAAAGTATCATAAGGAATGAATGTGCATGAAAACTAAATATATTTAAAGCCACATATATAGTTACGAAGAGTTTTAAATAGACAAATTTTAGGTAGCATTCCTGGATATGCAACCTTATTTCCTTTAAGGTACAGGAAATGTCAGTGATAAGATAAGCACAATAATATGGATTTAAAATTAGTATTAATTAATTAAAAAAATAAAAAAAAATTGCGCCTAACTGAACACATACCAGCAATGAGTGATTCGTAACGACAATCCCTTTTTCTGCTTCCGTCCTGTGTAATACCGTCAAAACTTAGTTGCAGGCAACCGAACAATACAAATAAGGATTTAATATACATACATGTATACACGTAAGAACTCGCCAAAATAGTGTCGATACAGACACATTAATCCCTAGTCTTCAAACCCAAAAAAAATATCTTAATGAGAAGGATATGGATCAACAAAAGCTTGGAGAGCAAGAAATGAGCGGAGCACAAACATTTAAGCGCTTGAAGTTCTCCTCTAGCACAATAAGAACACAAGAATATATGTGTATGTAGTCGAAGTCTTGGTCAAATTTCAGAATCCCTGATAATTCAATATAGTTCGCTAGGACCCTGTTAAATTAATATCTAGTACGGGATGTTCAATGATGTATTTTTTCACTTAGGCCCTAAAGTGAACTTAAGTCTTACGATAGTTTGATTGACAATTACACGTTGTCTTGGATAAAGTTTAAACGCTTCATTATATGTAGATCATATATTCATGTTATAGTTCCATAGTTCCAGATCAGAGTTATGCACTTTTTTTTTATCGGCACTAGTATCTTAACAGTCAATCGTCTACTTTTTTTCCTAAATAAAGCTAGTTGCTGAGTGTGTGCCAATCAAGTCCACTGACAGCCTAAAGATCTTTCGAGTGTTCTGATGTTTTATACACCATAAAACCTGTGGCAAACATATCAACTATTTAAATTATGACAACTCGTGAATAGATTTCATATGTGAATTTCAATTTCTCAATACCCGTATGCAGAACTTTTGGCACTTTCTCTATCTGCTGGACCATGTGTTCACACACGGTTTTCTCCTTTATCTAAGTTTCTATTCAAAGTTGCCCAAATACAATTGTATTCCCTACGATATTTGAGTTGTAATCAACTGCGTCACGTACAATAATGGACAGTATTATTGATAAGAAACTCTCTGTATTATAACTAAGGTAACTTAGGGTATGTTTGAGTGTTTCAAAGAAGATGAAAGAGAGTGATTCATAATATACAGGAATGGATTAGAGAATGCAACTCTAGAGTTTGGTTATTCAATAAGTTTAAAGAGGAAAGGCCATGTCTTTCCTTTTTAAGGGACAGAATTTTGGGGCTTTGAGTGGCATGGGAGGATATGAAAGTCCCTCCACTTTTTGGAATAACTCCCAATCCCAAGCACACTGGTTATAAGTTTTGCCATTGCATATCCCTGCCTCGGCTTCATTCCAATCACATATTAATTACACACCAAATTTTGATATGGTCCCTATGCCTTTCTAGGGCTTGAAGTTTCCAAAGGCTCCGGTACAATGCTAGCACCTGCATGTCTTGGCTAATATCCTAATATGAATTATCAAACAGACATACATGCACACATTCATGAAAAGGACAACATTGTAGTTTAAAGGAGAGATATTTATTTATTAATTTCTTATAATGTAACTTTGATATGTTAGTTAGTGGAAACAGTTTGAAAATGGGGAAAATGCAAAGGATATATCTAGGACTAAACATTAGTCAAAACAGAAAATGCTATGTAACTTTCCTTAAACATTAGTCAAAAGAGTGGAAACAGTCCTATACTATGAAGAGTTGAAAATGACTTCAGATTATCACAAAAAGGACAGGTATACATATAATAACAATACCATAGCAAGCCTTAGAGAATATTTGATTTCTCCTTAAGAGATAATCAAAGAGACTCACAACTATTAAATGTATCAAATACTGTACAACAATAAATTAAATTATCAAAGTTCCTCATTCAAGATAATCTTTATGAATATTTGAGTATTGGAAATACCACTTTAAAGTGGCAGCAGCAGCAGCCAGACACAGATAATACTGCTTATAGTAAGTGTCCAAACCAAGTGCTGAAGGTTCCTTGGCAGCAAGGTTTTTTATCAAGATGGCACCCTAAATCACAGAACTTCAGTGCATGTACGAGCAGGAAATAGTGTTAAAACTTCCTAAAACCTGGAATCAGCTGAAAGTCAAAAGATAAGTAATGAAACCTTTGTGTCATCAAAACAACCACGGGGCAGCACTGCCTGCATAAATAAGGACTCCCCAAAGAATATGAACTTTGCAGACAGATATGCGCATTTTTTTCATTTAAAGTATATGGGAAAGGATATAGGGACAGCGAGAGATGGTGATATTACCTTCTTGACCGAACCATAAAATCTATCAACTAATTCTGTAATTGCAGACGAACAGTTGGATGCTAACTTGTTTGGAGGAAGAATGATCACTATGGGATCATAGAAATGCAGTAGCGTCTTTGTGTTTTGATATGAACTGCTAGTTTCAATATATTGAGAAAGATGCAGTGAAGCTGATCTCAAATCAAAAGCAGCTAATCCAACCTGTTAGATGATTGATTCATTTAATTCCATATAGACATTAAAATATCATTTCTTCCACTCCTTAACATGCAAGGAAAGTTTATTAAAAAAATGCATTCAAACTATCTCAAAATTGCTTTAATCCATTCGTTATCCCTTACAAAAAATATAAATAAGGGAATTTCAACCGGTGCGTCCCTGTTTTCTTTCGATAAGTGACCAAAAAATACAACATAAAGCCTCCCTGTCTGATTCTTCTTGAACATATACAATTTTCCTCAGCACAGCCCCTTAGTCATAAATAAATGGAATATTTTTTTTACAGTAGAGTTTACAATCTGTCTTGTTTCAAGTTTGGGATCATATCGGTAATAACAGATTTTTGATATCTTTTTTCCAATGTCAAACACCATGTCCAATTCAACTTTTTTTTGTGATGTTAAAAAATATCAGAAGATTGTAAATGAGGAAAGAACTGCATAGTGATTGATTGGTAGATTACTACAAAATACAAAGCAGGAAAAAAAAACTAGATATAAATATCATGAAATGAATGGCCGTAGAAACCAAAAAAGGGGGCGTAAACATTAAATATGCACTATCAACAGTAAATGTGATGATTCCTTGAGTTAGCTTCACGAGCTTTTAGCTTTAGTCACACAAAAATTGATCACCAAATGGTGCATGTAAGTTTGGTTGTTTACAGACAGTCCGGAACAATAAGTAAGAATTAGGGACAGAAAATTAAACAACAAATTCACACATTTTAATACAATTAAAACTAACCTCCGATACACCCACTCCTTCACGAAATAACTATTACATGGTGGATATCAGACTAATTTCCACCTCCTACATGCTCTAAAATCTTATATATATTTGTGTTTCTAACGCTCAATTGAATTTACCACCACGTATAAGTTAACAAGAACAATTATAACAGTAGTATAATCGTGAACGCTATGTGAGTTTTACTCAATCAACGCAATCAACTACTACAAATATAACTAGCTTGCAAGATTGAATAGAAAAAGTGAAGCAAAAGCAAGCGAGAAAAAAGGAAAATGTGCAATTGAAAATTCCTTTATTAAGTAGAAAATGGAAAAGATGTTTATCAGAGAATCTAAGTAGGAAACCTCTTTCGCTCTGTTCTCGATGATACCGACCACGAAACTCGAACTCTCTCCTCCGTCGTCTTCCATTGTTGCCTGCTTTCAATTTTTAGTAAAATTCGTTTCCGCGTCCCAATTACTCATTTATAGAACCGTTTGTTTATGATGCTTGGGCACAAAACTCCGCGTTTAGCTTACGACGTGGATTATGGCGGGAAATTCAGCTTCTATCATACCTATCATACCTCACTCTAATTATTCAACCACCATTAGTTCATCATACAGCCTCCTTAATACAGAGTTTTCATTTTAATGCTAATTTATCATTGAGCTATTTAGAAGCACTTTAAAATTATAAACAAAAAATAAAACAAACTAATTTTCATTATAATTATTAAAATAATTTTTTTATTAAATTTATGAAAAATATATTCATACAAAATAATTATAAGATAAATAATTTTATTATAAATAGTTTAGTTTTTTATTATATATAATTAATTAAATTTAAAAAAAAAATAAAGGTATAATTAGTAACTAAATATGTACCTTTAAAACAGTTACATAAATTATAAAAAAATTATTAATAGTTATAAATAATTAAAAAATAATTTAATTTTATAAGTACAACATATATTATATGCTTATAACTTTTTCATCAATGTTATTTTGTTAATGTCCTCTCTACAAAAGTAACTATTTTAGTTGTATAATTTTTAAAATAATATTACTTTATAGATAGTATAAAACTAAACTGTTTTTATTTTTTTATGAATACTTTTATTTCAAAATAGAATTTCAAATAATTATTTTTTCAATTTTAAAATAAAAAATAATAATGTAAAAAAATCTTGAGAATTTTTCTGAACTTTATTTTTTTTTCTTATTCCATTGTTACTCCCTAATTTATTATTGTGTTAGTTTCATGATGCATTATTATATTTTTAGATATTTTTATAAGAAATAATTGTAATTAGGTAATATTGTGAAATTTACTTGGGTTTAAGAATTACAATTAAACTTCACTACAATTATATATAATTAGGTAAACACTCTTACACACTGTAGTATACAAAAAAACAAACCATTCAAAGCACACCATTATTGCACAAAATGCTCACCAAAACAGTTTCATAAAAAAAAAAGAGATAGGGAGACATCGTTGTGCTAGGACTTATTTAAAAACTCTAAGGATCATTTTCGTTATTTCACATTCTTGATAGGTGCAGAAAGAAGAATGATGGGGTTGGGTGATGGAAGAAACATCCAAAAGATAATAGTGCACGGACCCAATGACTTTTTTTTCCTACACCTCCATACCTTCTTGTTCCACCCCCATACTAAATATGAAAATACCATTTTTTTTTCACCCCCTTGAATTTGAAATAATAAGCCTATGGATTATGTAATCCAGGTAAATTCCGGATTACATAATCCGGAAGTCAATTTCATATTTAGAAAAAACTTCTGGATTATGTAATCCGGAAGCTAAGAACACATCTGAAAAAAAGACTTCCGGATTATATAATCCAGAAGTTAATCTTATGTATAGAAAAGACTTCTGGATTATGTAATCCGGAAGCTAATCACAAAAGACTTTTGGATTACATAATCTGTAAGCTAATTCTGAATTTAGAAAAAGACTTCCGGATTATGTAATCCGGAATATTGAAAAGGGTATTTTTGAAATAAGAAAAATTTATGGGGGTGGCACAAGAAAGTACGGAGGTGCAGGAAGAAGCAGCCGGACCCAATAAAAGGGAACCTATGGTGTTTGCAGCACTTTTTTTTTTCTGCAAACAAAATAAATTTTAAAAATTAAGTGTCATCATAGTTAGTTATTGACATCTTGATTTAACAAATAATTCATGGATTAAAGAATACACATAAAAGACATGTATCAAAACAAAAATAAAGGTTTGGTGGAGATAAATTGGAAAATGACCAAAAACAAATTTATTACACATTAAAAGATAATAAAATTACACATTACCTATCCCATCCAACCTATAATTTAATAGACAAATATTATAATTTAATAAGTAATATAAATTTTTATTAAAAATTGTTCTTGATACAAATTTTAAAAAATACACATTGTCAATACTATCCTAGTGCTAACTAACATATCATTTAAGAGACAAATGTTATAACTTAATAGGAATAATAAACTTTTAAAAATTATTCTTGCTACGTATTATTAAAAAAATTACACATTATTAGTCTCATTCAAGTGCTAACATATAATTTAAGAGACAAATATTATAACTTAACAAGTGATAATAAACTTCTATTTGTTCTTGCAAAATTTTACCAGATATTTTGTTAATTTGCTTGTCTTTTTTAAATAATTTTAGTCATTGTCTGGTATATACGGTGAATGATGAATATACAAAACACTCTTATATTAAGTTAGGATGTATATCACAAATAGTTAATGTAATAATATATGAGTAATAAAATCAGTAATAAATACCTTCTAATAATTACCCATTTACTTATAAATAATATTAATTTACATATTGATTTGAGTTCATACTATTGATCATATTCATAGGTGTTCTCTTCCAGCGTAAAAACCGAGAATTGCAATTTGCAACGTGGCGCTTTCTTCTTCCTTATTCTGCCTCTTCCACGGTTTGCGAGAATGAAATATAGGGTTTCACACAAGCTTCTAGTGCTTCCTCACCGCACTCATCCCTTCAACAGCGCTCGTTACATCACTTCCTTCGCCAGAAAGTTTATAACTCGTCCACCTCGTGCTTCTATCAATGGCGGAAGTGGAAATTCTCAAGGTCAGTTCAGTGGCTTCTCCACTTAAATCCGCACACAAGTTAAACTGGCATAACTTTTAAATACGATGAATACATTTACGTTTTGTTAAACGGTTCGTTGATGGAAGCTGAATGTTGACCTATGATAACATACATAAGTAGTTTATTTATTTATTTTCAAGGGAATGTTTTGCTGTGAATTGTGATGGTCGTAATCTTCGCAAAGAAACTAGTATAAGAATTATCGTGGTTTTAAAATTGAACGGGGTTTTGAATATGTTGTGATTTTGATTGTATTCTTCATGCTCTGAAGCGTTGTGCTTATTTGCTATGAGAGTGTGCAGGGGATTCTTTTATTGTACCTGGCGCGACAGTTGCTACCATACTTATGCTTGGTGTTCTCCATGCCCGCAGACTATATGATGACAAGAAGGTACATTCAATTTTTATATTGTGTTAGACTAATTGGCAAGGGCAAGTTTTGGTCGTACCACTGATTCTTCTAGCAACATCAGTGGCCACATTTTTTTCGATCCACTTGCCTACATTGGCTCTTATGGACCTGAAACTTCCACCAAATATCCTTATCCTGCTTAACCAGGGCTCACATGCTTGGGGTATGTTTGCTGGTTTATCAACTGGTATGGTCTAATTGCATTGTCTACGAGCCTGTTTGGTTTATGCCAAACCATGGTTGCATTAATATCAACCTTGTTAGAGCACACAGCAACTCGATGGAATGAACGTGATCTTTTTTTCCTTCCACAAAACATGTTGGAGAAAAGGTGATACATCAGGCACTATGTCTTGTTAGTGATTGATCATTGCCATTCGTCCTCCTTTTATAAAGTAAAACAAATAAAGAAAAATACAAACATATTTTTAACATTCTAGACTAGTGAGAAGTTGAATCTTATTTTTTGGTATAGATTGCCACTGGTCACAGTGTAAGGCCTTATGTTTTTATCCACACTGTTTTCAGCCATGATGCTGGAAATTTTTTCGCACTTCATTAGTAGGATTCCTTTTAGATTCTGTTTGCTCAATTGGAATTGAAGCCTTAAATGGTTTGTAGTTTACGTAGTCTCTATTGAATAAATTTGATTACCCTGTGGCAGACTGAAGGGATGAAGGAGAAAGGAATTGAAGTGGAATTCCAGCCTGATATCAAGGTAAAGCTTTTACATCAGTACAAAAAAGAAACATTTGAGTTCTTGTGTGTGTGTATTACATATTTGTTTTGATTCTGAGACACGTGCCCTGGCTTTGTCATCACCAGGCTACATTTTTAAGGTTACTGCCTCTGCGTTCAATTTCTAGATGCTGGGGATACATGACAAGCATGGTAAGAAGTCGATGTAATATTTGAATATCCTTTTCTAATATATATTAATTAGTGAAGCTGTACTTTTTTTATGTTTGCAATTTTATTCCCCTTTTGTTGCTACTGGTAGTAATAATTTGGAAAGAGAAACAATATTCAGAATTTATGAGTTATTTAAGCATAAGAGACCTGATGAAAAATAAAGTTGACTTTTAATATGTGAAAAACAGCAATATTATTAGAAGGAAAGAAGGGAAAGTAAATAATAAAGGAGAAAACGTAGAGCAGCACTCGTAATCAGAAAAAAGAAAAGAAAAGAGTACACGATAAAAACAGTGCAGCATATTTTAAAGTATATTTTTCTATAATGTACTTTTCTCTCCTTTTATCAATTCAAAGCTAACTCTATAATTTCAAAATTATTCTGCATGTTATATTATTTATATGATTTTACTTATTCAGGAAATACCAGTTTGGCTAAGGCCCGTTATCTATAAAGCTTGGGCTCGGGCATTCCATTCAAGTATGATATATATATATACATTTTCTTGTAATTTGCCCCTATAACCATCATCTCGTGAAACTAGCAGAGCTTGCTCATGATAAACTATGATCTATAATGATACGTGTAAGAATACTCCTAATTGTCGTTTGTAATGTTGTTGACACCTCAGATTTAGAAGAAGCTGGTTTACCTCTAGACAAGTATGCCACCTTAAAGGATTTTTTTGTCCGCACTTTGAAAGAAGGTTCCAGGCCTATTGATGTTGATCCGCAGTGTCTGGTAACTGGTAACAGCTATTTGAAAATCTCTAATGCCTTTGTGCCATTTCCAGTAAATATATAACCTGTTTGACCATACTTATTTTTTGCAGGTTAGTCCTGTGGACGGTACAGTTTTAAGATTTGGGGAGTTGAAGGGAGCAGGGGCAATGATTGAACAAGTAAAAGGGTTTTCATATTCAGTTTTTTCTCTTCTTGGTGCAAGCCCTTTCCTTCCAACAACTGCTGATGGTGATGTGCAAGAGAAGCTTAATGAATCAACAACAAATACTGAAAAGAACAAAAAGTCATGGTGGAGAGTTTCATTGGCTTCACCAAAAGTTTGGGACCCAAAATCATCATGGTAATGTGATGAAGTATTTATAATTGCCTTCTGCTACCAATGTATTTCTGCATCTGGTTGTAAGCATTTGTACTTAAGGAAGGACCTGTTTATTGAAGAAAATCACACATGGATATATTTATCTGTTCATCATCTCAAATTAACTTCTAAATTTTCATCATGCATCTACTCTTAATATTTTTTTTCATGATGCATACTATCAATAATATTTGAAATCATCATTTCAGTACTTCAGGTAGGTTTCAAAGTTATTTGAGTTTCTATCATAAAGTGGCTTACTGACTTCAATTGATAGAGACTTTATGATTTAGCAAGCTTGCTGCAGCTGCAATTGAAATCAAAAGTGTTTTACATAATTGGAGGAGTCTTAGGTTCTGTAAAATCTATGCAGTGAGATTTTTTATTTCTTTTATAACTAAAAGTTCCAATTTTTTTGTCAACTTTTCAAGAAATGGTCCCTGCTTCTCTCAGTATGATTCTTCTTCTTATTATTATTATCATTATAAAACAAACTTAAGAGTAGTTTGAATTGCTTTCATGGTTTAGAAATATGCATTCCATATTGACATGTTTTGTATATTATCAAGAATGCGTGACCTTTTCATGACAAATGCAAATGATTGTTGTTTTTTTGCATTGAACTTTGGCCCACCGAAAGCAATGTATTTGCTATACTTTTATTGTCAGTGAGACTGAATGTGTGGCATGATTCATACGTCATTAAATTTTCCATTGTAGCCCAAAGAGAGGACTTTTTTACTGTGTGGTTTACTTGAAGCCTGGAGATTACCATCGGATACACTCCCCAGCTGATTGGAACATTCTTGTGCGCAGGCATTTTTCTGGTAAATCATCTCTGTAAGCCTTAACAGTCTAAGAAATTGAAAACAATATTTGTTAATCTTCTGTTTATTCAAAGTTGCCAAGTAATTCCTAACTGTGATCATAAAAAATGTACCATGCAAGATAACAATGAAAAGATTCATCATAACATGTTTACGTGGCTTCTTCATGTCGAATTGTTTTTACATACTTTCTTTTTTATTTTCCTCTTGGGCAAATTTTAGATTTCATTACAGGTGCATTTTTTAGCTTTATGGTGGATAACTGTTTTTTATAAAGCTCTGGATATATTTCTTCCTCGTACATATCAGGAAAATAGGTATTTGAACTGGGTGGGAGAAAATAACGAAGTAGATATGCAGATTTTCAAGTTTTGCATATATTGTATATCATGCAGCACAGTGAGCACATTAATTCATTTCTAGTTAGTTTTACTGTATTCTTATTATCTATTTGGTTTGTTGTTTATGTTGCAGGCCGTCTTTATCCCCTGAATGAACGTGCTACAAGAACAATTAGAAATCTCTATATTGAGAACGAGAGGGTAATTCATATCTGATTGACATGGTCAATGTCAGTGTGTTGTGCCTTTCTGTTAGCTTTCCTTCCAATGTTCTCGTGTTTCTATTTATGTATTTATTTTGGTGATTTAAATAAAAATTGAACTTGAAAGACTTCTCTACCTTAATTAATGTGACCCAACTTTCACTATGAGTTGTTGATTGCTGACTTCTCTGAAGATGAAATAAGGGGTGCGGTATGGAATTGTGATAGTTCTAAGAGTCCTGGCCCTGATGGTTTTAATTTTGGTTTCTTAAAGCATTGTTGGGAAATTATAAAGTTGGACATGTTGTCAGCAGTGAAGGATTTTGCGTATAAGAGTAATTGGCCTAGAGGCTCAAATGCTTCATTCCTATGTCTAGTTCCAAAAGTCGAAAATCCCCAGCAACTTGGCGAATTCAGGCCTATTTCGTTAGTTGGATGTCTCTATAAGATTATCTCCAAAGCATTGTCTTTACGCCTGAAAAAGGTGATAAGCAAAGTTATTGATTTTAGACAGTCAACTTTCCTGGAAGGCAGAGGTTTGTTAGACAGTGTGTTAGTGACTAATGAGGTGTTGGAAGAATATAAAAGGAAAAGGAAGAGTTGTGTTTTCTTCAAAGTTGACTACCAGAAGGCATATGACTCGGTAAGTTGGGATTTTCTCTATTATATGCTTGAAAGGCTGGGCTTTTGTGTTCAATGGATTTGCTGGATAAAAGGTTGCCTAGAATCAGCTTCAGTCTCTGTGCTTGTGAACGGTAGCCCAACTAGGGAGTTTATTCTTAGGAAGGGACTTCGTCAAGGCGATCCGCTTGCCCCGTTTCTTTTTCTTATAGTTGCGGAAGGATTGACTGGGGTTTCTAGGATGGCAGAAGAGAAGAGTTTGATTGACAGTTTGGTGGTTGACAAGGCTAATGTGAAAGTAAATATGTTACAATACGCTGACGACACCTTATTTTTTTGTGAAGCTAATATAAAAAGTGTATTCAATATTAAGGCGATTCTACTCTGCTCCGAGCTCGCCTCTGGGCTTAAGGTGAATTTTTTGAAAAGTAGAATTGGCGGGTTGGGGTTGAGTCAGAGCTTGCTTCAACATTTTGCAGCTATTCTTAATTGTAAAGTGATGGTGACCCCGTTTATTTATTTAGGATTGTCGGTAGTGCTTTTTGGAGCGGGGTGTTAGAGAGTTCAGGGTAAACTTTCAAGGTGTTAAGGTAGGTGTTTATCTTTGGCTGGGAGGATTTGTTTGATAAAGTCTGTTCTGTCCTCGCTATTTTTTATGTCACTATTCAAGTTACCGTCTGTGATGGCAGAGAAGCTAGTTCGGCTACAAAGGAATTTCCTTTGGGGGTGGGGTTCCGATGGTAGGAAGATCGCTTGGGCCTCCTGGAAAAAGGTTTGTGAGCCTCGTCATTATGGGGGTCTTGGTGTTATTGACCTTAGGAAGTTTAATCTGGCTTTGTTAGGTAAGTGGATTTGGAGGTTGGGTACGAATAAAGGAGGTTTGTGGAAAGAAATCTTTGTTTCTAAATATGGTGGTTGGAGAAATTTGAGAGAGGTCGGTAAAACCAGAAAGGGTTCCCTTTGGTGGAAAGATTTGATGGAGGTGTGGGCTTCAGAGGGTTGGGGAAGAAGTTTTGAAGATGGTTTTCAGTGGGATGTTGGTGATGGGAAGGGTATCTCTTTCTGGGAGGACAGTTAGTTGAGTTGTGGAGCTTTGAAGGTTGTTTTCCCGAGACTGTTTTCCCTTAGTTTGGCTAAAGATGCAAAGGTGACTGAGCTTGAGAATTGGATTGATGGTGTTTGGGTGTGGCACTTTGTTTGGCATAGTTCCTTTTTTGAATGGGAGAAGCCTCTGGAGGAGCAGTTGGTTCAGCTGTTGCAAGGGGCGAAGTTAGAACTGGGGAAGGAAGATTGTTGGATTTGGAAGGCCGGGGGGTCCAAACTTTTACGGTTAACTCAGCCTATGTTCAAGTTAGGAAGGATACAGTTGGGGAGGTCCCTCCAGTTTACAGTAAGTTGTGAAGGTGCAAAGTCTTTCCTTCTGCTTTGTTCACTGCTTGGAGGGTGATAGAGAATAAGGTTGCTGCTACTAGGGTAAATCTGGAAAGATGCGGGGCGGTGATTGAGAATCCCTTGTGTTGTCTGTGTGGGATGGTGGAAGAGTCGTCCAGTCATCTTTTTTCCGTTTGTGACTTTGCTTGGCGTGTTTGGTGTCTTTGTTTTAAGTGGCTAGGCGTGTCCTTCGTTATTCATAAGGATCATTTGGCAAACTTTCTACAGTTCAGGTTAAGTCAGACTTCAGATTCGGTTAATGACGTTTGGGGTGCAATTTGGGTTGGAGTTGTGAGTGGTATTTAGAATCATAGGAACTGCGTGTCCTTCGATAGGGGGTGGTAGATGCGCTCGAAGTATTCGCCTTAGTACAAGTAAAGGTTTGGTCGTGGATTTACGCAAAGTCCCATTGTGCTTCCTTCGGGTACTCTAATTGGGTTTTGAACCCAGTGGGTTGTATGAGAATGGTATTTTAATGTTTTCCTGTGGTTAGTTTGGTTGTTCCTTAGATAATCAGGTAGGCGTTTTATAGTAAGAGTATGGTAAGGTGTTTTGCTCTTTATGTATAAGGGTTGAACCACTCCTGAAGTGGTTCCCATTTATTTATTTTTTATTGCCGATAAAAAAAAAAAAAAAAACTAAGTGGCACATTGATCTAATTTAATATTGAAAATAAATGTATTGCTTAAAAAAACTAGATGCAGTTACACTAATGTTCTAAGTGCAAGGGGGCCTTTATCTGAATTTACCTATTTTTCTCATTTGAATATTTTTCTTGGGAAATAAAGTTATGAGTTTTAGTTCTTGGTAGGAGTGGCATTCTCTCTAGTTAATACTCCATATGAACTCTGAAGAACTTCTCTAATCCTCTCATTTACCATCGTCTTGCTTTTATTTCTGAGAATTGTTGTTGTTGATGAACTCATTCATGAAGAATTAACCTAGTAATGAAATCTGTCATAAGATCATTATCATTTGCCAATCAGAAGTAGTTAACGATTCATTCTTCATAAATAATTTCATCACACTGGTCTTTTTGAATTATGACCTCTATTTTTTCCTTTGATGTTATTTACTTTTTCAATTGTTAATTGATTTGATTTATGATACTCTGTTTTCTTTCACTCTTAAAATATTTTTAGTTATTGACTCTATAAATTCTTTAGGTCATTCTTGAAGGTCTGTGGCAGGAAGGATTTATGGCACTTGCTGCAATTGGTGCGACAAATATTGGGTCAATTGAGGTTTGTTCATCCTTCCTTAGGGTTGTAACTATTGTACTCTAATGTCCATTGAAAAAAACAAGGGTTATATTTTAGTGTTAACAACTCCGGGAAAAGACTAAAGTATCTCTTAATTTTAAAATCTTACTTTTCTTTCCCAGTAAGTTCACTTTTCATGGATCAACAACAACTTTTCTTTTTAAGGATAAGGATACCCGAATTAAATGATAGAAGCCATCTGACCCAAAAGATAACCGATGGGCTTGGGATGACTTGTATTTACAGTTGCTATATCGTGTCAATGTCATTGACCGAATTATTCATTAATGTCTTCAGTTTAAATTTTAACATGACAGCTGTTCATTGAGCCTGAACTTCATACAAACAGGCCAATGAAGAAGTTTCTACATTCAGAGCCTCCTGAAGAACGGGTTTATGAATGTGAAGGTGTAGGCAGAGTGCTCACGAGAGGGGATGAGGTTAGAAGGGTTTTTGCCTTTTGGAACTCCTGTGCTTGATTCACTGAGTACAAAATATATACAACTATTTATGAGGATCATATGATTGAATATTTGAATCAGTATACTTACGAAAATGTGTTATCTTTTCTTTAAAGATGAAGTATTGTCGAGGTGCTGTTGTATTTGGGTTCCTTTTGTTTGTTGTAGATAAAGTTTAACATATGAACTAAGAGCTGACAATACATTTTACATGACGTAGTTCCTTTTTTTATTTTGTTAATCCCAGTTAGGCGCTTTCAACATGGGATCAACAGTTGTACTTGTTTTCCAAGCTCCAATTTCAAAACTCAACGAGGGCGATTCATCTCAAGAGTTCAGGTTCTGTGTCCAAAGCGGGGATAGAATTCGTGTTGGTGAGGCTCTAGGGAGGTGGCATAGTTCGTGACAAAGTTAATTTTCTATGCAGCTCATTGTATTTGTGAACGTACGCTGCCTCAGACTGTTTGGTGTTGAAACTTCAAAGCATTTTCGGTAATGGAGAATCATTGGTTCCTCTTACTGGATACTGTGATTGGTGATTAATTTATATAAGTGGTACATGGATATTTAATTTTTGACCGTCTTATTTATTATGGTAAACACGTCTAGCAACGTAGAATTTAAACCATTATGCTTGGAAACTACCAAAAAAAGAAGACAATTATGCTTCAAAAATTGGAATGATTGAAGTTTAAGGATTTTAAAGTAGCACTTTGAGAGTACTCCATATATAATTGCTACTAGGAATGCTGGTGCTATGTCTGGATCTAAACAATGCCGAAAAGTATCCAAATAGCGCCATTGTTATGTTATAATAAAATTATGCTTGTTAAGAAGTTATTTCTATGAATCTCTCAATCTTTAAAGTAAATATACAAATTTTTAATTTCCTTGACAATGACTAAAAGAATCATTTTTATTGAAAAAAATGTAGGAATATGTTAAAAAGAGGTTTAAAATATAGAGTTCATTCATTTAAAAACGAAATTTGGTTTTGATTCTTACATAAAAGAAATCGTTTATGAATGCTTGAAATAATTGTTTAGTTCTAATAAAGTCTGATTACTTTAGTTTTAATCTATGTAAAAAATTCTAAAATTTTATCAATATTTTTAATTTTTTATATTGACTTAAGAAGTAGATAAATTTTGAGGTCTTGGAACATTAACGTTATATCACAACACTATTATGTATCACTTCATTATTCTTTTTTAAAAAAAATATAAGTTAATAATTATATAAAGTTAAGGACAAAAAATAATGAAATTTTTTTTAGCTAAAAATTAAAAAAATTCTTAGAGGAGAAATTAAAATTTAGTCAGAATAGAAATATTTTTAAGCTTTAAAAAAAATTAGAACATTTTTACATATTTGAATATTACAAGAGAGGAGACGATCTCTTAACCATCATTCCTAAACATTAGCATTTGGCATCTCAGATTTGTGAGTATAAAGTAAACAAAGTTTTGAATAATTCCAAATCTAAAAATTCCGAGCCTGTGTGTTTCTCACTGCGACGTTTATAATAATATCAAAACCTTGTTCGAGGAACAGCAACACAGTATGAAGATTAGTCCCTGGGCCACACGTTGCGTCCTTCAATATCTTCCACCACGTTAAAGATTCCTAATTTTGGAGCTATTGTCTCTGAAATCCAACGAGGAAATAAAAAAAAAATGACGCGTATTACGATTCCGATCACCATTATGGTGGCTTGGACTAAGTATCTTAGTGGGCTTGATGGGCCCACATTTATGAACGTCCCAATCTCATAACTTCAAAATTGATCACAGCAAAAATTGTTAACAGATGATGCAGACTACACTAAGAAAAAGGACTTGGACGCATTATCCAACATCTATAAGGAAACAGAGAACGGATAGGATATAACTAACAATTAAAAAAAAACATCACACTTTTTCATTATAAAAAAATATTATTAAAATAAATGAATAAAGAATATGAAGTTCAGTACGAAGGTGCAGGAAGAATTTTACAAATATTTATCATATATTCATTATCTAGATGAAATCATAACTTTAACTGCTAAATCGCACTAAAAATATCTAAAGAATAATATCGAGTTATTATTATAATATGTACTTACAGCTTTAATTAAAATTTTGAACCATGGTAGCTCCCAGGAACAAGACACGACTTTTGCATCCATTTTCTCTTGCCAAAGTCATAAAAATTTGAATTTATTCTTTATACATTTTATGGAATTTTATTTTCTGTAATATGTTTGTGTTGACATGCCAATTTGTCGTGTAGTTGAAGTGGAATAATATCGTGGAACTTTCTTGTAAAGTATTATGAACTTTATTTTCTTATCCATGTTTTCTTTTTGACAGATTCATATCGGTATGGTAAAGATATAATATATCTTGAAGATTTATATAAACATAAAATTCATTTATAATATATAAATGAGTAAAAAATTTATTTTATAAACTAATTTTATAAATAAGTATTGTTTCCGCTAGGGAGATGGACCTAGCAAACTATTGAAGTTTTCGTCTTCCTCCTTCCTTTGGTCAGGTTGCTAGAGCTTCACTAGGATCCTTCTCGCCTTCGTGCTACTCTTTCGACTCTCGATTTCGGGGATGAATGCCAAATGGG
Organism: Phaseolus vulgaris; assembly: GCF_051622355.1. Lineage (NCBI taxonomy): Eukaryota > Viridiplantae > Streptophyta > Magnoliopsida > Fabales > Fabaceae > Phaseolus > Phaseolus vulgaris. The sequence continues at coordinate 6,195,887 of NC_143499.1, forward strand.
AGAGATACCTGAAGAAGGCACTTCCAGGTTCAAGTCAGTAAAGGGTGTTCGACACTCGGGTAGGTGTACAATAATAATGACGTATCTTGTTGCTTGGAATGTGTGTTATTTATATTATTTTAATGGACTTACCTCATTGAGCCTGATTAGTGGAATGGATCACACTTATGATTGCATTACCTAATTCTTAATGATAGTTTAACTTGACATTGGTTTGAGTGTTAACTATTATATGTGTCGGTCGGCCAGACCGTCCATGAGTGTCTCGGTCAGCTCCGGTCAAGGAGACCAAACCACATCAGCATGTTAGTCGGCCATGCCAGTACAAGTATAAATTTTATTTTTATAAATTAACTTTATAAAGTTAAGTTAAATTTAAGGTTTTTTTAAAATTATTTAGAATTTATTTTAATTTAATTTTTTTTAAAATGATTTAGATTTAAAATTTATTTCTTAAAAAATCATATTATTATTTTTCAAATACAATTAAATTAATCTTAATTACTTGTATTTTAGTTAATTTAAATACAAAATTTTATAATAATTTTACTTTATGAATAGTAAAGCATGAATATTATTGCAAATTTTACTTAATATTTAGTTATTAATGACATTATCCTCATAAGTTTTTCTAAACAAACTATAACATCGTAAAGTATACATTTTCTCATGAACTAAAAGATAAGATTTTTGAAGATGATACATCTCAGTCATCAAGGAAATGATCTTTTAGTACTATTTACTTAGACGCCATCAGTGCTTCCACTGTGTTTGAGAATTTCTTTTTCATAATTTTTTTTAAGTTTAAACAACATTTTAGATCCCTGATACAAGTTTATTCTAATTTTCTTACTGCAGAGAAATAAAAGTTGCGAGAATAAAAGCAAAGAATTTTAATTTATAAAAGATAAAAAGGTTTAACTGTATAGTTTACTTAAATATAATTTTTGTTAACATATATATTTTGATCTAATTTTCTATATTTTTGTATTTTTATATTTTTTTAATAATATTTTTTATATAATAATAAATAATTATTGTTATTTAAAGTTTCAGTGTAGTTGAGAAGTTAACTAGTATAATAATGTCTAACTAAAAGTTTTTTTATATAACTATCAACTCTGTGATTTTATTTATTTCTTTTTTGAATGTTATCAAGTTCTTTTATAAATTACACAAAAAAAAAAATCATATTCAATTGACTTTCCCATATTTTACGTAGAAAGTATTCATCAACATTTTACATTTTGTGTAGAACTCTAAATATTTAAAATGTTTAATATTGTATAACTATATTTTTTATGATAATGTAACTTTAATTTCATATTTGTTTCCAAATGATTACAATTTCTTCTCAGCCGTCTCATCTCTATAAAATGATTCATATTTTTAACTGCTCAAAAGCTTTTTTTTTCTTGGATTTCATCAATGTCAATACATTGATTACTCCACTATGTTCCAACCACATTCAACAACACACATATCACCCTACCTCTCCTCACCAAATTCAATTATTCTCTTACGTACCCATCTACTATCACACTACATTTTTCTCTCCTCTCTTCTTCCTAACTTTAATTAATGCTTCAAGATATATACAATCACAACCAACAATCAAATTAATTAAGTAAACAAATATTTGTGACATGTATAACGTATACGAAAAATTGAATAATTCAACAGTGTATAGTGTATAGTACAGATACTTCTATTATTATTTGTTACAGTATAATGGTATTAAAAGTTACTGTAGTCCATATGAATACAAACACAGAAGTTTTACTTTGTTATTGTTAGAAATTATATATTTACTAAAAGTAAAGTCAATTTATATTATATCACTACAAGAAAAACATTAAATAGAAACTAATTTTAAAAACAAAAAATAATTAGTTGTTATAGTAACTATATTAGATACCATTTTAGAAACTAAGAAAAATTGAGTTTATAGATTAGTTTATATTATTATTAAATGATTTTTAAATTAGTATCTAATTAGTAACTAAGGTTTTAACTATCAATTATTTAGATTCTAAATTTGGTAGCAAAAACCTTGGTTGCTAATTTAATTATTATAGCAACTAATTATTTTTTGTCTATAAAATTAGTTTTTATTTCATGATTTTCTTATAGTGTATAGAATGATGCAAATTTCATCTTATCTATAAATAATACAAATAGAAGGCACTCTCGAGGTAAGTTTTAAAAAAAATTCAAAAAGAAAAAAATTCAAATTTTAACTAAAAATAGCAAGCTGAAACTCATTCTGGGAGTGACAAGTGACACTCTATATGACTTACTCGTGTGCAAAACCTCATTTCTTTAAATACTCCATTTCTTTATATACACTTTCAACGTTCCTCTCTCCTATTACTCAACTTCCCCGGTCTCTCTTCTCTAGTTCCCTGCACCGTTCTTCTCTTTGTTTCCTTCTCTCACCTATTTTTCAACTTCCCCGGTTTCTCTTCTCTGGTTTCTTGCACCGTTCTTCTCTGGTTTTCGTTCTTCTCTGGATTTCCTGTGGTTCTCTCCTATTTCTCCAAATTATTATTCTTTTTGGGTTTTTCTTATCAAAGTTTCGTTTTTTTCATGTTTCTGATGATTTTTTTTTCTCTGGGTTTCCTGCACGGTTCTTCTCTGGGTTTCCTGCAGTTCTCTCCTATTTCTCCAGGTTATTATTTCTTCTTTTTGGGTTTTTCTTATCAAAGTTTCATTCTTTTTCATGTTTCTGATGATTTTTTTCTTCCCTGGGTTTCCTGCACGGTTCTTCCCTGGGTTTCCTGCACGGTTCTTCCCTGGGTTTCCTGCGGTTCTCTCCTATTTCATGTTTCTGCTGTTTTTTTTCATCTACATTTCATTTCAGTTTCTTCTGCAACCAGTAGTGGAAGTGGAATGGATTTTCGTTCATATCCATTGTATGTTCAAGCACCAAGGTAAAATCTTTTTCAGGATAAGTTTGTCTGTCCTCATGGTTTGGACTTCCACTCAAAGAGATATTTTTTTGGGTTTTGCTTATCAAAGTTTCGTTTTTTTCATGTCTCTTGTTGATTCTTTTCATCTCTTTTACCGATTCTTTGCTTCTTTGTTCTTGACATTGTTGATTTTGTTTTTTTTTGTTACGTCTCATAGCATAAAAATGATATTTTTTTTTGTTTTCTTATCAAAGTTTCATTCTTTTCATGTTTCTGCTGATTCTGTTCATCTCTTTTACCGATTCTTGCTTCTTTGTTCTTCACATTGTTGATTTTGTGCTTTTTTGTTACTTTTCATAGCATAAAAATTATATTTTTTACACCTTTTTTTCATCTATATTTCAATTTATGCAGCAACCTGTAGTGGATGTGGAATGAATTTTCGTTCATATCAATAGTATGTTCAAGCATCAAGGTGAAATCTTTTCCTTTCTCTTTTCTCATAGTTGTTTTCATTGTTCATTTTTTTTGCTGATAAAATCGTTAATGAAGTTATTTTTGGGCTACTTAGGGTTTGGACTTCCTCTCAAAGATGTGCAGCAAAATTTTGTTGGGATGGAGGAAATTTTGTCAGATCCATGCACTTTGTGAAGATCGCAAATTGATCTTTGATAGTGGAATAACCTCAATTCATATGATGGTGTTGTTAGTGCTGTGAAAATTTAAGATGGTATTCATTTGAATTTAATTTTCCAAGGACAATGTTCAGATTATAGAGATTCCATTACTATTATAGAGTTATGTAATTTGCAAATTGTTGTAATGTCCCCTGGAGAAAATTAATTGTTTACTTTATTTTAGTTATCAAGTTTTGTTTAGATACATGATCAAATTTTGTAATTTCATATTAAATATTATTATGGAATATTATTTTGTATAATAATGTGTTTGCATAAATAAGTTAAACTTCATAAAAAGTTATTCTTCAATTTAATGTATTTAATTATATTTAATGTATTTAATTTTATTATTCGCATTAATTTATTCTTCCAAAAAACTTTACCGTTTAGATTATTCGCATTATATTATTCTTCAAAATTCAAAATTCAAATTCAAATTCAAAACTTTAATGTATTTAATATTCAAAATTTACAATTCCAAGATCATTAATTACCTTTCTGACTCATATCTTCTTTTTTCTGACTTATTCTGCTGCACACTTATTTTCAATTCCAAAACTATTTTTATTATTATTAATCTTAAAATATTTTCCAATTTTACAATTCCAAGATCATTAATTACCTTTCTGATTCATATCTTCTTTTTCTGACTTCTTCTGTTGCACACTTATTTCCAATTCCAAGATTATTATTATTAATTTTAAAATATTTAATTTTTCATATTTTCAAATTTTACAATTCCAAGATCATTAGTTACTTTTCTGATTCATATCTTCTTTTTCTGACTTCTTCTTCTAGCACACTTATTTCCAATTCCAAGATTATTATTATTATTATTATTAATCTTCAAATATTTAATTTTTCAGATTTTCAAATTTTAAAACTTCACCAACATTAGTTACCTTTCTGACAATACTTTCATTATGTTTTCTTACTATTTCTGGTCCTATTATTTATTTTCTACTTAAATAAAAATATAAAATTTATAAGTTTTTCAACATCCTAAATAAATATAAATTCACTCAATTTTAATGTCATTCTTAAATAAAAATCGAAAATCAATAAAGTTACTAGATTATTCAAAATTCTAAATAAATACATATCTCAAATAAATAAAACATTTATAAGTTTTCAAAATCCTCAATAATAAAAAAATATTAAATTATTTTATTTCCAACTTAAATAAAAAACTAAAATAAAGGAAATTTATAGGTTTTTCAAAATCAAATAAATATAAGTCCAAAAATATTTAATGTCATTCTTAAATAAAAATTCAAAATAATACAATTCCTAAATCATTTAATCTCATTCTTAAATAAAAACTGAAAATCAATAAAATTTCTAAATTATTTAATGTCATTCTTAAATGAAAATCTAAATTAATTAAATTTTTATGTTTTTCAAATTTCTAAATGAATACAAATCCTAAATAATAAATAACATTTATAAAGTTTTTAAAATCCTAAATAAATACAAAATCTAAATGATTTAATATTTTAAATAAATAATTTATTAAAATAAATTAAATTCCTAAATTATTCAAAATCCTAAATGAAAATAAAAAATGTCATACTTAATTTAATGGAAATAAAAAAGATCCTAAATTATTTAAAATTATAAACAAATACAAATCTTAAATTAATAAATGTAGTACTTAAATAAAAATTTGCAATAAATAAAATACATAATTTGAAAATTAGAAATAAGTACACATTCTAATTATTAAATGTCATACTTAAATAAATATTTATAATAAATAAAATTCTTAAATTATTTAAAAATATAAATAAATACAAATCCTAAATTATTGAATGTCATACTTGGATAAAAATTTATAATAATAATATTTTTAATTAATTTAAGAATTTTAAACACATAAAAATCCTAAAATATTTAATGTCCTACTTAAATAAATATATATTTTTAATTATTCTAAATATTAAAATAATAATAATAATTATAAATTATTTAATCCCTATTTAAATGAAAATTTGAAATAAATAAAATTTCTAAAATATCCAAAATCATAACTTTTTTTTATCTTATACATAAATAAAACTTCAAAAGTTTTTTAAAATCCTAAATAAGTATAAAATCATAAATTATTTTATTCCCTACTTAAATAAAAATTTAAATTGTTCAAAATCTTAAATAAATAAATATCTAAAGATTTGTAATATCATTCTAAGATAAAATCAAAAAATAATTAAAATTTATAAATTAATCAAAATTCTAAATAAATTCATATCCTAAATTATTTATCTTCATTCTTAGATAGAAATCTAAAATTAATAAATTTTTATGTTTTCTAAAATCCTAAAGAAATATAAACCCTAAATTATTTTATCTCCTAAATAATAATCTCAAAGAAATAAAATTTCTAAAATTACTTATTTGGATATACCTATGTTTATTTCTTATATATTAATGTTTCCATTGTATTATAGGATTAGTCCTTTTTTACATATAACTGTTTATCGTTATTAACTTTCTTAACAAATTTTGTCAGTTTGTTATACTTTAATTATTTATCTCTGTGTATTCTTTATGTTCATGTATTGTATATATTATTTTAGTCTGTTTATTTTATTTATTTATTTGCATATGCTAATGATTATTTCTTATATATTTCTATTTTTTTTTATTTTTTCATTTACATTTATATATATATATATATAAAATAAATACAAATACTAAATAAGTGAATGTGATACTTAAATAAAAATTTACAACATATAAAATTTCTAAATTATTTAAAATTTTAAATAAATAAAATTCTAAAATTATTCAAAATATTAATAAATAATATTTCTAAATTATTTAATAACCTACTTAAATAAAAAATTTAAATAAATAAAATTTCTAAAATATCCAGAATCTGGATATACAATATTTTTCTGGAAGAAACTCATTTTTTATTACTTTTACTATAACTGTACTTGGTATAATATAATGAATTAATTTTTTAATTAGAATAATTATTCTGAGAGATTTTTGCATATTAACGTAACATGAAGTTGGTGAACAGTACTTCATTTTCTTCGTAAATATCTTATGGGAACATAATATTAGATAATTATTTATATAATGTAAATTTGTTCAAATTATTTTTTTTCTATTGTAATGTATACGTTATAGCAAAAACTTATTCATTACTTTTTATTTATAATTAATTTGTCGACTACTAATCTATGTAGCATAGACACTAACACGGGAACACAGATACACAAATCTATATATTATATAATTATGAATTATATAAATTGACAATAAAGATTTATGTGCACAAGTATTAATTTATATGACAAAATGTAACTTCATAATTTAATATGATTTTCACCTACAATATGTTTCCGGAAGAAACACACATTTTTTATTACTTTTACTATAACTGTATTTGGTATAATATAATGAATTCATTTTTTAATTGCAATAATTATTCTGAGAGATTTTTGCATATTAACTTAGCATGAAGTTGGTGAACAGTATGTCATTTTCTTCGTAAATATCTTATGGGAACATAATATTAGATAATTATTTATATAATGTAAATTTGTTCAAATTATTTTGTTCTATTGTAATGTATTTGTTATGGCAAAAATTTATTCATTCCTTTTTATTTATAATTAATTTGTGGACTACTAACCTATGTAGCATAGACACTGACACGGGGACACAGGGACACGGGAATACAGATCTATATATTATATATTTATGAATTATATAAATTGACAATAAATATTTATGTGCACAAGTATTAATTTATATGACAAAATGTGACTTCATAATTTAATATGATTTTTGCCTAGAATATGTTTATGGAAGAAACACACATTTTTTATTACTTTTACTATAACTGTACTTGGTATAATATATTGAATTAATTTTTTAATTGCAGCAATTATTGTAAGAGATTTTTGCATATTAACTTAGCATGAACTTTGTGAACAGTACTTCATTTTCTTCGTAAATATCTTATGGGAACATAATATAAATTTGTTCATTTTTTTTATTGTAATGTATTTGTTATGGCAAAAATTTATTCATTTCTTTTTCTTTGTAATTAATTTGTGGACTACTAATCTATGTAGCATAGACGGTGACACGGGGACACAGATGTATATATTATATAATTATGAATTATATAAATTGACAAAAAAGATTTATGTGCACAAGTATTAATTTATATGACAAAATGTAACTTCATAATTTAACATGATTTTTGCCTACACTATGTTTCTAGAAGAAACACACATTTTTTTATTACTTTTACTATAACTGTACTTGGTATAATATAATTAATTAATTTTTTAATTCCAATAATTATTCTGAGATATTTTTGCATATTAACGTAACATGAAGTTGGTGAACAGTACTTTATTTTCTTCGTAAATATCTTATGTGAACATAATATTAGATAATTATTTATATAATGTAAATTTGTTCAAATTATTTTGTTTTCTTGTTATGTATTTGTTATGACAAAAATTTATTCATTTCATTTTATTTATAATTAATTTGTGGACTACTAATCTATGTAGCATAGGCACTGACACGGGGACACAGGGACACGGGGACACAAATCTATATATTATATAATTATGAATTATATAAATTGACAATAAAGATTTATGTGCACAAGTATTAATTTATATGACAAAATGTGACTTCATAATTTAATATGATTTTCGCCTACGATATGTTTATGGAAGAAACACACATTTTTTATTACTTTTAGTATAAATGTACTTGTTATAATATAATGAATTGATTTTTTAATTGCAATAATTATTCTGAGAGATTTTTGCATATTAACTTAACTTGAAGTTGGTGAACAGTATTTCATTTTCTTCGTAAATATCTTATGGGAACATAATATTAGATAATTATTTATATAATGTAAATTTGTTCAAATTATTTTTTTCTATTGTAATGTGTTTGTTATGGCAAACATTTATTCATTCCTTTTTATTTATAATTAATTTGTGGACTACTAATCTATGTAGCATAGACACTTACATGGGGACACGGGGACACAGGGACACGGATCTATATATTATATATTTATGAATTATATAAATTGACAATAAATATTTATGTGCACAAATATTAATTTATATGACAAAATGTGACTTCAAAATGTGACTTCATTTACTTAATTTTACAATTTTCGTACGTAAAAGAATAATATTTTTTTAATTATAATATTAATATTTATATATAATAAAATGTTTTAAAATTTCTCGTGCGTTGCTTGAGTAAAATTAGGACAAGAAACAATCCTAAAGTTATTTATTTGGTTAATATAAAATTGATTTATTTAAAAATGCTCTGTATTATATTCTACTTCATTTCTATTTACTTATTATTTTGATATTGTTGTAGGATCTTCTTGCTAATTTTTCACAATATATTCGACAAGGGAGATTCAATAAGGTTACTCTGCATGGTCTACTAATGGATGTGGAATGCAAGGTCTTGAAAGGGAAGTCTCATTCTAGACGGATTAAACTTGGCAGAGGGTGGAAGAATTTCTGTAGTCTTCATTTTTGTTGTGAAGGAGACAAGATTATTTGGATGTGATACGAGAAATCCTTCTTCTCATATTAGAGTTTTGTTACTTACTTCTATTTACAGTTTAAGCTATCCTGCATAATTTCTTTTATTATTCTCATAGGATAATAGTTACCAGTGATTAAGAAAGCTCAAACATATTTATTTTTCTGCTTGGACTTTTTTGGAAACCTAACAGTTAGGTACTCTTTATGTTTATATTATATTCACTATATGTTTCTGTTTAGTAATATTCATACTCTATTTGTTCATGCATTTCTTGCAATGTGAATACATAAATTATTACAATTTTGTTTCATTATCTGGTATATTTATAATAGGTTGAAATTATTACATATGCTTAACGCTATAACAATTGCTAGTATATTAAAGTCATAAAAATCTTTGATCATATTTTTTATTTTATATATTTTGTGTTAATATTAGAGAATGCTTATATTCATTTTATTCTTTGTATATTGTCTATTATTAATTAGTCATTGAAGTATTAATGGTTGATGTTTTTATCTAGAAACGTGATGATGTGTATATGTTTATTATTGTTGTATGGTTTTTAAGATCTTTAGTTATTTATATAATAGTATTTCATTGTATTTATATTTCATCATGTTTTATTTGTACTATATTACATTTTAATTTAATTTATATCATAAAAGGTGACTTCATAATTTAATATGATTTTGCCTACAATTTGTTTATGGAAGAAAGACACATTTAGTGATAGTTTTTTGTAATAATTGTACTTGGTATAATCTACGGAATTCTATTTTTTAATTGCAATAATTTTTTGGAGAGTTTTTTTTTTTGCAGATTAAATTACAGCATGAAGATAGCATGAGGTTGGTGAAGAGGATTTCATTTTCACCATAAATACGTAATGGATAAATAGTATTAGATAATTGTTTATATAATAATGTATTTGTTCAAATTATTGTATTGTGTTGATATTGTATTGTAATGTATTTATTATGGCAAAAATATATTCATGAATTTTTAATTATTTATGTTATGTTATATTAAATTCATTAATATACTTAAAAAGTATGTAAACTTATTCTATTGCAATATATTTAATTTTATTTCATTACCTTAATAATTTATATATATCTAAATATATTTATTAATTTTAATATTAATATTTAAATATAAAATATTAAAAAAATTACCGTGCGTTGCACGGGTAAACGTGCTAGTAAACTACATTTACAATATTAATTAACTATTTCTATAAATCACTTCTTAAGATAATATCATATTAATTTTGAGTTTATAATAACTAGAGTTTATGTTAGATCTATTGGATTGTTATCGAATCAATCATAAATATTTAGTTATATACATGATTTGACGTAAAGAAGGTGTGTTAGAGATCATATATCAATTAGATATAAGACTGATTCATGGGAACAAATCTCATATTCCAAAACAAATCTTACAAATTGAGTTAAACATAAAATCAAATTATTAAGAATACATGTGTTAGTTTTTTTATGAGTACTCGTGTAGAAATGAATGTATTTCACTGTTTTTCCCTCAAATATTGTAGGCATGATGGCATTTTTTTGAATTTGAATCTGACACGCATCTTAGTATAATATTGTGTTGTAAGTATATATAGGTTTTGAAAATTGTTGATGAGTGAGGTGAAGATGGAGTAGGTAAGATGTAACTTTCAGTTATTTGGGTTGAAGATGTAACAGTGGTACGTGGTTGAAGACATTGTCACATGAATGTGTATTTGTGTGCCTAACTTGCACGATATAACCTCTCTAATAACATCACACATTCTTGTTCTACCATTTGGCTCAACACCAGCCTGTGATCACTCACCTTTCACACTGGCCCATTGAAAGCGAGTGCCTGCTGTTGCCACCAAAACACTTCATTCAAAGTGACCTCTGCATATACTTTTGCTTTATCAAAGGCAAAATGAAAAGACGCATAGTTAATGTACCTTATAATATAACACACACAAAAAAAAGGGTTCAAGAATCTTTTTACCTTGTAGTCATGTTTGGATAAGATCGATGGAGAGTAACACTACACACTGCAAAATTAATATATAGTACAGTTTAGGTAAGATTTATTAAGATTCCTTCACATATACAATTACTCAATTCTGCTAATTTTTAATAATTAATGTTATTTATAAATGAAAAATCAATAGCAACGAAATGTAAAAATTAAGAAAAAAATATATAAATAAAATTCCAATGGTCAAAAAAGAAAAGAAAATATTATTTATACAGTTACGGACACACTGCTATGTTATAACTCCAAAGCATTTATGGGAAAATGTTACACATATTTTTCATATGATTAATTAATAGTGTTATAATGAGGAGGTTGAGTGATTGGCACACTGCATTTGACTGTCACAGAAACCCAAGTTTATTGGTAACATGGATATCACGTGTAAGCAATGGAAATTGGACAGTTCTAGTAGTATAATCATAGAGTATCTCTCTCTCTCTGCTATTCTAGAGACATGCAAAATGGAACTACACTTTCTGCATGGTCGCTTTTGTTTCTGCTTACGTTAGATCCGTGTGCAGAGTCCATGGTTTTAAAGACTATTACTCAGATGAATGACAGCAACAGGTGGAAGCAAACCAGAACAAGCGTTGTTTATTTTTTACTGTGCTTAAAATCATAAAAAAAGCTGTTTTCATTCAAATGTATAAAAAATGTTGTTAGTATTTGATTGTACAGTCGGAGACACTTGGGGTTTAGTTATTTATGTTTGCATTCGAAATCCTTATCAGTGGTACTTCAGTGATTCGAGTCTTATCCCAATCGAATATCCATAGCTCAAAACTTCAAATTGTTGGGATTTGCATGGCCTCCTAACCAATGCATATGCCAAAATACCAAACATGCGTTGTAACCTTGAAACCTAATAAAAACTTAATGGTGTTTGGCCAAAGACGTACAAGGAATTAGAGAACATAACCTTGTGATTTTGCCCCTCTCGTGATCATGAACTTGTGTATAGAGAGAGAAATTAAGAATATATATGACAACAACGACCTCCACCGTCATTGACTAGTTATAGTCTTGCACTGTATACACTCATTTCATTCCAATATCCAACAACCGAAAGTACTTACGTTGCGCGTTAATTAAATCCACGTTGTAAAACGACACATCACTTATCTATCTATATCTATATCATGTAATGTATTCTTCACCTTTAATTCTAACTCTATCGTCTAAATTATCAATAATTTTTCCGTTATCGACAACAGTGTCTCTCCACGAACAATACCCGCTTCTCCAGGATTATGTCTTCCTAACATTTACACCAAACCTGGTTTTTTGAAAGCTGTAGTGAATTCTCACTCGCACCTGAATCTGTGGTGGTTCAGAGCTCAAGGAGGTATCTTACTCTCTTCATTCTCCGTGTTATCTGAAAATAGAAATTGGTTTATGAAGTTATATATCTTTGTTTCGATTGTGAGGTTAATTGGGTTAAGTTCGTGTTTTGTTGTTTTAGATTATCGAAGGTTTTACAGAAGAAAAGAAACATGGAAGGTGGTTTTTTTCCACCTTGGAAAAATGGATCGTGGCTGGAGTTAGCTTCGGAGGATGTGCAGGAGAGTGAGCAATTCAAACTGGTGTCATCCTTGCCGCCGTTGGCTGAGCCACCGACACCGCGTGAACCCATGGAGTTCTTGTCCAGGTCATGGAGTCTCTCTGCCTCGGAAATCTCAAAGGCTCTCTCAGAGAAACAAAAGCAAGCTTTTCTCGATACGAGCGCCGACACATTGCAAGAACCTATTTCCGCATCTCAATTAGCAGTAAGTCAAACAGTTTCAACAAAATACTAATCAAATTTGATTGAACTCGAAGATAAGATAACATTATTTTATATGCTATGTATCGTGGAATGTATATATGATATGAATCAAGTGCTACAAAGTTTGTTTCAATTTACCTAGCTTGAGTTTTGATAATACAGCTATTTTGTTATTCTATCCAATTCAATCAAATTTCTGTCCTTATCTGATTCAATCAAAATTAGTGTTCATAAATGTACAAAATAAAATGGTATTGCGAATTTGTGGAAGTTGTTGTAAGTGTTTTTGGTTGTGCTGGCAGGGAGGGAGAATAATAGTTTCTGGAAATTGTCGAAGGATGGGTGCGATTGGGAAGTGGTTACATCAGAAGCAGTATGGGAGCACGAACGTTACCGTTAAGAAGAAAGATCGGGCGCGTGCGGAGAACGCGCGTGTGCATTCGGCGCTGTCCATTGCGGGGTTGGCCTCCGCGGTGGCTGCGGTGGCCGCAACAGAGGACCCTCGCGGTGGCTGTCGTTCTAAATTGGACGTTGCTCTCGCTTCCGCCACGCAACTCTTGGCGTCATATTGCGTTGAGATGGCGGAGTTGGCCGGCGCGGATCGGGAGCGCGTGGCGGCCACCGTCAGGTCCGCTGTTGATATTCAGACCCCTGGTGATCTAATGACTTTCACGGCAGCAGCTGCAACAGGTAATTAATTATTACTAACTGTTCTATCTCTATGCTTGCAAAATGTTTGTCGAATTGTGAGGTACAGTGTGAAACATGCAACAGTATATTGAAATATTGATGATTTGTTTGGTACATTATGTGTATGCATATCAGCTTTGCGAGGAGAAGCAGCTCTTACAGCTAGATTGCCAAAAGAAGCAAAGAAGAATGCTTCAATAAGTCCGTATGATAAAGTGATAGCGGAACCGCATTGGCTTCGTGCGTTTGACGGTCAGATGTTGGAACGTCATCCACCATGTCTGGGGGATTTGTTGCAGCTCACAGAAAAAGGTAATTCTTGGCTCATAGCATAGGAATTTTTTACTGTATGAGAAACTTGTTTCTCAGATTATGAACATTGGCAAATTTGGATTCTAGAACAACTAAAATCTTAGCTTAGTCCTCACATTAATAAAAGACAAGCATTCCTTTGTCAATTTTTTAAATTGAAGTAGTCTCAAGAATTGAATTCCTGACACAGGCCTAGTTTAATTGTGTTACTTATGGTTGTGATTATTTCCATGTTTGATAAATGTACTTTTCTTCAGGCACTTTACGATGGAGACATGTCCATGTTTATATCAAGAAATGCCAGGTACAGTATTAAACGCTGACCTACAAACATATTTTTATCTTGGGGGCGGCAACTTCTTTCTTATAGATTATAGACAACAATCTGATTAAGAATCTTGTTTTCAGGTCAAAATTAAGATCAAAAGTAAGCACGTTGGAGGAGCCTTCTCCAAAAAGAATAAATGTAAGCCCTTCTAACATCAAAACCTCTTAACAACCACGCACCTATCCTTATCCTTTTGCAGTTGTTTATTTCAACTATAATAAGAACAACATGCTGCAAATATTTCTTATGTTCTGTTCTGTTATTTTGGCTCAATTGCTGATTCCGAGTAACATATATGCTGTAGCAGGTGTGGTGTATGGAGTGTGTGATAAAGATAATGCATGGCCATATAGAAAAGAAAGGGAAGCATCGGAAGAGCTATATTTTGGGCTCAAAACTGCACAAGGTCTTCTAGAATTTAAGTGCCAGAACAAACTCCATAAGCAAAAATGGGTTGATGGGATAGATATGTTACTTCGTAGGGTCAACACTGTTGAAGCAACAGAGCATTCTCTAGAATATTTAAGTATTAGTAGCAGTACATGATTTGTTTGAATTGTATATTCCTGTAGGATCTAGAAGAGTGAACAAAACAAATTTTGTCAAAAAAAAGGCTACCTCTACAAGCCTACATTACAGAAGCAAAGAAACACTACTGTTTATGTGCAGGGGTTGCTTGTGACCATTCATGTTAATAGCAATGCCAAATCAATAAGTGTTAAAACCCGTTTCAGATATAAAAAACTACTACCTCTCACATCAACCTTTCTTTTATTTAAATTATTTAATTAAATAGCTTATTTTATTTTTACTTTTTCCTTACAAATATTTCCTTCTTTTATTTGAAATATTGTTTAAATAAAAAGAGAGTAAAAGAATATTTTTTTAACCTTTAAAATGATACTTAAATAATTTATTTTTCAAAAATATAATAATTAAAAAAAAAGAGTAAAAGAGATCCTATATCCACACCATTCTATATACTATAAATGTAAAATAATTTATTTATCATTGTTGTATGATCATATAATGGATTTCAACGAAAAGAATCATAATGGTTTATGTTAATACAGATTTATTATGGTTAGATTAGAACGCAAATGCTTTGGAGCAGCACCAATTAAATACTAAATGGAGTAGTCTCTATTGAATATTGTTTTTTAATAAACCAAAGACTTTATTAAATGACAAGTGAGGGGACAAAATACACTTCACAGAAAATGAAAGTTACAGGTATGCTTCTTCTTGCAAAAAAAAAAAGCATTTAATCTGTAAAAAATAGATATTTTCTCAATTTTACAATCTAAAATTTATTTTTTCAATAAGTATATTTTAAATTATAGAATTTGAAAGGTATAATCAGATTTAGAAGTATCTTTTGGATTCCATAATATAAAATAATTTTTTAAGAATATATTTTGGATTGTAAAATTTAGAAAATATTTCCAAAATACCTTCCAAATTTTATATTTCAAAATATAATTTTAAAGAAAAAATACATTTTATACTAAATATATTTTTCGAATTATACTATAATGAATGTAAAACTAGTCTCACAGTGAAGAATAGAAGAACAGATGGAACAGTGTGGGATTCTTTTTTATTTTCGGGTAAGAAAGATTATTTGTAGACGCTGTTTTTATAGTAATTCTCTTCCAATTTCTATAAAAATATTTAAAATATTCTTATGTCTGTTTAAAATTTTACACTAATAACACATGCTTATTTTTTTAAAACCTTCTTTTTATTTAATGATAACTTTATTTTTTTTAAACCTTCTTTTTTATTTAATGATAACATGTTCTAATGCACGTCACAACCACCAATAATCGGAGTCACGAATTACTTTAACAGATTTCACTATTTATTAAAAAAAATTATGGATTATTGTTAATCAAGAAAAGTACAGTGTGCTAAATTTGTTACCTTTTATAACAATTATTATTTTCTAAAACTCTTCCATGTATAACAATTATTTTTACTTTTTTAGTTGATTCATTCCAATTTTTTTTTATATATTTTAAGACAAAAATGAAATTTTATGATGTTGGATTGGTCTTTGAGTAGAAAATGGAACTTACTAATTTGGTTACATCAGAATCATGAAATTCTGTTACAATAAAAAAAAATATATTCACTACTGCTGATGGTTCGAATAAATAAAAATATAAAAAAATTGACAATAATACTTTTATATAAGTTTCATTTAACTTTTTCTTTTTAATTTGTATCAATTATCAAAATCTCCGAATTTACTTATCAAAAGCTTATTGAGAGATTTATCTTATAGTCATGACTTTAGCTTTCCACGTAGATAATTGTATGGATTTATAAGGATTACAAGTATAATTGGTTTGTCCTCAAAATACAACAGTTTTATTTTCTTCATATGGCAGTATTCGAAGCTCACAATAAGATCTGATAGCACTTGACAGACATTGTTTTTCAAGATTCTCTGATTTCTGCACAAAGCTCTGCAAGTCATCTTTATGGGAAACTCTTTCAACCTGCAATGCACATTGAACCAAATCATCACAGAAAACACACAATTTTTTTGAATCTCTTCAATAAGTAAATGGCTATAAAAGTGAATGTCCTTATCTTAGAATTAGACAACACCTAAATTCCATTCACATATGTAAGGAATCAAATTTTGCATGAGATAAAAACTGAACTGCTTTGAGATTTAGCTAGTATAGTATCAAGAACAAATCATAAAGGAGACTCATAATTTGCAAGAGTCAAGAACTACTGGCACATAGCATACATCACACCAATGTGAACTAATAATTGCTTCATTCCATCTTATGGCTATGATGATTCCTAGTAATGGCATGTATACAAGAGATTAGTAAGTACTAAAAATTTGTGTTCACCATTTGTTCAATAATAGGTCCAGCATCAAGTCCTTCTTCAGTCACAAGGTAACTTGTTGCACCGATTAATTTCACACCTGCATCAACGGCCTGCCAAAACAATCAATCATATTAAACACTTACACATTTGATTATGAAGGTATGATGAACATATAGTCTAACCAATGAAATGTTACCTGTTTAGATGGATTGCTACCCTTAAATGATGGTAACAGGCCATGGTGGATGTTAATTATATCCTTTCCATAACTCCTTAAAAAAGTGTTGGATAGTATCTACAATAATAAATCAATAAAAAAATGTTCATCTTCAACTTAATACTCAACATCAATTCAACCAAAAAGTAACATAACATATGCTATAGCTGCTGATAATCATAACTAAAACACGTGTTTTTCCGTCTTTAGGAACGGATAAGTGCTCTGAGAAAAAGACTTCTAATTTCAAGAGTTTAAAACCAAATACAACAATCAGTAATCAAGTTATTTACCCGAATATACCTCGCAAGTACTAAAAAATCAGTGTTCTGAACCAGCTCCAAGATCTCCTCTTCCCTTTTATTCTTTGTTGTTGCTCCTAAATAATGATAAGGAACACCGTGCATTTCAAGAAAACGAATCACCTCACTTTCAGGAACTCTATAATGGTTACTGTTGAATGCATCAAGTAAACAATTAACTTGAAGGAAGACAGTAATTCAGAATAAACCAAATAATTAGATAGGCACAAATCAATTTAGCTACATAGTTCTGAAATTCCACCTAATTACACAAGTAATATCCACTGAGAGTCTTCCATCCTGCCATCCATGCAACAAATCAATCAAACAGTGGTCCTGCAACAATATAAAGAAACCTTTATTTTAGCACACATTGCATTACATAAATATATCTACATTAAAAGATGTTTCTTTCTCATAAACATCAATGCATACCTGCTTTGATGCGAGAATAGCAATCTTATATTTAGGATCCAGAGCTGGCACTCTTATAACAGATCTCATGGCATTGAATGTTTTAGAGATCCTTAAGAAATCCTCCTCCATTTGCATTCGTGGCCACAGAACAGGATCAAAAACAAAAACACTGCAAAGGTTGAACACTGTAAATAAATTTGTTTGTGTGTGCAAAACACTACATGCATATATAAAAGATTATACTGAGAGTACTTTCTAGAGTAGAAGACTTGTTTATTTTGAGGTACAAAAACATCAGCAGAGAGAATGTTGCCACCCCTAGTGGCAATGCAATCAGATATCTTGGCTACAATTCCAACGGTATCCTATCAGAAAACAACAACATTAGAAAAAAATTGTAAAAGGAGACTCGTAATATGCATTGCATGGGGCAATAGTATAACACAGAAGGTAGAAATATTAGAAACATAGGGAGAATGTGGCTTACAGGGCATTGAAACACGTGGATTCCATGAGTGAGGAAGGAATTGGAAGACGATGGGTTTAAGGGGTCAATGGATATATTAAAGGAACTGAAATTATTATAACTGTAACTGTTCCTGTTGCCCAATCTGAAAACTTTGAGGTTGTTCCAAGTAGAACACAGTTTTCGGACGATGCCCATTTCATTTGGCTATCCAAAAAATTAAGGTATTTGGTGGGTTTGTGTTAGCTTTACCAAGAACAATGGGAAAAGATATACGTGGTCTAGAACAATGGAAAACGACTTCAATAGCCTGCATAAACGTGGTCTCAAACAATTGAAATTTATTTTCCTAAATACAAACTATACATACGTTTGTGGTCTAAAACAATGGAGACACAACCACTTCATTTCTTTCTATTTATTTATTTATTTATTTATTATTATTATTATTATTATTATTTGTAGTGTTTTTTAGAAAATCAGTTTTCTCTTTGACAACCTGTTTCAGTATACCTGATCCATAGTATGAAGAAATAGTATTTTTTTCACTTCATGCAAAAACCTACAATTTTAGACAAAGAATTAAAATTGTAGAGTGGTGGAGGTTGTCAATATTCTGTTAATTATTTAATAAAGTTCCGGTTAAGAATTCGATTTTAAAAATTAAGAAAAAAATGTGAAAAAAATACGTAATTACTATTAGAGGATAAAAATAACACAAATGAAAAATAGTAAAATAAGTTTTTTTGTAATTTCAAAAGCATCTTTGTGTAATGTTTGTTGGTACACTGAAATAAAACACCCTCAAGATTAGCATTAATTCAAAAGTAACATAATATCTCTCACCCAAAAAATATATTTATTAAATGTTGAATACAAAAAAACTTGAAGGCGCCAATTTTAATGTAGGTCAATATTTAAAGTACCAAAAACTTATTTAACTTAATAAAAAATATAGAACTAAAATATAATTAAAACTTAAGATTAATTAAGTGTTGGAACTTTCAAAACTTATTATTTTTATTACAACATAGAAGTTTGTCATTGTTATGATCTAAGCCAAATTTTTAATTGAATCATTTAATCATAAACTCAATCCGATTTAGAAATGAAATAAGTTAGACAAAATCGAATAACTTTTGACTTTATAATACAACATATCAAATTTACCATTATTTATAGTTCAATTTTATGATAAAAAATATAAATATGCATTAAGCTATATTATATATATAATTAAAAATGCTATAAATACATATTATCTTATACAAAATATTATTTATTAAGTAAAATTTATCATTTATACAAAATAGTTAAAAAAAACTTATAATTTAAGAAAATATTGAGTGGCCTATAATATATATAACTATTTTATGAGATTGTCCAAAAAAAAATTATCAGAAAAAAAATTAAAACATACGAACCATTTCAAGAATGTTCCTATCATTTTATAGTATAAAAGTTAGACAGGGGATTAGTGCACCTTGTATACCACAATTAGCTCTTATAAAATCTTAAGCATGTCAAATGATTTATACACTATTTTTAAGTACGAAAAATTTATTAAATGTTCCTTTGCATTAATGTATGACTATGCTTTTAGTTGTGTTACGGTAAGTATCTCTACATATCCACCAATCCAATCCATTCTTAAAAATGCATTTGTTGTTATACTTCTATAACTCGTCAATTATTACAAAAAGAGTGTTGTTGCTTTCTGCACCATGACTTTTTCTCCTTACACCCGCTACAAATTGAAATATCAAAACTGTCCGTGTAAATTTTTTTGACCGGTGCCATGTAGTGTGTGATTCTAGCGATTATGCTCCATGCTCCTATGTAAAATTACGTTCATCTGCTCCTTCTTTATAATTGCAAGGGTAGTTTTGTTCTTTCACCAAAATTGGGAGTGTAGGATGAATTTATTTTGGTTTAGAAAGTAATAGCCCAAAAATAGATATAAATGGATCTGTAAGCCCAAAGAAATGGACTTAGCAGCCGGACCCAAAATTGGAGAAGCAAGCAAAACCCTGGCTTTTGCTTCCTGCAGTATATATTTTGGAACCTGCATTATACAAATTTTTTAAATCTCCAAAATACCTTTGCAATTTTGATTTGAAAAAGAGTATTGCATAGCTTGATTTTGCCAGTGTTGGTTGATTTTAGTAGAGGTGAAGATAAGGTGGGAAAAAAAATTGACTTATGCTGATGGAGTATTTGGCAATGAGATAAGCTGATAAAAAAAAAAGGTGATGATGCATTGGAGATTGTGGTTGTTGTTGGAATGTATGATTGAAGTAGGAATAAGTGATTAAATATGAGTTTGATTAATTTGTTTTTGTAATCTAAACAATAACTTAATTTATTTTTATTAGAAAAACTTCACGTTTCAAGGTTATTTGCCTGATTTCACAACATACATATGAATTTATTTTCCAAAACCACAACAAAATTTCTCTATTTATTTTTCAAATACAATAACAATTCTCATTTCTTTATTTATTTTCAACTGCAATAACAATTTTTTCAACTGCAATAACAATTTTTTCAACTACTCATGTATCATCAAATAAGACTCATGCAAGAACACACACGAGACAACTTTTCGCACTATGTTTAATGATATTTTGATCTATAGTTGGATCATATTACTCACTTACAACTTGATTTAGAATTGTTAGAAACACAATAATCTTTTGCTAAGTAGTCTAAGGTGCAGTTTTTCCATCTATTACTTAGGACATATCATTTCATCTAAGGAAGTTGCACCTAACTCAAATAAAGTTAATACTATCACAGATTCTCCTCAACCACGTTCACTCACGAAATTACACGAATTTCTTGATCTCACCAATTTCTATCACAAATTTGTGTGTCACTAAGCTACACTCGTTACTTCTCTCACCAACTTTTTACAATTTCCATAATTTCAATAGCCACCTACAACCCAACGATATTTATGAGCATAAAATTACACATAGTAAAAGTAGGCCCAATTCAATAAACAAGCCCACAAGATAAAGACATTCACCCCAATGGATGAAGGATTATATAAAATATTAGGAAAAATTGAAGGGAGTTTCTTCTTACACCTTTACGCTTTTTCTTACACCCCCACTATGTTATGCAAAGACAAAATTATCCTTACTATTTTCTAAAAACCCTAAAACACACTACATACACTATTTCTTCTTCTTTCTTATGCACACCACAAACCTACATTTCTTTGTCTTTCTCTGCACACAACGGTTTCATCTGATCGCACAAGAATCGGGAGGCGCATTTTGCTTGATTGTGGTTCAGTGGTGTCTCCAACGACTTGGTGGTGGTTCAATGGTATCTCTTCATTTCCTCCCTATTGTTTTTTTTTTCGGAATCGTGATTCCGCAACATAGTCTTGGATTGAGTGATCCAAAAATTTCCTAGAAGAGTGTATCCAAAAGTAATCCGGATTGAAATGCATTCCAGATCCACCAATTCGTAAGTCACAAAAATGCATTATGGATCCACCAAAACACCCCTCGTCTAGAAAAAATAAAGCTTTAATTACGGAATGACAAATCCGTAGATCATATTTTCACTTTCTAATTGATCCATTCGTAGCACAATCCTGGAAACCTAAAAACACCATAACTACCCAATCTCTTAAAAAGAACTCAAGTCTTACCTCTAAAAACTATCCAACACTTCGGCAACGCAACCCACTCCAACACTTTCCTTCGCCTAGCTAAAATGAATGAAGAAGAAGAACGGTGACAAAGTAACTCATCCACGATATCCTTTTCAAATAAAAGACCAAGGCTAGTTTGGGTATTTTAAAAGATTTTGGGGTGCAGGAAGAAACTCTCAAAACTGAAATATTGTGTATTGGGTCACAGGTTGGGCCCAAAATCCATGACCTATTTAGGTCATGCTCTCACATGAATAATATAAGGAGGTTTTTACCCTAGTGCTATCTGCTGTAGCCTCCTTAATATTCTCTATTCAAATATAAAGATTAAATAGACGTGGATTATCTGGACATTTAGAATTTAGGAGAAAGATTACTCATCGTGGATGGTAGTTATGTTTCAGAAAATAGCAACGTTTTAGATTGTAGAGGTAATAAAGGCACTGGTTAGTTTGACTGGGTCAAAAAACCACTAGACTTCCAACAAGGCATGCTTTGAATTTAAAATTTACAAAATTATTACAAGCAGTGGTACAGTTTAAATAGCAAAAGCCAAGACAAGATGCTGAAGACAGCAAACGTTGAACAAAGAGGAAGCTTGAAGGAACAAAGAAGAACAATAAGTGATGTTTTTAAGGATAGGTTTCAGAGGCTGGGACAGCGGCATAGGAACCAATGAAGACATCTCCATAGATTAACCCAGCCAAACCTCCTCCAATCAATGGACCAACCCAGTAGATCCAGTTATCAGCAAAGTTTCCACTAACCACAGCTGGGCCGAAAGAGCGAGCTGGGTTCATCGAACCACCACTGAATGGACCAGCAGCTAGGATGTTAGCACCCACAATGAACCCAATAGCAATGGGTGCAATGGTACCCAATGACCCCTTCTTAGGGTCTGCAGCAGTTGCATACACTGTGTAAACCAACCCAAAAGTGATAATAATCTCACACACAACACCTTGGAAAGCGTTTACACCATAAGCTGGTCCATGCGTTGGAATGCTCTGTGACAGTAACCAAAACAGTATCATAAGTTGTTCGGTTATTGTCCACAACAAAACCATAGTTTTTGAAAAATTACCTTTGCTGTAACCAAGTTGAGGAGGAGACATGCAAGGATAGAACCCAACAATTGGGCAATCCAGTACAAGAAACCAGTTAGGAGGGTGATGTTGCCTCCCACAGCCAATCCAAACGTGACTGCTGGGTTCAAATGACCACCTGAGATGTTGGCTGCAACAGACACACCTACAAACAGTGCGAATGCATGGGCCACTGCCACTGCCACCAGCCCCGTTGGATCCAATGCAGCATCTTTTGTGAGCTCGTCTACGTAAAACAAAAACAACCAACCACTTCATTATTCCTTCTCTGTTCCCTTTTTTAATGCATGCATACTTTCACAAACATTCTTTTATAGTACTCATATTACTATTATTTAATTTCATTCCATTTATTTCAATGCTTTAATTAAATATAACTTAATACGTAATTAGCCATCTTCATATTATTAAGATTAAGAGGTACTTTAATTCAAATTAATATAAATAATATAATATTTTGTCACTTGCACTATATCACATGTATTACGTACTCTCCAATTAAATAAAACTAAGTTTTGTCCTTGTTCATATTTCACAGTCTAGACTTTATTGAGCTTAACTTAATCTTAAAATCTTGCTTAAGAGTTAAAAAAAATCTATTATTTATAAACGATTTAATTTCTACTGAATGGTACAAGATCTCTAACAAGGTTACTGTACATGTGGATTTTTTCACAATCATATTACAATTTCCATGAATGGAACAAGATTTTAATAAACATTTATGATAAAAGAATTTTTTTTATAAGTTAATTTATATATATATATATATATATATATATATATATAAATTAATCTTTTAAGGGTTAAATACATTTTTCATTCTTATAATAACCAAACCATTGAAATACTTAAAGTAGATTCAAATTGGTATTTTGTATGTATAATTAGTTTAATTTGAGATTTCAGTTTATAAATTTATTGAAATTTAATGTCAATTATAATTACTTCCAATGAATTTCGGGTTTTGAAAGTGAAAAATCAACTCAAACTAATTCTATATACTCAATCTTTTTTATATAGTATTTTGATAATTTTCATATTATATAGTATTTCTATAGTCTAAAGTTTATATCTAAGAAAAAAAAAGTTATTCTCTTTTAAAGCCTTATATGAAGAGATTTGTACATACATACACAAATGTTTTTTTTTTTAATTTTCATTCATCAAGGTGTGTCGAAGAGACCGTTTTATGAGAAGTATGAAATTGTTGTTGTTGTTTGAATGTTAGCTGGGTAGGTTTTTTAACAGAAAAACAAAGACACTGTAATCAGTGACGATTGAGCACTTACTGTAAGCAATGGCTGATCCAACGCCAGCGAAGACGAAAATGAGAGTGGCATGAAGCTCTGAGAAATAGGCCTTGAGAGAGGCAACGCTAAAAGAGTCATCAAAGGTACCAAGAGTTATCTTCACCATTTTTGGCACGTCACTTAACTTCAAAACCAAACACCTATGTTTGTATTAACTATGCTACCTTGCCTCATAAATCTTTTCTGCTTAGGTTTATATAACAAGAATTCACATAATTATAATACACATGATTACGAAGGGACAGCCATTGTTGGTTGTCATGCCACCGACCATGGTCCACCTCAGTGGTTGGATAACTCTTCATTAATTCATAATCGACAACCTAACTAATCCCATACTCTCTTTTCTCCATTTTAAAACTCCTATGATTTCTGTTCATCTTTTTTTTAGTCATTAACTCAATACTAATCAATGACATTCAACAATAAACGAGGAGCTTTAAAAGAAAATTGGATGGATAAGCATCCTAAGGGAATATTATTACAGTAAACTCCACTTGCATTAAAAAAATATCATATGTTAGACGTCGTTTTCTTTGTAGCCAAATCAACTAAAGGTGGCTAAAATTAAATGCTAATGATAACAATGGTGCGAAGAACATGGTTAGAGAGTATTCTATTTTCCACAGTCTCAGCCGACTCATATATAATATTTGTGGCTCATAAAAACTTCTCCTACATTGACATATATGCTACGTTTTATTCATTGACTACTTGTTAATAATGCCAATGTTTCTTTTTCCTATGAATAAATCATGAAAACAACATTTATTCAGTTGCCAATTTGATATTGTTTTGCTTTGTATCAACTACATCTATCTTTCTCGACAATAATTTTATTTAGATCGGGTAAAATTTTGATAGAGATATAAAACTTTAAAGTAAACAAATTTTCAAATGTAGTGATTATAAGGATGCAATATTAGAAGGACTCTTCTAGCATATTATTTGTTTTTATGTTATACACTAAAAAATTATTAAATAAAAATTAATTTTAGAAGTTAAAATAGATTAAATTAGGTAATTAGATATTAGAAAAATTATTAATATTTAAAATAGTTTTATTATTAATAAATTTTAAAATTAATATTTAATTAACTATCAACGATTTTAGCTACCAACTACTTTAGATTCTAAAATTGTTACCTAAAAATTTATCAACTTTTCAAAAAATGATGGAAACAAAAATAGATATATTCACAATAAATAAAAGTAGCTGAATAGAAACTAAAATTGTTACCTACAACAAAATCATTGAATAATTGAATAGAAACCGAGACAAAAAAATAATTAGTTGCTATAGTGACTAAATTAGATATTATTTTAGAGACTACAAAAATTATAGGTTTCTAAATTAGTTTCTATTATTGATAAATAGTTTCTAAATTATTTAGAATCTAAATAATTGGTAGTTAAAACATTGGTAGCTAATTAGATACTAATTTAGAAATTAATCATCAATAATAGAAATTGTACCTGTATGGATATTGGGGGCTGAGCAATGTTGATCCATGTCGATACACGGTACTTGCTTCACTCTTGATTGTCCTGTTCTTCGAATCTCCTTTTCTCTTCGCGTGCCTCGGTCGGCCGGTGGGGGTACCTGCGATTGCACTCCGACGCTCAAGTCAGCGGTGATGCTCAAGTGAGAGTTCTCTGATCTTATGAAAAACGTACCTTTTTTCTCTTTCTGCTGCCCCTTTAGTAGGTTGACCTGGACTTTGGCCGTGTGGGCCAAACAACTGATGGTTGGAGACATGCTTCGTGGTCTCTGGGTCGTGCTTGATGTCCTTCTGAAATCCAGGGAGTGTTCTAGAGAACGTGTTTGACTTATTCAGCAGAAGTAACTGCTTGTTCCACGTGTAACCATGTTTTTTATTTAATTAATTCATTTAACGCAAACCTTTCGGTCGTTCAGTGCCGACCGGTACACTTGCCCCCCAGGCTCGAGGATGTGGATAGCCGAAGAGTCGTATGAGACGTGTGGGATTTCCGAGGTAGTGCTTGATAGCTGACATCATTAAATGCATGGCAGAGCCGCCGTTTGGGGGGTGCTGTCCCATCTTGATGGGTTCAACGGTGAGGATCTCGCGCCGTTTCGTATGCCGAATGTGCTTTAACCGTTGGATTGGGTTTGATCTAACGGTGTTGGACGTTCGCAAGGGCTCTCTACTCTCACTTCCCAGCCTATAAATAGCATCCCATTTATGAGTTTGAAGGTTTTCCAATCTCCTCTACCCTCTGAATCTTGCGCTGCTTGCTCCGAGTACCGAGTGCCGAGTCTATTGCCCGTGTTAAAATCGTCATCGAGTCTACAGTTTGAGGTTAGTGATGCCTTCCTCTATAGAGTCTTCTAATAATATGGATTCGTCTTTGACTCACACTGCATCTGGTAGTGCGAGTCAGTCGTCGGACGGCCCAAACTATGATTGGGTCGATCCGTCCGTCCTTCGAATTCCCAGTAAAATTAAGTCTTCTGATGATTTGGATGAATTTCTTTCAAGTCATAAGAATTTTTTAGCGCCAGACTGCCCGACCGAGGCGCTGACCGTAGATATATGCGGATTGACCGACCGTGTGTGCCACGGTCGGGAGAATGCTCCCCATGATTTCTTTTTTGTTTATAGCACTTTCTTTTCTCATTTGTATATATCTTTTCCTTTTGATGATTTCACCATGAGCGTCCTTCAGATACTCAATGTTGCACCGACCCAACTACATCCAAATTTGTGGGCAATCTTACAAGCCTTTCGAATTATTTGTCAAATTTTTGGCCTTACGCCTACCCCTGAGTCTTTTTTATATTACTATAATACTCACCTGAGTACTCCTGTCGGTTGGTTATCCTTGTCCAGTCGTCCGGGGAATGTGCGTTTTGCCGCATTTACCACATCCTATAAGAATTTTAAAGATTATTACTTCAAAGTGTTTGTTGAACCGGACGGCCGAGATTTGTTTTATAACGCCGATGGGACCACAAAATTCCCGTTCCACTGGACTGAGAAGCCCACTTCCCTTGACCATCGGTTTTAGGAATCTTTATCTCCCTTCGATAAAGAAATTTTGATGATTGTAAACCAGCTACCGTGTAAACTTCCTACTCGGGAATTGGTAGCCCTTTATGGGTCGTCCAAGCAATGGGCGGACCTGAATGGTGAGTACCTTTTTCTCTCGGTCGTTTCATTAATAATTCGATGTTTCTAACTTGTGCATGTGTTTTTTAGATATTGTCTTGACGATGGATCCTAGCTTGAGGAAATATATGAACACCTTGAAGAGACAAGCTAAGAAAAGTAATATATTTGCCCTTGATGGGATCGCGCCCTCGGTGACCGAGCGGGAGGTCGTGTTGGCCGAGCCCACTACCGCCCCAGTTCAAGGTAAAAAAAGGGGGCGATCGACTAAGGCGCCCCGTTCCGAAGTCTGATCACCGTCCGGTAGTCCTGTTAGCATGTTGGGGTCATTCGTAAGGGTGGCCCCAACTATGCAGTTTGATTTGCGCCCGAATGACGAGGGTGTTCTGGCCGCTATTCCCACGTTGGACTTAATCGAAGAGATGGTCGAGTTGCAGTGCCGGGCGACGGTGGTTAGCAAGGCCATTGGCGATGAGTTGAAAAGGGCAAAGACAGTGTCAATTCCTAAATTGAAGACCCAGCTGAGTGAATCGGTCGTCTCTCTAAAAGAGGCTTTGAAGGCCGTTGCTGAGGCTCGGGATGAGGCACGTTAGGCCCAGGAAGAACAAAAGGCCTTGAAGGTTACGTTAAGTCAAGTGATGGCCGAGCGAGCTGATGCTGTCAAGGAGAAAGAAGAATTGGCTGTTGACAAGGAATCTCTTAGAGCCCAAGTTGAACAACTCCAGGGCTTTATGCTTAGCATTAACGAGGAATCGTTCAACCAAGGCGTTCGTCAGGTGGCTTTCTATCACGGCATACCGGCTGATGACCCAAGGTATGATTCCGGCATGGATGTGATCAATGGCCAAATAATGCCGCTTGGGGGTGAGGATGCCGAGGATGTTGACCAAGAGAATGAGGTAGTGGAGACACCTCAACTGGACGAGACCACCATGCAACCGGATGAGACTATTGACATCGTCTGAAATACTCTTTACCTGGACCCGTGGTGTGGGCCGAAAACAATTTATTGTTTTATATTTTATATTTTAACTGCTTTGAACAATTGTCTTTTCCTCTTTTATTATCCATATGATGCTTTGTTGTTAAGTATTCTTGTCGATATGTGATTGCCTGATCAATACGTGATAACTCTAACCGAATGAATGGTTACTCGACTACTCGACTGAATGAACGGTTAATCGACCGAACGAATGGTTTAATTAATAATGAATTATTAATTTCTGAACAACAATAGGTAAAGAACATTTGAGTTATGGTTTCAGATCGAACGAATGGTTTATTAATAATTGATATTAATTCCTGACCAAAAATTTGGGAAATAACGTTTAAGTTATGATTCGGATACATTGAAGTTATAATTATGGTTGAACGAACGGTTAATTAATAATTAATTCCTGACCAAAAACTTGAGAAATAACGTTTAAGTTATGATTCGGATAACATTGAAGTTATAATTCTGGCTGAACGAACGGTTTAATTAATAATTGATATTAATTCTTGACCAAAAATTTGGGAAATAACGTTTAAGTTATGATTCAGATAACATTGAAGTTATAATTCTGGCCGAACGAATGGTTTAATTAATAATTGATATTAATTCCTGACCAAAAATTTGGGAAATAACGTTTAAGTTATGATTCGGATAACATTGAAGTTATAATTCTGACCGAACGAACGGTTAATTAATAATTGATATTAATTCCTGATCAAAAATGGGTAAAGACTTCATGAAGACGAAATTTTTAAAGTGCCTCGTTAAAACCTTCCCGATCGAAAACCCTCCTTAGGGATAAAAGACCGAGCGAGGAAAGAGTGCACCGAAACTAAATTTATTTATCAACTGTAATAGAACATGAGATGCGTGACATTCCACGTTCTCGGTATGGATTTTCCTGATAAATATTCTAAGTAATATGCTCCTCTTGCTGCTGTATCGGCAATACGGAATGGTCCTTCCCAGTTGCTTGAAAACTTTTCGTCGTCCTTCCGAGTGTCACTTCGCATGCGCCAAACTAAATCTCCTTTTTGATAACTTCGTGGCTTCACTTTCAAGTTATATCTTCTTGCCGCCCTTATCTTGCACGCTTCTTCCCTTATCCTGCATTTATCCCTTAATTCATTGATGAGGTCGAGGCCGACCAGTAGGCTTTCTCTGTTCAAGTCTAAGTCTAACGTTTGTCGGCGTAATGAAGGTTCGCCAATTTCGACTGGTATCATGGCCTCGGTGCCGTACGTCAGACTGTAAGGTGTTTCCTGAGTTGTCGACTGAGGGGTACAACGGTAGGCCCAGAGAACTTCTAACATTTCTTCAGTCCAATTTCCTTTGGTTGGACCAAGTCTTTTCTTCAACTCGTTGAGGATGACTTTGTTGGCGGCTTCGGCTTGACCATTGGTTTGTGGGTGCTCGACCGAGCTAGTGATATGTTTAATGTGGAGTTTTTCGTAGAATTCAGCTAGCCCTCGGTCGGTGAATTGTCGACCGTTATCGGTGATAATAACCTGAGTTAGGCCGAACCTGTAAATAATATTTTTCCAAACAAAGTTCTGGACGTTACGGGCGGTGATGGCCGTCAATGGTTCGGCCTCTATCCACTTGGTAAAGTAATCGACGCCGACCAACAGGAACTTTCATTGCCCTTTTCCAGGTGCGAAGGGTCCAATAATATCCATCCCCCATTTCACAAAGGGCCAGGGAGATAGGATGTAGTGTAGATGTTCTGGTTTTTGGTGCGACAGGGTGCCGAACTCTTGACACTTTACACATTTTTGGACATATTCGGTGCAATCTCCTTGCACGGTCGGCTAGTAGTATCCGGCCCGCAATATTTTGGCAGACATAGTTCGTGCTCCTGAATGGGTTCCGCATACCCCTTCGTGTAGTTCGATCATCACATAAGTGACTTGCTCCGGACTGAGACACTTTAGGAGAGGACGGGAGTATCCTCTCCGATAGAGGTCTTGGTCAATGAGTATGTATCGAGCGGCCTGCTATTTCATCGATTTCTCCAAGTGTGGATCACATATTCCTTCGATAAGGTATTGCTTAATGGGAGTCATCCAGTTAGGTTGAGTATCGGTCGCCATGCATTCTTCGGCCCCAACACTTGGTTTAATAAGGGTCACGTGTATGACCGACCGATGGACTCCTTTCTGTTTGATAGTGGCCAATCTTGACAGAGCGTCCACCCGAGTGTTATTTTCTCTCCGTACGTGTTGGAACGAGATTTCTTTGAACCTGCTTAAAAGATTTTTCACAAAATGGAAATATTGTTGAAACAATGTTTCTCTTACCTCATACTCCTCTGTGAGCTGTCCGATGACTAGGCGGGAGTCGCTTTTACAAGTTATATTTGTTATCTCTAACTCGATTGCCAGGTGTAAACCTGCGATTATTGCTTCATACTCAGCCTGATTATTTGAAGTTTTAAATTCAAATTTCATGGCTTGCTCGATAACGATTTCTCTTGGTCCTTCGAGTACAACTCCCGCTCCGCACGAACAACTGTTTGAAGATCCATCCACGTATAGTGTCCATCGGGGTGTCTTCTCTTCGGTCGGGTAAGGAGTGAGCTCCACTGTGAAGTCAGCAAGGGCTTGGGACTTAATGGCCCCCCTAGGTTGGTATTCGATATGGAATTCTGACAGTTCGATTGCCCAACCTATCATCCGTCCGGCTAGGTCAGGTTTTGTGAGGATTTTCATAATGGGATAGTTAGTCTTAACTATGACTCGGTGATTATGGAAATACATCCGCATCCGTCGTGCGGTAACGACCAAAGCCAGTGCGACTTTTTCTACCATCTGGTACCGAATCTCCGCACCGTGTAGGACTCGGCTAACGAAGTATACCGGTCGTTCTTCTGCTTCAATTTCCTGCACCAAAACAGAACTTATTGCTTCGTTGGAGACAACAAGGTAGACTATAATGGGCTCACGTGTGTTCGGTTTCTGGATGACCGGTGGGGATGCCAAGAATGTTTTGAGCTGGAGGAAATTCTGTTCGCACTCATCTGTCCACTCAAACTTAGTCATTTTCTTCAAAAGTTTTATAATAGGTCTTGTTCGTTCGGCAAGCTTGGGTACGAACCGAGACAGTGACGTAAGACGACCCACTAGCCGCTGGATCTCTTTAAGTCCGCTGGGACTTCTCATTTCTGTGATTGCTTTGCATTTTTCTGGATTAGCTTCTATGTCTCGATGGGTGAGCATAAAGCCTAGGAACTTCCCGCCTTCTACGTCGAACGCACATTTTTCTGGATTCAAGCGCATACGGTACTGACGCAAGGCCTGAAAAACTTCTTTCAAATCGGAAATGTGTTGTTCGCACGAATCTGACTTGACGACAATGTCGTCGACATATACCTCTATGTTCCGACCGATCATTTCGTGAAAAACGTGGTCCATAAGTCGCTGATATGTGGCTCCGGCATTCTTGAGGCCGTTCTGAACGCAGTTTTCTCTCGATCACGATGGTACATCTGTATTTGGTTATATCCTGAGTAAGCGTCAAGGAAGCTTAAAATTTGATGGCCGACCGCACCGTCAACCAGTCGGTCGATTGTAGGCAGAGGGTACGAATCCTTCGGGCACGCCTTATTAAGGTCTGTGTAATCTACACACATTCTCCATTTACCATTCGCCTTTTTGACCATCACAACGTTGACCAACCATGTTGTGTAGTGGGCTTTCTGAATAAAACCAGCTTGTACTAACTTGTCTGTTTCCTCCCGTGCGGCTTTGCGTCATTCTTCACCTAGCTTTCTTTTCTTTTGGGCGATCGGTCTGGCTTCTTTATAGATGGATAATCGATGGGTGATAACGTTTGACTTTACCCCTAGCATATCTGCAGCGGTCCAAGCAAAAAGGTCAGCATTCTTCGTTAACGTCTTACCGATTGCTTCACGGTTGTTCTGCTTGAGAGATGTTCCCATGTGCGTTTTGCGGTCTTTGTCGCGGAGGAATATGGGTTGAAGATCTTCCCTTGCTTCCATTCGGGGATCATCCAGCCGGGGGTCTAGGTCGACTAAAGCGACTAAATGCCTTCTAAATCCTCTTCCTCTAGAACGTCTTTCTGGCGATCGACCTCTCCGCTCTAGGGTTCAGTCGGCCGACGTGGTATAAAGCCTTCGGGTTGGCTCTACCTTTAGGCTAGCTACATAGCATTCTCGTGCTATTTTTTTTATCTACATGCATGGTGGCTATATCCCCGTTGACCGAAGGGAATTTCATGGCTAAGTGAGGGGTCAAAACAATGGCTTTCAACCTATTAATGGATGGACGACCGAGCAAGATATTATACGATGTATTGGCGTTGACTAGGAGGTATCGTATGTTAATAGTTTTGCTGAGGTAATCATCGCCGAATGTGGTAAATAAGTCAATGAATCCTCTTGTATCTACCCTTTCTCCTGAAAATCCAACTATCTGTTCATTGTAAGGATGTATCTCTGTCTCCGAAATCTGCATCTTCTTGAATGTATCCCAGTAAAGGATGTTGACCGAGCTACCTTGGTCTACAAGGACCTTAACGATTGCAAACTTGTCTATTTCCACGGTTATGACCATGGGGTCGATCGCTGTGAAATCGTCATCAGTAAATGTAATTGGTGGTATGTGTGGTCGGCGGTGTGTGGAGGCCGAATAGACGGATTGGATCGCCCTTAAATGTTTTTTCCTTGCCGAATTAGAACATCCTCCACCTGCAAAACCACCTGCAATGTAATTAATAATTTTTTAATCTCTAAAATAATATCTAATTTAGTCACTATAACAATTAATTATTTTTTATTTCTAAAACTAGTTTTTATTCAATGATTTTCTAATAGTGTAATTAGATACTCATTTAAAAATTAGTTTAGATACTAATAATTTTTTCTATAAAACAATATCTAATTTAATCAATATTTATTGTTATTAAAATTAGTTTTTATTTAATAATTTTTTTAATAGTATATGGTTCTATAATTTCACATATGTGTATAAATTTTTTATATTATTTTGGGATCTCCAAAGTTATGTTGAGTTACATTTATTGAATCCAGTTTTGATATACATCAAATCCGATCCAAAGGGTAACAATATAAAATAAATTATATTTTTTAATATCTCATTCAACACTTGAATTTTAGATTACTTTTTATTCTAGGATCTGGAATTTTTTAATGTCATGATTAGTATGGTAACGGCTAAGTGGTGGTTGGTCACCTCATTGGAACAGTTATTATGTGTCTTTTCTTTTTGCATTAATTCCCTAAATCAGAACATTCCGGAGTGTGTATATTATACTTATTAATTGAATTCAATACAATAGTTTCTCTTATAGGTACAATCATCGGTACAAAATAACATCAATCAATACCAAATACTGTTACAAAATCTATAGTATAATTGTTATGACTTGCAAGAAGAAATTATTTTGATTAATTGTTGTGTGAACATGACTTAGCAAATTCAAGTTGAAATGTTTTTTTCTAAAATAAGTGGAAGTTTATTAATAGCTATTACAAGTTTATACAAAATAAATATTGTCATTCAAATTGTTAAGTTATAATCATACAATCCTTGATCAAGTTTTGTCAAAATTAAAAATTAATTTACTTTTTGTGTTTCTAAAAGCACACGTATGGAGAACGAAATATTAAATAATTTTATATTAATACAAATATTTCTTAAGATGAAAATATGTGAAATGAACATTTATTCTAATGATGGATTTTTTAGATAAATTATTAAATAATATAATGACTATTATAAATATGTACTATTTATTTAGGGTTATGTTAACCACGATTGTTCAGATAAAATGCTGATTAAAAACTAGGTATTATGAAATATGTGATATTGTGATTGCAAAAGCACTATCAATAAAGTAAAAAATTGAGATGATAAAACAATTATTTAATAAGGAGTTTTATAAGATGGGTTCAATTTCCTATTGAGCATCATTTACACTTTTATTTTCTCATTTAGTATTATTTTATTTTTATTTTTCTATTTAGCACCCTTTTGTTTTTATTTCCCTATTTAACACCCTTTTATTTTTTATTTCCCTATCTAGCACCATTTCAAAAATAAATAAAAAATAATCAATTATTTTTTTTGATAATTTTAATTTTGAATGCATTAAAAAATAAATATTTTTAATGTTTAAAATAATTATAAATATAATTAATGAATAAAGAAATGAGTTTTACAAAATAAAAATAAAAAAGTAATAAATTAAAAATGTTTAGTTTAATTTTTTTTAAATGAAGAAAATAAAAAATTAAACCCTACAACAACATAAAGTTGAATCTATAAACATAAATTAGTATTTATTTTTATTATTATTGATGATGTAATCATGTTAATTTCAAGTAAAAAATACAGGACATAATTATAAAAAAAGCCAAAGTCAATTAGTATTAATTAATAATGGACACACAAATAATATTGAAGTGCTACCCTAAATGCAAAATCCTAAAAAAAAAACTAATGCAAATGCTACACTTAATGCTTATGAGAAGAAAAAAATGCAAAAATAAATAAGTATAGAAAATAAAAAACAACAACAATAAAATAAAAACAAAAATAAAAAATAAATAAAGAATGACATAAAAAAATAATAACTAAAAACATAAAAGATATAAAATAAAGGCAAAACAAAATAAGAAAAAGATAAAAGATATAAAAAAAAATCAAACAAGATAAAGATAAGATATATAAAGCGATACTAAATACGTATATGTTGATTATGAAAAGAAAAATAAATTAAAGATGACCATTTATTTAATATTTTCTTCAATGTTACATTAAATAGTTTGTGCAAAATGAAACATAATTAATGACGAGAGGTGCACAATCCAGTAATGTTGGGACAAGTGTTTTTTTGTGTATTCTGGTGTTTGACAATAAGAACATTTTTTTGTTCGATCATGTTGTTCTCTTATGTGCATATCAGTCCTTATTTGACTTGACTTAGGCCTTTCCTTTGAGGTTCTTTTCATGTCGGGACTTGGACATAGTATTTGACCAGTGTATGCAGGCCAATACTCTTCATTTCTGAGTTCCATCAAATAGTCTTTCGTAACATGAAAGACCTGTTGCAATGTTGCTGTAGTGCTAGATAGGGAAATAAAAACAAAATGATGCTAAATAGGGAAATAAAAATAAAAAGGTGCTAGATGGGGAAATAAAAGTGTAAATGGTGTTAGATAGCTAATTGAGTCTCATAGGATAATTCTTTTGTAATTCCTCATTAAATTTTAAAGTCTTACTCAATAAAAATTTCGTCTTTTAAAAAAAAAAAACAATTAGTTAAGATGTTGTGATGTTCAACTGTTCCAAGATGTTAAATGTCAAGACTTGTTTTTGGACCAATGTATATATTAGAACACATTAAAAACAAAATTTGAACAGAAAGAAATAGAAAAAATAATTAATTAGATAATTTTCTTTTCTTGACTCACCTTTTCACTCATTCAAATAATATAGTGACTTTCCTCTGTTTATATATGTACTGTCTCAAATCGGGTAGGTATTTGGTCGAGCTCACTAAGGGCCCATCTGGGGAAGGTACAATGTGAGAGCTTAGCATAAGCCACGAACTGACCTAACAGACCCAAAAACACAACCTGTTTTGGCCTTGGCCCATTGTTGCGCAACGCCAACAAGGGACAAATTCCACTGAAGGAAAGTATAACGTTTTTCCTACACACACATATTCCCTATAGCGTAATAAATATAAATATCATATTCCCGATAGCGTAATGAATATAAATGGCATATCCCCGATAACGTAATAAATATTATCCTCAGTATCCATGATTACATTGTTTAACTATTCCGATTTATATACTTTATATCCAAATTTTATAGAAAGTTACTGTGAAATGACACATTAATGCCAGGAAAGATCAGGGTCAGAAATTCAAGCCCACGTACGCTTATAAATAGACAACCACCTACAGGGAGTATCTAACTTGCATCTTTGCAGTATATTTTACCATACACATTATATTTAGTGCTCTCACTGACTTGAGCGTCGGAGTGCAATCGTAGGTGGAGCCCTCCTCATCCCCAGGAGATCGGTTTGCTGAAGTCTAGAGGTCATTCCCATTCACTGACTGACCGACCACCTGAAAGGAATCTGAGAAGAGCTCATCTATACTCCGACCGACTTCGAGCCGACGAGAACATTTGGCGCCCACCTTGGGGTAGGTAAAACTGTCCCTACTACCACCAATCACTTAAGATATACATATGATTTTGATATTGTTTATGCAAATCTTATTTCAACATTTAAATCTATTGAGAGATTATTCTTGTAAGAAAAAAAAAAGACGAATTGGAAGAAGATCAGACAAATCTTTATAAATAGAACATGAATCCCAAAAATAAGATAAGTATTATTTTATGCCATACATACTTCAGTGACATATTTTATGCTCTTACCCACTTGATCGTTGGAGTATTGACAACACGTGGAATCTAAGGAGGGTACTTTACAATTATATATTCTTGCTTATTTATACTGTTCAACAGGAATCCTACCGACTCATTATCACCTTGTGCGACCAGAGAATATTATCGCCCTGTGCGATCAAAATTATTATTGTCCCAATATAATTATTATTTAGATCTATTATAATTATCATCATTTAAATTTGTTGAGATTTTATCCTGAAAAATAGCAATTGTTGTTATTTAGATCTGTTATGATTATAATCATTTAAATTTGGTTGTCGTCACTTAGGACCTGAGTAGTCCGATCGAAAAATAACCAGAGTTTTAATCTGGTCGCTACAATAACGAACCTGAGTAGTTCGGTAATCTACATCACGAACCTGAGCAGTTCGGAAATCTGAATAACGAACCTGAGCAGTTCGGTAATTTGCATAACGAACCCGAGTAGTTCGGTCTAAATATGACACCAGAATTCAATCTGGTAGCGTACATAACGAACCTGAGCAGTTCGGAAATCTGAATAACGAACCTGAGCAGTTCGGTAATTTGCATAACGAACCCGAGTAGTTCGGTCTAAATATGACACCAGAATTCAATCTGGTAGCGTACATAACGAACCTGAGCAGTTTGGAAATTTGAATAACGAACCTGAGTAGTTCGATAATCTGCATAACAAACCTGAGTAGTTCGACCTAAATCTGACACCAGAATTCAATTTGGTAGCGTACATAACGAACCTGAGCAGTTCGAAAATCTGAATAACGAACCTGAGCAGTTCGGTAATTTGCATAACGAACCCGAGTAGTTCGGTCTAAATCTGACATCAGAATTCAATCTGGTAGCGTACATAACGAACCTGAGTAGTTCGGAAATCTGAATAATGAACCTGAGTAGTTTGGTAATCTGCATAACGAACCTGAGTAGTTCGACCTAAATCTGACACCAGAATTCAATCTGGTAGTGTACATAACAAACCTGAGCAGTTCGGTAATCTGAATAACGAACCTGAGTAGTTCGGTAATCTGCATAACGAACCTGAGCAGTTCGACCTAAATCTAACAACAAAATTCTATCTGGCAGCGTACATAACGAACCTGAGTAGTTCGGTAATCTGCATAACAAACCCGAGTAGTTCGGTCTAAATCTGACACCAGAATTCAATCTGGTAGCGTACATAACGAACCTGAGCAGTTCGGTAATCTGAATAACAAACCTGAGTAGTTCGCTAATCTGCATAACGAACTTGAGCAGTTCGACCTAAATCTGACACCAGAATTCAATCTGGTAGCGCATATAACGAACACGAGTAGTCCAACCAAGACCAACCACTAGAGTTGTCAACTTGGCTAGTTCAACCACGAACCTTGGACTGCCAGGAGGTGGGCCGACGTGGCCGACTTGCTAGGGTTTGGACCCTGGATTTTTAATAAGCTATTCTTTTTGAAAAATGGGTCAATGGCAGGAATTGGGCCGACGTGGCCGACCTACCAGGTTTTAGGCCAAGTTGATCGACCTGCCAAGCGTCTCGGTATCCAAGTTTGCAGGATTAACATTCCAAGCTTTTTCGTCTTGTTAAATTCAACTCAAGGCTGGGGGGCTGTGTACCGTTCCGAGACTATCAAGAGTTGGGCCGACGTGGTCGACCTGCTAGGGTTTGGACCCTGAATTTTTAATAAGCTATTCATTTTGAAAAATGAGTCGATAGCAGGAGTTGGGCCAACTGACGGTTAAACGCCACCAACCATCTCTCACCTTTAAGGCTCAACCATTTCCTTTACCGACAACCCAATGGTCAGCTAGGAAGTTTTCCGATCTCACCGTAGACCCACATGAAGTGGAATGTGGACCGACCTCCGTACTTCGCATAGCCAGGAAGTTTTTCGATCTCACTGTAGACCCACACAAAGTGGAATGTGGACCGACCTCTGATGGAAGAGGGCCCAAGCTCACCACACGATGAAAGCCAAGCCTCCAAGACTAGACGGTCTAGCCTATGATGAGGAGCGTCTAGACTCAAAAAGGAGCGTCTAGCCCATGAAGAGGAGCGTCTAGCCCATGATGAGGAGCGGCTACATAAGGAGCGTCTAGGCCATGATGAGGATTCCTTCTAGACCGTCTAGCTTCACATACACATGGGTCAAAGCTACGGTTTTGGGAAGAGAAGACCTTTGTAATTGTTACATAAAGGCCCATTAGGGGTGCTTAGTAATTAGAGTAGTGTAAAAAGCATATTTGTGTGAACATTCTAGAAAGACCATGGAGGGGGTGAGCATAAAAACTAGACACACCCCTCCCCATGTGCACCCATGTGCCATGTGCACCCATGTGCTTCACATTTACATTTCATTTGGCTAGCATTAGGGTTGCATTATGGTCCTCCTTAGCCTATAAAAGGAGGAGCCTACACCTTGTATTTTCAAGTTTAATTGAGTATTGTTATGCTGCCAATTTTGTGCACTAGCTTTACTTCTCCTAGAAATCTAGGCTATAAACTTCAATCCTTTCACCTTTCTCCCTTGAGCTGGCCGAACCACTCAAACATCACACTCCTCATGCACCTTCAAAGCCAACACAACTCCTAGGAGGGCTTTGCTTCACTCACCCATTGCTTCCGCATCACGTTTTTCTACTTTGATTCAAGAAGAACACATGAAAATGCCATCAACCTCTATCCTTCGCACAACCAGGAAGTTTGCCGATCTCACCATAGACCCACACGAAGTGGAATATGGACCAACCTCTGTCCTTCACACAGTCAGGAAAATTGCTGATCTCACCATAGCGCTTTAGCCTTTGCGCCTCGTAGGCTCGGCCCAAGGCTGAGGAGCTGTGTACTGTCCCGAATCGGGTAGGTATTTGGCCGAGCTCACTAAGGGCCCATCTGGGGAAGGTACAACGTGAAAGCTCAGCATGGGCCACGAACTGACCTAACAGACCCAAAAACACAACCTGTTTTGGCCTTGGCCCAGTGTTGCGCAACGCGAACAAGGGACAAATTCCACTAAAGGAAAATATAACGTTTTTCCTACACACACATATTCCCTATAGCGTAATAAATATAAATATCATATTCCCGATAGCGTAATGAATATAAATGGCATATCCCCGA
The DNA here is from genome assembly GCF_051622355.1 of Phaseolus vulgaris. Classification (NCBI taxonomy): domain Eukaryota; kingdom Viridiplantae; phylum Streptophyta; class Magnoliopsida; order Fabales; family Fabaceae; genus Phaseolus; species Phaseolus vulgaris. The sequence continues at coordinate 6,236,219 of NC_143499.1, forward strand.
TAACGTAATAAATATTATCCTCAGTATCCATGATTACATTGTTTAACTATTCTGATTTATATACTTTATATCCAAATTTTATAGAAAGTTACTGTGAAATGACACATTAATGCCAGGAAAGATCAGGGTCAGAAATTCAAGCCCACGTACGCTTATAAATAGACAACCACCCACAGGGAGTATCTAACTTGCATCTTTGCTGTATATTTTACCATACACATTATATTTAGTGCTCTCACTGACTTGAGCGTCGGAGTGCAATCGCAGGTGGAACCCTCCTCATCCCCAGGAGATCGGTTTGCTGAAGTCTAGAGGTCATTCCTAAGCACCTCAATCACCGACCGACCACCTGAAAGGAATCTGAGAAGAGCTCATCCATACTCTGACCGACTTCGAGCCGACGAGAACAATATATATATATATATTTTAAATTATTTCTATTTTACTCAATTTTAGTTTCTTACAAAATTTTAGAAACTTTTTTTACGCCACTGTTAACCAAAATGGCTATAATCTATGGACACAATTTTACACTGAGCCGGCTCAAGAATTAGGTTAGAGGTTTTATAATTGAGTATTGATCAATTATATCTCAAGTTGGAAAAAGAAATATTTTTTTAATAAAATTGATTAATTTAAAATTTTTATTAACCAAGTTTTTTTTTTATAAATAGCTAACGTTTATTTTAAAATTATTTTACAGTGTGTTTGGATCAAATGTAATTGCTTTTGGGTCTTCCACATCTTTAAAAAGGTTTCAAAAAGGTAATTGTTTTTACGTTAAATTAGAATTTTTATTCTCTCATAAACTATGTAGCAGAGACATTGATACGGATACGGATACGACATGAACACGAACACGAAGATACGTATAATTTCTAAAATGTAGGACACAGGAATACAAATCTATATATTATATAATTATGAATTATATAAATTGACAATAAATATTTATGTGCATTAGTATGTTCAAGATTAATTTTTTTGGAGTAAAAAGATGTTTTTCATGATTGGTTCAAAATGATTTGTTTATTATTTTTATAATCATAATAAAAATTTATATAATAAGTTTGAGTTTTTAGAAAATTAATGTATTTTTTCTTTTTAAAATTATGTTAAAATCGTATTAGAATTTTCAGAAATTTAACAAATACTTTTTGAATCGGACACTTCATGGATACCTACGAGTATCATATCATGCGAGTGTCAGTGTCCGATACGAGTATTCGACATCTACAAACAATTGAATTCATAGCTCATAAATGAGAATGTTTTACGCATCCAAATCTAGAATGTTGAACTCCTAAAAAATAGAGATTATTTGTTTATTATGAATAAAAATTACAAGAAAAGAGGTAAAGTGAAAGCTAAAATCCAAAAGTGTGAAGGTTGAGAAAGGGGAAAGTGGAAAAGAGAAGCTAAAAGGGCAAAGAAATTGGCGGGTAAATGTGTGTGAGCAACACTTCCAGTTCAAATTCAAAGCATCAACGGGTGGAATCACCGAATCTGCATTGCTGATAGTAGTAACACTTTCCGTTTCCATCACCAACTCAACATTGATGCATGTGTAAGAGAGAGAGAGAGGGTGTGGAAGAGTGGTACACGAATTAAATCGCAACATTGAATGCGTCCAACAACTCAGTGCCCATCCAATTCAATTCCGATCAGTGCAGTCAGCCACTTTCTCAGATCATCGCAGTCTTTCGGTAACTATTATTGCTATTTATTTCACTTCACATTCTCCTTCGCCCAAAAAACGGTTTCACTGTTTCGCATTTTTGTTTTATTTTTTATTCTTTTTTCAATTTGATTCTTCTTCTATGTTAAGCATCCTCGTCTCAGTTATGCTCAATTAATTATTGGAGGCCCACACTCTCCCTTGCATTTGAAACACGGTCCCTGGTGTTCCGTTGTGTAGTAAATAGTAGTGTGTGGGATTTGATAGTGTTGTTGATGGATGGATAGATAGATGAAGAAGAAGGCCAGAGGGTTTCTAGATTAGTTAAGAATTAATGATGGGTGAGTTTGACTTTCATATTGTTTTTGACAAAGACGGTAATGCACAAGTGGGTGCATATGCTGAGCCTCAGAGTGCAAATTCTAGGGTACACAGGCGCTCTAACAGGTTTTGTTTTTGCTTAAACTGAAACTCAATTGTGCCTCCGTATTCTTTGCTTATAATAACGTTCGGAGAACATAGTAAATAACTTTTTTAAGCTAAGGATTTTTTTAAGAAATAAATAAAAATTGGTTAATGAATCTCCATTTGTGTGAAGAAGTTTAACTATTTGGCTTTTAAATGAAAATTGTAATTTCTTTTGGTTTGAATTCAAGAGCATTATAAAAAATAAAAAGTGGAGAGAATGATAGGTTCCCACTGAATATATTGATGAAGTAACGAATTAAAAAAACTTGGTTTGGGTGGGGTACTTTGTGGATTATGGTCAGAAGGCTTTAGGGTAAGTGTTGATTTTTATTTTTTTTGACAAATTGCTGTTATCGTTTTGAGTTGCTTCATTTATGTGATTTGTTGTGCACTTCTCAGTGCTTCTTCTGACAGGAACCTGAAATTTTCCAGAGGTGTAGTTTTACATCCTTTAGAGAAAGGCTATGACGAATCTCTTGTGAGTTGTGAGATTGAAGTATAAAGTTGATCTTTTACTTTTTAAGTCATCTTATAATCCTTTGGAGGAAACAACGGATATAGAGTATTGTAATTTTGAATTGAAAGTAATTCAGTTGCTATGTACAGGTTTCACCAACTTCAGTGACGGCTTCTAGGGTACCAAGTCCGTTACATGACAACCTCACCCGTAACAAGAAAACTTTTTCAAATCATAGATCATCGTTGGAAAAAGATGTAAGTTATATTTGTATATAATCAGAGTGGGTCTTCCCTCCTGTTTTGGTTTGGTGGAATTTATCTCTGGATATCTAGATTCTTAGATATTTCTTGTTGACAATTCTTTCAAGTTTACACAAGCTGAGATGACTCAGAATGACACTATACTGCTTCTTGGTTTTCTCACCTTTCCCCCAAAATTGAGTTAATGTTTTTTCTTTTACCTTTAATGTACAGTAGAAGTTTTATTTCGAAGTTGAAAATCTGGATTTCCAAGTTCCAACTACACTGGGGTATATACCTTGAAGAGACCTTCTTTAGAAGGAAAGAAATTGAGTATATGAACGTGGCACTAATTGATATAAAGTAATATTATTAGTATTTGCCATACTCTTTTCAGTGGATAATAAGTTTGAAAATACTTTGTGGCGGGAGGAGAGGTACAATTCCTGAACAGATCGTTGTCAATAATGAGAAGCTTAGAAGCATCGTAAGATCAAGAAATCACAATGGAAAAGAATTGTAGAAAATATTCATATGGATATAAGCAAAGCTTAAGAAAACATAGTGTGTTTTGGGGAAATGCATCTTCTGTATTTTATCCCTTCTATGGAAACACATGGGAAACATTTCGTGTTGGTTCTTATTTTTCTGTAAGATGGTCATAGCTTAGTATTTCGTCGATGCCCAAATCATATGATGTACTGATTTGCAGGTTGAGCAGCTACAGCTACGCCTACAGCAGGAAAAATCTATGCGTATCCTGCTTGAGAAAGCAATGGGCCGTGCCTCAAGTACTTTATCACCTGGACACAGGCACTTTGCTGCTCAGGTAATTTGACATTTGCTACTTAAGCATGGGCCTCTGTGTTCTATTCTCACTTTCTTAATCTGTTAAGATATTAGTGGACATGGTAGAGAAATAAACCATTCATGGACACCCACCAAACAACTGCTTTCAGGTTAATTTGGTTCTTTACTATTATCTTGTGCAATTCTTTGTATGGTTAGTCTTCCGACAGAAGTATTGTTATGTTACATGTTATGTTACTGAAGTGTTCAAGTTTGAACAAACACGACAAAACATAGAATAAGCTATTTAGGATTATAAATTATCAGGACTAGAGGAGTTGATTCACTTGCAAAAGAACTATAACTTGTGATAAGAATAAAGGGACACTATGCTTGAATTGCAAACTTTGATTGACATGTGTAATGCCCAATGTGATCTTTCTCATTCAAGTTATGGCCATAAGTATTAAGTAATCATTGGTTTTATAGAAATTAACTATTTTTTCCTTTTTCCCATTTTCAGACAAAAGATTTAATTGCTGAAATTGAGTTACTTGAACAAGAAGTTACAAGCCGTGAGAAACACGTGCTTTCCATGTACAGAAGTATTTTTGAACATTGTGTTAGCAGGCCACCTTCTGAACAAAATTCTGGGGTGGCTTCACCTGCTCACACAAAGCACGAATCTAGGAAGCATCCAAGTATAATTTCAAGTGCTTTCTGTTCATCAAAAATGTTTCCCCTGAGACCCTTGCAAGCTCTTGCTTCTAACAATGACTTGAAGAATAGAATTTTTGGGTCAAGTTATGCTCCTTTATCTTGTGGCAAGGGCAAAGTTTATTTTGGAAAGACTTGTCCTGATTCCCATAAGGTATAATATATGGCTATAGTTACCCGTTTTCTTTGTTTTTTCTGTGAACAGAAAAAGCTTATACGTAATTGCATCCTATAGAAGAATCCAATATACTAAAAATTTTCTTCTCATGTTTGTTCCAACATTTTGACCTTAATCGTGTCAGGTTCATGAGAAGTTTACCAGAGTGGAGAAAACTCCAGTATTGCGAACATTAAAAGATCATCTAAACTTGTGCCCGAACAGGCTCTCTGAGGAGATGGTAAAGTGTATGGCAACTGTATATTGCTGGCTCCGTAGTGCAACCTCTGTAAATACTGAAAAGAGTAGGTCATCCACTCATGCTATACGGCCAAGACATGGTATTGTTGTAGAGGATCGGGACTGTTCTCACAAATCAGTAGTGGAAATATCTTGGATTGCTACTCGGAAACGTCATTCTTCACATGCTTCTTACGCCATTGACAACTACAGGTTGGTTCTTTAAATAGGATAGCTTCAAGATGATGCTATATTAATAATATGAGTGCCAAGAAGGTGCTTCTCATGCAATTTCAAAGAATCTTAACGCAGTGGCATACCTTGAAATTTTTTCCTCAATTGAAAAATTAGAAACTCAACAACTAATAGTTCTGTGGCAATTTTAGCAAGAGTTATTTACGATTACCCACTATTATATGTTTATCGTGGTCTGTACAATGATTTTCTAGACAACTTTTGTTATTTGATTTACAGTTTTTTTTTCCTAGACATCTTAAGTAGTAGTATCAAATCAATACAGATGCTTAAGTATTCTGTGACTTATGTTTATAATACTGCAGCCAAAAAAAATCAAACTACTGGAAGGCTGTCAATAGATTCTAAACCCTAAACCCTAAACATCAAGAATATCTCAAAAATAAACTATTTGAAAACCTGATATAAATGTAATTCCTTACAGTTTAAGTTTGTGAGAACACAACAAGTTTTCTTAATCTACTTAACTGACAGTCTATTAAGGGAAGACATTTCATTTCTAGTTTTCTGTGTACTTGTTATTTTTATCCAAAAGCTCCCTAGATTCTTATGATTGAATTGTGGACTTAACCCATTCCTTCCTCACTTCCTCAGAGTACTAGTTGAACAACTTGAAAGGGTGAATATCAGTCAAATGGAACACGATGGACAGATTGGGTTCTGGATCAACGTGCATAATGCTCTTGTGATGCATGTAGTATTCACTCTCACATGACCATGATTTTTAATTAGCCTACTTTCAGCATGTATAACTTTCTTTTACTGTTAACAGGCATATTTAGCATATGGAATTCCCCAGGGTTCTCTGAAGAGGCTGGCCTTGTTTCACAAGGTAGTTTATTTCTTTATTCAATTGGATATTGTACTTAGTCAGCTCAAGTTATTAACACTTTAAGAATGTTTATTAAAACTTAAAAAGGATAATACTTTCCCTGAAGTGCTTTCCCTCAGCCAATCTTTGTTCAGTCAAGTGCGATGCCTAGACCAGGAACCATATCCAAATAATGTTTATTTCAAAATTTTCTAATCCAACAAAGTCACATCTACATGGAACATGAACTAAAATCTTCCTTTGTAGGAGGAAGAAAAAGAAACTCCCATTCACCTTCTCTTGATTACTTGTTACCATTTAAATGGCATAAGTTGTCAAAAGGCATATCATCTAAAGATGCTATGCTATTTCGAGGCCATTTAGATGCCATTGAGAAGTAACTTACGTTAATACATAATATCATAGAGATACATCTTTAGATTAGAACTTCCATTTTCTCACTGGTACAATCTTGTTCTTAATTATACTTTAGTTGATATGTCATGGAAAATATGAAATGATGAGTACAATGTGTAGTGCAGGCAGCTTACAATATTGGTGGTCATATCATAAGTGCAAATGCCATAGAACAAGCGATATTTGGCTTCCGAACGCCCCGCATTGGACGGGTACTCATCTGACACTTGTGTAACAAATGCTCCTGTAAATATTTAAGGAGTTGTCAGTTTTGTGGTTGCATTTAAATGGTGGAATATTTTGATTGGTCCAAATAGTGTAACTCTCTCTATATATGTCTTTCTGTTTTGACCCGAGGGTTACAAATCACAGATTCTTCCTTTGATTTGCATCTGCTGCTTGCAACAAGCATATATTTCTGCAGTAAGACATTAATGTATCAATTTGAATGAGGATATCATTAAATTGGTATTGCACTGCTATGGTTTTACAATCCCCATCACCAATGATCTTCTAAACTAATAGGGTTGTTTACTGGTCAGGACTAGACAAGGGTGGATAAGAAAGTTGTATCAATGTGGGCAAAGATATAATCTAGATAAGATAATCTTATCTAGTGTTTGATACGTGTCATATGTCATAGTAGATACGAATATAAATTGTGTACAAATAAGAAAATTCTCCTCACGAAAGGAGGGTGATAGTGATGGTAGTGGCAATAGATGTGGGACAGTTGTGGTGCTTGTGGAAGTACTAGGAGCAGCAACAGAAAAGGAAGAACAATTGAGCAATAGTTAAAATAGTAACACTCATGATAGTTAGTCTTTGTTGATAAATTGTTTTTTTTTTGTGAGAAAGAGACTGGACAATGTGATTTTGGTTCTCTGAGATGAGGTTGAAAGGGGAAAAGATTGTTTATCTTTGTCATTATTTTTCCTAACCCTACTTCCTTTTCTGTATAAATTTAACTTAATGAACAGAATAGGATGATCTTGTCCTATTTGATTAGCTCACTAGATGGACGACAGCAGAATTGGACTGTTTCCTCTAATCCTTATCCTAAGCCAGAAGGGCCTAGGGTTTGCTTCTCATCTGGAAAGGGAAGACCATGACTGTACAAGAAGTTTTGATATAATTATTTTCTGAGTGAGATGCTTAGAACTCCATTAGAACCTTATTTCTTTTCCTAATATTATTCTGATTTTTTAAAGAGAATTTGAAGTGAAAAATTCTAATACCAAATTTTGATGTTAGGATGGCATCTCATGTTTCATCTGATTATTGTTTTTGTTTGTCAAACACAGTGGCTTGAAAGCTTTGTGTCTGCAGCTCTGAGGAAGAAAAATGGTGAAGAAAAGCAATCAAAATTGTATATTAATGATTTCCAACCCCTTGTTTGCTTTGCCCTTTGCACTGGGGCATTGTCAGATCCTGTGGTAATTTTCTTTCATTTACTTCTCTTCCAAGAATTGCAGTTTTAATCTCAATGACAAATTGTGTCGTTAGTTAAAGATTTGCTCTTCTTGAGTCTGTATCTTGATCAATGTTTGATGCATTGATGAAGTATAGTAAGCGAAGAAAAAGGGTAATATGAGAAATTCTAAAAATATAGGGTATGATATTCACATTTACATCCATATCACTTCCTGCTCTCTTAAATAGTTTATCAATACTTTTCTTGTTACTGAGCTGCAGCTAAAGGTCTACACTGCATCAAATATAAGAGAACAGCTGAATTTTGCAAAAAGAGAGTTTCTTCAAGCAAATGTACTTGTAAAGAAGTCAAGCAAAGTTTTTGTCCCTAAATTGGTGGAAAGATTTTCTAGAGAAGCATCAATCAGTTTAGATGATCTCCTTGGATGGGTAATGGAAAGTGTTGACAAGAAACTGCATGATTCAATACAGAAGTGCCTTGGTCGTAAATCCAATAAAAAGTCATCTCAGATCATAGAATGGATACCTTATAGCTCTCGGTTCAGGTACATGTTGTCGAAGGATCTAATAGACAAGCCATGGTGGGTATAACTATGACATTTTACTGCAATTAAGAGATCTTTTACTTCTTTTTATTAGGTTTGACTGTTTTGAGGAGAGCGAGGAAGTTAATTGTAGCTGTTCATAGAAATTTCTTGTACATTTTAACACTATAATTTTTTCTTGTGTTAGATTTGGAACTCTTACTATCTAAATCTAAATATTTTGGTAAATGTAGCCGTCTAACTTGGAACTTGTAGAATAGAATAATAAACGGTCATCAATTCATGGTAGATATAGGTAAGCAGAAGTATAGAAATGTTCTCTAACAATTTGAGCAATAAATACTTGGATTAAAGGACTGAAAAATTGTTTGGACATTGCTCATATTAATTGTTTAGAATTAGTGTTAAAAATTTGAATTTATTGATAAATAAAGGAAGAAGAAAATTATACTTTATCTTGATATTTGTCCAAACAAAATTAAGTTAAAAGCATCTCTAGTACAAGAATCTTAGTTCTGAAATTGAGAGTTTTAAATTTAAAACACAGGTTCTGTATAAGATCCTGTATTTTATAAAAAAAAATATAATAATTAAATTCATTATAATTTTATAAAAAGGTTTATATACGAACAAAAAATTACAAAAGCGTGAGGCTTATAAATTTTATTATTGGAATGAAACATGCAAGAGCATTTTTAAAATAATATGACATAATAAAATTCAATTCAATTAAAATAAAGTTCGTTGAGAAATTCCTATAAAACCCTTAGATTAATGTGTTTTTCCTCGTTCTAGTTTAGCTATATTATGATAAAAGTGAAGGGGGAAGAGTAGCAAGCAGCATTCTTACATCTTTTAGGTTCTTTTTGTATTAGGGACTGATTTAGGAAGTGATAAAGAAATGAAGAAAAAAAATGGAAAAAGTGATTTTTTTTTTATTAAAGATTGAGAGTAAAAAAATGAAATGAAAATTTATAAAAGTTTGATAAATGATTTGATTGCTGGAATATAATTTTTATATTATATTAATAATTTAATATAAAAAATATTTTTAAAAATACAAAATTAAAATAAATTATAAAATAAATTAAAAAAATTATATTTCAAAATAAAAAATATATTAAAAATATATTTATTCTTTCTCTCTTTTTATAAGTTGTCTTTCCTCTCAAATCTCATATTTCAAAATAGAGGAAAACACACCTCTCATATTACAATTCATTTTAAATAATTAGAAAACAACCAAATTAAATGTTAACATTTTCATCAATGGTATGAGGGTATGTGTTTGGATTTAAGAGAGGGATTTGAGAGAAAAACTTCAAGAAAATGGTGAAGAAAATGAATGTGTTTTGATTGAGCTATGCTAGAGTATATTTGTGAGAGGAATTTATTGGGGTTTGTGAGTGATGTTATGGTTGTGGTGGAATTTTTAATCTTTTTTAAAGGTGTTAAATGAAAATTTACAAATTTATCCTTATAATTAAAAATTTATATATAATGAAATATGAACGATTTTTGTCTATATTTGAATTAATTAAAAATAAATAAATTATTTATGGTATCGTTGAATTAATATTTTCAAAGAAAATACAGGTTAGTTAACATTGTCACAACATGAACTTTTCATAAAAATAATACACAAATTCATATTCATATAAATATAATTTAAAAAAAAAATATTCACTTATTTGTGAATTTTAGTTGTTTGTAATTAAAACATTGTTTTTAAAGTGTGTTGAAACTGACTTTAGGAAAAAAAACATCATATTATGTCAATTTGTGAGAAAAAAAAATTGTGTTTGTGTTGAAAATAAAATTTGAACTTTTCATAATTGTTAAAACTTTTAGGTGGAAAATTATTAAACATTTTAAATTATGAAATTCAAATAAATAAATTCAATATTCATAATTTATAAAATATAATTATTAAATTAATTTGTATTGAATTTAAATAATATTATTAATTGTAAACACACCAACAGTTACTAATCACACTCCAATAGTTACTAACCACATCACCTACATCTACTAACCACATCTAACTACAACTACACCACCAGTTTTTATATACATAATCTATTATGTGACTAGTTGTAATTCAAACACAATCGATTATCTTTATTTTTTTTATAAACATATGTGAGTAGTTGTAATTCAAGCACAATTAATTATCTCTACTTTTTATACACATAATCAATTATATGTGTAATTGTTCTCTAAGCATAATTGATTATGTATTAAATTTTAGCCATGTGAAAGGCAAAATCGTTTATGCGTTTGTTGATCCAGACACAATCTCTTTCACACATCCATCATCATCAACAATACATTCGTTGATAATTAGAGTAACTACAAACCCTTTTTACTTCGCTTATTTCATATTTCATTCTGTGATATTTCAGTGTAGACATAATCTCCTTTATCAGTAGCAATTACTTCCTTCACCTAAAACATTTGAACCTCCATTAGATCGATCTAATTTACATGTAAAATGACAAAAATGTCCTTAAATAAAGAGCAGGTGCAGATAAAAAAATATTTCTATAATCACTTTTTCTGGATTTGTGTTTTCATAACATTTTTTAAAATTTTGAAAAATATTTTTTGAAATACATTTCCATAATTTTTTCGGATTTTTTTTTCCAAAACGTATTTTTTTGCATTATGGAATTTTGTTTTCTGGAACGATTTTTAAATTTTATTCCAGAACACAGTAATCTATTATGGGTTTGCTTTTTAAAAAGGTATTTTATGAATTGAGAATTTTCAAATGCAAAATAAAGAATATTTTGGACAATTGGTAAGGTGTAGGAAGAATGTCTTTATCAGAATTGTACTTGACCAAATCAATCATCTAAAGAGTCCTATGTCATTACCATGCTTGATAATGTTTGCAACATACTGTTATTAGATGAAAATTATTAAAAAATTTAAAATAAATGCAGGTCCCACTTTTTTTTATGATTCTTTAAATTTTTGTAGTTTTGAATAAATTTTAATAAATAATAAAATGCATATTTATAGGAATGTGTTGCTAACTCTCTTCTTCATAATAAACTCAGTTTAACATTTTGATTATAAAAGTTACCAAAAATAACTCAGTTGCATAAGATATATGACATTGACAAAGAAAATAAAATGAAATAGTCATTCGTAAAAATCAAATGAACATTTGTACCTTCAATTTTGGAATAGGTTAAACAAGATAAATAAGTTATTTTAGAAAGTGTTTAGTTGCACTTTGAGGGAAGATTGATGCACATCAAACCAAAGCAAGTATTTAGTTGTCTCTGAGTACAATTTTCTTCACCATTTCACCTTAAGTGGGTTGGATCAGGAACATGTTAAGATTGAAGTTTGAAAAGAAACTCAAGTCTTATTTCTACAAAATTGAGCTTTCAAACAAAATTTTAACATGCAAACGTAATTTTAAGAGTAACCAAACATGCTACAAAACTAATTTACTCTCCAAACTGAGTTCGAGGCACCCTAAACAGAAAAATTAAAAATAGTCCAAGTTGCTTTTGAAATTTCATTCTTTGTGTTGTCAATATTTATTCAACTACAACATCAACTAAAAGTACTTTGATTAGTATTATCCAAATAAATTTATTTCATCAATATACTTTTGAACACAAAATATCCAAACAAAAATGATAAACGTATTTTTATCAAACACAGTTCAAACTTAAGTCTGCGAATTTTAATTTAAGCATGCATTCAATCTTAGCTTTGAGGACAAAATTGGAGACCATGCCTAATCATATGTCACACTAAGTATCTCGAGTTTGTTATATATATTTGAAGAGAAAGGCAGGGTAACATAAATTGTAGGATTCAATAAAATCAATCAAATGGATTATCCCTAAAAGTTTCTGACTGAAAAACAAGGCGTTATACCATACAACAAGTCACGAACAGTGTTTTACGGAAACAAGTCAAACAACGTGGCTTCTATGCACAATGTTTCTCACGTACACCATGCAAAACAAGGCGTTATACCACAGTAGTCATAAACAGTGTTGAATGAAGACAACTCAGCTTCTACGCAATGCCTCTCACATACTGATCCAAGGTTGTATTGAACAGCTCACACCTATGAATACCCATTAAAAGTTTATCTAGTAAAAAAACTTTCGTGGCAACAAGAAATCTACGAAATCATAAAATACAATTCCTCACCATTTTAGCTAAGAGGGAAAATAGTTAACTAGCAATAAAATTAACGTATATCAAAAACAAAAACATATCAGATTATAAACAAAAAAACAAGTGTTATGCTTATTGATAAAATATGAATAACACGTTAGACATAAATCTACTCCACACGATCTGAGGTTATATGATGTTGTAGTAGCTAAAATCACAAAATAAAACATATGAAATCATAGCAAAATGTACAGGTGAAATAGGCTGTAAGCCGAAATTCTATCGTGGATGAACACATCACCCACTAACCAAAGCACTGAACTCAATTAAGGCCGCACCCGTCCTGGGCTAGCCGGCAATCTATTGAGCATAGTTGTAGAGCACAAAATGGTGTGGCCACAACTAGTGGAGGCCTGGCTAGAAGACAGTAGTTACTAGTGACAGGGGGTAGGTTCTATTCTGATTTACTGTATCAATCAATATAAATTGTCAGTAGTTTGTTTGACTTTACTATATAAGAACTAGGAAAAGATTATGAGTTTCTGAAATTTCTGGATTAATTTAAAAACCAATTCCATTTTTTGATATCTGTGAGCTGAGCTCTATGCAAACATGGGGTTGCTGAGGATCAAGGTTCTGGTGGCAAATTTATCAAGTGAGCTTTCAGGCCGTAGCTGACCAATCCACTTTGATAGCTCTGCACTTACTGGGAATAATTATAAAGATTGAATGATGTTTGTCATAAGGCTGCCCTGCCCTACTTTTTCTTTTTCGATGTCTAGCATTAACTAAAGTGGTACTTAGCCAGCTTACAAACATTTCAACAAATCTACCTCCTTAAACAGACAATCTACATTAGACTCTCAGTGGCCTCTCACTATATAGATTAAGCAAAGTTTGGATTTGAACCTATGAACAGTGTGGCTAACCACGTATCACAAGCTCACCTTCATCAGTCTTGCACCTCCTCGACACTAACCTTTTGTTTCGTAGAGAGAAGGGAGAGGGACAAAGTTTTTTTTATTTGCTTGGTTGAGGGAAAATATGTAAAATAGTGAGACGCACTGTATTATTTCTCATTTATTTCTATTGAGATTGCTCTATCTCTCTCCTCATTTTCTATCAAATCAATCAAATTAGATAACCTTCAAAAACACTATATTTTTCACTCTACTCCATCTATCAAACAACTAACTAAACATTTAATTTTTTTTTTTACCTATTTTTCTTCAAAAAAAAATCTCTATTTTCATCCTCTATTTCTTTCCTCAAAACAAAATAAAACAGGGCATAAAATGGCGGTCATATGCATTGAAGACATAGAACGAAGCCAACTAATGATGACATTGTCCATGGATGACACTATGAAACCATGGCACAGGACAAATAAGTCGTTCATTTGATTAAAGGAGAAGTATGTCATTTACAGGGAAGTATAAATTATGTTACCTAATAGGAGATCCAGGTGTATAAAGCGGGTTTTTGACAACATAATCAACATACAAATTGTAGATACGCTTTAAGGATTCCCGTAGATCACCAGTTCTAGGATGAGTCACCAAGATGATCTGAATAAAGCAAGAACAGAGTCATTGTAGGAACATTTTAACAACCCATAGATGAAATTATGAAGATCGCCATGTTGATTTATTTTCTAGAAAGTATAACATGATTAGATATACTTATCAGTGCTGTAATACATCTCTTTAATTGCTAAAATAGCTAGCACTGCTATAGCTGTTAAGCGGTCCATCTTACTTTGCACAACTTTTAAGACAACTTCTAACGCTCTCTTTGGTAAAGAAGAGAGAAAAAGGATGGATAAAAATAAGTTGGATGAGTGGAAATAAATGGAAAATAAAGTGAAAATTAAAAGTGATTGATTGAAAAGAAATACAGAAGAGATGGGAAGAGAGTTGCAGAGTAGACTAAAAATAGGTGATAAAAATATTACAGTGACTCCTTCTACCGTTTTTTAAACTATTCCCTTTTCTTTCTCACCCACCAAACACCTATCTTAATTTCTTCCTCACTCATTCTCACAACCAAACAAAGTGTAAACGATAAATTTAGTGAAATCTACTAAACTAAAATTCACTACTATTTATGTACACGTTCCTAAAGAAGAACAAATACCCCATATCTGAAGTTTCTAAACCATTTTATCACCTATGCATCTTATAGACAAGTTTGTTGTTCTTGATTTTAACAAACAAGCTTTACAAGTTACAATGAAGTGGGCCAGAAGCTAACCATCCTCATACTTGACTAAATAGTCATGGATTTGTAAGTAACTCAAAAGATTAGATCAGGCCAAAATTCATAAATCAATCCAAAGATTATATCATAGTGTTTCATATTTCTTTCTCTTTATCCTGTTCTCTTCTTTTTCCAGTTCTCCGCCACTCCAGTTTTCATTTAAAATTAAGTCAATAAACCTAATATTTTTCTGGCCAAATTGAGATTAATAAATATAACAGACAAATACAGAATAAGTGTCAAATAGCTACAATTATCAATGAATAAATGAATAAAAGCCAAGGTGCAAAACATTTCGGCACTAGACTTCAGAACCAGAAGTAACTTCATCCATAAGGTTCTCTAACAAACATACAAAGGAAACCAAAACTTTATTGTAGCTGACCTTTATTCCAGAAGGACTTTCCATGAAACTAAGTTTGTATGTATTAGTGCGGAAACTGTGAAATGAACAACCTTGGCCAGGTAACTGAGGCATACCAAGGTTTCCTTTCTCAGCAGCACTGCACAACAATTTGGAGCATAATTAATTAAACATGCCAGTGCAACATGCAATATAAATTCCTTTATTAATTACAGGAAAAGTCCACTATATAATCCATGACTTGTTGATCTTTACTCTGACAGTAATTCAATCAAAATATTAACATGATCAATTATAATTATGCAAAGCATAAAATATTCAAGAGAAAATATGTAGTATAAGGGTATAAGGATAAGGAACATGGGAAACATATTAAAATAAGGATAAAGAATAAAATAGCATCGGAAAATAAGCATAGTTCACATGCTTAGTTTGCTATTCAAAGAAAGAAACAAGTATACATTTTAAGTAGAAGGTTGGTCATCCAGGCACACCTTACCACTTTTATATTTTACACCTAAAAACAATTTAGAAATGCAACACATAAGAAAATAATATATGCTGCAAAAACAGTTCTTCATAGAATCAGAACAGAAGCAAGCAGACTTAGCATATGTTTGATTTAGCTTATTTTGAAGAAATAATTGCTCATTTATGTCGTTTTTCCAAGAAAACTATCAAAGCTTAGTGATTATTTCACCAGAAATATCAAAATAACTTGCTAGGCAATATGGAAAATTTTGCAACACGGTAACATAAATTTCCTTTCATTTAAAACATTGCAAGTATACGCAATTTTCACATTACTTTTAAGGAGATAAATTGCTTTGTGTATTAAGAAATTAATCATGGAAGTAAATTTAAACAGTAAATATAGGATTCGGATAGCAGGAAGGACGATTTTGCATTTATTCGAAATCCATGAGACAAACATACCTAGTGGGGTCCATCTTGGCAGTTAAAGACTTCAGAGAAAAAAGCAGACCAAACATTAACTTATGGTCTTGTTGGGCATCCAACGTCCGCAAGGGGCGATTCCACTCCCTATAGAGCAGGCACACACCATTTCTATTAAACACATAAATCATATGGCCATTGTTTCCCGAAGCTGCTGGAGCAGGAGGTGAAGGACTGATTTCAGAACCCCCAAAGAATTGCATTCTTGATCAACAGGGATGAAGAATAGATTGATAATCACTGAAAAAACAAAACCCTGACACATGTATGCTAATCACATTAACACTGCTTCGTAATTGGCCAATAAACACCATATACACAAGGAACAAATACACATAATTGGATTCCACAAAATTAAAAATTGCATTGGCATCTATGAAAAAAATACCATATTGCAAGAGTAAATATTCACCATAACTCACTCCAAACATCATGATTTTTTTGGACTATAGTCATTGTTAGCTGCCATTGTCAAGTTATGCAACTGATTGATTTATTAAAAAAATACCATAATACTAAGAACAATATCAGAAATCTCAAACACAATAAGATTATAGAGCTCAAAAATCAAAGACTGGCCCCAAATCAATTGTGACATCCAAATTTGCAATTCAAAATTACCAATGGACAATATTTCTTCAAAGTCCAAAATAAAAAGAAGGAAATAGAAATTCATGGTGAATGAAAAGCAAGTAGGACTAGAAGTACATCCAGAGGCTACTAGCGAGGAGCAGCAGCGAAGGTGTGCGCCTATGGTTTGGTCAAATGTAAGTGTAGATTCTCTTCAGATTTTGGTCTACAAAATTAATTTCGAATTGGGGTTGAACTTGGGTGGGGTCAGGTTTGGGATCAAAAGAAACCAGGTTGGGTAGATCACCTCGGGTCGGATTCAGGTCAAACTGAGTAAGGTGTCAAGTTTCCTGGCAGAGGTGGGAGATGGGGCTGAGAAAATTTGGAAGGATGACCATTAAATGCATAATGATTAACAACGCAGTGGCCAAAATAATACTCAAACACTTGGCCTTTCAATGCATACATTCTCAATGTCCAGAGTCAATGATGGAAAAATGGTAGAACAGTCAGAATCAACATAAACTAAGATAGGTTCCATATTTGGACACTAGACCAGAAGACACACACCGACTCCAAAACTCAATACCCGCACTTACTGATACTCGATCAAGGCAATGCATGATATTGGAAATGAATAATATACTTGCTCCCATTGATTTTTTTGAATTATATACAATCTCAGCAACTCAATATGCGAAATATAAAATGCAGCAATTATATGTACAATTTCTAGGTGTAGGGAAAATTAAACCAAACTAATTAAACAAAGGTATACTGATTAAACTTGAACTGATCCTCGAAACCCTGACACCTTCGTCGATGGTATAATTATGAAAATCAGACTAATAACACCAATTTTCTATCTCACCCAAAAATAAATAAGCCAAACAGAGCATAGCAGAGGATGATTAATACCGTATAAAAGAGTGAAGTGGTAAAAACAGGGAAGGATCTGAGCAGAAGTAGAGGTATAAAATGGTAGCAGAAGAAGCAAAATGAAGGTAAGTGAGAAAACCAAAACAAAAGTACGAAACAGAAAACGGAAAACCGTGGTTAGAATTAAACGGGTGGCACCTGTTAGTGGGATAGCGATGCTATCTTGTGTAAATCCCCTAAGAAATTAAAAATAATAAAAAATAAAGAACAAATGAAATGAAGAATGTGGACTCACAGATTAAAAAAGAAATGAAGGAATTGCAGGGACTTACCTTTTCAGTGTTCTGTGAAAAGCATCGGTGACACGACGAGAATGGCGCCGGCGGTGTGGCCTGCGGCGATCACGACCAAGTGTGGACGAATCGAAGAGAGAGAGAGAAGAGATCTAAGTTGAAGTTCAGGGCTCAAGTTGTTCATTTTACGGTTTTATTTTACTCAAGGTGAAGTCTGTCACTAAAATAATTTCAGATAATTTTATATTTTTCAAGGTATTTAAATAAATTCAATTTAAATTACTCTTGTTTTAAGTGGTTCCATTTTTCAAATGTTTTTATTTAAATTAATAATCTAGATTTATTAGATTTTAATTATTTTTAATTAAATAAAATAATTCATATTTATTTGTGCTATTTTTTAATAAATTTAATGAAAAAACAATTTGATATTGGTAAAACATAATTTTAGTTAATGTTAGTCGAAAAAAATTTCACTTCTTATTGAAAAAAACAACTAATAACTTTGTTGAAAAAAATTATTGATATTAACAAATAAAATTCTAACTCAAAACTTGCATCGAGAAAACAAATAATTTATAAAGTAAATATTTACCAACATTTCTCAAAAATAATGTATAGAATGTAACATCTAATCCTTAAACAACAATTTATCCATCTTATTTTTATTTAAACTAGGGAGAGTGTATATCACATCTTTTATTTTTATCATTATTATATATGTATTTGTATTTATCAGTATTTAGCGGATTTTTTTTTTTTACTATTTTTGTATTAATATTATATATCTAATTTTTTATTTTTATCATTATTGTGTATCTATATTTTTTTTATTTTTTTATTAATGTGTGTCTTTGTTTTTTTTATTTATTTATTATTATTATTATTATTATTATAATTATTATAATTATTATTATTATTATTATTATTATTATTCATCCACATTTTTTATTTTTATTATTATCATCTATCCGTACTTTTATTTTTATCATTATTATATATGTATTTGTATTTATTAAAATAAACTATAAATTCACTCAAACATTCTAATTCATATAAATTTATGTGTTTATGTATTTTTTAAATATCAAACTGTATATCGTTATTTTTTAGTTTTATTATATGTGTATTTGTATTTATTAAAATGAACTATAAATTCATATTGTAATATTTTAATTCATTGGAAATTTATGTGTATTTGTATTTTTTAAATATTAACATGTGTATTCATTTTTTTGTTTTTTATCATTATTGTATATCCACATTTTTTATTTTTATCACTATTATATGTGTGTTTCTGTTTATCTATACTTATATATAAAGGGGATTCCCTTCTTTAACTGCTCTCAATTTTTTTTCTATTTTATCCTTAGATTAATATTTAGTTTTATTTTATTATTTTGGGTATTGCGTCATTTCCTTCTTTTTAAAAATATTTGGAATAAATGGAGGAGCGGTTTTGAATTAAAATAGATGGTTTATTTTGAAAATCAATTGCTTAAAGAGAGGGAGTGTTAGTTCAAATTATGAGAGAGGGAAAAAATTAGGAGACATAAGTAAGTAGTGGCCAAACGTGAGCGGTTACTTCCAACTTTTGATTTTCTGGATTGTTTATCTCTTTTTGCTCTTAATTGAAACAAATTGTGAATTAAGGATTTACTTCAATTTTAAATCGTCTTCACCTCTGCATTTCGCTCCCTGGTTCCTTTCTCTCTCTCTCTAATGTTAGAGTTAATTATATTCGTTCCCCTGTTTTGTGATTTAGTTGTGAATCTCTATTCCCCTACTTTGTGATTTAGTTATGAATCTCTATTCCCCTGTTTTGTGAATTAGTTGTTTTGTGATTTAGTTGTAAATCTATGGTTGACATCGTGGTTTCTTTGATTTTAAACCTCGCATACAGGAAAAAAAGGAGGATTCATTCATTGTGTTGGCTAATCGACAAACCTCCGACGACTTATTCTATCAAATTTGCAACACCCACCAACATCACTCATCGAAAATTCATTTGTTATGCTTCTATGTTTTCTTTTATGTGTCTTTTAAATTTTATAAATGTCAATGTAGTATTTATTTCCAAGTTCCTATTTATTTATTTCACTGCTAGCTTTTTTTTTTGTGTTACAGAGGTTGACTGTTGAACCGAGGCAGATCCAAAAAGGAACCAGAGTGTTGATTTTGCCTACCAGGTTTGTTGGGTGGTAGTGATATTCAAGACTTACCTACCCGCAATAAAAAGCACCTTCTTCCCGATTTCTTTCTTCATCGCTTCAAGAACAAACGGGGTTTGTCCGTCCCGAATCTTACTTCTACGATATCAATTTTCAATTTTCTAATTGGGTTTCCACCATCATGAATTTTATGTGTTTTGAAGAAATTGGGTTATTACTGTGTATTCATTATTGAAGGTTGTGTGACAGGAATGGTGACAAAAACAAATGGAGTTTTTTCTCCTTCTTGGAGGGCGAAAGCAAAAGGTTAATCAAGTAATGAGAGCAGGCATTGTTTGCCATGCAAAGATTGAAGAAGAGGTCATATCATATCTCCTTTGTTTCATCATTCATTCAACAAGGATTAACTAGCGGTTTTCTTGCGCGGTAAGCACCCAAACACAACCATTTACAATAACCAACTATTATAAAAAATCTAGAGTAACCTTTCACTCGTCCCACGTCCATTGCATCCATTCCGCCTTTTCATCAGCCTCCACTCTTTCTCAATACTCTTATAAAAGAAGCACAAAAGAAGCCTATATAATTTCGATTATTTAATTGTTGGAAGAGCAGGTGGAAACGGAAGAAGTATCAACAGTTCTCCCCAACCTTTCGCGACCCTTTTCACTAATCTCAACTAGGTTGATTCTGATCTCGTTTGCTTGAACCCTCTAGGAGCAGGTTTCACTTTTATTCCTCTTTTTCTCATTCTACTATACTCCTTCATCTTCACCCCCTTTAATTTGGGGGGAAAAATATTAACGTAACACTGATTTGATTTGTTTGTTTGCTTATTCATGTGTTCACAAGGAACAATGTTGAGAAAAAAAAATTCTAACATTGTTATATTTAATCCCCTCCACTCATCAACATTGTTAGAATTTTTTTTTCTCAACATTGTTCCTTGTGAAGGTTTGCGCTCAAGAATCAAGGTCCAATTGCCTTCTCTTCCATGTAATTTGCTAACTATCATAATTGAGAAGTAGTGATATATTAAATATAAAATAAGATAATAATAATGATTTAATATGACAACAAAAGTGATTACAGTTCTAACAGAGACATTCTCTCTAAACTAATAAAAAACCGCTAAATATCAAAATAAATAAAACCAAAAAATTATTATAATTTTTAAAAAATCATAGGAGTAATAATTTTCCACCAATCTCATTTCCATTAACATCCAAAAAAATGTCACTTCTCCCGTCCTTATTGAACTTGAAGTTGTCACATCAAGGTAATGCTTGTACCTTAAATAATTGTTTTACCTTGCATATACTGGAAAAAAAACTTCATGCCAGAACTCAAACAAAACGCATGAATAAGCAAACAAACTAATCAAATCAGTGTTACATTAATAATTTTTTGTCCCAAATTAAAGGGGGTGAAGATGAAGGAATATAGTAGAATGAGAAAAAGAGGAATAAAGTGAAACCTGCTCCTTGAGGGTTCAAGCAAGCGAGGTCAGAATCAACCTAGTTGAGATTAGTGAAAGGGGTCGCGAAAGGTTGGGGAGAACCGTTGATACTTCTTCCGCCTCCACTTGTTCTTCCAACAATTAAATAATCGAAATTATATAGGCTTCTTTTGTGCTTCTTTTATAAGAGCATTGAGAAAGAGTGGAGGCCGATAAAAAGACGGAATGGATGCAGTGGACGTGGGACGAGTGGACGGTTACTTTATATTTTTTTTTATAATAGTTGGTTATTGTAAATGGTTGTATTTGGGTGCTTACTGTGCAAGGAAACCGCTAGTTAATGCTTGTTGAATGAATGATGAAACAAAGGAGAGATGATATGACCTCTTCTTCAAGCTTTGCATGGCGAGCAATGTCTGCTCTCATTACTTGATTAACCTTTTGCTTTCGCCCTCCAAGAAGGAGAAAAAACTCCATTTATTTTTGGTACCATTCCTATCACACAACCTTCAATAATGAATACACAGTAATAACCCAATTTCTTCAAAACACATAAAATTCATGATGGCGAAAACCCAATTAGAAAAATGAAAATTGATATCGTAGAAGTAAGATCCGAGACGGACAAACCCCGTTTGTTCTTGAAGCGATGAAGAAAGGAATCGGGAAGAGGGTGCTTTTTCTTACGGGTAGGTAAGTCTTGAATATCACTACCACCCAATCAACCTGGTAGGCAAAATCAACCCTCCGGTTCCTTTTTGGATCTGCCTTAGTTCATCAGCCTCTGTAACACACAAAAAAAATTAGCAGTGAAATAAATAAATAGGAACTTGGAAATAAATACTACATTGACATTTATAAAATTTAAACGACACATAAAAGAAAAATAGAAGCATAACAGATGAATTTTTGATGAGCGATGTTGGTGGGTGTTGCAAATTTGAGAGAATAAGTCGTCGGAGGTTCCTCGATTAGCCAACAAAATGAATGAATCCTCCGTTTAAAAATCAAAGAAACCACAATGTCAACCAGAGATTCACAACTAAATCACAAAACAACTAAATCACAAAACAGGAGAATAAAGATTCACAACTAAATGACAAAAGAGGGGAATGAATATAATTAACTCTAACATTAAAGAGAGAAAGAAAGGAATCGAGTAGAGAAATGCAGAGGTGAAGACTATTGAAAATTGAAGTAAATCATTAATTCACAATTTGTCTCAATTAAGATCAAAAAGAGAGAAACAATCCAAAAAATCAAGAG
Source organism: Phaseolus vulgaris (assembly GCF_051622355.1). NCBI lineage: Eukaryota > Viridiplantae > Streptophyta > Magnoliopsida > Fabales > Fabaceae > Phaseolus > Phaseolus vulgaris. The sequence continues at coordinate 6,258,799 of NC_143499.1, forward strand.
TTGGAAGTAACCGCTTAGTTTGACCACTACTTACTCACGTCTCCTAATTTTGTTTTCTCTCTGGTAATTTGAAGAGACACTCCCTCTCTTAAGCAATTGATTTTCAAAACAAACCACCTCTTTTAATTCAAAATCACTCATCCATTTATTCTAGATATTAAAAAAAAAAAGGAGATGACGCAATACCCAAAATAATAAAATAAAACTAAATATTAATCTAAGGATAAAATAGGAAATTTTTTTAGAGCAGTTAAATAGGGGAATTCCTTTTTATATATATATATATAATATATAGGTATAGATATTTATTTATATAATTTTGTTTTGCAAATACTTAATCACTGGAAAACTGTTTTTAAAACAAAACTAAACTATAATATCATTTTTAAAATCAATTATAAAGAATATTACTTTTTTATATATAAAATATTCTTATTTATTAAAATAAATTATAAATTTATATTTTTAATATAAATATACAAACAATAATATTTTATTTGATTTTAAGTATCAATTTACATACATTTTATCGACAATTCCTAAGTATATATAGGATCCAAATTATCTAAATTTTTAAGAAAAAATGATCTAATTTAATCATTAATATTAATAAAACTAGATTTTAAATTTATTAATTTTATAAAAAAAAATAAATTGCATTGATGAGATATTTATGGAATTTTACTTAAATTCCAATTATATTTTAAAATAATTAAAGTAACTATACACCAAATCACTTTTCAATTCAAAGTTGAATTTTACTCATTCTTTTCAAATAATAAATAATAAATGTAATGCACCTCTCTCAATTTTTTTAAAATAAAAATGAAATATTGATAGAATGATAAAATATGAACAAATTTGTGTACATAAAAAACAGTTACAATGAAGAATCCGAGATATAGATTACACTTATTTTTAAAAAATATTAAATTTAATATATTTTAAAGATATACTAAAAATTAAGAAAATCCAAGTTTTATTTTATCTTCTTTTTAGGAGAGTAGAGAATATTTTATTAGTGAGGCTTATTATTATAACCAATTTATTGTATGTTTTTGTTAGTTGACCAACAACTTCTACTTCTTTCATACTTTGTTTTAATAAAATAAATTTTTAAAAAATAAAATTTTAAAATATATAAAAACATATGAAAGAAAAATTTTAACATATGAAATTGTTTTTCAAAGATATTCATAAGTGTTTCAATCAATTAATAGACTAAGATTGTAAAAGAAATATTAAAACATATTATTAAAAGAAAAGAAAGAATAGGGTAAATCCCTTGTGTATATTGAACACATAGGGTTATGTTTATATAGGAAAAAGAAACATATGGGCTAAGCCCATTACATAAATATGAGATATCTAACAATATCTATAATATCTCATAATATCAAATAATATCTAATTATATCTAATAATATCTAACACTCCCCTCAAGCTGGTGCATATAGATCATATGTACCTAGGTTGTTACAAATGTAATCAATCCTAGGTCCTCGTAAGGGTTTAGTAAAAATATCTGCTAATTGATTATTTGAATTAACAAACTCAGTCTTGATATCTCCTGATATAATCTTTTCTCGAATGAAATGACAATCAATCTCAATATGTTTTGTCCTTTCATGAAAAACTGGATTTGAGCTAATATGAAGAGCAGCCTGATTATCACATATCAGTGTCATTTGAGTAACCTCTCCAAATTGCAATTCTTTAAGTAACTGTTTAAGCCAAATAAGCTCACAAGTAGCCGAGGCCATAGCTCTATATTCTGCTTATGCACTAGATCTTGCCACAATACTTTGTTTCTTGCTCTTCCAAGAGATCAAGTTATCACCAATGGAGACACAATAACCAGAAGTTGACCTTCTATCAGATGGAGATCCTGCCCAATCAGCATCTGAATAACAAACGACTTTAGTATGGTTATTATGACCATATAACAAACCTTTTCCAGGAGAGCCTTTAATGTACTCACTATACGAATGACTGCATTCCAATGATCTTCACATGGAGAATTAAGAAATTGACTCACCACACTGACTGCAAAGGAAATATCAGGACGAGTAACAGTGAGATAGTTCAATCTTCCAACTAATCTCCTGTACTTCTCAGGATCTGAAAGAGGCTCCCCCTGATTGGGTAGAAGTTTGACGTTGGGATCCATGGGAGTATCAACAGATTTCGAATTCATCAACCCAATTTCCTCCAAAATATCTAATGCGTATTTTCTTTGAGAGATAACAATACCAGTATTGGATTGTGCTACCTCAATCCCCAAGAAATATCTGAGTTTGCCAAGATCTTTGGTCTGAAAGTGTTGACAAAGGTGTTGTTTTACTTGTGAGATGCCATGGTGATCACTGCCTGTAAGAACAATGTCATCAACATATACTACAAGATAGATACACCCAGCACTCGAGTGACGATAAAAAACTAAATGATCGCCTTCACTGCGAGTCATACCAAATTGTTGAACAACATTGCTAAATTTTCCAAACCAAGCCCTAGGAGACTGCTTGAGGCCATATAAGGATTTGCGAAGACGACATACCAATCCAGAAGACTCCCCCTGAGCAACAAAACCGGGAGGTTGCTCCATATAAATTTCTTCCTACAAATCCCCATTAAGAAAAGCATTTTTAACATCCAGTTGATAAAGAGGCCATTGTTGAAGAGCAACCATAGCTATGAATAAGCGAACAGAGGCCATCTTTGCTACTGGAGAAAAAGTATCACCATAGTCTAAACCAAAAATTTGGGTATAACCCTTAGCCACAAGACGAGCTTTGAGACGATCAATAGTACCATCAGGATCAACTTTGATAGCAAAAATCCACCTGCAACCAACAACAGATTTCCTAGATGGTAAAGGAACAAGTTCCCAAGTTCCATTATTCTGAAGCGCATTCATTTCATCAAGCATGGCCTGACGCCAACCAGGATGGGCTAAGGCATCACCTACAGATTTTGGAATGGATACAGAAGAAATAGACGAAAGGCAGGTATAAAAGGGTTGAGATAGTCTATGGTAACTCAAAACAGTATAATGTGGAGAGGGATTACGAGTAGAACGTATACCTTTACGGATAACAATAGGAAGATCAGGTTCAATAGTCGGAGGTTCAACTATAGGAGCCGGAGGGGGATGAGGTGTTGGCACCAGAATAGAGTCTGCTGATGGACGATGAGACGGTTGACGACGACTAAACACCTGAAGAGTTGGCGGCGGTGGTGAATTGTTAGGTGCACTAGGCACAACAAGAGGAATATTAACTTGATTAGATGAAGAAATTGAAGGAGAAGGACAAGACTTAAAGTAAAGGGAAGATTCACTGAAGGTGACATCTGCTGAAATAAAATAACGGTTTAAAGACGGTGAGAAACATTTATATCCTTTTTGTGATCTAGTGAACCTTAAAAAGACACATTTGTGTGACTTAGGAGATAATTTATCAAGACCAGGACTAAAATTATGAACAAAACATGTGGACCCAAAAACTTTGGGAGGTAAAGAGTGGAGAGGGTCATGTGGGAATAAAATAGAATGAGGAATTTTGTTATCTAAAACTGAAGATGGCATGCGATTAATGAGATAACATGCACTAAGAACAGCATCACCCCAAAAACGCTGAGGAACATCACCATGGATTAAAATAGTACGAGTTGTTTCAACAAGATGTCTATTCTTGCGCTCAGCTACCCCATTTTGTTGAGGTGTATAAGCACATGAAGTTTGATGAAGAATACCATGAGAAGCCATAAAATTTTTAAAAGAATGAGAAAAATACTCACGTCCATTATCACTACGCAAAATTTCGGATGGAAATTCCAAATTGATTTTTAATTTCATTGTAAAATATTTGAAATATAGAAAACAACTCAGAACGGTTTTTCGTTAAAAATACCCAAGTACATCTTGAATAATCATCAATAAAAGTAACAAAATACTGAAATCCTAAATTAGACTTAATACGACTTGGTCCCCAAATGTCAAAGTGAACTAAGGCAAAAGGAGATGAAGCACGTTGTGAGACACTACGAGGAAAAGAACTACGAATGTGTTTCCCTAACTGACACGACTCACATGATAAAGTAGACACATTAGACAAACTTGGAACAAGCTGTTGCATCTTGGCAAGACTAGGATGACCCAATCGAGCATGAATGAGAGATGGAGAATCCATAATTGCGCCAACATGTGCAGAGATCTGTAGTTGATAAAGTCCATGAGACTCACATCCGGTGCCAATCATCCGTCCCGAACTCCGGTCCTGTAAAGTAACAGAATCTTTGGTAAAAGAAATAACACAGTCAAGGGAACGAGTGAGACGACTAATGGATAATAAGTTAAATGGAGACCCAGGGACATAAAGAACATTATCAATAGATAAAGATGAAAAAAGATTAATAGTACCAACACCATGTGATGGTACCCTATATCCATTGGCCATGGTAACTGAAGGTAAATAACCCGTAGTAGATAGGGAAGAGAAAAAAGATTTATTACCAGTAATGTGATCCGTGGCACCTGAATCTAGAACCCAAGGGCCATGGGAAGTGGAGTGAGTGAGGCCAACAAAAGATGTACCTGAATGTGCAACAGAAGCCGTGGAACTAGGGTTCTGACGATCCTCATACCATTTAAGAAATTCATTGAAAATAGCAGGCTGGCTTGGGGTATCAATTGAAGTATGGTCCATGGTAGAAGGTTGCACAGGGGCAATTTGAGCAACCGCAACAGATCTAGGAGGACGACCATGTAAGGCATAACATCTGTCAATTTTGTGGCCAAGTTTGCCACAATGGTCACACTTGTGACGCCCTTTGCCTGGCTTGTGAGGGCGAGTACGATCATTATGCTGAGATACTAAAGCAGAAGAGTCATCAACATGAGACGTTATATCAGCGGTGTGTTTACCTGGCACGCGCAAAAGGGTAGAACAAGTGGAAGTAAAATTGGGCACAATAGGAGATCCCAAAATTTGATCACGAACGTGAGAATAATCATCAGGAAGACCATGTAAACCCAATAACATGAAGAACTTGGATCTTTGTTCTAGTTCTTGAGAAGGAGTAGAGGCAGGAGGTAATAACTCATTAAAATCATGAAGAAGAGCATGAAGTTTACCTAGATATTCTGCCATTGTACCATCAAGACGTTTGGGAGCAACAATTGTGAGAAGATTTTGACACACACCATAAAGACGTTGAGTATCATTGGTGTATAATAATTTTGCTTGTTCCCAAACTTCTGAACATGTTTCATAGGTACGAAAAATTTGTTTTAAAGATGAGTGAATGGTCGATTTGATAATAATGCATAATTGAGCATCAATTTTCGACCAACGAACAACCTCATTTTCAGCAAGAGTAGGATGAGTAAGATGATCAACATAACCTTGACTCTTAAGCCATAATTTAATATCTGATGCCCAAGTGTCATAATTGGTTCCATCCAATTTGTCAATGGAAAGATGAACATTGACGTAATTAGTATAAATAGATGAATCCGGCATAATGACGGAAGAAGAAGCCATAGTGGCAGCGGAAGCGGAAGAAGCCATAAAAGATAAGGACAAATCTAGTCACCGGTTAATTGGTGGGAGCAACAAAGATGAAGGCTCCGACAGCGATTCCGGCGGCGGCTCCGGCGAAGGTCCGACGAAGTTCCGGTGAAGTTCCGGCGAAGTTCCGGTGAAGGTCCGACGAAGGTCCGACGAAGGTCCGGTGAAGGTCCGGTGAAGGTCCGGTGAAGGTCCGACGAAGGTCCGACAAAGGTCCGGAGGCGGGTACGGCGAAACAGTGGGGGTGGTGGCTGGAAAATTCCAGTGAATAGTGGATTCACCAATAAAAATTGAACCCAAAACCCTAAACTCTAACCTTATGCTGTAGATACCATATTAAAGGAAAAGAAAGAATAGGGTAAATCCCTTGTGTATATTGAACACATAGGGTTATGTTTATATAGGAAAAAGGAACATATGGGCTAAGCCCATTACATAAATATGAGATATCTAACAATATCTATAATATCTCATAATATCAAATAATATCTAATTATATCTAATAATATCTAACACATATCAAAACACAATTTTAACACATGAAATTGGTTTTCAAATATATCATAAGTGTTTTCAATCAAATAATAGTGAAAAGAACAAGTTGAAAACATTTAGTTAAGTAATACCCTTGTTTTCAATAGTTAAGATACTTTTAAACTATTATTATACAAAACATTCACTTTCTTATAGTTTCCTAGGCTATAAAACCTTAGATTGTAAATGAAAGAAGTATTAAATATATCAAAACACAATTTTAACACATGAAATTGTTTTTCAAAGAGTGTTTCAATCAATTAATAGACCTTAGATTGTAAAAGAAGTATTAAACATATCAAAATACAATTTGAACACATGAAATGGGTTTTTGAAAGATATCATAAGTGTTTGAATCAATTAATAGACCTTAGATTGTAAAAAATATATTAAACATGTGAAAACACAACTTTAACACATGAAATTGTTTTTCAAAGATATTCATAAGTGTTTCAATCAATTAATAGACTAAGATTGTAAAAGAAATATTAAACATATCAAAACACAATTTTAACACATGAAATTGGTTTTCAAAGATATCATAAGTGTTTTCAATCAATTAATAGCGAAAAGAACAAGTTGCAAACATTTAGTTAAGTAATACGCATGTTTTCAATAGTTAAGATACTTTTAAACTATTTTTATACAAAACATTCACTTTCTTATAGTTTCCTAGGTTATAAAACCTTAGATTGTAAATGAAAGAAGTATTAAACATATCAAAACACAATTTTAACACATGAAATTGTTTTTCAAAGAGTGTTTCAATCAATTAATAGACCTTAGATTGTAAAAGAAGTATTAAACATATCAAAATACAATTTGAACACATGAAATGGTTTTTGAAAGGTATCATAAGTGTTTGAATCAATTAATAGACCTTAGATTGTAAAAAATATATTAAACATATGAAAACACAATTTTAACACATGAAATTGTTTTTCAAAGATATTCATAAGTGTTTCAATCAATTAATAGACTAAGATTGTAAAAGAAATATTAAACATATCCAAACACAATTTTAACACATGAAATTTGTTTTCAAAGATATCATAAGTGTTTTCAATCAATTAATAGCGAAAAGAACAAGTTGCAAACATTTAGTTAAGTAATACACATGTTTTCAATAGTTAATATAACTATTTTTATACAAAACATTCACTTTCTTATAGTTTCCTAGGTTATAAAACCTTAGATTGTAAATGAAAGAAGTATTAAACATATCAAAACACAATTTTAACACATGAAATTGTTTTTCAAAGAGTGTTTCAATCAATTAATAGACCTTAGATTGTAAAAGAAGTATTAAACATATCAAAATACAATTTGAACACATGAAATGGTTTTTGAAAGGTATCATAAGTGTTTAAATCAATTAATAGACCTTAGATTGTAAAAAATATATTAAACATATGAAAACACAATTTTAACACATGAAATTGTTTTTATAGATATTCATAAGTGTTTCAATCAATTAATAGACTAAGATTGTAAAAGAAATATTAAACATATCAAAACACAAATTTAACACATGAAATTGGTTTTCAAAGATATTATAAGTGTTTTCAATTAATTAATAGCGAAAAGAACAAGTTGCAAACATTTAGTTAAGTAATACGCATGTTTTCAATAGTTAATATAACTATTTTTATACAAAACATTCACTTTCTTATAGTTTCCTAGGTTATAAAACCTTAGATTGTAAATGAAAGAAGTATTAAACATATCAAAACACAATTTTAACACATGAAATTGTTTTTCAAAGATATCATAAGTGTTTCAATCAATTAATAGACCGTAGATTGTAAAAGAAGTATTAAACATATCAAAATACAATTTGAACACATGATATGGTTTTTCAAAGGTATCATATGTGTTTGAATCAATTAATAGACCTTAAATTGTAAAATATATATTAAATATATGAAAACAGAATTTTAACATATGAAATTGTTTTTCAAATATATTCATAAGTGTTTCAATCAATTAATTGACTAATATTGTAAAATAAATATTAAACATATCAAAACACAATTTTAACACATGAAATTGGTTTTCAAAGATATCATAAGTGTTTTCAATCAATTAATAGCAAAAAGAACAAGTTGAAAACATTTAGTTAAGTAATACCCTTGTTTTCAATAGTTAAGATACTTTTAAACTATTATTATACAAGACATTCACTTTCTTATATTTTCATAGGTTATATAACCTTAGATTGTAAATGAAAGAAGTATTAAACATATCAAAACACAATTTTAACACATGAAATTGTTTTTCAAAGATATCATAAGTGTTTCAATCAATTAATAGACCGTAGATTGTAAAAGAAGTATTAAACATATCAAAATACAATTTGAACACATGATATGGTTTTTCAAAGGTATCATATGTGTTTGAATCAATTAATAGACCTTAAATTGTAAAATATATATTAAATATATGAAAACAGAATTTTAACATATGAAATTGTTTTTCAAATATATTCATAAGTGTTTCAATCAATTAATTGACTAATATTGTAAAATAAATATTAAACATATCAAAACACAATTTTAACACATGAAATTGGTTTTCAAAGATATCATAAGTGTTTTCAATCAATTAATAGCAAAAAGAACAAGTTGCAAAAATTTAGTTAAGTAATACGCTTGTTTTAAATAGTTAAAACTATTATTATACAGAACATTCACTTTCTTATAGTTTGCTAGGTTATAAAACCTTAGATTGTAAATTAAAGATGTATTAAACATATCAAAACACAATTTTAACACATGAAATTGTTTTTCAAAGATATCATAAGTGTTTCAATCAATTAATAGACCTTAGATTGTAAAAGAAGTATTAAACATATCAAAATACAATTTGAACACATGATATGGTTTTTCAAAGGTATCATATGTGTTTGAATCAATTAATAGACCTTAAATTGTAAAATATATATTAAATATATGAAAACAGAATTTTAACATATGAAATTGTTTTTCAAAGATATTCATAAGTGTTTCAATCAATTAATAGACTAATATTGTAAAATAAATATTAAACATATCAAAACACAATTTTAACACATGAAATTGGTTTTCAAAGATATCATAAGTGATGGCAAATTTCATGAAGGACTTCTTGAATCATGTAAGAGATGGTGCGGAAGCAATGGATGTGTGTGTGCAAGATCTTCCTAAGAGTGATGTTGATCTTGAAGGTGCATGGTGTGTATGAATATTGGGAGGTTCGGCCAGCCTAAGGAATGGTGAAGGATGTGAAGTTTAGAGCCTAGAATTCTAGGGAGAAGCAAAGCTTGGCACAAAATGACAGCATAACTTTACTCACAATAAACTTAAAAATACAAGGTGTAGGCTCCTCTTTTTATAGGCTAAAGAGGACCATAATGCAACCCTAATGCTAATCAAAATGAAATGCAAATTTACATCACATGGAGCACATGGCCATGTGGAGAATCCTTCTAGAAAGTGACCAAATCTTTAGCAAATCTAGGTCAAGTCTCATGGAATCAAGTTTATGCTATTTACACCACAACTAATACTAAGCTACCCCTAATGGGCCTTCATGTAGCATAAACAAATATGCATGGATTCGCTTGGCCATGGGCTTAGCAATTTGGTCCTAGACGCTCCTTTCATTGGCCTAGACGCTCTCCACCTTGAGCTAGACGCTCCTCCCTTAGCCCTAGACGCTCTTGGTTTGGCTTTGGATGCTCATGTCTTGGCTTTTGTCTTTCTTGTGAAGTTGTGCTTGGCCCTCTTCCATCAATAAGTGTTTTCAATCAATTAATAGCGAAAAGAACAAGTTGCAAACATTTCGTTAAGTAATACGCTTGTTTTCAATAGTTAAGATACTTTTAAACTATTATTATACAGAACATTCACTTTCTTATATTTTCCTAGGTTATAAAACCTTAGATTGTGAATGAAAGAAGTATTAAACATATCAAAACACAATTTTAACACATGAAATTGTTTTTTAAAGAGTGTTTAAATCAATTAATAGACCTTAGATTTTAAAAGAAGTATTAAACATATCAAAATACAATTTGAACACATGAAATGATTTTTGAAAGGTATCATAAGTGTTTGAATCAATTAATAGACCTTAGATTGTACAAAATATATGAAACATATGAAAACACAATTTTAACACATGAAATATTTTTTCAAAGATATTTATAAGTGTTTCAATCAATTAATAGACTAAGATTGTAAAAGAAATATTAAACATATCAAAACACAATTTTAACACATGAAATTGGTTTTCAAAGATATCATAAGTGTTTTCAATCAATTAATAGTGAAAAGAACAAGTTGCAAACATTTAGTTAAGTAATACGCTTGTTTTCAATAGTTAAAACTATTATTATACAGAACATTCACTTTCTTATAGTTTCCTAGGTTATAAAACCTTAGATTGTAAATGAAAGAAATATTAAACATATCAAAACACAATTTTAACACATGAAATTGTTTTTCAAAGATGTACCGTCCCGTCCCTGGGCGTTGACCAAAGTCAAAATCAAAGTCAAAGTCAAAGTCAAACATATGGTGGGACCCATCCAGGGAGCCCAGGGAGGAAAGTCAACAGGTTGACCGCTTAAGTCGCCGCCAGGATGAGGCGTCGCTAGGTGTAGGCGTCGCCAGGTTATGGCATCGCCAAGATGAGGTGTCGCCAGGTTAGAGCATTGCCAAGATGAGGCGTCACCAGGTTAAGGCATTGACGGTGTCACCTCCCGATACCCACGGGTAGGAACGAACGTGGAGGGGGCGACACCAGGAGAGGCCTCAGTACCTTAGAGCAGTAAGAGACAGGTGGCTTTAAGGCCATAGTTCTAGTACCGGTAGGGGGTAACCTGACTCGTGAAGTACCCACGCCCAGGGGCGAACCATGTGCATGGTATGAGAGGAAGGTAGATACACCCCCAGGGCGAATGACTAGAGGTTGGGGCGCATGAGTTGACGCCCAGAAAGTCACCCCTTACGCTAAATGCACTTCGAGAAAGGAGGACTTACACGATGGATTATCCCTAAGTTGGGTTACGGTGCGGTAAGGCCCTCCACATAGAATAGCGATCAAGTTAGAAGAACACATGGCAGTAAGTACCGAATCATTAGGGTGTACACGTTGCCCTAAAAGTTTTCTAAGATACGTTTTTATTCAGTTTACGTTTTAAACGCTTTAAATGCTTTAAACGTTTTAAATGCGTTGAACGTTTTAAACGCCTTAAATGCGCTTTAAGACGCTTTAAATGCACTTTAAGACGCTTTGAATGCTTGAGACGTTTAAAAGAGGCCTTAGATGTTTGAGACAGGGGATCAGTTTCAGTTTGAGACACCCTAGTTGCTTTCTCGCGAACCCACTGTACGCACAGGCAATTAGGGAGAAAACCAATTACTCAGTTATTCAAACCACCTTCAGAGCATCCATTATCGGTGCTCCGATACGGAGGTGTGTTCTTTGATGTTTCTCGCTAGCTGACTTGATCGTCGGAGTGAAAACAGTCGCGAGGGCGCCCCTTTGTTCACATCTTTTCAGGTACTCACGAAGGCGCAAAACGAAGGTGCCCTAGCTCGCAATCGGAAGACACGCACGAAGACGTCCCTGGTCAACCGGCGGGAACAAAAGATATCATAAGTGTTTCAATCAATTAATAGACCTTAGATTGTAAAAGAAGTATTAAACATATCAAAATACAATTTGAACACATGAAATGGTTTTATAAAGGTATCATAAGTGTTTGTATAAATTAAAAGACCTTAGATTGTAAAAAATATATTAAACATATGAAAACACAATTTTAACACATGAAATTGTTTTTCAAAGATATTTATAAGTGTTTCAATCAGTTAATAGACTAAGTGATGGCATTTCATGAAGTTCTTCTTGAATCAATGTAGAGTAATGGGGCGGAAGCAATGAATGAAAGTGAGCAAGATCCTCCTAAGAGTGGTGTTGATCTTGTAGGTGCATGATAAGTGTGGGTATTGGGTGGTTCGGCCAGCCCAAGGGAAAAGATGAAGGAATTGAAGTTTAGAGCCTAGGATTCTAGGGAGAAGCAAAGTTGAGCACAAATGGGCAGCATAACTTTACTCACAATAAACTTGCAAATACAAAGAGATGGCCTCCCTATTTATAAGCTAGATGGCCGTGATTCTTAAGCTAATACATAATGAAATGTAAACCAAATGAAATGCAAAGCTTAGGCCATGTGCTATGACCGGTCACACCTAGCAATGTTCTAGAATGTTTCCTTCAAATGTGCTTTCTACACTACCCTATCTACTAAGTACCCCTATTGGGCCTTTATGCAACATGTACAAGGCTTTCTCTCTTCCATCCGTGGCTTCATCCACTTGTGCTTGTACATGATTAGCTATTGACCTTGTGAGAGGACCTAGACGGTCTAGTGCCACATCTAGACGCTCCATGGGTAGCCTCCCTTCTTCACGTCCTAGACGCTCATTCCTTGGAGCTAGACGCTCTCCTTGGTCTAGACGCTCTTCATGGTTTGGGCTTTGGCTGCCTTGGCTAGATGTGCTTGGCCCTCATCCATCACTAAGATTGTAAAAGAAATATTAAACATATCAAAACACAATTTTAACACATGAAATTGGTTTTCAAAGATATCATAAGTGTTTTCAATCAATTAATAGCGAAAAGAACAAGTTGCAAACATTTAGTTAAGTAATACGCTTGTTTTCAATAGTTAAGATACTTTTAAACTATTATTATACAAAACATTCACTTCCTTATAGTTTCCTAGGTTATAAAATCTTAGATTGTAAATGAAAGAAGTATTAAACATATCAAAACACAATTTTAACACATGAAATTGTATTTCAAATATATCATAAGTGTTTCAATCAATTAATAGACCTTAGATTCTAAAAGAAGTACTAAACATATGAAAATACAATTTGAACAAATGAAATGGTTTTTGAAAGGTATCATAAGTGTTTGAATCAATTAATAGACCTTAAATTGTAAAAAATATATTAAACATATGAAAACACAATTTTAACACATGAAATTGTTTTTAAAGATATTCATAAGTGTTTCAATCAATTAATACACTAAGATTGTAAAAGAAATATTAAACATATCAAAACACAATTTTAACACATGAAATCTGTTTTCAAAGATATCATAAGTGTTTTCAATCAATTAATAGCGAAACGAACAAGTTGCAAACATTTAGTTAAGTAATACGTTTGTTTTCATTAGTTAAGATACTTTTAAAATATTATTATACAGAACATTCACTTTTGTTATAGTTGCCTAGGTTATAAAACCTTAGATTGTAAATGAAAGAAGTATTAAACATGCCAAAACACAACTTTAACACATGAAATTGTTTTTCAAAGATATCATAAGTGTTTCAATCAATTAATAGACCTTAGATATTAAAAGAAGTATTAAACATATCAAAATACAATTTGAACACATGAAATGGTTTTTCAAAGGTATCATAAGTGTTTGAATCAATTCATAGACCTTCTTAGATTGTAAAAAATATATTAAACATATGAAAACACAATTTTAACACATGAAATTGTTTTTCAAAGATATTCATAAGTATTTCAATCAATTAATACACTAAGATTGTAAAAGAAATATTAAACATATCAAAACACAATTTTAACACATGAAATTGGTTTTAAAAGATATCATAAGTGTTTTCAATCAAGTAATAGCGAAAAGAACAATGTGCAAACATTTAATTAAATAATACGCTTGTTTTCAATAGTTAAAACTATTATTATACAGAACATTCACTTTCTTATAGTTTCGTAGGTTATAAAACCTTTAGCATTTCCTTGCCTCCTCCTGATCTGACTTGATGACTATCACGTTGCCACTGAGGTCAGGCAGCTTCATCTTCATATGGCGTGTGGAGGCTACTGTGTTCAACCGGTTCAACGCCGGCCTGCCCAACAAGATGTTATAAGCGGAGCTGGCGTTCACGACCAAGTACCGGATGCTTTCGGTACGCGAGGCCTCTCCGTCCGTGAACGTAGTCCTCAACTCCAGGTAGCCTCGGACTTCCACCTGGTTGTCCGCAAACCCATACAGGCACCCTGTGTAGGGCCTCAAAAGGTCGGGGGATAACGACAACTTATTGAATGTCGACCAGAACATGACGTCTGCTGAACTTCCCTGGTCGACAAGAACTCTGTGCACCTTTCTCCCAGCTGTGACAACTGAAATGACCACGAGGTCATTGTCGTGCGGCACCACGTCTCGGAGATCCCCTCTCGTGAATACGAGGTCCGACTCCCACGGCTCACCCGAGATTCTTTCTTCGATCGAGTTGACCCCCCTCGCGTATTTCTTTCGCTGGGAGGCGGTGGGTCCTCCGCCGGAAAATCCTCCAGCTATGGTATGGACCTCGCCGAGAACCGGCGTCTCGTGTGCTTGTTCTTCCGCTGGCGGCGGCAAGGTGGCGGTCGTTGTGGGTTCTGCGACATAATCCTTCAAAAACCTGGTTCTCACCAGCTCATCCAGCTAGTAACCCAACGATAGGCAGTTATCAATGTGGTGACCGAAAGCCTCGGGGAACTCACACCAAGAGTCTTTCCGAGGCCCCAACACCTTATCGGACTTTGCCGGTCGCCTCAATCTCTCAGCTATATTAGGCACGGCGATCAGGTCCTTCAATTCCACCACAAAATTGTATCTCGCCGGCCTCGTTCTTTCTCTGGCCGGGCGATCGCCTCCCGCTGGACCCCGGGGCTGGGGCTTTCTGGCCTCGTAGGGGCGTCTCCCATCTGGTTTCTTCCTTCCCGTCGTGGTCTCATTGACCTTGGCGGGTTGAGCTCGCATCGGTCCCCTCGGGCGCGAGGGTACGACGCTGGTGCGCTTCACGCACACCTCTCCCTCAGAAGCGATATGTTCTACCGCCCGACGTCGTAGTTCAGCAAAAGTCCTAGGGCGGTTGCGACTGATGGATTCCCCAAAAGGGCCGGGGCATACGCCTTTCACGAACGCGTACACAATCATAGGTTCCTCTGTCGTACCAACCTTTACTACTTGGGCCCCGAAGCGATTGATGTATTCCTTTAGGGTCTCCCCTTGATACTGTTTCACATCAAACAAATCGTAGGAGACCGGCGGCGGGGCCTTGTTTGCTAGGTATTGTTCCCTGAACAATCGTGACAGTTGTTGGAAAGAGGTGATATGACCGTCCGGGAGGCTGATGAACCAGTCCATAGCCATCCTAGTCAAGGTGCTCATAAAGAGCTTGCACTTGGCAGCGTCAGAGCCGCCTACCAGGACCATCTGTGTTTGAAATGCAGCGAGGTGCGTCTCAGGGTCCTCCATCCTGGTGAAGATCACGTTGGGCCCCGCGAACGTGTTCGGGATCACTGCATCCAGAATCTCCTGCGAGAAGGGAGTGGAAAACTCCCTTGGCGGGGAGTGGTTCTCCATCTCGTCATGTTCACGTTGCCCCCAATTATTTCGCAGACCTCGGCGCAACTCCTCATTTACACGGCGGAGCTCTTCGTTCCTCTCATGCGAGGCTTCGAGATCTGCTTGCATGCGTTCCTGTTCTAGTTTCGACTCCGCCATATCCTCCTGCAGCCCCCGCATTATCTCCAGGACCTGTTGCATGGATAGTTCTGCTGGGGCCGCGCGTGCAGTACCCCGTCTTGTGGTGGCCATTGTCACGGTCTCTTCAAACCTCTTCCAACGTTACTATAACTTGGTAGATCTTCTCAAACATGTGATGGGACTGATGTTTTATATCGGCCCCACGGTGGGCGCCAAATGTTCCGTCCGGTTGACCTGGGACGTCTTCGTGCGCGACCTCGACCGTCTGCTAGGGACTCCTTCCCACTGATCACCTGTGGATTCCTGCAAAGAAGGACAAAAGGGCGCCCTAGCGGTCGTTTGCACTCCGACGCTCAAGTCAGCCAGCAAGAAACACCAAAAACTATGCACCTCCGTATCGGAGCACCGCGTATGGCACTCTGAAGGTGGTAAAAAGGAAACTGTGTCTAGTGTATATTTTCTCGTTCTGGCCAAAATCCTCCCCTAGTCCCTTGTGCAAAACCTCAAGGCTCGAGCAAGCAACCAGAGTGTTTCTGGAAAATTAGCCAAAAGTTCGAACCCCGTTCCCAACATTCTCGGCGCTATTTAAACTACCCAAGCATTTAAAGCGCCTTAAAGCGCTTTTAATCATAAAACGTAACGCACTTAATTAACGCGTCTAATTAGAAAACGTAGCGCATTTAAGACGTTGAAACGCTTGGGAGCCTTTATAGTACCTTAAATGCTCGAAACAGAAACTGTATTAAATGACTTTAATTACCTGGTACCTGACTAAATGGTGTTTCTATTCTGACCTGGCTGTCGTACACGTGGAGGAGCTCACAGCGCCATGACCCCATCTGGGGACGTTTCTACGTGTGAGTCCTCCTGCTTGGGAGTGCTACTGCGCAAGGGGTGACTTTTTGGGTGCCAACTCATGCCCCCAATCATCTAGTCACTCACTTTGAGAGCGTATAATTTTCTTAGAATTAATTTTGGCACCTAAAACACCAACCTAGGTAAACTTAGAGTTTCTAAAAAAACCTCTAAATTTGCCAAGGCCGGTCTAGAAAGCCCATGGAGGGGGTGAGCATAAAAACTAGACACACCCCTCCACATGTGCTCATTTGTGCACCCATGTGCTTCACATTTACATTTCATTTGGCTAGCATTAGGGTTGCATTATGGTCCTCCTTAGCCTATAAAAGGAGGAGCCTACACCTTGTATTTTCAAGTTTATTGTGAGTAAAGTTATGCTGCCATTTTGTGCCAAGCTTTGCTTCTCCTAGAATTCTAGGCTCTAAACTTCATCTCCTTCACCTCTCCTTGGGTTGGCCGATCCTCCCTAGCTTCATACACATCATGCACCTTCAAGATCAACACCACTCTTAGGAGGATCTTGCTCACACACCTTCATAGCTTCCGCACCACTTTTCTTACATGATTCAAGAAGACCTTCATGAAAATGCTATCAAATCTGACTCGCAAAGTGCCCATGTCACCCCAGAGAGGCCCTTGGGATAGATACGACTCATGAGAGGGTCACGCCCAAGGGTGACCAGGTGCAGGGTATGAGAGGAAGGTAGATACGCTCTCAAAGCGAGTGACTAGAGGTTTGGGGGCATGAGTTGGCACCCAAAAAGTCACCCCTTGTGCCAGATGCACTCCAAGGAATGTGGACTCACACGACAAAACACCCCCAAGTTGGGTCACGGTGCTGTGAGGCCCTCCACGTGTAATAATAGCCAAGTCAGAATAGCAACATCCATTTGTCAGGTATAAGGTAATTAAAGCTATTTAAAGGTAATTAAAGTTTACGTTTCGAGCGTTTTAAGGTACTTTAAATGCTTCAGGCGGTTTAAACGTCTTAAAGGCGCTGAACGTTTCATAATTAAATGCGCTTTAAGACGCTTTAAATGCTAGAGGCGTTTAAATAGAACCTTGGATGTTGGAAAGAGGGTTCGAACCTTTGGCAAATTTTCCCAGAATACATTCTAGTTGCTTGCTCGAGTCTTGAGGCTACGCAAAAGGGACTAGAGAAAGGTTGTTTGCCGGAGGGAGAAAATATACACAATACACAGTTCTTTTTAACCACCTTCAGAGCACCATCCACAGTGTTTAGATGCGGAGGTGCAGAGTTTTGGTGTTTCTTGCTAGCTGACTTGAGCGTCGGAGTGCAAATGGCCGCTAGGGCGCCCATTTGTCCTTCTTTGCAGGTGTTCACAGATTTCCAGAGGGAAGGTGTGATGGAGGAGGGCCAAGCACATCCCACCATGAAAGCCAAGACCCAAAGCTAGACCATGATGAGCGCCTAGACTCAAGGAAGGAGCGTCTAGGACGTGAAGAGGGGAGGCTACACATGGAGCGTCTAGGGGGAGACCTAGACCGTCTAGGCCCAATTACAAGATCAATGGCTAAGCACATTCACGCCCAATTGAATGAAGCCACGGATGGAAGAGAGAAAGCCTTGTACATGTTACATGGAGGCCCATTAGGGGTGCTTAGTAATTAGAGTAGTGTAGAAAGCATAATTGAGTGAACATTCTAGAACCTCTTTTGTGTTTGGCCGGTCATGACCATGTGCCATGTGCCTTGTCATTCTTGCATTTCATTTGGCTCTCATTTCATTTACAATTAGCTTAGCTTTTACGGTTTTATAGCCTATAAATAGGAAGGCTATCCCTTGTATTTTCCAAGTTTATTGTGAGTAAAGTTATGCTGCCATTTTGTGCCAAGCTTTGCTTCTCCCTAGAACTCTAGGCTCTAAACTTCACATCCTTCACCTTTCCTTGGGCTGGCCGAACCTCCCTATGTTCATACTTATCATGCACCTTCAAGATCAACACCACTCTTAGGAGGATCTTGCACACACACCTCCATAGCTTCCGCACCATTTTCTTACATGATTCAAGAAGACCTTCATGAAATTTGCCATCATTTGGTATCATGAGCTTGGGTTCTTCAAGATGAGTTGCTTTTGGTCTTTTCATTTCTAGTTCTTCTTTATTTCATGTTGTTCATCTTATTTCCATAATTGTCTTGTTGTTTTTTACATTTTAATTTGTTTTGGTCTGCTTTTTGGAAGATCCAACCGAAGCACTTTTGTTCAATTGATCTTGAACAATTTCTTGTGCAATTTGTGATAGGATTCCATACACCTTTGAGTTGCTGTTTTCTTTTAGGCTTTTGAGTCTTTATTTCTTTCTTATTTGGTTCATATTATGCTTTTGAGTCTTTAATTTCTGAATCCATATATGTTTTGTCAAGTCATGTTCATCCACAATGTCAACAATTCTTAGTAGTCCTTTTATTTGGCTTGATTGTTTCTTGATTTTGGGTATCTTTCATTGCTTTGAATCTGCTGTTCTTTGATCTTTTGGTGCCTTTTTTATTTTAGTTTGAGTTCATATTGTGTTTAGATCCTACACAATTCTATTTCACAAATTCCATTGTGTTTAAATTTTGGTATCTGGCTGTTTTTTGTTTCCAGTTTCCAGAATCCCCTGTTTCACATTTTCTGTGTTGGCTGTTTTGTTCCAGAAAAATATTTTCACTCATAGGAAAATTTTGATTCTCTGGAATATGCAAGTTTGAAGTGTTATAGAAAGGAAAAAAAAAGAATTAGTCCAAAAGAATCAACAGAAAAAAATGATAAATCTTTTAAAATCAGTGTGCAAATCTGAGGCGCTACAGCTGGCGTAACTGAACACCAAAATTGCAAAATTTATTAAAAACAATTGATGCATGCGTTTTGAGTGATTCCAAAGCTAGATTTTAGCTAAGATCTTGAATATCTTGCATATCAAATTTCAGTATCATATCTTAAAAACACAGCTCAGCATAAATTGGGGAAAAACACGTTTCTGGCCCACAACATTTTCCAGTGGTGCTGTTTTTTTATTTGGTCATCTAATTCTAGTGCTATTCTTAGGATTCTTTTGTGTGCCTACCTTTATTTTGGTACCTTTTATTTGCTTGCTTAATATTTCTTGGACCTCTTTCTAGTTGATGTGATTCCAATAGCCACATAGAACAAGATTCTTGACATTTTTAGGAATCACCTTGAGCTGGAAAATATAGAGGCACTTTTCTTAGAGTTGGATCATTGTTCTAAGACAAGAACTCACCAAAAACTAGTACCAAATCCCAAACTCATTTGGATGAACCAAATATTGTCAAATTGAATCAACAAAGGAATGAAAACTGGAATGACCGAACAGAATTAAACAACAATTCATATGAACCGAACAGAATTAAGAACAAAACAGAACAAAGTGCTGGAAAATAGAAAAACCAAAACTGAAAAACTCAAGAACACAAAGCAACATGAACAATTGAAGAAGAAGAAAGGAAGGAGAAGAGAATGCTCATGAAGATGGAAGGAGGATGGATGATCTTGCCACTAGAAGTGTGGAATGCTCCTAGATGAGAGTGATGCCGCCACTTGAGGACTCCATTGATCCATCAAGATAAGACTAGAGAAGAAGGCTCCAAAAGCTCTCCAAAGGTCACTCAAAATTTGAGTAGAGTTTTCTTAGATTAATTCCAATCTGAATTTTACAAAGGAAGCACCTCTATTTATAGCCTAAGGTGCTGAAAAAAAATAGGTGGGAAATTTCAAATAAACTCATTTGAAATTCCCACAAAAAACAAGTCACATGGGAGGTGTGACCTTTTTCTACTATGTCACCTCCCAAAAACTACACCTACACCTATCTACTAATACACCCCCCTCCTAAAGCTCCTAACTAAAGCCTAAAAGATGCTAAAACAAAAGAGGTTTTTAATGTTTCCCTCTAAGCACCTTCAACTAAAGAAATTACAAAAAGAGAAAATAAATGTCCTCTAGCTCCCAAAGCTTTGAACATGCTTCTTGTAATCCTTTGAGGTGGACTTTGACCTCCATGGGCGTCCTCCATTTGTGCCTCCACCTCTTCTTGATCTTGTTGATTGGCCTCCATGTCCTCTTGAGCTTGATCTCCATCACTAGTTGTCATAATCTAACTGCTTTTGGTGGTACTGTTTTATTCAATTAAATTGTTTCTTGCTTTTGTTCTTTGACCTCTAATTTGGTGCTGGAATTTATTTCTCCTTTGGTGCTTAATTGAATGGAAACTTGAGTTGGGTAAGGTCTAGTCTTTTGATAGGTGCTGGAATTGGAGAATTAAAACCTTCATTCTAAGGGGAAACAAAGCGAAGGCCGAAACAAGCTTTCTTGAATACACTACAAACACTTGGAGGGCCAACAAGCAAAGACAACAAGGAAGTGCATTTAGCAAAAAGAGGATCAACAAAGGGAGTTTTCTTAATTTCCTTGCAACTTAATTT
Organism: Phaseolus vulgaris; assembly: GCF_051622355.1. Lineage (NCBI taxonomy): Eukaryota > Viridiplantae > Streptophyta > Magnoliopsida > Fabales > Fabaceae > Phaseolus > Phaseolus vulgaris. The sequence goes on from NC_143499.1 coordinate 6,279,774, forward strand.
GTGTTAATTACCTCTTAATTACGATTTAGACGGTGAGTGTGTCTTCAAGGGCTCAAAGTGTCCAAGAAGCCTCACCTAGGGCCGACTAGTATAGAATTCTTAATTAGCAATTGTTAATTGTTTGTAATTGCCTTTTCTTTTGCTTAGTAGTGATGCTTTGTATGCTTATGATCCGGTCGGTCATCGGTAGTCGATGACGTCAGCAGAAGATGACCACGTGGACCACTCGCAGGGTGACACGTGGACCAGGTGACAGATAGATCAAGGTGAACGTGATCGGTTGTCAGTAACCAAGTGACCACCGACAGATCAGGCGGCAGAGAAGTCAGGGGACAGATCACCCAGAACGGTGATCGGTGTTCAGTAACCAAGTGGCCACCAGCAGGCCAGTTCCCAGATGAACGCCTGGGGCAAAACGCGAGAAGCAATATAGCACTGATCAGTCATCGGGTGCATGGTCATCGGGGTCTCGTGTTACACGCAGTTAAACTGGGACTGAGGTTCCCAGCGAGAGCGTTACGCATTGACCTCGCATGAGCACATCTCAGGGAATCGTGCACGAGAGTGGCCTGAGGGAGCTAGTAAACCGGTCAGTGATTGGTGATTCCCTTAACCCATTACGTGCGTGACATCGTGAAGGGTAAGTCGTTTACGCAGAGAGCAACGCTTGGTGAGTGTGCCTAGACCAGCCACACCTGGCGTTCTCCTGAGAGTATGCGATTTACCCAGATGGAAGAAATATGCTAAGTTACTCCGCAAGGGAATAACTTAGGCGCACAAAGAGAAGCGCTAGAGCCCTTCAAGTAGTGACACGTGTATGGTTAGATGTGAGTTGCATGCCTCCACGTGTCATCATTTGAGAAGGGCGCGGTCCAGATAAAGGTGCACTCCGTACCGCTAAGGGTACAGACAAGCGCAACCAAGCGCAGAGACGCGCAGACACGCACAGACACTCACACTCTACTGATTCTGGAGGTACGTTGTCGCAGAAAAGCATAACAGGGTTCTGGCACATGCCAGAGAGGCATAACAGAATTCTGTTAGGCCCAGATGCAAAGAGAGGCATAAAAGAGAATCAGGGTGAGATTCAGAGGAGATAGAAAAAAAAGAGGGCAAGAGTTTTCACACACACGACTAGTTTTTCTCATTGGTGGTTCTGTGACCTAACTTGATCGTCGGAGTGCAAACGGCCGCTGGAGGCGCCGTCTGTGTGTTTTGTAGGTCGCGTTTGGAGATCCTAGAGAAGGTTCTGAGGGTGATTTTGCAGATAGCACAGTCGCGTAGACGGGGCAGAGAGAGCTACGAAGCGATTCCTCCACGCTCGAGTTGTCGGCAGGATCATTTGGCGCCCACCGTGGGGCCCGAGTGAATCGTGGTCCCATATACACCACAATTTTTGAAGCTTACCAAGGTTTTGCCAAGTTCTTTGCTGGGAAAGATGCCAAGAAACAGACAACCATCACCTGCGCCATCTGCTGATGAAGGAGCTGTGACAATGGCGCAGGTCCTGGAGATGGTGCGCACGCTGCAGGACAACGCCGCAGCGTCGAGAGTTGAACAAGAGAGGATGCAGACGGAGTTGGCTGCGTCGCAAAGTAGGAACGACGAGCTGAATCGCGTCAACGAAGAGCTAAGGAGGACGTTGCAGGCACAGAAAGAACGCGCGGTTGAAGAGAGGGTGTCGAGGCCACCGTCGCCTCCAAGAGCGTTCCCCATGCCATTCTCCCCTGAAGTCATGGGAACCATGGTGCCTCCCAACCTGGTGGGAGTGAAGGCGTCGTTCACAGGGGTAGAAGATCCGGAGGCGCATCTGACGGCGTTCCACACCCAGATGATGTTGTTTGGGGGCTCAGACGCTGTGTACTGCAAATTGTTCATGAGCACACTAAGCGGAATCGCCATGGAGTGGTTCGTGAGCCTACCAGAAGGACATATCACTTCCTTCCCTCAGTTTTCAAAGCTTTTCACTGAGCAGTACATCGTTAACAAAGCACCTGCAGTGGTGTCATACGATTTGTTCGATGTACGACAGTACCAAGGCGAGTCGCTAAAGGACTACCTCAACCGCTTTGGAGCACAAGTGGTTAGACTGCCCAGCAAGGATGAGGATATGCTGGTGCACACGTTTAAGAAGGGAGTGCTGCCTGGTCCTTTCAGTGAGTCCCTCATCAGGAGCCATCCCAGCACCTTTGCAGAGATCCGACGACGCGCGGTGGCGCACATAGTGGCAGAAACAGAGGTTTATGAGAAAAGAGGAAGTGCTGCACCACCAAGACCGCGTGGAGGGCAAGGGAAGCCGTAGCAGCAAGCAAGGGTGGATGAGGCCAAGGAGGGGAAGAAGGTGCAGGGAAAACCTCGTCCCTATGCACCAAGCAAGGACCAGGGCAGGGGGCGTGCAAGGGAGAATAATGCACCCCCAAGATACAATTTCATGGTGGGATTGGCGGACTACGAGTACCGGAAAAGACAGATAAGGTACTTGGAAGGAAGATGATGGAAGAGAGCCAAGCACATCTAGCCATGGGAACCAAAGTCCAAACCATGGAGAGCGTCTAGACCAAGAAGAGCGTCTAGCTACAAGGAAGGAGCGTCTACCCATGGAGCGTCTAGATGTGGAACTAGACCGTCTAGGTCCTCTCACAAGGTCAATGGCCAAGCATGTTCAAGCCCAAGTGAATGAAGCCACGGATGGAAGAGAGAAGGCTTTGTACATGTTGCATAAAGGCCCATTAGGGGTACTTAGTAATTAGAGTAGTGTAGAAAGCATATTTGAGTGAAACTTTCTAGAAGCTTTCTAGGTGTGACCGGTCATGGCACATGGCTAATGATTTGCATTTCATTTGGTTTCCATTTCATTAGCTATTAGCTTAGTTTCTACGTCCAAATAGCCTATAAATAGGGAGGCTATCTCATGTATTTTTCAAGTTTATTGTGAGTAAAGTTATGCTGCCATTTTGTGCTCAACTTTGCTTCTCCCTAGAATCCTAGGCTCTAAACTTCAATTCCTTCATCTTTTCCCTTGGGCTGGCCGAACCACCCAATAACCACACATAGCATGCACCTACAAGATCAACACCACTCTTAGGAGGATCTTGCTCACCTTCATTCATTGCTTCCGCCCCATTACTCTACATTGATTCAAGAAGAACTTCATGAAAATGCCATCATTTGGTATCATGAGCTTTGGTTCTTCAAGATGAGTAGCTCTTGGTCTTTTCAATTTTAGTTCTTCTTTATTTCATATTGTCATTTAATTTCCATACTTGTCTTGCTGTTTTTTACATTTTAATTTGTTCTTGGTGTGCTTTGTGGAAGATCCAACCGAAGCACTCTTGTTCAATTGATCTTGAACAAGTTCTTGTGCAATTTGTGATAGGATTCCATACACCTTTGAGTTGCTATTTTCTTTTAGGCTTTTGAGTCTTTATTGCTTTCATTATTTGGTTCATATTATGCTTTGAGTCTTTAATTTTCTGAATCTATACATGTTTTGTCAAGTCATGTTCATCCATATTGTCAACAATTCATAGTAGTCCTTTTTATTTGGCTTGATTGTTTCTTGATTTTGGGTCTCTTTATTTGCTTGAATCTGCTGTTCTTTGCTCCTTTGGTGCCTTTTTAATTTTAGTTTGAGTTCATATTGTGTTTAGATCCTACACAATTCTATTTCACAAATTTCCATTGTGTCTAAACTTTGGTATCTTGCTGTTTTTGTTTCCAGTTTTCAGATTCCCCTGTTTTCACCTTCTCTGTTTAGGCTGTTTTGATCCAGAAAAATATTTCCACTCATAGGAAAATTTTGATTCTCTGGAAAATGCAAGTTTAAAGTGTTATAGAAAGGACAAAAAAAGAATTAGGTCAAAAGAAGCAACAGAAAAAAAATGATAAATCTTTTAAAATCAGAGTGCAAATCTGAGGCGCTCCAGCTGGCCTAACTGAACACCAAAATTGCAAAATTTATTAAAAAAAAAATGGTGCATGCGTTTTGAGTGATTCCAAAGCCAGATTTTAGATAAGATCCTGAATATCTTGCATATCAAATTTCAGAGTCAATTTTGAAAAATACAGCTCAGCATAAATCGGGGAACAAACACGTTTCTGGCCCACAACATTTTCCAGTGGTGCTGTTTTTTTTATTTGGTCATCTAATCTAGTGTTTTTCTTTAGGAATTCTTTTGTGTGCCAACCTTTAATTGAGTACCTTTATTTGTTTGCTTTAATTACTTGACTCTCTTTCTAGTTGTCATAGTCTAAATCCTTTTGGTGGTACTGTTTTATTCAATTAAATTTGTTTCTTGCTTTTGTTCTTTGACCTCTAATTTGGGTGCTGGAATTTATTCTTCTTTGGTGCTTATGTGAATGGGAACTTGATTTGGTTAAGGTTTAGCCCTTTGCTAGGTGCTGGAAATTGGAGAATTAAAGACCATCATTCTAAGGAGAAGACAAGGCCAAAGCCGAAACAAGCATTCTTGAAAAACACTACAAACACTTTGAAGATCACAAGCAAAGACAACAAGGAAGTGCACTAACCAAAAAGAGGTTCAACAAAGGGAGTTCTCTTATTTCCTTTGCAACTTGGTTTATTGTTAATTACCTTTTTAATTACGTTTTAGACGGTGAGTGTGTCTTCAAGGGCTCAAAGTGTCCAAGAAGCCTCACCTAGGGCCGAATAGTATAGCATTCTTGATTAGTAATTGTTACTTGTTTGTAATTGCTTTTCTTTTGCTTTCATAGCTACGCTTTGCATGGTTAGTTTTGTTTAAATTTGTGTTAAACCGACTAGTTTTGTTGCATAGATAGCTTACATTGTTTTCTTGCATTTATTTCTCAACTTATTTGTGTTCTAAGTGTTTCACTAAGAGAAAGTCTTGTGTGAAGATATTGGAGGATAGTTTTTGGCAAGGAAAAGGCTTGGTACTTAAGTAGTCCTTTGTGACTCACCTCCCTTACCTGGAAAACTACCTTCTTTAACTTTCCTAAACTTTCTCAAAGTAAAACACCTATATACACAAAGTTTTAGCCATGTCTTCTTCTTCTCACTCTCCAAAGTCTATTGAAAGTGAAGTAAAATCTTTGAAAACTCTTTTAAAAGAAGTATCCCAAGCGGTACAATTAATTTCTTTTAGACAATTGGAGAATGAGAACAAAATCAATGAGTTGGCTAAAGCTCAAGAAGAGAAATCACAAAAAACACAAAAATAAAAAAAAACGCTTACTCATGCATCTCAAAGTATTGAGTCTCTAGGGGAGGGAAGCCGTAGAATCAATGATTATTACCAACCACCCCCTAGAAGAACTAGGCAAAGGGAACAAGAGGTGCCAAGGGAAACTAGAGTAGACCTACCTCATTTTCATGGTAAGGAAAATGTAGAAATATATCTAGATTGGGAGATGAAGGTAGAGCAACTCTTTGCTTGCCATAGGGTAAGTGAGGAACGTAAGGTACCCTTAGCCACCCTTAGTTTCCGAGGGAACGCCATGTATTGGTGGACCTCTCTCGAAAGAGAAAGACGTCTTCATAGGGAACCTTCCATTACATATTGGAATGACCTTAGGGGAGCCCTAAGACGTCGACATATACTTTCCTACTACATAGAGAGTTGATGGACAAGCTTCAAAGACTCCAACAAAAGAACATGAGTGTGGAAGAGTATAGGCAAAAAATGGAGCTCTACATGATGAGAGCATCCATTAGAGAAGAGGAGGAAACCACAATAGCTAGGTTCCTTAGTGGCCTATCACTTGAGATAAGAGATAGAGTAGAGCTCTTACCTTATCAAGACTTGAATAATTTGGTTCAACTTTGCATTAAAGTTGAGCAACAAAACTTGCGCAAAACATCAAGTCAAAAGGTGAGCCCCTATTCTAGCTTTTATCCCAAGAAAGAGTTTAGAAGGGAGGGTAGTACATCCAAGGAAAAACCAAAAGAGCCTACCAAACCCTTCACCAAAGAAACCTCAACCCCACCCATCCGAGCTAGAGATGTTAAGTGTTTCAAGTGCTATGGTAGGGGGCATGTGTAAGCACAATGTCCAAACCAAAGGACTTTGTTTCTTAAAGGTGTAGATGAGTACACTAGTGGCGAGGATGAGCCTAGTGAGAGAGAGGAAGGGGGAGAGGATGAGAGGGTAGCTCCATTAGAGGGAGAATTGCTTATGATTAGGAGAACCCTCAACAATCACCCTAGCACATCCATTGAAACACAAAGAGAGAACATATTTCATACAAGATGCAATGTTTTAGAAAACATATGGTCTCTCATTGTGGATAGTGGATCTATTTGTAATTGTTGTAGTGCTAGGATGGTTGAAAAGCTTAAGCTAGAAGTGGTTCCTCACCCAAAACCTTACAAACTTCAATGGCTTAATGAAAATGGGGAACTACATGTAGACAAGCAAGTGGAAATCAAGTTTTCCATAGGGAACTACAAGGACAAAGTTTTATGTGATGTAGTGCCTATGGAAGCTTGTCATATTTTATTGGGGAGACCATGGCAATTTGATAAGAAAACCTTGCATGATGGTCTCACTAACGAAATTTCCTTCACCCACAAGTATAATTAGTTTGTACTTAGTCCTTTACCACATTCTCAAGTGGTAAAAGGCCAAATACAAATGAAGCAAAAGAGGGATGAGGAAAACAAAAAAAAAAAAGAGCGCTAGAAAAAGAGAAAATCCTTAGGGATAGGAAGGCGTGGGAGAAGAGTGTTCCTTCCCACAAGGTTGGTCAACAAGAAAAGCCTCTTGAAAACGTTTTTGAAAATTTGCTTCTTGTTGAACAACCAAGCCTTATCTTTTGTAAAGGAGCACTTACATGCACTGCCACAAGTAGTGAACTTATGAATTTACCTCCTCAAATCGAAAATCTTTTGAGTGAATTTGAAGATCTATTCTCACATGAGGGGCCCATTGGGCTTCCTCCTCTAAGGGGGATAGAACATCAAATTGACTTTATCCCGGGGGCAAGCCTACCAAATAGGCCTGCTTATAGAACCAATCCCGAGGAAGCCAAGGAGATAGAATCACAAGTTCAAGACTTGTTGGAGAAGGGTTGGGTTCAAAAGAGCCTAAGCCCTTGTGCTGTACCTGTCTTGTTGGTGCCAAAAAAAGATGGAAAATGGCGCATGTGTTGTGATTGTCGAGCAATCAACAACATCACCATCAAGTATAGGCATCCAATTCCAAGGCTTGATGATATGCTTGATGAATTGCATGGGTCAACTCTATTCTCCAAAATTGACCTTAAAAGTGGATATCACCAAATTCGAATCAAGGAGGGTGATGAGTGGAAAACCGCTTTTAAGACCAAATTTGGATTATACGAGTGGTTGGTGATGCCCTTTGGGCTTACTAATGCCCCAAGTACATTCATGAGGCTTATGAATCACACCTTGAGGGATTGTATAGGTAAATATGTAGTAGTTTACTTTGATGATATCTTAGTATATAGTAAAACCCTAGAAGACCATCTAAGTCACCTTAGGGAAGTTCTTCTAGTTCTTAGGAAAAATAGTCTTTTTGCAAATAGGGATAAGTGTACCTTTTGTGTAGATAGTGTAGTCTTCTTAGGCTTCATAGTAAACAATAAGGGGGTGCATGTAGATCCCGAGAAAATCAAAGCCATCCGCGAGTGGCCAACTCCACAAAATGTAAGTGATGTAAGAAGTTTTCATGGGTTAGCTAGCTTCTATAGAAGGTTTGTGCCTAATTTTTCTAGCCCAGCCTCTCCTTTGAATGAACTTGTTAAAAAAGATGTTGCATTTTGTTGGAATGAAAAGCATGAGCAAGCCTTTCAAAGGCTAAAAGCTCAACTCACCAATGCACCCATCCAATCTCTCCCAAATTTTTCCAAAACTTTTTAGATAGAGTGTGATGCATCGGGGGTAGGCATAGGTGCGGTTTTGTTGCAAGGTGGACACCCCATTGCTTATTTTAGTGAAAAACTCCATGGTGCCACCCTCAACTACCCCACCTATGACAAAGAGCTCTATGCTCTTGTGCGAGCCCTAAAGACTTGGGAACACTACCTTGTGTCCAAAGAATTTGTCATCCATAGTGATCACGAGTCTTTAAAATATTTAAAGGGCCAACACAAGCTCAACAAGTGACATGCTAAATGGATGGAATTTCTTGAACAATTTCCTTATGTAATCAAATACAAGAAAGGAAGCACCAATATAGTGGCCGATGCTCTTTCAAGACGGCATACACTCTTTTCAAAATTAGGTGCCCAAATTCTTGGATTTGACCACATAAGAGAGCTTTACCAAGAAGATCAAGAACTCTCATCCATCTATGCCCAATGTCTACATAGAGCGCAAGGAGGTTACTATGTGTCCGAGGGATATCTTTTTAAAGAGGGAAAACTTTGCATTCCCCAAGGAACACATAGGAAACTCCTTGTCAAAGAATCACATGAGGGGGGACTCATGGGCCATTTTGGAGTTGATAAAACTCTAGATCTTTTAAAAGCAAAATTTTGTTGGCCACACATGAGGAAAGATGTCCAACGACATTGTTCTAGATGCGTCTCATGTTTAAAAGCAAAGTCTAGAACAATGCCGCATGGACTCTACACCCCTTTGCCGATTGCAAATGCTCCTTGGGAAGACATTAACATGGATTTCATTTTAGGACTTCCTAGGACTGCAAGAGGCCATGACTCTATCTTTGTGGTAGTGGACCGTTTTAGCAAAATGTCCCATTTTATTCCATGCCACAAAGTAGATGATGCTCAAAATATTTCTAAAATCTTCTTTAGAGAAGTGGTGAGACTCCATGGTCTCCCTAGAAGTAGAGTGTCCGATAGAGATCCCAAGTTTATAAGCCACTTTTGGAAAACTCTTTGGGGTAAACTTGGAACAAGACTACAATTTTCAACATCTTGTCATCCTCAAACGGATGGCCAAACCGAAGTAGTCAATAGATCTCTTGGAACTATGCTTAGGGCTATCATGAAGGGCAGCCACAAATCTTGGGATGAGTACCTTCCCCATATTGAATTTGCTTAGAATAGAGTAGTTCACAAGACTACTAATGCTTCTCCTTTTGAAGTAGTATATGGCTTTAATCCTCTCACACCTATGGATTTGATACCCCTTCCTAATCCACAAGATTTTGTGCATAAGGAAGGCGTAATCAAAGCTGATTTTGTAAAGAAAATGCATGAGAAGATTAAACTCCAAATACAACAACAAAATGAGAAGTACACAAAATACAACAATAAAGGGAAGAGAGAAATAATTTTTGAGGAAGGAGACTTAGTTTGGCTTCATCTTCGCAAAGATAGATTTCCAACTCAAAGGAAGTCCAAACTAAGTCCCCGAGGTGATGGACCCTTTCAAGTCCTCAAGCGAGTCAACAACAATGCATATAAATTGGACCTACCACTTGAATATGGAGTACATGACACTTTTAATGTAATTGATCTTTCTCCATTTGTAGGTACCAATGACGATGACGAGCTGGATTTGAGGACAAATCCTTTCCAAGGGGGAGGGGATGATGGAAGAGAGCCAAGCACATCTAGCCATGGGAACCAAAGTCCAAACCATGGAGAGCGTCTAGACCAAGAAGAGCGTCTAGCTACAAGGAAGGAGCGTCTACCCATGGAGCGTCTAGATGTGGAACTAGACCGTCTAGGTCCTCTCACAAGGTCAATGGCCAAGCATGTTCAAGCCCAAGTGAATGAAGCCACGGATGGAAGAGAGAAGGCTTTGTACATGTTGCATAAAGGCCCATTAGGGGTACTTAGTAATTAGAGTAGTGTAGAAAGCATATTTGAGTGAAACTTTCTAGAAGCTTTCTAGGTGTGACCGGTCATGGCACATGGCTAATGATTTGCATTTCATTTGGTTTCCATTTCATTAGCTATTAGCTTAGTTTCTACGTCCAAATAGCCTATAAATAGGGAGGCTATCTCATGTATTTTTCAAGTTTATTGTGAGTAAAGTTATGCTGCCATTTTGTGCTCAACTTTGCTTCTCCCTAGAATCCTAGGCTCTAAACTTCAATTCCTTCATCTTTTCCCTTGGGCTGGCCGAACCACCCAATAACCACACATAGCATGCACCTACAAGATCAATACCACTCTTAGGAGGATCTTGCTCACCTTCATTCATTGCTTCCGCCCCATTACTCTACATTGATTCAAGAAGAACTTCATGAAAATGCCATCAGAAGAAGAATGAGTGGTGTGAGTTTCACCAGGCCTTTGGCCACACACTCCACTCATGTTTGGCGTTGGGACACCAACTGGCAGAGTTGGTGATATCCGGATTCCTGGCAGATTACCTACGCGAGCCGCAGGGTGATCGCGCGTCGGGATCCCAGGCTGGAGAACAGCAGCATGAAATCCCTGTGCACGGGGAAGTGCAAACAATCGCGGGAGGCTTCTCTGGTGGAGGATGCACCGCGTCACAGAGAAGGAGGTACGCTCAATCGGTTATGGCGGTAGACTCGGTAGACGAGAGCCATTTCCCTGAAGTAGATATTGTCTTCAGGAAAGCTGACCTACGGGACATTGTCCCGCACGATAACGACCCTGTGGTCATTTCCCTCATCACGGCAGGAAGACGAGTGCACAGAGTGCTCGTAGATCAAGGAAGCTCGACAGACGTCATGTTCTGGCCGACGTTTAACAAATTGCAGTTGTCCCCTGATCAACTGAGGCCGTATACCGGGTGTCTTTACAGCTTTGCAGGGGATCAGGTAGAAGTGCGGGGGTACATTGAGCTGAGGACAACGTTCACTGATGGAACGACAGCCCGCACCGAAAGGATAAAATACTTGGTGGTGAACGCCCCTTCTGCGTACAACATTTTGTTGGGGAGGCCAACACTCAATAGGTTGGGCGCAATACCATCAACGAGGCACATGAAGCTGAAGCTGCCGTCGATGGAGGGGACCGTAATAACCATCAAGTCGGATCAGGCCGAAGCTAGACGTTGTTATGAGAACAGCCTCAAGCAGAAGAGAAGCGTATGTCACGTCACCACAACACCACCACCCGGTGTGCGCGAAGAGCGATTGGTGGTTAGGGGAACGCATGGAGCTCGGAGGGTGCAGAACGCTACGATGGGGGGCTCCCAAGTAGCTCAGGTTGAAGAAGAAGAGGTGGGCGCGATCGCTCCTCGCGAATCAGGGATCGCGAGGGCGGTCATCGCCAGTGAGAGAATGCCCCACCCAGCTGAAGTGATGGAGGAGGGCCCAAGCTCACCACACGATGAAAGCCAAGCCTCCAAGACTAGACGGTCTAGCCTATGATGAGGAGCGTCTAGACTCAAAAAGGAGCGTCTAGCCCATGAAGAGGAGCGTCTAGGCCATGATGAGGAGCGGCTACATAAGGAGCGTCTAAGCCATGATGAGGATTCCTTCTAGACCGTCTAGCTTCACATACACATGGGTCAAAGCTACGGTTTTGGGAAGAGAAGACCTTTGTAATTGTTACATAAAGGCCCATTAGGGGTGCTTAGTAATTAGAGTGGTGTAGAAAGCATATTTGTGTGAACATTCTAGAAAGACCATGGAGGGGGTGAGCATAAAAACTAGACACACCCCTCCCCATGTGCTCATTTGTGCACCCATGTGCCATGTGCACCCATGTGCTTCACATTTACATTTCATTTGGCTAGCATTAGGGTTGCATTATGGTCCTCCTTAGCCTATAAAAGGAGGAGCCTACACCTTGTATTTTCAAGTTTATTGTGAGTAAAGTTATGCTGCCCATTTGTGCTCAACTTTGCTTCTCCCTAGAATCCTAGGCTCTAAACTTCAATTCCTTCATCTTTTCCCTTGAGCTGGCCGAACCACTCAATACCCATACTTATCATGCACCTACAAGATCAACACCACTCTTAGGAGGATCTTGTTCACTCTCATTCATTGCTTCCGCCCCATACTCTACATTGATTCAATAAGAACTTCATGAAAATGCCATCATTTGGTATCATGAGCTTTGGTTCTTCAAGATGAGTAGCTCCTTGTCTTTTCAATTTTAGTTCTTCTTTATTTCATATTGTCATTTACTTTCCTTACTTGTCTTGCTGTTTTTTACATTTTAATTTGTTCTTGGTGTGCTTTGTGGAAGATCCAACCGAAGCACTCTTGTTCATTTGATCTTGAACAAGTTCTTGTGCAATTTGTGATAGGATTCCATACACCTTTGTGTTGCTATTTTCTTTTAGGCTTTGAGTCTTTATTGCTTTCATTATTTTGGTTCATATTATGCTTTGAGTCTTTAATTTTCTGAATCTATACATGTTTTGTCAAGTCATGTTCATCCATATTGTCAACAATTCATAGTAGTCCTTTTATTTGGCTTAATTGTTTCTTGATTTTGGGTCTCTTTATTTGCTTGAATCTGCTGTTCTTTGCTCCTTTGGTGCCTTTTTAATTTTTAGTTTGAGTTCATATTGTGTTTAGATCATACACAATTCTATTTCACAAATTTCCATTGTGTCTAAACTTTGGTATCTTGCTGTTTTTGTTTCCAGTTTTCATATTCCCCTGTTTTCACCTTCTCTGTTTTGGCTGTTTTAACCCAGAAAAATATTTCCACCCATAGGAAAATTTTGATTCTCTGGAAAATGAAAGTTTAAAGTGTTATAGAAAGGACAAAAAAAGAATTAGGTCCAAAGAAGCAACAGAAAAAAAATGATAAATCTTTTAAGATCAGAGTGCAAATCTGAAGCGCTCCAGCTGGCATAACCGAACACCAATTTTGCAAAATTTATTAAAAACAAATGGTGCATCCGTTTTGAGTGATTCCAAAGCCAGATTTTAGATAAGATCCTGAATATCTTGCATAACAAATTTCAGAGCCAAATTCTAAAAATACAGCTCAGCATAAATCGGGGAACAAACACGTTTTCTGGCCCACAACATTTTCCAGTGGTGCTGTTTTTTTTATTTGGTCATCTAATCTAGTGCTTTTCTTTAGGAATTCTTTTGTGTGCCAACCTTTAATTGAGTACCTTTATTTGTTTGCTATACTTAATTGACTCTCTTTCTAGTTGTCATAATCTAAATCCTTTTGGTGGTACTGTTTTATTCAATTAAATTTGTTTCTTGCTTTTGTTCTTTGACCTCTAATTTGGGTGCTGGAATTTATTCTTCTTTGGTGCTTATGTGAATGGGAACTTGATTTGGTTAAGGTTTAGCCCTTTGCTAGGTGCTGGAAATTGGAGAATTAAAGACCATCATTCTAAGGAGAAGACAAGGCCAAAGCCGAAACAAGCATTCTTGAAAAACACTACAAACACTTGGAAGATCAACAAGCAAAGACAACAAGGGAGCCTACACCTTGTATTTTCAAGTTTATTGTGAGTAAAGTTATGCTGCCCATTTGTGCTCAACTTTGCTTCTCCCTAGAATCCTAGGCTCTAAACTTCAATTCCTTCATCTTTTCCCTTGAGCTGGCCGAACCACTCAATACCCATACTTATCATGCACCTACAAGATCAACACCACTCTTAGGAGGATCTTGTTCACTCTCATTCATTGCTTCCGCCCCATACTCTACATTGATTCAATAAGAACTTCATGAAAATGCCATCATGAAGGATGGGTTGAAGTGGACATAAGGGGGAAAAAGTTCAAGTTGGGAGGATCCCTCGTTGAAGAAGAGCGAAAGCTGATTGTCGGTGTTATCGAGAAGCACATGGGTGCCTTTGCATGGTCAGCGTCCGACATGCCAGTAATCGACCCCGACTTCCTTTGCCATCGTCTGTCGATGGATCCTAAGGTTCGACCTGTGCGATAGAGGCGAAGGAAATTCAACGAGGAAAAGAGGAAGGTGATCCACGACGAAGCGTAGAAGCTCCTTGCTGCAGGGCACATCGGGGAGATCCAGTACCCAGAGTGGCTAGCGAACGTGGTGCTGGTGCAAAAGTCAAATGGCAAGTGGAGGATGTGTGTGGACTTCACTGACCTCAACAAGGCATGCCCCAAAGACTCTTACCCCTTACCCAGTATAGATGCTCTAGTGGATAGCGCGTCAGAGGGGAAGCTACTCAGCTTCCTGGATGCGTTCTCAGGATACAACCAGATCAAAATGCACCCGATGGATGAATGCAAGACCGCGTTCATGACTGAACGGTCTTGCTATTGCTACAAGGTCATGCCATTCGGACTAAAGAACGCAGGGGCTACCTACCAGCGACTCATGGATAGGGTGCTCTCGCCCATGCTGGGAAGGAACGTACATGCATATGTAGATGACATGGTGGTCACGTCCCAAGAGAAGAAGCACCATGCAGCCGATCTGGAGGAACTATTCACCACCATCGCCAAGTACAGGCTGAAGCTCAACCCTGAGAAGTGTATTTTTGGCGTGGAGGCTGGGAAGTTCTTGGGTTTCCTCTTAACAGAGCGGGGAATCGAAGCTAACCCAGAGAAGTGCGCAGCGATCGTGGCAATGAGGAGCCTGACGACGGTGAAGGAGGTGCAGCAACTCACCGGTCGCTTGGCAGCCTTATCCCGGTTTATGTCTGCTGGAGGGGAGAAAGGTCATCCGTACTTCCAGTGTCTTAAATGCAACAGCAGATTCCTTTGGACACGGGAGTGCGAGGAGGCCTTCATCAAGCTGAAGGAGTATCTGGAAAGCCCACCAGTCTTGTGTAAACCACAGGTAGGCATCCCTCTTCGTCTATACTTCGCTGTGACGGAGAGAGCAGTCAGCTCAGTCCTGGTGCAAGAGCAAGATCAAGCCCAGAGGCCTGTGTACTTCGTGAGTAAGGTGCTGCAAGGCCCTGAAACAAGGTACCGGGCCCTCGAGAAGGCTGCCCTGGCGGTGGTATTTTCAGCAAGAAGACTCAGGCATTACTTCCACAGCTTCACAGTGGTGGTAATGACGGATCTGCCCATCCAAAATGTGCTGAAGAAACCTGATGTAGCGGGAAGGATGGTCAAGTGGGCGGTGGAATTGTCAGAGTTTGACATTCAGTACGAGCCCCGAGGACCGATCAAGGGGCTGGTGTTCGCGGACTTTGTGGTCGAGCTGTCGTCGGTCGTGACACCTGCAGAAGGTTTAGATTTCCGATGGGTGTTATCGGTGGACGGCTCCTCTAATCAGCAGGGGAGCGGCGCAGGAGTCATTTTGGAAGGCCCAAACGGAGTACTGATCGAGCAGTCCCTCCGCTTTGCCTTCAAGGCTAGCAACAATCAGGCGGAGTATGAAGCCCTGATCGCAGGAATGCTGCTAGCAAGAGAAATGGGAGCAAGAAACCTGGTGGCTAAAAGCGACTCTTTGCTAGTCACCGGGCAGGTTACAGGGGAGTTCCAGGCAAAAGATCCCCAGATGGCAGCCTACCTGGAATATGTACAGCTCCTGAAGACGTCCTTCACCGAGTTTGAATTGGTGCACGTGCCAAGAGAGCAAAATGCCAGAGCAGACCTGCTTGCAAAGCTGGCCAGCTCAGGCAAGGGGGGGAAGCAGAGGACCGTCATTCAGGAGACCTTGAAGGTACCACGAGCGTTCGTGTCAGGAAACCAGGTACTTACTGTGTACAAATCAATGGAGCGCCTGACGATCGATCATCGGTCGTTGACTCAAGAAACGTTGAAGGCGCCGAGGGTGAGAGCGCGACCGTCGAAGATCGATGAGTCGATGGAGGTCTGCGCGGTGAAGGAACTCGACACGTGGATAACACCGTACCAGTTGTACTTAAAAGATGGTGTACTCCCACTTGACGTGGCAGAGGCAAAAAGGATCAAGAGGAGCTCGAGTAAGTTTACTCTAATTGATGGGAACCTCTTTAGATTTGGATTTTCTCACCCTGTGCAGATCTGCATGCACGGCGAGCAATGCACCAGACTCATGTCTGAGCTGCACGAGGGGGTGTGGGGAAGCCATGTAGGTGGTCGCGCTTTGGCAAGTAGGATACTCCGCGGGGTACTACTGGCCAAAGCTGAAGGAAGACTGCGTGAGGTTTGCTCAACGTTGCAAACAGTGTCAACTTCACGCAGTCTGGCACAAGGCACCTCCTGAGGAGTTGAGGTCCATCCATAGCCCGTGGCCATTTCACACATGGGGGATCGACATCCTAGGACCTTTCCCCCTGGCGATAAGGCAAATGAAGTTTCTCATCGTGGCCATCGAGTACTTCACCAAGTGGGTGGAGGCAGAACCAGTCGCACACATCACCGCACAGAAAGTCGAGCACTTTGTCTGGAAGAACATCGTCTGTCACTTCGGAATACCCAAGAGGTTAGTCTCCGACAACGGCACCCAGTTCACGAGTCATCAGCTGAGGAAGATGTGTGAGGAGTTAAAGATACAGCAGGTTTTCGCCTCAGTGGAACACCCACAAACCAATGGGCAGGTGGAGTCGGCCAACCGAGTATTGCTCAGGGGGCTGAAGCGAAGACTAGACAAGGCTAAAGGAAGCTGGGCAGAGGAGGTCCCCAGAATCGTATGGTCTTACCATACCACCCCACAGTCCAGCACCCATGAGACACCCTTCAGCATTGTCTACGGGACAGACGCCATGATTCCCGTGGAGATACAGGAGAGCTCCCCCAGATTCTTGAATTTCATTGCTGAAGAGTCCAATGAAGAGCGAAAGGTGAATCTCGACCTACTGGACGAAGTGCGAGAAGAAGCCAGAGTCAGTGCTGAAGCCGTAAAGAGAAGAGTAGAACGGAGGCACAACTTTAAGGTGAGGCTCAGGCGCTTCCAGGAAGGTGATCTGGTGATGAGAAAGGCACATCAGAATGAGATGGAGAACAAGTTGTCTCCAAAGTGGACAGGCCCATACAGAGTGGTTGAGACGTTGGAGAACGGAGCTTATCGGCTAGAAACTCTGGAGGGAGGAGCAATCCCCAGAACGTGGAACGCCACCCACTTAAAATTTTACTTCAGTTAAGTTGTAAAGTAGTTGCGTTCTCGCGCTAAAGATACATGTTCTGTATATAGTGGAAACAGTTGAACAGACAAGGGGGCACTCTTTTCCCTAAGGAGGGTTTTTGACGAGGCCACCCAATGAAAAGATTTCCAGCATATCAAGTGTGCGCAAGTATTAAAGTTAAAATCCTCCTTGCCCCAGGCGCAAGTGCAGGTGGTCGGTTAGGCCTTACTCGCCTTAGGCGCGAGTACTGGCACTGATCTAAGTCTTCCTCACCCCAGGTGTGAGTGCAGGCGACTAGAGTTTGAAAAGCCAGGGGTGCTAGTAAGACCAAGAGAGGGAAAGGAAAGATTTTGACAAATGTCCTTACCCACTTGGCATACACCAATATTGGCCCAGTAAGGCTCTTAGTTTGAAACCCTTCTCACCCCAGGAGTGAGGTAGGGAATGAACGATCCAATCCGCCAAAGGGTGATGACCTTGGGGAAGGTAAGAGGGGTTAGCGAGAAACACTTTTCTTTCCCCAAAACAAGGCATCACCTCGAGCGATCGATGTCAAAGTCCTCTATGCACTTAGCGCTAGAGCGACAGAGAAGCTAAGTGAAGACCGAAGAACGATGACTGATGAGTCGTCAGTGATTGCCTAGTGGTACAAAGCAGCGCACAAGAACTGTTAAAGACAAAGCTAAGGAAGTTGTTAATCGCGATCAAAGTAGAGGCCAAGATCAAAGGAGGCAGATCGCGCTAGGCCTAAGCTGGTTAACATTTAGTCGTGTGCAAAGCGAAAGACAAAGCTTAAGAAAACGCGGAGAAAAAGAGATGCGTCTGAAACTAGTATATATTAAGCGACAAAGTTTATACAAGTTCAAAGTACAACAAATTATGCAGAAGTGTGAAATTACAAAAAGAGAGATCTGCCTAGCCAGGTGCATATCCACCTTGTCTTCGCTCCATTCGACGATCTCTCGGTTGCAGATGAGCTGTCGAACCAAGGTGATGACCCGACTGAAGTTCTCGTGGCTAGCCCCAGAGACGCTTGGTCGCGAGCTGGCCCCACCACATTCAGCAGCAGCGGAGGTTGGCAGTGGCGGTGGGAGACCCCCCGAATGAGCAGAAGCGCCCCCAGATGGAGGAGCAGGTTGACCAGGAGATTGGCCTGCTGGGGGGGGAGATGGTGGTCGAGGAGCTGGAGATGGCTGTTGACGGGGAGAGGGAAGGCATGTGGGCACTGGGGCAGGTTGAGTAGAGGAAGGAGGGGGTGAACCTTCCTCTACCTCCACCACCTCAATCTCCCCAGGTTGAAGAGATGAGGCCCCCTCAACCGCTGGTAGCTTCCTCTTGCGGTGTACAAGAGGAGAGCCAGAACTCTCCTCTTCTGTTGAGGGAGCAGGAGCAGCAGCAGCAGCAGATGAAGGAAAGGCCTTCACCAGCTTCCTTATTTTCCTTTCTGGCTCGGGGCCTTCAGCTGGCGCGACCGAGAGAGGAGGGGCTGCAATAGGATCGGTGGTGGAAGAAGAGGAGCCAGTCCCTTTGGCCCCCCGGAGTTTGGCAAGCTCCAGCAAAGCTTTCCTCCTATCCTTCCCCGACATTGTATCTGCATCGAAGGGAAAAAGAAGAGTTAGATGGCCTAGTTATGCAAATAAGTCAAAATGTATGCAAGCATGCATGAGAATGTGCAAGTATCCTAAGAGGTGGAAGAAGAAGAGCTACCTATGTATTTTTTCAGAGCCAACATATCGAACTCATGTTTGATGAGGAGTGCAGAGTTGTACTTGGCCCCCAGGAACAGCCTACATAGCTCGCGCTCGTAGGGGGCCATGGCTTCGAGATCCCGGGGTTTCTTGAACTCAACCACAGGAACCCAGTAGAGGGGGTACCCCTCGAGCAACGTTGGACTTTGTGGGGTGGCAGATATCATGTAGAACCTGCCTTTCCAATCTTTGAAGGATTGCTGATACAGGCCCAAGAGCACCCGTCCAGCAACCCCGTTCAGACTAACCCAGGACCTGTCCCCAGGGTTCTTCGCCTCGAAGAAGTAGAGGAACACGTCCACGGAGGCGTTATGCCCGAAGTAATTGCAGAGAATTTCAAATGCCCGGATAAAAGCCCAGGCATTTGGATGGAGTTGGCAGGGTGCGACGTTCAACTCCATCATCAGCTCCTTCTCGAAAAAGGTGAAGGGCAGGCGTAGCTTCAACCTTTTGAAGATGGCAGAGTAGACGAAGACGAAGGGCACCCCATTGGTGGCCCTATCGTCCGCGCAGATGGGCATCCCTCGAGGAGGAATGCAGATTCGGATGTTGAAATCGTTTTCCCTGTCGATGGCGCAAGAGGGCTCATCGGGGTTGTTGCTCAGTAGGGATGTGAGGTGGCCCTGGGGCAGTAGGGTGGAGGTTTCGGCGAGCAACGCCAGGGGGGCCCAGTCGTAGACCCTGGCGTTGTCGTGGTAGGAGGTTGCAACGGGTGGTGGTGGAGCTGGCGCACTTGCGGAAGGCTGTGCACCAGAAGACGAGGCAATAATGCGAGCGGTTTGTTTCAAGCGAGCCATCGCGAGATAGCTGCAATGGAGGAAAAATGAAAAGTCAGAATGAATGGAAGAAGAGGGAATGATGAATGGTTCGGTGAAAACAGAGAAGGGGAAGGAGAAAGAAATGCCCAGGTGAAAAGAGGAAGAAGGAGAAGCAGAAATTAGAGCAAGAACGCGAAAAACCCTAGCGCGGGTCGAGAGAGGGAAAACAGAGAAGATGAATGCATGATAATGAGAAAGATGAATGCAATCGGTAAAAGTAACCTAAGTGGACCAAGGAAGAAGAAAAACCATACCTTTGAATGATCGCAAGAGTCTTGAAGGTAGAAAGCTGGAAGAAGGATGGAAGCGCAGAGAGAGAGTTCGTAGAAAGTCTAAGAGTTGATTGAAGAAGATGAAGAAACAGTAAATGCACGCGCCTATTTGAAAAAGGGAAGCGCTAGCGACACTCCACGCTGACCGTTGATGCGTCCACGCGTCGCAACATTAAGGGAGGAAGTTGTAACGTTAAAGGGGCCGCACGTGAGGTGGCACGAGATGTGGCCCACATGCCACGTGGACCGAGGGCACGACCACTCAGTCTCTTCGCTGAGAACGAGTTCACAGCTCGAGACTAGGGGGCTTGTGATCCGGTCGGTCATCGATAGTCGATGACGTCAGCAGAAGATGACCACGTGGACCACTCGCAGGGTGACACATGGACCAGGTGACAGATAGATCAGGGTGAACGTGATCGGTTGTCAGTAACCAAGTGACCACCGACAGATCAGGCGGCAGAGAAGTCAGGGGACAGATCACCCAGAACGGTGATCGGTGGTCAGTAACCAAGTGGCCACCAGCAGGCCAGTTCCCAGATGAACGCCTGGGGGCAGAACGCGAGAAGCAATATAACACTGATCAGTCATCGGGTGCATGGTCATCGGGGTCTCGTGTTACACGCAATTAAACTAGGACTGAGGTTCCCAGCGAGAGCGTTACGCATGGACCTCGCATGAGCACATCTCAGGGAATCGTGCACGAGAGTGGCCTGAGGGAGCTAGTAAACCGGTCAGTGATTGGTGATTCCCTCAACCCATTACGTGCGTGACACCGTGAAGGGTAAGTCGTTTACGCAGAGAGCAACGCTTGGTGAGTGTGCCTAGACCAGCCACACCTGGCGTTCTCCTGAGAGTATGCGATTTACCCAGATGGAAGAAATATGCTAAGTTACTCCGCAAGGGAATAACTTAGGCACACAAAGAGAAGCGCTAGAGCCCTTCAAGTAGTGACACGTGTATGGTTAGATGTGAGTTGCATGCCTCCACGTGTCATCATTTGAGAAGGGCGCGGTCCAGATAAAGGTGCACTCCGTACCGCTAAGGGTACAGACAAGCGCAGCCAAGCGCAGAGACACGCAGACACGCACAGACACTCACACTCTACTGATTCTTGAGGTACGTTGTCGCAGAAAAGCATAACAGGGTTCTGGCACATGCCAGAGAGGCATAACAGAATTCTGTTAGGCCCAGATGCAGAGAGAGGCATAAAAGAGAATCAGGGTGAGATTCAGAGGAGATAGAAAAAAAAGAGGGCAAGAGTTTTCACACACACGACTAGTTTTTCTCATTGGTGGTTCTGTGACCTAACTTGATCGTCGGAGTGCAAACGGCCGCTGGAGGCGCCGTCTGTGTGTTTTGCAGGTTGCGTTTGGAGATCCTAGAGAAGGTTCTGAGGGTGATTTTGCATATAGCACAGTCGCGTAGACGGGGCAGAGAGAGCTACGAAGCGATTCCTCCACGCTCGAGTTGTCGGCAGGATCAGCTTATTTTGTTAAGTTTGTGATAAACCGTCTAGCTTTGTTGATTAGTTAGCATACATTGTTTTCTTGCATTGAAAAAAAAAAGTTTTGATTTGTCAACTTCATTGTGTTCTAAGTAGTTTACTAAGAGGAAGTTTTGTGTGAAGACATTGAGGGATAGTTTTTGGCTAAGGCAAAGGCTTGGTACTTAAGTAGTCCTTTGTGACTCACCTCCCTTACCTGGAAAACTACCTTCTTTGACTTTCCTAAATTTCCTTAAAGTAAAACACTTATATACACAAAAACTTTAGCCATGTCTTCTCCTCCTCACTCTCCAAAGTCTATTGAAAGTGAAGTCAAATCTATAAAATCTCTTTTAAAAGATGTTTCACAAGCTGTACAAATGATTTCTTTTAGACAATTGGAGAATGAGAATAAAATCAATGAATTGGCTAAAGCCCAAGAGGAGAAATCCCAAAAATCACAAAAATCAAAGAAAACTCATACTCATGCATCTAGGAGTAATGAGTCTCTAGGGGAGGGAAGCCTTAGAATTAATGACTACTACCAAGCACCCCCTAGAAGGAATAGGCAAAGGGAGCAAGAGGTGCCAAGGGAAACTAGAGTAGACCTACCTCATTTTCATGGTAAGGAAAATGTAGAAATCTATCTAGATTGGGAGATGAAGGTAGAATAACTCTTTGCTTGCCATAGGGTAAGTGAGGAACGTAAGGTACCCTTAGCCGCCCTTAGCTTCCAAAGGAACTCCATGTATTGGTGGACCTCTCTCGAAAGAGAAAGGCGTCTTCATAGGGAACCTCCCTTTACATATTGGAATGACCTTAGGGGAGCCCTAAGACGCCGACACATACCTTCCTACTACCATAGGGAGTTGATGGACAAGCTCCAAAGACTCCAACAAAAAAACATGAGTGTGGAAGAGTATAGACAAAAAATGGAGCTCTACATGATGAGAGCATCCATTAGAGAAGAGGAGGATACAACAATAGCTAGGTTCCTTAGTGGCCTATCACTTGAGATAAGAGATAGAGTGGAGCTCTTACCTTACCAAGACTTGAATGACTTGGTTCAACTTTGCATTAAAGTTGAGCAACAAATTTTACGCAAAACGTCAAGTCAAAAGGTGAGCCCTTACTCTAACTTTTATCCCAAGAAAGAGTTTAGAAGGGAGGGTAGTACATCAAAAGAAAAACCAAAAGAACCTACTAAACCTTTCACCAAAGAAACCTCCACCCCACCCATCCGAGCTCGAGATGTTAAGTGTTTCAAGTGCTATGGTAGAGGGCATGTGCAAGCACAATGTCCAAACCAAAGGACTTTGTTTCTTAAGGGTGTAGATGAGTACACTAGTGGCGAGGATGAGCCTAGTGAGAGAGAGGAAGGGGGAGAGGATGAGAGGGTAGCTCCACTAGAGGGAGAATTGCTTATGATTAGGAGAACCCTCAACAATCACCCTAGCACATCCATTGAAACACAAAGAGAGAACATATTTCATACAAGATGAAATGTTTTAGAAAACATATGCTCTCTCATTGTGGATAGTGGATCTAGTTGCAATTGTTGTAGTGCTAGGATGGTGGAGAAGCTTAAGCTACAAGTAGTTCCTCACCCAAAACCTTATAAACTTCAATGGCTTAATGAAAATGGGGAACTACATGTAGACAAGCAAGTGGAAATCAAGTTTTCCATAGGGAACTACAAAGATAAGGTTTTATGTGATGTAGTACCTATGGAAGCTTGTCATATCTTATTAGGGAGACCATGGCAATTTGATAAGAAAACCTTGCATGATGGTCTCACTAACGAGATTTCCTTCACCCACAAGTATAAAAAGTTTGTACTTAGTCCTTTACCACATTCTCAAGTGGTAAAAGACCAAATACAAATGAAGCAAAAGAGGGATGAGGAAAAAAAAAAGCGCTAGAAAAAGAGAAAATCCTTAGGGATAGGAAGGCGTGGGAGAAGAGTGTTCCTTCCCACAAGGTTGCTCAACAAGAAAAGCCTCTTGAAAACGTTTTTGAAAATTTGCTTCTTGTTGAACAACCAAGCCTTATCTTTTGTAAAGGAGCACTTACATCCACTGCCACTAGTAGTGAACTTATGAATTTACCTCCTCAAATAGAAAACCTTTTAAGTGAATTTGAAGATCTATTCTCTAATGAGGGTCCCATTGGGCTTCCTCCCCTTAGAGGTATAGAACATCAAATTGACTTCAATCCGGGGGCAAGCCTACCAAATAGGCCTGCTTATAGAACCAACCCCGAGGAAACAAAGGAAATAGAATCACAAGTTCAAGACTTGTTGGAGAAGGGTTGGGTTCAAAAGAGCCTAAGCCCTTGTGCTGTACCTGTCTTGTTGGTGCCAAAAAAAGATGGAAAATGGCGCATGTGTTGTGATTGTCGAGCAATCAACAACATCACCATCAAGTATAGGCATCCAATTCCAAGGCTTGATGATATGCTTGATGAATTGCATGGGTCAACTCTATTCTCCAAAATTGACCTTAAAAGTGGATATCACCAAATTCGAATCAAGGAGGGTGATGAGTGGAAAACCGCTTTTAAGACCAAATTTGGATTATACGAGTGGTTGGTGATGCCCTTTGGGCTTACTAATGCCCCAAGTACATTCATGAGGCTTATGAATCACACCTTGAGGGATTGTATAGGTAAATATGTAGTAGTTTACTTTGATGATATCTTAGTATATAGTAAAACCCTAGAAGACCATCTAAGTCACCTTAGGGAAGTTCTTCTAGTTCTTAGGAAAAATAGTCTTTTTGCAAATAGGGATAAGTGTACCTTTTGTGTAGATAGTGTAGTCTTCTTAGGCTTCATAGTAAACAATAAGGGGGTGCATGTAGATCCCGAGAAAATCAAAGCCATCCGCGAGTGGCCAACTCCACAAAATGTAAGTGATGTAAGAAGTTTTCATGGGTTAGCTAGCTTCTATAGAAGGTTTGTGCCTAATTTTTCTAGCCCAGCCTCTCCTTTGAATGAACTTGTTAAAAAAGATGTTGCATTTTGTTGGAATGAAAAGCATGAGCAAGCCTTTCAAAGGCTAAAAGCTCAACTCACCAATGCACCCATCCAATCTCTCCCAAATTTTTCCAAAACTTTTTAGATAGAGTGTGATGCATCGGGGGTAGGCATAGGTGCGGTTTTGTTGCAAGGTGGACACCCCATTGCTTATTTTAGTGAAAAACTCCATGGTGCCACCCTCAACTACCCCACCTATGACAAAGAGCTCTATGCTCTTGTGCGAGCCCTAAAGACTTGGGAACACTACCTTGTGTCCAAAGAATTTGTCATCCATAGTGATCACGAGTCTTTAAAATATTTAAAGGGCCAACACAAGCTCAACAAGTGACATGCTAAATGGATGGAATTTCTTGAACAATTTCCTTATGTAATCAAATACAAGAAAGGAAGCACCAATATAGTGGCCGATGCTCTTTCAAGACGGCATACACTCTTTTCAAAATTAGGTGCCCAAATTCTTGGATTTGACCACATAAGAGAGCTTTACCAAGAAGATCAAGAACTCTCATCCATCTATGCCCAATGTCTACATAGAGCGCAAGGAGGTTACTATGTGTCCGAGGGATATCTTTTTAAAGAGGGAAAACTTTGCATTCCCCAAGGAACACATAGGAAACTCCTTGTCAAAGAATCACATGAGGGGGGACTCATGGGCCATTTTGGAGTTGATAAAACTCTAGATCTTTTAAAAGCAAAATTTTGTTGGCCACACATGAGGAAAGATGTCCAACGACATTGTTCTAGATGCGTCTCATGTTTAAAAGCAAAGTCTAGAACAATGCCGCATGGACTCTACACCCCTTTGCCGATTGCAAATGCTCTTTGGGAAGACATTAGCATGGATTTCATTTTAGGACTTCCTAGGACTGCAAGAGGCCATGACTCTATCTTTGTGGTAGTGGACTGTTTTAGCAAAATGTCCCATTTTATTCCATGCCACAAGGTAGACGATGCTCAAAATATTTCTAGACTCTTCTTTAGAGAAGTGGTGAGACTTCATGGTCTCCCTAGGAGTATAGTATCCGATAGAGATCCCAAGTTTATCAGTCACTTTTGGAAAACTCTTTGGGGCAAACTTGGAACAAGACTACAATTTTCAACTTCTTGTCATCCTCAAAGGGATGGTCAAACCGAAGTAGTCAATAGATCTCTTGGGACTATGCTAAGGGCTATCATGAAGGGCAACCATAAATCTTGGGATGAGTATCTTCCCCACATTGAATTTGCCTACAATCGAGTAGTTCACAAGACTACTAATGCTTCTCCTTTTGAAGTAGTATATGGTTTTAATCCTCTCACACCCATGGATTTGATACCTCTTCCTAATCCACAAGATTTTGTGCATAAGGAAGGAGTAATCAAAGCTGACTTTGTAAAGAAAATGCATGAGAAGATTAAACTCCAAATACAACAACAAAATGAGAAGTACACAAAATACAACAATAAAGGGAAGAAAGAAATAATTTTTGAGGAAGGAGACTTAGTTTGGCTTCACCTTCGCAAAGATAGATTTCCAACTCAAAGGAAGTCCAAACTAAGTCCCCGAGGTGATGGACCCTTTCAAGTCCTCAAGCGAGTCAACAACAATGCATATAAATTGGACCTACCTCTTGAATATGGAGTTCATGACACTTTTAATGTAATTGATCTTTCTCCATTTGTAGGTACCAATGACGATGACGAGCTGGATTTGAGGACAAATCCTTTCCAAGGGGGAGGGGATGATGGAGGAGGGCCAAGCACATCCCACCATGAAAGCCAAGACCCAAAGCTAGACCATGATGAGCGTCTAGACCCAAGGAAGGAGCGTCTAGGATGTGAAGAGGGGAGGCTACACATGGAGCGTCTAGGGGGAGACCTAGACCGTCTAGGCCCAATTACAAGATCAATGGTTAAGCACATTCACGCCCAATTGAATGAAGCCACGGATGGAAGAGAGAAAGCCTTGTACATGTTACATGGAGGCCCATTAGGGGTGCTTAGTAATTAGAGTAGTGTAGAAAGCATAATTGAGTGAACATTCTAGAACCTCTTTTGTGTTTGGCCGGTCATGACCATGTGCCATGTGCCTTGTCATTCTTGCATTTCATTTGGCTCTCATTTCATTTACAATTAGCTTAGCTTTTACGGTTTTATAGCCTATAAATAGGAAGGCTATCCCTTGTATTTTCCAAGTTTATTGTGAGTAAAGTTATGCTGCCATTTTGTGCCAAGCATTGCTTCTCCCTAGAACTCTAGGCTCTAAACTTCACATCCTTCACCTTTCCTTGGGCTGGCCGAACCTCCCTATGTTCATACCTATCATGCACCTTCAAGATCAACATCACTCTTAGGAGGATCTTGCACACACACCTCCATAGCTTCCGCACCATTTTCTTACATGATTCAAGAAGACCTTCATGAAATTTGCCATCAAGGTGTCCTTAGCTGACGGGCAAGGTTGCGCACAAAGACGGCCGGAACAGTTCCAAGAAAGCATGAGATGAATATCATAGGAACCAAGTGGGTGTACAGGAACAAGATGGATGAATATGGGGCTATCACTAGAAATAAAACAAGGTTGGTTGCTAAAGGTTATAACCAAGAAGAGGGAATTGATTTTGGTGAAACCTATGCAACAGTAGCACGTCTTGAAGCTGTCAGATTACTTCTAGCATTTTCCAGCATACAAGGTTTCAAGCTGTTTCAAATGGATGTCAAGAGTGTATTCTTAAATGGTTACATTAATGAAGAGGTGTTTGTATCTCAGCCTCCAGGATTCGAAGATCATAAAATCCAGAGCATATGTACATGCTTAAGAAGGCGTTATATGGATTGAAGCAGGCACCTAGGCAATGGTATGAGAGGCTAAGTGAATTTCTGCTCTCTCAAGGATATAACCGTGGCAATTCTGATAAAACCATGTTCATAAAGAAGAAAAGAGAAGACATTATACTTGTGCAAGTCTATGTGGATGATATTATCTTTGGATCCACAAATGAAGAGATGTGTGAAGACTTTGTGAAAACAATGAAAAGTGAGTTTGAGATGTCAATGTTAGGGGAAATGAATTTCTTCCTTGGATTACAAGTGAAACAACTCAAGGATGGAATTTTCATAAGTCAAGAAAAGTACTGCAAGGAGCTGCTTAAGAGGTTTGATATGGATCAATGCAAAGCAATCAGCACTCCTATTTCAACAAGCTGCCAGCTGGAACAAGATTGTGCAGGAAAATCAGTGGATCAATCTAAGTACAGGGGTTTAATTGGTTCTTTGTTATACTTAACTGCTAGCAGGCCTGACATTATGTTTGTTGTGTTCTTATGTGCTAGATATCAATCTGATCCAAAGGAATCACACTACAATGCAGCAAAGAGAATTCTGAAATACTTGCAAGGATCTAAGGATGTTGGATTATGGTATCCTAACAATGTATCTTTAAACTTAACTGGTTTTTCAGACTCTGACTTTGCAGGTTGCAAGGTTTATAGGAAAAGCACAAGTGGGACTTGTCATATGCTTCGATCAAGTCTAATTTCATGGCATTGCAAGAAACAGGCTTGTGTTGCTCTCTCTACAGCAGAGGCAGAATACATAGCTGCTGGAAGTTGTTGTGCTCAAACCTTATGGCTAAGGCAGCAGCTAAGTGATTTTGGAATTCTATTAAACAAGATACCTATAAATTGTGATAATACTAGTGCTATAAATCTGTCTAAGAATCCTGTCATGCATTCAAGAACTAAACATATTGAAATTAGACATCACTTTCTAAGAGAACATATAGCTAATGGAACTTGTGATATCAAATTCATTGGCACTGAATTTCAATTGGCTGATCTTTTTACTAAACCTCTTGCTAAAAATAGGTTTTATTTTCTACTAAATGAATTGGGTATCATTAGCTTAAATTGTCCTCTGCAGTAAAAATTTCAATCTGTTTCTTTATTTTTTAACATGTTTTGTTCTCTGTTTCAGAATCACAGCTGTGACTAGGAAAGAGAAAGATTTTCTTTTCTCTCTCTCACTTTATATTTGACTGCTTTTACGGTTATTAACCAGCAGGTCTATGCCAATTAGCGTGTGGGTATCCTAACTGATTGGATATTGTGTAGGTGCAACAGATTTGATTTGCCAAAATCTGGTTCCAATATATTCTTACGTAAATCAACACCTAAACCTGTTGCACCACAAGAATAAAATCTGAAGCATATCTGTTTGATTTGATTTTTTTTAAACCCATAATTCTTGAAATCTGATTAAATTGATTTCCTTTAAAATTTGTGATTTTCGAAATCTGACTTAAAGCTCTATATAAACCTGGCACTAGTCAATTGTTTGTTCACACCTTCTCATCTATACTATAAACTGTCCAAGTTCAAATCTGATTCCTTACATGTTTCGTTTCTGCTATTATTGATAATATGAATTGCAAACTTATTTTTTTTCTAGCTGGAATTGTCTATTGGTGAATAGGTGCAGGCAACAACAGACTAAGCAATGGCATCCTCCTCACACAGAAAGAAGAAATCCAAAGAACAATCTAACAGCAGCCAAGGCATTCTGGAAAACTGGTTTGTTGGAGATTCTGAAGCTATGACAAGGTTCATCCAAGAAACAAGCAGAAAGCAAGTCAATGTGCCCAAGGTGCTGGAATTTTCTTGGTTGAGGGAAGAAAATCTGACTGAAGCAAAAACTCTGCTCAAGCATCAAAAGCTGAAAAACTTCTTAGAAATGAATGGAAATGTCTATCCAGACTTGGTGAAAGTGTTCTACAGTAATCTGGTTCAAGATGGCAAAAATCTGGTCTCCCATGTGAAAGGTGTGAAGCTGAAAATTACAAGGGAAAAATGGATCAATGTGGGAGGAATCAAGTATTCAGGAATGAAGGTTAGCAAAGGGAATACTGTTGGAATTCAAGGGTTTAACAAAATGCAGTTTTATAGGAGCTGTGTTAGGAATCCTGCTGAACCAGTAGCTAGATTTCATGCTGGAAATCTGACATTAATTCCAAGACTCCTAGCCTACATAATTGCTTGGCAGCTTACTCCAAAAGGAAGTAATCATGCTACTCTCCATGAAGAGGATTTGATTCTGCTATACTGTATAATGAATCAACTCAAGGTAAATTGGGTGAGTACAATGGTAGAGCATATGCTCAAATCCACACGGCTTCCAGATTATCGTTTTCCATATGTTATTTTTGTGTCAAAGCTAATTGATTATTTTGAAGTTGATACTACAAATGAGAGAAATGACACCATTAAGGCAGCAAGTGAAATAGACAACTCCACTCTCTTGAAGATGGGGTAAAAAAAGGAGGATGACAGCTGGATATTTAGAAGGAATGCTGCAAATAGAGCTGAGAATGAAGCAGCTGATCCAGCAAATGAAGAAGAAAAAAATGCTGATGGTATGCAGCACATGGATGAGTCACCAGTGCACTCTTCTGGAAATGAAGATATTGCTGCTACAAGCCAAAATGCATTGGTAGCATATCAGGAACCTGCGCATAGAGGTGAACCTCTATCCATGTTCGAAAGACAAGTTCTAAACAGGCTAGATACACTCACATACGACCAAAATGAGTACTATGAAATGACTCAAGCCAGGTTTCAACACTTAGATGACCAAATTAAAGGAGTTCAGGAGCAGCTAGCTGAGCTTTACTACCACAACAAGTGATCATATTTCATAGTCTTTATCTTTTATATCTTGTTGAACAATTTGGTTTTAATCTGTTTTTTTTTTTTGCACTGGATTTAGTCGGTTTTATTTTGGTTTGTAATAGAATTCTATACTGGTTTTTGATTTGAACTGTTATGAATGTCTATGGTATGTCTTTATCCCATGCTTTATTCTGTTTGATGAATCCAAAGGGGGAGAAGAACAGAAGAACAGCTCACAAAGGTTGATGTTCTGGTTCAAGCTGCAGGGAGGTAGCACAAAACTCACACACTGCTATATTCTGGTTTTATTTCTAAATGTTGTTGTGCAGGTTTTGGCAGTTAGTACAATGCTGGTTTTGATCATCAAGCTATGCAGTGCAAAGGGGATTTGTCTCCATCAAAAAGGGGGAGATTGTTGAAGATGGGCTTCTTCTCTACCTAGTTTTAGTGTGTGTTTGATGTAGAAAATAACTAGTTTGCTTTGAAGTTTGTAATAGGTTTAGATGATCTTTGTATTTAGACTTGTGTATGTATAAGGTTGCCTTTTGCTACATGACCTATCCCAGTTACCTAACCAAGCTTAGATCAAGCACTTGAAGTGGTTAAAAGTTTTTCCAAAATCTTTTTAGAGTTTTCTCCAAAAATCAGGATACTGCACACAAAAATAAATATGTTTCTCTGTAAAAGAATAGGTTTATTTTTGGTGCGCTGAAAGGATTTTCGAAAGTTGGTTAGGGCACCAAAGGTACAACTCATTCAGTTATTTCAGTTAGCTGAGTTGGCAGTTTTCCTAAAATAAATCTGTTTAGTTTAAAACTAAATCTGTTGTTTTCATAACAGCTTTTCAACTGTTTTTTGAAAAGAAGTTAGAAACTGTTTTCTATATAAAGAAAAGCCTCTCTCACATAAAAGGATGCTGAGCAATTACGTTTTTGACAGAGATTAAACACTTTCTATGTGAGAAGAAGGATTGAAAAGAGTTTTTGAAAGGTTTTCCAAAGGGATTTTCAAGTGAGCTTGTTCTAGGAAAACTTTGATCTTGGTGAAGGTGCTGGTGCAGTTCTGCAGCAAATTGAACTACTGGTTTTGAGTTCTTGCATCTTCTTTTCAGGTGTTATCTTTCCTTTATTCTGGTTTGTAAAGGTGTAAGTGATAGTCACTCCTTGATAGGGTTTCTTGGAGTGCAAGGTGATGGCATTCTCAAGGAGCTCTTCTTGGATGTTTGGTAATATGGTGCGGAAGCTTATGTATGAAATGGGCAAGGTCCTCCTAGGAGTTGTGGTGACCTTGAAGGTGCATGAAGAGTATGGAAGAAGGGAGGTTCAGCCAGCCCTTTGATAGATGGTGAAGGAAGATTAAAACCTAGAAACTAGGTAAGGAGCAAGTATGGCACAAAATGGGCAGCATAACATTACTCAATTTAATCTTGCAAATACAAGTGATGGGCTTCTCCTTTTATAGGCTAAGGAGGCCGTAAATGTGAAGCTAATAGAAGATGAAATGCTAGCCAAATGAAATAGAAATGTGGAGGCACATGGCACATGGAGCACATGGTCGTTCCTAGTGGAGAATCTTTTAGAAAACGTGAGCTAACTAGGTTAAATCAAAAGGAGACAAGTTTATGCTTTCTAACACTACACTAACTACTAAGCCACCCTTAATGGGCCTTCATGGAGCATGTACAAGTTCCTTTCCCTTCCATTCGTTGCTTGCCCCAAATGTGCGTGGAGATGCTTGGCCATGGACCTAGTGATAGGTCCTAGACGGTCTAGGCTTCCTCCTAGACGCTCCTTTTGTAGTTGCCCCTCATCTTGTGCTAGACGCTCCCTACTTGAGTCTAGACGCTCCCCACATGGCTCTAGACGGTCTAGACTTGGATCTTGTGATGGAAACCATCCAGCCACATACATCCACATAATGATGATGAAGAAGAAGCATTGGATTTGAGGACAAATCCTTTTCAAGAGGGAGGGGATGATGGAAGAGGCCCAAGCCCATGATATAAAAAGCCCAAGCCCAAGCCCAAATACAAGTTCAAGCTTCAACTCAAGCCCAACAAATAGAAGATATGGGCAAACTAAGCATCATTGGATGTCTTTCTTTTGTAATTACTTTTGAGTATTTTTAGTAGAACATAAAGGGAGGTGTAGATATAAATATAAGAGGTGCAAATGTATAAAGCTAAGTCACACCTTCCATGTGACAAAAAAGAAGGTGTAGGTATAGATTTAGGAGGTGCCAAAAATAGAAACCAAGTCACACTTCCCTTGTGACTAGGAATTGGCTCCAAATTCAAATGCTTCTCATTTGAATTTCCCTCCACTTTCTTTTTAATTTCCAGCCCCCTAAACACTATAAATTAGAGGGCTTGGCTCATGTATTTTCAAGATTAATGAGAGTAATGTTATGCTGCCAACATTGTGTCATACATTGCTTTTGCCTAGTTTCTAGGACCTAATCTTCATCTTCATCACCTACCATAGGGTTGGCCGAACCTCCCTCTTTCCATACACATCATGCACCTTCAAGATCACCATAGCCTCTAGGAGGATCTTGCACATCTCAATCCATAGCTTCCGCACCTTTGTTCACAAATCCGAGAAGAGCTCAATGAATTTGCCATCATTTGGTATCATGAGCATAGGTTCTTCAAAGATGAGTAGTTCTTGGTCATTTTCATTTTGAGTCCTTCTTTATTTCCTTGTTGTTCATCTTTACATTCCATATTGTCTTGCTGTTTTTTAATTTTTGCTTTGAATTGGTGTGCTGTTTGGAATTTCCAATCGATGCATCTTGTTCAATTGATCTTGAGCAATCCTTGTGCAATTTTTGGTAGGATTCCATACACTTTGTGTTGTTGTTTTTTATTTTAGGTATTCGAGTCCTTATTGCAATTTTATTTGGTTCATTTTATGCTCTTTGAGTCTTTTAATTTCTGAATCTATGTGTTTTGTCTAGTCATGTTTTTCCAAAATGTCATCAAATCATAAGTAGTACTTTGTTTGGTTTATTTGTTTCTTGATTTTGGTCTAAATATTTGTTTTGAATCTGCTGTGTTTTTTATCTTTTGGTGCCTTTTATTTTTAGATTGAGTTCATATTTGTGTTTAGATCTACACAAATTCCTTTTCATCAATTCCATTGTGTTTGTCTTTTGGTATCTTGCTGTTTTTTCCAGTTTTTACAGAATCCCCTGTTTTACATAAATCTGTGTTGGCTGTTTTGTTTAAGAAAATTTTTTTCCTACATAGGAAATTTCTGATTCTCTGGATTTTGCAAGATTGAGGTGTTACAGAAAAGACAAAAAAAGAATCAGCTCAAAAGAGTCAATAGGAAAAAAATGATAAATATTATAAAAACAGTGTGCAAATCTGGGCGCTACAGTTGGCGTAACTGAACACTGATTTTGAAAAATTTATTAAAAAACAATTGTTCATGCGTTTGGGGTGAAACCAACGCCAGATTTTAGTTAAGATCTTGAATTATTTGCATATAAATTTTCATAAGCAAATCTTAAAAGGACAGCTCAGCATAAATTGGGGAAAATCACGTTCTCTGGCCCACAACAATTTTTCAGTGGTGCTGTTTTTTTATTTTGAAATCTATTCTAGTGCTATTCTTGGGATCCATTTTGTGTGCCTACCTTTTTTTGAGTACCTTTATTTGCTTGTCTAATATTTCTTGGAACTCTTTCTAGTTGTCACAATTTAACTCCATTTGTGTGGTACTGTTTTTCCAAATTAAATTGTTTCTTGCTTTAATTCTTTGGCCTCTAAATTTGGTGCTGGAATTCTTTCTCAATTGGTGCTTATTTGAGTGGAAATTTGACTTGAGTAAGGTCTAGTCTTCTTGATAGGTGCTGGAATTGGAGAATTAAGTCCCTAATTCTAAAAGGAACAAAGGCAAGGGCAGAAACCATTACTTACCAAAACAAATACCACAAACACTTGGAGGGCCTAACAAAGAAAAGACAACCAAGGAAGTGCCAATAGCAAAAAAAAGATCAACAAAGGGAGTTTTCTTAATTTTCTTTGCAACTTAACTTTTGTTAATTACTTCTTTAATTACGTGATTAGACGGTGAGTGTGTCTTCAAGGGCTCCAAGTGTCCAAGAAGCCTCACCTAGGGCCAACTAGTGTAGAACTATCTAGTTTAGCAATTGTTAATTGTTTTTTTAATTGCATCTCTTGCTTAATTCGCTTCGCATTTTTCAATTGTGTTGCTTTGTTTAAGCTTTGTTAATCCTTGCTTGGTTAATTAGTTAGCTTGCATTGTTTTCTTGCATTAAAATCTGATTTCTCAACTTAATTGTGTTCTAAGTGGTTTACTAAGAAAAAGCTTTGTGTGAAGACATTGAGGGATAGTTTTTGGCTAAGGCAAAGGCTTGGTATTTAAGTAGTCCACTGTGACTCACCTCCCTTACCTGGAAAACAACCTTCTTTGACTTTCCTAAATTTTCTCAAGGTAAAATACTTGTATACACAAAGCTTTAGTCATGTCTTCTCACTCCTCTAAATCTCTTAAAAGTGAGGTGAAATCCTTGAAATCTCTTTTGAAACAACTTTCCAAGGATATGCAATCAATTTCATCTAAACAGTTGGAGAATGAGGCTAAAACTAATGAATTGACTAAAGCAAAGGATGAGAAGTCTCACATTTTAAAAAAATTACCTTCTCATGCATCTATCTCTAAATATCATGATTCTTTTGGGGACGGAAGCCTTAGAATAAATTATTATTATCAAGCACCCCCTAGAAGACATAGAAGAGATAGAAAAGAACAAGAAAACCCAAGAGAGGTTAGGGTAGACCAACCCCATTTCCATGGAAAAGAAAATATAGAAGCTTGCCTAGATTGGGAAATGAGGGTAGAAAAATTGTTTGCTTCCCATAAAGAAAGAAAGGAAAGAAAAATACAAAAGAAAAGAGAGGAAGTCGAAAGGGAAGCTATAGAAAAAGAAAAGCATACATACTAAAGCATAAGCAAAAAAGAAGAGTCTTTAAAAGAAGCTTGCATAGATAAAGATAAAGAAGATTATTTCTCATATGTGTTAGGATATCACCAATTGAATGTCAAGTTATCTATAAGCATCTACAAAAACAAATTTTTATGTGAGGTAGTGCCTAAAGAAACTTGTCATGTCTTATTGAGACAACCATTGTCAAGTGTACAAATTCTCATAAACAATGGTTGTAACAACGAGACTATCTTTACACATAAGAGAGAAAGTCTTCATGAAGGAGAACTCATGGGTCAAATTAGAGTTGATAAAACTCTAGCGCTTTTAAAAGGAAAACTTTTGTCCCCAATGAGAAAAGAGGTTCAAAGACATTACCTTAGGTACAATTCTTGTTTTCAAACTACACCTGAGGTAATGTCTCAAGAACTCTATACTCCTTCACCTTTTGCAAATGATCCTTGGGAAGACACAAGTTTCATATTAGAGCTTCCTAGGACAACAAAAGGTTTTGATTCCATTTTCATGGATATGGATAAACTCTTCTCTAGAGAAGTGATACATCCTCATGGTTTATCTTCAAGCCTAGTGTTGGATAGAGCTCCAAATTTCGCAAACCATGATTTGAGGATTCTCTTGGGAAAACTTGCAACTAAGTTATACACTTTAAATTCTTATCATCCTCAAAAGCATGGTCAAAATACATTTGCAAATCTAGCTCTTTCTACTATGCCTAGAATAATCATAAAGGACAAACACAACTCTAGAGATGAGCATACATACCATAGTGTAGTTCACAAAACTACCAATATTTTCCCATTTGAAGTTGTATATGGACTTAATCCTCTTTCTCCTTTAGATTTATTACCCCTTCCTAATCCACATACCTTTGTGCATAAGGAAGGAGTTACAAAAGATGATTTTGTTAAGAAAATGCATGAGAGGATCCAAGAACAAATACAACAACAAATAGAGAAATATTATGAGAAGTTGCCAAAAACAATAGAAAAACAAAAGGAATGGCAACTTCCTAAAATTAATGTTTACACAACTGCTCAAACTAACACACTTGATTTGTTTGATGAATCACAGAGATGGACATTTGATCCTGGAGGACGAGCCTAGTTTTCAAAATAGGAATAAGGTTGTTGTTTGAGATCAAACCTGTAGATTTGAGGACAGATCCTCTCAAGAAGGAGGGGATGATGGAAACCATCCAGCCACTTACATCCACATAATGATGATGAAGAAGAAGCATTGCATTTGAGGACAAATCCTTTTCAAGAGGGAGGGGATGATGGAAGAGGCTCAAGCCCATGATATAAAAAGCCCAAGCCCAAGCCCAAATACAAGTCCAAGCTTCAACTCAAGCCCAACAAATAGAAGATATGGGCAAACTAAGCATCATTGGATGTCTTTCTTTTGTAATTACTTTTGAGTATTTTTAGTAGAACATAAAGGGAGGTGTAGATATAAATATAAGAGGTGCAAATGTATAAAGCTAAGTCACACCTTCCATGTGACACAAAAGAAGGTGTAGGTATAGATTTAGGAGGTGCCAAAAATAGAAACCAAGTCACACTTCCCTTGTGACTAGGAATTGGCTCCAAATTCAAATGCTTCTCATTTGAATTTCCCTCCACTTTCTTTTTAATTTCCAGCCCCCTAAACACTATAAATAAGAGCTCTGATACCAAATGATGGCAAATCCATTGAGCTCTTCTCGGATTTATGAACAAAGGTGCGGAAGCTATGGATTGAGATGTGCAAGATCCTCCTAGGAGCTATGGTGATCTTGAAGGTGCGTGATGTGTATGGAAAGAGGGAGGTTCGGCCAGCCCTATGGTAGGTGATGAAGATGAAGATTAGGTCTTAGAAACTAGACAAAAGAAATGTATGGCACAATGTTGGCAGCATAACATTACTCTCATTAATCTTGAAAATACATGAGCCAAACCCTCTTATTTATAGTGTTTAGGAGGCTTGAAATTAAAAAGAAAGTGGAGGGAAATTCAAATGAGAAGCATTTGAATTTGGAGCCAATTCCTAGTCACAAGGGAAGTGTGACTTGGTTTCTATTTTTGGCACCTCCTAAATCTATACCTACACCTTCTTTTGTGTCACATGGAAGGTGTGACTTAGCTTTATACATTTGCACCTCTTATATTTATATCCACACCTCCCTTTATGTTCTACTAAAAATACTCAAAAGTAATTACAAAAGATAGACATCCAATGATGCTTAGTTTGCCCATATCTTCTATTTGTTGGGCTTGAGTTGAAGCTTGAACTTGTATTTGGGCTTGGGCTTGGGCTTTTTATATCATGGGCTTGGGCCTCTTCCATCATCCCCTCCTTCTTGAAAAGGATTTGTCCTCAAATCCAATGCTTCTTCTTCATCATCATTATGTGGATGTATGTGGCTGGATGGTTTCCATCATCTTGTCTTCCATAGTGTGGTGAGCTTGGCCCTCCTCCATCATCCCCTCCTCCATCATCCCCTCCTCCTTGGAAAGGATTTGTCCTAAAATCTAGTTCGTCCTCGTCGTCATTGGTACCTAAAATGGAGAAAGATCAATTACATTAAAAGTATCATGTACTCCACATTCAAGAGGTAGGTCCAATTTGTATGCATTGTTATTGACTCTCTTTAGGATTTGAAAGGGTCCATCACCTCGGGGACTTAGTTTGGACTTCCTTTGAGTTGGAAATCGGTCTTTGCGAAGGTGAAGCCAAACTAAGTCTCCTTCCTCAAAAATTATTTCTTTCTTCCCTTTATTGTTGTATTTGGTATACTTTTCATTTTGTTGTTGTATTTGGATTTTAATCTTCTCATGCATTTTCTTCACAAAATCGGCTTTGATTACTCCTTCCTTATGCACAAATTCTTGTGGATTAGGAAGAGGTAACAAATCCATAGGTGTGAGAGGATTAAATCCATATACTACTTCAAAAGGAGAAGCATTAGTAGTCTTTTGGACTACTCGATTGTAAGCAAACTCAATGTGGGGAAGATACTCATCCCAAGATTTATGGTTTCTCTTCATGATAGCCCTAAGCATAGCCCCAAGAATCTATTGACTACTTCGGTTTGGCCATCCGTTTGAGGATGACAAGAAGTTGAAAATTGTATTCTTGTTCCAAGTTTACCCCAAAGAGTTTTCCAAAAGTGGCTTATGAACTTGGGATCTCTATCAGATACTATACTTCTAGGTAGACCATGAAGTCTCACCACTTCTCTAAAGAAGAGTCTAGAAATATTTTGAGCATCATCTACCTTGTGGCAAGGAATAAAATGGGACATTTTGCTAAAACGGTACACTACCACAAAGATAGAATCATGGCCTCTTGCAGTCCTAGGGAGCCCTAAAATGAAGTCCATGCTAATGTCTTCCCAAGGAGCATTTGCAATCGGCAAGGGAGTGTATAGTCCATGAGGCATTGTTCTAGACTTTGCTTTTAAACATGATATGCATCTAGAACAATGTCTTTGGACATCTTTTCTCATGTGTGGCCAACAAAATTTTTCTTTCAAAATGTCTGGAGTCTTATCAATTCCAAAATGGCCCATGAGTCCTCCTTCATGTGATTCCTTGACAAGGAGTTTCATATGTGTGCCTTGGGGAATGCAAAGTTTTCCTTCTTTAAAAATATACCCCTCGGTCACATAGTAACCTCCTTGTGCCCTATGTTGACATTGGGCATAGATGGATGAAAGTTCTTGATCCTCTTGGTAAAGCTCTCTTATGTGATCAAATCCAAGAATTTGGGCACCCAATTTTGAAAAGAGTGTATGTCGTCTTGAAAGAGCATCGGCTGATAGAGGAGGGTCCAAGCTCACCACACGATGAAAGCCAAGCCTCCAAGACTAGACGGTCTAGCCTATGATGAGGAGCGTCTAGACTCAAAAAGGAGCGTCTAGGCCATGATGAGGAGCGGCTACATAAGGAGCGTCTAGGCCATGATGAGGATTCCTTCTAGACCGTCTAGCTTCACATACACATGGGTCAAAGCTACGGTTTTGGGAAGAGAAGACCTTTGTAATTGTTACATAAAGGCCCATTAGGGGTGCTTAGTAATTAGAGTAGTGTAGAAAGCATATTTGTGTGAACATTCTAGAAAGACCATGGAGGGGGGTGAGCATAAAAACTAGACACACCCCTCCCCATGTGCTCATTTGTGCACCCATGTGCCATGTGCACCCATGTGCTTCACATTTACATTTCATTTGGCTAGCATTAGGGTTGCATTATGGTCCTCCTTAGCCTATAAAAGGAGGAGCCTACACCTTGTATTTTCAAGTTTAATTGAGTAAGGTTATGCTGCCATTTTTGTGCACAAGCTTTACTTCTCCTAGAAATCTAGGCTCTAAACTTCAATCCTTTCACCTTCTCCCTTGAGCTGGCCGAACCACTCAAACACCATACTCATCATGCACCTACAAGGCCAACACAACTCCTAGGAGGGTCTTGATCATCTCACCCATTGCTTCCGCACCTTATTTTCTACTTTGATTCAAGAAGAACACATGAAAATGCCATCATTTGGTATCAGAGCTTTTGGTTCTTAAAGATGAGTAGCTTGGTCTTTTAAATTTTCAGTTCTTCTTTATTTCATATTGTCATTTAAATTCCATACTTGTCTTGCTATTTTTTACTTTTTAAATTGTTCTTGGTGTGCTTATGGAAGATCCAACCAAAGCACAATTGTTCAATTGATCTTGAACAAATTCTGTGCAGCTTGTGATAGGATTCCTTACACCATTGAGTGGCTGTTTTTCTTTTAGGAATTTGAGTCCTTATTGCTTTCTTAATTTTGCTTCATTTTATGCTTTGAGTCTTTATTTTCTGAATCTATAAATGTTGTGTCAAGTCATGTGAATCCATATTTGTCAACAATTCTTAGTAGTCCTATTATTGGCTTGATTGTTTCTTGCTTTTGGGTCTCTTTAAATTGTTTGAATCTGCTGTTCTTTGCTCCTTTGGTGCCTTTTTAATTTTTAGTTTGAGTTAATATTGTGTTTAGATCATACACAGTTCTATTTCACAAATTTCCATTGTGTCTAAACTTTGGTATCTTGCTGTTTTTGTTTCCAGTTTTCAGTTTCCCCTGTTTACACCTTCTCTGTTTTGGCTGTTTTAACCCAGAAAAATATTTCCACCCATAGGAAAATTCTGATTTTCTGGAAAATGCAAGTTTAAAGTGTTATAGAAAAGACAAAAAAAGAATTAGGTCAAAAGAAGCAACAGAAAAAAAATGATAAATCTTACAAAATCAGAGTGCAAATCTTGAGCGCTCCAGCTGGCCTAACCGAACACCAATTTTGAAAAATTTATTAAAACAAAATGGTGCATCCGTTTTGAGTGAATCCAAAGCCAGATTTTAGATAAGATCCTGAATATCTTGCATAACAAATTTCAGAGCCAAATTCCAAAAATACAAATCAGCATAAATCGGGGAACAAACACGTTTTCTGGCCCACAACATTTTCCAGTGGTGCTGTTTTTTTTATTTGGTCATCTAATCTAGTGCTTTTCTTTAGGAATTCTTTTGTGTGCCAACCTTTTATTGAGTACCTTTAATTGTTTGCTTTAATTTCTTGAATCTCTTTCTAAGTTGTCATATTATAAATCCTTTTGGTGGTACTGTTTTCTTTCAATTAAATTTGTTTCTTGCTTTTGTTCCTTGACCTCTCTTTTTGGGTGCTGGAATTTAATTTCTCCCTTGGTGCTTATGTGCATGGAATTTGACTTGGTTTAAGGTTTAGCCCTTGTGAATAGGTGCTGGAAATTGGAGAATTAAAGCCAACATTCTAAGGAGGAGACAAAGCCAAAGCCGAAACAAGCTTTCTTGAAACAAACACTACAAACACTTAGGAGATCAACAATCAAGACAACAAAGAAGTGCACTAACCAAAAGAGGATCAACAAAGGGAGTTCTCTTATTTCCTTTGCAACTTGGTTTATTGTTAATTACCTTGTTAATTACGTTTAGACGGTGAGTGTGTCTTCAAGGGCTCAAAGTGTCCAAGAAGCCTCACCTAGGGCCGACTAGTATAGAATTCTTAATTAGCAATTGTTAATTGTTTGTAATTGCCTTTTCTTTTGCTTAATTAGTAACGCTTTGTATGTGTGGTTGTTTTTAAGCTTTGTTAAAACCGTCTAGCTTTGTTAATTAGTTAGCATACATTGTTTTTCTTGCATTGAAAAAAAAAAAAGTTTTGATTTCTCAACTTAATCGTGTTTCAAGTGGTTTACTAAGAGAAAGCTTTGTGTGAAGACATTGAGGGATAGTTTTTGGCTAAGGCAAAGGCTTGGTATTTAAGTAGTCCACTGTGACTCACCTCCCTTACCTGGAAGACTACCTTCTTTGACTTCCCTAAATTTTTCTCAAGGTAAAATACTTCTACACACAAAGTTTTAGTCATGTCTTCTCACTCCTCTAAATCTCTTAAAAGTGAGGTGAAATCCTTGAAATCTCTTTTGAAACAACTTACTAAGGATATTCAATCAATTTCATCTAAACAATTGGAGAATGAGATCAAAACTAATGAATTGACTAAAGCAAAGAATGAGAAGTCTCAATTTTAAAAAAAATTACATTCTCATGCATCTAGCTCTAAACATCATGATTATCTTGGGGAAGAAAGTCTTAGGAAAAATGAATATCATCAACAATTCCCTAGGAGAGCTAGGAAAGAGAGACAAGAAAACCTAACCAAGCATATCTCTCACACTCAAGCTAGAGAAATTCCATGTTTAGAATACCTTGGCAATGATCAATTAGCATCTCAATGTTTCAATGAGAGATCTATGATCTTAAGGGACAAAGATGAGAATAGTAGCCAAGAAAAAGAAGCTAGTGAGAGTGAAGAAAATGTAAAAATAGAAAAGCAAGAGAAGACCCTTGAAGAACAAAAGGCGTGGGAGAAGAGTGTTCCTTCCCACAAGGTCATTCAACAAGACCAAAGATTTAAAAATACCTTTGAAAATGTGTGTCTTGTTGAACAACCTCAAAGCCTTACCTTTTGTAAAGGAACACTTGCAAGCCTAAGTGAAAAAGAAGAGTCTTTAAAAGAAGCTTGCATAGATAAAAATGAAATAGATTATTTCTCATATGTGCTAGGATATCGCCAAGTGAATGTCAAGTTTTTTATAAGCATCTACAAAAACAATTTTTTATGTGAAGTAGTGCCTAAAGAAACTTGTCATGTCTTATTGAGACAACCATTGCAAAGTGTACAAATCCTTATAAACAATGGTTGTCACAACGAGACTATCCTTACACATAAGAGAAAAAGTCTTCATGAAGGAGAACTCATGGGACAAATTAGAGTTGATAAAACTCTAGAGCTTTTAAAAGGAAAACTTTTGTCCCCCATGAGAAAAGAAGTTCAAAGACATTACCTTAGGTACAATTCTTGTTTTCAAAATACGCCCAAGGCAATGTCTCATAAACTCTATACTCCTTCACCTTTTGCAAATGATCCTTGGGAAGATATAAATTTCCTATTAAAACTCCCTAGGACAACAAAAGGTTGTGATTCAATCTTCATGGTTATGGATAAACTCTTCTCTAGAGAAGTGATACATCTTCATGGT
Source organism: Phaseolus vulgaris (assembly GCF_051622355.1). Classification (NCBI taxonomy): domain Eukaryota; kingdom Viridiplantae; phylum Streptophyta; class Magnoliopsida; order Fabales; family Fabaceae; genus Phaseolus; species Phaseolus vulgaris. Next base: position 6,322,185 of record NC_143499.1, read on the forward strand.
TTATCTTCAAGCATAGTGTTGAATAGAGTTCCAAATTTCGCAAACCATGATTTGAGGATTTCCTTTGGAAAACTTGCAACTAAATTGCACACTTTAAATTCTTATCATCCTCAAACGCATGGTCAAAATATATTTGAAAATCTAGCTCTTTCTACTATGCCTAGAATAATCATGAAGTGCACACACAACTCTAGAGGTGAGCAAACATACCATAAAGTAGTTCACAAAACTACTTATATTTCTACTTTTAAAGTTATGTGTGGGTTCAATCATCTTTCTCCTTTTAAGTTGTTACCATCTTCTATAGGATTTATGCCTAAAGAGAAAGTAAGCACAAATGAACCTTTTAAAATACATAAGATGATTAGAGACCACACACAACCATTAAAAGAGAAACTTTGTCCAAGGTTGCCAAAACCAAAAGAAAAGCAAAAATGGCAACCTAGTAAAATTAATTTGCAAACTAACACCTATGCCTTATTTGATTATTTCTATAGGTGGACGTTTGATCCAGGAGGACAAGCTTTGGCGAAGCAAAAGGTTGCTATCCGAGATCAAGTCTGTAGATCTGAGGATAGATCTTTTCCCGAAGGAGGAGATGATGGACACCATCCAGCCACAACCATCCCCCTAGTTGAAGAAAAAGCTTTGGATTTGAGGACAAATCCTTTTCAAGAGGGAGGGGATGATAGAGGAGGGCCCAAGCTCACCACACGATGAAAGCCAAGCCTCCAAGACTAGACGGTCTAGCCTATGATGAGGAGCGTCTAGACTCAAAAAGGAGCGTCTAGGCCATGATGAGGAGCGGCTACATAAGGAGCGTCTAGGCCATGATGAGGATTCCTTCTAGACCGTCTAGCTTCACATACACATGGGTCAAAGCTACGGTTTTGGGAAGAGAAGACCTTTGTAATTGTTACATAAAGGCCCATTAGGGGTGCTTAGTAATTAGAGTAGTGTAGAAAGCATATTTGTGTGAACATTCTAGAAAGACCATGGAGGGGGGGGGTGAGCATAAAAACTAGACACACCCCTCCCCATGTGCTCATTTGTGCACCCATGTGCCATGTGCACCCATGTGCTTCACATTTACATTTCATTTGGCTAGCATTAGGGTTGCATTATGGTCCTCCTTAGCCTATAAAAGGAGGAGCCTACACCTTGTATTTTCAAGTTTAATTGAGTAAGGTTATGCTGCCATTTTTGTGCACAAGCTTTACTTCTCCTAGAAATCTAGGCTCTAAACTTCAATCCTTTCACCTTCTCCCTTGAGCTGGCCGAACCACTCAAACACCATACTCATCATGCACCTACAAGGCCAACACAACTCCTAGGAGGGTCTTGATCATCTCACCCATTGCTTCCGCACCTTATTTTCTACTTTGATTCAAGAAGAACACATGAAAATGTCATCAGCTACTATATTGATGCTTCCTTTCTTGTATTTGATTACATAAGGAAATTGTTCAAGAAACTCCATCCATTTAGCATGTCTCTTGTTGAGCTTGTGTTCGCTCTTTAAATATTTTAAAGACTCGTGATCACTATGGATGACAAATTCTTTGGACACAAGGTAGTGTTCCCAAGTCTTTAGGGCTCGCACAAGAGCATAGAGCTCTTTGTCATAGGTGGATAGTTGAGGGTGGCACCATGGAGTTTTTCACTAAAATAGGCAATGGGGTGTCCACCTTGCAAAATATCGCACCTATGCCTACTCCCGATGCATCACATTCTATCTCAAAAGTTTTGGAAAAATTTGGAAGAGATAGAATTGGTGCATTGGTGAGTTGAGCTTTTAGCCTTTGGAAGGCTTGCTCATGCTTATCATTCCAACAAAATGCAACATCTTTTTTTACAAGTTCATTCAAAGGAGAAGCTAGGCTTGAAAAATTAGGCACAAACCTTCTATAGAAGCTAGCTAACCCATGAAAACTCCTTATATCACTTACATTTTGTGGAGTGGGCCACTCTCGGATGGCTTTGATTTTCTCGGGGTCAACATGAACCCCCCTTTGGTTAACTATGAAACCTAAGAAAACTACACTATCTACACAAAAGGTGTACTTATCCCTATTGGCAAAAAGACTATTTTTCCTAAGCACTAGAAGAACTTCCCTAAGGTGACTTAGATGGTCTTCTAGGGTCTTGCTATATACTAGGATATCATCAAAATAAACTACTACATATTTACCTATGCAATCTCTCAACGTATGATTCATGAGCCTCATGAATGTACTAGGGGCATTAGTGAGCCCAAAGGGCATCACCAACCACTCATATAATCCAAACTTGGTCTTAAAAGCGGTTTTCCATTCATCACCCTCTTTGATTCTAATTTGGTGATACCCACTTTTAAGGTCAATTTTAGAGAATATGGTTGACCCATGTAGTTCATCAAGCATGTCATCAAGCCTTGGGATTGGATGCCTATACTTGATGGTGATGTTGTTAATTGCTTTACAATCACAACACATGCGTCATTTTCCATCTTTTTTGGGCACCAACAAGACAGGTACAGCACAAGGGCTTAGGCTCTTTTGAACCCAACCCTTCTCCAACAAGTCTTGAACTTGTGACTCTATCTCCTTGGTTTCCTCGGGGTTTGTTCTATAAGCGGGCCTATTTGGTAGGCTTGCCCCCGGAATGAAGTCAATTTCATGTTCTATACCTCTAATGGGAGGGAGTCCAATAGGTCCCTCATTAGAGAATATTGAATCATGTAAGAAAAAGTGGTGCGGAAGCTATGAAGGTGTGTGAGCAAGATCCTCCTAAGAGTGGTGTTGATCTTGAAGGTGGATGATGAGTATGAAGCTAGGGAGGTTCGGCCAACCCAAGGAGAGGTGAAGGAGATGAAGTTTAGAGCCTAGAATTATAGGGAGAAGCAAAGTTTGGCACAAAATGGCAGCATAACTTTACTCACAATAAACTTGAAAATACAAGGTGTAGGCTCCTCCTTTTATAGGCTAAGGAGGACCATAATGCAACCCTAATGCTAGCCAAATGAAATGTAAATGTGAAGCACATGGGTGCACAAATGAGCACATGGGGAGGGGTGTGTCTAGTTTTTATGCTCACCCCCTCCATGGGCTTTCTAGACCGGCCTTGGTAAATTTAGAGGTTTTTTTAGAAACTCTAAGTTTACCTAGGTTGGTGTTTTAGGTGCCAAAATTAATTCTAAGAAAATTACAAATAAAGTTTCTATGCTAATTTTGACAAGAAATTAAAGTCTACTCTACACTAGAGTTTATGGCATTTGAACATGTAAAAGAACGTCTTCTTGGATCCTCTTGGCCATAACTCTATGGTTGGCCCAAATCTACCCTTTGGTGGGCTTGCATGTGGGCTTGTGCTTGGGCCTCTTCCACCATCCCCTCCCTCTTGAAAAGGATTTGTCCTCAAATCCACTGCTTCTTCTTCTTCATGGCTAGGGGAATGGATGTGGATGGATGGTGTCCATCATCTCCTTCTCCTTGAGAAGATCTATCCTCAGATCTAGAGATTTGATCTCGGATAGCAGCCTCTTGCTTCTTCAACTATGCTTGCCCTCTCGGATCAAACGTCCACCTAGGGGAATTATTAAATAAAGCAAATGAGTTAGTTGAAGCAGTTATATACAAATCAATTTTATGAAGTTGCCATTTTTGTTTTTCTTTTGTTTTTGGCAACTTTTTACAATATTTCTCTTTTGATGGTTGCATGTGTTCTCTAATCCTCTCATGCTTTGTAAAATTTTCAATAGTGGTTACTTGTTCCTTAGGCATAATTCCTTTAGGAAGTGGTAACAACGCAAAAAGAGAAAGAGGACTATGTTCACATACAACTTCAAATGTAGAAATATTAGTAGTCTTGTGGACTACTCTATTGTATGCATGCTCAATAGAAAAAGGATACTCATCCCAAGAATTGTGGTTGTCTTTCATGATTTCTCTAGGCATAGTAACAAGAGTTATGTTTTCAATTTTATTTTGACCATTCTTTTGAGGATGATAAGAATTTGAAAAGGACAACTTAGTTGCAAGTTTTTCCAAGAGAATCCTCAAATGATGGTTTTCAAATTTTGGAGCTCTATCCAACACTAAGTTTGAAGAGAAATCATGAAGACTTGTCACTTCTTTAAGGAAGAGTTTATCCATGTCCATGAAAATGGAATCAAAACCTTTTGTTGTCCTAGGAAGATCTAATATGAAATTTAGGCTTATGTCTTCCCAAGGATCATTTGCAAAAGGTGAAGGAGTATAGAGTTCATGAGACATCGCCTTAGATGTATTTTTAAAACACGGAATGTATCTAGGGTAATGTCTTTGAACATCTTTTCCCATGGGTGACAATAATTTTCCTTTTAAAAGCTCTAGAGTTTTATCAACTCTAATTTGACCCATGAGTTCTCCTTCATGAAGAATTTCTCTTTTATGTGTGAAGGTAGTCTCGTTGATACAACCTTTGTTCATGGAAATTTCAATTCTTTGCAAAGGTTGTCTCAATAAGACATGAGAAGTTTCTTTAGGCACTACTTCACATAAAAAATTGTCTTTGTAAATGCCTATAGATGACTTGACCTTCACTTGGTGATATCTTGGCATGTATGTAAAATAATCTACTATATTTTTATCTATGCAAGCCTTTTTTAAGGATTCTTCTTTTTTTTCTAGGCTTGCAAGTGTTCCTTTACAAAAGGTAAGGCTAGGTTGTTCAACAAGAGGTATATTTTCAAATGTATTTTCAACTTTTCCTTCTTGTTGAATGACCTTGTGGGAAGGAACACTCTTCTCCCACGCCTTTTGTTTCCCAAGGGTTTTCTCTTGCTTTTCTATTTTTACATTTTCTTCACTCTCACTAGCTTCTTTTTCTTGGCTATTATTCTCATCTTTGTCCCTTAAGATCATAGATCTTTCATTGAAACATTGAGATGCTAATTGATCATTGCCAAGGTATTCTAAACATGGAATTTCTCTAGCTTGAGTGTGAGAGATATGCTTGGTTAGGTTTTCTTGTCTCTCTTTCCTAGCTCTCCTAGGGAATTGTTGATGATATTCATTTTTCCTAAGACTTTCTTCCCCAAGATAATCATGATGTTTAGAGCTAGATGCATGAGAATGTAATTTTTTTTAAAATTGAGACTTCTCATTCTTTGCTTTAGTCAATTCATTAGTTTTGATCTCATTCTCCAATTGTTTAGATGAAATTGATTGAATATCCTTAGTAAGTTGTTTCAAAAGAGATTTCAAGGATTTCACCTCACTTTTAAGAGATTTAGAGGAGTGAGAAGTATTTTACCTTGAGAAAAATTTAGGGAAGTCAAAGAAGGTAGTCTTCCAGGTAAGGGAGGTGAGTCACAGTGGACTACTTAAATACCAAGCCTTTGCCTTAGCCAAAAACTATCCCTCAATGTCTTCACACAAAGCTTTCTCTTAGTAAACCACTTGGAACACAATTAAGTTGAGAAATCAGATTTTAATGCAAGAAAACAATGCATGCTAACTAATTAACAAAGCTAGACGGTTTTTAACAAAACTTAAAACAACCACACATACAAAGCGTTACTAATTAAGCAATATAGAAACAACTAAGAACAATTAACAATTGCTAATTAAAGAGTTATATACTAGTCGGCCCTAGGTGAGGCTTCTTGGACACTTGGAGCCCTTAAAGACACACTCACCGTCTAATAACGTAATTAAGAAGTAATTAACACAAATTAAGTTGCAAGGAAATTAAGAAAAACTCCCTTTGTTGATCCTCTTTTTGCTAAATGCACTTCCTTGTTGTCTTTGCTTGTTGGCCCTCCAAGTGTTTGTAGTGTTTTTCAAGAAAGCTTGTTTCGGCCTTGGCTTTGTTTCCCCTTAGAATGAAGGTTTTAATTCTCCAATTCCAGCACCTATCAAAAGACTAGACCTTACCCAAGTCAAGTTTCCATTCAATTAAGCACCAAAGGAGAAATAAATTCCAGCACCAAATTAGAGAGGTCAAAGAACAAAAGCAAGAAACAATTTAATTGAATAAAACAGTACCACCAAAAGGAGTTAGATTATGACAACTAGAAAGAGGTCCAAGAAATATTAAGCAAGCAAATAAAAGGTACCAAAATAAAGGTAGGCACACAAAAGAATCCTAAGAATGGCACTAGAATTAGATGACAAAATAAAAAAAAAACAGCACCACGGGAAAATGTTGTGGGCCAAAAACGTGTTTTTCCCCTTATGATGAGCTGTGTTTTTATGATATGATTCTGAAATTTGATATGCAAGATATTCAAGATCTTAGCTAAAATCTGGCTTTGGAATCACTTAAAACGCATGCACCAATTGTTCTTAATAAATTTTGCAATTTTGGTGTTCAGTTACGACAGCTGTAGCGCCTCAGATTTGCACACTGATTTTAAAAGATTTATCATTTTTTTTCTGTTGATTCTTTTGGACTATTTTTTTTTTGTCCTTTCTATAACACTTTAAACTTGCATATTCCAGAGAATCAAAATTTTCCTATGAGTGAAAATATTTTTCTGGAACAAAACAGCCAGCACAGAAAATTTGAAACAGGGGATTCTGGAAACTGGAAACAAAAGAACAGCAAGATACCAAAATTTAAACACAATAGAATTTGTGAAATAGAATTTGTGTAGGATCTAAACACAAATGGAACTCAAACTAAAATTAAAAAGGCACCAAAAGATCAAAGAACAGCAGATTCAAAGCAATTAAAAATACCCAAAATCAAGAAACAATCAAGCCAAATAAAGGACTACTAAGAATTGTCGACATTGTGGATGAACATGACTTGACAAAACATATATGGATTCAGAAATTAAAGACTCAAAAGCATAATATGAACCAAATAAGAAAGCAATAAAGACTCAAAAGCCTAAAAGAAAACAGCAACTTAAAGGTGTATGGAATCCTATCACAAATTGCACAAGAAATTGTTCAAGATCAATTGAACAAAAGTGTTTCGGTTGGATCTTCCAAAAAGCACACCAAAACAAATTAAAATGCAAAAAACAGCAAGAAAATTATGGAAATAAGATGAACAACATGAAATAAAGAAGAACTAAAAATGAAAAGACCAAAAGCAACTCATCTTGAAGAACCCAAGCTCATGATACCAAATGATGGCATTTCATGAAGGTCTTCTTGAATCGTGTAAGAAAAAGTGGTGCGGAAGCTATGAAGGTGTGTGAGCAAGATCCTCCTAAGACTGGTGTTGATCTTGAAGGTGCATGATGAGTATGAAGCTAGGGAGGTTCGGCCAACCCAATGAGAGGTGAAGGAGATGAAGTTTAGAGCCTAGAATTCTAGGGAGAAGCAAAGCTTGGCACAAAATGGCAGCATAACTTTACTCACAATAAACTTGAAAATACAAGGTGTAGGCTCCTCCTTTTATAGGCTAAGGAGGACCATAATGCAACCCTAATGCTAGCCAAATGAAATGTAAATGTGAAGCACATGGGTGCACAAATGAGCACATGGGTGCACAAATGAGCACATGGGGAGGGGTGTGTCTAGTTTTTATGCTCACCCCCTCCATGGGCTTTCTAGACCGGCCTTGGTAAATTTAGAGGTTTTTTTAGAAACTCTAAGTTTACCTAGGTTGGTGTTTTAGGTGCCAAAATTAATTCTAAGAAAATTACAAATAAAGTTTCTATGCTAATTTTGACAAGAAATTAAAGTCTACTCTACACTAGAGTTTATGGCATTTGAACATGTAAAAGAACGTCTTCTTGGATCCTCTTGGCCATAACTCTATGGTTGGCCCAAATCTACCCTTTGGTGGGCTTGCATGTGGGCTTGTGCTTGGGCCTCTTCCATCAGTTTCACTCCAAACGCATGAACCATTTTTATTTAATAAATTTTCTAAAATCAGTGTTCAGTTACGCCAGTTGTAGCGCCAGATTTGCACACTGTTTTTATAATATTTATCATTTTTTTTCTATTGACTTTTTTGAACTGATTCTTTTTTTGTCTTTTCTGTACCACCTCAATATTGCATAATCCAGAGAATCAGAAATTTCCTATGTGGGAAAATAATTTTCTTAAGCAAAACAGCCAGCACAGAGTTATGCAAAACAGGGGATTCTGTAAATCTGGAAAAAAAACAGCAAAATATACCAAAAGAAAAACACAATGGAATTGATGAAAAGGAATTTGTGTAGATCTAAACACAAATATGAACTCAAGCTAAAAAAAAAAGGCACCAAAGGATCAAAAACACAGCATATTCAAATCAAACATTTAGACCAAAATCAAGAAACAAATAAGCCAAACAAAGTACTACTATGATTTGATGACATTTTGGGAAAAACATGACTAGACAAAACACATATAGATTCAGAAATTAAAAGACTCAAATGAACATAAAATGAACCAAATAAAATTGCAATAAGGACTCAAATACCTAAAATAAAACAACAACACAAAGTATATGGAATCCTACCAAAAATTGCACAAAGATTGCTAAAGAACAATTGAACAAGATGCACCGATTGGAATTTCCAAACAGCACACCAATTCAAAGCAAAAATTAAAAAACAGTAGGACAATATGGAATGTAAAGAACAACACGAATTAAAGAAGAACTCAAAAAGAAAATGACCAAGAAATACTCATATTTGAAGAACCTATGCTCATGATACCAAATGATGGCATTCTCAAGGAGCTCTTCTTGGATGTTTGGTAATATGGTGCGGAAGCTTATGGATGAAATGGGCAAGGTCCTCCTAGGAGTTGTGGTGACCTTGAAGGTGCATGAAGAGTATGGAAGAAGGGAGGTTCGGCCAGCCCTTTGATAGATGGTGAAGGAAGATTAAAACCTAGAAACTAGGTAAGGAGCAAGTATGGCACAAAATGGGCAGCATAACATTACTCAATTTAATCTTGCAAATATAAGTGATGGGCTTCTCCTTTTATAGGCTAAGGAGGCCGTAAATGTTAAGCTAATAGAAGATGAAATGCTAGCCAAATGAAATGGAAATGTGGAGGCACATGGCACATGGAGCACATGGCCGTTCCTAGTGGAGAATCTTCTAGAAAACGTGAGCTAACTAGGTTAAATCAAAAGGAGACAAGTTTATGCTTTCTGACACTACGCTAACTACTAAGCCACCCCTAATGGGCCTTCATGGAGCATGTACAAGTTCCTTTCCCTTCCATCCGTTGCTTGCCCCAAATGTGGGTGGAGATGCTTGGCCATGGACCTAGTGATAGGTCATAGACGGTCTAGGCTTCCTCCTAGACGCTCCTTTTGTAGTTGCCCCTCATCTTGTGCTAGACGCTCCCTACTTGAGTCTAGACGCTCCCCACATGGCTCTAGACGGTCTAGACTTGGATCTTGTCTTCCATAGTGTGGTGAGCTTGGCCCTCCTCCATCACAAGGTGTGCTGAAATAGGGTTTTTCAGCATTGGTTGTATTGTTCTTGTAGTGTTCAAGAACTGTTGTGTTTGTAAGTGATTGATACTGTTTTTAGTGGATTCCACCTTAGAGTAAGGTGAAACTGGATGTAGCTCTGTATGAGTGAACTAGTATAAAAACTTGCTTGTCTTTTCCTCTCATCCCTGCACTCGTTTCTGGTTTTGCTTAATTATGTCAAGAACTAAATTTGTTCTTTTGAAATCAAATCTGTTAATTCTGGGTTTAATAAAAATTGTTCTTCCTGATTTGTTAAAGTTCTCTAATCACTAACACAGTATTGGTATATGAGGTTTTCATTGGTTTAAGGACAAATAGTCTTATTCATTAAATTCTGACAGAGATTCATTTCATTTGAAACCTTGTGTTGAATGAACTTGGTTGATTTCTTGACATAGTTGTATTCTTCAAACTCGTAAAATCTAACCAATCTGATTCTGTTATACCTCTCTGTTGATTGCAATTTTAATCTGAACAAATTCAAATTGTGCTAGACTGTTCTGAAGAATCAATCTGTTTCTTTTAAAAACAATCTGTTCATTTGCCTCTGATATACTGAAAACTGTTTGTATTTGCGAAAATTTTATAAGCTCAATTCACCCCTCCCCTCTTGAACTTAGACATTAATAGACCCAACAGTAGCGTCCCGTCAGTCCAAGATCGTCGCTCTAGAAGCGGTGATGCGAACCTCCGAGGCACAACAAAAACTGCTTGTTGATCAATGTGCTGCCCGGGGGCAATCGTTGGAGAAGACTGAGGGGGAGCTGGCTGAAAAGATGGACAAGCTCAACCTTCTTCAAACCGAGCATGATCAGTTTCAGACTGAACTGAACAGGCTTCAAGTGGAGAAGGAAGCTCTTGAGAAACAGCTAGCCTCTGGCGACTCCACGATTGAAGAGTTGGAGAGGGCAAAGGGGGAGCTCATTACAGAGAAGGAAATTCGAGACTCCTCCATTGCAAAATTGGAGAAGGCAAAGGGGAAACTTATCGACAATATGGTCGATACCTTTGCAGAGGGATTCAAGGAGGCTCTAGCTCAAGCTTCTTGTGAAAACCCGGGAATCGACATCTCCAACTGCAGCCCTCTTCACCATATAGTTTACGGGAAAGTAGTTCCCCTTGACCTTGGGGATTGAACTCCACTTATTTAAACTTCATTTGTAAATTTGCATTTTCTAACACTTGCTCTGTAATTCTAACACTTAACTTCATTTAAATGTTTATTCGAGCTTTATTTTTGCATCCTCGTGTACTTGTAACTTTTCTGCTTTATTGCTTGCTTTACTAAATCGAAGGCTTAATTGGTACTTACTTTCGGTGCATCGCTTCCTTGCCTTGTCTTTAACTCTTTAGGTAGTACGTGACCTTCTCTTTTCATACTTCCCTTCTGAGTTGCGATGCATACCCTTCTCCTGATCTCTTTACTTAGAACTCCACTTGGTCTTTCTATCTGCGAGGAATCTCCCTTATGAAGGTGTCGCCTGCCTCATCATTGCCCAAAGGCAAAAGAGGATTTGATCTCTTCTATAGCCTCAACATCGCTCAAAGGCGAGGGAGGACTATATATGTTCATTTCTGGTGCCTCGACATCGCTCAAAGGCGCAGAAGGAGCGTCTAGGCCAAAGTGAATAGCACAAGGTGGAGAGCGTCTAAAGGGAGAGCGTCTAAAAGGAAGGGTAGACCGTCTAGGACCTATTACTAGGTCCATGACCAAGCTATGGATGTGAGACTTGGGCCAAGCTATGGATGGGAGAAGAAGCAACTTGTATATGCTACATGAAGGCCCATTAAGGATAGCTTAGTATTAGTTGTGGAAAAAATAGCATAAACTTGATTCCATGAGACTTGACCTAGATTTGCTAAAGATTTTCACTTTCTAGAAGGATTCTCCACATGGCCATGTGCTCCATGTGATGTAAATTTGCATTTCATTTTGATTAGCATTAGGGTTGCATTATGGTCCTCCTTAGCCTACAAAAGAAGGAGCCTACACCTTGTATTTGGAAGATTGAATAGAGTATTGTTATGCTGCCAATTTAGTGTCATACATTACTCCTTGCCTAGCTTCTAGGTTTTAATCTTCATTTCACCACCTTCAAAGGGGCTGGCCGAACCTCCCCATTTCCACACTCTTCATGCACCTTCAAGGTCATCACACCTCTTAGGAGGACCTTGTTCATCTCCTTCATTAAGCTTTTGCACCATCTTCCACAAACATCCAAGAAGAGCTCATAGGAAATCCATCACTTCCTCATGACCAAGTCACCAACCTGGAACTGTCGTAGCTTCACCTTAGAGTTGTACTGACGCTCCACTCTTCTCTTCACAGCCTCAGCCTTAATTTTCGCCTCTTCTCTGGCTTCATCTATTAGGTCCAGGTTCACCCTCCTTTCTTCATTGGACTCTTCTGCCACGAAACCTAGGAAACGAGGCGAGCTCTCGTGGATCTCCACTGGGATCATGGCATCCAATCCATACACTAGGCTGAAATGCGTCTCCATGGTGGAAGATTGAGGCGTGGTGTGGTAAGCCCATACAATCCTTGGTACTTCTTCTGCCCACGCCCCTTTAGCCTTCTCTAATCTACGTTTCAAACCCCTCAACAAAACTCTGTTTGTTGACTCGACCTGCCCATTTGTTTGGGGTGGTTCAACTGATGCAAACACCTGCTTGATTCCTACTTCTGTACATAGCTTCCCCAATTGTTGGCTTGCGAACTGGGTGCCATTGTCTGAAATGAGACGCCTTGGCACCCCAAAACGACACACAATGTTCTTCCAAACAAAGTGTTGTACCTTGTGCGCGGTGATCTGTGCCACTGGTTCGGCCTTTATCCACTTGGTGAAGTATTCGATGGCAACGATCAAGTACTTCATCTGTCTTATCGCCAAGATATCAATTCCCCAAGTATGGAAAGGTCATGGGCTGTATATGGATCTCAGTTCCTCTGGCGGCGCCTTGTGCCAATCAGCGTGCATCTGACACTGCTTGCAATGTTGGGCGTATCGCATGCAATCCTCTCTTACTATTGGCCAGAAAAACCCTGCGCGTATTACCTTGGATGCCAAGGATCTTCCTCCCACGTGGCTCCCACAAATATCTTCGTGCAGTTCAGCCATTATCCTGGTGCACTCGTCGCCGCTTACGCACGTCCAGATAGGGGGGGGGGGGGGGGCGGGGTGGGGGTGGGGGGGGGGGGTGGGGGGGGGGGTGGGGGGGGGGGGGGGGTGGGGGGGGTGCGTAAACCCGTGCCTGAATAATATCCCATCTACGAGTGTGTATCTTGCAATGTTCCTCTTAATCTTCTTACCTTCTTTTGGTTCTGCTGGGAGGACTCTGTCCGCTAGGTATCGCCTGTAAGGGGTCATCCATGTGTCGCCTTCCTCTAAAGCACACACCTGTACGCCTTTTCCTTCTTCTGGCGAGGTCGCATAAGCACTGATACAGGGTGCCCTCGCCGTATCTTGACTCGAAGAGCGATGACTCCTTGGTTTTCCTCTCGTTGTGCTAACGTGAAGAACGTCCACCTTGTTGTCTGCAACGAACTTTCGCGGCGTTTTGAGGGTCTCCTGTATCACGGTCCTCTGCCTTCCCCCCTTGCCTGAGCTGGCCAGCTTGGCAAGCAGGTCAGCTCTGGCATTCTGCTCCCTAGGGACATGCACCACCTCAAACGCAGCAAAAGCTCTTTTCAGCACCTCGACATACCTCAGGTAGGCAGCCATCTGTGGGTCTTTCGCCTGATATTCCCCTGTCACTTGCCCTGTGACCAACTGCGAGTCGCTTTTCGCCAGTAGGCTCTGCGCACCCATCTCTTTAGCCAAAAGCATCCCAACAATCAACGCTTCGTACTCCGCCTGGTTGTTGCTTGCCTTGAAGGCAAAGCGTAAAGCTTGCTCTATCAACACTCTGTTAGGCCCCTCCAAGATTATCCCTGCGCCACTCCCTTGCTGGTTGGAAGATCCGTCCACTGAGAGTACCCATTGTGACCCTAACTCCACCTCTTGGGGGTCCCCTCCTGGTGAAAGTTCCGCTACGAAGTCAGCATAGACTTGCCCTTTGATGGACCCCCTAGGTTCATATTGGATATCGTACTCTGACAACTCTACTGCCCAGCGAACCATCCTCCCTGCTACATCTGGCTTCTGAAGTACCTTTTGGATAGGGAGGTTTGTCATCACCACCACTGTGAAGTTGTGGAAATAGTGGCAGAGCCTTCGTGCTGAGAATACTACCGCTAGCGCCGCCTTCTCTAATGACTGGTATCTCAATTCAGGGCCTTGCAAAGCCTTGCTCACGAAGTAGATGGGCTTCTGCACCTGGTTTTGATCTTGGACCAGTACAGAGCTAATGGCCCACTTAGTCACCGCAAAGTACAAGCGGAGGGGGACGCCTACTTGTGGCTTGCAAAGCACAGGTGGCGCGCCAAGTACTCTTTCAACTTGAGAAACGCTGCTTCACACTCATCTGTCCATACGAAACGGCTATTCCTCTTGAGGCATTGGAAATAAGGGTGGCCCTTCTCCCCTCCAGTAGACACGAATCTCGATAATGCTGCCATTCGCCCCGTCAGTTGCTGAAGTTCTTTCACTGAGGTTGGGCTCCTCATGGCGATGATGGCTGCACACTTGTCAGGGTTTGCCTCTATCCCCCTCTCTGTAAGCATGAAACCTAAGAATTTTCCTGCCTCCACGCCAAAAACGCACTTTTCTGGGTTTAACTTGAGGTGATACTTCGATATGGTAGCAAATAGCTCTTCCAGATCAGTGTGTGCTGCCCTCTCTCGTGCAAAGTTACCACCATGTCATCCACGTAGGCCTGCACGTTTCTTCCCAGCATGGGTGCAAGGACCTTGTCCATCAGCCTCTAGTAGGTGGCGCCTGCATTTTTCAAACCAAACGGCATCACCTTATAACAGTAACTGTACGTTTCCGTCATGAATGTCATTTTACTCTCGTCCCTGGGATGCATCTTGATCTGATTGTAACCTGAGAATGCATCCAGGAAACTCGCTTCTTCCAACAGTTCTAACTCCATTTGCGAATCTGAAACGAGTGGGCGCTCGATTACCATGACCACGCCTCTCTTTGTCTTTAGGCTATTTTCATAGCACTTACGGGCTTCTTCTTGATCTGACTTGATCACAATCACCTTGCCACTTAGAGCTGGTAGCTTCATCTTCATGTGGCGCGTGGAGGACACCGCCCTTAATCTATTTAAGGCAGGTCTGCCCAACAAAATGTTGTAAGCTGAGTTGGCATTGACCACCAAGTACCGGATGCTCTCGGTGCGTGATGTCGCTCCGTCAGCGAGCGTCGTCCTTAGCTCCAAGTAGCCACGTTGATGAGAATCAAATAAAGGAGGCTTTTATTAATGGAGGAAGAGGACATCCACCCTCACATTTGAAGTTCTTCCTTCTAGTCTTCTCAAAATTAAAAGAAGAAATAAAATAAAGATGAGGCCCAAGCCCAAAGCCCAAGCCCAAGCCCAAGAAGGCCAAAGCCCAAAGAGCCCAAGTCCATCCCATGAGGGGCAAGGCCAAGCTTTGAAATACTCTTGTATAGTTTTAGGAGGTGTGGTTATTAAATAAAGGTGTGTGAAAATGTAAAATAAAGTCACATTGTCCATGTGACTTAGGAGAGTGGTGTAGGTGTAGTTTTTGGGAGGTGTCATAGTAGAAAAAGGTCACACCTCCCATGTGACTTGTTTTTGGTGGGAATTTCAAATGAGTTTATTTGAAATTTCCCACTTATTTTTCAGCACCTTAGGCTATAAATAGAGGTGCTTCCTTTGTAAAATTCAGATTTGAATTTTATCTAAAGAAACTATACTCAAAATTGGAGTGAGCATTTGGAGAGCTTTGAGCTTCTTCTCTAGTCTTATCTTGAAGGACCATGGTTTCCTCAAGTGGCGGCTTCCACACTCATCTAGGAGCATCCATACTTCTAGTGGCGTGATCATCCAACCTATCTTCCATCTTCATGAGCATTCTCTTCTCCTTCCTTTCTTCTTCTTCAATTGTTCATGTTACCTTGTGTTTTTGAGTTGTCTAGCTTTCGGTTTTTTCTATTTTCAGCACCTATATTCTGTTTTGTTTTTAAATTCTGTTCGGTTCTTTTGTTTAGTAGCTTAATTCTGTTCGGTTGATCTAGTTTCTATTTCTTTGTTGATTCAATTTGACAATATTTGGTTCATCCAAATGAGTTTGGGATTTGGTACTTGTTATTGGTGAGTTCTTGATCTTAGAACCATGATCCAACTTCTAAGAAAGTGCCTCTACATTTTCCAGCTCAAGGTGATTCCTCAAAGTGTCAAGAATCTTGTTCTATGTGGCTATTGGAATCACATCTTGAAATTCCCACCAAAAACAAGTCACATGGGAGGTGTGACCTTTTTCTACTATGACACCTCCCAAAAACTATACCTACACCACTCTCCTAAGTCACATGGACAATGTGACTTTATTTTACATTTTCACACACCTTTTAATAACCACACCTCCTAAAACTATACAAGAGTATTTCAAAGCTTGGCCTTGCCCCTCATGGGATGGACTTGGGCTCTTTGGGCTTTGGCCTTCTTGGGCTTGGGCTTGGGCTTTGGGCTTGGGCCTCATCTTTATTTTATTTCTTCTTTTAATTTTGAGAAGACTAGAAGGAAGAACTTCAAATGTGAGGGTGGATGTCCTCTTCCTCCATTAATAAAAGCCTCCTTTATTTGATTCTCATCACACGTACCTCTACTGGGTTATCTACAAACCCATACTAGCATCCAGTATAGGGTCTCAAAAGGTCGGGGGAAAACTGTAGCTTATTGAAGGTCGACCAAACCATGACGTCTGCAGAACTGCCCTGGTCGACGAGGACCCTATGAACCTTTCTTCCCGTTGTGACTACTGAAATGACCACCGGGTCATTATCATGTGGGACGACATCCCGCAGGTCAGCCCTTGTGAAAACGAGGTCTGACTCCCACGGGTCGTCCGGAAATTCCTCTGCAACCAAACTCACTGACCTCACATATTTCTTTCGTTGAGAGGCAGTGGGTCCTCCTCCGGAAAAGCCGCCAGAGATGGTGTGCACTTCTCCGTGAGTTGAGATTTCGTGTGCTTGACCTTCCTCTCGTGTCGCCGTGACTGGGGTCGCAGCGGGCCCAGCGAGATAATCTTTCAAAAATCCATTCTTCACGAGTTCATCCAACTGATAGCCCAGCGCTAAGCAGTTGTTAATATGGTGTTCGAATGCTTCGTGAAATTCGCACCATGATTCCTTGTGAGGTCCCAGTACCTTGTCAGACTTCACCGGTGGCCTCAACCTTTCAGCTATGTTGGGCACAACGATGAGGTCTTTAAGTTCTACCACAAAGTTGTGCCTTAAAGGTCTATTGCCCTCTCTCCTTCCTTCTGATCGGCCCTTAGGTTGGGTTCTCCTTGTCTCGTAGGCACGCCTCATATCTTGATTCTTTCTTTCAGTAGTGGCTTTGTGGACTCTAGCGGGTTGTGTGCGCATCTGCGCCCTTGGGCGTGTAGGTGCAGTTGTCGTGCACTTCTCGTATGCCTCGCCCTCAGAGGCAATGTGTTCTACCGCCCGATGCCTTACTTCAGCAGAAGTTTTGGGGCGGCTGCGGTTGAGTGACTTGCTGAAAGACCTAGGACACACCCCTTTCCTGAATGCATACACGATCATGGATTCGTCGGTGGTACCCACCTTCACCACCTGCGCCGCGAAGCAGCTTATATACTCTTTCAAGGTCTCACCTTGATACTGCTTCACGTTGAACAGGTCGTATGAAACTGGGGCTGGGGCCTTGTTGGCTAAATACTGCTCTCTGAATAGCAGCGAGAGCTGCGTTAAAGACGTGATATGGCCCTTTGGGAGACTGATGAACCTATCCATGGCCATCCCAGTCAAAGTGCTCATAAAGAGCTTGCATCTTACGGCATCAGAACCGCCTACCAGCATCATCTGTGTGTGGAACGCAGTGAGGTGCGCCTCAGGATCCTCCATCCCTGTGAAGGCTACTTTGGGCCTCGTGAATGTGTTGGGGATTGCTGTTTCTAGGATTTCCTGTGAGAATGGTGTTGAGAATTCCCTGGGTGGGGTGGCAATCTCAGGTTCATCTACGTCACGCCATCCACGGCATAACTCCTCATTGGCGCGGTGGAGCTCATCGTTTCTCGCCTGAGATGCTGTGAGATCTGCCTGCATGCGCTCTTGCTTCGCTTTCGATGCTGCCATTGCTTCCTGCAGCCCTTGCATCATTCCCACTAGTTGTTGCATGGTCATCTCTTCACTCCTAGAGCGTGCAGGTCTCATGTTCGTGGCTTTCTAGAAACCTTCTTAACTTATATGGGTTTTGAGAACTGGAACTGAAAAACTTGAGTAGTGGAACTGATGTTTTATATCGGGCCCCACGGTGGGCGCCAAATGTTCCCGCCGGTTGACCAATGGCGTCTTTGCGCGTGGCTTGTCCTCACGAGCTAGGGCACCTTCGTTCTGTTCCGTCTGTGAATACTTGAAAAAAAAAGTGAACAAAGGGGCGCCCTCGCGGTCGTTTGCACTCCGACGATCAAGTCAGCTAGCGAGAAACATCAAAGGTGACACACCCTGTGTACAACACTGTGACTGAACGCTCTGAGGGTGGTCGAAAACTATACTGAATGACTGAAACTGTGTTGCCCTAATCGTCTTGTGCTCACAGTGGGTGCGCAGCGAAAACAACTAGGGTTTGTGTTCTGTGTAAAACTGCGAGAATTAGGTCAAAACTCGGATCCCCTTTCAAATGCCCCAAGGTCCCTTTTTATACATCTCTCGTGTTTAAAACGCTAAGCGCATTGAAAGCGTATAAAAATATTCCTTGGAATGTTCGAATCTTAACTGAATTAGCGCGTACCTTGGCAAACTTTCACTGAAACATTTAATGAGCACGTGCTTATTGCCACGTGCTCTTCTGACTTGATCGTTATTCTGCGCAGAGGGTCCCTCAGCGCCGCAACCCAACTTAGGGTTATTCCATTGTGTGAGCCCTCTTTCCTCGAAGTGCTTGTGGGTGACTTCCTGGGTGCCAACTCATGCGCCCCAACCTCTAGTCACTCACCTTGGGAGGGTATCTACCTTTCTCTCGTACCATGCACGTGGTTCTCCCCTAGGCGTGGCCTCCTCATGGGTTGTATCTGTCTCAGGGTTTCCCAGCGGTGGCGTGGGTACTTCATGAGTCAGGTTACCCCCTACTGGTACTAGAACTTATGGCTTTGAAGCCACCTTTCTCTTATCTCCATTGTTGTTCTGGGCCTCCGGAGCCAAAGACTTCCTCACGGTGTTGCCCCCTCCATGGTCTTCCCTACCCATGGGTATCGGGGGGTAACACCGTCGATATCTTAACTTGACTGTTTCTTTACCTGGCGACGCCTTTCTTGGGCGATGCCCTTGCGAGGCGAAGCCTTTCTTGGGCGACGCCTTTCTTGGGCGACCCCTTTGCGAGGCGACGCCTTTCTTAGGCGACCCCTTTGCGAGGCGACGCCTTTCTTAGGCGACCCCTTTGCGAGGCGACGCCTTTCTTAGGCGATGTCCCAAGCGGTCAACCTTTTGACCTTCCTTCCCTTCTTTGGGGCCCTCGAGCGGTCTCACCATGTGTTGACTTTGACTTTGACTTTTGGTCAACGCCCCGGGACGGTACAAAAGACATAATAGAAATGATGTATAAGAACTTGTATAGATCTAAAATACAAGTATGAACTCAAAACTAAAAGGAAAATGCATCAAAGGAACAAGAAACAAACTCAGAAAATTGCATTACACAAAAGCAAGAAACAAAAATTACAATAAAAGGAACACAAGGAATTGATAACATTCTTGGAAAAAACATGACTATGACAAAAACTTGTATGGATTCAAAAATTAAAATGACACAAACACAATGTAATATCAAAAGGAAAACAGCAAGAAAACTCAAAAATATCCTAAAAATAGAAAAGAAACAACAAGAATTGAAAGTTCTTGAATTAAAAGTGCAACACAACTCAAAACACAAACAAGAAGAAACCTAAACTCATGATACCACATGATATGATTCCAATAGCAAGATATAGATGATTCTTTGACATTTTATGGAATCAACTTGAGTTGGAGAATGAAGAGGCACTTTTATAGAAATGAATCAATGTTCTATGTTTCAAGAACTCACCAAAACTTGCGCCAAACACCAAAACTCACATGGAAGTCCCATTTCTTGTCAATTGAACCGATTAAAAGATGTAAGAATGTAATTGAACTGATTAAATTGCATAACAACTGAAATGCACCGAACAAATCAATGGAAAATGAAGAAGAACCGATTAAATCCAGCAAAGGAGAAGATGAACCGAACAAAACATGACTTAAAACAAAAGCACCGAATAGAATTGCAAGAAAGGAACCTAAGACATGTTTAGGAATTCAAATAGGCACGGAAATGGAATGAGAAGATGGAGAAGAAAGAAGACTTATGTGGTTGTAGTTCTTGGTTGTTGAACACGCCACTTGAAGTGTGAAAGCTCCAAGATAAGTGTGAATTGCCGCCACTTGAGGGAACCAAGGCTCTCAAGATGAGACTAGGAAGAGGAGAAAACAAGTTCTCACTACACTCAATCACCAATTTGGGAGAGTTTTGATACTACAAATTCCAATTCTGAATTTAGAAGGACCCAAGCCCTCCTTTTATAGGAGCAAGGGCCGGTCATGAGCTTTACAAAGCTTGTACCACAAGCTACCCAAGAGTCTCCTAAGCTAACGCCTATAGTGACTCATGAAGAGTCACCTTCTAGAAAATTCTAAACTAAAGCCTAAAGATGCTTTACAAAAGAGGTTTCTTTAGGTTTCCCTCTTAGCACCTACCTAAACACTATTCTATATTATTTACAAATTTATACAAAAGAAACTATAAAGAGAGATATTTAATTGAAGCCCATTCTTGAAAGCTTGTAGACTTCTTTGACTTTAGGCTTGATCCTCTCTTTATTTTATGTCTTCTTTTAATTTTGAGAAGACTAGAAGGAAGAACTTTAAATGTGTGGGTGAATGACCTTTTCCTCCATTGGTAAAAGCCTCTCTTATCTGTTCTTTATCATATTCATAAGTGTTTCAATCAATTAATAGACTAAGATTGTAAAAGAAATATTAAAAATATCAAAATACAATTTTAACACATGAAATTGGTTTTCAAAGATATCATATGTGTTTTCAATCAATTAATAGCGAAAAGAACAAGTTGCACACATTTAGTTAAGCAATACCCTTGTTTTCAATAGTTAAGATACTTTTAAACTATTATTATACAGAACATTCACTTTCTTATAGTTTCCTAGGTTATAAAACCTTAGATTGTAAATGAAAGAAGTATTAAACATATCAAAACACAATTTTAACACATGAAGTTGTTTTTCAAAGATATCATAAGTGTTTCAAACAATTAATAGACCTTAGATTGTAAAAGAAGTATTAAACATATCAAAATACAATTTGAACACATGAAATAGTTTTTCAAAGGTATCTTAAGTGTTTGAATCAATTAATAGACCTTAGATTGTAAAAAATATATTAAACATATGAAAACACAATTTTAACACATGAAATTGTTTTTCAAAGATATTCATAAGTGTTTCAATCAATTAATGGACTAAGATTGTAAAAGAAATATTAAACATATCAAAACACAATTTTAACACATGAAATTGGTTTTCAAAGATATCATAAGTGTTTTCAATCAATTATTAGCGAAAAGAAAAAGTTGAAAATATTTAGTTAAGTAATACGCTTGTTTTCAATAGTTAAAACTATTATTA
Organism: Phaseolus vulgaris; assembly: GCF_051622355.1. Classification (NCBI taxonomy): domain Eukaryota; kingdom Viridiplantae; phylum Streptophyta; class Magnoliopsida; order Fabales; family Fabaceae; genus Phaseolus; species Phaseolus vulgaris. Next base: position 6,343,399 of record NC_143499.1, read on the forward strand.
TATAGAACATTCACTTTCTTATACTTTCTTAGGTTATAAAACCTTAGATTATAAATGAAAGAAGTATTAAACATATCAAAACACAATTTTAACACATGAAATTGTTTTTGAAAGATATCATAAGTGTTTCAATCAATTAATAGACCTTAGATTGTAAAAGAAGTATTAAACATATCAAAATAAAATTTGAACACATGAAATGGTTTTTCAAATGTATCATAAGTGTTTTAATCAATTAATAGACCTTAGATTGTAAAAAATATATTAAACATATGAAAACAGAATTTTATCACATGAAATTGTTTTTCAAAGATATTCTTAAGTGTTTCAATCAATTAATAGACTAAGATTGTAAAGAATCACAAAAGATTGAGGTGTTACAGAAAAGACAAAAAAAGAATCAGCTCAAAAGAGTCAATAGAAAAAAAAAATGATAAATATTATAAAAACAGTGTGCAAATATGGCGCTACAGTTGGCGTAACTGAACACTGATTTTAGAAAACTTATTAAAAAAAATGGTTCATGCGTTTGGAGTGAAACCAACGCCAGAATTTAGTTGAGATCTTGAATTATTTTCATATAAATTTTCAGAAGCAAATCTTAAAAGGGCAGCTCAACATAAATCGGGGGAAATCACGCTCTCTGGCCCACAACAATTTTTCAGTGGTGCTGTTTTTGATTTTGAAATCAATTCTAGTGCTATTCTTATGATCCATTTTGTGTGCCTACCTTTCTTTGAGTACCTTTATTTGCTTGTCTAATATTTCTTTGGAACTCTTTCTAGTTGTCACAATTTAATTCCATTTGTGTGGTACTGTTTTTCCAATTAATTTGTTTCTTGCTTTAATTCTTTGGCCTCTAAATTTGGTGTTGGATTGTTTCTCAATTGGTGCTTATTTGAGTGGAAATTTGACTTGAGTGACGTCTAGCTTGCTTGATAGGTGCTGGATTGGAGAATTAATTCCCTAATTCTAAGAGGAACAAAGGCAAGGGCAGAAACAAATACCTACTAAAAACACCACAAACATTTGGAAGGCCCAACAAAGAAAAGACAACCAAGGAAGTGCCAATAGCAAAAAAAAAAAGATCAACAAATGGAGTTTTCTTAATTTTCTTTGCAACTTAACTTTTGTTAATTACTTCTTTAATTACGTGATTAGACGGTGAGTGTGTCTTCAAGGGCTCCAAGTGTCCAAGAAGCCTCACCTAGGGCCGACTAGTGTAGAACTATCTAGTTTAGCAATTGTTAATTGTTTTTAATTGCATCTCTTACTTAATTAGTTTTGCTTTTTCAATTGTGTTGCTTTGTTTAAGCTTTATCAATCCTTGCTTGGTTAATTAGTTAGCTTGCATTGTCTTCTTGCATTAAAATCTGATTTCTCAACTTAATTGTGTTCTAAGTGGTTTACTAAGAAAAAGCTTTGTGTGAAGACATTGAGGGATAGTTTTTGGCTAAGGCAAAGGCTTGGTATTTAAGTAGTCCACTGTGACTCACCTCCCTTACCTGAAAAACTACCTTCTTTGACTTTCCTAAATTTTCTCAAGGTAAAATACTTGTATACACAAAGCTTTAGTCATGTCTTCTTCTTCTCATTCTGCAAAGTCTATTGAAAGTGAAGTCAAATCAATAAAAACTCTTTTGAAAGAAGTTTCACAAGCTGTGCAAATGATTTCTTTTAGACAATTGGAGAATGAGACTAAAATCAATGAGTTGACTAAACCCAAGAAGAGAAGTCACAAAAATCAAAAAAATCTCATACTCATGCATCCCATTCTAAAAGTAATAAGTCTCTGGGGGAGGGAAGCCTTAGAATCAATGACTATTACCAACCACCCCCTAGAAGAAATAGGCAAAGGGAGCAAGAGGGGCCAAGGGAGGTTAGAGTAGACCTACCTCACTTCCATGGTAAGGAGAATGTAGAAATCTACTTAGATTGGGAGATGAAAGTAGAACAACTCTTTGCTTGCCATAGGGTGAGTGAAGAACGCAAGGTACCCCTAGCCGCCCTTAGCTTCCAAGGGAACGCCATGTATTGGTGGACCTCTCTCGAAAGAGAAAGACGTCTTCATAGGGAACCTCCCATTACGTATTGGAATGACCTTAGGGGAGCCCTAAGACGTCGCCACATACCTTCCTACTACCATAGGGAGTTAATGGACAAGCTCCAAAGACTCCAACAAAAGAACATGAGTGTGGAAGAGTATAGGCAGAAAATGGAGCTCTACATGATGAGAGCATCCATTAGGGAAGAGGAGGACACCACCATAGCTAGGTTCCTTAGTGGCCTTTCTCTTGAGATAAGAGATAGGGTAGAACTCCTTCCCTACCAAGACTTGAATGACTTGGTTCAACTTTGCATTAAAGTTGAACAACAAATTTTGCGCAAAACTTCAAGTCAAAGGGTAAGCCCCTACTCTAGCTTTTATCTCAAGAAAGAATATAGAAGGGAGGGTAGCACATCAAGAGAAAAACCAAAAGAACCTACCAAACCCTTAGCAAAAGAAAACTCCACCCCACCCATTCGAGTTAGAGATGTTAAGTGCTTTAAGTGCTATGGTAGAGGGCATGTGCAAGCACAATGCCCAAACCAAAGGACTTTGTTTTTAAAGGGTGTAGATGAATACACTAGTGGCGAGGATGAGCCTAGTGAGAGAGAGGAAGGGGGAGAGGATGAGAAGGTAGCTCCAATAGAGGGAGAATTGCTTATGATTAGGAGAACCCTCAACAATCACCCTAGCACATCCATAGAAACACAAAGGGAGAACATATTCCATACAAGATGCAATGTTTTAGAAAACATATGTTCCCTCATTGTGGATAGTGGATCTAGTTGTAATTGTTGTAGTGCTAGAATGGTGGAAAAGCTTAATCTACAAGTAGTTCCTCACCCAAAACCTTACAAATTGCAATGGATTAATGAAAATGGGAACTAAGTGTAGATAAGCAAGTGGAAATCAAGTTTTCCATAGGGAACTACAAAGACAAAGTTTTATGTGATGTAGTGCCTATGGAAGCTTGCCACATCTTATTAGGGAGACCATGGCAATTTGACAATAAAACCTTGCATGATGGTCTCACTAACGAGATTTCCCTCACCCACAGCATAAGAAATTTGTACTTAGTCCTTTACCACATTCTCAAGTGGTGAAAAACCAAATACAAATGAAACATAAGAGGGATGAGGAAAAAAAAGAGTGCTAGAAAAAGAGAAAATCCTTAGGGATAGGAAGGCGTGGGAGAAGAGTGTTCCTTCCCACAAGGTTGCTCAACAAGAAAAGCCTTTTGAAAACGTTTTGGAAAATTTGTTTCTTGTTGAACAACCAAGCCTAGTCTTTTGTAAAGGAACACTTACATGCACCGCCACAAGTAATGAACTCATGAATCTACCTCCTCAAATAGAAAAACTTTTAAGTGAATTTGAAGATATATTCTCTAATGAGAGACCCATTGGACTCCCTCCCATTAGAGGTATAGAACATCAAATTGACTTCATTCCGGGGGCAAGCCTACCAAATAGGCCCGCTTATAGAACAAACCCCGAGGAAACCAAGGAGATAGAGTCACAAGTTCAAGACTTGTTGGAGAAGGGTTGGGTTCAAAAGAGCCTAAGCCCTTATGTTGTACCTGTCTTGTTGGTGCCCAAAAAAGATGGAAAATGGCGCATGTGTTGTGATTGTCGAGCAATCAACAACATCACCATCAAGTATAGGCATCCAATCTCAAGGCTTGATGATATGCTTGATGAACTACATGGGTCAACCATATTCTCTAAAATTGACCTTAAAAGTGGATATCACCAAATTCGAATCAAAGAGGGTGATGAATGGAAAACCGCTTTTAAGACCAAATTTGGATTATATGAGTGGTTGGTGATGCCCTTTGGGCTCACTAATGCCCCTAGTACATTCATGAGGCTCATGAATCATACCTTGAGAGATTGCATAGGTAAATATGTAGTAGTTTATTTTGATGATATCCTAGTGTATAGCAAAACCCTAGAAGACCATCTAAGTCACCTTAGGGAAGTTCTTCTAGTGCTTAGGAAAAATAGTCTTTTTGCCAATAGGGATAAGTGCACCTTTTGTGTAGATAGTGTAGTTTTCTTAGGTTTCATAGTCAACAAAAGGGGGGTGCATGTTGACCCTGAGAAAATCAAAGTCATCCGAGAGTGGCCCACTCCACAAAATGTAAGTGATGTAAGGAGTTTTCATGGGTTAGCTAGCTTCTATAGAAGATTTGTGCCTAATTTTTCTAGTCTAGCTTCTCCTTTGAATGAACTTGTAAAAAAAGATGTTGCATTTGGTTGGAATGATAAGCATGAGCAAGCCTTCCAAAGGCTAAAGGCTCAACTCACCAATGCACCAATTCTAGCTCTTCCAAATTTTTCCAAAACTTTTGAGATAGAATGTGATGCATCGGGAGTAGGCATAGGTGCGGTATTGTTGCAAGGTGGACACCCCATTGCATATTTTAGTGAAAAACTCCATGGTGCCATCCTCAACTATCCCACCTATGACAAAGAGCTCTATGCTCTTGTGCGAGCCCTAAAGACTTGGGAACACTACCTTGTGTCCAAAGAATTTGTCATCCATAGTAATCACGAGTCTTTAAAATATTTAAAGGGCCAACACAAGCTCAACAAGAGACATGCTAAATGGATGGAGTTTCTTAAACAATTTCCTTATGTAATCAAATACAAGAAAGGAAGTACCAATATAGTGGTCGATGCTCTTTCAAGACGGCATACACTCTTTTCAAAATTGGGTGCCCAAATTCTTGGATTTGATCACATAAGAGAGCTTTACCAAGAGGATCAAGAACTTTCATCCATCTATGCCCAATGTCAACATAGAGCGCAAGGAGGTTACTATGTGACCGAGGGATATCTCTTTAAAGAAGGAAAACTTTGCATTCCCCAAGGCACACATAGGAAACTCCTTGTCAAGGAATCACATGAGGGGGGATTCATGGGCCATTTTGGAGTTGATAAGACTCTAGACATTTTGAAACCAAAATTTTTTTGGCCACACATGAGAAAAGATGTCCAAAGACATTGTTCTAGATGCATATCATGTTTAAAAGCCAAGTCTAGAACAATGCCTCATGGACTCTACACCCCTTTACCGATTGCAAATGCTCCTTGGGAAGACATTAGCATGGATTTCATTTTAGGACTCCCTAGGACTGCAAGAGGCCATGACTCTATCTTTGTGGTAGTGGACCGTTTTAGCAAAATGTCCCATTTTATTTCTTGCCACAAGGTAGATGATGCTCAAAATATTTCTAGACTCTTCTTTAGAGAAGTGGTGAGACTTCATGGTCTCCCTAGAAGTATAGTATCCGATAGAGATCCCAAGTTCATAAGCCACTTTTGGAAAACTCTTTGGGGCAAACTTGGAACAAGACTACAATTTTCAACTTCTTGTCATCCTCAAATGGATGGCCAAACCGAAGTAGTCAATAGATCTCTTGAGACTATGCTTAGGGCTATCATGAAGGGAAACCATAAATCTTGGGATGAGTATCTTCCCCACATTGAGTTTGCTTACAATCGAGTAGTCCACAAGACTACTAATGCTTCTCCTTTTGAAGTAGTATATGGATTTAATCCTCTCACACCTATGGATTTGTTACCTCTTCCTAATCCACAAGAATTTGTGCATAAGGAAGGAGTAATCAAAGTCGACTTTGTGAAGAAAATGCATGAGAAGATTAAACTCCAAATACAACAACAAAATGAGAAGTACACAAGATACAACAATAAAGGGAAGAAAGAAATAATTTTTGAGGAAGGAGACTTAGTTTGGCTTCACCTTCGCAAAGATCGATTTCCAACTCAAAGGAAGTCCAAACTAAGTCCCCGAGATGATGGACCCTTTCAAATCCTCAAGAGAGTCAATAACAATGCATACAAATTGGACCTACCTCTTGAATATGGAGTACATGATACTTTTAATATGATTGATCTTTCTCCATTTGTAGGTACCAATGACGACGAGGACGAGCTGGATTTGAGGACAAATCCTTTCCAAGGGGGAGGGGATGATGGAGGAGGGCCAAGCTCACCACACTATGAAAGCCAAGATCCAAGTCTAGACTGTCTAGAACCATGTGGGGAGCGTCTAGACTCAAAAGGAGAGCGTCAAGCACAAGATGAGGGGCGACTACAAAAGGAACGTCTAGGAGGAAGCCTAGACCGTCTAGGACCTATCACTAGGTCCATTGATGGCATTTCATGAAGGTCTTCTTGAATCATGTAAGAAAAAGTGGTACGGAAGCTATGAAGGTGTGTGAGCAAGATCCTCCTAAGAGTGGTGTTGATCTTGAAGGTGCATGAAGTGTATGAAGCTAGGGAGGTTCGGCCAACCCAAGGAGAGGTGAAGGAGATGAAGTTTAGAGCCTAGAATTCTAGGGAGAAGCAAAGCTTGGCACAAAATGGCAGCATAACTTTACTCACAATAAACTTGGAAAATACAAGAGATAGCCTTCCTATTTATAGGCTATAAAACCGTAAAAGCTAAGCTAAGTGTAAATGAAATGAGAGCCAAATGAAATGCAACAATGACAAGGCACATGGCACATGCTTCATGTCCGGCCAAGTAAGCACCATTCTAGAATGTTCACTCTCTTTTACTTTCTAGCACTACTCTATTTACTAAGTACCCCTAATGGGCCTTTATGCAACAAAGCCTTCTTTTCACAAATCGTAGCTTGGCCCATGTATATGTGAAGCTAGATGGTCTAGGACTCTTCATAGATGCTCCTTATGTAGTCGCTCCTCTTCATGGCCTAGACGCTCCTCATCATGGCTAGACGCTCCTTTTTTAGGCTAGACGCTCCCATCATGGCTAGACGGTCTTAGTCTTGGAAGCTTGGCTTTCATAGTGTGGTGAGCTTGGGCCCTCCTCCATCATCCCCTCCCTCTTGAAAAGGATTTGTCCTCAAATCCAAGGCTTTTGCTAAGGGGATGGTTGTGGCTGGATGGTGTCCATCATCTCCTCCTTCTTGAGACGATCTATCCTCAGATGTGTATTCTTGATCTTGGATAGCAACCTCTTGCTTCGTCAAGGTGTGTCCTCCCGGATCAAATATCAATCTATGTGAATCTTGAAACAAAGCAAAGGAGTTAGGGTGAGCCTTTGGAGAACAAATAAATGTATGAAGTTGCCATTTTTCTCTTGTTTTGGCCAACTTCTCACAATACCTCCCTTTTGAGGGTTGTAGGTGCCCTCTAATCCTTTTATATTTTCTAAAATTTCCAAAAGTAGTTACTTTTCCCTTAGGCATAAGCCTTTTAAGAGATGGTAACAACTTTAAAAAGGCAAGAGGACATTGGGCACATACAACTTCAAATGGAGAAATATGAGTAATCTTGTGGACTACTCCATTGTATGCATGCTTATAAGGAAAAGGATTCTTATCCCAAGATTTGTGAGTGTCTTTCATGATGTCGTGAAGCATAAAAGGAAGAGCTATGTTTGCAAATGTTGAAGCTCTTTCATTTGAAAATAAATCATGGAAGCTTGTCACGTTTCTTGGGATGAGTTTATCCACATCCATGAAAAATGAAATAAGACCTTTTGTCGTCCTAGGAAGTTCTAATTTGAAATGTGTGTCTTCCCAAGGATCTTTTACAAAAGGTGAAGGAAGATAGAGTTCTTGGGACTTTGCTTTAGGTGTAGTTTGAAAACAAGAGGTATACCTAAAGTAATGTCTTTGAACTTCTTTTCTCATGGGTGACAAAAGTTTTCCTCTTAAAAGCTCTAGAGTTTTATCAACTCTCATTTGTCCCATGAGTTCTCCTTCTTGTAGACTTTTTCTCTTATGTGCAAAGAGAGTCTTGTTGGTACAACCATGGTTTATGAAAATTTGTACATTTTGCAATGGTTGTCTCAATAAGACATGGCAAGTTGTTCTAGGCACTACTTCATACAAAAATTGGTAGGTGCTTATAGATAACTTGTCATTCTTTTGGGGATATCTTAACACATTTGAGAAATAGTCTTGATCTATGCAAGCTTCTTTTAAAGACTTTTCTTTTGTGCTTATGCTTGCAAGTGTTCCTTTACAATAGGAAAGGCTAGGTTGTTCAACAAGAAGCATGTTTGTAAAGGTATTTTCATTGTGCTTGGCTTGTTGAATGACCTTGTGGGAAGGAACACTATTCTTCCACGCCTTTTGTTTCCCAAAATTTTTCTCTTTTTCTATTTTATCTTCATCCCTTTTGTGTTTCATTTGTATTTGGTCTTTTACCACTTGGGAATGTGGTAAAGGGCTAAGTACAAACTTCTTGTGCTTGTGGATGAAAGAAATCTCGTTAGTTAGACCATTATGCGAGGTTTTCTTATCAAATTGTCATGATCTACCTAATAAGATGTGGCAAGCTTCCATAGGTACTACATCACACAAAACATTGTCTTTGTAGTTACCTATAGAAAACTCGATTTCCACTTGTTTGTCTACACGTAGTTCTCCATCCTCATTGATCCATTGTAAATTGTAAGGTTTTGGATGAGGAACTACTTGTAGATTTAGTTTCTCAATCAATCTAGTGCTACAGCAATTGCAGCATGATCCACCATCCACAATAAGAAAGCATATATTTTCTAAAACTTTGCATCTAGTATGAAAAATGTTCTCTCGTTGTGTCTCAATGGATGCACTAGGTTGATTGTGGAGGATTCTTTGAATCATCAATAAGTCCCCCTCCAAAGGATTTATCCTCTCTCCTTCCCCTTTTTCTTGTGTACTAGGTTCATCCTCACCACTTGTGTACTCATCTTTTCCTTTTAAAAACAAAACCCTTTGGTTTGGACATTGTGCTTGCACATGCCCTCTTCCAAAACATTTAAAACACTTGGTGTCCCTAGCACGAATGTATGGGGTGGAGGCATCTTTCACTAAGGGTTTGGTAGTTTCTTTGGATTCGTCTCTAGGTGTACTGCCCTCCCTTTTAAAGTCTTTCTTGGGATAAGAGTTGGAGTAAGAACCCACCCTTTGACTTGAAGTTTTGTGCAAATTTTGTTGTTCAACTTTAATGCAAAGTTGAACCAAATCATTCAAGTCTTGATAGGGTAATAGTTCTACTCTATCTCTTATCTCAAGGTTGAGCCCACTTAGAAACCTAGATATGGTGGTGGTTTCTTCCTCTCTAATGGATGCTCTCATCATGTAGAGCTCCATTTTCTGCCTATACTCTTCCACACTTAAGTTCTTTTGTTGGAGTCTTTGGAGCTTGTCCATCAACTCCCTATGGTAGTAGGAAGGTATGTGGCGACGTCTTAGGACTCCCCTAAGGTCATTCCAATATTCTATGGGAGGCTCCCTATGAAGACGTTGGTCTCTCTCTAGAGAGGTCCACCAATACATGGCATTGCTTTGGAAACTAAGGGTTGCTAAGGGTACCTTCCTCTCCTCACTCACCCTATGGCAAGCAAAGAGTTGCTCTACTTTCATCTCCCAATCTAGGTAGGCTTCTACATCTTCCTTACCATAGAAATGGGGTAGGTCTACCCTTACTTCCCTTGGGCTCTCTTGCTCCCTTTGTCTAGTTCTTCTAGGAGGTGGTTGGTAATAGTCATTAATTCTAAGGCTTCCCTCCCCTAGAGTCTCATTACTTTTAGAATGGGATGCATGAGTTTTTTTTTTATTTTTGTGTGTTTTGTGATTTCTCTTCTTGAGCTCTAGCCAACTCATTGATTTTGTTCTCATTCTCCAATTGTCTAAAAGAGATTAATTGTACCGCTTGTGAAACTTCTTTTAAAAGAGTTTTCAAAGATTTTACTTCACTTTCAATAGACTTTGGAGAGTGAGAAGAAGAAGACATGGCTAAAACCTTGTGTATTTAGGTGTTTTACTTTGAGAAAATTTAGGGAAGTTAAAGAAGGTAGTTTTCCAGGTAAGGGAGGTGAGTCACAATGGACTACTTAAGTACCAAGCCTTTTCCTTGCCAAAAACTATCCTCCAATGCCTTCACACAAAACTTTCTCTTAGTGAAACACTTAGAACACAAATAAGTTGAGAAATCAAATTTTCAATGAAAGAAAACAATGCAAGCTACTAATCAACAAAGCTAGTCGGTTTAACACAAACTTAACAAAATAACCAGGCAAAGCGTCACTAACTAAGCAAAAGAAAAGGCAATTACAAACAATTAACAATTGCTAATTAAGAATTCTATACTAGTCGGCCCTAGGTGAGGCTTCTTGGACACTTTGAGCCCTTGAAGACACACTCACCGTCTAAAACGTAATTAAGAGGTAATTAACAAAAATTAAGTTGTAAGGAAATTAAGAAAACTCCCTTTGTTGATCCTCTTTTTGCTAAGTGCACTTCCTTGTTGTCTTTGCTTGTTAGCCCTCCAAATGTGTGTAGTGTTTTGAGAAAGTTTTCTTCGGCTTTGTCTTTGTCTTCCCCTTAGAATGAAGGTCTTGATTCTCCAATTTCCAGCACCTATCAAAGGGCTAAACCTTAACCAAGTCAAGTTTCCATTCACATAAGCACCAAAGGAGAATAAATTCCAGCACCCAAATTAGAGGTCAAAGAACAAAAGCAAGAAACAATTTAATTGAATAAAACAGTACCACCAAAAGGAGTTAGATTATGACAACTAGAAAGAGGTCCAAAAAATATTAAGCAAGCAAATAAAAGGTACCAAAATAAAGGTAGGCACACAAAAGAATCCTAAGAATGGCACTAGAATTAGATGACCAAATAAAAAAACAGCACCACTGGAAAATGTTGTGGGCCAGAAACGTGTTTTTCCCCAATTTATGCTGAGCTGTGTTTTTAAGATATGATTCTGAAATTTGATATGCAAGATATTCAAGATCTTAGCTAAAATCTGGCTTTGGAATCACTCAAAACGCATGCACCAATTTTTTTTAATAAATTTTGCAATTTTGGTGTTCAGTTACGCCAGCTGTAGCGCCTCAGTTTTGCACACTGATTTTAAAAGATTTATCATTTTTTTTCTGTTGATTCTTTTGGACTAATTCTTTTTTTTCCTTTCTATAACACTTCAAACTTGCAAATTCCAGAGAATCAAAATTTTCCTATGAGTGGAAATATTTTTCTGGATCAAAACAGCCAAAACAGAGAAGGTGAAAACAGGGGAATCTGAAAACTGGAAACAAAAACAGCAAGATACCAAAGTTTAGACACAATGGAAATTTGTGAAATAGAATTGTGTAGGATCTAAACACGATATGAACTCAAACTAAAGTTAAAAAGGCACCAAAAGAGCAAAGAACAGCAGATTCAAGCAATTAAAGAGACCCAAAATCAAGAAACAATCAAGCCAAATAAAAGGACTACTATGAATTGTTGACAATATGGATGAACATGACTTGACAAAACATGTATAGATTCAGAAAATTAAAGACTCAAAAGCCTAAAAGAAAATAGCAACTCAAAGGTGTATGGAATCCTATCACAATTTGCACAAGAACTTGTTCAAGATCAATTGAACAAGAGTGCTTCGGTTGGATCTTCCACAAAGCACACCAAACAAATTAAAATGTAAAAAACAGCAAGACAATTATGGAAAATAAGATGAACAACATGAAAGTAAAGAAGAACTAAAAATGAAAGACCAAAAGCAACTCATCTTGAAGAACCATAGCTCATGATACCAAATGATGGCATTTCATGAAGGTCTTCTTGAATCATGTAAGAAAAAGTGGTGCGGAAGCTATGAAGGTGTGTGAGCAAGATCCTCCTAAGAGTGGTGTTGATCTTGAAGGTGCATGAAGTGTATGAAGCTAGGGAGGTTCGGCCAACCCAAGGAGAGGTGAAGGAGATGAAGTTTAGAGCCTAGAATTCTAGGGAGAAGCAAAGTTTGGCACAAAATGGCAGCATAACTTTACTCACAATAAACTTGGAAAATACAAGAGATAGCCTTCCTATTTATAGGCTATAAAACCGTAAAAGCTAAGCTAAGTGTAAATGAAATGAGAGCCAAATGAAATGCAACAATGACAAGGCACATGGCACATGCTTCATGTCCGGCCAAGTAAGCACCATTCTAGAATGTTCACTCTCTTTTACTTTCTAGCACTACTCTATTTACTAAGTACCCCTAATGGGCCTTTATGCAACAAAGCCTTCTTTTCACAAACCGTAGCTTGGCCCATGTATATGTGAAGCTAGACGGTCTAGGACTCTTCATAGATGCTCCTTATGTAGCCGCTCCTCTTCATGGCCTAGACGCTCCTCATCATGGCTAGACGCTCCTTTTTTAGGCTAGACGCTCCCATCATGGCTAGACGGTCTTAGTCTTGGAAGCTTGGCTTTCATAGTGTGGTGAGCTTGGGCCCTCCTCCATCATCCATGGCCAAGCATCTTCACGCACAATTGGGTCAAGCAAGGATGGGAGGGAGAAGAAGTTATACATGCTACATGGAGGCCCATTAGGGGTGGCTTAGTAGTTAGTGTAGTGTTAGAAAGCATAAACTTGTCTTACATGTGATTTACCCTAGATTTTGTGCACATTCTAGAACATTGCCTCACATGGCCGGCCATGTGCCCATGTGCTCCATGTGGAGTAATTTCCATTTCATTTAGGTAGCATTTCATCTTCTCTTAGCTTAGGATTTACGGCCTCCTTAGCCTATAAAAGGAGAAGCCCATCACTTGTATTTGCAAGATTAATGAGAGTAATGTTATACTGCCCACATTGTGCCATACATTGATTTTGCCTAGTTTCTAGGACCTAATCTTCATCTTCACCATCTATCAAAGGGTTGGTCGAACCTCCCTTCTTCCATACTCATCATGCACCTTCAAGATCACCATAACTCCTAGGAGGATCTTGCCCATTTCAATCCATAGCTTCCGCACCATTTTTCACAACATCCAAGAAGAGCTCCATGAGAATGCCATCAGTAATCGTGAAGGTTAACCAAGAAGTGGGGAGTTAAAATATTTATGAAAAAGGTTAGAAGAAAATTTTAAGTTATTTTTTAAACTCTTTTATTAGTTGACAAATTATTTAATCTAATTAACCGTTTAATGAACAGTTTAACTTTTTGTATGTATATATCCCAGCAAGGTTGATAAGTTTTATTGTAATTCCTTTTAAATAAGAAAAAAATAATAATGTATCTATTTATTTGATTTTCTTTCATAGTTCTTCTTTTTCATATTATTTCTTTTAACTATCATACTACCAGTGATATTTATTTTATTAATTCAACATTATAACATAGATTATGAATAACAAATATGAGATTGTTATACGTAAACATCTGAGTATCTATTTTTATAATTAATAAAATATTAAAAATTATAAAACAATATGAATGATGGATTAATGAAGATATTCGTTAACAATAATTTTATTTATTTTGAATAATACGCAAAAAGACATCCCAAATATCAATATGTATTAAAATTTGTATTTATAATTGTTCTCGCCGGTTGACTCGTTTGTCGGTTGACTCAAACGACAGTCTTTGGCCCGCCTATCTTCGCCTGAGAATCGAACTTTCTTGGTTGAAGAATCTCTCATCTACAAAGACAAAGGGCGCCTTGGCGGCCGTTTGCACTCCGATGCTCAAGTCATTACTGGGCAAAGAAACAGTAAGTGTATAAATTAGTTTCAGTCTTAGAAACGGTGTACCTTGTTAGGGTTCTTAGCACCCTTTATATATCTTGTAAGTAGGATTTACTTCTGTTCTGTTACCCATGTCTAGGGTTCCTGGGGGAACGTTCTTGCGCCGCTATTACACAATCCTAGCATAATTTGTCACATAGAACTTTCCTTTACAGGAGTGCAACAACTAACATAATGGTCGTCAAGGTACCAATTCATGCACCAATGCTACAGGGCCATCTGTTCTATGGGTGCCCTAAGTATTCTCGTGCCATGCATGTGGTCTACCTTTTGAAACCCTAACCCTAACAGGCCTTAGCGCCTCCAAGGGTTGTTTACTTGTGTCGCGCTTGAATGCGCTATACACCCCGTGTGCATGGATCTCTCGTGACTTACGCTCTTTCTTAGTATTTGGGAGTTGACTTCATGTTAACTCATATTATTTGTGGGACCCAGCTTACGTGGCCCATCTTTACTATCTAACACCAATGTCCGATGTTTGAGGTTTTCTATGGAGTCGATGAAAGAGGACTGGTCGGTACAATAATATATTTGTATTTACTAAAATAAATTATAAATCTACACTCTTAATACTAGTGGAAACACAGACGTTGATGCGTTTGTATATCCACATTTTTTTCTTTTACTCAATTTTTACGATAGTAGAAAGGTAACATTCATAGAGAATTTGTTTTGGATAATGAATCGAAATTGAAAAGCAAAAAATAAAGTGTAGAGAGTGATTGAAAATGAAAGTTTTTTAATCATTATAATTTAAAATCACTACAAGAAAAATGCGAATTATATACGGATTATTCAATGACTAGGGAAAATTTAACCACTACAACAATCAACTTCTTTTGTATTATTATGATTTTTATTATACTTATTATTAATAATAATACTAAAAATATTAATAATATTTTATAATGCTAATAATATTAATAATACAAATAAAATTAATAATACTAATAATATTAATAATATGAATATAATATTAATAATATCAATAAAATGAATATAATATTAATAATATGTATATAATAATAATATGAAATATAATATTAATAATATGAATATAATATTAGCAATATTATTAATAACATTAAAAATATTATTAATATTATTAATAATATGAATAATGTTAATAATATGAATATAATATTAAGAATATGAATATTGAATATAATATTAATAATATGAATATAATTTATATTATTATTATTATAAATTGTATAAATTATATTCATAATAATATGTATAAATTCTATTAATAATAATAAGTTTAAATTATATTAATAATAATCTATACCTATATATAAAGGGGATTCCCCTCTTAACTGCTCTTAATTTTTTCCCCATTTTATCCTTATATTAATATTTAATTTTATTATTGTATTATGGTCATTGTGTCATTTCTTATTTTTTTCTACAATATTTGGTATACGTAGTGGGACGGTTTTGAATTGAAAGAGATGTGGAAAAACGGTTTTGAATTGAAAAAGATGTGGAGGAACCGTTATGAATTGAAAGAAAGGTGGAGGAGTGGTTATGAATTGAAAAAGAGGTGGAGGAGTGGTTATGAATTGAAAAAGATGGTTTATTTTCAAAATCAGTTACATAAAGAAAGAGAGTTTATTTTCAAATTCAGTTACATAAAGAAAGAGAGTTTATTTTCAAAATCAGAGTTTATTTTCAAGATCAGTTGCATAAATAAAGGGAGTAACTATTCAAATTTGGAGAGAAAAAAAAATATTAAAGAAAATAACAAAGAAGATAAGAAGGAAGTGTTGAAAAAAAAAAGAATAAGGAACAGGAAGAAGCATTGGTCGCTTTTTATCCTTGCACCCTCCAATCCCACCAATGAGTACCAGGTAGCTTCACGTGTCTCCCTTACAAGAAAATGTGATCTTTTTCTGTAATACATTAATTATTTTTTCTTTGAGTATTTAGGAAGGATCGAGGGGTGCCCTGCCTCTTCGGTCAATAAGGCCACTAGTGAGGCCTAGAAGCTTTGAATTGCTTTCTCTCATCCCGTAAGATCTTTCTCTCAAGGTTTACTCTTTCATTGCAGAGTTTGTTTTTTTTTTTATGTCGCTGTGCTTGATAATTGCTTTGCTGGTTTTACAATTGGGATTATAGAGATATTGGTTTTCTATTAGTACTGTATATGTATTTACTATAGTAACAACATGACCGCTTTGGTAGTTTTTTCTGTTTTGAATAGTGTACATACCAAAAATGGGGTTTGTGGGTGGACTGGATTGGAGCTTTATGCTTTTAAGATAAAGATGTGTTGTTGTGTTGTTCTGATGTGCAAATTTTGAAACTGTTTGCATTTGGGATAAGAGCAACAGTAATACGATCATGTCATCGCTTATTACACAACCCAAGTTTTCCCTTATCCCTCCGATTTCCCTTCCTTATGGTTTTGCCTTTTTCTTTAGTTGTTTCTTCATTTTGTTTCGTCACTTTCTGCTCATACTTTTACTTCTCCTTCAATCTTTTAAGTTTATTATACCAACTCTTCTCAACACAAAACAGCGTCTGCACCCTATTCATTCCTTCCTTTTGTGACTGCAATTTTAATATTGTTTATATCGTGAGAGGTGAATTTGTTTGTGACTAATTTGGTGTGTGGTCATTGTAGTTACTTGCTTTTCAATGTTTGAAAAGACATTGATTGCAGCGAGTCGTGATGGAAGCCAAACTGACCAAATTGAGATGAAGATGTTTGGGCGAAAAAGTTGTTTGTAGAATCACAACAACATTTACAATGGAAATGGACATGCTACCAATATTACCGAGATTAGTCTTTCCATTTTATGGTGTAAAGTAGATTCACTTTTACCTTTACATATTATTATTTTGTTAAAAATTTATATATTTTAAATATTCACTCAAATAAAGAAATACATTATGCACAATAACTATATATAATCATGCCATGTTGTTGGTACTATGGTTGGAGACATGTGGTTTTTTTGTTTTTTGTTTTTATCTTAGTACATTGCATTTATCTTACTAAATTTTTGGCTTAAGGGGAATGTAAAGTACTTTGAGTGAGATACATTTAATGATGAATGATTCATTTGCAACTTAAAGGTAAATGGTTAACAATGATGGAGCATTAAAGTTCCAATTCTATTATCGTCAAGAACTTTATACCTATGCCAATTTCCCAAGATATTTCATTTTTATTTTAAGCAATGGTAGATTTAGTGATGAATGATTCATTTGCAACTTAATTCCAGTAGAAAATGAAAAATAAAATACTACTCGCTAAGAGAAATTACTTTTATTATGTCATTAAAGACATATCTTTGTAAACATTATTTTTTTAAAATTTTCTTAACTGGTTAATTATGATTAGTTATTTTTCAACATTTTATATTATAAGATGAGGGACTAAATTAATGTTTTAAAACCTAAGTTGTATAGTACTAAACTCATGTTTTTTCTAAATCCTATTAATAACAAGAACCAACATATACTAATATTAGTGTCCATCCAATGTTTGGTGTGAAACTAAATTTTAAAATATTATTAATTTAATTAAAATAAAAACTAAATTGAATAATCAGTTTTTATATTTGATTTTATTAACAGTTTTACATATTATTTAATTTGATTTGATTTTTTTTTTCAAAACAAACTGATTTATTAATAATTTTAAATTTTTAATATGATTTTTAACATAAATTTTATAAAATTAGTGAAAACACAAGTGTGACAATGTTTGTATCTATATTTTTATTTTTATTTTCATAAATTTATATGTATCTACACAAGTGTAGTGTTGTCAAATAATACAGATACACAAACATTATCAAATACTATAAAATTCAAATAAATTGTCAAATATTATAAAATACAGATACACATAAGTTTATGAAAAAAATTAAAAAATATCAATACACATAAATCTATATTTCATTTAAATAAATATCAATATACATGTAATAATAATAAAAATAAAAACATAAAAAATGCGAATACATAGACGCGAGAGCGCATGTGTTCTCGCTAGTTAATAAATTGTATTAATAATAATAAGTATAATAAAAATGGTAATATGATGAAAGATCTTGTCTGGTTTGGTGGTTGATGTTTCCTTGGTATATAGGGGTCTTGGGTTCGAATCCCTCTTGTTGCAATTTGCTTCCAATATTAATTAATTTGGAACTTGGGTTTTCGAGCTTCTTTTTCTCCAACTCACTCTTTATTTATAACATATACTTTAATCTTGATTTGAATAATTAATGGTGATTAAAAAAAGTCCATTTATAAATTTTTAACAATAAAATTAAGAAATGTATTTTTATTTCATGTTTTAACAGTAAAAAATATAAAACAAATAAAGAGCATTTTAGTAACGTTCTAAATCCAATTACATATAAAAGTTATGACTCACATAATCTTCAAAAGAACAAACAAATTTTTTTTATTTTATCTAAAACGCAAAGAAATTGATATTTGAAGAAAAAGAACTAAAACATAAGTGAAACAAATATTTTGGATAAAACAAAATTTACAAGTGTCCACAAGATCTTATATAAATCAGATTTAGTTAAACTATGATTTAATCTAATCAAAATTACAAGAAATAAGTTAAGTTTGTGTAATTTATATAAATCCAAGGAGGTAAAAAAAAAGGATTGATTGCAAGTAAGAATATTTAGGTATATTTAAATTTTACAGGATAAAAGATGTTATTATTTGTAACAATTATTAATGAGAATTGAACTTTTTAACAATTGTCTAGATTTTACTTTTATTATCCTTTATAGTCTTATATTTATTAAATAGTTTTTTATTTTATTTTTTATCATCTAAAAAATATCTCTTAAAAATAGAAAATATTTTTATTTTTTATACTATTTTTACACATATTACAATTTTATCTTTTATTTTAATAAAAAAATTACAAATACTTACATTATCTAATTATAACATTATAGAAATCAATAAAAATAACTTATATGTAAATAATTTTATAATTTTAATATAATTTTTAGTAATATTTTAATTAATTTTATTATAACAATATTTTTTTAATTATATATATACATTTTTTTTATTATAGTGCACATATGTGTTTTTACTAATTATTATACTAAAATTTTGAAATATTAAGCAAAATTAAATTTTATATTTTGCATGCTTATAAATTTTTTATTGTCATTAAACAGATTAATCAAGACAACTTCTTTTAAGTTTAATCTACTAAGGCTAATTATATTGAAAGGATATTCAATACACACCTTACTTACTGTATGAAGAAGTATAAATGTTAGACTTATTTATTTCAGTCTGTAATTTAAAAAATAAATTTAATTATCTTTCTTATAAATTCACCAAGCAAGATATGAAATGTGTTATTTAAGGACAATAAACAAAGAGAAATAATTTTAAGGTTGACTTCAAAAAATTTATTGTTGATGTATAATTTATTTTACTCATTGGTGTATTGTTTTAATTTTTTATATTTTTTCTATATCACCTCTATTATTTACTCAGACATATTAAAAATTACAATGAATAATTATTGTATTAAAAGTATTTTTACATTTTTTTTAAACAAACATATGAATGCATGTATTTACATGCTTGTATATTTCTTCATGCTCTTTGACCTATATAAAATTGCATATGGAACATTATGTCTCTTTTTTTTTTTAACAAAACATATCCTATTTTTTATTTATTTAAAACAAAGATCATGAAATATATTTTTTAAATTATGAGATTGAAGGGTTTATGATTTTTTATATAAATTTAATTTTAATAATTTATAACATCACACTAATAAGCTTTATAAATTAAGATCTGTAGATGAACATATCTAATTCAACTCATACACCTATAAATAATCACTAATTAGATTTAATTCAATTAAATTAGGTTCAGGATTGACTAATTGTAAACATTGATAATGAATAACAATAATAATATATCTTATTATTATTATGATAATGATGTCAGTTGTACTTTTATCTGCCTTCAATTCAAGTAAAAACTGAAATAAAATTGAAAAAACCGATGTTGATGGACTGGACGGTCAGATCTTTGATTGATTTATCTAAACATACTGGAACCGTAGGATGAGAACATCTGAATTTGAGGAGACACTTACTTGCCCTTTCTCTCTCCTCAAACAACCAATCAGCCCTCTGCTAAGTGACACTGTTTCCCAGAGACAGCGGTTCCATGCTTAACCCTAGAAACTAGATACTTTACACGCGCCAATCGGGACCACCCACGTGTCATACTTCACCCTCTTCACCCTTTCGATCTTGACTATTTACAAAGAAACCCACTTTTTTTAACTTCGATTCCCATTGCTGACACTCATTTTCTCTTCATTGGGAAAAAAACAAAATTCTCCACTCACTGCTTTTTCCACAGCCACACCCAAAGAACAACAAAACAAATCCACTTCCACACCTTTTCAGTTTCGTTTCGCACTTGTTAGCGTTCTTCCTCGTAACTCTCACCATCTTCGCCGGAACCCTAGTTTGATCCGCCGGAACTCGAATCCACCGGTGAGCTTCAATTGACTCTGTCACTGTTCCGTTTTTTTTTTCTGCGGTGAAATTGCTCACGCTCAGAATTTCTGTGTTGGAGGGAGTAGATGACTGTACGATTGGGGAATAGGTGAGATCACGAGGGTTGGATTTCCTCGCCGGATGGAGGGAGGTAGCGTCTCTAGACTTACTTGTTCTGGTACTGTTCACGTCCAACTTTGGGTTCTTAATCTTCTCCTATGCTGTGATTAGGTTAAGACTTTTGCTTCATTTGCTTTGAAATGGTGAGTTTTGTTTGAAAAATTGTTACTTTCTACTTAACCTCACTAACTGGCTAATTCACGCTTAGTAGAATTTATTTTTCAACAATCTTCTTAATGCCGTGGGTAGATTGTTTTCTTCTGTTTTTCTTCTCATTTTCTGAGTTAGAGCAACCAGACATTTCAATTGGTTCCAAATTTTATTTTGTATTTCTTGATTGTTGAAAAGAATTGTCTGATGTATCCATGTTTGACCTTACAATGTTTTTAAAAGATTTGTGCTTAAGAAGCTCAGTACAGCGAGGATTAACCTGTAGGAATCATTTACTGATCAACTTAATTTGGCCTCCTTAGTTATATAAGTTTATCTTCCATGTTCAAGATCAGCCCTCTTATCACTAGACAATCTTTGAACCTTGTTGATTTCTTCTCCCTCATCCTTCAAAGTGTACCAGTTGTTGATTCATAGATTTTACCATGGTATTGTTTTTTCTTCTATTTGGCTATATTAGTTAGTGTAACAGCCTTGAAGTTTCGAATTATAGGGTCAGAGTTATATGTTTTAATGTGTTGTTTTCTTGCTCTTTTAAATTAAGTTTCTATGTTTTATTTGCTTTTTGTGCGGGCTGTAATTTGTTGGCAACTTGACAACAATGTATTCTTTAATTCCTATGCATCTTATGCTTCTGTTTCTATGCAACGTGTATATGCTTATCCTTGGATGATGGATGCGGTGGTCCTTATAGGTACCTCTGTCTACTTTTTGCATTTGTATCTGGACATGTATCTCTGTCTATGCATGCACATATTTTTATCAGGTTTAAGGTCTCTATCACTGTTGTTTCTCTTATTCTTATGTGCATATTTGTTTTAGGGATTCACCCATGGATTATGATGACAATGATTTTCAAAACCAGAATCTCCATTTAGCTGGTGAAGGGAGTGCCAAATTTCCTCCAGTATTAAGGCCATATGCTCTTCCCAAGTTTGATTTTGATGAAAATCTTCAAGCAAATTTAAGATTTGATAGTTTAGTAGAAACTGAAGTTTTCCTTGGCATTGAAAGCAACGAAGATAACCAGTGGATTGATGCATTCTCTCGAGGGGGTAGTGGAATAGAGTTCAGTTCAACTGCAGCTGAGTCTTGCTCTATATCAAGGCATGGCAATGTTTGGTCTGAGGCCACTTCCTCAGAATCTGTTGAAATGCTTTTAAAATCTGTTGGACAGGAAGACTATATTCCTAGACAAACAGTTATTCAGGAATCAGATGCCTGTGATGAACTGGCCTGTTTAGCTAAGCAAATGGACACCAATCCAAAATTTGAGGACAGAAATGAATTTAAAGATAGCATTTCAGATGTACATCCATCTGGTGGTACCCATGCAAGTTTTTCTGGATTGAAAGAGGATGTAGGAATGGACAAGTCTGAGGATGGATTATCCCAAGGTCATGAAGGGGAATTGTCCTTTGATGGAGCTTCAAGCAATCCTGAACTAAGTGATATCCATGGAAATAATGACTTGCCTATGTCTGAAGGGAGTCTAACGCTCCATACCGATGATAAAAATAACAATTCAAACCTAAGAGAAGTTGAGATTGTTGATGATGATTCACTTCATATCAAAACTCAAGGTGATTCATCTGCAGTGCAAACTAATTTTGTTGAATTATCTATAAAAAAATTGCATGATGAGAAGCAAGGTCCTATTCAAGAACAAACTAATAATCAAGATTTTGAATCTTCTGTGATGGATAAAGCTGTTGTGGTAGACACACAGACTCAAGATGGAGATGCTGTTGGAGGTGATGCCGACCATCTGGATAAATCCCCTCGTTCAATCCCCACAGTAATGACTTTGGAAGGTGAGGATGTAGTTGTTGGTCTTGAGACTGGGTTAGGTAGTTTGGAGAGTTCCAGGAGAATGGAATCTGTTGCTGTTTCTGACTTGCAGAAAGCTGAAAAAAGCAGTGAAGATAGTGATCAGTCTCAGAACAATGCGAGTGAAGATAGTGATCAGTCTCAGAACAATGCGAGTGAAGATGTAACGTTGCTTAAAGATGTGGTAATGGATGATCAATCTGTACCAAATACATATGGATTGCCGGAAATATCAATTAAAGATGATTTAATCTCTGAGGGGCAAGTGGTTGAGGGTAGTAGTTCCAATTGTGAAAATTTTCCCAATATGCAGCAAAATATGGATGTCACAAAGATTATATATCATGAGAGCAGTGTTACTAAGGAAGTTGAGCTATTGAACACTTGTGATAACGTGAACACAGTGATTTTATCAAGCAAGGTTGAGGCATCTATGCTCACTACAGAGGAAAATAACATTTCCTATACTAGTGAAGGAAACGGTGGCAATAGTGTAGGTTTTACAAATAGCAGTGTGACCAACCTTTCAACAAAAGCTTCCATTTTGGGCGAGTCTACTCAACTATTTATAAACAATGAACCTGGCAGTCAAAATGAATATGGAAAATCCGAGCAAGTTGTCTTTGTCAATGATCAGGATCAGCTACTAAACACTGGTAATCATGTGGATACAGATCTTTTGTCAAGCAAGCCGGAGGCATCTGTGTTTACTGCAGAGGAAAATAATATTTCTATTATCAGTGAAGGAATTAGTGACAATAGGGTAGGAGGTTTTTCAAGCAGTGGTGTAATGGCTGTTTCAACAAAATCTTCCATTTTGGGTGATTCTACTCAAATGTGTGTAAGCAATCAACCTGACAGACAGAATGACCATGAAAAATGCAATCAACTTGTCTTTGTTGATGATCAGGACAGTAAAAGAGTTCCTTCTGATTCTAGCCACATGCATTGTGATGTTGATCAATCCCATCTTGTGGATAAGGGAGTAGTTTCATCGTGTCCTAGTGAAAGTAGCATGGAAACTGAGTTGATGACTTCCACAGTCTCAACCCATGCTATACTTGTCAACAAAGCAGGTACTTCATAGGGATTTCATCTTCATATTTTCAAATTCAAAATGAATATTACTAAAAACTTGCACTACAGGTGAAATTCTTGGGCCTGTTTGGGTTGAGAAAATGTCGTTTCCTGTTTTCACTAATAAATACTACTATGTTGTTTTCATCTTGTTTCCTATTCTGGTGTTTTCACATTTCTTGTATAATCCTTGAAAACTAGGAAACAAGTTAACTCTTTATAATTATTAGTGAAAATTGGATACACGGGAATCATTTTTTCTCAAAACTAAACGACCCTTTAGGTACACCACAATGACGAGTCACTTTCTTGTAAACGATATAGTAAAAGGTTCTACCCTAGGATTAAATTCCTACTAGCTCATTAACTTAAAAGGTTTCTTTTCATCATAATTTCAGTTTCACAAGTTGTTTTGCAAAATAGTAGTTTGACATTACATGAGACAGACATTCCACCTTCTAGCAAAGTTGTTTCCAGTCATGAAGTTACTAGTCACAATGATTTTCAAGGGATAACTTCTGTTGGATATTCTTCTGCTGAGGGAAATGGAGAACCTGCAGGGAAAGACGCTGAGGAAGCAGGCCCATCTACCATTATTGGATCTTCTGAAACTGCTCCTTGTCCTGTTGGCACAGGCACTGAAAAATACCATTCTTCTGATTTTTCTAGTGAACTACATGGTAGCGATACTCAGCACAATTTAGGGACTAATGGTGCTGTAAAGATTGGTGAACCTCAAGGAACAGAAAATAGTGAAGTCATTCAGGAATGTACAAAAGAGATTAGTATTCCTCAAGTTCTATGTGCATCTTCGGGGAACCAGAGTGACGGTGTTGCAGTCTCTTCGATTAAGGATGACAAGGAGACTGAGCAGGAGAATCCTGACAAGCCTTCCTCAGAAAAATTAGGTAATCTTCAATCCATTCTTGTTGTCCACTTATAACTTTCCTTTATTCTGCATTTTATTGTGAGGTTAGCACCACTTATAGAACATAGAGAAAACATATATATATATGTATATATTTCATGGCACCAAGTCCTTCAAGTTTTGTCATTGATTTTTTTTGTATGTACTCATTGTGAATTAAGTGTATCTAATTATGCATTACAACTCTTAAAAAAGATTTTGATTGTAATTTTTATGTATTTTTTTTTAAAAATTGTGTTAAAGATCATCTAATGATTTCTCAAAATTTCTTAGTGCTATGTATTTTGA
Organism: Phaseolus vulgaris; assembly: GCF_051622355.1. Classification (NCBI taxonomy): domain Eukaryota; kingdom Viridiplantae; phylum Streptophyta; class Magnoliopsida; order Fabales; family Fabaceae; genus Phaseolus; species Phaseolus vulgaris. The sequence continues at coordinate 6,367,957 of NC_143499.1, forward strand.
GAATTGTTGTTTGTGTTCAGTTCTTACTTTCTAATTATGTCATACAACTTTTAGGAAGACAATGATTGTAATTTGTATGTATTTGTTCACTAAATGTTAGGTTAAATCATGAGTTCTAAAAAACTGTGTGGGGATTTTTTTTCTAATGATAAATTGTGACTTTGCACAATTGTTAAACTTGTACTCATTATGTACAACCAATTGTGCAAAGAAAAATTATAAATGAATTTCTAAATCTCTGATCTCATACGAATTAGAATATGATAGTAAACTTTTAAGAGTCTGTAACAACCAAAGTTACTGGTTACATACATAGGCAATACTAATGTGTTTTTCAGTTCTTGCAAGGTACTGGTTACCAAACTTCTCTTTCTGTTGAAATTTCTATTGTTTCACTCATGCCTAATACCATCATGGTGCACACCAGAAAGCCCCTTTTTTTGTGATGCTATTACCCTAAACCTAAGAATTTATTAAGATAATATAGAGTTCCACTCAAAAGAAGTAAACACATAATAAGTAGCAAGGTAACAGAATGACAGGATTAATATGGTGTTGTTCAGAGAATACAATTCCTTTGGATACATGATAAAGGAAAGTTCCACCTTAGGCTGAAACCCATGAAGAGGATATAAAAACTTATGAACTAAAACACGAACACCACAACATTGTTTATTGCTTTCTCTCCTAAAAAGTAAAAAAAAATGGGGAGATAAAGATATCTAAATGGGTAGGGCAGGTCATCCATAAATCCCAGAAAACATACGCAACTGCCCATCAGTAAAGGGTACATTGTGGATAAATAAAATTTAGTAGAGAAGGAACCTGAAGAACATGAGTTTGCACTGGAGGAATCTGTGTAGAAAGAACAGAGGAATTGCAGCTCTGTGCCACCAGTAGAAAGGTGAAAAGCCAGAAATTTTATTTGAAAGTAGATATTGACCACATATCCTTTCACAAGTAGAATCTCCAGGCATAAAAAGAAAATAGTAGAAAAAAAAACGTGAAGAAGAAATGAGTCTTCTAGGTTTCATGTTATATATAATTCCTTTTAATAAAAATGCTACACTATTCTATCCACAACAATGGTGATAAATAATCATGTCATGATGGTAGTTTTTCTTTTATTGTCTGACTCTTAGTTTTTTTAATGTGCATTGTATGTTTTTTTCTATTTCAAGATCTCTTCAAATGTTTCCATACCTATTACAATGTGAACTCTGTAGATGACATTGCACCTGGAAACCAAGATTCCATATCTTCTGTGTCTGTAACGGACTCTTGCATTGATTTACGTGAGACTGGATGTGGAAGGTTTCCTGCTAACAGTACTTGTGATCCATCTAGTACACTTGGAAACCCTTCTCAGGCTGAAAAGGATAAAAACCAAGTTGAGGCTTCTGCTAATCAGAACACCCAAGTTTCTGAGATGATAAATGGTAGTGCAAAAAATGCATTGTCCACTGCTCAAGATCTAAAGGAGAATAATGCATCTAAAGATGAAAGAAGCTCAACTCCTGAGGTAAATTCAGTGACTGATTTGTCCAAGGATGTTGCAGATGTGAATACAGAAGATGTTGACAAGATGCAATCAATTCCTCTTACTGAAACCATAAAAAAATCATCAGTAAGTTTTGTTGCAGTTTACAATCCAAACTAAAGAATTTTTATCTGGTTGTTATTATTTTTATTGCCTTTGTTTCCTGATTGGGCTTCTTCCTAAGGTGACTTCTTTAAAGTTTATTTATTTGAAATGGGTGGCTGATATGATCTGTTGTTTAGATTATGAATGACAAATGATCTTATACTTTTCATATTTTTTTCTCCCTTTGCGTTATTGTTGAAGGCTATGGAGGGATTTCCTACTTCTGGGATAGGTCCTTCAAAAACCAAAACTGTAAGAAAATCATCCCAGGGAAGTCCACAAATATCAGATGTAGGGGCAGTACACAATGCTTCTAAAGCTACACCTGAGCGCAAAAGGCGAGTATCTAATAAGAACGCTGGAAAAGAATCTTCTAGAAGAGGAAGTCATGCAAAGGACACTACTCTGGCTAGACAGTCTGACAGAGGTGATAAACCAACTAAAGTTTCCCTGAGCCCATCTCCTGGTTTCCAGATGATGCAATCAAATGAGGTGCAGCAGTATGGGCACATTGAGCCAAATAGTACAAAGTCATTTGCTCTTGTAAATACTTCTACATCTAGTCTTCCGGATTTGAACAGTTCTGCTTCTCCTCCTGTTTTATTTCATCAGCCTTTCACAGATCTGCAGCAAGTACAATTACGTGCACAGATCTTTGTCTATGGAGCTTTGATGTGAGTTCAAATGTTGTATGGATTTTAATTATTATGGATGCTAGACCAATTTGATGTGTGCATGTGGTTATGAGTCCAAAATCTGCATTTTTTTCACTTACTACCTTACTTTAGACTTCACATAACATCCTCTCTGCCATGGTTAATTCAAAAGTTAGAAATCTTGTTTCGTTGTATACTTTTCCCTTTTCTTTTAATTTCTGTGCAGAACTTGAACTTATTCCATATTCAACGAAAAAATATAAGGTCAACAGAGCCATTTGGATCTACATGATATCATTATTAATGTTCTGCATTTTGTGGATTAACAAATAACTCCACTGTTTATTCATCTTATTTATGTTGCTGCAGTCAAGGCACAGTACCGGATGAGGCTTACATGATATCAGCCTTTGGGGGATCAGGTTATTTTTTTTATCATGATTCCCTTGTATGTTCTTTTCTGTTGTTTGATCAAAATAAAATATTGAGTTCCTAGACATTGTGTTTAGATGGTGGTAGGAGCCTTTGGGAGAATGCTTGGCGTGCCTGCATGGAAAGGCAACACGGTCAAAAATCTCATCCTGCTAACCCAGAAACACCTCTTCAACCACGATCTGGTATTTCTTGTAATAGTTTGTTCTTTGATGTTGTTATTTGACCTGTTTGATTAACTCCTGATAATTGAGATCTGCAGTTGCTAGAAACTCTGATTTGCCACCTAAGCAAAGTGCTGTTCAAGGGAAAGGTATCTCTTCACCACTTGGTCGAACTAACAGCAAGGCTACTCCACCAATTGTAAACCCCTTAATACCTCTTTCATCCCCCCTTTGGAGTCTATCAACTCTGGGTTTAGGTAGTCATTCCCTGCAAACTAGTGCCCTTGCAAGAGATTCTGTTGTGGATTATCCACAGGCAATTACTCCATTGCATCCTTATCAAACTACTCCTGTAAGGAACTTTCTTGGACCTAACACACCTTGGATATCCCAGACACCCCTTCGAGGACCATGGATTGCTTCTCCAACTCCTGCACCTGACAATAGCACCCATATTTCTGTGTCGCCTGTCTCAGATACAATTAAGCTAGGCCCAATGAAAGCATCTCAGCCTCCTTCCTCTAGCATAAAGAATGTTAATTCTGGTCTCCCTACTTCCAGTGCAGGTTTGCAAAGTATCTTTGCAGGAACTTCCTCTCTACTTGATGCAAACAATATGGCAGTATCACCTGCTCAACATTCTTCAGATCCAAAGCCCAAAAAAAGAAAAAAAGTTGTGGTATCTGAGGATTTTGGCCAGAGGGCTTTGCAATCACTGGCTCCTGCTGTCGGTAGCCATACATCTACTTCTGTTGCAGTTGTGGCTCCTGTCGCAAATGTGCCAATAAGTACTGTTGAAAAATCAGTCGTGTCTATATCTCTTGCTGATCAATCAAAAAATGATCAGAATGTTGAGAAAAGAATTATGTCAGACGAGGCTCTTATGAAAGTTAAGGAAGCAAGAGGTCATGCAGAGGAAGCTTCTGCTCTGTCTACTGCTGCAGTTAATCATAGCCTAGAGTTATGGAATCAGTTGGATAAGCATAAAAATTCTGGCTTGATGCCAGATATTGAGGCTAAATTAGCTTCTGCGGCAGTTGCAGCTGCAGCAGCAGCTGCCATTGCAAAGGCAGCGGCTGCAGCTGCCAATGTTGCATCAAATGCTGCTCTTCAAGCAAAATTAATGGCTGATGAAGCATTGCTTTCATCTGATTATGATAATTCCATCCAAAGTAATCAAATTTCTCTTTCTGATGGTACCAATAACTTGGGTAAAGCTACCCCTGCTTCCATCTTGAATGGTGCTAATGGAACTAACAGTCCTGGTTCGATCATTGTTGCTGCTAAGGAAGCTGTTAAAAGGAGAGTGGAAGCTGCTTCAGCTGCCACTAAAAGAGCTGAAAATATGGATGCCATTGTAAAGGCTGCTGAGCTGGCAGCAGAAGCTGTATCTCAAGCTGGAAAAATTGTAAGTATGGGTGATCCTTTGACATTAAGTCAGTTGGTAGAAGCTGGCCCAGAGGGATGTTTGAAATCAACTCGGGAGTCTTCCCAGCAATTTGGAAAATTCAAAGACATTACCAGAGATACGGTTAACATTGACAAGGTAATAGATATTCCTGAAACTTCTTATGCACAAAACAGAGACATTTTATCCGGTGGCGCAATTTCTTCTTCTATTAAGATCAATGAGAAGAAATCAAGAGGACCAAAGGGACACAAGGTTATTTCTGATTTAATCAAGACTGTTGATGGGGTTCATGTATCTAACTCTGAAACTGAGGCTCCTTTTACTGCTAGTAATGGATTTGAGGGTCTGCATAGAAGTAGCATCAAGGAGGGCTTACTCATAGAGGTTGATTTCACTTTTATTTATTAAGTTTATTTCTTTTTATGTAGAGCTAGTGAAAGTGACCAGATTAATGCCCATGGGTTCATTTTATAATATCAACTTTGGTGAGGATTAGGCATTAGTTTTATTCATTTAAATTGAAATGCATTCTTTTCATTTTCTAAAAATAATATGTTGCTCTTTAATGTTATAATCGTAGTAAACTGAAGCTATTATACGTTTCAGGTTTTCAAAGATGATGAAGGGTTCAAAGCTGCATGGTTCACAGCCAATATTTTGAGTTTGAAGGATAGTAAAGCATATGTATGCTACACTTCACTTGTAGCTGCTGAAGGTTGGTCTAGCATCTTCATGCTTGTACTCTGATTAGAACAGAAGCATCTTATCCGTTAGTTGGAAAAATTCATTAATTAATTAAAATTTGGGGCTAGAAATTAATTTTGGATAAATCATAAAAAGTTGAGATGGTTCTGATGTGTTGTTGGCCTTCTTACATCTAGATGACAATGAATTGCGAGGCATTTTCATTAAGATTTTATTAAATTTTGTATTAGTGCATTATTTATTATTGTGATTAAAAATATTGTTATCTTTTAGGTGCAGGACCCTTGAAAGAATGGGTATCACTTGAATTTGATGGAGACAAACACCCCAGAACACGTATTGCTCGCCCTCTCACTGCTTTACAATATGAAGGAACAAGAAAGAGACGCAGAGCTGCTATGGGAGATTATGCTTGGTCAGTTGGGGATAGAGTTGATGCATGGTTACAAGAAAGGTTTGCTAATATAGAGTTCTTTTAATTAGCTATCTGTTATTGATGGCTATTTCTTCAACACCAACGTAACTTCTATGTATGTATATATGATATCTTCCCATTTGATTCCTTCATCATAGAGGTGGTGTTGGTTTGATTGTCATATGAAATCAGGATTTTTTTATTCATCTTCTTGTTTAATTTAATTATATAATTTCCCATTCTTTCTATCCAAGTAGTTTAAATATATTAGGGTATGATGGTTCAATAAGATATTGTACTTGTGAACAAACAATTATTCCAATAATTTTTTACAGCATAAATATTTATGAAATTAAAACTGAACAAGGTAAGTATCTGTTAAAGTTCTCTCTCATGGTAGTTTTTGTCCTCAGCTGGCGGGAAGGAGTAGTCACAGAGAAGAATAAAAAAGATGAAACATTTACCGTTCACTTTCCTGGTATGTAAGTTATTTAATTAAACATTTTGGTATTGTATGTTTCTTAATTATTACTAAGGTATATAGAACACATTAGTTCCGTATTCTTGGAAAATGTTTATAATATTGGTTTTATGCAGCTTGTGGAGAAACATTGGTTGTCAGAGCTTGGCATCTCCGTCCGTCTCTTGTTTGGAAGGATGGTAAATGGATTGAATCTTCCAAAGTGGGAGCAAATGATAGTTCTACACAGGAGGTACTTTATTTTTAGGTTCTTCTAGAGTGTTCTACTGCTCCAATTCATGCTTCTCTTTACTAGCTTTCACGTTTTTGCATACAGGGTGATACACCGCAAGAAAAACGACCTAAACTGGCTAGTCATGCGATAGACACAAAAGGGAAAGACAAGATGTCGAAAAGCATTGATAGTGTGGAGTCGGCAAAACCTGATCAGATGACATTACTTAATTTGACTGAAAAAGATAAAGTTTTTAACATTGGTAAGAACAGCAAGAATCAAAATAAACTGGATGCGCACAGAATGGTGAGGAACGGTCTTCAAAAAGAAGGATCGAAGGTAATTTTTGGTGTTCCTAAACCTGGGAAGAAGAGAAAATTTATGGAGGTAAGCAAGCATTACGTAGCACATGAAAGCAGGAAGACCAATGATATAAGTGATTCGGTTAAACTTGCAAATTTCTTGATGCCTCCTAGTTCAGGGCCCAGAGGTGGGAAAAATGGTTCCAAAGAGAAACATGGAGCTGATTCCAAGGCCAAAACAAGTGAGTCTGGAAAACCACTGTTTTTGGGTAGTAATCCTAGCAAAAGACATTTCTTTATCAATTCGTTTTCTAATGCCGTTGAGCTGACAGGTAATACGGAAAGGATGAAGGATTATTCAAATCACTTAAAGAATGCGTCCCAGGGAGAAAGTAAGGTGGAGAGAGCACCCCACTCAGCGACTGATGGAGCAACTCAAGCACCAATCTTGTTTTCATCACTGGTAACTTCGGTTGATGCTCTTCCTGCTAAAAGGGCATCCTCATCAAGAGCAAGCAAAGGGAAACTTGCGCCTGCCCGGGATAAGATGGGTAAAGTTGACACCGATAAGGCTTTAAATGACAATCCTATCAAATCAGCATCTGATGTCGTCGAGCCCCGCAGGTCCAATCGCAGAATCCAGCCAACGTCAAGAGTAAGTTTCAATAGCTGAGCGGTTATTTCCGGTTGTGTCATCTATTTTCTCCCGTCTCTTCCAAGTATGAGGCCATTTTATATATATTGACCTTTTGTGTTGAATCTGATCTGGTGTGGTGGCTTGCTGGGTTGCAGCTATTAGAAGGATTGCAGAGCTCTTTGATAATTTCTAAGATTCCTTCGGTTTCACATAATCGTAATACTAAGGGTGAGTCTCTCTTTGACTCTTTTTATTGGTTGAGTTATATTGCAGTGGGAATGTTTTAGTGACTTAGTTGCAACAGGTTAAATGGAAGAAGGAGCTGGCAATTGCAATGATGGGGTACAGTGAAAAGGACCGGCCTGTGACATACCTAGCATAGATGTGTATATTTATAATAGAGAACCAACCAACCTAGGAATGCAAATTCTTGCTTCATATGTTTTAGGCAGACTATAGCTCAGTAGACGGTCGGTCATATTGATTTTAGAATATATTTAAATATGATTTGATCCGTAGGCTGTGCTGTATATGGAAATTTCTCCATCTCATCTTCATATGTTCATCAAATGATAACGTCATGCTCTGCATTGCCTCTCCACTACTGCAACTACTTCCTCTTCTATTTCTTTTCACCGCTAGTAATGGAACGCCTTATTTATGACTGTTTCTTGCACACCTGTAAGTTCTTCCGTCACCCCAAAACATGAAAAATAAATTTTTTTTTATCTTTTCGGTGTCACTCTCATATTTCGGATTATATAATTAGAAAGTTAATTTCAGATTCGGTAAGTACTTAAAGATCATAATCTAGAATATATTTTAAAAAAATAGTATTTTAGATTATATAAAAGGAAAGATCTCAATCGGCGTAGGGCGAGAGTCAAGCTCCACTACTGGGCCGGGGAAGAGTCTGCAACAAAATCAATTGAATAGACAGAGAAGTCCGGTAAGCGTATCGATTCAAGCAAGTCCGACTAGTTTAAGCGCCTATCGATTCAAGCAAGTCCGACTAGTTTAAGCGCCGCCTTCCAGACTTCTGATGAACCGCCGGGTGGTATGAACTCCAGAGCCCTATTCTGGTTACAGAGTGCGGGTAGCCGACAAGTAGGTTAGCAAACAGGTGAATAAATAGATTTTGCTCCTGCCTTCGCTTCCAGGAGAGAAAGATTATTGGCCTGAAAGCTATTTTTTAAAAAAATAGTATTCTGGATTATATAATCTAGAAGTCTGAATTTGAAAGTAGCTTTTGGATTATGTAATCCAAACACGTATTTGAAAAAAAGTTTAATTTAGACTTTCGATTCAGAATCTAATTATATATCTAAAAAAGACTATAAGATTATGTATTCCAGAAAATTAGAGGGTCATTTTTGGAATATAACAAGTATATGGTGGGAGAATAACATATGGAGGTGGAGGTGCAAGAAGAAGAAACAGTCTTTATGTCTTTATTTATATACCCATCGTATTTTGGGCCTGTCGATACATATTTGTTTTCATGTGATTCAAATTTATTATACATATTTTCAACATAAAACTTATATTTATATTAAGCTATTGATTCTTTTTAAATATTTAATTTTAAATAGATAAAAAGGTTAAGAAAGTAATGTGAATTCTTAAGGCTTTTTTTTTATAAAATTTGGTTAAATTAAATTGCAAATTAATCTAGTTATATGAATACTTTTTTTCAATTATTCAGAATTCGAAATCGTATTATTAATCAATCACGTTACTTGGATAGTTTACTCAAAGTTAAGAAAACCAATCTCCTAAGTTTAACTTTTCCAATGCAATAATTTATATTTTTTACGTTTGGAGCTCTCACCTGATTTATATATATGTGCCGCTTGCTCTTTATAACAATTTTCATTGTTCCATTTGTAATGGCACCTGACCAATGAATGGTTTCATGTATTTGAATCCATTGGTTGTTGAGGATAGAAAAGGCGAACAGTATGAGAGAAAATGTGTTACTGAATTCTGTGAGACAAGGTGGCTAAAAAAAGATTACAATGAGGCGGGAAAAAGGATAGGAAGGAATCTAAACTAAACTAAGCATATATTTATATATATATGTATGTATATATCTACACTTTGCAACGCATTGACGTCCTTAGGACCTAAACTGAGCCACCCACCTAAGAACTGGAACCCTCATGATTTACAAGGATCAATCGTGTGAAAATGGACGCTTGCCATAGCATGCAATTTTCAATTGACGTTCAGTTGGCAACTCTGATTCCCCCCTCCCACCAGCCGATAAACCTCTCTGGTTCAAAGTCACTTCACGTCCTGCCTCTTCTTCTAATTCCATTCAACGAGGAATCAGCTTTTGTCAGGTTTACTGCACCCAGTTTAGGGGGACGGTATACCTCTTTGACGAGTTCTTCTTCAACATACGGTCTCTTGCAGACGCAAGAACTTGGAAATTCATGAAATTCACCCCGTCCAGGCCTTATCTCATCTGGTTCTCCCATGAATCCTCTCTGGCATGACTTGACCTTTTTGGCAAAGGTATCCCAGTCCATTTGATGCCTTTCTGCCAATAGCGTGCTAAGCTTCTTTGCATTTGGTCTAATTGTTCTTTTGTGACCCATATATCTCCTGTTGTAAACAAAATGAATGGTTAACAACACGAGGCACATTAGCCAAAAATAAAAAGAATGAGAAAATGTGATCATCACTAAAAGCAAGCATAACGTAGCATAAAAAAAATCATGTGCATGACACTATAGAGACTCTGAAAGAATTGTCAATAGCATCAAGTTTCGAATTTTGGGTTTATAAAAAAGGCTGTGGAAAGCAAAGGCTTTACTGGAAACCCATGGAAACAGGTTATGTTTTTCCCAAGAGCATTTTTACTTTACCAAAAGATAACTGAAATCAACTACATAACTGCCTATTTGTAAATGAGGACGTCCGAATCCCCTCAATTATTAACCAAGTTTAGCTTAAATGGTTGAATATAAGCAAGGATTTGGCTTCTCTATTTTCCGTTAAATGAAAGTGCCAATGGTCTAAACCACGCTAGGAAAATTGTCCTTAGCAAAGGACACTGTCAATTAAGCTAAATATAAAATACAACCTTAATTTTTCTTGAAGCTTCCAAAAATAGTCCCTATAGTTTGCCAGATTTTGCTAACTCCAGCCATCGCAAAATAAAAATGTGGTTTCCCAATACAAAATCAACTCCTCTCCAGCATTTTCAAGTTGTGATCAACAAAAGAAGCGGGGAAGAAATAAGACAGAGATCTTACCTTATTTGAAGTCTGAAGAGGTTGAATTATTATTATCTAGGCTATCTTCAACCTGATCTGTAAATTATACTCTGTATCTTCTGATAATTTTGAAGTTCATGATTCCAGATCCTAAATGTATAATTTATTCATTCTCTTTCTACCAGACTTCCAATGAATAAGTATTGAGTATTACGCTATACTCCTTCCAGACTCAACCACAAGCAACACAATTAAAGGTTTAATGTACTCAAATATAAGTAAACTTTTAACTACTTTCATCCTATTTAATGATACCAGTCCAAAAATACCCTCTAATTAATTAAGATATTTTCAATAACTCTTTTATTCTTGATAATGAAGGGTACTTTAGGAAAAGAGATTATATTTTTAAATGAGATTAGTAAAGCTATATGATATTAAATAACTTTTTAAATTCACGTAAACTTTAGTTAATTTTGCTTATATTTCAGTTCAAAGGAGTAATATGCGTTCATACATCTTTCCCACCTATTTGGAATATAATTCAAGTGTGATTAATTAACATATTTCATAACAGAATAATCATAATTAGGATTCCAGTTTTTCCATTACATGCGGAGTATCATTTACTCATTCTCTTTGTTTGAGTTCAAGAAATAAGTTCCCTAATGTACTAATAAAGAAACAAAAAGAGGACAGTAGAGAAATTTTATGCATTTACCTTCGACCTGCAAGAATCTTGGCCATGTTACCATTGTTATTAGTGACAAATACATCACTTTCATCACAAACAATGTAGTCAATAGCAGCAAGGCGGGAAGAGAATGGAAGGAAAGGTTTCAGCTCTTCATCAGCTAGCATCTCCTTTGTATAGATGTTGGGGAAAAGATCTTTGAGAGGCTGCATAGTTTCATCCCCCCCATATATTTCTCCTGATGCAACATACAGATATGTGTCATTTGAAAAGCCAAGTGCCCGTAACATCAAACCCACTTCATGAGGAGTAAGAGGACATTTCCCTCGCTTTCGCTCTCCATCTGGGCTCAAATCCTGTTTTATCATATGGAAATAATTCATTCATATCATTTCAGTATAAAAATAATTAGTTTCCACTTTTAGAAGTCTTATATGGAAACAGTAAATCTGTAATTAGAAATCATATCAAGCAATGTGTCTGGAATAAAATATTAGTCTCAATGCCTTCAGAAGGTCAGCACGGATAAGAAAGGATAGAATGTTATAATTTTGTTAGTTGAATGAATCAGATTTGATCTTTAGAAGTCTATGGATTGTGTAGTCTTACAGGTAATGTTGTCCACCTTTTTCTGATTTCACCAAGCTCTTGCTTCTCCTTTTCTCCCCCACCAAAATAACAACCTGAAAATGCTAGCATATCCGGTTCAAACCTGTCAAAAATCAGTCATGAACACTGTTGTCAGTGGCAATTACTATGACTCCTCCGCCTTGCATCCCAAACTTGTGTCATTTATAATATTTCATAATTTTGAGAGAAACAAGAAGTTGAACTTTATATAAGGGAATAATATATTGAATCTGAGAAGTTCCCTTTCCTTGGCATCCAGTAGAAGTAAACAAATACTTTCAAATTTCAGAGCACTATAAGGAAATTGTACACAGGGAATCATGAAGCAAACCTCAAATGGACAGCAATGAAACGCTGAGCCATCTTCTGCATTCTCATAACAATTCTTTGACCAAGTTCTTGTATAGGTTTCGTAAATCTCAAAGCATGAAAATTGACACGGCATCGTAGTTTCTGCAGCTCATCATCGAGGCTATTTGCAAGTCTATAGTCAAATTTTGTCAATTGAACAACCTGCAAAATCTCCTATATGTTTGTTACCTGAGCTAAATTCAGGGTTATCATTAAATTGACAAAACCAGTAACTAATGTTTCACCTTGACGGTTATTTAATAAATCTAAATATATTTTAATAAGTTAAGAAATTTCAAATACGTAGAGGCCACATACCTGCCGTCTCAAAAGTATAGGCAAAACTTGATCAAGATAATAATCAGGCTCTGATTTCCTTGGGACACGCATTGTATATGGTGGTTTCTCCATTGACCGCATGAACTTATCAGGAACTCTTTTGACAATTGTAACATCTTTTGCAAGACGAGAAATGAACCACTCAACGTCAAAAATATGGACAAAGTCACTGTATTCAAACAAGAATGTCTTTATTAAATAACCCACAAGCTTGATTCTAATGGTGAATGTATGAAAGGAACTGCAAATTACCTGTCATCTTTCCAAAAGGAATGATGATCCAACTCAGGTACAACTAGTGTGGCATTAAGAATTCGTGCAACAACAACAGCATCTGTTATCTGGATGCAGGAACATGATTGCGGTCATGTCCACGGAAAGAACATACTCATTGCTTAAAAAAATAGCTTACATGCCTGACTACGAAAGAGAACCTAACCAACCCTCATTCTCTGAAAACAACAGATTCGGTTCTCTTTTTCATGCTTTAAGCAATTAAGATGGCGGCAGATCACATACAACAACCAAATGATCACAATGTACCATATCAGGAAAGCTATGTCCCACTCACCCCAGTTCTTTGTTGGTTCAGCCCTCCGCTAGTTCCAATAAGCAAGTACCCATTTGACCACCGCTCACTCACAGCAGCTGCATTATCCGATCACCAAAACAATAGAGAACGAGACACATGAAAACAAGTTAGTATATATATATTTCTCAGCAAATCTTTCCGAGAACCAATCAAATTATAAAACAAAACCCTTCAATCTGTTCACGCAATCCTCGAGTAACCGCATAATAAATAACACCGCATAACCTAAAATTTCTCACTCCAACCCTCATTCACGTGCATAGCTCAGCGAGAAGAATGTGCAAGTATTCAAAACAAAAGCCAAAACATTGAACGCTTGCAATTCATGAAAGAAGACGCATTCAAACGGAATTGCGAGGAGGAAACTCACGAGCATAACCGCGTCCCCTTTCACTGCATCCGTAGTAATATTTAGAATACTGCGATTTCCAAACATCGATTGGCGCGTTATAGCTCCCCTCCTAACAAAACATTGACGTCAGAACCCCGCACATTGCGATTACAGCGAAACCGAAAAAAGAGAGAGAAGGAGAAAAACGACGAACCACTGCAGAGTAGAGAGTGCGATGGACCAATCGCTGAGAGTACCATTCGAGATCAGAGGCCATGTGGCCCGTCAAGAGTGAAATGAGGCCCACCCCGAAAAGCATGAAACCGCAAAGCACAGACCAAGAGATCGGCTTCCGGGGATGAAACGGCGTCGCATTGGATCTCCAACACGAATGCTTCCTGCATTTGCTGTTGCTTTCCGCAAACACAGCCAGGTCCGTCGTCGACAATAAGCTCAACTTCCCCACACCCACGCCCATTCTCTTCCTTACAACAACAAACAACTAACTAACTAACCCCAAACCCTCACATCCTCTCCTACAGAGAACTCCTCAATGTCCCTGTGTAGGGAGAGGAACCCTAAATTAGTAGGGCCTTTCTTTCTCACTTTTTTTATTCTTTTTTATTTTTATAATTCGGTGGGGATGGTGGGAGGATGCAGAAGAAGCAATGCCGATTTGTCCTTTCCTCAAACGGAAACTCTCCAAATCACAACGTTTCAAATCAAATTAAAAAACTATGATTCTTTTTTATACTCTTTCTTTGCCTCAAGGTTGCCCTACAACCAACAGATCTCATCCCAACCAAACAATTTCTGAGAAATTAGGTTTAAATTGATTAACTAATTTGCAGAAAATCAACCATGTTTGTCCCCGTTGAAACCAGCCCTCAATCACAAAACACCACACTCCGTTCCTACTTCCGATTCCATTTTCTTAAAAACCACTTTTTATATTAATACATTTTTATTAATAATCTTTAAATATGTCATTCCAGTGTCAAAATACTGAAAATAGTATGTCTATGCAAAAGTGGTAGTTGCGTACAAAAACTATAATCAAAGCTCAATAAAGAATATTTACACAATACCCATATATTGAATAGAATTGTTTTCTAAGGATAAAAAAAAAAAGTCTATTTTAAGAGTGTGTAGCAGTTATTATTTTTTGGTTTTTGGTGAGTGGGTACTTGTCCTGAGAAAAAGGATGTGGTTGAATTTGAATTGGTGGAATGGAAGAAACAATTGCAAAAGGAAGCAGACAGAGATTGAAATTTGGTGAAGGACAAAAACAGGGTAGCAGCTAAGTCACGGTTTATAGAGATCTCGTATCGATGAGAGATTAAAGATTTTTTTTATAGTTTATAAGTGTGTGCAAACCTCAATCTCAACGAACCGATTTTATAAAATTGAATTAGACTTAAAGTTTATTTTTTAATATTTTTTGATATATTTGTAATAAATAAAATCAGATTTTTCGAATAGAAAAAATATTTAAATATATTTTAAAAGCTATGTTATGCTAAGATTTTAAGATTTTTAAGTGTAAACAAACTCTCCTATACAAAAAAATCATGAAGTTGCAGCTTGTTATGAGTTATAGCCCTCAAAAGTTAACACAGTGGTTGGTAAATTACACATGAAGTTAGAGGGTTTTGAGCTATAACTCTAGAAATGAAAAATTCCTTGATCTGTATAACACGTAAAATGTGGTGGATGCTTTGGTGAAAGGGACAAAAAAGTTGATAAAGAAAACTGTAAAAGTTGACGCAGTGCGTGGTAAAGTACCATATTCTGGATTCACCAACCTTCTTATTCTTCTGCTTTCAAAAGCAAAATGGACCCATGCATGCTACTATGGCCTAAAGCCAAGAATGTAATAGAAAACAATAATGAGTGGAAACTAATAATGATTAATGGTATAATGAACCTCTTTGAAGGGCACATCTGGAATCATTTACCAGAGGAATGCTATCAATATATTTTTGTGATGAGTTTGATTTTTCTATAATAAGAAGAACTCACTTTATTTATAGAATAGAATTTAATCATGGTTATTTAATTAATTCTAACTTTTATTAGATATATATTTGGTTTTATCATAGTTTTAAATTGTTCATTATAAATACTCTTTATCAACTGAAGTGTGCGGTGTAATTGTTTTGGAACATACATGTTCTAATATTTTTTTAGTTAAAAATTCTTTAGATTACAAAATTAAATTTGATTGAAAATATAGAATTTTTGTGTTTTACGTAAGGAGGGAAATTCAAAATATTTTATAGGTTTTAGGAAATTTAAGCTAAAAATAAGAAGTATTTTGGTAAGAAGATGTTAAAGGAGTTATTTTAAAAGTTAAACAGAATAGTTGAAGCAATAACTAGTTTGGTAACCTGCCCAGTACTCTGAAAAAATGAGCTCATGTTTAAAATGTAGAGATCTAAGTGGTCCAATATTTTTGTACCCATTCAGTTTGAATTTGAACTACTATTTTTATCTTTTTATTTTAATCGAATCTAAAATATTTTTATGATAAAAAAATATATCCAATTCACTTAAATGACTCGTTGTTAAATTTGGGCCTGTTCCATTCGATCATTTCCCAAGGGGTTGTTTCTTCCTGCACCCCTAAATTTTTCTTCCTGCATCCCCACAATATTATGCAAAGACAAAAATAACCCTATTATTTTTTAAAAATCCCAAAATGCACATAAGACCCACACTACTCTTTCTTCTTCCTTTGCCCACAGATTGCACACACGGATTCCATTTCTCTCTAAACAGTGGTGTCACTGTTCCATCTCTTAGTACAGGAAGGTGTTTCTTTTGGTGGTGGTCGGTAGTGTCTCGGATTATCGTTTCCACATTTTATATTTAGTATTCCAGACAATGCAGTTCGATAACTTTATGGAATCAGGAATTCACATTTGTTTTTTCACATTCAGGATTTGGAAATTCATAAATCTTTTGGATTGGGGAATCCGTAAATCTTCTGGATTGGGGAATCCGTAAATCTTCTGGATTGGGGAATCTGTAAATCTTCTAGATTGGGGAATCCATAAATCTTCTGGATTAGGGAATCCGTAAATCTTCTGAATTGGAGAAACTGTAAATCTTCTAAATCCATCAATCCGTAACAGAAATTAGGCTTTCGAATTCAGCAATCTGGAAATCAACAATTTATTAACAATTTGCTTCCAGAACACCTTCTCATCCAGAAAACATGATTCACTTCCGGATTTATGAATCCATAGCACACTCCACCACGGTGCCCGTTTCCAAATAAAAGGTCAAGGCCAGTTTTGGAATTTTTAAAATTATGGGGATGCAGGAAGAAGAAGCCTTTCCAAGGATGAGGTTGAAACGAGGGGGTTGCATGCTGCACCTCAATATTTTAAACCTGTAACTCCATGTAATTTTAAATGACAACTTTCTCATTCTAAAAATAAATGGGTGAGATATATCTTTGGAATATTTGAAGTTTTGGATCATTTGTACTATGAGTGGTAGCTCGGAGTTGGAGGTGTGATTATTGTGTTTGGGGGTTGTTTTTGGTGCTTGGCGATGGTATTGCTTGTATTGCACAGTGGTTGTTGTAGTGAGTTCGGTGAATGTTTCATTATAGTTTTGCAGATTCAGTTTTTAAATGTATAATTCAATGACATTTTGGATTGTACAATCTATAATGTTAGTAGTTGGGTTTGTGTACTCTGGAACATGAAATTCAAAATACAAAATATATATTATAGATTATACAACTTGAAATACATATGTAGAATCTAACATGCGTATATGTCTTTTGGTTCTATGGTCTGAAATACATTTTGTTGTTCATGATTGCATTTCCAAAACGTAAAATTCAAAATACAAAATATGTATTTCAAATTGTACATTTCATAATACATATTTTGTATTCTCGATTATATGTTCTAAAATTGAGACGTATTGAGTTTTAACATTTATTATATATTCTTGTATTTTGTTTTTAATTCAAGATTTAAAGTATTTAGTAGTGATTGTTTAATATAAAGATGGAATCCCAATAATAGAGAAAAGTATTCGATGAAGTGGATAAGTTATCTAACATGAATGAGTCGAACATAATGAATTTTGTAACATTTGAAGATGAATTGGTTTGAGGAGATTGTGTTCGACCATTTAAAACAAATAAGGTAAGTATAATTGCATTCTTTTGCGTAGAAGACATGTGACATGAGATATACTTAAGTTGTGATATATTTAATACGCGAGATTACTTATTTCAATGGGTGTGCAATGACCTTTGGACTAGGTTTTGTAGTTATTATATTGAGATCCAACAAAGCAAATGGACAATAGGATAGAAAGACCCATGTGTTGTTAGATTGTGAAAGGGGTGCTACTTATAGAAAATACATAAACGATTTGGAAAGACTGTAGTTGGTACAATATCTGACCTTAGTAGCATACCCCTAAATGCAATTCATGTTATGTAGACCATAATGAGTTTTTCTGACTTCTCATCATGCGATTCATCCTCTGAGTTGTCTATTCAACAAGAATTTGATGTTATTTTGAATAGTTTAAGGGAGTTGACATTGCAAACAAAATGATAATTAAGACTAATTTGCGTGAAATAACTTACACATACATGACATCAATGTGCGCACCAATGAATAAAGTGAAATAAAGGGATCCTAAAAAAGTCGAGCAAATAGATTGGTAAATTCTTTTACATGAATTTAAACAAGGAAAGAGAAAAAACGATGATCCCCTAGAGGATTAAAACAATTCAAATGTTGGACCAATTTTATCGCAGTACTCATCCTTACATACATGATGTCATTGATGCCAAGGCTGATGATCATTGTGGTTATCGATTTATAAATGCATTGTTGGAAATGGGGGGAAATTTATGGTCGTTTGTCATAATGGATTTATTTAAAGAAATTAGACGGTGGTATGATGAATATGCTACATTGTTAGATGATTATAAACGGGTAGACCAGTTGAAAAATGCCATTATCGAAGGATGGGATGTCAATGGTAAATTATGACACACATCACACACTTGTTTCCAACTTTTATGCTACAATGATGATTCTATAACTCACATTGACGTCTTCGCAAGCTAGTGTAGATAAATGAATAAATATGTTCGATATGGAATACTGATTGCTAGTAGATACAATTTGTTTTAATGTGTTTATCATTGAAGCAAAATATTACGATATTCCAATTATAAAGCAAGTCTCCCACGAATGTCAGTGTTCATTTAGTCACGTGTATAAGACATGTGCATGGTATTGTTTAGGTATTTTCAAATGTGTGTGATCATGTTTTATATTCATATTCCCAACTACTTATCAATTACATTATATGTTGAAAACTAGGACAGATGAAATTGCAGGATGATTGTTCCATATCAACGGTAGACATATTGTGGTTTACATATTATTTTGTAGAAACTAAGTCATGGTCTTCATATCATGTTAGTAGGATGCAAGTGTTTACTTAAATGTTAGGAATTATATGAACATTTGTTAGCTTTGCAAACAATTGACTTTATTCATGCAAACTGTTCATTTTATTATTGTATATGACTTTATTCATGCAGACAATTAACTTTAATAGATGCATCTGTATTCAGTTTCATTATTCATCAATTTTTTTTTTTCAAAAAAAACACGTACTTTCTGGAATGTACAATTCTAAACGCTTTAATACATTATGGATTGCACAATCTGATATATATATTTATGGATTTGAAAATATCTTATAGAACATACAATCCATAATGCACTAATACATTATGGATTATACATTTTAGAATATATTTCTGATTCCAGAAAAACATACCAGTTTGTACATTCCAGATTATATTTGTAAGATCCAAATATATATACCAAAATGTGCAATTCAAAATATATTTTTCAAATTTTCAAGGACAAGTTTGATATTTCACCCCCCCCAGGAGGTGCAAAATGCAATGCCCTACTTTCATGGCCCCAAAAGTGCAAGTTCATGTTTTTTAGATTTCTCAATCCAAGTTCTCTCTTTTTTTTCTAAATGGATTCATGATGGAATACCACTAAGGTTGTTTCTTCCTGCATCTCCATACATTCTTGAGGCACCCCATACTAAATGTGAGAATATATTTTTGTCATTCTGTAAAAAGATAAATGAACCTTTAAAATCTCACATTCTTTATATTATGGATTACATAATTTGGAAGACATTTTTGAATCTAGAAGTGTTCTCTAAATTTATAGAATCCGAAAGCTATTTTAAAAATATAAATATTTCATATTACATAATCCGGAAGGTAATCTCGGATCCATAAATAGCTTTCAGATTATGTAATCCAAAATATATATATTTTAAAATGGTATTCTAGATTACATGATCTGGAAGTCTTTTCTAGATTTAAGAATAGCCTATGGATTATGTAATATGGATATATGCTAGATTACATAATTCAGAAGCTAATCTGATATCAAAAAAAACTTTTGGATTATGTAATCCGGAAGTTAATCATGAATCTACAAAAAGATTTTTGGATTACATAATCCAGAAGCTATGGAAAAAAACTTTCAGATTATGTAATCTTAATATAAACTACATTTTAACTTTTTTACATAGAAATATTTTTGAAATAAAAAAATTTATGGGGGTAAAAGAACAATGGAGGGAGGTGTAGGAGACGGCCTACCACTAAATTGGAATATGTTAAGCCTATCCAAATCCAACTATTGGAATGGGCTTTTATCCAAAAATAAATAACCCAACCTGAAGACCAAGACTAAAATCGGATATCTCGCAACAATAATTCGATGTTTGATTAATTAATCCCACTCTTTAAAAAAATGATTAAATGGTACAACTCTACAACTTTTCTAATATCCATTCATCATAATATCAATTAGAAGCGATTAAAGTCTTACATTAGAGAGGAAATCGATTTACTGGGAAACTTTTTTTAGTGCGTGTTTGATTATGACAAAAAAATAATCCAACCATTTTTAAAAGTAAAGGCAATTATTTATTGTTTTAACTTTTTTTTATCAATTATAAGATAATTAAATTTGATCCAATGATTTAGCCACTGTATATGTGTGTTATAAATTAGGTTAATAAGTTCACCCGTTCATCAAATTTGGTAATAGGTATTTATTTATATTTTTAAATGAAGGAGAAAAAAAAATGAATAGATACTTCAAAAACAAAATTTTCCGTAGTTAATCAACAAAAACAAGCACAAGTTTTGAAATCTAATATCTAATAATTAGGCAATTGAAAGTTACATTATAGAAGGTGGTTTTCAAAATCATGGCAGGTTTGCCACGCCCACCTTTGTGTTTCCATTATGTTTTACCAACTCATTGCAAATTCATCAAGATTCTATTTCGTTTTAAATATTGAAGACTAATCAAAATTACCAACTTAATATTTTTCTTAAAAATATATTAATTAATCTTTACTATTAATAATTTTTAAAATTTTCTTCTTACGGTTCGTCAACACAAAAACTCATCACTAGGCGTATGTTTTTTAGGTTGGAAGAAAAGTAATATTATAAAAATAAAAAGTTTGAAAGATAAAATAAGATGCATTAAGGATGAATATTCTGTTTAGAAAACATGAAAAACATAAAGTTAAGTGCAGAAAATAAAAGGTAAAATGTCGATTTGATTAAAATAAGTCTTTAGTCAGACTTAGGAGAGTTATGGTGTCATTAGTCGAATCCGATTAATAAACTTCTAAGACTTGAACCTGACTAAGATTGAGAGTTGTGTGATATAATAGGTTGAGTCTAATTAATTAAAAACTTATAGAAATAGGATAAGAATCGATTTAAAAAGAATCTTAACAAATAATAAACACTAAATATAATAATTATGTTACTTTTTTTTTCTCGTATTAAAATAGTTTAAATAACGAGGATCAATCCTAAAGGAGTAATCAGTATTTAATATTGAAAAAAAAGAAAAAAAACAAGAAATAGAAATATTTAATATTAAAAAAACAAAATCAAATACATAAATATCTAAAATAAATAATCGACATTTAATATTAAAAAATAAATAAATATAAATGCGTAAGATAAAAAAAGAAAAGAAAAGTAAAACATAAGGTGACTAGAAATTTCTGTGTATGTGACTTTGTTCTGTTGAGATCTATTCTTCTTTGATAGAACAAAAATTATTAAAAATATTTTTGCCTCGTTAAAGGTTAAGATTTTACTTTGCAATTGATACTAACGTCACACATGTCCTTTGTTATGTTTTTGTTAGATTGGGATTATTACTTTAGCCAGCAGCAGCATAGGATATTTGTTTTTTTTTCTTTTTCACGTAGTGTAACTTTTTTTCATAGTAATAAATTTGTAAACGTTCTTCGTGAAACTTTCAGTCAAAAACTGGACGGGAAAAAAAGGCTCAAAGTCCCTGCTTTTGAGATGTAGAAAATTGTAGTCAACCTTTGATTAATATATATAGTGAATTGGTAAGACCAAGTCCACAATCTTTGGCAGGTTCAATCCATTGCCCCAGAGCAGGGTTTCAGGCTTTGGTCACAATAACAACAACGTTTACACATTTTTTGTTGGAATGAAAAAAAAAATGGGAAAATGTTGGCAACCAGAAAGGAACCCAACCCCAGTGTGCGGAAGAGAGAAAAAGAAGTAGGACCCCTTATTACGAGATGACACTCACAAAAATAATTGATGAAAGGCTACTGCCACTTCCACCATCTAGATAAACCTAATGCCGTATTCAAACCAAATACATACATCACAACATAAAAGAGTACCGAATTCCAAAACAAACAAAATTTTAAATGCGTTATTCAATCTAATGATAAAATCTCAAAAAACAAATTTGAATTTAATTTGATTGGAGAATTTAGAAGAGTTTGATCTTAAAATATGTGCGAGTGAAAAGGAGATGTAGAAAAAATAAAAAATGAGGAGGAGAAAGATATGGAATAGAAACCATTCTTATGGTCGTCCACATGCGTTCGTGTTTTGTTGAACTTGGAATTATGGTCTTCGGACCAAACTCGCAGCACTATATGACTGTGAAATGGAGTAAACAAATTCAATTATGGGCTATAAGTTGATTCATGCCATGCTTGTGAACGGACAAGTGAACATTCAAATATCATTAAATTATTTTGGAAGATGAACGCAGCATATATAAAAAAGAGAGTTTTTGTTGAGGAATTAAGTCTAATTTGTCACACATTGCGTAGCTATTTCTCAAACATCAAGTCTTTGTCGTATCTCACAAGCTAAAAACCATTCCCCTCCACCAAATTGGGTCAACAAACATAAGTCTTGTTCTTCCCGAACCCAACTAAACTGGAACAAACCGTATCCGATTCAGAGTTACTCTCTGTTCCCCGTTTTCTTTGCAAATTCAATCAGTCACACAATAACAACGCCAGACACAAAAAAGTATTATTATTATTATTTTAAATAGAAACAGAAACTGCAGTTTACCCACCATGATCACACTTCAAAAAAGAAGTCACGATCCCCCATCCAAAAAGTCAGAATCTTCTTATCTTTATAACCCTAATTTACTTCGATCACACCAAAGACAAACTCCATACGCATACATATGTATGATTCTAAACTCTCAGTTATGATAATACCGCTTATCACATATTCTGTTTCTCAATAACCTTTCTTTTTATCAGGGGTTTAATAATTCACCTCTTTGCTCCTTCGTTTGTTTCCCCGCCACACCATAACTACCGTAATAACGAATAGTTATGTTTCTGTTTTTCAGTTACTTTAACTTGTTCTTCCTCAGCGTGGCCATCTTCCTCTCTCACCCCTGTTTTCCCGCCAGGATTATACCAGAATCCGCAACCGTAATAACCTCCGAATCCCACAAAACACAAACGCACAACGCCACGTGGCACGACTTCTCCAAGTTCTTGTACGCCGAGCGAGGCAGCCACGTGAGCGGCATGTCGGAATTGAAAAAGTACTTCCACCGCTTCGGATACCTCTCTCTCCCCGAAACAACTCCGAATTTCACGGACACCTTCGATTCCCAATTCGAAACTGCCGTCTTCCGTTACCAGAAGCGCCTCGGCCTGCCGGTAACCGGAAAACTCGACTCCGAGACTATATCAACCATCGTGGCGCCGAGGTGCGGCGTCTCCGACGCCGCGACGAACGGAATCCACGCCACGCGTCGCTACGCTTACTTCAACGGTAAGCCGCGGTGGACGCGCGGAGCTCCGATGACTCTCACGTATGCTTTCTCTCCGTACAACATGATCGACCGGGTGAGCGTACCGGAAATCCGAGCTGTCTTCAAGCGCGCGTTCTCACGGTGGGCGTCGGTGATTCCTGTGAGTTTCCAAGAGACGCCGCAGTACGATAAGGCGGACATCACGATCGGATTTTATCTCGGGGATCACGGCGACGGAGAACCGTTTGATGGAGTTTTGGGAGTTTTGGCTCACGCGTTCTCCCCTCAGAACGGGAGATTCCATTTGGATGCGGCGGAAATGTGGTCCGTTGATGTCGAGCGTGAGGAGTCGAGGGTGGCCGTTGATTTGGAATCTGTGGCAACGCACGAGATAGGTCACGTGCTTGGGTTGGGCCACTCATCGGTGAAGGAAGCGGTAATGTACCCGAGTCTGAGCCCCAGAAGAAAGAAGGTTGACTTGAAGATTGATGACGTGGCAGGAGTCCAATCTCTTTATGGCTCAAACCCAAACTTTAGTTTTAGTTCTTTGTTGCAGTCTCAGAATTCATTCAACGCTGCCGTTGGCTTTCAAACCGGATTCTCCAAATGGACCCTTTCTCTTCCTCTGCTCATATTAGGCTTATGTGCTTGATTTTTTTTATACATGTATTTTTATTCTTTCATCATACATAAATATGTAAAAAGAAAAAGAAAGCATAGAAAGTAAAGTTCAATCACGTGGGCGAAGCCCTTGTGATTCATCTTATGTGGGGGTACAATAGATATTTCTTTAATTATTTCCCACATAGAAAATGAGATGCACCATAGAACTTTTAGGCAGAGAGAAAAAGGTAAATGCACTTTTGATTAGATTTGAAACAAAATTGGAGGACAAGACCCGCAGAAAAGGAAAGATCGGGGAATAAGAAAGGAAAGCAATGAAAAATTAGGAAGTTGATGTAAGAGGATAGAATAAGATCCCGTAAGTTAATGGGTAAGCTAACATGAGTAGTGGGAGGAGCACATGTATAACTGTCATGTATGAGTGTTAACTACCATTCCCGCCCAAGGCTGCTCCTCCTATCTTGGTACTTCAAACTCATTCCTTCGCAATCTACTCAATTGGTCCAACTTCACAATTGCCGATTATTCCACATCCACCGCTCACCATTTTATCTTTTTATACGTACACTATAGTCCTATATTTAAATATATATTCCTTCTTTAATTTATTGAGATATTTTTTAAAATATAAAATCATGACATAGTTTTGAGTTTTAAAGATGTGATGATAGACCCTTGCAATACTATCTCTCAAGAGTCCCATAATTTAAATACACATTTCTTCTTTAATCTACTTATATACTTTTTTAATGACAAAATCATACCAAACTTCAAACTCCAAAACAGACAGTATCTATGTCTAATCATGTTGTCTCAACTAACGTAACTACACATTAGTTCATACTAAAATTATATAAAAATAACTAATTTCTAAACTTCATATGCATGCATCTCAATAATGTGGATAAGAATTATAGTTAACTTTAGGGCTGACAAAACGGGGCGGGTCGCGCGGCCCGGCTCGCAGCCCACACAAAAAAACATGGGGCAGGTTTCCTTGTTTGGTCCGCGAACCCACTTAAGCCCGCTCCGCATAACCCGTAGCCTGTGCGGGCTTACGACGGGGTGGGGTGGACTGGCCTGTCAGCCTGTAAGTAATGTGGTTGCTTTTGTTGTGCTATGTTGTGTTGTTGGCATGCGTTTCTCTTCTCAACATTTCAAACTTCAATCCCTAAACACAAAGAAACTCCACCACCACGAACCTTAAACATTCCAATCCCTAAACATCTGTGCCGTTATTCTCCTCACCGCAATTCCTCCAGCATCTCGATTTTGTCCTCCATCGCGACGCGAACACCACCATCTCTATGACTGCGACCATCCTCCTCCATTGTGATTCCTCCAGCACCGCGTTTTCGTCCACCAGCACTGCATTTATAGAAGTTAGGCGGGCTGACCCGCAAATCTGCGAGCCAATCCAGCTCACATTTTGCGGCCTAAACAGGGCGGGTCGGCCCACTTTGTCACCCCTAATTAACTTTCATAATGAAGAAACTAATGTTAGGATAAAAGAAACCTACAAATTTATTGATTTTAAATTTAAATTTTAAATTGAAGGTGAAGATAAAATATTGAGTTTTTTCCTAGGTCAACAGAGTCAAATTTGGCCAGATTTCTACTATTATTTTTGCCTCTCCAAGGTGATTTACAAATAAGGTACACACTGCAAGTATAGTTCACCCAGTGAAATAAAATATTTAATTAAACTATAAAATAATACAGGTTGTTAAGTTTATAATATAAAATTGTAACGTTTTATATAAAAATATATACGATATAGTATTATCAAATTTATGATTTATGTAAAATTATAATTTAATATTATGAGTCAATGATAAATCTCCTCTGTTCAGTTTAATTAATATTGATATATTTCATTTTTACTATAATAATAAAAGTTATATTTAATAATTGTGAGTAAAAGACTTCCTTCAATATTAATTACAATTTTATCTAATAATTATCATGATAATATGTCTTCAATTACTAAATTAATAGAATTCAAACAAAATTAAATGAAATTAAAGTTTTTATACGGTAATATTTTTTTATTTTACTACAAACAATATGCCAATACTTAATAGTTATTGTACTTAGGCCACTAGTTACCCTAAGTTAAATTATCTTTTAATTTCTTTAGAAATTTCAATTTGATAATTTTATTTTTAAAAGGTTTAGTTTTGTATTTTTAAAAAGGTTTAGTTTTGTATTTGAACAGAAATTATAATATTGACTTTTTATAAAACTAAATATGCCAACCTTATATTAATAACGGGATCAAATTGAATTTTGAAAATAAACAAAAGGATTAAATAAATAATTTGAATATTATATATAACAATTTTGTATGGTTAACCTCTCTCTTCCCTCAATACTTTCCCTTTCAAGTTTTCTTACCAATTGTCATCACCAATAGCTGATGCTTAGTTGACTGTGTTAGGTGTGAGGTAATCAGAACTATACTTTTGACAATGCTGGCTGTTTCAATATACTGTGGGTTCATAGAGACGAGACAGAGCTATCTATTTCTATGGAACTAGAACCTGCTTCTTTCTTAACTCTTTTCCTGTTCATGAGTCCCCTAATTAAATCTACATCTTCCCATCTTCCAAAAGATGCATACATGTTAGACATCATCACATAAACATAATCTTCATCCATTTCCAATTCAATCACCTTGGCAGCTGCAATCTCTGCTACTTGTAAATCTTCCTGAGTTCCACAAGTACCAAGCAAGGCCCTCCAAACCACTCCACACGACTCAAAACCAAATTCATGTATCATCCTTTCTGCTCTCCACAGCTCACCTTTTTGCCCCATGAGCCGTATCATTGAACAACAATGCTCAATGGAGGGCGCAATCTTATATTCATCAATCATAGATTGAAAGTAAGCAATTGCAACTTCTAATGGCATTTGATTATGGGAACATGCGGATATAAGGTTAAGAAACGTGATACCATCGGGTTTTATATCTCTTTCCATTTTCAGCAAGTTGAAGAGACGGATAACACATCCAGAATCACCATTGCGAGCATAGCCAGATATCATCGAGTTCCAGCTCACCAAATTCTTGTTAGACAATGAATGGAAGATTGATTCAGCATTCTTAACTTGGCCACACTTTGAGTACATGTCAATTAGGGCACTCCCAACAACTACAGAAGCATCTAAACCGTACTTTATTGTGCAGCAATGAATCAACATTCCCCACATTAAGGCAGCCAAACCGGCAATTCCACTTAAAATGATTGAAAATGTGAACTCATCTATCTGTACATTTCTCAAGTGCATCTTACAGAACATATCCAAAGCTTCCCAAGCTCGATTCCTATTCACAAATCCCGTAATTACAGAATTCCATGAAGACGAATTTGGACTTGGCAGACTTGACAAAAGCCGAACAGCATCTTCCATGTTCCCCACCTGAGCAATTCCATTTATGAGGCCATTATAGGAAACAGTATCCGGGTCGGGCATAAGTTGCAGAAACTTGAAAGCTAGTTCAATGTATCCGTTGTTAGCACTTGCCGCTATGATTGAATTCCATGAAATAACGTCCTTCTCAACGGTCTCGGAGAACACCCTTATAGCATGTTCCACAGGCCCGCATTTCCCATACATGTCAATCATGCAGTTTGCGACCACAGTGTTATCATCCATGCCCAGTTTCACTGTCTTGCAATGAATTGAGCTTCCAAGTTTGAAGAGACTCAGTTGGGAACAAGCAAACAACGCAGACGTGAACGAAAAGGCGTCGGCACGAACATGGGAGCTGTACAGGCGCGTGAAAAACGACAAAGCGCTTCGAAACTGGCCAGCGTGGACGTACCCAGATATCATAGTGTTCCAAGTAACGACGTTGGGTTCAGAAATTTCATCGAACAGTGCGTGTGCGTCACTAAAAGAGTGCATTCTGGAGTAAAATTTGATGAGGGAGGTGGAGACATGAATGTGGGAGAAATAACCGGAACGTGAAACGTAACTGTGAAGTTGTTTTCCGAAGGAGGAACACTTGAGTTCAGTAGCTAGTCCTATTAGATTAACAAGTGCAAAAGAATTTGGTTTAATTCCAGAAGATGCCTCAAATAACGCTAACTCAGCATTTGTTCTAGATTCGGAATGCAGCGCTGCAACATCCACCAAATGGAAATTACTGTGTGAGATATTATACATATGATTGAAGCTACTACTATATAGAGAGGGTAATTTCCGTGTTTCGTTGCATACAAACTTTCGCATTCTATATCTATTCCGTGTTTCGGAAACAATCTTCTTTGCACCTTTTTTCACTAGAATTTTAAATCTTAATTTATTACATTATAAGATATTGATTTTTTTATTTTTTTTATCGGTAATAAAAAATAAATAAATATGAACCACTTTAGGGGTCCAACCCTTATACATGAACACAACCTTAACCTTCTACACTAGACACTCTTATGTATGTCTATATAGAACTCTCCTAGCTTAATTCAGAGAAAGTCACTTGATATACAATTTAAATGAATACATTATGAGATCATCCCATACAAACCAATAGATCTGTACCGGTAGGCACCGAACGAACACACGTGGCCGACCGACCGAATGCATAATAAATATAAGGCCATTTATGTAGCAAGGTAAGGTGGTTAAGATACACCTCCGAAAAATGTGGCAAGCTAAGGTGGTTAAGATATACCTCCGAAAAACAAGGAGAACGTGCTTAGAAAAGATATATTCCCCGGGTATCCCGGTGAATACCTAGCAAGGCTTGTCCACGACCATCTTGAACCCAAGGGACAGAAAGCCCATTAGGCAATTCTATAAATACTATGCTCAAGCTAAAGAAAGGTATGTTTTTCATCCACTTACTGAATCACACTTAGAATCTCTCACTCACTTGAGCGTCAGAGTGCCTTCGCAGGTACCCTCCCCCGCCCGACCGAAGGAGACACCAAAAAGGAACGACCGACCGAAGAAGAGGAAGATCGAAACATCAGCAATTATACTACGTCAACCGACCGTGCCTAGGCCCCATCTCTCCACTCAGGTACAATTGACGCCCACCGTGGGGCCGAGACAATATTTCAATTTTTGAGGCATAATGGTTGCAACGAGGAACAACAACGACGTTATGGCAGAACAGATGACTATGATTCAAACCCTCCAAACTCAGATGGAGGAATTGCGACAAAAGGGGATTGAAGACCGTCGCCAACATGAAGAGAATAGACGCCGTCAAGAGGAAGAAATTGCCTTATTAAGAGAGCAAAATGCACAACTCCAGCAACAGGTTGATAATCCCGAACGAGAAGGCCAATCCCATACGGCCGACCGAACTGCTTCTCGCATACCTACACCGACCGACCCCAATCCTAGTTCCAGAACTGAAATTGTTGAAAGAAAGCTAAGTAAAAGGGATCATCTTTTTACAGACGAAATTATCACTACACCACTTCCTGACAAGTGGAGGGGTCTCACCATTAAACTCTATGACGGCTCGACCGACCCAGACGAGCATTTAAATGTTTACAAAATGCAGATGACTTTGTATACCACAGATAACAATGTGTGGTGTAAAGTATTCCCCACGTCACTTCAAGGAGAACCTCTTACTTGGTTTACAGAGCTGCCTCCGAATTCCATAGATGAATTTGACATCTTAGCCGCAAAGTTTTCTACACAATATGCCACCAGCCGACCGCATCACATGTCCTTCATGTCTCTCCTAGCAGTGTAACAAGAGAAAGGTGAATCTCTTAGAACCTTTTTAGACAGATTCAACAAAGCATGTATGAATATCCGAGGGCTCAAACAGGAAGTTGCATTACACCATTTGGTTTCGGCCATCCGACCGAATCGTTTTCCTGAAAGTCTCATCAAGAAGCCACCTCAAGACATGGAAGATCTTCGCACTCGGGCAACCAAATTCATGCAAATCGAGGAACACATTGACTATCACCAACGGTTCAAAGCTGTCGGACCCGGAGTCCTCAAGGATCAAACCCCGAGCAAAGAAAGAGAAATTGAGACAGAACGGACCGTCCGGACCACTCCAAGGTCCGACCGGAATATAGGAGGCCGAATTCCCAGGTTCAATAGTTACACCCCTTTAACTGTTCCCAAGGAGCGAGCCTTAGATGAAGCATTACAAACGGAGTTAATTCTGACACTAAAACGATATCAAACACCACCGAATGCAGATACTGCTAAACATTGCCAGTATCACCGTAATTTCGGCCACACGACCGAGGGATGTCAAGCGTTGAAGGACAAAATCGAAGAGCTCATCCAGGGCGGCCATTTGCGGTAGTTCATCAAGAAGACAAGAACTTCAAGATCCCCACCATGAAGCACCGATCGTTCGTCCCATGGTGATGACCGGTCATATCGCAATGACTACAAACGCCGAGCTGACCATGGCCAGGTTTCACGAAAACGCAGTGAAAGTCCCGTTCGGCGTACGCGCGCCCGCAACACAAGTCCCGACCGAAACGCCCGACCTCGCCAACGAGTTCGCGAAGTTATCAGTATGATTGTCGGACCAGTTACCTTGGGTGAACCAAACCACAAAATAAACTACATAGCAAGAGGCTTTGCCGGCGGCGGGTGCTCTAATTCCACCCGAAAGAAACATCTCCGGGCCATTCAGTCCGCTCATGCTACTACGAGAAGGCGTCCACACATACCTCCGATCACTTTCACTGATGACGACTTCACAGCCATAGATCCAGCCCAGGCACGGTCGATTGACGTAGTATAATTGCTTATGTGTCGATCTTCCTCTTCTTCGGTCGATCGTTCCTTTTTGGTGTCTCCTTCGGTCGGGCGGGGGAGGGTACTTGCGAAGGCACTCCGACGCTCAAGTGAGTGAGAGATTCTAAGTGTGATTCAGTAAGTGGATGAAAAACGTACCTTTCTTTGGCTTGAGCATAGTATTTATAGGATTGCCTAATGGGCTTTCTGTCCCTTGGGTTCAGGATGGTCGTGGACAAGTCTTGCTAGGTATTCACCGGGATACCCGGGGAATATATCTTTTCTAAGCACGTTCTCCTTGTTTTTCGGAGGTGTATCTTAACCACCTTACCTTGCTACATAAATGGCCTTATATTTATTATGCATTCGGTCGGTCGGCCACGTGTGTTCGTCCGGTATGGTGATTACTGTGGAGATTGACAAGTTCGCGATTGCCAAAACTTTGGTGGACCAAGGTAGCTCAGTCGACATTCTATATTGGGAAATCTTTAAGAAAATGCGCATCTCAAAAGCAGATATTCAACCCTATAACGAACAAATTATAGGATTCTTAGGCGAACGTGTCGATACCAAGGGGTATATAGACCTGTATACAACTTTTGGAGAGGAAGACGGTCTTCATAAAACAATAAACGTACGATATCTTCTAGTTAACGCCCAAACCTCCTACAACATCCACCTCGGCCGTCCGTCCATCAACAGATTAAAAGCCATTGTTTCCACCTCACACCTGGCCATGAAGTTCTGATGGAGGAGGGCCAAGCTCACCACACTATGAAAGCCAAGTTCCAAGTCTAGACCGTCTAGACCCATGTGGGGAGCGTCTAGACTCAAGAAGAGAGCGTCTAGACTCAAGAGGAGAGCGTCTAAACTCAAGAGGAGAGCGTCTAGCACAAGATGAGGGGCGGCTACAAAAGGAGCGTCTAGGACCTATCACTAGGTCCATGACCAAGCACCTTCACACACAAATGGGTCAAGCAACGGATTGGAGGGAGAAGAACTTATACATGCTACATGGAGGCCCATTAGGGGTGGCTTAGTAGTTAGTGTAGTGTTAGAAAGCATAAACTTGTCTTACATGTGATTTACCCTAGATTTTGTGCACATTCTAGAACTTTGCCTCACATGGCCGGCCATGTGCCCATGTGCTCCATGTGGAGTAATTTCCATTTCATTTAGGTAGCATTTCATCTTCTCTTAGCTTAGGATTTACGGCCTCCTTAGCCTATAAAAGGAGAAGCCCATCACTTGTATTTTCAAGATTAATGAGAGTAATGTTATGCTGCCCACATTGTGCCATACATTGCTTTTGCCTAGTTTCTAGGACCTAATCTTCATCTTCACCATCTATTCAAGGGCTGGCCGAACCTCTCTTCTTCCATACACATCATGCACCTTCAAGATCACCATAACTCCTAGGAGGATCTTGCACATCTCAATCCATAGCTTCCGCACCATTTTTCACAACATCCAAGAAGAGCTCCATGAGAATGCCATCAAGTTCCCCTCAGCGAATAACGACATTGCAACAGTCCATGTCGATCAAAAAACTGCCCGAGAATCTTATGTCGCGAGTTTGAAAAGTGAGCCAACTAGGCGGCTCTACACGGTTAATCCGGACGACCGATCCCCACAAAGAAGAGGACGATCCCCAACCCGACATTCAGAAAGGCGTACGTTTCGCCGTCAGATGATAGCCCTTATTGATCTAGATCCTCGTATGGACAACCCTCGTATGGAAGCAGGGGAAAACCTGCATCCACTCCCACTTCGTGATGATCGCCATGTTACATATATTGGTACCTCACTGAAGCCGGATGACCGAAAGGCCATCAGCACAACGCTTATGAAGAATGCTGATCTTTTTGCATGGACGGCCGCCGACATGCCCGACGTCGATCTGAAGGTCATTACTCACAAATTATCACTGTACAAAGAGGTTAAGCCAATAGCCCAAAAGAAAAGAAAGCTAGGAGAGGAACGACGTACGGCCGCACGTGCCGAAGCTGATAAATTGTTACAGGCTGGATTCATTCGGAAAGCCCATTACACCACATGGTTAGCCAATGTGGTTATGGTCAAGAAAACAAACGGGAAATGGCGGATGTGCGTTGATTATACGGACCTCAATAAAGCATGTCCAAAAGACTCTTATCCTCTACCTACTATTGATCGTCTAGTTGACGGGGCGGCCGGACATCACATCCTCAACTTCCTTGATGCCTACTCAGGATATAATCAAATTCAAATGCACCCGGCCGACCGAAAAAAGATGGCCTTCATGACCGATTGTGATAACTTCTACTATGAAGTTATGCCTTTCGGCCTCAAGAATGCTGGAGCCACTTATCAAAGGTTAATGGATCATGTGTTCCACGACATGATCGGCCGGAACGTTGAGGTCTATGTCGATGATATTGTTGTCAAGTCCGACTCGGGTAAGCAACATATTGCCGACCTTAAAGAAGTTTTCCAAGCTCTCCGGCAGCACCGGATGCGACTCAATCCTGACAAGTGCGCGTTTGGCGTCGAGGGAGAAAAGTTCTTAGGTTTTATGCTTACTCACCGTGGCATAGAAGCTAATCCAGAGAAATGTAAAGCTATTTCCGAAATGAAGAGCCCCAACTCCATTAAAGAAATTCAGAGACTCATCGGCCGGCTCACCGCTCTGTCCAGGTTTGTCCCTAAACTTGCAGAAAAAATGAGACCCATGGTCCAATTATTGAAAAAAGCATCTCGCTTCGAGTGGTCGACCGAATGCGAAGAAATCTTCCTCCAATTAAAAACCTTTTTATCCTCTCCACCGGTCATCCAAAAACCGGACGCCAGAGAGCCGATTATAGTTTATCTAGCTGTTTCTAACGAAGCTGTTAGTTCGGTCTTGGTCTAAGAGATTAATTCTGAAGAACGTCTAGTTTATTTCGTTAGTCGCATCCTTCATGGCGCCGAGGTTCGATACCAGATGATTGAAAAGGTCGCCATGGCTCTCGTCATTACCGCCCGAAGGATGCGTGTGTACTTTCAAAATTATCGCATTATTGTTCGGACAAATTACCCTATTGTGAAGATTCTTACCAAACCAGACTTAGCCGAATGGATGATTGGCTGGACAATAGAATTATCAGAATTCCATATTCAGTACCAACCACGAGGGGCCATCAAGTCGCAAGCCCTGGCTGACTTTGCAGCCGAACTCACTCCTTCCTCGGCCGGGGATGCACACCCATCATGGATCTTACACGTGGACGGCTCCTCCAATGAACGGTCGTGCGGCACTGGGGTCGTATTGGAAGGACCCGACGAGATTGTCATTGAACAAGCCTTAAAGTTTGAATTCAAAACTTCTAACAATCAGGCCGAGTATGAGGCCATTATAGCCGGTCTACGCCTAGCTCAAGAAGTGGAAATCACTAAGTTAATTTGTAAGAGTGATTCCCGGCTCGTCATCGGCTAGCTTAATGACGAATACGAAGTTCGGGAAAGCTTGCTACAGCGATACTAACACTTAGTCAAACGACTGATAAACGCATTCTCAGAAATATCCATGCAACACGTCCGGCGCGATCGCAATACTCGTGCGGACGCCTTGTCCTGACTGGCCACCACGAAACATAAAGGACTACATCGGTCGGTCATCCATGTTACGCTTGCACGACCAAGCATCGACCTGCAGGAATGTCTGACGACCGACTCGGAACCCACTTGGATTACCCCAATCAAGCAATATTTGCTCGATGGTACATGTAGCCCTAGATCTGAGGGAACCATAAAGCAGCAGGCCGCCCGGTTTGTCCTAATAGGCGACGATCTTTACCGCCGTGGTTACACCCGACCGCTCCTTAAATGTTTAACACCCGATCAGGCTTCTTATGTCGTCCGGGAATTACATGAAGGAATCTATGGTACTCATTCTGGCGCGCGAACAATGGCTG
This sequence comes from Phaseolus vulgaris, assembly GCF_051622355.1. Lineage (NCBI taxonomy): Eukaryota > Viridiplantae > Streptophyta > Magnoliopsida > Fabales > Fabaceae > Phaseolus > Phaseolus vulgaris. The sequence continues at coordinate 6,402,661 of NC_143499.1, forward strand.
CCAAGATACTCCGCGCCGGATACTATTGGCCGACCGTCCAAGGTGATTGCACTACTTTCGTCCGAAAGTGCCTTAAATGCCAAGAGTTTGGCACTTTGACTCACCAACGAAACCCAACTTACTGGGTTGGCCGGATACGTGTTATAATAAAACAAGAAGACTTCCGCTCTGGGCGTCAGGTCAAAAAGTTGACACACCATTCGGAAGGCCTGTAAGCACGCCCATGAGTTCGGGTGAAGCTGAGTAGGTGCTAGGTTGAGAAACCTTAGCACATCCACCGTAAACTCATCGAACGACAAGGTCACTCTTAAATCGGCAAACAAAGTATTGTAAACAAAGAAAAAATCTACCAGGGCGTTTTCCCTCCTATGACACACACGGTCGGTGTACCCACATATCTCGGCAACTATGATGTCCGATGGTAGACCCGAGCGTACGAGGGGGGCCTTTGCTATCACTTTATCTAAGTCATTAGGTTTCCTAAGCGTCGTAGCGGTATTTCTAACAGCAATATCAACCCAGTCATAAGTCGGACCCATAGACCCACTAGTACTTTCGCTACTACCGGAAGATGACTCCCCACTCTCGCTCGACTCTATACTAACTATTCTATTTGAAGAAAGTTGAGACGACATAACTAACCTTTCGTTCACAAATCAACAGTCGGTCGGCAATTACAGATCGTACAGCAACACAACTCGCAATATGGACTCGGCAATCGGAGCGACTCAGATGCCGAATTCAAAGAAATGTGGTATCCCTCCAAATGAGAGCGCTATTTACAGCATTTCCTTATCCCTCTCATCCGTTAGATGTGCGTTCATCCTACGGCCTCTATCAGCCGGAAGTCGAATCGTCACTTAACCTACACCGTAAGATCCATCTCCGTCGCCTTCGACAAAAAGCGAACGTCCCATCATACCATTATCTTTAATGTCTGACACCTCAGAAACCCCAACAATCATTACGACTCTTTGGCTTTTATTCACCTCGAGCCTAGGGGACAAGTGTACTGGTAGGCACCGGACGAACACACGTGGCCGACCGACCGAATGCATAATAAATATAAGGCCATTTATGTAACAAGGTAAGGTGGTTAAGATACACCTCCGAAAAATGTGGCAAGCTAAGGTGGTTAAGATACACCTCCGAAAAACAAGGAGAACGTGCTTAGAAAAGATATATTCCCCGGGTATCCCGGTGAATACCTAGCAAGACTTGTCCACAACCATCTTGAATCCAAGGGACAAAAAGCTCATTAGGCAATTCTATAAATACTATGCTCAAGCCAAAGAAAGGTACGTTTTTCATCCACTTACTGAATCACACTTAGAATCTCTCACTCAGTTGAGCGTCGGAGTGCCTTCGCAGGTACCCTCCCCCGCCCGACCGAAGGAGACACCAAAAAGGAACGACCGACCGAAGAAGAGGAAGATCGACACATCAACAGTTATACTACGTCAACCGACCGTGCCTGGGCCCCATCTCTCCACTCAGGTACAAGATCTATGCACCAAACAGAAAAGGAAAAATGCGTAGACTGTGACTTGGATGTAACCCAAGACCAAACCTTTAATTGAACCAAAGCAAAAACTTTCAGAACATCTACTGCTCCCCCTTTAAAAATTACCCTATTTCTATGCTTCCAAACCTCGTTGACTACTGCGATCCAAATCACTCCTCAAACCTCATTCACCTCATCCTAAACTGGGAAATATTTAGCAATGGCACGTTGTGAAACATGCTCTGCATGTCCAGCCATACACAACAGTGGTTCCACAATAACCAAACAACTCTACACTCAAATAACAAATGGGTACTAGTCTCCTCCTCAACCCCGCAAAGACTACACGTAGAACTTGCAACCGTGATTCTGCACCTTTCCAGGTTAGTCTTAGTGGCTAGCTAGTTTTCCAACACCCTTCAAGCCGTAACTAGTGCAATAGGTGTGGCTTTACTCATCCAAAAAATTTTAAACACCATCCCGTTCTCCCCTACTCCATCCTCCCTTAGACAGAGGTATGTTGATTTAACTGTATACCCAAGTCAAAACTCACACCTTGTACTTCTTGAGAAACTAGTCCCGCTATTTGTTTCTCCCATTCAAATAGATTCCTTCTCCAGACAAAATTCCAAACCCACATTCCGTTGTTCCATCCCCCGAATGCTGCCACCACATAAGCTTTTGACAGACTCAAGGAAAACAACCTCGGGAAAACCGTCTCAAAATCCCACTCCCCACCCAATTATCTTCCCAAAACAAAACTTTCTTCCCATTACCCACCTTCCAGATTATGGCTTCTTCGAAATTCCAGCCCCAACCCTCCAAGCTCCAGACCTCCCTCAAATCTTTCCACCAAAGAGAGTCTTTGTTGTCTTTCCCTCCCTCCCTCAGACTTCTCCACCCCCGTACTTGGAATCAATAATCTCCTTCCACAAATCACCCTTATCTGACCCTAAACGCCATACCCATTTACCGAGTAACGCCAAATTGAAAGTCCTTAAGTCTATAATCCTAAGACCTCTGTCCTCGCGAGCTGCACACACATTTTTCCAAGAGACACAAATCACATTTCTTCCATTGGAACCCCATCCCCATAGAAAATTCCTTTAGATTTTCACAAGCTCGTTTAATGGGATAATAGACAGTACTCATGAATTCCTTGTGAGCCTTAATTGTAGTTAGGTTTCTCATAAAAAAATCCACCTAATGACTAAATCCAATCAACAAAAATCTGGTCTGATATTTCTGTGATGCCTTGAGTTACGAATAGAAGATTGAAAGAGTTTTTCTAATATCTTCTCACTCTGTTCTTTTACAATGAAGACGGGTAGGCATTTTGTGAATTACTTTATTGTAATTAATTTATTGGAACCCTAATCTAAGTTCAATTTATTTTGATTTTTCAGATTCTAGGTTATTCGAACTCACTTCCACGCCGTTCATTGCATCACATATAGAGTTAATTGAAGTTTTACAAATATCTATGAAAATTTCTCTTTCATCTGTTAAATAGTAAAAGGAAACTAGATTTAGAAAAAAGAAGCATATTAATGCCAACCAACCAATCATCACTATTTATGTACCGGAAAACTGAGCAGTAATAAACAGGTGTAGCCATAGAGAGATAAGGTTGGTATGGGCACAAGCATCGTGAAGGTTGGCTTGGTTCAAACATGTGATGAATGGAGCATTTAGCATAAGAGGCAAATGCAATCTGACTTTGGAAGCACAATTGGAGAGGAATTGTGTTGAGAAAACGCAGAAGAGAATGAAGAGAGAACAGTTTTGATCAATTTGGTCGGAGGAAAACAGGAAGATGGGGGAAAAGATAAATAAGGGATGCATCGAAAATGTGGCAATAATTGGAGGATTGGTTGGAGTCCAATTTATATATGCAGGGAATGCTGTGTTGATGAGTTATTCCATGTCATTAGGCTTCAGCTCTCTTACCATCATCATTTTGACTTCTTTGGCCACATTCCTTATTCTGTTCCCCGTTTCCTTTTGTTTTGAAAGGTTCTTTCTCTCTGCCTCCACTTCTAACTAAATCATACAAATGCTTCTTCTTTTTTGCTTTATATATTCAGTTTGGATGGGACACATTGCAGGAGTAAGTGGCCCAAGAATTGTGATTTCAAGTTCATTACACAGCTATTGTTTCTATCGTTTGGAGGGTAAGCAAATCTAATTTAATTTCCTTTTTCACAAATGTTTCTATTTCTCGAATAGAATTAATGTATTTTAATAGTTATTTATGGAGAAGAAAGATGAAACAAAAATTTGGGAGTGTTATTTATAGTGTATTTATGTCCTGTGATCGGTTGTTTCGATTTCTAAAATCTGATACACCATTTTTGTTTTTCTTTATACTGGCATTGTTACACAGACTGGTCTTCCAGTATTTATTCCTCAAAGGAATCAATCTAACTTCGCCAGCAATGGGAACTGCTATGCCAAACATTGCCCCGGGTCTTATCTTCATCATTGCATGGGCTTTTGGGTAATCTTATTTTACTTGACTTTTGGTACTTTTATTATAACTTTAAATAATTCCCAAAATGATGAATGTAATAATCTGCAAAAACAGCTAGGCACATACACAACTATTTTGTTAGAAAAGAAAAATGTTGATAAGGAAAATGCTTAATGCTCCAACAATGCACCTTCAACTAATTACCCCTTCGGTAATCAACTGGAAATTCTGTATTGGGCAGGTTAGAGAAAGTGAACTTAAAAAATCAGTACAGCAGAGTAAAAATATTGGGAACAGTGCTGTGTGTTTTGGGAGCTTTCACAATGAGCATAATGCAAAGCATTTCTACTAGTGCACCCGAGAAAAATTCCACACTTCAACTATCAACGACTCCATCAGGTTATATCTTTAACATACAAAAGATGATCGGTTGCTTCTATCTCGTGGTTGCAGTCGTGACTTTGTCGAGCAACGTCGTTCTGCAGGTAACTTGTTATCAAATATGGAAGCGGACTCAAATCTACTCAATTCCATAACTTAACAAAAATTGTTGTTCTTGCAGGCTTTTACTCTTGGAGATTTTCCGGCACCGATGTCCTTGGGTGCAATAACGTCCTTGATTGGGGCATTCATGACTACAATCGTTCAGGAACTTGATAACCACAGGCCGAAAGCTGGGCGGCTACTGGCGAGCTCTGGAGATTTAATTGGCTATTTTATTCTGGTAATTATTCCCTTGTCTCATCATTTTATAGGAATTGGTTTGAATCTCCAAATTTTGAAAAGCAACACTAAAGGTGCATATGTTTTGTTACAAATATAATGTATTACTTAGTAAAGCATGTTGTCAAGTAACATGTTTACAAAGATAATGTGAGGCCATTTGTAAATTGGGTTGAGTAATTTATCTCTAAACTGTCACATTATTACTCAGCAAAGCATGGTATAGGGAAATATTTGCAAGAATAATGTATGGTAGTTTCTACCAACTATGTTTGAAGTTTTTATATTTTCATTGTGATGGATGTTAACTAAAAAATGTGAATGCACAGGCAGGTGCAGTGGGTGGAATATGCCTGAGTTTCAACGGTTGGGCACTGAAGAAAAGAGGGCCAGTGTTTGTCTCCATGTTCAGCCCCATTGGTACAGTGTGCTCTCTAATTTTCTCAGTTATTAAACTTGAAGAAAGAGTAAGTATTGGAAGGTACATGACTAAGATTCCCAACTATTGTGTGTAGCTTCTGACTTTTGCAGACTGTATTCCCATTTATAGTGAAGTATTTATTTCTTATCACAAACACTTCATTGTAGCATTGGAGGCATGTTTCTGATGTTCACTGGGCTCTACTTAGTTCTCTGGGCAAAAGGGAAGGAAGGACTACCAAATGGAGACTGTTTAGAGAGTGAGTTTGACATAGAGAGGCCTCTTTTGTGTTAACGTGTTTTTCAAATGTCAACGTGTAAAATGTACTTGTGTCATCCCACTAGAAGCAGAGGAACAAACGAGGTTTGGTTAAGTCCGTTGAGATAATGACTATAAATTGCTTTTAACGTCGTTAATTTAAACCAACTCCTATGAAGAAGTGATGCATTTTTAAGCAAGATTAATAGTGTCAATATTCAATAAGCAACCAGCATGTATTCACTAAACTACTGATCAAGGAAACAACATTTGAATAATATTTGCTCTCAACATTGTGCTTTAGAATGTAATGGAGTAAGTAAAATAAAATCACCCACATTTTCAACTTCTTTTTTTCCTCTTTTGCAGAACATTGAAACAGCTGCTTCCTTCACGTATTGAAGACAGAGAATTCCCAAGAGCATATTGTAAAAAGGTAGAAGTCTCTTGGGTTTCAGAATATATATATTTAGTTTTCTGGTAGAAGCTAAATAGGGTGGTGTTGTTAGATGAAGTTGAATAATATATTTAAAAAGATGTTGTGACAAAATAAGTGGATCACATTGTGTTCCATGTTTTGTTTCTTGATATTGCTTATTATGGGCAGTTTGTGGTGAGAGTGAAAAATAGGGAAAGGAATATAAACTGGTTGGTGCGGCCATATATGCACCTTAACTTCACCAAAATTCCTTTTTTCTTTTTTTTTTATTTTTCACTAACACTTTTTCTTTTCTATAAACAAATATAATTACGTTTTTAGTTCTCAACTTCTATTCCACCTAATTTTTCAAGACTTTAATTCACATGCACATAATCTATGAAATCTGAAGACTAACATTTTCTTATTTCATTTTCAAATAAAATATTTTCTAAATTCATATTATATTTTAATCGAGTTGAACTGACTTGGATTAGTTTAATATTGTATTGCATTTAAATTATTCTTTAAAATATCACATTTAAATAATTAGTATATATATATGAAAAGGTTTAATTAAATAAATATATTTCTATACTTGAGGTACCAGTCAGAATAATTCCTATTTTCATTAACTTTTGTAATGAAAATAATTGTTCTTTGGGCTTCAATACCCGAACGAGAACAATTGGCGTCCACCGTGGGGCCAAGAGAACTTTTGCTCGATGCACCTTGTTTGTCAGTCACTTCAGCCTTCGATCCTCTTTTCTCACTACCTTTCCTCCCTTTTTCGTCCCGTCTCGCGGTCGCTCGGGAACACAGACTTGGATGGTACCTGCAGAAGGCGTTCCGACGATCAAGTCAGTAAAGAATTCGACTCTCGGTTGCCAGAGCACTGTAGATAATGACGTCCCTAATTCTTGGAATCTGCGCTATTTATATTACCTTACTGGACCTTCGCTAGTGGGCCGGATTAAGAGATTGATTCGTGTTTAGGGTTGCACTAAATAACCTTTAATTATGGGTTAGCCTTGCTGACTTGGTCAATCCATGACTCGTCGCCATGGATCGGTCGGTTATGTACTACCTCGCGGCCTTTATTATCACAAGTGAACGATCAGATGATCTGTAATACTGACCGAGTCTAGGTGACTGATCAACCGTGCTAGTACAGTTACAATAATAAAAAAATTAATCACTTAACCAACGATTACAAGGACAGATCACCTACATGTCAACAAATAAACAATGATATTTTTGGAGAGCCTGAGGATAGACCAAACACCGGATACGGGTTTTAGACAACATTTTTCATAATATAGGCATACATCTGTCATTACCCAGTTTAACTTTGCCATGATAGAGTTGTTTGTCAGTGAAAACAGAATTATCATTGGTTACGTGATGAGATACACCATTGTTTGGGTACTAGAGTGGATCATCCAGCGTTGGGTGTGTGCCAAAAATTGAAGAATCACAATCTTCACTTTTTGTAGATGAAAATTGAGAAACATTAGCCTAAAAGTTGGAAGAATTTGGTTGGTCATACTTGTGCCAACATTGGACTGCAGTGTGACCAAACTTCTCACAGAGTTAACATCGTCGTTTGTTGGTTTTCCAAGATGACGAAGTGGGAGGATTCCAAGAATTGCATTTCATATATCAGTCTAGGTGCCCTTCAATACATCCTTATCACGCGACCAGAACTGTTTTTTGTGGTTAACAAAGTAGGTTAGTTCATGCATACTCTCCAAGAGCATCACTAGAAAGTTGTTAAACACTTACGCTACCTCAAAGGGACTATGCATCATGATTTACTCGTTTAACAGAGTAATAACTCTAACTTCATATGGGGTAATGATATAGACGATCACAAATCTACAACTACATATTGTGTATACTATGGCTCAAAGATCGTCTCGTGGTCATGCAGTTTCTTGAAGGCAAGAATGTCCCATCCAGATATCTCAATTCTGATGATCAACCCAATCAAACTATCTCTATGGAATTTCTTCAATATCAGCAGCAACTCATTGTAGTGTGGTTAGTTGCTTCCATGACATATTTTGTTCTCATTAAGATGGGTAAGTTTACATTATTCACTCGGATATGGTTTCGTCTTGAGACTTATTATGCTTCTCATACACCGGTCAAAATCAAAAGGATCAAACTTCAATTAAAGACTCCCAAGTACGACAGATTCATCTCCTCTTATCTTCTTGACACAAAGAAATCAGTTGACACTCTTGCAACCATGGGTGCTCCAGTTTCTATGGAAAACCATATTGACAACATTCTTGATGGGCTATCTGAAGACAATGATTCATTCATCACTGCTATCACATCTCGTACAGACCCATGCATTGTGGATGAAATTGAGGCTCTCTTACTTCCTCAAGAAGAAAGGTTTGACTAGCATAAACTTTCTCATTATGCTCTCCTTCAAGCAAATATGACGACTGTTGCACCATATAATCTCCAGTCTCACTATACTTGTCCTATGTTCAACAAATCTTTTTCTCGTGGTGGACGAATGCCTTCACGTCAACCATCTTTCAATAATTCTTCTCAGTTTTCTGGTGCACGACCATTACAACGCAATTTTTGGAATCCTCTTACTTCATCATCTTGGAAAACCAACAAACCACGATGTCAACTATGTGGGAAGCTTGATCACACTGCAATCCAATGTTGGCACAGGTATGACCAACCAAATTCTTCCAACTTTCAGGCTAATGTTTCCCAATTTTCATCTAAAGTAAGTGAAGACTGTGATTATTCAATTCTTAGCACTCACTCAACGCTGGACGATTCACTTCGGTACCCAGACAGTGGTGTATCTCACCACATAACCAATGATCAATTTGTTTTCACTAACAAGCAACTTTGGCATGGAGAACGTTAAATTGGGTAATGGCACAGGCATGCCTATATCACATATTGGTTTTGTATACTATGTTTCACCTCACACACAAACCAAACTTGCTTTAAATAATCTCTTACATATGTCTAAGATAAAAATCTGATTACCTTATCAAAATTTGCACACGATAACAATGTAAGCATTGAATTTTATTTTGACTCGTGCTATGTTAAACATCGAGAAACAAAATAGATATACTTCGAGGAACAATTAAAGATGGATTATATATTTTTCCAAATCTACGTGCATTTGCTATTTCTGCAAACTATACTTCCTTTAAATATGTAAAACCAATTATTCAATTGTGGCATGCTAGACTCGACCATTGTAGCTATCAGGTTGTTAAAAAAACATTCTAATATTTCGTATGATGATCAAACTGCTTTCTGTGATGTATGTGTTATAAGTAAAGCACATCAACTTCCCTTTCTTTTATCCACCACCGTCTACACTCAGCCTTTACAGTTAGGGGTGTTTCTTCCTACACTCCTAGTAGAATTATCCTTGATAATTTTGGATGATTCCAAAATAGGAATTCTGATGGCATTTCATGAAGTTCTTCTTGAATCAATGTAGAGTAATGGGGCGGAAGCAATGAAAGAAAGTGAGCAAGATCCTCCTAGGAGTGGTGTTGATCTTGTAGGTGCATGCTATGTGTGGTTATTGGGTGGTTCGGCCAGCCCAAGGGAAAAGATGAAGGAATTGAAGTTTAGAGCCTAGGATTCTAGGGAGAAGCAAAGTTGAGCACAAATGGGCAGCATAACTTTACTCACAATAAACTTGCCAATACAAAGAGATGGCCTCCCTATTTATAAGCTAGATGGCCGTGAATCTTAAGCTAATACATAATGAAATGTAAACCAAATGAAATGCAAAGCTTAGGCCATGTGCTATGACCGGTCACACCTAGCAAGGTTCTAGAATGTTTCCTTCAAATGTGCTTTCTACACTACCCTATCTACTAAGTACCCCTATTGGGCCTTTATGCAACATATACAAGGCTTTCTCTCTTCCATCCGTGGCTTCATCCACTTGTGCTTGTACATGCTTAGCCATTGATCTTGTGAGAGGACCTAGACGATCTAGTGCCACATCTAGACGCTCCATGGGTAGCCTCCCTTCTTCACGTCCTAGACGCTCATTCCTTGGAGCTAGACGCTCTCCTTGGTCTAGACGCTCTTCATGGTTTGGGCTTTGGCTGCCTTGGCTAGATGTGCTTGGCCCTCCTCCATCAAATTCTATAAGCAAAAAATGTTTTCAGGAGTTTCTTAAGTAAAGTGTGTTTCCAGAATAGAAAATAGAAAATCTGGAAGGCAAAAATTCATTTCAGAATATCCTTTCTGGAACACATTTTTTTAATTTCCAAAATGGTAAATCTGAAATTCATAAAATTTATTATGGAAAGTATGTTCCGGAAATATTCTAGAAAAAGTAATCTGGAAGTATTTTTAAAAGGGATAAAATGATTTTTTTTTTCAAAAATGATGGATACAGAATGATGGGTATAGGAAGCCATTTGTTGGGATGGGGATTATATTAGGAGGCTCTACACTCAGCCTTTACAGTTAGTTTATATTGATAAATGGGAAGTTTATACTCAGCCTTTACAATTAGTTTATATTGATATATGGGTCCTGCCCCTCTGTGTTTCGAATGGTGCCAAATACTATATGTTGTTCCTTGATACTTTGTTATGAACGATCGTGTGTAGAAGCGTCTAGGTCCTTTCGTAAGAGATTTCGAAGAACGATTAGGCTTTGGACAAATGGAACCTTTAGGTGGCTTCCGATTATACCAAGAACAAGAACAATGATAGAGAATTGAGAAAAGGAAACAAACTACATATATTATTCATATCTCAAATAATAGTTCAATACTCTATTTATAGAGTACTAAAGATTATAAAATCTTAATAAAATCCTAACTAACTAAATAAATGATAAAATCCTAATAAAATCCTAACTAATTAAATAAATGAAAAAATCCTAATAAAATCCTAACTAATTAAATAAATGATAAAATCCTAATATCTACTAATTAAATCTTAACAACCCAACAATAATATTAATCAAATCCCAAAACTTTAGGATATAACCATGCCCTCCCCTTAACAACATTCTTGCCCTCAAGAATGGAACAATGGTACTTAGTCTTCAAATGAAATTATCCTTCTTAAGCATATCAGGTGTAGCAATGACGTCACACCCCACAGACAAATCTTCTATAATATCCAGCTAAGCCCAAAAACCCTCTTAATTGTTTTAAGGTTTATGGTAGAGCCCAACTTACCATGACATTCAAATGGGCAATTATATCAATTATGCACTTTTTATCCATTTGGGTATCCAATGGATTATGAGTGTTGCCACTATCAATGAGAATATGTAAAGGTCGTTTTTGATGATATCCAACTATTCTCATAGTTCTGAACCCAACCACTATGGTTAATGCGTTGACTGAGATTTGTGGCTCCTTCCTTTGCAATAATTCAGTCACATCACTGGGAGGACTATCATATGAGTCATCTTCCTCCATCTCCATGACGTGAAGCTGTAATTTCTTGTGTACCCTACTATGCTCCATTGAGAAGGGTTCAACACAAAAGGTCTTTGGCCCTACGTTATACTATGAACTCCGGTGGGAAGTGGTGTGTTGGTTTGGGTTTAGGGGCCACATTGATTGAAGCAGACGACGATATAGGCACTGGTGCTGGACCCAAGACTCCCTTGTGGAATTTGGCCATCGAATTGCTTGAATTAGCTCTTTCATACGTCTTGGCCAAGGTAAACGCATGTTGTAGAGACTGAGGTCGGAACATTCTTACTATCATCTGGATTTCTTTCTTTAATCCACCAAGGAAGCACCTTAGAATATGATCATCAGATAACTTCAATCTTGTAATGATTGAATTGAACTCTTCATGATAGGCATCAACTGAAGTCTTTTGTCGTATACGCAACAACTCAACCATGGGATCATCGCCAATTGCATCAAACCCCATGTTGTCATTGGAGAGGCCATGTGGCCATTCTCCTTGAGATTGAGTAAGTAATTCCTGCATGGTCTTTTTTTATAGAAAGAGTCAAGGTTTTCTTCAACGTATTCACGAGTTCCAGAAACCTATTATCCATCCTTTGGGAGATTCGATCTTCCATCTCCTTAGCAGCTTGAGCGGAGCGTGTTAAATCTGCCATTAAAAGTACCGGAAGGTCCTAGCTGATACCAATTGTTATGAACGATAGTGTGTAGAAGCAGAGATTTCGAAGAACGATTATGCTTTGGACGGACAAAGGGAACCTTTAGGTGGCTTCCGATTATACCACGAACAAGAACAATGATAGAGAATTGAAAAAAAGAAACAAACTGCATATATTATTCATATAGTTCAATACTCTATTTATAGAGTACTAAAGATTATAAAATCCTAATAAAATCCTAACTAAATAAATGATAAAATCCTAATAAAATCCTAACTAATTAAATAAATGACAAAAGCCTAATAAAATCCTAACTAATTAAATAAATGATAAAATCCTAATATCTACTAATTAAATCTTAACCACCCAACAATAATATTAATCAAATCCCAAAACTTTAGGATATAAAGTCCTTATACTTGGATCTACTTGTTACACACTAAATCTCGAGCTCTAACTGCATTAACTCGCTTCAAACTTTTCTCAGCAAGGACTTGATTGATTAGGAACGCTTATTAAGGCCATGAAAAAAACGGTGCTTTCTCCTCTTCGAATGCCTCCGTGATTGTTTTGTCATGACGAAGGGTACAAATTGAACCTACGCAAGAATAAATCACCATTAAATTACACTACGTTATCATTCAATTAGTGGAGAAGGGATGAAAAAACTAAGGAATTTTTGTAAATAACGTTCAACAAAGAAATAACAATAAAAAAAAAAGACGGTTAGAATATAGCAGCTGCATAAACAGAAACTTCTTACAGTCAAATTCTACATTTCATAGAAAGAATGAGTAGGACAAACTAAGCAATATAATTCTATTTGAAATGGCATGCACCATTTACTAACAATGTAAAAAAGTAAGATGCAAGGGAACCATATCATTTTTCACACAAAAAAAAAATATCAAAGCCTTTCTTCGGACTTGTTTGAACATAAATATAATGATAATCAACATAATAAATCAATGCCATAGGAAGAACGATTCCTTTAAGGATATGTAATACGTAAAATTCTAATATTGGAAAAGGAAAATAATCCAGAAAGTAAGTTAGCAGAGAAGATATACAAAATAAATTTGAACACAGAATGCAAAGGACATACCTGAGAATTATTTCGTACACCAAAATTTTGGAGTGCATCATTATCATCTAGGAGCTTGTTGTTATGGCATGACAAACAATAATTTGCCCACACATGTTTCCTGCAAATGCATAAGTTTTTTAAATGTAGAGTTCCACAGAATTAGGATTTCCCAAGATGAACTTTTGCCATCTAATCAAATATTACACACCATTGTTATTAAGAAATGGACTTTAAGTCTAACTCAACCCCATAAAACCGGCTCATAAAGTTGAGGTTTACACCCACTTATATACAATGAAAAGCTCTAATCTCTAGTCGATGTGGGATCTCCAACAATTGTTAACAAAATTACCCGTAATGACTAGAGTGATATTGTTATGAGCAATAACTTCTGGAACACAGTAAAGAAGTTCACTAACTTTTTTCTCATTTTGAGAAAGGAGAAATGATGATGGAATAGAGAGAAAAAGAAGACTGTAACTCACCAAGAAATATGGCGGTGACCCATGCCAGATTGTTCCATGTCATTTACCTTCCTCTTGATCACAAGTTTCAAATCCTTCACTGTTGCTGAATTCATCACTGCCACGTCTTATACCACCAGAAAAAAAAAAACTAGTGAATCAGAACTTTAAACACGCAATTTAAATTTTTTTCAAAACTTATTAGTAAGGTGAATATTACCAAGTGTAGACCCATCCAATTTCAAGACAGAAATGCGCATGGCACTACCCAATTCAAGGCTGATGAGAGTGTCAACATCTGCCAAAGTTGGGTTCTTGGGAACATCAGAAAGTATTGGGTCATCTAGCAAGTTTGTCAGCAACGAGTTCAGCCTTGCCTTCTTCATGCTGCTCTTGTTATATTCTTCCATTTATCTTCTCTCAAGCTTCCCTAAGGAACTATCTTTCTGGTCAGCCTGCATATAATTGAGGGTACACTAGTCATATTCTCTTTGACCTAGACATAGTAAAATGATTATCCTTTATTACCAAATAATACTTATTTCAGATTATAAAGAAAAAAAACACTAGCACAATGCAACAACATCACCATTTCTTGAAACATATCATGAAAAAATAATTACTACAAACACACAGGTTATTTGAAGAGTACCAATTATTCTAAAGTACACAACTTCAAATGGTGTTCAGGATATTCTTTCTCACTTACCCATAACAATGAAGTGTAATATGATATCACTGAACGCCGAAATTCACATGGGTTTTGTTAGGAATCTAAAAGCTACACTGCTCTAAAATATCTCAAACTGTCATTAAAGCTATGAATAAGCCAAAAGATAAATATTGATTTTTTTCATTCCTTCCTCTCTGTAAAGAGAAATACACTTTTATAACTTAAAATATACCCACGGAATAATAATAACCTATAAATATCATCATCTAACGTAAATTTTGGTATTAGTTCACAGTACCGTACATGATGAGAGAACGTATCTTCCTTTTAAATTATTGTTTTTTCAGAGATAGACTTCAACGTCCTTGTTATAGGTCTTCGTAGTTGGTTTTGGTCTAGTCTCCCATTTTTTTTCTCCTTTATTTCATATACTGGGGAGCTGCAGATGATTTTCATTAATTGTGGTATCAACATAGTTGGGATGTCAATGAACATTGTGATGCTTTAGCACTACAATTCTATTAAAAAAATATTATAAATATGAGAAAGCTAAGAAATATCCAGTATAAAAAAGAGTTAAATAGTTTATTTAGGAAAGCTTATCACATTCAGTCATATCAATTTGGCTGTGTCCAACTTTCTTAGAAACATGCAAGTCAATCATTTCACTCCTTACTCGCTCAACCTCATCCCATCTCTCAGCTTCAGCATAAATGTTAGATAACAACACATAATCTCCATCTGTTAGACTTTTCAATTTGACAAGTTGTTGGAATGACACCTTAGCCAGTTCCACGTTCACTTGTGTCCTACAAGCACCGAGCAATGTTCTCCACAAAATGGCTCTATTTTGGAAAGGAGAATTTGTGATCATCTGATGTGCCTCTTCCAGCAAACCAAATCTACTTAAAAGATCAACCATGCAACCATAATGCTTGATTTCGGGCAGAATTTTATACTTCTTCACCATATGATCAAAATACCATCTTGCTTTATCTACCAAACCTTTATGACTACAAGCAATCAAAACACCAACAAATGTTACTCGATTCGGCCTAACAGTACCAAGCCCACATTCCATCTCTGAAAACAAATTCAGAGCTTCATCACAGTAACCATGGACAGCCAAACCAACAATCATAGCATTCCAACAACTCCTAGTCTTTATCCTCATCCCACTGAATACCTCCCAAGCTGAACTCAAATTCCCGCATTTAGAATACATATTCAGAAGGGCGTTTCCTAAATACCCTTCAATCTTATGCTCACACACTTTGAGAGACTCGTGTATTTTGCTACCCATTTCCAGTGCACCAGTTTCTGCACAGGCACCCAGAACTGAAATAAACGTCACTTCAGTGGGTCTTACTTCAGCATTTTGCATCTCAGAAAACAGTGTCAATGCTCGTGAATAATCCTTAACGGACACAAAACCAGCAATCATAGTATTCCAGGACACAACATCCCTCTCAGGCATAACTTGGAACACCCTTCTGGCACCCTCAATATCACCTGACCTAATGTACCTTCCAATGACAGTATTCCATGAAACAACATTCTTGAGTGGCATCGATTCAAGAAGGTAATCAGCTAACTTAGAATTGTTGACACGATGGTATGCCGATATCATGATATTCCAAGAAACCAAACTTTTGCTACTGATTTCATCAAACAAGTGTTGGGCAACATGGACCAATCCACATTGAGAGTACATATAGAGCAAAGAGTTCTGAATAGAGGGGTCTTGATCAAACCCCAGTTTGAGAACAGTACAGTGAACTTCACCCCCTTTGGAAGCAATAGTGATCTCATCACACTTGCCAAATTCTTGGGCAAACTTGTATGCTCTAGAGCAAGCCTTGAGCACAAAGTTGTAGGTGAAATGGTCAGATACAACACTTGAGGTCTGCATGTGGCTGTAGATGTATAGAGCTTGAAGAGGGAAAGAAGACTTGGCAAAGGCTCGAATCATAGTGTTGCAAAGGAAGGAGTTGTTCATAGAAGTTTGTAGGAAGAGGGAATGAGCATGGGAGAGGTCTCCCGTAGGAGAAAGTGCACAAAAGAATATTAACCTGTCAATGAAAGGAATGTGGGTTTGAAAGCCTGCTTTGGTGATAATGGCTTGCACTTGTTTCAGTTCCAACATGGAACAAAGGTGCTCAACCACATACCTTATGCGTGAATATGTTCCCACCATTCGTGCTCGCTGTCACTACAAGTATTCATATAAATAAATAAACTATAAGTATTCCTATGAAAATTGAGAGTGGTATTTATATGAAGAAAAAAAAACAAGGATTCTATAAACAAAACTGAGCATAGTTAAGGCTGAGGACGTGGAAAGTTGAAAATCCAAATTACTGTGGATTTGAACTAGACATGGGTACATGGCCCGGTCGACCGGTTTAAGCCAACCAGCATTCTGAAAAGAAAAAAAAAACTCATAACTGGCCTCAATTTTTACCAACCGCACCCGCCCTATTAAACCTCTGTCTATACAACTGTACCCACAAAACCCTCTTTGGAACTTCTTATGCTAATCGACATTCATATTACACTTATTCATATTACAAATATTGGGAGAGGTAAAAAAACTACAATAACTGTAAGCAGACCAACAATCAGTAAAAGAAAATCAACAGGCAAAAATAATTGGCATAAACAACAATCAGTAATACCAACAATTATAATAGGCACGCACCAAACACAAACAGAGAAGGGAAATTACTGGCAAGCAAAAACAGAATAAGAAAATTGATAACTTCATAAATTCATTCAATCAATATTTCAGCAATGCTCAACCAATAGGAAGCAAGGGGTGCAATATTTGTTACTTACAGCAAAGTCACGCGGTGGATCGTCGGAGTCTTTTTGTGGTTCACGTGAATCTGCCAAGGGTCGCCGGAATGCTCTCGTGGAGGAGTTGGTGTGACCTGGTTTAGAAGACGAGGAGGAGGCTGCGGCGGATGGTGGAGAAATAAGAAGAGGATGCGGTGGCGCGAGCTAAACTAGACTAACTAGAAGAAGAATTGCGAGAAAACTTTCTGTGACATTACGCTAAGGAATATGAAGAGCGAATCCAACTTGTGTGAGAAGGGAGTTCATTATATGGTTATTTTAATTACATTTCTTTCATATTTTAATATAACTTATTAATATATATTATTAAAATAGATTGTAAATTAGGAGTCTTTTCTTTTATATGGTGTGAAAGAAACATTTTTCTATTCACATTTTTCTAAAGAATATGTGACTACTACCTAACGAAAACACATGAGATTGTTCTCTTTATTCATATTTTTATTTTATTAATATATATATATAGTTTTTATTTTATTTTTAGAGTTTTATTACATTTATAAATAAATAATTAAAATAATAATATAATTTAAGATATGTATATATATAATTTTATAAAAATAGTATTAAAAATTTATATAGCTGTTATTTTAAAAAGTTATTTAGTTATTTTAAAATGAAAAATTATTTGATTATTTATTTTATTAAATAAATAAATTATTTTTTCTTTATTAAAAATAAAAATTGTCTAATTTAAAAATAGCACTAAAAAAATTCACCACGTGATATATATTTTTATATAATGATATAGAGAAAAGGAAAAGTTATTATTTAACTATTTTTAAATTAAAAAAAATTAAAAAAAAGTAAAATTACTCCGTTAAAAAGTCACACACAAAAGTTATGAAATAATATGTTTTTTTGTTATGTGTTTTGATTATGTTATGTGAAAGGATTTATTGTTAACGTTATATTCTATTTTAATTCATTGCTTCTTCATGTTGAAATGAGACTAGTGCTTTGGTGTTAACTTTAAACAACCAAAGCCTTTATGATGGAAGAGGCCCCAACACCCAAAAGAGCGTCTAGGACCAACCTTGCATGAAAGGCAACCGAGAGAGCATCTAGGACCAACCTTGCATAGAGAGCACCCACAAGAAGTGTCTAGGCCACACAAGAAGCGTCTAAGAGAGATGACATCCAAGAAGGTTGACGTCCAAGAAGGCCCAACAAAGTGTAGTTTAGTCTTAATTGTGGTGTAAATAGCATAGCCTTGGGAACCTTTGTTAATTTCTGCAAATTAGGATTAAGGAGGAGTTAACCTAGATTAGCTACGGTTTCTAGAAGCTCTCCACTAATCTAGGACGTCCATGTGCAAGTTAGGGGGCCATGTGCACCCATGTGCCATGTGCTCCATGTGCTATGTGCTCCATGTGCTACTCTTTTGCATTTCATTTAGATTGCATTTGCTTATCATTAGGGTTAACCTTTATGGTCCTCCTTAGCTTATAAAAGGGGGAGCCAACCTCATGTATTTTTTAAGATTGAATAGAGTATTGTTATGCTGCCAAATTTGTGTCATCTAGGTTGTAATCTTCACTTCATCACCTTCAAAGGGGCTGGCCGAACCTCCCCAATTCCCCACTCTCATGCACCTACAAGGCACCCATACCTCCTAGGAGGGCCTTGCTTCATCTCTTCCACAAGCTTCCGCAAGTTCATCACCAAAAACACAAAGAAGAGCTCAAAGGAATGCCATCATTTGGTATCAAAGCTATGGTTCTTCAAAGATGAGTATCTCTTTGCATTTTTCTTTTTGAGTTCTTCTTTCTCCAAGTTGTTCATCTTTATTCCAAGTTGTCTTGTTGTTTTTGTGTTTTAATATTGTTCCTACAAGATCTGAACCCTGCAAAACACTTCCTCTGATGATGTCCTATGTTGTTCTTCTCGTCTTGTCGGTCTTTCGGTTGGTCTTCTTCCAGCTGGATCTTTGGCTTGGACACGATGGGGGGAGTACCTGCGAAGACACTTCGACGATCAAGTCAGACCGAGAGCTAAGTACCAGAAGAGTGGGGAGTGAATAGTTACCTTGGGTGATGTGCCTCTTCTGCTATTTATACTGCTCTAGGTGGGTTATGGCCGTTGTGGGCCTGCTTTAGGGTCCAAACGAAGGCCCAATTGTGTCTTAACCGTGCTTATCATTTAAGTTGGGTTGTTTATACCTAATTACGCGTTTAGCTTCGCCTGTTGTCGTCTAGTCGGTTTTGTCGTCTAGTCGGTCTAGTCGGCCTTTCGGCCATCTGGTAGTACATATGCCCCCAGGCTCAAGTGAGTTGGCTAAAATGTAACGTAGAGTCGAATTGCCGTGAGCCTTCAGTTGGTTGAGGTTGAGTACGTTGGCTTGTACTCGAGGCGCGTGTGCGTGGTACTGTGGGATGTGACCGCTGGGTAAGATCTCACGCGTTCATTGCGTGTGGATCCAACGGTGGGCATTCGTTTTGACGCTTCGCCTTCTCGTTTCTCTCACCTATAAATAGAAGTGGGAGTGGGCTCCGATTTCTTCACGTGATTCGTGAACTAGCTCCGAGAGTCCGACAGCCGAGTGATATTCCTGCGTTCCTTGTGTATTGGTTGAAGAGTTTCCTGGAGGTAACAATGTCTTTTCTTTCGGCTGCTGCCTCATGTTCTTCTGTGTCTAGGGGGTTTGATAGGGAGAGGCCATTGGCTGATGATATCCCTATCATAGATGCCGAGGATGCCGAAGGCTCTTCTCGGGCTGTCGGTCCTTTGAGTCGGGAAAGTGAACAACCCGCAGTGATGGCATTTCATGAAGGTCTTCTTGAATCATGTAAGAAAAAGTGGTGCGGAAGCTATGAAGGTGTGTGAGCAAGATCCTCCTAAGAGTGGTGTTGATCTTGAAGGTGCATGATGTGTATGAAGCTAGAGAGGTTCGGCCAACCCAAGGAGAGGTGAAGGAGATGAAGTTTAGAGCCTAGAATTCTAGGGAGAAGCAAAGCTTAGCACAAAATGGCAGCATAACTTTACTCACAATAAACTTGGAAAATACAAGAGTTAGCCTTCCTATTTATAGGCTATTTGGACGTAGAAGCTAAGCTAATAGCTAATGAAATGGAAACCAAATGAAATGCAAATCATAAGCCATGTGCCATGACCGGTCACACATAGAAAGCTTCTAGAAAGTTTCACTCAAATATGCTTTCTACACTACTCTAATTACTAAGTACCCCTAATGGGCCTTTATGCAACATGTACAAAGCTTTCTCTCTTCCATCCGTGGCTTCATTTACTTGGGCTTGAACATGCTTAGCCATTGACCTTGTGAGAGGACCTAGACGGTCTAGTTCCACATCTAGACGCTCCATGGGTAGCCTCCCTTCTTCACGTCCTAGACGCTCCTTCCTTGTAGCTAGACGCTCTTCTTGGTCTAGACGCTCTTCATGGTTTGGGCTTTGGCTCCCATGGCTAGATGTGCTTGGCCCTCTTCCATCATCCCCTCTCCCTTGGAAAGGATTTGTCCTCAAATCCAGCTCGTCATCGTCATTGGTACCTACAAATGGAGAAAGATCAATTATATTAAAAGTGTCATGTACTCCATATTCAAGAGGTAGGTCCAATTTATATGCATTGTTGTTGACTCGCTTGAGGACTTGAAAGGGTCCATCACCTCGGGGACTTAGTTTGGACTTCCTTTGAGTTGGAAATCTATCTTTGTGAAGGTGAAGCCAAACTAAGTCTCCTTCCTCAAAAATTATTTCTCTCTTCCCCTTATTGTTGTATTTTGTGTACTTCTCATTTTGTTGTTGTATTTGGAGTTTAATCTTCTCATGCATTTTCTTTACAAATTCAGCTTTGATTACGCCTTCCTTATGCACAAAATCTTGTGGATTAGGAAGGGGTATCAAATCCATGGGTGTGAGAGGATTAAAGCCATATACTACTTCAAAAGGAGAAGCATTAGTAGTCTTGTGAACTACTCTATTGTAAGCAAATTCAATATGGGGAAGGTACTCATCCCAAGATTTGTGGCTGCCCTTCATGATAGCCCTAAGCATAGTTCCAAGAGATCTATTGACTACTTCGGTTTGTCCATCCGTTTGAGGATGACAAGAAGTTGAAAATTGTAGTCTTGTTCCAAGTTTACCCCAAAGAGTTTTCCAAAAGTGGCTGATAAACTTGGGATCTCTATCGGACACTATACTTCTAGGGAGACCATGGAGTCTCACC
Source organism: Phaseolus vulgaris (assembly GCF_051622355.1). NCBI lineage: Eukaryota > Viridiplantae > Streptophyta > Magnoliopsida > Fabales > Fabaceae > Phaseolus > Phaseolus vulgaris. Next base: position 6,423,846 of record NC_143499.1, read on the forward strand.
ACTTCTCTAAAGAAGAGTTTAGAAATATTTTGAGCATCATCTACTTTGTGGCATGGAATAAAATGGGACATTTTGCTAAAACGGTCCACTACCACAAAGATAGAGTCATGGCCTCTTGCAGTCCTAGGAAGTCCTAAAATGAAATCCATGCTAATGTCTTCCCAAGGAGCATTTGCAATCGGCAAAGGGGTGTAGAGTCCATGCGGCATTGTTCTAGACTTTGCTTTTAAACATGAGATGCATCTAGAACAATTTCGTTGGACATCTTTCCTCACGTGTGGCCAACAAAATTTTGCTTTTAAAAGATCTAGAGTTTTATCAACTCCAAAGTGGCCCATGAGTCCCCCCTCATGTGATTCTTTGACAAGGAGTTTCCTATGTGTTCCTTGGGGAATGCAAAGTTTTCCCTCTTTAAAAAGATATCCCTCGGACACATAGTAACCTCCTTGCGCTCTATGTAGACATTGGGCATAGATGGATGAGAGTTCTTGATCGTCTTGGTAAAGCTCTCTTATGTGGTCAAATCCAAGAATTTGGGCACCCAATTTTGAAAGGAGTGTATGCCGTCTTGAAAGAGCATCGACCACTATATTGGTGCTTCCTTTCTTGTATTTGATTACATAAGGAAATTGTTCAAGAAATTCCATCCATTTAGCATGTCTCTTGTTGAGCTTGTGTTGGCCCTTTAAATATTTTAAAGACTCGTGATCACTATGGATGACAAATTCTTTGGACACAAGGTAGTGTTCCCAAGTCTTTAGGGCTCGCACAAGAGCATAGAGCTCTTTGTCATAGGTGGGGTAGTTGAGGGTGGCACCATGGAGTTTTTCACTAAAATAAGCAATGGGGTGTCCACCTTGCAACAAAACCGCACCTATGCCTACCCCCGATGCATCACACTCTATCTCAAAAGTTTTGGAAAAATTTGGAAGAGATAGGATGAGTGCATTGGTGAGTTGAGCTTTTAGCCTTTGAAAGGCTTGCTCATGCTTTTCATTCCAACAAAATGCAACATCTTTTTTAACAAGTTCATTCAAAGGAGATGCTAGGCTAGAAAAATTAGGGACAAACCTTCTATAAAAGCTAGCTAACCCATGAAAACTTCTTACATCACTTACATTTTGTGGAGTTGGCCACTCTCGGATGGCTTTGATTTTTTCGGGATCTACATGCACCCCCTTATTGTTTACTATGAAGCCTAAGAAGACTACACTATCTACACCAAAGGTACACTTATCCCTATTTGCAAAAAGACTATTTTTCCTAAGAACTAGAAGAACTTCCCTAAGGTGACTTAGATGGTCTTCTAGGGTTTTACTATATACTAAAATATCATCAAAGTAAACTACTACATATTTACCTATACAATCCCTCAAGGTGTGATTCATAAGCCTCATGAATGTACTTGGGGCATTAGTAAGCCCAAAGGGCATCACCAACCACTCGTATAATCCAAATTTGGTCTTAAAAGCGGTTTTCCACTCATCACCCTCCTTGATTCGAATTTGGTGATATCCACTTTTAAGGTCAATTTTGGAGAATAGAGTTGACCCATGCAATTCATCAAGCATATCGTCAAGCCTTGGGATTGGATGCCTATACTTGATGGTGATGTTGTTGATTGCTCGACAATCACAACACATGCGCCATTTTCCATCTTTTTTGGGCACCAACAAGACAGGTACAGCACAAGGGCTTAGGCTCTTTTGAACCCAACCCTTCTCCAACAAGTCTTGAACTTGTGATTCTATCTCCTTTGTTTCCTCAGGGTTGGTTCTATAAGCAGGCCTATTTGGTAGGCTTGCCCCCGGAATAAAGTCAATTTGATGTTCTATCCCCCTTAGAGGAGGAAGCCCAATGGGTCCCTCATGGGAGAATAGATTTTTAAATTCACTTAAAAGATTTTCTATTTGAGGAGGTAAATTCATAAGTTCACTACTTGTGGCAGTGCATGTAAGTGCTCCTTTACAAAAGATAAGGCTTGGTTGTTCAACAAGAAGCAAATTTTCAAAAACGTTTTCAAGAGGCTTTTCTTGTTGACCAACCTTGTGGGAAGGAACACTCTTCTCCCACGCCTTCCTATCCCTAAGGATTTTCTCTTTTTCTAGCGCTCTTTTTTGTTTGTTTTCCTCATCCCTCTTTTGCTTCATTTGTATTTGGTCTTTTACCACTTGAGAATGTGGTAAAGGACTAAGTACAAACTTTTTATACTTGTGGGTGAAGGAAATTTCGTTAGTGAGACCATCATGCAAGGTTTTCTTATCAAATTGCCATGGTCTCCCTAATAAGATATGACAAGCTTCCATAGGTACTACATCACATAAAACCTTATCTTTGTAGTTCCCTATGGAAAACTTGATTTCCACTTGCTTGTCTACATGTAGTTCCCCATTTTCATTAAGCCATTGAAGTTTATAAGGTTTTGGGTGAGGAACTACTTGTAGCTTAAGCTTCTCCACCATTCTAGCGCTACAACAATTGCAACTAGACCCACTATCCACAATGAGAGAGCATATGTTTTCTAAAACATTGCATCTTGTATGAAATATGTTCTCTCTTTGTGTTTCAATGGATGTGCTAGGGTGATTGTTGAGGGTTCTCCTAATCATAAGCAATTCTCCCTCTAGGGGAGCTACCCTCTCATCCTCCCCCCCTCCTCTTTCTCACTAGGCTCATCCTCGCCACTAGTGTACTCGTCTACACCCTTAAGAAACAAAGTCCTTTGGTTTGGACATTGTGCTTGCACATGTCCTCTTCCATAGCACTTGAAACACTTGACATCTCTAGCTCGGATGGGTGGGGTGGAGGTTTCTTTGGTAAAAGGTTTGGTAGGTTCTTTTGGTTTTTCTTTGGATGTACTACCCTCCCTTCTAAACTCTTTCTTGGGATAAAAGTTAGAGTAAGGGCTCACCTTTTGACTTGATGTTTTGCGTAAAATTTGTTGCTCAACTTTAATGCAAAGTTGAACCAAATCATTCAAGTCTTGATAAGGTAAGAGCTCCACTCTATCTCTTATCTCAAGTGATAGGCCACTAAGGAACCTAGCTATTGTGGTATCCTCCTCTTCTCTAATGGAGGCTCTCATCATGTAGAGCTCCATTTTTTGTCTATACTCTTCCACACTCATGTTTCTTTGTTGGAGTCTTTGGAGCTTGTCCATCAACTCCCTATGGTAGTAGGAAGGTATGTGTCGGCGTCTTAGGGCTCCCCTAAGGTCATTCCAATATGTAATGGGAGGTTCCCTATGAAGACGCCTTTCTCTTTCGAGAGAGGTCCACCAATACATGGCATTCCCTTGGAAGCTAAGGGCGGCTAAGGGTACTTTACGTTCCTCACTTACCCTATGGCAAGCAAAGAGTTGCTCTACCTTCATTTCCCAATCTAGATAAATTTCTACATTTTCTTTTCCATGAAAATGAGGTAAGTCTACTCTAGTTTCCCTTGGCACCTCTTGCTCCCTTTGCCTATTCCTTCTAGGGGGTGGTTGGTAGTAGTCATTAATTCTAAGGCTTCCCTCCCCTAGAGACTCATTGCTCCTAGATGCATGAGTATGAGTTTTTTTTTTTTTTGTGATTTTTGTGATTTCTCTTCTTGAGCTTTAGCCATCTCATTGATTTTGTTCTCATTCTCCAATTGTCTAAAAGAAATTAATTGTACCGCTTGTGATACTTCTTTCAAAAGAGTTTTCAAAGATTTTACTTCACTTTCAATAGACTTTGGAGAATGAGAAGAAGAAGACATGGCTAAAACTTTGTGTATATAGGTGTTTTACTTTGAGAAAGTTTAGAAAAGTTAAAGAAGGTAGTTTTCCAGGTAAGGGATGTGAGTCACAAAGGACTACTTAAGTACCAAGCCTTTTCCTTGCCAAAAACTATCCTCCAATATCTTCACACAAAACTTTCTCTTAGTGAAACACTTAGAACACAAATAAGTTGAGAAATAAATGCAAGAAAACAATGTAAGCTATCTATTCAACAAAACTAGTCGGTTTAACACAAATTTAAACAAAACTAACCATGCAAAGCGTCAATACTTAAAGCAATAGAAAAGCAAATACAAACAAGTAACAATTACTAAACAAGAATGCTATACTATTCGGCCCTAGGTGAGGCTTCTTGGACACTTTGAGCCCTTGAAGACACACTCACCGTCTAAAGCATAATTAAGAGGTAATTAACACAAATTAAGTTGTAAGGAATTTAAGAAAAACCCCCTTTGTTGATCCTCTTTTTGCTAGTGTCACTCCTTCTTGTTGTCTTTGCTTGTTAGTCCTCCAAATGTGTGTAGTGTTTTGAGAAAGTTTGCTTCGGCTTTGTCTTTGTCTTCCCCTTAGAATGAAGGTCTTGATTCTCCAATTTCCAGCACCTATCAAAGGGCTAAACCTTAACCAAGTCAAGTTTCAATTCACATAAGCACCAAAGGAGAGAAGAAATTCCAGCACCCAAATTAGAGGTCAAAGAACAAAAGCAAGAAACAATTAAATTGAATAAAACAGTACCACCAAAAGGAGTTAGATTATGACAACTAGAAAGAGGTTCAAGAAATATTAAGCAAGCAAATAAAAGGTACCAAAATAAAGGTAGGCACACAAAAGAATCCTAAGAATGGCACTAGATTTAGATGACCAAATAAAAAAAAACAGCACCACTGGAAAATGTTGTGGGCCAGAAACGTGTTTTTCCCCAATTTATGCTGAGCTGTGTTTTTAAGATATGATTCTGAAATTTGATATGCAAGATATTCAAGATCTTAGCTAAATACTGGCTTTGGAATCACTCAAAACGCATGCACCAATTTGTTTTAATAAATTTTGCAATTTTGGTGTTCAGTTACGCCAACTGTAGCGCCTCAGGTTTGCACACTGATTTTAAAAGATTTATCATTTTTTTTCTGTTGCTTCTTTTGGACTAATTCTTTTTTTGTCCTTTCTATAACACTTCAAACTTGCAAATTCCAGAGAATCAAAATTTTCCTATGAGTGGAAATATTTTTCTGTATCAAAACAGTCAGCACAGAAAATCTGAAACAGGGGATTCTGAAAACTGGAAACAAAAACAGCAAGATACCAAAGTTTAGACACAATGGAAATTTGTGAAATAGAATTGTGTAGGATCTAAACACAATATGAACTCAAAATAAAATTAAAAAGGCACCAAAAGAACAAAGAATAGCAGATTCAAGCAATTAAAGAGACCCAAAATCAAGAAACAATCAAGCCAAATAAAAGGACTACTATGAATTGTTGACAATAAGGATGAACATGACTTGACAAAACATGTATAAATTCAGAAAATTAAAGACTCAAAGCATAATATGAACCAAATAATGAAAGCAATAAAGACTCAAAAGCCTAAGAGAAGATAGAGAAGCTGCTGAAGGAACTAGAGGTGGCCGAAGATAGCGTCATGGAGGAACATGAACTTGGCTTTAAGAAAGCCCTTCGGCAAGCGGCCTTCTTCTATAATGTTCCCTTGGATGAAGGGAAATTCGATGTTGACAAGGATTTCTACGAAGGCCAACTCATGCCGATAGATCAAATTCCAAGCTCACCTCAAGTTCTAGCTCCCCTGACAGCTCCAGCGGTCGAACACCTAGAGTCCAATAGCTAGGTTGGTTCTCCATGCATGGGTCGCGTTTAATTGTTATTTTTTGTAAAGTCGTGACCCCTTCTTTTTGTGTAATCGATACGGCGTAGCCGGTTTCTTTTGAATATAATGAATGAGAAGTTATTTTTAATTTGAATGTCGTCTTTCGCTCACTTCTCGTATACGCGTTTATTGTTACTTGTACGGTTGACTGTTTCTTTGAGACCCTCTTAGCCGAGAGGTTTATTATTGCACTCAGCAGGGATTCACTTGGGTGAATTCTTCCTTGGCCGAGAGGTTTATCTTGAACTCTCTTGGCCGAGAGGTTTTTTTTGTCGCGCTCTCGGCAGGGATTCACTTGGATGAATTCTTCCTTGGCCGAGAGGTTTCTTTGAGACTCTCTTGGCCGAGAGGTATTTTGTTGCACTCTCGGCAGGGATTCACTTGGGTGAATTCTTCCTTGGCCGAGAGGTTTATCTCGAACTCTCTTGGCCGAGAGGTTTTTTTTGTTGCGCTCTCGGCAGGGATTCACTTGGATGAATTCTTCCTTGGCCGAGAGGTTTCTTTGAGACTCTCTTGGTCGAGAGGTATTTTGTTGCACTCTCGGCAGGGATTCACTTGGGTGAATTCTTCCTTGGCCGAGAGGTTTATCTTGAACTCTCTTGGCGGAGAGGTTTTTTTGTCGCGCTCTCGGCAGGGATTCACTTGGATGAATTCTTCCTTGGCCGAGAGGTTTCTTTGAGACTCTCTTGGCCGAGAGGTTTATCTTGAACTCTCTTGGCCGAGAGGTTTTTTTTTTTTTTTTTGCGCTCTCGGCAGGGATTCACTTGGATGAATTCTTCCTTGGTCGAGAGGTTTCTTTGAGACTCTCTTGGCCGAGAGGGATTTTATTGCACTCTCGGCAGGGATTCACTTGGGTGAATTCTTCCTTGGCCGAGAGGTTTATCTTGAACTTTCTTGGCCGAGAGGTTTTTTTGTCGCACTCTCGGCAGGGATTCACTTGGATGAATTCTTCCTTGGCCGAGAGGTTTCTTTGAGACTCTCTTGGCCGAGAGGTATTTTGTTGCACTCTCGGCAGGGATTCACTTGGGTGAATTCTTCCTTGGCCGAGAAGTGTCTTTGTATTAATGATTTGCCAGAGAATTTTGACTGATAAACATGATTTCATTGATTGTGGTGCCTCGTTAAAACCTTCTTCAATCAAAAACCCTCGGGATAGCCCTCTAGGAAAAAAGATTGAAGGTAGGAAAGAGTACACCTATAATACATGTTAACTGAAATACATTTTCAAATGGCTCGCGTTCCACGTCCTGGGAACTTCTCCGCCATCCAAGTGTTCTAGGCGATATGCGCCGTTCTGGAGATTTTCTCTGACCTTGAAGGGGCCCTCCCAGTTTGCATTGAACTTTCCTTCTGCTGGGATCTTGCGAGCTTCCCCTTTCATTCTCCAGACCAGGTCTCCTTCTTAGAAGGCTCTTGGTTTAGTCTTAGAATTGTATCTTCTCGCAGCCATCTGCTTCAAGCTTGTTCCCTTATCTTGGCCTTGTCGCGTGCTTCTTGGAGCAAATCCAACTCCGCTCTTAGACACTCTTCATTCATCTTCAAACTGTGGAGTTCTCTTCGGATTGTCGGCTCTCCAACTTCAACTGGCAGCATGGCGTCTGTGCCGTAGGTGAGATTGTACGGGGTTTCCCCAGTTGCCGAGTGGGGGGTACACCGGTATGCCCAGAGAACTTCTACGAGCTCCTCTACCCACTTACCTTTGGCACTGCCAAGTCTTTTCTTTAATTCGTTCAGGATGACTTTGTTAGCAGATTCGGCTTGGCCATTGGTTTGCGGGTGCTCCACGGAACTTGTCTTGTGCTGGACACCCAGGCTTTCATAGAATTCGGCCAACTTGCGATCAGTAAATTGTCTCCCATTGTCCGTGATGATGGTGTGCGGGATTTCGAACCTGCAAATGATGTCTTTCCATACAAAGTTCTGGACTTGTCTAGCTGTGATGTTTGCGAGGGGTTCCGCCTCAATCCACTTTGTAAAGTAATCAACTGCGACCAGTAGAAACTTCCTTTGCCCGGTTGCCTGGGGGAAGGGACCTATTATGTCCATCCCCCACAGGGCAAAAGGCCAGGGAGAATTGATGCTTTGCAAGTTGTGAGGGTGTGGGTGGATTAGCGGACCATGCTCTTAACAACTTACACATTTTTTCACAAAGTTGGTGCAATCGGTTCTTAGCGTCGGCCAATAGTATCCGGCCCTCAGGACTCTCGTCGCCATTGTTCGGGCCCCGGAATGTAACCCACACGCCCCTTGGTGTAATTCTTGCAGAATGTACTCGGCTTCTACTTTCGACACACATTTGAGCAATGGGGTTGAGAATCCTCGCTTGTATAAGTTTTCTCCTATTATAACAAACCGTGACGCTTTCTTGGATAGGGGCAAGTCATGGTCGCCCTTCCCTTCTTCACGGTCCTTGACAGCTTTTTTCATGTCGGACACCCAGTCGTCTTCTCCTTTCTCGGTGACCATGCATTCCCCGATGGGGACCGACGGAGCCGATAAGATCTGCTGAATGACAGAGGCGTGTCGGCCTTTCGTCTTAGTGGTTGCCAGTTTTGACAGGGTGTCGGCCCTCAGGTTTTCTTGTCGTTTCACATGATTTATCTTGACATTTTTGAAACTGGCTGATGATGTTAACCACTCTGTGGTAGTATTTCAGGAGCAGAGGATCTTTGATTTAGTAGTTCCCATTGACATGTTCGACCATGAGTTGCGAGTCCGTATGACATTCCACCTTCTGAGCTCCCACATCTTTTGCCAGCAACAGCCCGACTATGAGTGCTTCATATTCTGCTTGATTGTTCGATGTGGGGAACCCAAAACGTAAAGATTGCTCAATCTGTATATTTTTTGGCCCTTCCAGAACAATTCCGGCTCCTCCACCCTTCTTACTTGAGGAGCCATCGACATGCAGGATCCATATGGTTTCAGGTTCTTGGCATTGCTGCAACTCTGAAGTGAAGTCTGCCAAGCATTGGGACTTGATAGGTCCTTGTGGTTCGTATTTAATGCTGAATTCGGACAACTCGACTGACCAGCCAATCATTCTTCCGGCCAACTCGGGTTTTTGCAAAATCTTATTGATGGGGAAGTCGGTTCGCACTATAACCTCGTGACTTTGGAAATATTGTCGTAGCCTTCTGGAGGCATGGACGAGGGCTAGAGCTACCTTCTCGATCATTTGATACCGGGTTTCGGCATCCTGTAGTACTCGGCTAACGAAATAGACTGGTTTTTGTTCTGTTTTGCCTTGTACTATGGCGGCACTTACGGCTTCCGGCGACACGACCAGGTAGACCAGTAGAGGGATCCCATGGACGGGTTTGCTTAGAATAGGCGGTTCGGCCAACGCCTTTTTTACCGTTTGAAAAGCTTCTTCGCAACTTTCATTCCATGTGAACTTCTCTGCTTTCTTCATGAGCCTCAAGATCGGTCTGATCTTATCCGCTAGTCTAGGCATAAATCTGGACAAGGACGTCAGTCTTCCCACCAGCCGCTGAACTTCTTTCAGGTTTTCCGGGCTTCTCATAGTTTCCAAGGCCCGACACTTGTCCGGATTCGCCTCGATTCCTCGGCTTGTCAGCATAAAGCCTAGGAACTTGCCTCCTTCAACTCCAAACACGCATTTCTCTGGGTTAAGGCGCATGTCATACTTCCTTATCTGCTGGAAGACCTCGGCCAAGTCGTTGGCGTGTTGTTCCACGCTATCGGATTTTACAATTATGTCGTCAACATATACTTCCATGGTCCTTCCTATCTGGTCTCGGAACATCTGGTCCATGAGCCTCTGATAGGTGGCTCCAGCATTCTTGAGGCCGAAAGGCATGACCTCATAGCAAAAATTGGCTTTGTCGGTAATGAAGGTTGTCTTCTCTCGGTCTGCCAGATTCATGCGTATTTGGTTGTACCTAGAGTATGCATCAAGAAAACTTAACACTTTGTGACCGGCTGCGCCATCTACCAGCCGGTCAATGCTCGGCAATGGATATGCATCTTTTGGACAGGCCCTGTTAAGATGGGTGTAATCAGTACACATTCGCCACTTTCCATTGTTCTTCTGCACCAGGACGATGTTTGCCAACCACGTGGTGTAATGCACTTCTCGGTAAAACCTAGCATCCAGTAGTTTCCTGGTTTCCTCTTCGACTATCCGTCCTTTTTCTCCCACGAACTTTCTCTTCTTCTGGGCTACCGGCCTAGCCTCCTTACAGACTGATAGTTTGTGCGAGATTATGCGAGGATCTATTCCCGGCATGTCGGCTACCGACCATGCGAACAAGTCCGTATTTTTGTATAGGACAGCTGTGATAATGTTCTTTCCCTCTTCTCCTAAGGTTGATCCCAAACGTGTATTCTGACCTGCTCGGCCCACTCGGCATAGCACCACCTCTTCCTTGGGTTCCACCTGAGGTTCGTCATTCGGTCTTGGATCCAGGTCATCACTCAAGGATATATGATGAACCTCGGCCCTCCGGGTGGGTGTTCGCGGCGGCAGAATCTTCAAACTTGCCGCGTAACATTCTCTAGCAGTCTTCTGGTCGGCATGGAGAGTGACCACCTCTCGGCCCCTACTCGGGTTGTCGGCTGGAAACTTCATGGCCAGGTGGGGTGTCGAGACTATAGCTCCCAATTTGTTGAGAGAGGATCGCCCGATCAAAATATTATAAGACGTTTCGGCGTCGACAAGCAGGTATCTGATTTTGATCGTCCGGCAGTCTCGATTTCCTTCTCCAAACTTGGTGTCCAGGTCAATGTACCCTCTGGTGTTGACTCTCTGCCCCGCGAAGCCAATGATTTGTTCATCATACTGGACAATGTCGTCGTCAGATATGCCCATCTTTCGGAAGGTCTTCCAATACAAGATATCCACAGAGCTTCCTTGATCTATCAGAGTTTTCATGATGACAAAGTTGGCTACTTCGATGGTGACTACCATAGGGTCATCATGCTTCGGGTTTATGTTTCTGAAGTCCGAATTCGTGAAAAGCATGGGAGGCAGGCTTCTCCTGCTGCTTCTGCTGATGGAGTACACCGAACTGACCGCTCGGAGGTGTCTTTTTCGGGAGGATGATGTAGTTCCTCCTCCCGCGAAACCCCCGGCGATCATGTTTATGACTCCCCGTACCGGCATGGTTCTTCGAAGATCTCTTCCTCCTCGTCCTTCTCGGCCTTCTCGGCCTCTTCGGCCTCTCTGTTCGTTTGCCTGTGTGTCCCTACGCCCTTCTCTCTTTTCCATGTCAACTTCGTTTTTCCCGTCTTCTCGGCTTGTCTGGACAAAGCGTCGCAGATGACCAGCTTGGATGAGCTCTTCGATTTTATCCTTCAGTGCCCAACAATCTTCCGTTGTGTGCCCAAAATTGCGGTGGTAGCGACAATGCTTGGTTTGGTCGGCACTCTGCGGAGTAGGAGTCCTGCTTGGTGCCTTCAGGAGATCTGCATTGAGAGCTTCCTCTAAGACCCTCGACCTTTCGGCAGTCAGGGGGGTGTAACGGTTGAAACGTGGTCCCTTGGGAAAGTCTCTAGGCTTCCCAAAATGTGTTGGTCTGCTTCTGTCTCTCCTCCTCTCAGGTTCGTCGGGCGCTTGAGCCCTACTCCGAAACTCTTTCAATTCCTCCAGCTGCATGTATTTGGTGGCTCTTTGGCGCAACTCATCCAATGTTGTGGCCGGTTGCATGCATAAACTGTCCGAGAACGGTCCCGGCTTCAGTGCAGTCACCATGTGGTGCATCGCCACTTCTGGACTTAGGTTTCGTATGTCTAACGCTGTTTTGCTGAATCTGTTCATGAAGGCCCTCAAGGTCTCCGACTTCTCTTGCCGAATATTCACTAAGGCGATCGAAGTGAGGTGGTGTGGTCGGCTGGTAGTGAACTGTGCTCCAAACTTAGCCGCAAGTGTGTCGAAGCAATCTATGGATTGAGCTGGCAGTCGAGTGAACCAGCTCAATGTTGCCCCCTTAAGTGAGGTGGGGAATATTCGGCACCACAACGCGTCTTCCGCCGTATGCAAGCCGACCTGTGTCAGGTACGCATTTACATGCTCATCAAGATCCGTGGATCCGTCATACTTGTCCAACGCGGGGTTGTTCCAGGTTCCCGGCAAGGGGACTTCAAGGATGGTTTCAGTAAAGGGGCTTCTTCGAGGCGCCGTGTTTAGCGCATTGTTTGAGGCCGGCCTTATGTTTTCTTGATACGAGCTCCCGGCCTCACGTGTATCCGTGTTCGCGTGATCTCCTGAGGGGATATTATCCATGGCTTCCGGTATTTCCGGCTTCTCAGCAAGCTTTTCTTTCATCCGAGCGTTCTCCTTCCTCAAAGCTTCCATTTCCTGCTGCATTTTCAAGATTAACGTCATAGGGTCTGGACGGCTGGTTTCTTCTTGTGCATTCCTATCGTTACCCGTCATGTTCCTCGTAGTCACCATGCGGACAATTCGTGGGGATTTCTTCTCGGCCCCACGGTGGGCGCCAAAATGTTCCTACAAGATCTGAACCCTGCAGAACACTTCCTCTGATGATGTCCTGTGTTGTTCTTCTCGTCTTGTCGGTCTTTCGGTTGGTCTTCTTCCAGCTGGATCTTTGGCTTGGACACGATGGGGGGAGTACCTGCGAAGACACTCCGACGATCAAGTCAGACCGAGAGCTAAGTACCAGAAGAGTGGGGAGTGAATAGTTACCTTGGGTGATGTGCCTCTTCTGCTATTTATACTGCTCTAGGTGGGCTATGGCCGCTGTGGGCCTGCTTTAGGGTCCAAACGAAGGCCCAATTGTGTCTTAACCGTGCTTATCATTTAAGTTGGGTTGTTTATACCTAATTACGCATTTAGCTTCGCCTGTTGTCGTCTAGTCGGTCTAGTCAGCCTTTCGGCCATCTGGTAGTACAAATATGATTTGAATGCTTATTTATTCATTTCAATCGGTGGGTTTTGTTCAAAATTGTGCTTGAACATCTATTTTCAATTTTGTGTAGGATTCTTGATATCTTTGTGTTGCTGTTTTTTTATTTTTAGGTATTTGAGTCTTGCTTGAAATTTCATTTGGGTCATATGATGTTCTTGAGTCTTTTCATTTTATGAATCCATAAGTTTTGTCTAAGTCATGTGTTTCCATATTTGTCAACAAATCCTAGTAGTACTCTTCTTGATTTATTTGTTTCTTGTTTTTTTTTGTTTGAATGCTTGATCTGAAATCTGCTTTGTTTTGATCCTTTGGTGCTTTTTTTAATTTTAGTTTGAGTTCTTATTTGTGTGCTAGATCCACACAAATTCCATCACATTTTTTCCATTGTGTTTTTGTTGGTATATCATTCTGTTTTTTATTCTAGATTTCAGAATCCCCTGTTTTCACAAATCTGTTTTGGCTGTTTTGCTTTATGAAAATTAAATACATCATAAGAAAATTCTGAGCCTCTGGATTTCACTAGATTGAGGTGTTAGCAAAAGAACAAAAAAAGAATCAGTTGAAAAAAAGAAATAGAAAAAAAAAGATAAATCTGACAAAAAAAGTGTGCAATCCTGACACTACATCTGGCAGTTATGAGCACTGATTTTAAAAAAATTATTAAAATTAATTGGTGCATGCGTTTGGAGTGAAACCAATGCCAAAAGTTTGTTAAGATCTTGATTTGTTTGTGTATCAATTTTCAGAAGCAAATACAAAAGAGCCAGCTCAGCATAAATCTTTAAAAGTCACGCATTCTGGACCACAACATTTTTCAGTGGTGCTGTTTTTGGTTTTTAAATCAAATCTAGTGTTATTCCTTAGGTTCCTTTTGTGTGTCATCCATTATTTGAGTGTCTTTTTATTTGCTTGTCTAATTTCATTTGAACTCTTTCTAGTTGTGTCACATTTAATTCCATTTGTGTGGTACTGTGTTTTCAAATTAATTTGTTTCTTGCTTTCTTTCTTTGACCTCTAAGCTTTGTGGTGGATTAAATATCAATTGGTACTTGTTGAGTGGGAATTGACTTGAGGGGAGTCTAGCTTTACTTAATAGGTGCTGGATTGAAGAATTTAATTACCTAATTCCAAGAGGATCAAAGGCAAGGGGCAGCAACAAACACATAATAAATACACCGCACACCTTGGAAGGCCCAACAAAGAAGAAACAACAAAGAGAGTGCAATTAGAAAAAACAACAAAGGGACTAGTGCCATTTAATTTCTTTGCAATTTAACTCTTGTTAAATTACTTGTTAATCACGCAATTAGACGACGAGTGTGTTTTCAAGGGCTCCAAGTGTCCAAGAAGCCTCACCTAGGATCGACTAGCTTAAACTTTCAAGCTTAGAATTTGTTAATTGCTTTAATTATGCCATTTGCTTTTGATTAACTTCGCTTAATTGTTTTTGTTTGGTCTTGTTTAAAGCTTTGATAATTTGCTAGATAGCTTGCATTGTTTTTGTTGCATAAAAATTTTGATCTTCACTTCATCACCTTCAAAGGGGCTGGCCGAACCTCCCCAATTCCCCACTCTCATGCACCTACATGGCACCCATACCTCCTAGGAGGGCCTTGCTTCATCTCCTCCACAAGCTTCCGCAAGTTCATCACCAAAAACACAAAGAAGAGCTCAAATGAATGCCATCACTTTGGGTAGAACCTTTTATCTTGAACCATGTAGGAAACTTTGTAAACTTTAGAAAATTTAAATATATTAAATTCGAATTAAATGTTTTGTGAAATAATAATGTAACTCAAAATGATTAAATTTTATTTTTTATATTTAAATAATTTTTTTCGGATACAATCAACTATAGAAATTATTATCAAATAATGCTTATCACTTTGATTGAGTAAAAATGAATTTTGATTAACATTGAAAAATAACTTAAACTTATATTTTAATGAATATTGGTTAAAACATAATTTTGAACTCATAATATTGAAATCACTTTTAACAGGTCCTTGTTTTTTATATTTGTAAGATTTGAAATTTGAAATTGTGTTTAAAGAGAATGAAACTAGTTCTCCTCACACTACGAAATATTGGTTTAAACGGGTTAATTTTTTTTTAAAATATTAATTTATTTTTCTAATTTGTGTTTTTTGACTGACTTTTATGTTAAACAAATTAGTTAAACCGATTAAATGTAAATATTATAGCTAAGACAAAGATTAATGGTAGATCCATCCATCTAGAATTTGAATTAATTTGTATTTTGAAATCAGAGGATGAATTTAATTTATACACTAAATAATTCTAATCGGATTAAGCGTCCTTGATTATTTAAAAAATATATACTTTTTAAAAAAATTGTTTAATACTAGCTTCGTCAATGAACATATATTTAAAAAATCAATTAATTTATTTAGTTGGTAATATTTATTTTGTTAACAAACTATATTATCTCAAATCATTGAAAATCATATTTTACTATTCTCTTAATTACTTTGCACCTAATTAGTTAATGTGTGGTAGTCATATTCTCCCACTCTTGTAAAAAAAATGTGAGCCTGAAAATAATGTAACAATGATTGAGAAGTAGGGAAGACACACACTAATGCAAAAAATATTTTTTACGACAGTTAAAACAGATTTTTTATGACGGTTTGAGAACTTTCATAGATATGAGAGACATATATTTTCTATGACAGTTGTAGAACCGTTTAGAAAATACACCTTTTATGTCAGTCCTAAGAGATACATCATAGTAAAAACATTCCAATATGTTATATTTTTAATTTTTCCCCTTCTTTCTATGACGGTTAAAATTATACCCATATTACTTTCTATGACATGACGTTTTAACAGTCATAAAATATTACTTTCTATGATAGTGATGGAACAGTTCTCCATCACTATCACCACCACGATTTTGATCAAACCAGTTGTATTCTTTAACGCTTTTCAATTGCAACAACTTTTAGCACTCAACACTCAATTTGCATTCAAAAATGAAAAGATAACTTGGAATCATAATATCTGAGCATCATTAGGGTTAGGGTTCATGTCCAGGGTTTGTGGTTGGAGAAGATAGAAGAGACTTTAGAGTTTGAAAATAGCGTTTGAACATTGGAATTTTTCAAACATAGACAAAAACATTTTATGTTAGTTAAAATTAAAAAAGACATAGTAATTAAGTTATTACTAGGGTCTTGCAAAAAAATTACTCATGTCATCTTTAATTTTAACTTACATAATAAAGTTAACATTTATTACAAAAATGTCACAATACCATTTTTTATGATAGACAATATTCAACTGTCATAATAAGTTGTCATTGATTTTTTTTTCTACTAGTGACAGAAATAAAACATTATTTTATTTTATAATTTTCTAACTTTGCTATCTTATTTTATTATTTTCTAACTTAACCTGTTAATTAATATATTAATAATAATTATGTAATAAGATAAACAATTTATGTTTTATCAGTACTTTAAATAACTAAGTGCAATATAATATAATAATCATCACATAATATTTTGTAATGTCTAATCATGAGTTTTTATTTTATATATGTGATCATATATTTTTAATTATTTAAAAAAATTACGTACACATTAATTTGGAATCATCTCTTCTTTAAACTCAATTCCTTAAAATAAACAAACATATATAGCTGTAAAAACAAGCATATATGTATACCTATATGAGGAGATTCTCCTTATAACTATTTTTTTATATTTTTATATTTTATTTTTCTATTAATATTTTATTTTTTATTAATATTTTATTTTATTATTTTAAAAATATATAATAAAAGGTTTTTGTCATTTTATTGTTATCTTAGACATTCTCATTTTTGTTTTTTGGTATTTACTTTTTATTTTTCTAATTTTATCCTTTAAAAAATTAAACGTAACTTCCTCCATAGATTCTTACTCTCCTCATTATCAAAAACTTCTCATTTCTCTCTCTTAATTATAGGTGCTTAAACTTATACTTATGGTATTAACTTATCTCAAGCCTTACTTCATTCTCTCTCACATCCTTTTGTTTTGGTGATAAACGCTTTCATTCTCACTTTTTTTATTTTCTCTTTTCTCATTTTTTGTAGATAAGTTTTTTTTTTTTTTTGTATAATTACTCTACATTTCAGGTTAATAAATATAGTGGTTTTAAAAAAAATCAATTTGGTCCCAAAGTTTTTTAAAAAGGTTCAATTTGGTTCATTCCGTTAAGTTTCCACCAATAGCGTTAACTATTGATGATGTGGCACACACAGTGGCTTTGGTATGCACACAATGGCTTTGGTGCGCACATAGTGACTTTGGTTTGCACACATAGACTGGAAAAAAAAATAAGGTTTGGAAATTGGAAAAAGAAGATTGAGGGAGAGGGAGGCAGAGGTGGTGGTGATTGTGGTGGTGGAGCCAAGGGAGAGGCGACAACTAGGAAGCACCCCTGGAAGTCAAATTTTAGTTCGCTCGAGATTGGAAATAGTGACTCAGCTTTGTCCTTAGAACTCTCAGACACACAGGAGTATTTGTCGTCTTTACCTGTTATAGATTCAACTTCCTCAAACAAAAATCTCGTTGATGAATTTCCTGTGCTTTTGTCGGAGGCGCTTGGAAGAGTGGAAGGTTTTTTCTTCGTTGTTGGAGGATTCGTTGGCATCGGTGTCTATGGCGGTTATTCTGACAAGTCAGGGATAAGGGTTTGGTGTATGAGAGTGTGAGTAGTTTGGTGTGGTGTGTGTACTTTGTGGGTGGCGTAGTCATGTTGGGGAAGTGTTAGATTGTTGGGGGTAGCAAAACATTGATGGTGGAGGGAGGGTGTGAAGAAATGGAGAGAGGGGAAAGCGAAAAAGGGATGAGAGAGATATTCCTTTGGGACAGTATGAGGGAGAAGAGAATAAATAAAGGGAAGGGAGAGGGGCATACATTTTAGAAGAATGAGTGAGAAATTTAGGTGAATTGAAGGAGGAGTGTAGTAATTTGAAGGAAAGGTTACGTTAAAAAGAGCATGAAATTAAGAAATAGGGTAGTACAAAAGAGGTTTGGACGAAGTAGGTGGGGTAGGTGAGGGAAGGGAACAAAAGGTACGAAAAAGGTGGAGACCCAAGTTTGTAACCTCAGCTTTTGATGCGCCACGTGTGTAAACCAATATACCACTGTGTGCGTCACGTCATCAACAGTTAACGCCGTTGTGGAAACTTAATGGAAGTGACCAAATTGGACCTTTTTAAAAAACTTTGGGACTAATTTGTTTTAAACTACTATATTAAATTGAATATTGACCCCAAATGTAAGGACCAAAAAGGTAATTATACATATTTTTTCTATCTTCTTTACATGTATTGTGTTTTTTTTATATAGGATTTAAAATCGACTAACGACTAGGACAACAATAAGAGAACTCAAAACTCACCGCATTGCAATACCCAACCAATAAGTGTGTATTAGAAAACCTAAAATTATAGAGTAAGCAGAAAGTGAAACCTAAAATTTTAGAATAAACAAAAGTGTCCATAATGATGACAAAACACTTCTTTCTTTGTTTTTATTTTTTTTACCAATCTTCACTTAATTTGTTTTTATTATTATTAATAGTTTGACATAAAATACATAATTGTATTGGGTTAATCTAGAGGGAAATGGTTGTTGTCATCAAACACATGAAGTTTAGTCCCTTAGTTGAATTAGAACAAGTGATTCTTCTTCCAACGTGCTCTCCAACAAGTCAATTAAAATAAATAAAGATTTTGAACACTCAATAATTCTTTTTTTAATTGAGATTCAATTGAAAATACCTAAAGTTATGAGGGACTTAAAAACATAATTCAAGTATTTGTGGAGACATGCAAGTAACAATAATGCAAGGGTTATCGCACAAAATCAAATGACAAAATATTCAATTGAAAAAATTATACAAATTTTGGATACTTAGAATAAAATTATTTTTTCATAAACTCGATTAAAAATATCAAATTTTATGAATAACTTAAAATTTAATTAACCTAAAGTTCATACATTTTCTCCATAAAATACCCATGACATTTATACATTATTTTATTATTTTATGCAATCATTTAATTCATCAATGTCATACTACTAGTCTTGTACCCGTGCACAGCACGGGTATTTTATAAAAATAAAAATAAACCTAATAAAAATAAATAAAAGAAATATTACATAATAAATAACTAATAAATAATAAAGAAATTTCAGTAAAAAGAATTTCAATTTTATGTGCAAAATCTGAAGGAATGAATCAATGAAAACAAATGACGTAACCACATGAAGTCACATAGTGCTCATATAAACGTCCATTCATTCATTTTTGTTTCTTAAACCCTAATCCTCTGCATTCTTTCCAAAACTTTCTCAAATTTTTCTCCTCAGTTATGTTTATGTTTCACGTTTCTCTCATTTCTTCTTTTACTTTTTTGAAAAAGAGGTTATTCTTTATAATTTCTTTTCTACATTGCTTGCTTTGATTTTTTTCTACAGATATTGCTTTTCTTATAAAAAATTGCTTCATTTCTATTGATATAGGAGATGATGGCCGATGGTGTAACTGCCAAATTTGTGAAACCTAATGTTGTAAGTCAAATCAAAAAAATAAATGAAAGTAAAATCATAAAACAATTATTTGATGTATATTATATTACATGGGCAGAACAAATACCATAAAGAAAACCATAAATAAAGAATGTAATAAACATAATAAATTATAAATTTAAAATATAAAATATCCGAAATAAATTAATAAATAAATTACACATTACAAAATTCTGAATTATATACTCAATTTCTATTTACAACAATAAAAAAAAAAAACTTCATGTCTTCAGCCAAACTCCAGCAAAATCCTGTTGTAAGTGAAATCTGAAAAACAACTTTAATATCAGTTATTTTATGAATATTACATGGGCATAACAAATATTGTAAAGAAACCCCAAATAAAACAATACAATAAACATAAACATAATAGTCAAAATAAATATTCAGGATCCTAAATATAAACATAAAAATTGAAACTGAAAAACATCTGAATACAAAAACATGAAAATAAAAGTAAATATCCAAATAAAAAAACATAAAAATAAAAGTAAAACTCAGAATCAAAAACATAAAAATAAAAGTAAACATCCAAAGTTATAAGCGTAATTTAAAAAAAAAAAATTGTTCAAGTTTCCAAAACATGGAAACAAATTAGCCTCATTAGCTTTTATAATAAGAACGCATAATTAAAAGAACTCGGATATGAGATGATGGCTTCTTAAAACACTCGAAAATGATTTGATTGTCTTCCCGAAAAGAATGTACTTCACAAAAGTGCTTCCAGTCATGTGCAATCTTCACACTTTTAGCAGGCAAAGGTTTCCATGAAACCTTGCATTGAACATCTTTTCTAAGGCCATGAAGAACAACTTTCAATCTGCCTCTACGAATGTATTTGGCAAAATCCTCAGGTAGGTACTTCAAGAAATAAAACAATGTGTAAACAACTTAATATAAAAAATAAAGATCGAAATATTAAATAAGACAAAAGTAAAAATTCACCAGATAACTTGATTGAATCTGACGAAGAGATAGCGTTACATAGAAATGTTGAAAAGGGCCATTCGTGAGGGGTTCACGACATTTAGCTTCAGCAAAATGGTCAGATACTGTTATTTCAGAAGCCTCTTCCCTATAAACATTAATGTGAAAGAAGTTATCACCAACGTATTAGAAATATACACGGTGTTCTCCTTTCAGATTATAATAATGGCGTAAGTTCCTCATGCATAGGTTATTTCAGGATTCAACAATTCCATGTTGTACATCACAAGATGGGTGTTCCCATTATTATCTGCCACACCTATAAATAGCATATTAATATCCAATATGTGAGACGTTTGAGTTTTCCAATCTGCCACCATCCATTATGACGTTTCATTCTAAGCATTTCGAAATTAATTAATATTAATATAATATTTCATATTTTTACATAACCAAGAAAATACATACATCATTGTCCAAAGCATGCGTTTGGTATCCAGTGTGATAATCTTGTCAGCAGCTGCCATCATTGTCTTCCTAATAAATGAAAAGAAATGAACAAAAGAATATGAAAGGACTTCCAGCACAAACAATGAAATAGAATTATGGGTATATAATAAATAGCATATTAATATGTAAAATGTAAAACGTTTGGCTTTTCCAAACTGCAACCATCAATTCTTGCGTTTCCCTCAAAGCATTTCAAAATTAAATAATATTATATTTATTTTAATATTTCATATATTTGACATTTTTATATTTTTATATAGTAATATATATATAAGTATAAGTAATATATAAAATAAACTAATATATTAATATATTGATTAGTATTAATTTATAACATATAATATATATATATATATATATATATATATATATAAAGATTTATATGTGGATAAATATTGAATAAATATTTATATATACATAAATAAAAATAAATAAATAAAAACATATATATATATATATATATATTAACATTTCATAATGAAATGACAATTAGAATTACACTGTGGAACCTCAAATGCATTAAGTGCCACAATAAATGTTCTATCACGTATTTATTGTAAGCATGTATAAATGGGTTGTGTCTAATAAACAATTTATTGTTATTGTATAATGATAATAATCAATTTAAATTCCACTAATAATAAGCATTTGAGATTGTAACATACATATGAATATGAAAGCATAAAAGAATTTGTTTCTCCTCGATGTACTGCTTCTTGTACACCATGAAGAATATCACAACGAATAAGTTTCTGGTTAGCTCTAATGAATGACAACCTTTGTGCCTCAATCATCGTGTATGAATCAACCAAAAATTGTTGAAACAGTCGACGTGAGTTTACTACATTGCCAAACTCAATTTGTTTGTCTTGAATTCTAAACGCAATAAATTCCCTAAAGGAAATACGAATCCTTTTCCTTATGTGACTGGTTGTGATAGATTCACGAATTGGAATATGTTCTTGATAACCATCTTCTCCATATGGAAACAATAACGGATATTGCAATGGAATGAAAGTTGTATGAGTTTCATAGAGTCTTGTCAATTGTCCACAACTTTTTTTGACGATGATATCTCTTCCTACATCCATGGTACTAAGGTCACCCACTATTAATGCTGCTATCTCATCAGATGTGGGAGTATTGTAAATTCTAGGATCCTTGAATCGATTTCTATATAATCTCAATCCAAAGTCAGAATGTTCATAAGTCTGTAAGACATCTTTAACTCTTCAAAAGGATTGTGCAAGAACATTGTGGTCATCAATCATCTTCATCAAATCTATAATCAATGACTTATCAAATCTGGAGTTTTTCATTTTGGACCTGTACAATTCATATTGAAAGTTTTTAGTTGTCAGCAGTAAAACATTTCTCAAAAGAAAACCAATGTACGAACACTTACTCAAAGTTAGAGACTCTGTTTTTTACTTCGTTTTCAGTATCATATATGTACAACTGCTCAAATTTAGGAGTGTTTCCACTTTCTGGTAGCAAACTCCCAATTCGATAGTAATTTTGGCCATTCAAAATGAATTGTGGAGGTCCAGATCCATCATTAATTGAAGAATGAATCTTACCGCCAATTGAAGTGAATGAAAACATATTGTTGTAGTTTCGAATGTTTTGTAAATAATGATTGCTTCTATTGTCTTGACCATTGTATAACCTTTGAATCAATTGAGGAGGTTTTTGTAAAAAAGGAAGTTGAACTTTTCCCTTTTGGCAACATATGGAGAAATGAATATTTTATATGTTTGTGTTTTATCCGATCTTTCCTCATACCAAACTTCAGTCATACAATGCTCACACTGTATAGCAGGTTGTCCAAATTCAGGAATTCCTAATTTCCCAAAAAAAGGAATAATTAATCATGTTTGCAATAAGATATAGTATATATAATATAATAATAACACAATCACTCTTTTAGAAATGTACCTTCAGTTTCAGCTTTTGCATACAAATCATATATGAAATTGCTTTCTTCATCATCTAATATAAAGTGAAAACAGATAAGATAATCTTTTGAATTGCCTTTGTTTGGTTCCTAATTGAAAGGGTGTTCATTGTTTTGGTTTTTCTATATAACATCTTAATATGTTTTGTGTATAGTGAAAAAATTATATGGCCCCTGTTATAAACTGACGTTTCGTGTTGAGTATGTTATGAACTACATTTTTCCAAATAATTAATATTAATTAAATTACATTTGTATATAAAGTTATTGTATAATAAAAATTACATCTTTGAAGTTGAACTTATTACACACCGTTACTTGACAAAAAAAAGGTGAAAAACATATATTTGGATAAGAGTTATTGTACCTGATATACTTTTACTCATATTCACCTCATATGTTGACAATTCTGAACAATTTCCATTCATATCAATGTCTGATATACCGTGTGGCATTGATAAGCCTGTCATTTTATTCTCAGAGTGTGTGTAAAATATGACTTATAATAACAATAGAAGGATAGTAAGTTGTACCTAACCGCTTCTATTTCTTGTTCAGCAACTTTTTAGCACGTATATTTTTCCTTTTTATTCTTTCTTTTTTTGAGTCATGTTTGCCTACAAATGATCCATATAATCCACAAAACAACATAAATCTTGAAAAAAAAAATCTTACTTATATACAGTTATATATGAAATATGACTTATAATAAAAAATACACATGTGTCCACTTATTGTACAAAAAAGGGTACCTGGTATATTTTGAGTGATATTGAACTCAAGTGTTGACAATTGTGAATAATTTTCTGTTTCACTTTCATTGATAGTACTTGAGACTTTTAATTTCTTTTTCATTGATTTCTGCTCAACTATATAACTCTTCATTGTTGCATTTTGTGAATCATGTTTCTCTACTATAATGGTAAAAATGATTACATCACGTGAAAAATAAATAATTAGTACAAATAATCCATACATGAAAAAAAATTATATAAGTTAAACTTACCATTGTTTATGTCAGATAACGGTAACCAATTGAAAGTGTTATCAACTACATTTATCGAATATAAATCAATGAAATATTTCAATGACAAATTAATTCAATTAAAATTCTATATACATACACTTATAACTGAAATATGACTCGTAATAAAAATTACACCTTTGGATACTTACTTATATACACTTATTGCACAACAAAGAAAGACATAGTGAATATTTATTGCATTAAACCTATCGTACCTGACATGTTTTCACCGATATTGATCTCAATTGTCGATAATTGTGAAAAAATTTCACTTTCACTTCCATTGCTAGTATTTGATACTTTTTGTTTGACCTTCATTGATTTATAAGCAAGTATATTTTTCCTTTTCATTCTTGCATTTCGTGAATTTTGTTTATCTAGGCTAACTGTAAAAATAGTTACATCACGTAAAAAACAAATAATTAGTATAAATACTCCATACAACAACATGTTGAAAAATAATATATATGAGTTAACCTTACCATTGTTTATCTCAGATAAGGGTATCCTAATCAACCTGTTGTCAGCTGCATTTATTCAATATAAATTAATTAATTAATTAAACGGCAATGATTGTAGATACAAATCTATATACACTTATACTTATATACAGTTATATATGAAATATGATTTGTAATATAAATTACACATTTGGCTACTTACTTATTTTATATTTGTTATTGCACAACAAACAAAGAGATATTGAATATGTTTGGGATAAAACTTATCGTACCTGATATTTTTTGAGTCATATTGAACTCAAGTGTTGACAATTGTGAATAATTTTCAGTTTCACCTTCATTGCTAGTTCTTAACACTTTTTGTTTCTTCTTCATTATTTTCGGAGCAAGTATAGTTTTCCTTTTCATTCCTGCATTTTGTGAATTATGTTTATCTATAATAACTGTCAAAATGATTAAATCACATAAACTACTCCATACAACAACACGTTACAAAAAAGTATATAAGTTCATGAGAATAATGGTGAAAATTATTAATTTAGAGTCATTTTAACCTCAAGTGTTAACATCATATATCTGCCATTTTATTTTCTCATTGTTCTACATTGTAAAAAAAAAATACCCCATACAAAAAAATTATTCACGTTGTAACATAACTGTAATTTGTTCACTCAGTCAGACGTGGTTTGAACTTAAATTAAGATTTTATATTCATATGATATACAAATGTATACAAAATATAAAAATACAAATACAAATCATATAGAAATCAATAATGCGGGGTGAGTAGTTTTGAGACTATTTCTTTCTTTTTCATTGATTTCTGCTCAACTATATAACTCTTCATTGTTGCATTTTGTGAATCATGTTTATCTACTATAACGGTAAAAATGATTTCATCACGTGAAAACTAAATAATTAGTACAAATAATTCATACAACAACATGTTGAAAAAAAATTATACAAGTTAAACTTACCATTGTTTATGTCAGTTAACAGTAACCAAGTAACCAATTGAAAGTGTGTTATCAGCTACATTTATCGAATATAAATCAATGAAATATTTCAATGACAAATTAATTCAATTAAAATTCTATATACACTTATTGCTGAAATATGACTTGTAATAAAAATTACACCTTTGAGTACTTACTTATATACACTTATTGCACAACCAAGAAAGACATAGTGAATATTTATTGCATTAAACCTATCGTACCTGACATGTTTTCACTGATATTGATATCAATTGTCGACAATTGTGAAAAATTTTCACTTTCACTTCCATTGCTAGTATTTGATACTTTTTGTTTGATCTTCATTGATTTCTGCGCAAGTATATTTTTTCTTTTAATTCTTGCATTTCGTGCATTTTGTTTATCTAGGCTAACTGTCAAAATAGTTACATCACGTAAAAAAAAATTAGTATAAATACTCCATACAACAACATGTTGAAAAATAATATATATGAGTTAACCTTACCATTGCTTATCTCAGATAAGGGTATCCTATTCAACCTGTTGTCAGCTGCATTTATTCAATATAAATTAATTAATTAATTAATTAAACGGCAATGATTGTAGATACAAATCTATATACACTTATACTTATATACAGTTATATATGAAATATGATTTGTAATATAAATTACACATTTGGCTACTTACTTATTTTATATTTGTTATTGCACAACAAACAAAGAGATATTGAATATGTTTGGGATAAAACTTATCGTACCTGATATTTTTTGAGTCATATTGAACTCAAGTGTTGACAGTTGTGAATAATTTTCAGTTTCACATTCATTGCTAGTTCTTGACACTTTTTGTTTCTTCTTCATTATTTTCGAAGCAAGTATAGTTTTCCTTTTCATTCCTACATTTTGTGAATTATGTTGATCTACGATAACTGTCAAAATGATTAAATCATGTAAAATACTTCATACAACAACACGTTACAAAAAAATATATATAAGTTCATGAGAATAATGGTGAATATTAATGATTTAGAGTCATTTTAAACTCAGGTGTTAACATCATATATCTGCCATTTTATTTTCTCACTGTGCTACATTGTAAAAAAAATACCCCATACAAAAAACTTATTCACCCTGTAACATAACTTTAATTTTTTCACTCAGACGTTGTTTGAACTTGATTTAAGATTTTATATTCATATGATATACAAATGCATACAAAATATAAGAATACAAATACAAATCATATAGAAATCAATAATGAGAGGTGGGTAGTTTGTTGTACCTGATATATTACTGCTTGCATTACAATTTGTTTTGGAATTCAGAACCATTTTGTTACTTGGATTTTTTTATCTATCTTCATCCATACCTTTGCTGAACAGAGGGAATGAAGTCTTTGCCTCAATGTTTAGTTTGCACAAAATGAAGTTCAGAGAGCCAATGATGTGTTTTCAATTGGCGCCAATTTTGAAAAGAACTCTATAAATAGCTTAGTTAAGCAATTATTTATATTTACTTATATTGTTTATATTTCTTCTTTTAAACGTTAAAAATTGGACAATGCATAACACAGTCTCTAACCTAAAAATAGCACACAAAAATCATATCACTTTAGGATATACAATGTATTCATTCCATTCTAAATTAATGAAATGCAAAATAAAATTCTCTATTTTGAAACCAATTCTCTGCTATCATATCAATTTCTATTTTGAACCATACAAAAATTGGCTTTGCTTGGTTGACTATTGTTAGAGGATATCTGAAATAGCTAAAATAGAATACATTTGACAGGTTTTATTTCAGAACTTTTGAAATCTCATAGAATCAATTTGTCAAGTACCTTGTCCTTTTCGATGGTGTTGGTAAAAAAATGAAATGAATTTGACCTGAGAAGGAAATAACAAAGAAGCACAAAGATGGAAAAAAAGAAAGCAACAATGTCAAGGACGGATTATAATACAACTTCTATTTTGATAAGTTGTCGAAAAAGGCAACTCTGCTCCAACTTTTCTTCAGAACAACGAAAGATGCAACTTTTTAGAACCAACAAATAAGCTTATGGAGTTCTATTTCCAATCAAGAATCCCTTTTCGTGCTAAGTTTAGTGTTGTAAACATATTGAACATGTGTGAAGAAAACAAACCATAACAATGATCGAGATTGTGCATGCTCGAGAAAGAAATATGGTAAGAAACTGTTCACCAAACCAAACCTGTAAAGCTCTCATTTTTCCTGCTCTATGAACCAAGATCTAATTTTTCCTCAACATCAAATACAGTTCAGACTTGTGGAATTTGAATAATGGGTTGCATGTCTTGAAAATTGAAAAAAAACATAGAAACTAAGAGAATGAATGTCATGAAAAGTAAAGAGAAGATAGAAACCAAGAGAATGAATCATCTCAAAAGAAGTTATCTCTGAATACACCGACAACTTTATTCTGCATATCTTTTTCTATATTTTACACTGTAATAAGCAATCGTACCACTTATTTAATACTCTGCTTAATTAATATAATTATTTCTTATTCCTTATTTAATTATTTAATATGTTTTTAATTATTATTATTGATTTCCAATATTTACGATATACATATATAATTATTTCTTATTCCTTATTTACTTATATTTATATATAGTTACATATACTGATATACATATATATATACATACTTTTATATATATATATATATATATATATATATACTTATATAGTATATAATATATATATAATATATATTTATATATATAATTAAACTTATTAATCGTTGTTATACTTAATTTTTTTTATTATATATATATTATTGTGATTTGATATAAAAGATATAAAAGAAATACTGAACATAGGAAATTGCAATATTACAATATAATTACATTATTACAACTACAATAATATACACTAAATTGTCTAAAGTAAAAATTACAATATTACAATATATATTACAAACATATTATTACAATACTATATACTAACGATGCTTCACTCTTTCTGTATTCCCTGCAAATCAAGTTATTGAATTCAACTACATAACAATGTATGCTTCTAATATTGATGTTTTACTTTCTTGCATTCCCTGCAAATCAAGTTACTCAATTCAATTATATCACAAAAGTATGAAGAGAATGAAACAGTTAAGAATATAGTATATAATATGTATAATATATATTTATATATATAATTAAACTTATTAATCGTTGTTATACTTAATTTTTTTTATTATATATATATATATATATATATATATTATTGTGAGTTGATATAAAAGATATAAAAGAAATATTGAACATAGGAAATTGCAATATTACAATATAATTACATTATTACAACTACAATAATATACACTAAATTGTCTAAAGTAAAAATTACAATATTACAATATATATTACAAACATATTATTACAATACTATATACTAACGATGCTTCACTCTTTCCTACAAATCCAAGTTATTGAATTCAACTACATAACAATGTATGCTTCTAATATTGATGCTTTACTTTCCTGCATTCCCTCCAAATCAAGTTACTCAATTCAATTATATCACACAAGTCTGAAGAGAATGAAACAGTTAAGAAAATATAATAAATACAAATATTCTGCACATGTAGAAACAAAATGTGATGCTCATACTTGACACAAAAATAATTGTTCATCAGCTAAGACCAAGCATAACCATTCGACAAACATAATCAAATTATAGAGCACGGTAACTTACGATAATAAAATTCCATGGTCCTTAAATATTACAAACTGAAGAAAGTGTCTAATGAAAAAACAGAAAATCAGAAAATAATTCATTTCTCAATCTTAATATTTTTTTTGAAAATCTTCAAACGAAGATTATCCTCTTAATAAGTCCTTTTATTACACTCGGATAATAAATATTAAGGTTAATATATTTTATTTTCATTTCACAATAAATATTAAAATTATTTTACTATTATAATAATTATAAATATATTATTATACTATTGCTATCATTGAAAACAACAAAACTAATTATGAAGAGGAAATACAATTCCATAACATCATGATGAAGAGCATATGAATTGGAGTTTTCTTGGAGAATGCAAACGACGATGTCAGAGTGCATGGGAAATGTGAGAGAGAGTATAGCTATGTAAGATGGTAATAATTAATGATATGACAATAAATAATAATATAAAAGAGAGGTCACATGTACTCAAAAGAGATGGAAAGCAAAAATATTTTTAAAAGTTGTATCAGAACTGAAATGGCATAAAAAAAAAACGTATCACAATAAAGACCATAAAAATGTATTTCAGAACATCAAAGAAATTAAAAGAATGTGAAAAAAAGAAATGATACAGTTAGTAAAAAAAATAAACTTTATTGGCGTATTAAATAAACAAACACAAAACCCTAAATAGAAATTTAGAAGATAATTTTACTTTGAAAGAGAAATGTGAAAATTTCAATAACAAATATTAAAACATGAAGACATAAAAAAAAGAGTGCAAGGATTGGTTCAGGTGCACAAAATAGAACAGAAAGGAAAAGGGAGGCATCATTGAAAAAGATGAACTATAAAAGAACATAAAGGGAACAAAATCAAACCTTTTTCGTTGCATGGCATTGATTCTGAACGAAAGCAGGATTTCTGGA
Organism: Phaseolus vulgaris; assembly: GCF_051622355.1. Classification (NCBI taxonomy): domain Eukaryota; kingdom Viridiplantae; phylum Streptophyta; class Magnoliopsida; order Fabales; family Fabaceae; genus Phaseolus; species Phaseolus vulgaris. The sequence continues at coordinate 6,453,484 of NC_143499.1, forward strand.
TGTGCTTTGCCATAAAAAGGGTTTCTGGATGTGGTTTGCCATAAGAGAAGAAGGCAACATCAAAGAAGAAATGGAATGCAGAAAAATACCAGAATAGGTCAGGTTTTCCAGCAAAAGTGGGCCTTTAAAACCTGTTTGAAATGCTATATGTAAGAGTAGTGCTTAAAAATTTCAAAAGGAGACAAATATATTGAGAATGGGAAACTTATATTAAAAGGGGAAACTTTTTTAATTCTCGCTTCATTTTCTGGATGTGCTTTGCCATAAAAGAAGGCAGCAACCAAAAAAATAGGATTGCAGCAAAAGACCAGAATAGGTAAAGGTTTTCTGCAACAGTGAGTCCTTAAAACCTGTTTGAAATGCTATATGCTAGTGATTCAAAATTTCAAAAGATATGCAGAATAATATTTTTTTAAATACATTATTATTAAATTATGAAAAGATATGAAGATTATTATTATGTGTTTATTTATTATTATTCAGAATGGGAAACTTATATCAAAAGGGGAAACTTTTTTAATTCTCCCTTCATTTTTATTAACAAATTTGAACTGCTCATTTATTAACAATTTTACGAAAAATAAAAATATTGTATAATTCGTATTAAGTTCATTTATAATCCAATTTTAATATTATTCAATTTTATTAATTGTTCATAAATGAAATAACTGATTTTTGGTTATCATTTACTTTATATGTTTACTATCTTTTAATATGTAATTTGTATTTTTGTTTTAATTTAATAACGAAAATTTAGAATTAACAAAATACAACTTACAACTTACTGTTGAACCAAGTGGTGTTCAAGCTTTGATGAATCCAAACCTTTTGAAGGATGTTGAAGCCTTGGCTGTGCTTGTTGTTGTGCTGGTTTAGTCTAGTTCTGGGGTAGTTTGAGTGTTGTAATCCACCCCTTGATCGAATCTAAAACATAGGCATTCTCAATCTTTGTGAAAGTAAAATGTTTTCAAACTAAGTTAAAACAACCGATTGTTTATACTTAGATGTTTTGAGAAAAGATTGAAAATTGTTTTTCAAATGGTTAAGCTGTTAAAACCAAAACAACCGATTGATTCAAGGAAACAACCGATTGTTTGTTTTGGGACCATAACAGAAAAAACTGTTTTATCTTTGACTGAGCTTTAAATGATTTAACTGTTTACGCTCCAGTCATTAAATGCTTTGACCAATCTTTTAATGCAATTTAAGAGTTTGTTAAGATTTGATAACAAACTACATCTTTGAATAAATTCAGAAAAACAGATTTGAGAATTAATCTTTGACAAGTTTTTTGCTAAGAGTTTTTGAGTTTTTCAAAGAGCAGAGATTGCTGAAAGTTTGTGATTGATCAAAGTTTGTGGAATAGGATTCTGCTTGTATTGATTTCAGATTATCTTCTGTAACAAGTGTAATCCTTGTACTCTGTGAAACAAGTTTCGTTTCTATGTTTGCTGAGATTGGTTGTGTGTTCTTGAGGGGATCAAGATCAACAATCTTAGTGTTGGTGTGTTGGCCAAGAAGAGTGTGTGTCTTGAGGTGTTCAAGGTCACTTTCTTGGTTGTGGTGTAAGTGATCAGGTTGTGATTGCTTAGTGGAATTCCTTAGGGTTTCTGAGAAGACTGGATGTAGCTCTAGGTTTGGAGTGAACCAGTATAAACATTTGTGTGCAATCTCTCTATCCCTAACTCTTTAAATTCAGTTTTGTTTGTTGTTTGCTGGTATAAACAACCGATTGTTTGTTTGGTACTGCTGTTTTTTATTGCTGTTTTGGCAAACTGAATTTCTTTTCAATTGTTTTTTGTGATAATTTCATTCTTGTTTTAAAAGTTTGCGAAAACCCTCTTTGAACAATTCACGCCTCCTCTAGTTTAAAGCCATCCTTTCTAACACTTACAAAATACAACATTTGAATGAAAAAAATTATAAATGAAACCAATTGGAATTGTCCATTTGAATTTTTTTCTTTGTTGAAGCCAATACTTTAAGATGGGATGTTCTGTATGAAAATAATAATTTGTTTTTCTGTATGGAAACAGGCATACAACTGATATAAATATAAAATTAATCAATAAAACCAATATGATTCGTAAATATAGGTAAACATACAAATTGATAAATAACTGTAAAATATTGTTCAAGTAACAGCTAAATATTAATCATATAGGTAAACATTTACCTATACGATTGGTTCCTAACCACAATGACCCGAATGTGATTTGAGGGCTTCTCACTATCACATTCAAAATACAATTTGTCACCTTCTCCAAGAACATGTAATGCACAAAAATCCCTCAAACCACTACCCAATTCTACACATCCCATTAGTCATTGATCGATTAAAACATCGCATGTTAACTCCTTTGAAGGACCATGCAAAACAACAGTATTGAACATCCGTGAGCAAAGAAATGTTCCAAAAGCAGGAGGAAGTTCCTACAGAGATTGTCAATTAAAGAATTCTAATTATGAAATGACCACATTATAAACATGATGTTAAAAAACATATCAGTAAATTTGTTAGCAACAGAAGTATCACCAGGTAAGGTCCATGGCATTGGTACAGAGTAGTTGTTATTGTGAAATGAGAGAATGGTCCATCCGATAGAGAATGGTCCATCCTTTGTAAACATGAATATGAAAGTAATTTCCACCAACATAACGAAAAATTATACTATGATGACCTTGAAATTCATAAGACTGTACTAAATCTGACCACCCATCGTTAATAACCGGACATAATAAATTCATGTTGTAGTTCACATAATGTACTGCACCATAACTGTCTTGGATAATCCACAACTCATGAAGTTCAGTTGCAAACTCTATAGCAAAAGCACGATCCACAAAAGCAATACCCTTCAAGAATAGTAATAAAAGTGTATGATTAATGTTGAAAATAATTCAAAGAATACTAATGTTGTTAACTTAAAACCTATACAAAACATACCTCCCCAAAAATGTTCATGGAGGTAAAAATTCCCTTTGTTGGCCTTCTTATTATTTCATCCCAATCTAAATCCGAATCTGATTCTGACATGTTCTGAACAAAAAAAAAACATTACAAAAAATGTAATCATATTATTACACATGGTAACCAAGAACATAAAAAAAATTATATGAATAATAACCTGTTCTTCCAGAAAAACCAAGTTGAGAACTTTGCTCAGAAACCTAAAGAATCACGAACGCAAAAAAAAAAAAACAAATTGCCAAACAATCTAAATAGTTGATAGTTTTCCTGAAAAACACAAAGAATAGAGAAGATAGTAATCAGAAAATGACGAACAGAGAAGAAGACCAAGAACATAAAAATAACTGCAAAAATGAGAATGAATGATAAAAAGGTTACCTTTTTATTCGGAAGAATGAAAGACCAAATGAGAAACAAAGGTTTTTCTGTTTATGAAAACTTATATAAAAGTTGACACCTTTCCTCAAAAACACGAAGAACAGAGAAGAAGATAGCAAATAGAAAACCAAGAACATCAAAATAATGGTAGAAAACACACAATATCTCAAAAAAATTGATTAAATAATTAACTGGAAAATTAAAAGTTGAGACTTTTCCTCAGAAACACGAAGAACAGAGAAGAAGATAGCAAACAGAAAACCAAGAACTTTAAAATAACGGTAGAAAACACACAATATCTCAAAAAAATTGATTAAATAATTACCTGAAGAAATAAAAGTTCAGACCTTTCCTCAGAAACACGAAGAACAGTTTATCAGAGCTTATATAACCTCAAAAAACCTCAGAAAGCCATTTTCAAATTCAAAAATCGCGCCATAAGAAATACCCCTAAAAGAAGATATTTGACTTCCTGGTGAGGCAATGAGCAGAACGTGTGCAGTGGCCAAATGGGTGAAAGTTGAGGAGAGAAAGCTGGGATTTTTGGAGGGAACGAAGAAGAGAAGGGTTTTGGAGAAGTAGAAACTGAAGAGGTTGAGGGGAGGGCGCTTATATGAGAAGAACGTGGCTTCGTGAGATGCTGACAAATGGCATCCTTTCATTGGTTCTTTGGTTCAAATACTTCTACATTTGGTAATTTTTCTTTTTGAATTATTTGTTGTTGAAATTTGTGGGAGTGACACGTGGCAAATGTTACCCTGTGAGTGGGTTCCATTTGTATTATTTATAGATACTATTTTACATCATTTTCAATCTATAGATAATAAATAAATATTCTTAAATCTCTACAAGAAAAAATAGTTTTATGGGGTTTATTTTTACATTATATAAGGTTAAAACCTTTAGTTACTCAGGGTTGCAGTTCCCTCGCTAAATCATCCATGGGGAACGTGTTCCCCGAGGTTTTTTAAATCTCAGGAAAAGTCTTTCGGAACCCCTATTAAATATCATGAGTTTCAAAACCTCCGTAAAATACCATGTGTTTCAAAACCTCCATTAATAGCATGGGTTTAAGAACCTTTGTAAAATATCATGAGTTTCAAAATTTTCATAAAATGACTTGCCGTCTGAAATAACATTCAACCCTATTTTTCACCATTTCTAAAGATCCTCCTAACTTCTCTCTTCCACTGTAGACACACTGCTCTTCGGCACAGACTCAATGACCATCGACGACAATCCTAGAAAGAATCACAATTCAGCCAGACTTATGTCTATTATATCTAAGGAGAAGAAACATTAAATAAGGTAGTATCATTACCTTAGCTCGACAACAACTGGTGTTTATCACTACTTTATATATATGTGAGTTTTAAAGCCATGTGTGTTCTTGGCTACGAGGGCTTCAAAGATGACAAAAACATATTGCAAGGAGAAATTAACTTTATCATTTCTACTTTCACAATGAATTAATTATTGGATGCATTTTGAAATAAAGATCTTAATTTAAACTATTCCAAAATTATAACTAAAACTAAAATTGCACATAAAACATACGTACATCAAAAGTTAAAACAAAATAAGTTAAGTTTTTTTAAGTATGAGCTCGTAAAAAAAACTATGAATTATATAAACCAACTAACATCAATCATAAAAATATATGCAAATACTATCCAAAATTAGTTGTTGAAATTCTTATTATCCAAGGTTATTTTGGTGAGTTTTTAAAATAAAGTTTTGAAACTTTAGAAAATTGATTTGTAATGTAAAGTTACACTTTCAAAATTTTAAAATATTTAATTATAAAATATATTAAAATTATATATTTTTTAATTATTTATTTATAAATAAATTTAATTATATTTATTTATTGAAGTTTGTAAAATTTGGAGTATTTTATTGAAATTCTACCTAATCTTTGGAATTTAAAGAAATTTTTGAAGTTTTAGAATAAACTTTAAAACTTAACTAAGGTTAAATAAAACTTTAGTATTATTGAGATTGTATAATAAACTTGTGTAACTTACTAAAGTTAGAAGAAATAAGTCAACTACAAATATATAACTTCCAAATACCTCAAATAAAGAAATTTATATAAATACTTAAATTGTTTAAGTCAAAAAATTAAATAATTAAAAATCAACAAATATCAACGTCCAATCCTATTATTATGTCCATTAATATTTATCACATGCTTTCATCCAAATATATTTGTTAGAAATTTTTACTTTTTTATTAAAAATAGAAGATGCGGTTAGATTCACCTAAGTTGAATTTGATCTACTCCCAATCATTCCTTAAAATATACACAGCTCCAAATCCAATTTCTGACCAAACAAAATAAAATTTACGCAAAAATTTTCTCATTAAAAAAAAAAAGCATTTCCAAAATATGCACCTCAATTAAATAAAAAAAGGCAATATCATATCACTGCACCCGATCTCAACGAAAAAAACGAAACTGTCCTTAAAAAAAATTTCTGACAGACTTTTTTTTTTGGAACAAAATTTTATATTACGGATTTTTTTATCTGAAATAAGTTTTTTATTTTTGTTTTCGGATTTTCATTTCCAAAACACAATAATTTCTTTCTCAGATTTTTTTTTTCAGAATGTATTATTTTTCAATTTTGGATTTTTTTATCCAAAATAGAATTTTAATTTTTTTTCTGGATTTTTATTTCCAGAACTCAATAATCACTTTTGAATTTATTTTTTCGGAATATATTATTTTCAATTCTAAATTTTTATTTTCGGAATTAAGGGCATTTTTGAAATTTAAAAAAATATGTTGGGTGTAGGTTAAAAATTATTGGCTGTAGGAAGCATTTGCCAATGAAAGAAATCCAATTTGGATTCCATCTTGTATTCTTGTCTTCTGCAGCCCAATAAAAGAGAAAGACCCTAGTAACCTTAATCACAATGGAACTCTAACTCCACACCACCCAACGGCACCCCCGGAACACCGTCGACCTGCAACCTGCGACCACCGCACGAACCACCACCACCGCGCGACGTCCTCTGCCCAATCGCTACCACCGCGCGACCTACTCCGCTCGATCGCCACCACCGCCGCACTCGTTCAGAGAAGACGCACCACCTCCGCACCAGAGAAGACGCAACGAATGTGACTGAAACCAAAACGCAACGGGAAACCTAAAGTGAGTTTATTCCATTTAATTTCCCCCATTCAGAATGACACCGTTTTGGTTTAAAACGAAAACCCAACTGAACTCGCTAACTCGCGGAGCAGACTCTCCAGTTTGAACGAGTTCACCGAATTTGCTCCGAGTCTGCCGAGTTTACTCAAAAACCGAGTTTACTACCGAGTTAACTCGATAAGGTATGTGGAAACGTAAACTCGGACGAGTCAACTCGTTGACTCGCGAATTTGATAACCATGGTAATGCTATAATAATTTATATTTTCTATTTTTCTGGGCTGTGTTATGTTATTCTCCTCCATTGACGTATCTTTCTTTTTGATATAATTTGGTTTTTAGATTGCGTCTTGAAACGATTATAAGATATAATATGTGTTTTGTTGTATGAGTAATGGGCTGTAAATTATTATATAATATTATTTTAGGAAAATAACCATTCTACAATCTCCATGGCATATTATTTATGGTGTATTACATGTGTATGCCAAGTATGATCTAATTTTCTCTACTTATAGTTACTGAGTTTATGTAAATTATGGTGTTTGACAACCTTAGCAATACTGATCAAGGTTCAACTATATAGAGTGTACTAAACCATCAAACAAGAAAATATTAATGAAACACTGATCATCGAAAACAAATTCAATCATCTCTAGTGAATAAAAAGTATGCTTAATTTGATTTGCTCTGACGATATATACCAATTATCTATGGGTTGTTTTAATAGTTCTGATGTATTCTTCTGTTTCTGATACAAACACAACTCATTGCAGTTTATGTTTGCCATCAATGATAATAGACAAATTTACTGGATCTGTTGAAGGTATGAAAACTTTTTCCACCCATAAGTTGTAACTGTGATTCAGCGTAAGTATAAAATAGTAAATAATCCATGTTATGCTTAGGATTTTATTATTTTTCTCAAATCTTCATGTTTTTTTATTGTTATTATTACATCAAAATTTTAATTGCTTGATATGTTTTCTTTTGACTGTTTTCTCTTTGTTTCCATCAATTCTTGATAAATGTTAATATCATTAACTACTCTTGTTGTGACTTTTTTTGTTATCTTGTATCTATAACATTATAATCTAAAAAAATGGAAAGCGTTTATTCATTAATCTTCTCTAAGTTAATGCTAATGTGTCCCTTTGACATAATCATATCTCCTCATCAGCAGATAATTTAGTTATCCTGCTTGTGCTCTATATTTTAACTCACAGGTTTAGTCTTTCAGCCATTGAGCATATCTACAATTTCAGAGCTGTTGAGTAAACAACACTGGTCAGAGCTCAGACCCCTTTTTAGAACAACCAAACCTGCAATATTCATTGATCAATTGTTCAATGCGGAGGTTGATTCAGAGCTTGTTTTAAGGTTCTTTCAGTGGTCTCAGAAAGAGTTCAGAATTTCATATGGTCTTGAAACTACTGCCAAAGTTTTACATCTTCTAGCAAATTCAAAAAGGTACTCTAAAGTCAGGTCCTTTTTGGATAAATTTGTGAAGAACGAGAAACATACAGTTTCTTCTGTTTTTCACTCTCTCTTGTTGGGTGGTGTCCGGCCTTGTACAAATGCTCTAATAATTGATATGTTGATCCTAGCATATGCAAGAAATTTAGAAATTCACTCTGCCTGTGAAACATTTAGGCGATCTCATGATTATGGATATAAGTCATCACTGAATTCATGTAATTCGTTGTTGAGTGGTTTGGTGAAGGAGAATGAAACAGGAGAAATGGAATACGTGTACAAGGAGATGATAAAGAGGAGAATTCAGCCTAACTTGACAACCTTTAATATTTTTATCAATGGTCTCTGTAAAGCTGGTAAGTTGAATAAGGCGGAGGATGTCATCGAAGACATTAAAGCCTGGAGATTTTCTCCAAATGTAGTTACTTATAACACTCTGATTGATGGGCATTGCAAGAAGGGCAGTGCTGGAAAAATGTACAAAGCTGATGCCATTTTGAAGGAAATGCTTGCTAATAAAATTTCCCCAAATGAGATCACCTTTAATTCTCTTATTGATGGTTTCTGTAAGGATGAGAATGTGTTGGCTGCAAAGGAGGCTTTAGAAGAGATGCAAAGGATGGGACTAAAACCTAATTTAGTTACTTATAACTCACTGATAAATGGTTTATCTAATAACGGGAAGCTAGATGAGGCCATTGCTTTGTGGGATAGGATGGATGGCTTAGGTTTGAAGCCAAATATTGTTACTTATAATGTTCTTATTAATGGGCTTTGTAAGAGGAAGATGACGAAGGAAGCAAGAAAACTCTTTGATGATATAGCTAAGCAAGGTTTGGTACCCAATGCAATAACATTTAATACATTGATTGATACATTCTGCAAAGACGGGATGATGGAAGATGCATTTGCTCTGCATAAATCGATGCTTGAAGAAGGGATTTTTCCAAGTGTTTCAACCTATAATTGCTTAATTGCAGGCTTGTGCAGGAACCAGAACGCAAGAGCTGCAAAGGATCTTCTTAAAGAAATGCTGACCTATGACCTGAAAGCTGATATTATAACATATAACATCTTAATAGATGGATGCTGCAAAGACAATGAAACAAGTAAGGCAGAAAAACTGCTTAGTGAAATGCTCAACGTTGGTGTCAAACCTAATCATGTAACGTATAATACATTGATGGATGGATATTGCATGGAGGGAAATGTGAAGGCAGCATTGAAGGTCAGGACCCAGATGGAGAAAGAAGGGAAGCGGGCAAATGTTGTTACATATAATGTGCTGATTAAAGGATTTTGTAGAACAGGCAAGCTAGAGGACGCAAACAGGCTTCTTAATGAGATGTTGGAAAGAGGTTTGAATCCGAATCGAACTACCTACGATATTGTAAGATTGGAAATGTTGGATAAAGGTTTTATTCCAGACATAGAAGGACACTTATATAATATTTCTAGCATGTCTTAACATGAAAGAAATTTCATTATTAGTGCACTAATGTTTAGCTTTATGAAAAATTTACAGAATTGGTATATTTAGAATGTTTACAAATCTTATATTTAGCCTTTTTCTCTCTTGGTTAAGTGTTATAGAGCGCTACCTTGTAGAGTAGTTGTTGAATGTTGGCAACTTGGCGTTACCATGTAGAGTAGTAGTTCAATGTTGACAAGTTGACATTACGGTTGCCATTTAACAGCCCATTTCATTTGGTTTGCGTTAGCTTTACATCATTTATAGTGAAAAGGACTGATTTCTGTTAGAAAATGTTTTGTAAAGTGATATTATTTTAGACCTGGAAATATAGTGAACAATTTTCTGGGATTTGCTGTTAAAGGGGAACCAGTTGCAATCACTATGAGAAACTTATGAAGGTTGAATAATTAAAGAGTTTAATAATAGATATTATAAACTATTTTCTTTTTCTATCTAGTAAAGATGGAATAATTAAAAGTTTTAATTTAAAAAATACAACGTTGGACTTGTAGTTCTTACTTTGAATGTTTGTTTAAGTTGTCTAATTTTATTCTTAGGTAGAACATTAGAAATAACATTTCTGAGAATTTTAAAAGATGCTTGATTAAAACATAAAGTATATGGGATTTTTTATTTATTTATTTCCAGAATGATTAAATGGTGTTTGGTTAAAAACATATTTTGTTAATAATATAGATTAGAGTTATTAAAATACCCATATGTAAAAGATATTCTTGTTGCTGCATTAACAGAAATAAATATTGTAATTTTTATGATTTTTATTTATGTACATCATTATAACATGATCTAAATCGTCAATATATATATGTAATAGTGGAATCTTAACTTGGATTTCTTTATTAGTTAGAAATTAGTGTCCAATGGGTTAATGTCCATCTCGGAACCTGATGCTTCCGTCATGTTGCTGCCTTTAAACGATATCTTGATGAGATAAAAAAGGAGGATGTATTTCTTTAAGTTAACCTTGTTCTCAGCTCCCAAGTGATGTGCGAAACCTTGATGTAACTTCTATACCAGTATGTCTCTTACACTCGTGATCACAGCCACATTCTTTTGAGCAAACTTCTAATGTAATTTATATTGTTGGTAAGATTTAATTTTTTTACTAACTTGTCTTCCACATCCATGAGAGAAACCACACCCTTGTGGACGATTTTTTTTATGCAATTTTTTTTTCTAGCATGCCTTCCATACTCAGGTGGGTTCTTTAAATTTGCAAACTTCAAGATGGTGCTATATTAAAAATATGAATATAAAAAAAGGTGCTTCTCTTGCACATAGAAAGAATCTTAACGCAGTGGCATACCTAGAAATTTTTTCTTTGATGAAAAATTAGAAACTCGACAACTAATAGTTCTGTGGCAATTTTAGCAAGAGTTGTTTACAATTACCCACTATTATAAATTTATCGTGGTATGTACAATGATTTTCTAGACAATTTGTTATTTGATTCACAGTTCTTTTTTCTAGACATCTTAAGTAGTATTATCAAATCATACAGTTGCTTTAGTATTCTGTGATTTATGTTTATAGTACTGCAGCCAAAACAGAAAGCCAGACTACTGAATGGCCGTCAATAGATTCTAAAGTTTACTTAAACTTCACAGAATTTCTGTCATACAAAATCTTTATTGTAAAATGCCAATAATTATACAATGGAGTCCAAACTTAACATTTAAGGCTAGTCAAATGACTTTATTGGTTCATAAGGCAGTTTATTTTATTTGGTGTGCTCACTTAATGATGCGGTACATGAGTGTTAATACAGAAAAAGTTAATATCATATATGAATAAATGGGAAAGTATGTTAGAGCTACAATCATAAGAAATAAATGACAAATTTTGTCTGACATGATTTATGAGAAGAAAACTAATAAAGGTCCTACTAAAAGTAGTTCATCATATGAAGGATGAGCCAATAAATATTGTAGGAAAACATCAAGAATATCTCTTAAAGAAACTATTTGAAACCTTGATATAGATGTAATTCCTTCCAGTTTAATTTTGGAGAGAACACTTCAATTTTGCTTAACAGTCTATCAATGGAAGACATCTCAGTTTTAGTTTTCTGTGTACTTGTTATTTTTGTACAAGCACTCCTTAGATTCTTATGATTGAATTATGGACTTAAACCGTTCCTTCCTCACTTCCTTAGAGTACTAGTTGAACAACTTGGAAGGTTGAATATCAGTCAAATGGAACATGATGGACAGATTGCATTCTGGATCAATGTGCATAATGCTCTTGTGATGCATGTAATATTTACAGTCACATGGCTATGGTTTTTATTTAGCCAACTTTCAGCATGTATAACTATTAACAGGCATATTTAGGATATGGAATTCCCTAGGGTTCTCTGAAGAGGCTGGCCTTGTTTCACAAGGTAGTTTATTTCTTTATCCAATTGTCCGTGGTCAGCTCCAAGGTATTAACACTTTTAGAATGTTTATTAAAACTTAAAAAGGATAATACTTTCTCTGAAGTGCTTTCCCTCGGCCAATCTTTGTTCAGTTCAGTGCGATGCCTAGACCAGGAACTGTATCCAAATAATGTTTATTTAGTATTTTTTAGTCCAACAAATTACAGAGAAGCAGTCACATCTGCAAGGAACATAAACTAAAATCTTCGTTTGTAGGAGGAAGAAAAAAAAACTCTCATTCACCTCCTCTTAATTACTTTTTGTTCTGGTTCTGAGTAAAGTGACTTTAAGCAGTGATATTTTTAGTCCCTTTGGTTGAGCTTGTGCTACTTTTATAGGGGTAGATTTCACCACCCTCTCTAAGGAAAACCCATATACCAAAATATCGTGAACAGAAAGGAATGACTAGAGTGTTGGAAGGTTGGGAGGTTTGGTTTGTTATCCCCGAAAATTATGGACTATACAAATATTTCTGCGATTCTTTTAGCAACTACCCAACTACCTGTATTGATACCAATCGCCTAATAGGCAGTCCATGGCATTGGTTGGATTGCCTGGCGTCCAAATCCCAAACCATTCTTTTAAGTCTGACTTCAGCTGAGGCTTCACCCTGTAGATGATCGACCAATTCAGAGTATTCAATAAACAAAATCGGTCATGAGTCATTGTCCAAGTTATGTTATGACGGTACACTTGTTATCATTTACATGGTTTAAGTTGTCAAAAAGGCATATCATCTAAAGATGCTATGCTATTTGGAGGGCATTTAGATGTCACGTTATCACATAATATCATAGAGATACACCTTTAGAACTTCCATTTTCTCACTAGTACAATCTTGTTAATTATTTTTTAATTGATACATTGTGGAAAATATGAAATGATGAGTACAATTGTCGGTGCAGGCAGCTTACAATATTTGTGGCCATATCATAAGTGCAAATGCCATAGAACAAGTGATAATTGGCTTCCGAACACCCTGCATTGGAAGGGTACTCATCTGACCCTTGTGTAACATGGGCTCATGCAAAGTGTTGCCAGTTTATGGTTGCGTTTAAATGGTGGAATATTTTGATTGGTCTAAATAGTGCAACTCTATATATACATATAGGTCTTTCTGTTTTGACCTGAGGGTTTCAAATCACGGATTCTTCCCTTGTTTTGCATCTGCTGCTTGCAAACATACATTTCTGTAGAAAAACATTAACGCATCCATTTGAATGTGGATATCATTAAATTGGTATTGCACTGCTATGGTTTAATAATCACTATCACCAATGATCTTCTAAACTAATAGGGTTGTTTACTGGTCGGTGGATAAGAAAATTATATCAATGTAAGCAAAAATATATGCTAGATAAGGTAATCTTATCTAGTCTTTGATACGTGTCATATAGCATAGTAGATAAGAATATAAATTGTATACAAATGACAAAATTCTCCTCACGAATGGAGGGATGATAGTGATGGTGGTAATCAGGACAGGGATGGTAGTGGCAGTAGATGTGGGACAGTAGTGGTGCTGGTGGAAGTACTTGCGGCAGCAACAGAAAAGGAAGAACAATTGAGCAATAGTTAAAATAGTAACACTCATGATAGTTAGTCTTTGTTGATAAATTTTAATTTTTTTTACACATTTCATTTTGGTTCTCTGGAGAGGAGGTTGAAAGGGGAAAAGATTGTTTATCTTTTTCGTTATTTTTCCTCACCCTACATCCTTTTCTGTCTAAATTTAACTTAATGAACAGAATAGAATGAGCTTGTTGTCCTGTTTGATGTTTGGAAGACAGGAGAATTGGACTGTTTCCTGTAATCCGTATCCTAAACCAGATTTGCCGTAGGGTTTGCTTCTCATCTGGAAAGAGAAGACCATGATTCTACAAGAAGTTTTATTATAATTATTTTCTGATTGAGATGCTTAGAACTCCCTTTTAACCTTATTTCTTTTCCTGATATTATACTGATATTTTTTAAGAGAATTTGAAGTGAAAAATTCTAATACCAAATTTTGATGTTAGGATGGCATCTCATGTTTCATCTGATTATTATTTTTGTTTGTCAAGCTCAGTGGCTTGAAAGCTTTGTGTCTGCAGGTCTGAGGAAGAAATATGGTGAAGAACAGCAGCTTATCAGCTCTAAATTGTATATTAATGATTTGCAACCCCATATTTGCTTTGCCCTTTGCACTGGGGCATTTTCAGAACCTGTGGTCATTTTCTTTCATTTACTTTTTTCCAAGGAATTGTAGTTTTAATATCAATGGCAAGATGTGATGTTAGTTAGGGCTTTGCTCTTGTTGAGTCTGCATCTGGATCAATGTTTGATGCATTTATGAAACATAGTAAATATGAGAAATTCTAAAAATATAGGGTATGATATTCACTTTTGCATCCATATCACTTCCTCCTCTCTTATAACCTGGCTTTAAGTAGTTGATCAAGAATTTTCTTGTTACTGAGCTGCAGCTAAAGGTCTACACTGCATCAAATATAAGAGAACAGCTTAATATTGCCAAGAGAGGGTTTCCTCAAGCAAATGTAGCTGTAAAGAAGTCAAGCACAGTTTTTCTCCCTAAATTGGTGGAAAGATTTTCTAGAGAAGCATTAATCAATTTAGACGAACTCTTTGGATGGGTAATGTATAGTGTTGACAAGAAACTGCATGATTCGATGCAAAAGTGATCATAAATCCAATAAAAAGGCATCTCAGACCATAGAATGGATACCTTAATAGTTCTTAGTTTAGGTACATGTTGTCGAAGGATCTAATAAACAAGCCATGGTGGTATAACTTTGACATTTTATTGCAATGAAGACATTTCATAGTATATAAGTAGATGCAAACCTCACCTTTTAAGCCGATTTTATGAGGTTGAGTTAGGTTTAATGTTTACTTCTTAATATGGTATCAGAGTCAGGTTCAAGCCTATCCTAGCGAATGTTTGTTTGCCTTATCAGGCCACCCGCTATCAGACCGTTATCGGACTACTCATAATATGTTATTCTATGCACGAGTTGTCATTCTCGACGTGAAGGAGGTGTGTTGGAGATCTCACATCGACTAGAAATTAAAACATTTCATAGTATATAAGTGGATGCAAACCTCACCTTATAAACCGGTTTTATGAGGTTGAGTTAGACTTAACGTCCACTTTTTAATAGAGGTCTTTCAATTTTTTTAGACTTGTGATGAAGATCAAAATAAAGGGGATTTTACTAATGGAGGAAGAGGCCATTCACCCAAACATTTAAAGTTTTTCCTTCTAGTCTTCTAAAAAATTAAAGAAGAATTAAGTAAAGAAAGGATCAAGCTCAAAGCCAACAAGAAGACTACAAGCATTCAATAATGGGCTTCAATTAATATCTTTCTTTGTAATTTCTTTTGTATAAATTTGTAGAACATATAGGAGTAGTGTTTAGGAAGGTGCTAAGAGGGAAACTAAAAAGACACCTCTTTTGTAAGTACCTTAGGCGTTAGTTTTTAGGAAAGAGTGGTGTTTAGAAGTGACTTTTCCTTCCTTGTTCATTTAGGCGCCAAGTTAGGAATAGGCTAGAAGGTGACTCTTCAAATGTTCTTTCCCCTGTACTCTTGGCCGGTCTTATGTCTCTATATAAAGGCATGAAAGGCACCTTCAATAATAGAATTGATATTTTGAGTAAAGAACCTCTCTCAAATTGGTGAGCGATTGAGAGAGACTGTCTTCTCCTCTTCTAGTCTTATCTTGAGTGCATTCTTGGAACCTCAATTGGCGGCATCTACACTCATCTTGAAGCCTTACATCCTTCAAGTGGCGTGCACATCTCCAAGGACTCCAACCACATAAGTTTCCTATCTCGTTTCATCTTCTTCATCCATTTTCACTCCAAAACAAATCTTAAAACATGTCTTTGATGTTTCTATCCATTTCAATCGGTAGAACTTGCTTGTTTTGTGTTTCTATTCGGTAGTTCTTCTTAGTTTGTTGTTCTTGTGATTTTAATTGAGTTTCCTTGTGTTTTAATCGGTTCATTCATTTGTGTTCTTTTGTGTTTTAATCGGTTCATTTGTATTCTTTTGTGTTTTAATCGGTTCATATCAATGTTGTCAAGATCGCGAGTTAACTCGCCGATCTTGCGTTTTTACGATCTTTTTAGACAAAAACGAGTTGGATGGGAGGTGGGATCGGACCCTCTCTGGATCGGAGCGATCCAGTGATCCAAGGGTTGGATCGAACGATCCATGAGCTTCCGTGATCCATGACACGGTCCAGAAAAAACCCTAATGCGCCGCTTGTGCTCGCCGCCGCCTTCTTGCACCACCGCAAACGCATGTTGTGATGTCGGCGAAGCATGAAGAAGGAGTTGTGGCGACGGCGCCGCGCATAAGGAAGGAGGAGTTGTGATGAAGGAGGGCGTCTAGACCAAGGAGAGCGTCTAGCTTCAAGGAATGAGCGTCTAGGATGTGAAGAAGGGAAGCTACCCATGGAGCGTCTAGATGTGGCACTAGACCGTCTAGGTCCTCTCACAAGATCAATGGCTAAGCATGTACAAGCACAAGTGGATGAAGCCACGGGTGGAAGAGAGAAAGCCTTGTATATGTTGCATAAAGGCCCAATAGGGGTACTTAGTAGATAGGGTAGTGTAGAAAGCACATTTGAAGGAAACATTCTAGAACCTTGCTAGGTGTGACCGGTCATAGCACATGGCCTATGCCTTGCATTTCATTTGGTTTACATTTCATTATGTATTAGCTTAATTCCTACGTCCAAATAGCCTATAAATAGGGAGGCTATCTCATGTATTTTGCAAGTTTATTGTGAGTAAAGTTATGCTGCCAATTTGTGCTCAACTTTGCTTCTCCCTAGAATCCTAGGCTCTAAACTTCAATTCCTTCATCTTTTCCCTTGGGCTGGCCGAACCACCCAATACCCACACTTATCATGCACCTACAAGATCAACACCACTCCTAGGAGGATCTTGCTCACTCTCATTCATTGCTTCCGCCCCATACTCTACATTGATTCAAGAAGAACTTCATGAAAATGCCATCATTTGGTATCATGAGCTTTGGTTCTTCAAGATGAGTAGCTCCTTGTCTTTTCAATTTTAGTTCTTCTTTATTTCATATTGTCATTTACTTTCCATACTTGTCTTGCTGTTTTTTACATTTTAATTTGTTCTTGGTGTGCTTTGTGGAAGATCCAACCGAAGCACTCTTGTTCAATTGATCTTGAACAAGTTCTTGTGCAATTTGTGATAGGATTCCATACACCTTTGAGTTGCTATTTTCTTTTAGGCTTTGAGTCTTTATTGCTTTCATTATTTGGTTCATATTATGCTTTGAGTCTTTAATTTTCTGAATCTATACCTGTTTTGTCAAGTCATGTTCATCCATATTGTCAACAATTCATAGTAGTCCTTTTATTTGGCTTGATTGTTTCTTGATTTTGGGTCTCTTTATTTGCTTGAATCTGCTGTTCTTTGCTCCTTTGGTGCCTTTTTAATTCTAGTTTGAGTTCCATTTGTGTTTAGATCATACACAAATTCTATTTCACAAATTTCCATTGTGTCTAAACTTTGGTATCTTGCTGTTTTTGTTTCCAGTTTTCAGATTCCCCTGTTTTTACCTTCTCTGTTTTGGCTGTTTTGATCCAGAAAAATATTTCCACTCATAGGAAAATTTTGATTCTCTGGAATATGCAAGTTTAAAGTGTTATAGAAAGGATAAAAAAAGAATTAGGTCAAAAGAAGCAACAGAAAAAAAATGATAAATCTTTTAAAATCAGAGTGCAAATTTGAAGCGCTCCAGCTGGCCTAACCGAACACCAAAATTGCAAAATTTATTTAAAAAAAATGGTGCATGAGTTTTGAGTGATTTCAAAGCCAGATTTTAGATAAGATCCTGAATATCTTGCATAACAAATTTCAGAGTCAAATTTTAAAAATACAGCTCAGCATAAATCGGGGAACAAACACGTTTCTGGCCCACAACATTTTCCAGTGGTGCTGTTTTTTTTTATTTGGTCATCTAATCTAGTGCTTTTCTTTAGGAATTCTTTTGTGTGCCAACCTTTAATTGAGTACCTTTATTTGTTTGCTTTAATTACTTGACTCTCTTTCTAGTTGTCATAATCTAAATCCTTTTGGTGGTACTGTTTTATTCAATTAAATTTGTTTCTTGCTTTTGTTCTTTGACCTCTAATTTGGGTGCTGGAATTTATTCTTCTTTGGTGCTTATGTGAATGGGAACTTGATTTGGTTAAGGTTTAGCCCTTTGCTAGGTGCTGGAAATTGGAGAATTAAAGACCATCATTCTAAGGAGAAGACAAGGCCAAAGCCGAAACAAGCATTCTTGAAAAAAAACACTACAAACACTTGGAAGATCAACAAGCAAAGACAACAAGGAAGTGCACTAATCAAAAAGAGGATCAACAAAGGGAGTTCTCTTATTCCCTTTGCAACTTGGTTTATTGTTAATTACCTTTTTAATTACGTTTTAGACGGTGAGTGTGTCTTCAAGGGCTCTAAGTGTCCAAGAAGCCTCACCTAGGGCCGATTAGTATAGCATTCTTGTTTAGTAATTGTTACTTGTTTGAAATTGCTATTCTATTGCTTTAGTAGAAGCGATTTGCATGTTTAATTTTGTTTAAATTTTGTGCTAAACCGACTAGCTTTGTTGCATAGTTAGCTTACATTGTTTTCTTGCATTTATTTCTCAACTTATTTGTGTTCTAAGTGTTTCACTAAGAGAAAGTCTTGTGTGAAGATATTGGGGGATAGTTTTTGGCAAGGAAAAGGCTTGGTACTTAAGTAGTCCTTTGTGACTCACCTCCCTTACCTGGAAAACTACCTTCTTTAACTTTCCTAAACTTTCTCAAAGTAAAACACCTATATACACAAAGTTTTTAGCCATGTCTTCTTCTTCTCACTCTCCAAAGTCAATAGAAAGTGAAGTAAAATCTTTGAAAACTCTTTTAAAAGAAGTATCCCAAGCGGTACAATTGATATCTTTTAGACAATTGGAGAATGAGAACAAAATCAATGAGTTGCTAAAGCTCAAGAAGAGAAATCACAAAAAACACAAAAATAAAAAAAAACGATTACTCATGCATCTCAAAGTATTGAGTCTCTAGGGGAGGGAAGCCGTAGAATCAAATGATTATTACCAACCACCCCCTAGAAAAACTAGGCAAAGGGAACAAGAGGTGCCAAGGGAAACTAGAGTAGACCTACCTCATTTTCATGGAAAGGAAAATGTAGAAATATATCTAGATTGGGAGATGAAGGTAGAGCAACTCTTTGCTTGCCATAGGGTAAGTGAGGAACGTAAGGTACCCTTAGCCACCCTTAGTTTCCAAGGGAACGCCATGTATTGGTGGACCTCTCTCGAAAGAGAAAGACGTCTTCATAGGGAACCTTCCATTACATATTGGAATGACCTTAGGGGAGCCCTAAGACGTCGACATATACCTTCCTACTACCATAGGGAGTTGATGGACAAGCTCCAAAGACTCCAACAAAAGAACATGAGTGTGGAAGAGTATAGGCAAAAAATGGAGCTCTACATGATGAGAGCATCCATTAGAGAAGAGGAGGAAACCACCATAGCTAGGTTCCTTAGTGGCCTATCACTTGAGATAAGAGATAGAGTAGAGCTCTTACCTTATCAAGACTTGAATGATTTGGTTCAACTTTGCATTAAAGTTTAGCAACAAAACTTGCGCAAAACATCAAGTCAAAAGGTGAGCCCCTATTCTAGCTTTTATCCCAAGAAAGAGTTTAGAAGGGAGGGTAGTACATCCAAGGAAAAACCAAAAGAGCCTACCAAACCCTTCACCTAAGAAACCTCAACCCCACCCATCCAAGCTAGAGATGTTAAGTGTTTCAAGTGCTATGGTAGAGGGCATGTGCAAGCACAATGTCCAAACCAAAGGACTTTGTTTCTTAAAGGTGTAGATGAGTACACTAGTGGCGAGGATAAGCCTAGTGAGAGAGAGGAATGGGGAGAGGATGAGAGGGTAGCTCCACTAGAGGGAGAATTGCTTATGATTAGGAGAACCCTCAACAATCACCCTAGCACATCCATTGAAACACAAAGAGAGAACATATTTCATACAAGATGCAATGTTTTAGAAAACATATGCTCTCTCATTGTGGATAGTGGATCTAGTTGTAATTGTTGTAGTGCTAGGATGGTTGAAAAGCTTAAGCTACAAGTGGTTCCTCACCCAAAACCTTACAAACTTCAATGGCTTAATGAAAATGGGGAACTACATGTAGACAAGCAAGTGGAAATCAAGTTTTCCATAGGGAACTACAAGGACAAAGTTTTATGTGATGTAGTGCCTATGGAAGCTTGTCATATTTTATTAGGGAGACCATGGCAATTTGATAAGAAAACCTTGCATGATAGTCTCACTAACGAAATTTCCTTCACCCATAAGTATAAAAAGTTTGTACTTAGTCCTTTACCACATTCTCAAGTGGTAAAAGACCAAATACAAATGAAGCAAAAGAGGGATGAGGAAAACAAAAAAAAAAGTGCTAGAAAAAGATAAAATCCTTAGGGATAGGAAGGCGTGGGAGAAGAGTGTTCCTTCCCACAAGGTTGGTCAACAAGAAAAGCCTCTTGAAAACGTTTTTGAAAATTTGCTTCTTGTTGAACAACCAAGCCTTATCTTTTGTAAAGGAGCACTTACATGCACTGCCACAAGTAGTGGACTTATGAATTTACCTCCTCAAATCGAAAATCTTTTGAGTGAATTTGAAGATCTATTCTCACAAGAGGGACCCATTGGGCTTCCTCCTCTAAGGGGAATAGAACATCAAATTGACTTTATACCGGGGGCAAGCCTACCAAATAGGCCTGCTTATAGAACCAACCCCGAGGAAACTAAGGAGATAGAATCACAAGTTCAAGACTTGTTGGAGAAGGGTTGGGTTCAAAAGAGCCTAAGCCCTTGTGCTGTACCTGTCTTGTTGGTGCCAAAAAAAGATGGAAAATGGCGCATGTGTTGTGATTGTCGAGCAATCAACAACATCACCATCAAGTATAGGCATCCAATTCCAAGGCTTGATGATATGCTTGATGAATTGCATGGGTCAACTCTATTCTCCAAAATTGATCTTAAAAGTGGATATCACCAAATTCGAATCAAGGAGGGTGATGAGTGGAAAACCGCTTTTAAGACCAAATTTGGATTATACGAGTGGTTGGTGATGCCCTTTGGGCTTACTAATGCCCCAAGTACATTCATGAGGCTTATGAATCACACCTTGAGGGATTGTATAGGTAAATATGTAGTAGTTTACTTTGATGATATTTTAGTATATAGTAAAACCCTAGAAGACCATCTAAGTCACCTTAGGGAAGTTCTTCTAGTTCTTAGGAAAAATAGTCTTTTTGCAAATAGGGATAAGTGTACCTTTGGTGTAGATAGTGTAGTCTTCTTAGGCTTCATAGTAAACAATAAGGGGGTGCATGTAGATCCTGAAAAAATCAAAGCCATCCGAGAGTGGCCAACTCCACAAAATGTAAGTGATGTAAGAAGTTTTCATGGGTTAGCTAGCTTCTATAGAAGGTTTGTACCTAATTTTTCTAGCCTAGCATCTCCTTTGAATGAACTTGTTAAAAAAGATGTTGCATTTTGTTGGAATGAAAAGCATGAGCAAGCCTTTCAAAGGCTAAAAGCTCAACTCACCAATGCACCCATCCTATCTCTTCCAAATTTTTCCAAAACTTTTGAGATAGAGTGTGATGCATCGGGGGTAGGCATAGGTGCGGTTTTGTTGCAAGGTGGACACCCCATTGCTTATTTTAGTGAAAAACTCCATGGTGCCACCCTCAACTACCCCACCTATGACAAAGAGCTCTATGCTCTTGTGCGAGCCCTAAAGACTTGGGAACACTACCTTGTGTCCAAAGAATTTGTCATCCATAGTGATCACGAGTCTTTAAAATATTTAAAGGGCCAACACAAGCTCAACAAGAGACATGCTAAATGGATGGAATTTCTTGAACAATTTCCTTATGTAATCAAATACAAGAAAGGAAGCACCAATATAGTGGTCGATGCTCTTTCAAGACGGCATACACTCCTTTCAAAATTGGGTGCCCAAATTCTTGGATTTGACCACATAAGAGAGCTTTACCAAGACGATCAAGAACTCTCATCCATCTATGCCCAATGTCTACATAGAGCGCAAGGAGGTTACTATGTGTCCGAGGGATATCTTTTTAAAGAGGGAAAACTTTGCATTCCCCAAGGAACACATAGGAAACTCCTTATCAAAGAATCACATGAGGGGGGACTCATGGGCCACTTTGGAGTTGATAAAACTCTAGATCTTTTAAAAGCAAAATTTTGTTGGCCACACATGAGGAAAGATGTCCAACGACATTGTTCTAGATGCATCTCATGTTTAAAAGCAAAGTCTAGAACAATGCCGCATGGACTCTACACCCCTTTGCCGATTGCAAATGCTCCTTGGGAAGACATTAGCATGGATTTCATTTTAGGACTTCCTAGGACTACAAGAGGCCATGACTCTATCTTTGTGGTAGTGGACCGTTTTAGCAAAATGTCCCATTTTATTCCATGCCACAAAGTAGATGATGCTCAAAATATTTCTAAACTCTTCTTTAGAGAAGTGGTGAGACTCCATGGTCTCCCTAGAAGTATAGTGTCCGATAGAGATCCCAAGTTTATCAGCCACTTTTGGAAAACTCTTTGGGGTAAACTTGGAACAAGACTACAATTTTCAACTTCTTGTCATCCTCAAACGGATGGACAAACCGAAGTAGTCAATAGATCTCTTGGAACTATGCTTAGGGCTATCATGAAGGGCAGCCACAAATCTTAGGTTATCTCATGTATTTTGCAAGTTTATTGTAAGTAAAGTTATGCTACCAATTTGTGCTCAACTTTGCTTCTCCCTAGAATCCTAGGCTCTAAACTTCAATTCCTTCATCTTTTCCCTTGGGCTGGCCGAACCACCCAATACCCACACTTATCATGCACCTACAAGATCAACACCACTCTTAGGAGGATCTTGCTCACTCTCATTCATTGCTTCCGCCCCATACTCTACATTGATTCAAGAAGAACTTCATGAAAATGCCATCAAGTTGCGACGGCACCGCGCATAAGGAAGGAAAAGATGCGGCAGCACATGCCTAAACCTAAATTTTAAGAGTCATAACTTTTGGGCCTAAGGCCCATTCCAATTTTAACCTAATAAAACCTAATTCAAAATTTAAATATGGAATGTGCTCTGTTATGTGCAGCTGGAATCCTAAATAAAATTCACAGCTTATTCTCTGGAACCCTAAATAAAATTCACAGCTTACTCTCTGAAATCCTAAATAAAATTAACAGCTTACTCAAAATTAGGTTTTTTAGGCCCATTTAAAAAATTACAATTATTTTCATCTCCAACACATATTTTTATCCTAAATAAAAATCATAGCTTACTCAAAATTATGTATTTGGATCGTTTCATGAATTATCTTATGTATAGAAACTCGAATAGTAACTCCTCCGAGTTGAGTTACAACGAGTTTTTTTCCCCTTTCCGATCCGGATCCGAGTTACGAGTTTGACAACATTGGTTCATATGCCATATTATGGGTTTCTAGGTTTCTAAGTGAGTTTGGCTTGGTTACTTGTGATTTAGTGAGTTCTTGAATGAAAGAACATTGATCCAATTCTTAGAAAGTGCCTAATCATATTCAAACTCTTGTTGAATCCATAATTTGTCCATATTATATCTCTATCATGTTATTGATATCATATCAACTTGACTGTCTTGAGGAAAGTGAGGAAGCTTTATAACTGTTCATACAAATTTCTTGTTCGTGCGTGAGTTGATTTAGAGCTTGTTTTAAGGTTTTCACTGATCTCAGAAGGAGTTCAGAATTCGTATGGTCCTGCAACTACTGCCAGTGTTTTACATTTTCTTGCAAATTCAAAAAGGTACTCTAAAGTTCCTTTTTGGATAAATTTGTGAAGAACGAGAAACATAAAGTTTCTTCTGTTTTTCACTCTCTTGTTGGGTGGTGTCCGGCCATACAAATGCTGTAATAATTGATGTGTTGATCCTAGCGTATGCGAGAAACTTAGAAATCCGATCTGCTTCTGTGAAACATTTAGGCCATTTCATTTGACCAACTCAGTCTCCCACATTTATAAGAGAAATCACACTCACGTAGACATATTTTTGTATTTTTTTCTTCTAGCACGTCTTCCAAACTCACATGGATGCAATGACATACTTTTGAGTGAACCTTTATTGTAATTTCTTTATTAGCACACTTCATCTGAACACAACCACTTTTTTTGTGAGTGAACCTTTGATGTGATTTTCTTTTTCTGCAGGTCTCTTACACCTTTGTTGGCGCATTCACATAACTCTAAAAGAACCTCAAATGTAATACTACACTAACCTACTTCTCATATTCATGCAAGTACAACAAAACTTCTTTGAACAAATTTTATTCAATTTTCTCTTGTAATGTGTTTTCATAGTTATGTAAGAGTACAAGAGTTCCCCCCACTTAATCCAATTAATCAATTATTTCTTGTAAAAAAAAAGTCGAGCAAATATATATGGGTGATTTGGAGACAATTCATGCATATGTAGTTTTTAAGACAATAAAAAGATATGCCTTTGACTTTCTAGTTGTTCAAAGGATGCAATGTATTTGAAGTTAAAAACTTGAGTTGTACTTGCACATGCAATAATTAAGGACTCATGTTCAACCCCTACACCATCTTTATTTAGGTTGTTGATCTTGCTTATTGTAATGTGCTAAAATATCTCGGTTTTCAATCATTAGATCATGCATTTTTAAAGCAGAAATTCATGTTAGATAAAAACAATTTATACAATAAAAAATATTAATCTTTTCCTCAGTCACGTTAAAAGTTGAGGATTCTATAACACGCAATTTTAAAAGCAAATATATTTTTTTCCATCTAGTTGTGAGTAATTTTTCAGAAATTATTAGAATTTATAAGTACTATAGTTAAGAGTTTTTTTTGAAAAATAATACAATTACAACTAACTTTCTGTTATCCTCTATCTTAACATGAGAGGAAAAATATTTGAAATAGCCATATTAGATATAAAATTCTTTTAAGAGGTAAAACCTTGGTTAAAATGTGAGCTAATTGATGATGTCATTTGACATGAAGTAAATGAATCAAATGGTCACTACAAACACTTTAAAATTGGGATTGATGGAAAAAAGAATACACAATTTAGAAATAAGTATTAAATAAATTAAAGATCTTAATAACTTAGAATAAGAACAAATGAGAACAGAAATAATATGAATATACACATACTTATTTGTGTTCTCGAACTCAATTTTTAAAAAACTCAATTTAAAAATAAAATCAAGTACTGTCCATATTCATGTTTAGTTAATATGCACATTCTCCTTCAATATCAGAATGGGTTCAAATAATAGCTATGAGTACAAATTTATTTGCCATCTCTTAGCTTTTAGCTTTTAACTAGAAAAAGTTGGATCTTGACCTATCAATTATAATTTGGTACATGCTCATCCAACTGTTGTTAAGGCATCTACAGTATAATCCATTCTAATTTAGAAATATTAGACTACCATTATGTTAAAATCATTGATTAAAATTAAAATGATTATTTCATATTATGATATCAGTTAAATGTTTTGATAATAATAAATATAACTAAAAAATTAAAATGATTATTTCTTATATATGGGCACAGGCATTTAAATCTACACCCACTTAAACTTGCATTATAGAAAATTCAATGAGAAATTCTACCTCCACTTCCATGTTAATTAAATTCTACCTCCACTTCCATATTAATTAATTGTGAAAAGTCGATTGTAATCTTTTTAAAAATTTTAAACAACTCTAAATGAAGCATAACCTCACATTTTTAAATAACATCATACTTCCCTCCGCACTCCCATACATTCATTCCAATCAAAACACTTCTATTCTTTTTGAACCACAGTGTTTTAGAGAACAATTTCATCATTTGAAAATGTGAAATGATTGACAAGAATATTCGTTGTATTTGATGTTTCGTGGTGCAAAAATCATTTTTTTTAGTTTTGTACTTCACTTTTGCACCTCGCTGATTTTTTTTATGGATTTTGTGGCTTAAAAAAATAAAATAAAAATAAGTGAGCGAAAACACAACTACCACCGATAAAACTACCACAAAACTTACATTAACCACTAACGTTCACCACCAACCACTACAAGCAACCATCATCACTTGAAAACAAAGAAGAATGCATCATACTCTCCAACATACTCATAGGAGTATTGTTGGAATTAAAAAAAAATTATGGAGGTATAGGGAGAATTTACCAAATTCAATTTGTATAGCTCGCATTGGAAACTAACTTCAAATTTTACAAGCTATTTCTTCCTACACTTACCTAATTTCTTCTAGCACCCCATAAGCCAGACAAAAAAAGCCATTTTATCTTAAAAAAAAACTCATTTTGGATTCTAAATCTAGAAATATTTGTGTTTCTATTTACACCTCCTAGATCGTAGAATCTGGAAGGTATTTTCGGATCTAGAAATATCTTCCTGATTATACAATTCATAATATATTTTTTTTCTTTAAAAAAATACATTTTGAATTATACAATTCATAATATTTTTTTTCATTTAAAAAATATATTTTGAACTATACAATCTATAAGCTATATCTGTATCCAAAAATACCTTTCAGATTCTGTATTCTAGAAATACCTTTCGGTTACCATAATCCATAATGTAATTTTTAAAGAAATCCATTATTCTCTAATTTGAAATTTTTCTAAATCATCTGAAATGAAAAATATCAATAGAATAAAAAGTATTTTTAGTATTTTAAGAAGCATGAGGTTACATAAGAAGTCATGGAAGTGTTGGAAGATTTTTGTGGTTAAGCAGGTAGCCCTTACCACAAAAATACATTGAGATTTTTTTTAGCATCAACTTGCATAGCAATTTACTCAATCCATTATATAATGAACAATGGATAGAGGCTTAAAAAATTAAAACATTTGTTTAAATTAAACTTGATGATGCATGGTGTGAGTAGTACACAAAATCCACGAATAAAAAGCGTTTAACCCGAGCATTGTGAAATATGGATATAAAAAGTCTCCATTACAAATTTATGGCTGCTTCTTCGTGCCCGTGGTGTGTTTATATCTGAATTATATAATTTAAAAGTTTTTTTTTAAATTAGGAATTAGTTTTTAGATTATATAATTCAAAAGTTTTTTCTAGATTTAGGATTAGCTTCCAGATTACATAATTCAAAGGTATTTTCACATTTAGTATGAGGTGTCACAAGATTGTATGAAAGTACAGGAAGAAGCAACCCAAATTTATCAAAAAATTCAAACTCACACCCATGCGAACTACGGGCTACGAGCTACAGGTTACACGAGTGGGATCACTTCCTGCACCTCCATACGTTCTTGTGCCATCTCCATAAGTTTTTATATTTCAAAAAAAAAATTTGTAAAAAAGTTAAAATGTAGTTTATATTTTGAAAGTCTTTTTCTAAATTTGTGATTAGCTTCCAAATTATGTAATCCGAAAGTCTTTTCAGAATATAAGATTAACTTTTGAATTATGTAATTCAAAATATATTCGGATTACATAATTTATAAGTTATTCTCAAATCCAGAAAACACTTTCGGATTATGTAATCTGGAATACATTTTAAAAAAAAAGTATATTTTGGATTATATAATAAAAACCTATTTCTAGATATGAGATTAACTTCTGAGTTATGTAATCCATAGTATATGTTTTTTTTAAAATTGCTTCCAGATTGTATAAATCTGGAAATCTGGAGAACACTTTCGAATTCAAACCATTTAAATCATTTTTTTTTTTTGAAAATGGGATGCCAGTTGCCTAACAATATCAATGTTTAACCCAAAATCATATAAACGAAATATTTTTCTGAAACTGGAATGTCAGTATTCCCTGATTCAATATTGTAATACAGTTGCTGATAACATATTCTGTCACTTACTTTTTAACAAACTTTTTAATGGTGTGTTTGCTTCGAAGTGGGAAGAAGGAGGGGGAAGATGGAGGGGAGGAGTGTATGGGAGAGAGGGTGGAAGATTTTTTTCACTCTTTACAAAATGAAAAGATTTGGGGGATTGATGTGGATTATTGTATTTTTACCAAAATATTCTTTTGCATTCATTTTATTACAATATATAAAATTAAATATTATATAAATTTATTTATTATTTATAATTTCAAAAATATTTAATTATACTATTAATAACAACATATAATTATAAATAATAAAAAAATAATAAAAATTATAATATCAACAATATATATAGTAACAAATGAATATAATAATATATTATATTCATAAATTTTAATGTATTTAATAAATTTATATCAATTTAAAAAAATATTTTCATTATATTTTTTAATTTTTTATTTAATTTTTTATTAAAAAATATAAATACTTATGAATATTATATGTTAAAAATATGTAATTAATTCAAACCTAAAAAAAAAATCATAATTCATTATTCAAATATTTTTTAATAACAAGGATAAATTTGTAAACTTACAATAAACCATCCTCACAAATTCACTTTATCTTCTCTCAATCCAAACAATCTCACTTATCCTCACACATCCTCTCTAATCCTCACAAATTCACTTCCTCCCCTCCTCACAAATCTCCTCCTCAATCCAAACAGAGCCTAAAAGAATGAACATATCATGGAAAGGCTACTAACTACTAAACAAGTAAATTCCCCTTATTTGAATTTCATTCTCAAACTACTAAAAACTTTGATGAATTTGAACCAATAAGAAATATGACACAATTCTGAAACCGTGTATTAGGTGCTGAATCCGATGCCTTCGAGCATATAATATTTACAACGAAAATAAAAAGCAGTTTTCTATTAAATGAAAAGTTGTGGAAGAAGGGGAAGGAGGAATAAGTAACAAAATAATCATCTGTGTTTTACACCATTAGCATGTGAATGCATCAACTATTCTTCCAGGCCTTTGTATATCCCACTAAAGAACATTGCTGTTAACAATAGAACCGTTCATACAACATAATCAAAACATAGAACAAAAATAAAACCAAGTTAAATCCTTTCAGGCCTTTGTATTCCCCCTACAGAAACATTGCTTAATGTTCATCGAAAACGCACCAACGGAAATCACGTTTTATGCATCTCTTAATATGTGAATCGTATAGGCATATTTATGAATTCCCATATAGAAAAAAGAATCAAATAAGGTAATATAACTTGAGGCTTAAGTGCATATATGACAAATATTGATTAGAATACGTAGGATGTTTTACTCTAATTATAGGTTTACTCCTTGCTTGTCTACCATGTTGCAGATGATATCAAATTCCAAGTCGTTAAAAACTCCAAACTTGTCCCTAAATTGGTGCAAAATTCTCAAGGCAGAGAAATCACCAGGTAATGCAAGTTCAGAGGGCGCAGAATAAGGGCTAAATATAACAATGCCCTGTCTCTGCACAAAGGCTTTGGTTATAGAGCATCAATGCGATTGATTGGTGAAGCCCAATATAAACACTGATTTCCTTCCAACGTGAAGGAGCAATAAACTAAGATAGAATATTAAAATTGTATGCAAAAAAATCTAGCTTGATGTTTGATATAAAGCTAACAATAGAACCCTTCCACAACATAATCAAAACATAGAACAAAAATAAAACAAAGATAAATCAAATAAGTAGTCACATATTTAAAGACTAAACCTGCAAGAGAAAAGGTGAAAGTACCTTTTAGCAAAGTTTGAAACGAGAAAGGCCCTTGCAAAGGCTGGACGAAATCTTCACAAAACCTGCAAGAGAATTGTATGTTCTCATTGTATTTCTAACCAATCTAAGATATTCTTATTACGTCGTTGGTGAAAAGCTTTCCAATATAATGATGCTGAAGTGATGATATTTTTAAACTGCAAGATATGAAGCTACAATAGAGTTTAAGCACAACAAATGCCTTCTTCTACTAGGTGGGTTTGGTTTCATGTATTAAAAAACTCATTTTTTTATAGAATTACAAACTCATTTAATTTTTATACCTCCAAAGGTAAGGTTTGCTAGCATACTACGCATAGAAAACAAAGTTCGAGTGTATTAGTAATTCCATGTCAAGTGAAAAATTATTCTCAATTGTTATCATGGGAAAAACAAATCTTGATGCTACAATATTATATAGATGGCCAAGATTAATTTGTCTCATGAGAACAAATATCATCTCTCTTAAAATGAATAGAAACAAAACTGGTTTCTTATTGTACAGCACAGCCACAGTCCACTGATGACAAGCAAACTGTGTTTTGCAAAGCAAAAGATAAAAAGAACATATATTACGACAAGCTGATTGAGACTCATCTTTCTGCATTCATCGATGTGGGTGACACTTGTTCTTATGATAGATACAAAGCTTCTAAATAATCATCAATGTAGGCTAAGCTTGGCCAATGATCTGTACGGATACGAACTAAAGTTGAAACATCTCCAACTTCCATTTTAAAAAGGAGATGGAACCGCGGTGGAAGAAATATTAGAACATGAAAACAACCTAGGTGTCTTTTCCTAGTATTGCTAATAGACCCCTTCTCATACTCTTCATCATTGTAAGTAAGACGGAGTGGACCTGTATCACGATTAATAACAGAAGTAGCATCAGGAGAAGAATCTTCCCAAATGACATTTTGAATGATTCCCCCTTCCCATACAGCATCAATAAGTGGCTCCCCACTCACACCTACAACAAAGCGTGCCAAATGGCGCTCAGTTGCCTGGATCAAAGAGGTTGCAGGGACATCAAGAAGCTTGACAGATTGAGTTCCACTGATGGCAGCAATCCCTTTACCCCCTTTCAACTGAAAGGTCTCCCGGCCAGTGCTGGAGGATGAGCCACATGCCTCCCATAAAGTATTGAACAGGTCAAAGTTGTATCGAGGTGTTTCATCTTCTGGAATGTCTGATGGGACAATAGCCTTGAGAAACATGTCTTCTATGCCTACTGTGATTCCTTGAAGTTGACCTTGGATGATTTGACCATTTTCTGCATTTGTTTCAATGTGAACATTAACTATACCTGGTGTGGGTTCCCTGGGTTCCAAATCAACTACAACAGTAGCTCTATATTTTTCCTCTTCTCTGGAATCATTTCCGACACCAACAGGTACAATACTTAGGGAGACATTTTGAGATGCAGGATCTTTATTGTATGGTTCACCAAGAAGAAAAGGTATCCGATAGGATGGAATTGACCCATATGGTGCAGATGACGAGAAATTTAACACAGTAGCATATATAGCTGGAAGTGCGTCTGTCTCTTCCAAGGATGGGACAGCTTTATCTATTCCCAACATGCGATTGAAAGTATTAGATTCAAATCTCAATCTGCATGAGATTCTGACTTTGAGACCTGGCATATATCTGAAGTCGGGAATGCAGGAAAAGTACTTCCTTAACGTGTTTAAAATTTCTGCGACTTTAGAATCCATAACACGGAGTGGCTCTTGTGGCTGATTTATCCTTCTAGTTTCAGGAATGGTCTGTGTATTGGAACTATCAGAAAATTCTTTTTCCTCAACAGGAGCTTTGAGGTCTCTGATGCTCTCCAGATAAGTGGGATTGGCGTTACTTACAACTAAATTTGACAACGACAGAGACCAAAATTGTTTGACTAGCAATGGGCCCAAACGCTCAAGGTAAATGCAGGATGATAAGTCTTTAAATGACTTGAATTTCTGAGAAGGTCGAGGTGACTGAACGTTGAAAAATGAGGTTGGATGTGAAGATGGCGAAATTCCAAGGATCATGTCCCCGAGATTCAGGATGTCTCTAAGCTTCTTCCCTGGAATGCAGACCAGCATACGCAAGTAGATCCTGCAAAATACCATATATCAGCACAGGCAGGCAATAATATTTACAGGCCCTCTAAACCAACCTTCCAGTTATCTTCAATTTCAATAGATCATTAATAAGCCAGAGGGGTGAAGGAGAAAACTGAAATATATTTTATCAAAGGCGGCACTATACCTTGAATTGTCACGAACCTCCAGATCAGGAAAATATAGACATGTAAATGCAAGCAGACGAGACAATCTAATGAACAATCTAGAGCTATGGTGTCGCATCAGCATAGTTCGGCAAATTCCAAGAGCTCTGCTTCCCTGAGACCAAGATTTCATCCCTGTATCTGGGCCATGTTTCTCCACAAGAAAAATCATGAAGTTCGTGAGCACCTCTAACAATCCACGAGGAGGTATAGTCTGATTTTCAGCAATTCTATCAAATATTGGAAAGCAATAAACCAACTTATAATCCATTTTCACTTTGGGAAGCAAGTGCTCATCAAATTTCTGAAGTAAGCACTCACCCAACCAACAGTGCTTTTGACAGGAGAGTAACCGGTCAACAAACGCTACGACAACAGGAACCAGTCTTCTACTCTCCAACATCATGTTCACAAGCAACCCCTGGAAAACAAAAAAAAAGAAACTTGAATACATCATGCCTAACCCCGCAGCAGTGATGAAAGAAATGAGCCCGCATCAGCAATTAACCATGGAATCTGAACTTTTCAGTTATAACATACTGGGGGGGTCCTATAACTAGAATGCAACTTCTAAAATAGAAACATTCTTAGCACCTGCAAAGTGCGAAAAATGGCAGAGTCCAACAGATTTCTTGCAGTGGAAGGATCATTGTCAGAATGAGAAGAAGAAGCAATCAAAAACTTATGGAAGGTGCGGAATGCAACAGCGGTCTCTGCACTCATGGGAAGCAACCATTTGAAAGAAGATACACAAACAATACCATTTTCAAACAGCTTCACTGGATCAATCAACTCATCAGAACCACTTTTCAGCCTCAATACATGAGCAGAAACCGAGGAAAACGCAAGAAGGTCAAGCTTCAAGGCTTTCAAAGCCAGAGGATCAAACAAAGCGGGGTAAAAAGTGGAGCACAATTCGACGGTGGGCTTCGTCTTCTCGAAAATCAACTGATTGAAACCCAACAACCAGTGGACAGCCAACAAGCGAAACACCAAAAAATTCTGAGATTCTTTCGAAATCAACAAGAGTCTGCGAGAAACCTCTCCCTCTTGACCATCAAACGCCTCCAAGAAACGCAAATACATGCTCAAAACAACATGGCACAGAACAGGGTCAAAGGAATGAATCATCCCAAACAACTGCACCTTCAGCATGGATGGTTGCAATTCCAATGCCACAGCCACGGGAATTATCATACTCACAAACTCCATCATTCCGCAAGGAGTCATCACTTGTGGCCACTCCAGCAAAAATGCCATCGCCCTCCTCAACTCCTTCACATTCAATCCCGAACCTAACTCCGAACCTGAACCCGTCACACAGTTCGGCGCGTTGAACGGAACCATCGGAACCGATGTGTTGAGAATCGAAACGCTGAGTTTCCGAGCGACGATGTTGTGAATCACCGACGTGAAGAGCAAGAGGTAACACTGCGAAGCATGAGTTCGTTCGTTCTGGCACAGACTCCACAAGTGTCCAACCACATCCGAGAGCAATCCCGGTTTCCATCGCTCCAATTCCCTCAGGCATTCGCAAGCCACGCCGCGCGTGTGCCGGTCCGAACCGAAATTGGGACGGTTTACAACTGTCAGCAGCAGCTCGACCAGGTTATTCTCCGTTTGGGAATCGACGACGACGTTTTCCGATGTGCAGATGAGAATCGAGGTGACGGAGACCATGAACTGGTCTTTGAAGGCGGAAGGGACAACGTCGAGTGGCGCATGGACGACAGCTTTGAGCGCCTCAACGAGACGATGGAGATGGTGGTTGGAGATGAAGAAGGAGAGGGAGAATTCGTCAAGGAAGACGAGGAGTTGGAGCTTGAGGAAGAGAGGGAAATCCTTGCGGAGAAGAGAGGAGAGGAGAAGATCGAAGAGGGGATCAAGAGAGTTCCATTTGTGGTGGACGCCATTCTGGAAGTCCTCGATTAGGGTTTCCCACTCCTGAGTTGTCAAAGGCTTCGACGGTGGTGGCGCCGCCGCTTTCTCCGCCATGCCGTTCACGCTTCGGCGTAGCTGCTTTTCTCATCACTTTCCTCGTTAAAAAAAATCTGGACCTGGACTCTGGTCATTGGATTGTGTGCGTTTCAGAATTCCCTGATCTTGTTTTCTGTTTTGGTCATTGCACCTTTTACTCGAGGTTTTGCTCTGACGCTGAGGTTAGGAATTGCGAGAGGTGAAATCTGAGATTCATTGAGCGTGTTTTTGTGGGATCCAGGGTAATATGTGAAGGGTTAAGGTTTTTGGTCCTTTTCTTAATTTTGCTTCATTCAATAACTTCTGTGTTTCTCTTATAAAATTATTGTTTTGGCCAAAACGCACCCTGTAGATCCGTTTTGAGGCACACTAAAATCAGAGAAACTTAGGGCACAGCTTTGTCCCTCAAAAGCCACTAGGAGCGATGTTGGAGACTACCCATTGCCACTGCAGACTATCTCTTGGGTGTGTATGCTCTGATATCAATTCTTTTTTTCTAATTTTATCTTCTTTCTTTTGTTGTGTTACGCTATAATAATTTGTATTTTCTATTTTTTTTTCTCTTTGGCTGTGTTATGTCATTCTCCTCCATTCACGTATCTTTGTTTTTTATATAATTTGGTTTTAGATTGCGTTTATGTTTGCCATCAATGATGATCTCTACTATTTATTAACTGACCTATCAAGGGAAGGACTCAGGGAGCAATGGTTGTAGACAAATTTACTGGATCTGTTGAAGGTAAGATTACTTGTTTCACCCAAGTTGTAACTGTGTTTCAGCGTATCAAAGTAATTATGGATTCTGTTGGAATTAATCTGCAAAGACAGCTAGGCATATGCACAACTATTTTGTTAGAAAAGAAAAATGATAAGGAAACTGCTTCATGCTCCAACAAAGTAAAAATCTTGGGAACATTGCTTTGTGTCTTGGGAGCTCTCACAATGAAAATAATGCAAAGCGAGAAAAATTCCACACTTCAATTATCAACGACTCCATCAGGTTTTATCCTTAAGATACAAAAGATTATCGGTTTCTTCTATCTCGTGGTTGCAGTCATGATTTTGTCGAGCAACTTCGTTCTGCAGGTACCTTGTTATAAAATCTGTACAGTCATATGAAATCTAGTTTTGTTAACTAACATGAGCCAGAAATTTGGGGCGAGTAATTTATCTCTAAATTGTCACATGATACTCAGCAAAGCATGGTATAGGGAAATATTTGCAAGAGTAATGTATGGTGGTTTCTACCAACCATGTATGAAACTTTTTATATTTTCATTGTGATGGATGTCAACTAAAAGTTGTGAATGCACAGGCAGGTCCTGTGAGTGGAATATGGCTGAGTTTCAACGGGTGGACAGTGAAGAAAAGAGGGCCAGTGTTTGTCTCCATGTTTAGCCCCATTGGTACAGTGTGCTCTCTAATTTTCTCGGTTATTACACTAGGTGGAAGTATTAGTATTGGAAGGTACCTTGCTAAGATTCCTAGCTAGTGTGTGTAGCTTCTGACTTCTGCAAATTGTATATTCCCATTTACAGTGTCTTTTTTCATCCTTATCACAAACACTTCATTGCATACATTGGAGCCATGTTTCACATGTTCACTGGGCCGAAGGGAAAGAAGGAATATCAAATGGAGATAGCTTAGCGAGGCCTCTTTTCTGTTAACATGTTTGTCAAATGTCAAAGTGTAAAATGTAGCTAGAAACAGAGGAAAAAGGAGGTTTGGTTAAGTCGGGTGAGATAATAACAGTAAATTGCTTTAACGTGGTTAATTTAATTCAACTCCTATGAACAAGTAATGCATTTAAACGGGATTAATAGTGTCAATACTCAATGGCAACCAGCATGTATTAACTAAACTATTGATTAAGGAAACAACGTGGCAAAGCAATATGCAAATATTAATATGTGCTCTCAACAATGTCCTTTAGAATGTAAAATAAAAGCACCCACATTTTCAACTTCTTTTTTTCCTCTTTTGCAGAACATTGAAACAACTACTTCCTTCACGTATTGGTGACAGAGAATTTCCAAGAGCATATTGTAAAAAGGTAGAAGTCTCTTGGGTTTGAATTGTTGTAAAACCGAATGAAGATATGAACAAATATTGCAAAACAAAATATAGAGTGTGCACAGAAAAATTTTAGCTTTTTTCGATGCTTCTGTCGGATGAGATTTCGGAAGTGCAATGGAGATTGGTTTCGAGTTTGAAGCGCAAACGTTGCCCTCTCCACCTAGGATCGTGGTCGGAGGGAAGGTTCACACCTCCGCACTATTGATCTTTCGGAAGATTGAAGAACATTGTTGCACTTGAGAAGCTAAAACGTTCAAATGCAGTTTATGAAGGTGCAACAGCTTTGGTTTCGATTGTGAAAATGCAACAATTTTCTTGGTTCCTCTCCCTGTATAAAGAAAGGTTTCATCCGCTTCAAAAACACATCTTCTCACTGTCTCTTCATGTTTCGCATCTCACACTCACGTTTCCTCTCACCTTTTCATCTTCCTCCCTTACTCTCTCTTCATTTATTCTTTTCTTTCTTTATAATTATTTTTCTGAGTTTATTGGATTCTTACTTTTTTAAGAGTAACTTGCTAGTTCTGATCCTCGAAAATTTCCAAGAAGTTTTTGTTGTATCTTGGGGAACTTGTACAATATACCGCGGATAAGTCCTTATAAACAATAATGACTCACGTATCAGGAAATCAATTTTGTTTGTGTTTTAAAACCTTATTTAGTACATGAATAATATATTTAAAAAATATGTTGTGAGAAAATAGGTGGGTCACTTTGTGTTCCATGGTTTGTTTGTTGATATTGCTTATTAGGGGCAGTTTGTGGTGAGAGTGAAAAAATAGGGAAAGGAATATAAACTGGTTGGTGCGGCCATATATGTACCTTAACTTCACCAAAAACTCCTTTTTTTTTCTTTCCTTATTCTTTTTCAGTAACACTTTTTCTTTTCTATACAAAAATATAATTACGTTTTTAGTTATCAACTTCTATTCCACCTAATTTTTCAAGACTTCTAAATTCAAATTATATTTTAATCGAGTTGAGCTGACTTAGTTAATTTAATTGTATTGCATTTAAATTATTCTTTAAAATATCACATTCAAATAATTAGTATATATATATATGAAAAGGTTTAATTAAATAAATATATTTCTATAGTTGACGGTACAAGTCAGAATAATCCCTGTTTTCATTAACTTTTGCAATTAAATACGCATGTTAATCATTCTTATTAAACAGGTATTTGTTCTATCTATTCTATTTTTCTTATAAATACTAATAAAGTTTAAATATAATTGTCGTATTGTACATCTCACTTGTCGGTCTCAAAATCCATTAATGATTATTTAGATTTTAATGTTATTTTTATTTAATTAAAAAACTACTTTCAATTTAATTAGAAAACTAACTTCACACGAATTCACATAAATTAAGAAAGCCGGTTAATTGCATTGAATTTCATTAATATATTGCTCTCACCATTTTATGTTATGATGTTTAATTTGTATTTGGATATAAAATTTTATAATTTTAAAAAAAAACTTAAATACATTGAATTCAAATTATTGTCATTTTGGATTGTTTAATTATCTTAACAAAATCACCCGTTAAATTAAAAGATTTTAAGGATGGTTTTACATACAGAATATTATATTAATATAAAATATTTAATATATTTTTATATACACTAAAATTCAAATAATTATGCGTGTATATATGTATAAACTGTTTAAATATATATTTATAATTGTTCAATTTTATTAAATTTTGACATAAACAATATAAGTCATATATAATTATAACTTATAATTTTTTTATAGACCATCAGATGTGTTATAAAAGTAATTATATTCAAATCAAATAATATTATTATAGAGACCAAACATAACCTGGTCCTGTATGAACCAAAAAGACAAACATTGTTTTATAACAACAGTTGTGTTGATTAGTCCTGATTCAGAACCCACTTCACCCGTACCAAGTCAATGTCATGCATGATCCATCGTAAACTCAAATTTCCATCCAACTACACGGGAGAGTTTCCTAAAAATAATTTTAAAATCTAATCAAAATTTATTTATAAGATTAAATTTGTATCTATTTATATATTATAAATATTTTTTTATAAGTGATATTTAACCGATATTATTAAAATAACAGAGACAATAGAACCTCGAACAGATGTTGGGACCTAGAAAACGATTGTTTTCTCCTCCAATTGGTTGTTAGAATACTGTAGATAATGATGACGTACCTGATTTTTGGAATTTGTGTTATTTATATTATCTTAATGGACCATCGTTAGTGAGACGGATTAGGAGGTTGATTCGTGTTTAGAATTTCACTAAACAACTCTTAATTATGATTTGTCAATCCATGACTCATTACCATGGGTTGGTCGATCATGTGTTGTCACATAACCATCTTATCATGGTCGAATAACCAAATAGTTCAAAATTCCGACCGACTCAGTAAGTCGTTCGGTCGTATCAATACAAAAATCATAAAAACAAAAATTTATCCCCAACGAATATGTACGGGTTCATTTGGACTTTACTTTTCTAACACCAAAATTGAATAGCTAGCACAAACCTCAATTACTTGTGTAATCAGAAAAGCCATGTAATCCAAGGGGATTTGGTTAAACGCCAATGCAAAAGAAGATGCATTATATACGAAACATCAATTTATAGTTGGACTATTCATGCATCGCTTTCTATTTGTTTATATAATGCTGTTAATATTCTTATCTCGCTAAAGGTTGACATTTCATAGCACAACAATAAATGAAAATGTATATTCTGTCAACTTTCGTGCTTCCTTCTTTTTCCTTTGCTTTATATATGTTCGGACTATTATTCTTCTATATTTATTTAATTTTAGGGAAGATTTTTCCTTAGAAATATTTTAAAAAGTGAATATCAATTTTGAATATTCTGATACAAGAGAAACGTCGTGTTTAAATCATCATGATGAAAGTACTGTTCATTTTTAACATCACCTACCTCTCCTCTTTATCTAACTTGTATAAATGTGTTAAATAATTTAAATCGATGTGATGTAAAATATTTATAATAAAAAAATGTTATTTTGGTGATGGTTGAAGATTTGGTTTTGTTTGGCATGATGGGATAGGATAAGTGAGGGGTGGTGTAGCCCACAGCTAAGACCTTATCTGGTTTTATAGCAAAGTATGTGTATGGTTGCAGCAGACAAGAGAAGGAGCAATGGTAAAAGGGGTTTAAGTGAGTCGTGTTTGGTGTAGCCGTGTAGGCCATTCCATAATCTCGATGTATATCTATCAAGTTTAGTCCATTGCAACAAATCCTGGTCCCTCTTCATTCAATTCAACCCTACGTTTCGCATGCAAATACAATGCCTCCACCTGCCCCCTCACGCCAATTATAAATCATTTTCTATTTCACTTAGATGCCATACACGACCATTTTATTTGCTAATTGTTGTTAAAATAAATGGTTAGATTATAATTTTTGGCTCAACCTGGTTTTGGACCCGCATTTGTTACGAATTACTCATTATATTTATATATTGAGTTAACCTTTTTTTTTCTTATTTATATATATATATATATATATATATATATATATATATTGTTAATTAAATTATGTTTAATTGACGTGAAATTTTCAATACTCATTGTTTGAAACATCTACATCTTAGATATGAGATTAGATATTTTTGAATAATCAAAACTAACAAATCTCAAATCTCGTTAAATTTTAATATCATATATTAAAAATTGAGTTTAAGTTTAACTTACTTTCACAAAATCTATTTATAAATTGTAAATATATATATATATATAAATGATGATAATAAATTTATTTTTTAACAAACATTTTCATGACTAATTGTAAGAGAAAAATATTATATATATATATATATATATATATATATATATTCTAACTTCCACATAAAATCAATTTAGTTTATAAAGGAGTTCAATTATTTTTTCTTCTTACTTTCTCGAACTCATGAAAAAAATTGTATAATCAAATTCTTCATCTAATATATTCGATATTATTGTTGCTGTTTAAAACAGTAAATTATAAATTAAATTTGTAAAATAAGAAACTTAACTGATCAATTAAAAAATTTATTTTAATACATTTTAAGTTTAATTAAGGTTTTGTGTCCTATAATTTAACTCTTTTTTTCTCTTTAGAAAAAAATCGCAACCATCTTTTTAAATTTCAATGTTTTATTTCTAGTCTATGGGACAAATGTATATGTCTTTTTCTTTCCTGCATTATAAAAAATGCCCAAAATACCCTTATAATTTTGATTTAAAAGAGAGGAGCGTATAGCTTGGTTTTTAACTGTGGTTGATTTGAGTGAAGGTGGAAGAAAGACTAAGCTTCGAGAAGGTGCAATGGAGATAGTGGTTGTAAAATTTGAAGGTTGAATTATATGATTGAGATAAGAATGGGTGATTCAATATGAGTTTGGAATGAAATAATGAAGATAGTGTGATCTTTGAAAATCGAGTTCTGTGAATACTTTTTAAAATATACAATTTAAAAGCAAAAGCATTGTTATGTATAATTTACTTTTTACATTACGGAAAATACATTTTGGAAGAGGGTAATTTACATTAAGAAAAATATAATTCATAAATGATTTTGAAATGAATAACGTATTCCATAAAACAAAATCCCAAAAATTAATTATGATTTCTAAAATATGAATTCCAAATGAGAAAATTTTACTTACAGAATTAAATTTCCAAAAGACAAATTGTCTTTTCCAAAAAATTTGTATTCCAAATTTTTTAAAAAGTTAATGAGTCTATTTCGATCATTTCAACTATGTGATATAATGGAAATTGATATAGTGAAAAAACAAAAGTCAATGTATATAGGTGGGTGTGGGAGAAATTGCCTCTATTTTATTTTATTTTTTATCCATATACTTACTAAACATTTTTTTTGAAAGTAAGTGCTTATTTTTTATCTGCAACAAATTAAAAGTAAGTGTTATTTTGTAAGATATTTAAAAAAATGAATGCATAAAGATATACGAAATGAAAGATAAAATAACTAATTAATGTCAACTTTATTATTATTACCTTAGAATTTGAATTATTCTCAAATAACTAAACATACATTGACACTATCTTGTACTCTTTTTTTTCTCTTTGCGAAAAAAACACATAGATTGACATAAAAATGCATCAATGTATAAATTATCTGTTAAATGAGAAACTGATTGGTTCTACACAATTGAAAAGATATTTTTTTTTTATCGTATTGATAATGAAATATCAGATAACAGTTTTAAATATATCCATAGAGAATCATTGTAATTTATAAAAACTTACGTCTTTGATTTTTTTTTTTATTACGATCGAGACTATCTATTGTAAAACTTGTAATATTGTTTTATAAAAGTATTATATATTATGCTTTTTCTAGACAAAATTGTGGATCTATCACTTGTCTCTTGTGTCTAATCTCATTAAAAATGTTAAAATGTTGTCATTTTCGTATGTTAGTTTGTAAGAATAACATATATAATATGGGTTACTTGAGAATTTAGAAGGATTAAAAATGAAAAGAAAAATAGTTATAATAACAGTAAAATTTATTGTGCACAAAATGAAATTGAGTAAAGTAATACCTAAAGTTGCTTTTAGAGACATGTTTGAATATAAGATCACAAAGATACAAAATGTTTGAGTTTTAAGCATCATTTTTCTGATGTTAATTTAATCTTCATTTTTGTAATAGGTGAGATTAAAATAGTTACATCTTCTAACGAAGAAACTAATATTTTTATTATTTTAAAGAGTGAACTTTATGGAAAGACGTGGCATCGTATTATTCGAAAAGAAAGCAATGTGTCTGGTGATGATAGGTTGGTGTTTGTGATTATGATGAATTGTGACGTTAGCATGACAGGTGTCAATCATCAATGGCCTATGCATGGCATGCTAAGAAAAGTCTCACGTATCAGATGCACTCACCTTAAGATAATTTTTTATAACACTTAATACATTAATTAATCATCTTTTCCACAAGAAATTCAAATTGGACTTATTTATTTTAAAATGTGTAATTTTACTTATTAATTCTTAA
This sequence comes from Phaseolus vulgaris, assembly GCF_051622355.1. Taxonomy (NCBI): domain Eukaryota; kingdom Viridiplantae; phylum Streptophyta; class Magnoliopsida; order Fabales; family Fabaceae; genus Phaseolus; species Phaseolus vulgaris. Next base: position 6,495,568 of record NC_143499.1, read on the forward strand.
AATGAATTAAATATTAAAATAAATAAATTATATCAATATGATATGATTTTAATATATTTAAATTGAAAATATGTTAATATAACACGATTTTAATATAATTAAATTTTAATTAAAATTCCATATCATTTTGATATGATTTATTCTAATAGTTTTTTAAAATTTTATCATTTTAAATTGCTCATTCTTCCTATACTTCATTGCACATGTTGAGAAATATTGAGAAAAAAGAGAAGGGTGAAAGAAAAAGGAAAGGTATCTAGAATGGCAGAGAAATAAAGTTAAAAAAAATGTGATTTCTGGAAAGAGTTTTCAGTCATTCGAGTTCGAAAATACATGGAAATTTTGGTCCAAAACTATATCGGCTTTTGGTATTTTTTTCAAAAGTTCTTTTAAGATTTTTTTTTCAAAAAATAATTATTTATTATGGTTTTTAACATGGATAAACTACTTCCGTTTTTAAAAGTAATTTTGAAATGTTTTATATATAAAAAAAGGGAGATGCAATGGAATAAATAAAACTAAATGTCAAAAGGAATCAATTTGTGTTAGTTGGAATTAATTTATCTAATCCACTTTGTGTACCACTTTAATCCCCACTTTGGTGGCGAGTTTTAAAAATATTGACCCAAATTAGCATACTACGGATTGAAAGATTAAATGGGTTGACCCACTTAATTTAAAATAAATAAATTTGTTCAAAAAAATTCTAATAAAATTAAATAATAATTTCTCACTCTTTAGTTTGGTGGAGGTTTGTTAGAGAGTATATTATCTAAGTGCAAACATAATTAGTTTTTTAGCTTGAGGATGTTACATAGCAAAAATATATTGTTTAGAAAATTTTAAGGCACAAAAGAAAAAAAATGACATATGTATAAACTATGCATTTAATTCAACAGTCAACTATATATACATTATAATTGGACTATAAGTTCATATTGATAGGATTGTAACTGTTTTGCTGAAAATTTCAGTTGAGTTTTAGTATTTTAAAGATACCTAGTGTTTTTTGTTAAAGAGTTAGAATATTTTTTTGAATGTTTTAATTATTTTAATTTATTTTTATTAAAAAAATTATTTTTTTTATTGAATTTAGTAGGTTATATGAATCAATTTGACTCATCATAAGTTTTTCAAAGGTACGCCGAATTACAAGTGAGTCAAATTTTATTTTGCTACAATTTTTTCAACCAACTCAGAATCCGTGGTGTATCGCATCAACCCACAGATTTTGATATTTTAGAAAAAACTCACTTTTATTGAAAAGTTTTTTTTTTAAAGAAGATCTACTAAATTTAATTTATATAAATAAACATTTAAAACAAACCACTTTTTAATAATATATTTTAAAAGACAACTAAGCAAAAGCCATATAACTTCCTTCTTTAATTAAATGTTTGGTCTGTTGCCAAGACCTATTATGTTTATTGTTAATTCATTGTGAATAATAAAATATTAAATAAAGATAAAATGATATGAATAATAAGTAAATAAAAAAAATAATAGTAATTATACCTCTGCTTTTAATTTTTTTTATTTTAACTTTATATTAATATTTAATTTTATTATTGTATTTTGACTATATTATTTTTTATCTTTCTATAAATATTAAAACAGTTATGAATGTAAGTATTTTTAATTTAATTTTTTAAAATATATCTCAATTTTTTCGATCTTCAATTTTTATTACTGTTTTATAATCTGAACTTTTTAATATTTGAGATTTTATCACCATTTTTCTCTCTTTATTCTTTCTCACTTTATATCTCTTATTTCTCAAATAGCATGACTTTCATGTTTTTTTTGTCTCTTATACATACCAATACATATAAATTTATATTTTATTTAAATAAATATAAATATACATATAATAATAGTACCAATAAAAAATGCAGATGCACCGAAACTTATTTTACTAAAAAATATTTTTATATATGTTATAGATATTTCACTGTAAAATTATACACGTAATTTTTTTAATTATAGCTTTAAAATATATTTCATATCTAAAATTTAAATTGAGGACAAATGAAATTTATGAGATTCCGTTTTCTAAGGTCTTTGAGATTTATATTTTTCCATACACGTTGTTAAAAATATTAGTCATATATATATATATATATATATATATATATATATTATCAAGGTTTGTAGCATGTAATAATTTTTAATTAGTTCCATTAATTTTCAACTAAAAATATGTATTTTTTTAATAAAACAAAAAGCTTTTCGAGAACAAAATTATATCATCAACCGATAAAATTATAAAATAACTATTGTAAAAATTGATAAACGTATCATGTTAAAAAAGATATGATTTTAATATAAAAAAAAGTTTTATACGATCAGTAAATAAAATATTTATTTCTAAATTGTGCCGATCCTTATAAAAATTAAACAGTAATAGAAAGATAAAAGAACTTATTTTAAAGTATTTGAAACGTTTGTGTCAAAACTAAAGGCATATCACATATATATTCAAATTCTCTGTGTGTGTATAAAAAAAGGTATTTTCTTTTGATTTACTTTTTTTCTGTGAATATAAAAATTACGGTTTGTTTTCAAAAGGAACCACCCTACCACATACATGGTTTGGAATTTAGGTTGCAATTTGATGTTAATTTATTAATTGTTGATATATATTTTTGAAAGTATGTTGTGGTGATTCTGATAATTGTTGGTAATGTTTTTCAACAACAATAAATGATAAAATAAAATGAGAATAGTAGAAATACTACAATCTATATAAAATACCTCATACGAATAGAAATACTATAATCCATATAAAATACCTGATACGATTATATAAATTATATAAATGCTGGTATCATATTATATAACTACATAATAATTATTGATTGGTAAAATATATAGAAAGAAAAAAAGTTTGCATAAACAAGATGGTGATATAGTGTGTCCGAAACACCAACTATAATAATCTTTATTATAATTTGGAACAGAACAGCGAGCATTTAGTGTGAGAGAGTTGCATATGACAGCAAAATGGGAGTAAATTTTGATTGTGTAACCTAATTTTTCTCAAAAGAATAAATTTGAATATGTTTGATGGTAGCAAGAGATACACAGTGATTTGTGGGGGAGAAAAGTGAAGAGAAGTTAGAGAGTATCTGAATGAGAATTAGTGGGTAAAGGAAAGGTTTCTTTAGAGGTTGAGAAACAGAAAGCAGTAAATGAAAAAAAGTTATTCCATAGGGGCAAGGTTTGCATGTTCGCTGCTGCTCTTTTCACTGTTCACGATCACACTGTTAGTTTTTGCCACCGAATAATGAATGTCACTGTTGGAATTTGTTGTGTTGACGCTTCACAAATCACAGCTCATATAAATACGCAGTATATGTAAAATTATATAGCTATCTAAATATTTATATATTGCTAATTCAATAATAATAGACACATATGCACAACCATAACTTTTGGGTCGTGTGTCCTATTGGTGGAAGAATGCTTGTTACCTACTCCTTTTTAAGTTCTGAAATTCCCCAAAACCAAACCAAACCAAACGTATCAGAATAAGGTCCTCTCTCTGCATTCAGACTCCCTCAGATGGAGCGCCACAAATGCAAGCTCTGTTCCAGAACATTCGCCAATGGCAGAGCCCTCGGTGGCCACATGAAGGCTCACTTAGCCACCCTTCCTCTTCCCCCCAAACCCCAACGTCTCCATCACTCTCTTAATACTTTCTCTTCCAATTCCTCTTCACGTGCAGAGTTAGAAGACGATGATAACGAAGAAGAAGATGAAGAAGAGCAAGAAAAGGCTCTGATCAACTACGCCTTGCGAGAGAATCCCAAGAAATGCTTCAGGCTCGCAGATCCCGAGTTCAACTCGGGCTCTGTTGTGCAAGACAGGGAGAGCGAGACCGAGTCAAAGAACCCAACTCGCCGACGATCCAAGCGGCCCCGCAGGCCCGCCAATTCCCAGCCCAAAGCCCGGCCCAAACTCAGCTTCATGGAGTCCCCCGAGCCCGTAAGCTCCGTCTCCGACACTTCCCCCGAGGAAGATGTGGCCATGTGTCTCATGATGCTGTCCAGGGACCGGTGGAGCAAGAACACCAACGCGGCTGTCGGCAGCGACGCCCTCGAAGAGGAAGAAGAGAGATCAGTGGAAGAGATCAAGTTGAGGAGAGTTCGCCGGAAGCACCAGTGCGAGAGTTGCGAGAAGACGTTTCGATCTTCACGTGCATTGGGCAGTCACCGAAGCATCTGCGGAGGGTCGGGTAATGATAGTAAAATCTTCGAATGCCCCTTTTGTTCTAAGGTGTTTGGGTCTGGTCAAGCACTGGGTGGCCACAAGAGATCTCACCTGGTACCTTCTTCCTCCTCCACCGCGAATGATTCCACCAGGTTCAAAGACAGCTTCATAGATCTCAACTTGCCTGCTCCAACCGAAGAAGACGACCTCAGTGTTGTTTCTGATGCCCAATTCGACGACTAATTCATTACTCGAGTAAAGTCTTCTCTTTTCTCATATTATTTCCATTTTTTTATAGTAGGTGAGAATTAATATTCCATTGGGTTCATTGTTACATCAAATGCTTTTTGATGGTTACCATCATAGTTTATATAATTTATGTTCTCAACCACTGTCTGTTGGGCCTAACTCTGGAGTGATACAAGCTACTACATTAACTGTTAAAATTGGATCATCATCAAGTGCGTGAATCAACTAACATCACATTGAATACCATTCTTGTTGGGTGGATGCAATGGAAGCATTGGTAGCAGTTTAGTTGCAAGTTTGAAACCAAACCCAGTTGCGCGTGTTTTGGTTTGGGTGATTTGGTTCATTAGTTGTGGACAACAGCTTTTGGCTTTGAAAGTACCAAGTGCTGAATTCCATTTTTGTGCTCTCTTCCACTTTCGAAAAAAAAAAACATAAATGGATTAGTTTTGTTCGTCATTGTGTTTTCTTTAAATCGCGTGAAGCGTGAAATGGATTTCCCAAAGACGTGTTAAAAGACGGCAATATAAACGCTGCAATTGGTTTCCTTTACATGAATGTGAATCTGGAGTTAGTTCCGTGATGAGCGGGAGGATATTGGGGAAAAACAGTTCCTTCCATTAATTTTCTCTTGTTTTAAATTTTTGTGGTTGGAGATAACAGCTATATTTTTGTTTTATTATCAAACACTTATCTTCCTTCTTCAACAGAACCAAGAATCAGGGGTACAAAGGGGTGCCCCTCTCTGTACTGTTCTTATCAAAGAAATAGTCAGATTTATGAAAGATTAATAAAACAAGCTTTTGTTATAAGAGATCATGTATTTACAGTAGCTGTTAATTCTTATTTCTTATAGATGAAGCACGTGTTGGTGAGATATATTTTTACTTTATGACAGTTATGACAGTTGGAATAGAATAAAAGAAAAAGAAAAGGTGGCCTTTTGTTCATCACGTGATCTTGCTTCATAAAAACTTAACCACAATGGTGACACTGTATTTATTGTTATTTTGATATTTTGAGTAGGCAGTGCCAATGGTTTGTTATAGATAGAAAGGATTGTGATTTTTTTAATAAATAAATAAATTCTATCTACTTTTTAAATAACTTATTAGTTTAAAATTATTTATTTAAGAAATAATTAGCCTATAATTCTATTCTGTGCCAATGCTTTCAGCTAGTGAATAGTAAAAGAAAACTTATTTACCAAGTTATAATATGTATTTAAATGCAATTTGATTTAAGATTTGGGTTAATGGCACGTTTTCAATGATTTTTCAATTCCATAACTTTTTTCTCCTTATACTTTTGCTAATTTCTAATTTTGTTTCTTATGAAATTATAATTATATTAATTCTTTCCAAAAAAAAATTATATAATTTTTTCACAGTTAAGTATATCACCCCAATATAATAGAAAATAGTAACATATTTTAAAATTTATTGTTAAATCTTACTTGCATGATTACGTAATTAATAATTTGAGATCATATTGTTTGTACCATTTTTAAGTTTTTTTTAATAAAATAAATTAATTTTAGCTTTTTTTATGTATTTATCTAATATGCTTTTTTTTTTAAATAAGTAGTTCCTTTATCATTTTAATATAAGCAAATTTTATCTATTCCTTAAATAAGTGATTTTTTTTAAAAAAAAACAGAATAGTTTTAAAAAATTAGAGATCAAAGGTGCAATTAAAATTTATAAAGAATAGAATAGTACATTCTCGACAAGAATGAATTTATTGTTTTTTAGCTGAAACAAGGATTTGACTCTCTACTCTAAAATAGTATATTTTAGAGGATATAATATATTGGTAGTATTAATTAAAAAAAAATACGGACATAAACTATGATAGAATAAAAACATATAGTTAACCAAATTTAAATTTAATCATAATTCCAATTTTTAATTTTAATTAATTATTATTATTGAATCTCCTTGGTTTTGGTGGACTTAATCCGAAATTGAGTTTCAAACATTTGATTTACATCTTATATTGTATTATAATTATTTTGATTTCAAAAATTGCTTTCAATGTCGTAGTTAAGAAACTCAATTATTTATGATGGAAATTAAATAATTTAATTTGATAGATAAGTAAAATAAAGTTATTTAAGATGATAACATAGTTGTTTGCAAAATTCATATTGTGTTTTAGGGTTTATGGGGATATATTGTTAATACTGATATTAGTAAAAGAAAAGAATAATTACAAACTAAGATTGTTGTTATAACAAAGAAAATTTTAAAAATCAACCTCTTCAAATCACAAGATGCGGCAATGAGATTCTAGACTATTCTTCAGATAGCAACATTGGTCTGACAAGTCTCTCCCACACGGTGGTGGACGAGGAAGATGAAGTGAGAAGGAAAGAAAAGGTGTAGTTGTTTTATAAATCTGAAGTAGTGAAACTTTTGACATTTCACCGACCCATTTTGGTGTACATCAAACCATGGGGTGCATAATGCAATAGTCAGTTTCTTCATGCAGCTTCGTATGTTTTTTTCTCATTTCCATATATATTTGGTATTCTAAAAAGGTTCCTCTGTAATATTACTGGTTATATAATTTGAAAGTTTTTTTCCAAATTTGTAATTAATTTTTGGATTGTGTAATTCAGAAATCCTTTTTTAGATACATGATTAATTTCTAGATTACATAATCCATAAGTCTTTTCTAATATGACATTAACTTCCAAATTATGTAATATGATTTTTTTTTTCAAATGTGTGTCTGGATTACATAATATAGAAGCTACTCTCAACTCTAGACTTCAATATTATATAATCCAGAATATCATTTTTTAAAAATATATTATGGATTACATAATCTGTAAACTATTTCCGAATCTGATATTAACTTCCAGACCATGTGTAATCTGGAATATAGAAATGACACAAGAAAGATAAAAATATGTAGAGGTGCATGAAGAATCAGTCTAATAATTGGTTGTACGTTTTCACTTTTGAGGCCAAATTCAACTTCTTTTATTTTCTCAAGGGAATTTCTTCACTCACGCCCGTAATTTCTTCGTACACCCTCATAATTATGTAAATCTCAAATAACTTTCTAAATCTATGTTTTTTCTCAATTTAAGATTGTAAAATATAGTCACTTTTTAGATGTTAGAAATTCGAAGAATCTAAATCACACAATCCAAAATATAAATTTTATAATGGAATAAAAAAAACTATATTTCGAATTATATAATTTCAAATTTCAAATGCATTTTAGTCATAAAGCTTAAAGACATGCCTCACTTTAAGTGCCTCTCTTTGACTTCACTGGGAGTGAAAAACGAAAACCTTGGACTAATGTTTGCAGAATCTCAACTTTTCACACACCCATTAACCAATTTTCAAGTAAGAATAGATGATATGAGAGCAAAATTTTATTACAAAATGTTTTTGCATATAACAACATCACACACCACACCATTTATCATCTTTAATAAAATTTATTTAAAACATTATAATACAGATAAATTTGAAGTACTACAGTAACATTTCTACATATAAATAATATAAACATAACATTTGGATATTTTATAAATAAATGTTACTATAAAAAACATTAAGCTAATATATATAGTATCATTTTTTAAATGTTACTAAAAAGATAACTTTGTAAATAAATACTACAATAAAAAAATTTAAATTAATATATATTATATTTTTAAATGTTACTAAAAAATAATGTATTTTGATTATATAAAATAAAAATAGTTTTATTTTTCAAAATTATTATTTAACTAAAAAAATCAATAAACATAGATTAATTTAGAAAAATAATTAATTATTATATTTGTACTGGTAGGCTAAAACCAAGAGGTTTAGGCCGAGAACAACATGTTAAGTAACCAAGGGGTGATAAGGCTAAAACCGAGAGGTTTAGGCCGAGAACAACATGTTAAGTAACCAAGGGGTGATAAGGCTAAAACCGAGAGGTTTAGGCCGAGAACAACATGTTAAGTAACCAAGGGGTGATAAGGTTAAAACCGAGAGGTTTAGACCGAGAGCGGAAAAGATATACGTTAAAGAATAAAATAAAATATAAATATTATTATAAAAATGAAACCCAATTAAGTTAAAAACCTGCATGAGGGGTGTGTAAATAATAAAAAGGTGTAAAAAGAAAGTCCAAAAGAAAAGGGGAAAAGCCCATTAAGGAAACCCTATAAATAGAAGTTCAGAGTAAGAAAAAGGTAAGAGTGAATATTGTCTGATGATACTTTGAAATCATATTTGACTTTGGCATCGGAGCGCCTTGCAGGTACCCCCCAACCTGTGTGAAGGGAGAAGCCGAGAGCACCTTGCTGAGGGAGAAGCCGAGAGCACCTTGCTGAGGGAGAAGCCGAGAGCACCTTGCTGAGGGAGAAGCCGAGAGCACCTTGCCTAGGGAGAAGCCTAACACATTTGCCCAAGAAGGGTCTAGAACATGAACCCAAGAAGAAACTAAGAGAATCCGGCCCAAGAGTGAAGTATTTGTGTAAAGCCTAGTCTTGTCAACCTAGTTTTAGTATTCTCGGTCTTTGTTGTAAGAACATTTTGGCGCCCACCGTGGGGCCGAGAGGTAACTGAAAAAAGGTGGAAGACAAGATGAGTTTAAGAGAAGAACAAGGTGGAGAGCATGTGATGGAATTTTCATGAAGGTCTTCTTGAATCATGTAAGAAAATGGTGCGGAAGCTATGAAGGTGTGTGTGCAAGATCCTCCTAAGAGTGATGTTGATCTTGAAGGTGCATGATAGGTATGAACATAGGGAGGTTCGGCCAGCCCAAGGAAAGGTGAAGGATGTGAAGTTTAGAGCCTAGAGTTCTAGGGAGAAGCAAAGCTTGGCACAAAATGGCAGCATAACTTTACTCACAATAAACTTAAAAATACAAGGTGTAGGCTCCTCCTTTTATAGGCTAAGGAGGACCATAATGCAACCCTAATGCTAGCCAAATGAAATGTAAATGTGAAGCACATGGCACATGGGTGCACAAATGAGCACATGGGGAGGGGTGTGTCTAGTTTTTATGCTCACCCCCTCCATGGGCTTTCTAGACCGGCCTTGGTAAATTTAGAGGTTTTTTTAGAAACTCTAAGTTTACCTAGGTTGGTGTTTTAGGTGCCAAAATTAATTCTAAGAAAATTACAAATAAAGTTCCTATGCTAATTTTGACAAGAAATTAAAGTCTACTCTACACTAGAGTTTATGGCATTTGAACATGTAAAAGAACGTCTTCTTGGATCCTCTTGGCCATAACTCTATGGTTGACCCAAATCTACCCTTTGGTGGGCTTGCATGTGGGCTTGTGCTTGGGCCTCTTCCATCATCCCCTCCCTTTTGAAAAGGATTTGTCCTCAAATCCATTGGTTCTTCTTCTTCATGGCTAGGGGAATGGATGTGGCTGGATGGTGTCCATCATCTCCTTCTCCTTGAGAAGATCTATCCTCAGATCTAGAGATTTGATCTCGGATAGCAGCCTCTTGCTTCTTCAACTATGCTTGCCCTCCCGGATCAAACGTCCACCCAGGGGAATTATCAAATAAAGCAAATGAGTTAGTTGAAGCAGTTATATACAAATCAATTTTATGAAGTTGCCATTTTTGTTTTTCTTTTGTTTTTTGCAACTTTTTACAATATTTCTCTTTTGATGGTTGCATGTGTTCTCTAATCCTCTCCTGCTTTGTAAAATTTTCAATAGTGGTTACTTGTTCCTTAGGCATAATTCCTTTAGGAAGTGGTAACAACGCAAAAAGAGAAAGAGGGCTATGTTCACATACAACTTCAAATGTAGAAATATTAGTAGTCTTGTGGACTACTCTATTGTATGCATGCTCAATAGAAAAAGGATACTCATCCCAAGAATTGTGGTTGTCTTTCATGATTTCTCTAGGCATAGTAACAAGAGCTATGTTTTCAATTTTATTTTGACCATTCTTTTGAGGATGATAAGAATTTGAAAAGGACAACTTAGTTGCAAGTTTTTCCAAGAGAATCCTCAAATGATGGTTTTCAAATTTTGGAGCTCTATCCAACACTAAGTTTGAAGAGAAATCATGAAGACTTGTCACTTCTTTAAGGAAGAGTTTATCCATGTCCATGAAAATGGAATCAAAACCTTTTGTTGTCCTAGGAAGATCTAATATGAAATTTAGGCTTATGTCTTCCCAAGGATCATTTGCAAAAGGTGAAGGAGTATAGAGTTCATGAGACATCGCCTTAGATGTATTTTTAAAACACGGAATGTATCTAGGGTAATGTCTTTGAACATCTTTTCTCATGGGTGACAATAATTTTCCTTTTAAAAGCTCTAGAGTTTTATCAACTCTAATTTGACCCATGAGTTCTCCTTCATGAAGAATTTCTCTTTTATGTGTGAAGGTAGTCTCGTTGATACAACCTTTGTTCATGGAAATTTCAATTCGTTGCAAAGGTTGTCTCAATAAGACATGACAAGTTTCTTTAGGCACTACTTCACATAAAAAATTGTCTTTGTAGATGCCTATAGATGACTTGACCTTCACTTGGTGATATCTTGGCATGTATGTAAAATAATCTACTATATTTTATCTATGCAAGCCTTTTTTAAGGATTCTTCTTTTTTTTCTAGGCTTGCAAGTGTTCCTTTACAAAAGGTAAGGCTAGGTTGTTCACCAAGAGGTATATTTTCAACTTTTCCTTCTTGTTGAATGACCTTGTGGGAAGGAACACTCTTCTCCCACGCCTTTTGTTTCCCAAAGGTTTTCTCTTGCTTTTCTATTTTTACATTTTTTCACTCTCACTAGTTTCTTTTTCTTGGCTACTATTCTCATCTTTGCCCCTTAAGATAATAGATCTTTCATTGAAACATTGAGATGCTAATTGATCATTGCCAAGGTATTCTAAACATGGAATTTCTCTAGCTTGAGTGTGAGAGATATGCTTGGTTAGGTTTTCTTGTCTCTCTTTCCTAGCTCTCCTAGGGAATTGTTGATGATATTCATTTTTCCTAAGACTTTCTTCCCCAAGATAATCATGATGTTTAGAGCTAGATGCATGAGAATGTAATTTTTTTGAAAATTGAGACTTCTCATTCTTTGCTTTAGTCAAAACATTAAGTTTAGTCTCACTCTCCAATTGTCTATTGCAATTGCACAGTTTGTGAAACTTCTTTCAAAAGAGTTTTTAAAGATTTTAATTCACTTCCAATAGACTTTGTAGAATGAGAAGAAGAAGACATGGCTAAAGCTTTGTGTATACAAGTATTTTACCTTGAGAAAACTTAGGAAAGTCAAAGAAGGTAGTTTTCCAGGTAAGGGAGGTGAGTCACAAAGGACTACTTAAATACCAAGCCTTTGCCTTAGCCAAAAACTATCCCACAATGTCTTCACACAAAGCTTTCTCTTAGTAAACCACTTAGAACACAATTAAGTTGAGAAATTAGATTTTAATGCAAGAAAATAATGCAAGCTAACTAATCAACAAAGCTAGAGGGTTTATCACAAACTTAACAAAACAATCATGCAAAGCGTCACTAACTAAGCAAAAGAAAAGGCAATTACAAACAATTAACAATTGCTAATTAAAGAGTTTTATACTAGTCGGCCCTAGGTGAGGCTTCTTGGACACTTGGAGCCCTTGAAGACACACTCACCGTCTAATACGTAATTAAGAGGTAATTAACACAAATTAAGTTGCAAAGAAATTAAGAAAAATTCCCTTTGTTGATCCTCTTTTTGCTAAATGCACTTCCTTGTTGTCTTTGCTTGTTGGCCCTCCAAGTGTTTGTAGTGTTTTTCAAGAAAGCTTGTTTCGGCATTGGCTTTGTTTCCCCTTAGAATGAAGGTTTTAATTCTCCAATTCCAGCACCTATCAAAAGACTAGACCTTACCCAAGTCAAGTTTCCATTCAATTAAGCACCAAAGGAGAAATAAATTCCAGCACCAAATTAGAGGTCAAAGAACAAAAGCAAGAAACAATTTAATTGAATAAAACAGTACCACCAAAAGGAGTTAGATTATGACAACTAGAAAGAGGTCCAAGAAATATTAAGCAAACAAATAAAAGGTACTCAAATAAAGGTAGGCACACAAAAGAATTCCTAAGAATGACACTAGAATTAGATTACAAAATAAAAAACAGCACCACTGGAAAAATGTTGTGGGCCAGAAACGTGTTTTTTTCCCAATTTATGCTGAGATGTATTTTTAAAATTTGACTCTGAAATTTAATATGCAAGATATTCAAGATCTTAGCTAAAATCTGGCTTTGGAATCACTCAAAACGCATGCACCATTTTTTTTTAATAAATTTTGCAATTTTGGTGTTCAGTTACGCCAGCTGGAGCGCCTCAGATTTGCACACTGATTTTAGAAGATTTATCATTTTTTTTCGGTTGCTTCTTTTGATCTAATTCTTTTTTTGTCCTTTCTATAACACTTTAAACTTTCATATTCCATAGAATCAAAATTTTCCTATGAGTGAAAATATTTTTCTGGATCAAAACAGCCAAAACAGAGAAGGTGAAAACAGGGGAATCTGGAAAACTGAAAAAAAAAAACAGCAAGATACCAAAACTTAAACACAATGGAATTTAAGAAACGGAATTTGTGTAAGATCTAAACACAATATGAACTCAAACTAAGATTAAAAAGGCACCAAAGATCAAAGAACAGCAGATTCAAGCAATTAAAGAGACCCAAAATCAAGAAACAATCAAGCCAAATAAAAGGACTACTATGAATTGTTGACAATATGTGATGGAAGAGGCCCAAGCACAAGCCCACATGCAAGCCCACCAAAGGGTAGATTTGGGCCAACCATAGAGTTATGGCCAAGAGGATCCAAGAAGACGTTCTTTTACATGTTCAAATGCCATAAACTCTAGTGTAGAGTAGACTTTAATTTCTTGTCAAAATTAGCATAGGAACTTTATTTGTAATTTTCTTAGAATTAATTTTGGCACCTAAAACACCAACCTAGGTAAACTTAGAGTTTCTAAAAAAACCTCTAAATTTACCAAGGCCGGTCTAGAAAGCCCATGGAGGGGGGGTGAGCATAAAAACTAGACACACCCCTCCCCATGTGCTCATTTGTGCACCCATGTGCCATGTGCACCCATGTGCTTCACATTTACATTTCATTTGGCTAGCATTAGGGTTGCATTATGGTCCTCCTTAGCCTATAAAAGGAGGAGCCTACACCTTGTATTTTCAAGTTTAATTGAGTAAGGTTATGCTGCCATTTTTGTGCACAAGCTTTACTTCTCCTAGAAATCTAGGCTATAAACTTCAATCCTTTCACCTTTCTCCCTTGAGCTGGCCGAACCACTCAAACACCACACTCATCATGCACCTTCAAAGCCAACACAACTCCTAGGAGGGCTTTGTTTCACTCACCCATTGCTTCCGCATCACTTTTTACTACTTTGATTCAAGAAGAACACATGAAAATGCCATCATTTGGTATCATGAGCTTTGGTTCTTCAAGATGAGTAGCTCCTTGTCTTTTAAATTTTAGTTCTTCTTTATTTCATATTGTCATTTACTTTCCTTACTTGTCTTGCTGTTTTTTACATTTTAATTTGTTCTTGGTGTGCTTTGTGGAAGATCCAACCGAAGCACTCTTGTTCATTTGATCTTGAACAAGTTCTTGTGCAATTTGTGATAGGATTCCATACACCTTTGTGTTGCTATTTTGTTTTAGGCTTTGAGTCTTTATTGCTTTCATTATTTTGGTTCATATTATGCTTTGAGTCTTTATTTTTCTGAATCTATACATGTTTTGTCAAGTCATGTTCATCCATATTGTCAACAATTCATAGTAGTCCTTTTATTTGGCTTAATTGTTTCTTGATTTTGGGTCTTTTTATTTTGATTGAATCTGCTGTTCTTTGCTCCTTTGGTGCCTTTTAATTTTTAGTTTGAGTTCATATTGTGTTTAGATCATACACAATTCTATTTCACAAATTTCCATTGTGTCTAAACTTTGGTATCTTGCTGTTTTTGTTTCCAGTTTTCAGTTTCCCCTGTTTACACCTTCTCTGTTTTGGCTGTTTTAACCCAGAAAAATATTTCCACCCATAGGAAAATTCTGATTTTCTGGAAAATGCAAGTTTAAAGTGTTATAGAAAAGACAAAAAAAGAATTAGGTCAAAAGAAGCAACAGAAAAAAAAATGATAAATCTTTTAAGATCAGAGTGCAAATCTGAAGCGCTCCAGCTGGCCTAACCGAACACCAATTTTGCAAAATTTATTAAAACAAAATGGTGCATCCGTTTTGAATGAATCCAAAGCCAGATTTTAGATAAGATCCTGATTATCTTGCATAACAAATTTCAGAGCCAAATTCCAAAAATACAGATCAGCATAAATCGGGGAACAAACACGTTTTCTGGCCCACAACATTTTCCAGTGGTGCTGTTTTTTCTTTATTTGGTCATCTAATCTAGTGCTTTTCTTTAGGAATTCTTTTGGTGTGCCAACCTTTTATTGAGTACCTTTAATTGTTTGCTTTAATTTCTTGAATCTCTTTCTAAGTTGTCATATTATAAATCCTTTTGGTGGTACTGTTTTCTTTCAATTAAATTTGTTTCTTGCTTTTGTTCCTTGACCTCTAATTTGGGTGTTGGAATTTAATTCTTCTTTGGTGCTTATGTGAATGGGAACTTGATTTGGTTAAGGTTTAGCCCTTTGCTAGGTGCTGGAAATTGGAGGATTAAAGGCCATCATTCTAAGGAGAAGACAAGGCCAAAGCCGAAACAAGCATTCTTGAGAAAACACTACAAACACTTGGAAGATCAACAAGCAAAGACAACAAGGAAGTGCACTAACCAAAAGAGGATCAACAAAGGGAGTTCTCTTATTTCCTTTGCAACTTGGTTTATTGTTAATTACCTTGTTAATTACGTTTAGACGGTGAGTGTGTCTTCAAGGGCTCAAAGTGTCCAAGAAGCCTCACCTAGGGCCGAATAGTATAGCATTCTTGATTAGTAATTGTTACTTGTTTGTAATTTCCTTTTCTTTTGCTTAGTTAGTGACGCTTTGCATGGTTATTTTGTTAAGTTTGTGTTAAACCGACTAGCTTTGTTGATTAGTAGCTTGCATTGTTTTCTTTCATTGAAAATTTGATTTCTCAACTTAATTGTGTTCTAAGTGGTTTACTAAGAGAAAGTTTTGTGTGAAGACATTGAGGGATAGTTTTTGGCTAAGGCAAAGGCTTGGTATTTAAGTAGTCCTTTGTGACTCACCTCCCTTACCTGGAAAACTACCTTCTTTGACTTTCCTAAGTTTTCTCAAGGTAAAATACTTGTATACACAAAGCTTTAGCCATGTCTTCTTCTTCTCATTCTACAAAGTCTATTGGAAGTGAATTAAAATCTTTAAAAACTCTTTTGAAAGAAGTTTCACAAACTGTGCAATCAATTGCTTATAGACAATTGGAGAGTGAGACTAAACTTAATGTTTTGACTAAAGCAAAGGATGAGAAGTCTCACATTCTAAAAAAATTACCTTCTCATGCATATATCTCTAAAGATCATGATTCTTTTGGGGAGGGAAGCATTAGAGTAAATGATTATTATCAAGCACCCCCTAGAAGACATAGAAGAGATAGAAAAGAACAAGAAAACCCAAGAGGGGTTAGGGTAGACCAACCCCATTTCCATGGAAAAGAAAATATAGAAGCATGCGTAGATTGGGAAATGAGGGTAGAAAAATTGTTTGCTTCCCATAAAGAAAGAAAGGAAAGAAAAACACAAAAGAAGAGAGGGGAAGTCGAAAGGGAAGCTAAAGAAAAAGAAGAAAAAGAAAAGCATGAGAAGACCCTTGAAGAACAAAAGGCGTGGGAGAAGAGTGTTCCTTCCCACAAGGTCATTCAACAAGACCAAAGATTTAAAAATACCTTTGAAAATATGTGTCTTGTTGAACAACCTCAAAGCCTTACCTTTTGTAAAGGAACACTTGCAAGCCTAAGTGAAAAAGAAGAGTCTTTAAAAGAAGCTTGCATAGATAAAAATGAAATAGATTATTTCTCATATGTGCTAGGATATCACCAAGTGAATGTCAAGTTTTTTATAAGCATCTACAAAAACAATTTTTTATGTGAAGTAGTGCCTAAAGAAACTTGTCATGTCTTATTGAGACAACCATTGCAAAGTGTACAAATCCTTATAAACAATGGTTGTCACAACGAGACTATCCTTACACATAAGAGAAAAAGTCTTCATGAAGGAGAACTCATGGGACAAATTAGAGTTGATAAAACTCTAGAGCTTTTAAAAGGAAAACTTTTGTCCCCCATGAGAAAAGAAGTTCAAAGACATTACCTTAGGTACAATTCTTGTTTTCAAACTACGCCCAAGGCAATGTCTCATAAATTCTGTACTCCTTCACCTTTTGCAAATGATCCTTGGGAAGATATAAATTTCATATTAAAACTCCCTAGGACAACAAAAGGTTGTGATTCAATCTTCATGGTTATGGATAAACTCTTCTCTAGAGAAGTGATACATCTTCATGGTTTATCTTCAAGCATAGTGTTGAATAGAGTTCCAAATTACGCAAACCATGATTTGAGGATTTCCTTTGGAAAACTTGCAACTAAATTGCACACTTTAAATTCTTATCATCCTCAAACGCATGGTCAAAATATATTTGAAAATCTAGCTCTTTCTACTATGCCTAGAATAATCATGAAGTGCACACACAACTCTAGAGGTGAGCAAACATACCATAAAGTAGTTCACAAAACTACTTATATTTCTACTTTTAAAGTTATGTGTGGGTTCAATCATCTTTCTCCTTTTAAGTTGTTACCATCTTCTATAGGATTTATGCCTAAAGAGAAAGTAACCACAAATGAACATTTTAAAATACATAAGATGATTAGAGACCACACACAACCATTAAAAGAGAAACTTTGTCCAAGGTTGCCAAAACCAAAAGAAAAACAAAAATGGCAACCTAGTAAAATTAATTTGCAAACTAACACCTATGCCTTATTTGATTATTTCTATAGGTGGACGTTTGATCCAGGAGGACAAGCTTTGGCGAAGCAAAAGGTTGCTATCCGAGATCAAGTCTGTAGATCTGAGGATAGATCTTCTCAAGAAGGAGGAGATGATGGACACCATCCAGCCACATCCATTCCCCTAGCCATGAAGAAGAAGAAGCAATGGATTTGAGGACAAATCCTTTTCAAGAGGGAGGGGATGATGGAAGAGGCCCAAGCACAAGCCCACATGCAAGCCTACCAAAGGGTAGATTTGGGCCAACCATAGAGTTATGGTCAAGAGGATCCAAGAAGACGTTCTTTTACATGTTCAAATGCCATAAACTCTAGTGTAGAGTAGACTTTAATTTCTTGTCAAAATTAGCATAGGAACTTTATTTGTAATTTTCTTAGAATTAATTTTGGCACCTAAAACACCAACCTAGGTAAACTTAGAGTTTCTAAAAAAACCTCTAAATTTACCAAGGCCGGTCTAGAAAGCCCATGGAGGGGGTGAGCATAAAAACTAGACACACCCCTCCCCATGTGCTCATTTGTGCACCCATGTGCCATGTGCACCCATGTGCTTCACATTTACATTTCATTTGGCTAGCATTAGGGTTGCATTATGGTCCTCCTTAGCCTATAAAAGGAGGAGCCTACACCTTGTATTTTCAAGTTTAATTGAGTAAGGTTATGCTGCCATTTTTGTGCACAAGCTTTACTTCTCCTAGAAATCTAGGCTATAAACTTCAATCCTTTCACCTTTCTCCCTTGAGCTGGCCGAACCACTCAAACACCACACTCATCATGCACCTTCAAAGCCAACACAACTCCTAGGAGGGCTTTGTTTCACTCACCCATTGCTTCCGCATCACTTTTTACTACTTTGATTCAAGAAGAACACATGAAAATGCCATCATTTGGTATCATGAGCTTTGGTTCTTCAAGATGAGTAGCTCCTTGTCTTTTAAATTTTAGTTCTTCTTTATTTCATATTGTCATTTACTTTCCTTACTTGTCTTGCTGTTTTTTACATTTTAATTTGTTCTTGGTGTGCTTTGTGGAAGATCCAACCGAAGCACTCTTGTTCATTTGATCTTGAACAAGTTCTTGTGCAATTTGTGATAGGATTCCATACACCTTTGTGTTGCTATTTTGTTTTAGGCTTTGAGTCTTTATTGCTTTCATTATTTTGGTTCATATTATGCTTTGAGTCTTTATTTTTCTGAATCTATACATGTTTTGTCAAGTCATGTTCATCCATATTGTCAACAATTCATAGTAGTCCTTTTATTTGGCTTAATTGTTTCTTGATTTTGGGTCTTTTTATTTTGATTGAATCTGCTGTTCTTTGCTCCTTTGGTGCCTTTTAATTTTTAGTTTGAGTTCATATTGTGTTTAGATCATACACAATTCTATTTCACAAATTTCCATTGTGTCTAAACTTTGGTATCTTGCTGTTTTTGTTTCCAGTTTTCAGTTTCCCCTGTTTACACCTTCTCTGTTTTGGCTGTTTTAACCCAGAAAAATATTTCCACCCATAGGAAAATTCTGATTTTCTGGAAAATGCAAGTTTAAAGTGTTATAGAAAAGACAAAAAAAGAATTAGGTCAAAAGAAGCAACAGAAAAAAAAATGATAAATCTTTTAAGATCAGAGTGCAAATCTGAAGCGCTCCAGCTGGCCTAACCGAACACCAATTTTGCAAAATTTATTAAAACAAAATGGTGCATCCGTTTTGAATGAATCCAAAGCCAGATTTTAGATAAGATCCTGATTATCTTGCATAACAAATTTCAGAGCCAAATTCCAAAAATACAGATCAGCATAAATCGGGGAACAAACACGTTTTCTGGCCCACAACATTTTCCAGTGGTGCTGTTTTTTCTTTATTTGGTCATCTAATCTAGTGCTTTTCTTTAGGAATTCTTTTGGTGTGCCAACCTTTTATTGAGTACCTTTAATTGTTTGCTTTAATTTCTTGAATCTCTTTCTAAGTTGTCATATTATAAATCCTTTTGGTGGTACTGTTTTCTTTCAATTAAATTTGTTTCTTGCTTTTGTTCCTTGACCTCTAATTTGGGTGTTGGAATTTAATTCTTCTTTGGTGCTTATGTGAATGGGAACTTGATTTGGTTAAGGTTTAGCCCTTTGCTAGGTGCTGGAAATTGGAGGATTAAAGGCCATCATTCTAAGGAGAAGACAAGGCCAAAGCCGAAACAAGCATTCTTGAGAAAACACTACAAACACTTGGAAGATCAACAAGCAAAGACAACAAGGAAGTGCACTAACCAAAAGAGGATCAACAAAGGGAGTTCTCTTATTTCCTTTGCAACTTGGTTTATTGTTAATTACCTTGTTAATTACGTTTAGACGGTGAGTGTGTCTTCAAGGGCTCAAAGTGTCCAAGAAGCCTCACCTAGGGCCGAATAGTATAGCATTCTTGATTAGTAATTGTTACTTGTTTGTAATTTCCTTTTCTTTTGCTTAGTTAGTGACGCTTTGCATGGTTATTTTGTTAAGTTTGTGTTAAACCGACTAGCTTTGTTGATTAGTAGCTTGCATTGTTTTCTTTCATTGAAAATTTGATTTCTCAACTTAATTGTGTTCTAAGTGGTTTACTAAGAGAAAGTTTTGTGTGAAGACATTGAGGGATAGTTTTTGGCTAAGGCAAAGGCTTGGTATTTAAGTAGTCCTTTGTGACTCACCTCCCTTACCTGGAAAACTACCTTCTTTGACTTTCCTAAGTTTTCTCAAGGTAAAATACTTGTATACACAAAGCTTTAGCCATGTCTTCTTCTTCTCATTCTACAAAGTCTATTGGAAGTGAATTAAAATCTTTAAAAACTCTTTTGAAAGAAGTTTCACAAACTGTGCAATCAATTGCTTATAGACAATTGGAGAGTGAGACTAAACTTAATGTTTTGACTAAAGCAAAGGATGAGAAGTCTCACATTCTAAAAAAATTACCTTCTCATGCATATATCTCTAAAGATCATGATTCTTTTGGGGAGGGAAGCATTAGAGTAAATGATTATTATCAAGCACCCCCTAGAAGACATAGAAGAGATAGAAAAGAACAAGAAAACCCAAGAGGGGTTAGGGTAGACCAACCCCATTTCCATGGAAAAGAAAATATAGAAGCATGCGTAGATTGGGAAATGAGGGTAGAAAAATTGTTTGCTTCCCATAAAGAAAGAAAGGAAAGAAAAACACAAAAGAAGAGAGGGGAAGTCGAAAGGGAAGCTAAAGAAAAAGAAGAAAAAGAAAAGCATGAGAAGACCCTTGAAGAACAAAAGGCGTGGGAGAAGAGTGTTCCTTCCCACAAGGTCATTCAACAAGACCAAAGATTTAAAAATACCTTTGAAAATATGTGTCTTGTTGAACAACCTCAAAGCCTTACCTTTTGTAAAGGAACACTTGCAAGCCTAAGTGAAAAAGAAGAGTCTTTAAAAGAAGCTTGCATAGATAAAAATGAAATAGATTATTTCTCATATGTGCTAGGATATCACCAAGTGAATGTCAAGTTTTTTATAAGCATCTACAAAAACAATTTTTTATGTGAAGTAGTGCCTAAAGAAACTTGTCATGTCTTATTGAGACAACCATTGCAAAGTGTACAAATCCTTATAAACAATGGTTGTCACAACGAGACTATCCTTACACATAAGAGAAAAAGTCTTCATGAAGGAGAACTCATGGGACAAATTAGAGTTGATAAAACTCTAGAGCTTTTAAAAGGAAAACTTTTGTCCCCCATGAGAAAAGAAGTTCAAAGACATTACCTTAGGTACAATTCTTGTTTTCAAACTACGCCCAAGGCAATGTCTCATAAATTCTGTACTCCTTCACCTTTTGCAAATGATCCTTGGGAAGATATAAATTTCATATTAAAACTCCCTAGGACAACAAAAGGTTGTGATTCAATCTTCATGGTTATGGATAAACTCTTCTCTAGAGAAGTGATACATCTTCATGGTTTATCTTCAAGCATAGTGTTGAATAGAGTTCCAAATTACGCAAACCATGATTTGAGGATTTCCTTTGGAAAACTTGCAACTAAATTGCACACTTTAAATTCTTATCATCCTCAAACGCATGGTCAAAATATATTTGAAAATCTAGCTCTTTCTACTATGCCTAGAATAATCATGAAGTGCACACACAACTCTAGAGGTGAGCAAACATACCATAAAGTAGTTCACAAAACTACTTATATTTCTACTTTTAAAGTTATGTGTGGGTTCAATCATCTTTCTCCTTTTAAGTTGTTACCATCTTCTATAGGATTTATGCCTAAAGAGAAAGTAACCACAAATGAACATTTTAAAATACATAAGATGATTAGAGACCACACACAACCATTAAAAGAGAAACTTTGTCCAAGGTTGCCAAAACCAAAAGAAAAACAAAAATGGCAACCTAGTAAAATTAATTTGCAAACTAACACCTATGCCTTATTTGATTATTTCTATAGGTGGACGTTTGATCCAGGAGGACAAGCTTTGGCGAAGCAAAAGGTTGCTATCCGAGATCAAGTCTGTAGATCTGAGGATAGATCTTCTCAAGAAGGAGGAGATGATGGACACCATCCAGCCACATCCATTCCCCTAGCCATGAAGAAGAAGAAGCAATGGATTTGAGGACAAATCCTTTTCAAGAGGGAGGGGATGATGGAAGAGGCCCAAGCACAAGCCCACATGCAAGCCTACCAAAGGGTAGATTTGGGCCAACCATAGAGTTATGGTCAAGAGGATCCAAGAAGACGTTCTTTTACATGTTCAAATGCCATAAACTCTAGTGTAGAGTAGACTTTAATTTCTTGTCAAAATTAGCATAGGAACTTTATTTGTAATTTTCTTAGAATTAATTTTGGCACCTAAAACACCAACCTAGGTAAACTTAGAGTTTCTAAAAAAACCTCTAAATTTACCAAGGCCGGTCTAGAAAGCCCATGGAGGGGGTGAGCATAAAAACTAGACACACCCCTCCCCATGTGCTCATTTGTGCACCCATGTGCCATGTGCACCCATGTGCTTCACATTTACATTTCATTTGGCTAGCATTAGGGTTGCATTATGGTCCTCCTTAGCCTATAAAAGGAGGAGCCTACACCTTGTATTTTCAAGTTTAATTGAGTAAGGTTATGCTGCCATTTTTGTGCACAAGCTTTACTTCTCCTAGAAATCTAGGCTATAAACTTCAATCCTTTCACCTTTCTCCCTTGAGCTGGCCGAACCACTCAAACACCACACTCATCATGCACCTTCAAAGCCAACACAACTCCTAGGAGGGCTTTGTTTCACTCACCCATTGCTTCCGCATCACTTTTTACTACTTTGATTCAAGAAGAACACATGAAAATGCCATCAATATGGATGAACATGACTTGACAAAACATATAAGATTCAGAAATTAAAGACTCAAAAGCATAATATGAATGAAATAATGAAAGCAATAAAGACTCAAAAGCCTAAAAAGAAAATAGCAACTCAAAGGTGTATGGAATCCTATCACAATTTGCACAAGAACTTGTTCAAGATCAATTGAACAAGAGTGCTTCGGTTGGATCTTCCACAAAGCACACCAAACAAATTAAAATGTAAAAAACAGCAAGACAATTATGGAAAATAAGATGAACAACATGAAATTAAAGAAGAACTAAAAAAATGAAAGACCAAAAGCAACTCATCTTGAAGAACCATAGCTCATGATACCAAATGATGGCATTTTCATGAAGGTCTTCTTGAATCATGTAAGAAAATGGTGCAGAAGCTATGAAGGTGTGTGTGCAAGATCCTCCTAAGAGTGATGTTGATCTTGAAGGTGCATGATAGGTATGAACATAGGGAGGTTCGGCCAGCCCAAGGAAAGGTGAAGGATGTGAAGTTTAGAGCCTAGAGTTCTAGGGAGAAGCAAAGCTTGGCACAAAATGGCAGCATAACTTTACTCACAATAAACTTAAAAATACAAGGTGTAGGCTCCTCCTTTTATAGGCTAAGGAGGACCATAATGCAACCCTAATGCTAGCCAAATGAAATGTAAATGTGAAGCACATGGGTGCACATGGCACATGGGTGCACAAATGAGCACATGGGGAGGGGTGTGTCTAGTTTTTATGCTCACCCCCTCCATGGGCTTTCTAGACCGGCCTTGGTAAATTTAGAGGTTTTTTTAGAAACTCTAAGTTTACCTAGGTTGGTGTTTTAGGTGCCAAAATTAATTCTAAGAAAATTACAAATAAAGTTCCTATGCTAATTTTGACAAGAAATTAAAGTCTACTCTACACTAGAGTTTATGGCATTTGAACATGTAAAAGAACGTCTTCTTGGATCCTCTTGGCCATAACTCTATGGTTGACCCAAATCTACCCTTTGGTGGGCTTGCATGTGGGCTTGTGCTTGGGCCTCTTCCATCAGCATGCAGATAATGTTAATATGCCAATGGCAATGTTGGTACAACTACAAAAAGAATTTGAGACACTAAAAAAGAATAATGAAGAAGAGTTGAGTATGTTGAGAGCCGAAAACGCACACATGAGGAGAAAGTTACAAGAGGAAACGGTTTTGAATTCATCTTTTGAAACTGTTCAGCCTGGGATACAAGTGAATGAAAGGCTATATCACAACGAAAGTTCCCAAACCAAAAGAAGATGGCTTGAAAACTCTGGGGTTTGTGCAGGGACATCTTCTAGGAAACATCCGTTTTATGACGTTATAGTTGATACTCCGTTGCCCGACAATTGGAAGAACTTGACCATTGACAAATATGATGGAAGTACGAACCTTGATGAACATATTGCAATATATACTACTGAAATAAGCTTGTATACATGGAATGATGCTGTTATGTGCAGAGTATTTCCTACAACTCTGAAAGGGGCAGCATTGAGCTGGTTCACACGCCTCCCACCTTTGAGTATAGATTGTTTTGATACGTTGGTGGAAAAGTTCGGCGCTCAGTTTGCAACTAGTCGCCCTCATCATTTAACGTCAATCGCCTTAGTAAACATAAGACAAGAGAAAGGAGAGTCTTTAAGAATGTTCATGGAACATTTTGGAAAGGTTGCCTTGGGAATTCGAAATCTTAGCCCAGAGGTTACCATGCATCACATGATAACGGCACTAAAACCGGGACCATTTGCCGATAGTCTTTGTAAAAAACCCGCGATCAATTTGGATGAACTAAGGCAACGAGCATCAAAATTTATGCAGATGGAAGAGCCCGAGAAGAGTTTAGAAGTCGAAAATTCCAGCAATACACACCTCTAAATACAAACAGAGCAAGAATTCTACAGGAAGCCATGGCAGCCGAAATAATACCATCACCAAGAAAAGCAAGAACACCGGAAAGAGCAGACCGCACCAAACATTGTGAATATCATAAAAATCATGGTCATCATACAGAAGAATGCATTGGGTTGAAAGACAGAATAGAAGAGTTGATTCATGCGGGACAGTTAAAACGTTTTGTTCGAGGGGGAAACGCAAGAGTATGGTTGAGCCCTGAGAGAGATGTGAGAGGAAGAGAGCTGGGTGAAAGAAGGGTGGAAAGGTTTGAGAGGAGAGAAAATAAACGAGTGGAAAAAAGAGATGATAGAAGGATTGGAAGACCAGAAGAAAGAGGTGATAGAATTTATCAAAACACCCAGTCAGTAAGACGAAACAGGGAGCGAAGTTTGGGAAGGTCGGTTAGGGGGTTTATAAATACGATCTTGGGAGGTTTCTCTGGGAAGGAGTCCTTGTCAGCAAGAAAGCAACATTGGAGAAGTATCTGGGCTGTTAATCATGTTTTTAAAAGAACTTTGCCACCAATGCTTTTCACAGACGAAGACTTTCAAGAAATTGATCCAGATCATGATGATCCTATGGTGATAACAGTCGAAATAGCCGAATATGCTGTCATGAAGACCTTGGTTGATCAAAGGAGTTCGGTTGATATCTTGTTTTGGGATACGTTTAAAAGGTTACATTTGAGAGAAGAAGACATAGTGCCTTTCCGAGAGCAAATCATTGGCTTTTCGGGCGAAAGAGTTAACACAAAAGGGTATGTTGATTTGATAACAACATTTGGAAGAGGTAGCAAAATTAAAAAAATTAAAATCCGATATTTGGTGGTGGATGCATCCACTTCATACAATGTGTTGTTAGGACGGTCTTCCTTAAATAAGTTAGGAGCAATCGTATCAACACCGCACCTGGCCATGAAATTCCCAACCTAAAAAGGAGAGATAACAACAGTCTATGTCAATCAAAGAGATGCTCGGGAGTGTTACGCGGCAGGTTTAAAGATGAATTTGAAGATGGATAGAGATACTGAAAAAATAGTAGCCATGGTGGATTTGGATCCCAGATTAAATGAGGAAAGGTTGGAGCCGAAAGAAGAAACAACAGCAGTAGTGTTAGGCCAAGACGACAGACAATGCACTTACATAAGTGGAAGTATGCCTGATGAATTACTTAGCAAACTCATCACACTGTTGCGTAACAATAAGGATTTATTTGCCTGGAAGCCGTCTGATATTCCTGGAATTGATCCAGAGGTAATGTGTCACAAGTTATCTGTTTGCCGAGAAGCAAGGCCGGTATCTCAAAAACGAAGAAAGTTAGGAGAAGAACGACGAAAGGCAGCAATTGAAGAAACTGAAAAATTAATACAAGCTGGTTTTATCCGAGAAGCTAAGTATACTACGTGGCTGTCTAATGTGGTACTTGTCAAAAAACCAAATGGAAAATGGAGAATGTGTACAAATTACACCGATTTGAACAAAGCCTGCCCAAAAGACACATATCCATTGCCTAATATAGACCGATTAGTTGATGGGGCATCTGGCCAAGAGATGATGAGTTTTCTTGATGCTTATTCGGGGTATAATCAAATACAAATGTATGCACCTGATATCCCGAAAACAGCTTTCACCACTGATGTTGCAAACTATTGTTATAAAGTCATGCCTTTCGGCTTGAAGAATGCTGGAGCAACATACCAAAGATTGATAGACAAAGTGTTTAAAGAACAGATTGGAAAAAACCTGGAAGTTTACGTTGATGACATGGTTGTTAAATCAAGTGAGATACAGAAACATCTGGAAGATCTTGAAGAAGTGTTTGCTCAAATAAGAAAGTACAATATTCGTCTTAATCCAGAAAAATGCGTTTTTGGCGTCAGAGGAGGAAAATTCTTGGGATTCATGTTGACAAACAGAGGAATCGAGGCCAATCCTCATAAATGTGAGGCAATAATGCAGATGGGAAGACCGAAAAACCTAAAAGAAGTACAAAGGCTGGTAGGAAAGCTGAATTCATTATCAAGATTTCTGCCAGTATTGGCCGAAAAAACCAAACCAATTATAAACTTGTTGAAAAAATCCGAAAACTTTGTGTGGAGTGAACAATGTGAGCAAGCTTTATCTCAAATCAAAAGCATGGTGGCTGAACCCCCAATCTTAGTAAAACCTGTGCCAACTCAACCCATCATAGTTTACTTAGCCACTTCAAATGAAGCAATAAGAGCTGCTTTGATCCAAGAAAACCCAGAGCAAAAACTGATATATTTTGTGAGTAGAACCCTACAAAATGCCGAAACCAGGTACCCCAAAGTTGAGAGAATTGCCCTAACACTAGTGTATGCCGCGAGGCGTCTTCGACCATACTTTCAGAATCATCAGATAATTGTGAGGACAAATTTTCCAATATCTAAAATTTTAAAAAAACCAGAACTTGCAGGTCGAATGGTGACATGGTCAATGGAGCTTTCAGAGTATGGAATCAAGTACGAACCAAGAGGACCAATTAAAGCCCAATCTCTTGCAGATTTTATCATTTAGATGCCAACATCAACACAACAGGACCAGTGGACTTTGTATGTAGATGGTGCGTCAAGCAAAAGAGGAAGTGAAGCAGGAATAGTACTTGAAGGACCAGATAATTTCCAAGTGGAGATGGCGTTAAGATTCGAGTTCAAAACATCCAACAACCAGGCCGAATATGAAGCTCTTGTTGCAGGGTTATTATTGGCCAGAGACATGGGAGTTGAAAATGTTGTTTGCAAAACTGATTCACAGCTGTCGGTGGGACAAGTACACGGGGAGTTTCAGGTAAAAGACCCTTTATTAATGAAATATTATCATAAAGTCTTAAATATTATGCAATGTTTTAACAAAGCCGAGATGAAGTATATTCCAAGAGAATTAAATATGATGGCAGATTCACTATCTAAGTTAGCAAGCCAACAAAGGCAAGTGCAACACAATTCAGTCATACAACAAACCCTCAGTCATCCGACAGTTAGTCTGGACGAATGCTTCAATATTGTAACATCCAAAGACGACTGGATAAAAACATACATCGAAGTCATAAAGAACCAGGAGCAAGGTGTTGAGCCAGATGCAAAAACAACGAAGAAAGTAGCTAGTTTCATTCTAATCGGTGACGAGTTATATAAAAGAGGATATTCTATGCCCCTGTTAAAATGTTTGACCAAAGAACAAGCAGAATATGTAGTCAAAAAACTTCATGAAGGAATTTGTGGACTGCATTGCGGAGCTCGAACAATAACAACAAAGGTTTGCAGAGCTGGTTATTATTGGCCAACAATCCGAGAGGATTGTGAAGTTTATGTCAAAACGTGTAAAAAATGTCAAGAGTTTGGGAGTTTAAATCATATCCCAGCACAGGAGTTGCAAGAAATTATATCTCCATGGCCATTTGCAAAATGGGGAATTGATATACTTGGTCCATTCCCACTTGGACGAGGCCAAACCAAATTCATGATAGTAGCTGTAGACTACTTTACAAAATGGATAGAAGCAGAGGCATTGACAAAGATAACGGCGCAACAAGTCCAAACGTTTGTATGGAAAAATATAATATGACGATTCGGAATCCCACACACTATTGTAAGTGACAATGGCCGACAATTCATTGACAAAAAACTTATGGAATTTTATGCAGATTTGGGAATCAAGTCCACAACCACTTCAGTTGAACATCTGCAAACGAATGGACAGGCCGAAGCCGCAAACAAAGTTATTCTTGGACAATTAAAAAAGAGGTTGGGGACTGCTAAAGGATTATGGGCTGAGAAACTACCAGAGATCTTATGGGCATATCGTTGCACACCACAAACATCAACTGGAGAAACACCGTTCAATCTCACTTACGGAACAGATGCAATGTTACCAATAGAAGTCAATGAACCAACATTAAGAAGACAAATGGAAGATTGGAATATCAACAATGAGTGTTTGAGGACCGATCTTGATCTTATTGAAGAACTTAGAGAAAAAGCAAAAATAAAAGAGACTGCAGTAAAACGAAGAGCAATGAAGAGATTTAATGCAAAAGTAAAATTTAGGACTTTTAAAGAAGGTGATCTGGTATGGAGAATGCGAACTGATGCTCGAAAGGATCCACGACATGGAAAGTTGACATCCAAATGGGAAGGTCCTTTTAGGGTACTAGAAAACTTACAAAATGGAGCTTATAAATTAGAAACTTTGGAAGAGAAAGTGATACCGAGAACCTGGAATGCAAGTCATCTAAAATTTTATTTTAGTTAAAATAGATGTAAAAAGAAGACTTTTTGTGTAAATACTTATCATATAATGAAGAAGCATTCTCAAGAAACAATTCATCTTGTTATCTTCTATTGTGTACATATTCATTCTTTGTTTCTCGGCCTTGGATGCTTTCACTTTAGGTGAAATCCCTCCCGAGAACAGATTTACATAACTCTTGGGCTTGGATGCTTTCATTTCAAGTGAAATCCCTCCCGAATAAACATTACACGATTCTTTCGGCCTTGGATGTTTTCACTTCAGGTGAAATCCCTCCCGAAAAAATATTCACAACTCTTTTGGGCTTGGATGCTTTCATTTCAGGTGAAATCCCTCCCAAATAAACATAAATATACTTCCTTCGGTCTTGAAAGCTTTCAAACCAGATGAAATCCCTCCCGTCAGAATGTTCCTTTAAAACTATCAATCTTAGACGTTTTCATCTCAAATGAAAACCGAAAGATCAAAATCAAAAGATGCACGATTTTTACACCTTAAAAAACGCCAGGTCCAAAGCAATAACTTTACAATTCAAAAAACCGAAAGCTACTTATACATCAAAAATACTTTGCTAAACCGACAATTGCATATTCCAATCAGTCACGTATCAATTACAAGTCAACCTCAGTAAATCAAAGGTTTCCGATTAGTAACTTTATACTTCACAACTTAAATCAATATCATTTTTCCATAACAGTATTGATCTCATCATTATCAAAGATAAATTCAAAGATAAAAATTGCTTTTGTGAGATAAAACCGAAAACAAATAACCCAATGCGCTAGTCACGTGATGTTATACTTTTTAAATCCTAATCGAAAGAACCCGGTACCAAGTTTATTAATAAATGAATGTTTTAAATTCAAAATAAGTAACCCAAAGGGTCAGTATTCGGTTAACACCGAAAGGTCTTTAATACTATTCGATTATAATAAAAAATATCACGCTTAAAAAACCGAAAGGTCCAGGTTACAACATAGTCAATATTTTCATACTCTAGAAACCGAATGTTATGTTTAATCTAGTATTTATGATCATTAAAACCGAGAGGTGAGTTCAAACATTTCTTATATGAAATAATAAGGAACTCTTTTAAGCGAAACCAAACGATGAATACAAGGCCAACAATTATAATAACTATTAAAAAGTCCATTATTGTAATAAAAAATAATTATAACTGACAATTTTTGAAACCTTTTTTTTTTTAAAAAAAAAAAAAAAATTCTTAAAGTTTTCAAGATAAAGAAAACCGAAAGCTAACAATTCTCACTATGATTATAACCGAAAGAAAATTTTGATCGGACAACATAATGTGAAGGATAAAATCACGATGTTAACCACAAAAGCTTAACATTTATATTAAGAAGTTCCCAAAAAGGAATTACATCACAAATGCAAACATTAAACAACCCAGCATTCCAAAACAATTGTACTTCTCAGCAAGTAACCGAGAGTTAACCGAGAAACTATAAACAGTTAAAACCCCATATCCACCTAATTCTCGATGTTAATATCTTCAACATCATTATCTGGAATCTCATTAGCAGGAATTAGTTCACCATTATAAAAATCCTTCTTAACATCAAAGTTACCTTCATCAATAGGAATCTTATAAAAATATTTTGCTTGTTGAAGAGCCTTCTCAAAGCCAAGTTTGTGTGGTTCAAATATAAAACTTTCGGCTTCAAAAACATTAGTCCTTAGCTGATTAATCTCCTCATCCATAAGTTTGATGGTGTTTTTGTCAGATTCATTCGCAGAAGATAACGCCGATACCTTTTCGTTCAAAAGTTGATTCTCTTTAAACAGTTGAGCATTCTCTGTACTAGATTTCAGGTTTTCACTCTTCAAATCAGAAATTTCTTTTCCAAGACCTTCGTTTTCAACTTCTTGTTCCTTTTTCTGCTTTTTCACCTCTTCTAACTGTGAAGATAAAGAGCTCATTCTTTCCTTATACTCAGCAATATCATTCTTCAATTTTTTCAAATTCAGATAAAGACACGCAGTTCCCATTCTTCTCTTTCATCATTTTTCCAATAAAAAGATTTCTACTTGACAATTCAATAACAGAATCTGCCAATGAAGCAGAATCCATATTTTTCAGCATGTTGTAAGATGATTCGCTAAAAGGCGTTTGAACAAACTTTGCATATTTAGTTGTAGCACTAAATATCGTTTCAGAAAGAGGTTCAGATGAAACATTTTCACCATGGCGATGGCGCCGAGAAGACGAATGTGACCTCTTGCTACTCCTATCTCGTTTCTTTGATTTCTTCGAAGGACCGGCAACATCAACATTACTTGTCGGTTCCACCACGTCAACATTGGCAACAGGTTCCACGATTTCTACTTCCACCACAGGATTTACCACATTCTCACGTCGGGGAGTTACATCACCCACTTTGTTCAGCAATTTCGAAAAGTAAGATCGAGCTTTCGGATTAGTGCTTGCCATCAGAGCTGAAAATCAATAAAAAATTTAGCAAAGTTAAAAAACTCATCCTAAAAAGCAAGAAAATGCGGAACAACCACGTACCAATAAGATCTTCTTGAGGATTTGATGAAGTATACAACTGTAGCAAGGCGCGAGTGGGAACTTGGTACGAGAGGCGACTAAAAACTTCGATAACATGACGATCGGCCACACCCATCGAATGAAAAGATATTGAGTTAAACTTCACGGGGTCTTTCGTCCAATACAGAGGAAATTTTGGAGAATCTCCATTAAAGAAGTACTCTCTTCCTACTGGCTCTATTAGAATTTTGAAAAAACTTCCCTTAAAATCCTTGTATGACGACGTAAAGGGCTTAAGAAAACACACGTTCGATTTACTAATAAGGGATAGCCACCCCGGCCGTTTACCAGGCCGAGAACTATAATAGTATAGAAAAGCAGAGGGACTAGGAGAAAGTGACAATAATTTACACAAAATACTAAAGGCTTGCTTCGCAGCCCAACCATTAGGATGAAGCTGAGTAGGAGCAACATTAAGGAAATTAAGAACGCCCATTTGAAAATTGTTCAAAGGCAATCGAATATGAAGATCTCTGAAAAAACAAGCATAAAAATAAAAAAATTCATAGCTATCACCTTCTAGGCCATGACACACATTATCAACATCTCCAACACGCCGAAATGAAATGATATCATTTTCAATATCAGAATAATAAATTTGAGAATGGGAAAGAAAACTCCGAAGTTCGTTAGCAGAACGATACTTCGAGAAATACTCTCGGACTTTAGAATTAACCCATTGATAAACTGGACGAAAGTTTTTTAGGGGCTCAATAAATTCAAATTCTTGAGGAACATCAACAGTAGGAGCTCCATTTGAATCATTCATACAAGATGGAGTAGCAGATGAAGACTTCGACTCAGGATGAACTTCTTCTCGAACCACTCGGCCAGTTGATTCACCACCCGCGCTTGAACATTCATCAGTACCAGAAGAACTTGAAAGAGACATTACCTTCGCAAGAACTGAATGAAGATCGACAATACGCTTCCTCCTCAACAGCAGCAAAGCTCACACAAAATCATAAAAGATTCAATGACAAACCTATTTATAGCCCAGAGTAAACCCTAGAATTCCAAACGTTACAAACAATGTGAAACCATTCAAAAATATATCATCTAACGGTCAAAATAGCAAGTTCATGTCAAGTCATTTAAACTCAGCAAAATAAAGCACGGAAACCAAAGCGTTCCATATCAAATCAAATCAAATGTCAAAATTATTATATTATATTAAGACACAAATATTTGTTTAAACTTAAATAAAATATTTCTGTCTCCGGGAGCTAGTGTACTGGTAGGCTAAAACCAAGAGGTTTAGGCCGAGAACAACATGTTAAGTAACCAAGGGGTGATAAGGCTAAAACCGAGAGGTTTAGACCGAGAACAACATGTTAAGTAACCAAGGGGTGATAAGGTTAAAACCGAGAGGTTTAGACCGAGAGCGGAAAAGATATACGTTAAAGAATAAAATAAAATATAAATATTGTTATAAAAATGAAACCCAATTAAGTTAAAAACCTGCATGAGGGGTGTGTAAATAATAAAAAGGTGTAAAAAGAAGTCCAAAAGAAAAGGGGAAAAGCCCATTAAGGAAACCCTATAAATAGAAGTTCAGAGTAAGAAAAAGGTAAGAGTGAATATTGTCTGATGATACTTTGAAATCATATCTGACTTTGGCATCGGAGCGCCTTGCAGGTACCCCCCAACCTGTGTGAAGGGAGAAGCCGAGAGCACCTTTGCTGAGGGAGAAGCCGAGAGCACCTTGCTGAGGGAGAAGCCGAGAGCACCTTGCCTAGGGAGAAGCCTAACACATTTGCCTGAGAAGGGTCCAGAACATGAACCCAAGAAGAAACTAAGAGAATCCGGCCCAAGAGTGAAGTATTTGTGTAAAGCCTAGTCTTGTCAACCTAGTTTTAGTATTCTCGGTCTTTGTTGTAAGAACAATATTTATTAAATCACTATTAGAAACTTTATTTATTTATTTATTTATTTAAGTTTGTATATTAAAAGAATTTGAAACAGTTGCACGATTTAAAAAGTTTTTCAGAAAGGATTTTTTTGAATTTTAATTTTAATTTTTTGATTTGTTTATAAAACATTTGTCTTGGATAATAACTAAATTGTGACTAATTAATGTAACTCTGACTAACTACATTAACACATTAACAGTGGCATTAGAGAACTTGATCATCGTGTCCTCCACTGTGTAACTTTACACACATCTCATGCACTGCACCGCCCCATCCTAGAACAAAACATATGTCAAAAATTTTAAAATTATTTTATTGTGCAAAAAGTTGGTAGTTGGTCACCACTTATTCATACATAAGTCACCACTTACTCTAACTAATTGACATTGAGATTAGATAATTGTACCTTTGTATTTTCCATCGAGGTCACTTTACACACCTCATGCACCACCTCACACAAGAAAAACACAAACTTATAGTTGGAACAATTTCTAAGTAACAAAAAAAGTGAGTAGCTTCACAGCTTTTTAAAAGTATTATAAGTATTAAGGAAATAATAATTATCAAATTATATACAATTATAATACGTAATTATTGTACGCTATTGTACAATATTGCACGCAATTATACGTAATTAATTTAATAATGATACTAGGTGACTTTACACCCATCTTATGCACTGCACCGCCCCATCAAAAAACAAAACATATCTCAAAAATTTTAAAATTATTTTACTGTGCAAAAAGTTGGCAGTTGGTCACCACTTATTCATACATAGGTCACCACTTACTCTGACTAATTGACTTTGAGATTAGATAATTGTACCTTGATATCTTCCATCGAAGTCGCTTTACACATCTCATGTACCACCTCACACAAGAAAAACACAAACTTATAATTGAAACAATTTTTTAATTTCTGGTATTCCTAATTTCTGGTGTAACAAAAAAGTGAGTAACTTCACAACTTTTTAAAAATATTATAAGTATTAAGGAAATAATAATTATCAAATTATATACAATTATAATACGTAATTATTGTACGTTATTATACAATATTGTACGCAATTATACGTGAATATATTTTTGCCATAATAAATACATTACAATACAATACAATAATTTGAACAAATACATTATTATATAAACAATTATCTAATACTAAGTATCCATTACGTATTTAAACTTCTTTCAAAAGAGTTTTTAAAGATTTTAATTCACTTCCAATAGACTTTGTAGAATGAGAAGAAGAAGACATGACTAAAACTTTGTGTATACAAGTATTTTACCTTGAGAAAATTTAGGGAAGTCAAAGAAGGTAGTCTTCCAAGTAAGGGAGGTGAGTCACAGTGGACTACTTAAGTACCAAGCCTTGCCTTAGCCAAAAACTATCCCTTAATGCTTCACACAAAAATTTCTCTTAGTAAATCACTTAAAACACAATTAAGTTGGAGAAATCAAAATTTTGATGCAAGAAAACAATGCAACTAGCTAATTAACCAAGCAAGACATATTAACAAAGCTTATACAAGGCAACTGTACCGTCCCGTACCCGGGCGTTGACTAAGTCAAAGTCAAAGTCAACGAGAGGCGTCGCTTAGCTGGAGAGACGCCAAGAGGAAACGTCGCCAAGGCAAGGCGTCGCCTCGTTGGAGAGACGCTAAGAGGAAGCGTCGCCAAGGCAGGGCGTCGCCTAAGTAAAGGCGTCGTCCAACCAAGGCGTCGCCAGATCAAACAACGCTAAAGTAAGGCAATCGCGGTGTGGTTCCCCGATACCCATGGGTAGGAAAGACCATGGAGGGAGCGACGCCGTGGGAAGGCCTCAGGTCCCAATAGCACGTGGCAGTAGTAAAGAGAAGGAAAAGGTGGCTTCAAGGCCATAGTAATAGTACCAGTGAAGGGCAGCCTAACTCGTGAAGTGCTCCTGCCGCCTCAGAAACGCCTGTGGGGCAGATACGACTCAAGAGGAAAGTCACGCCCAGGGCAACCGGGTGCAGAGTACAAAAGGAAGGCAGATACGCTCTCAAAGTAAGTGACTAGATACTTGGGGGCATGAGTTGGCACCCAAAAAGTCACCCCTAGCGCAGTAGCACTCCCAGCAGGAGGACTCACACGTAGAAACGTCCCCAGGTGGGCAGGAGCGCCCCCAGATGGGGTCATGGCGTCGTGAGGCCCTC
The DNA here is from genome assembly GCF_051622355.1 of Phaseolus vulgaris. Taxonomy (NCBI): domain Eukaryota; kingdom Viridiplantae; phylum Streptophyta; class Magnoliopsida; order Fabales; family Fabaceae; genus Phaseolus; species Phaseolus vulgaris. Next base: position 6,531,214 of record NC_143499.1, read on the forward strand.
CACGTGTACGACAGCCATGCCAGAATAGAAACACCTTTCAGTCAGGTGCCAGGTAATTAAAAGTCATTCAATACAGTTTCCCTTTTGAGCATTCAGGTACTATAATGGCTCCCGAGCGTTTCAACGTCTTAAATGCGCTACGTTTTCTAATTAAGCGCTTTAATGAGTGCGTTACGTTTGTGATTAAAAGCGCTTTAAGACGCTTTAAATGCTTGGGTAGTTTAAATAGCGCGGGGAATGTTGGAAAAAGGGTTGGAACTTTCGGCAAATTTATCAGAGAACTCTCTAGTTGCTTGCTCGTGCTTCAAGGTTACGTACGAGTGACTGGGGAATATTTTTGCCTGAAGGAGACAACACACACACACATATACACAGTTTCTTTTTACCACCTTCAGAGTGCCATACGCGGTGCTCAGAGACGTGGGTGGACAGTTTTGGTGTTTCTTGCTGGCTGACTTGAGTGTCGGAGTGCACACGGCCGCTAGGGCGCCTCTTTGTCCTCTTTTTTGCAGGAATCCACAGGCAACCAGTGGGAAGGAGTCCCTAGCTGACAGCTGAGGTCGAGCACGAAGACGTCCCGGTCAACCGGACAGAACATTTGGCGCCCACCGTGGGGCTCGATATAAAACATCAGTCCCATCACAAGTTCCAGAAAAATCTACCAGGTTACAGTAGCGCTGAAGGAGTTTGGAGCGACAATGGCCCCCACCAGACGGAGAGCAGCACGCGCAGCCCCAACAGACCTATCCATGCAGCAGGTCCTGGAAATAATGAGGGGGCTGCAGCAGGACATGGCGGATTCGAAAATGGAGCAGGAACGCATGCAGGCAGACCTTGACGTCTCGCATGAGCGGAACGAAGAGCTCCACCGTGTGAATTAGGAGTTGCGCCAGGGCCTGAGAAACGATAGGAGGCGGCCTGGGCATGACGAGACGGAGAACCATTCCCCACCAAGGGAGTTTTCCACTCCTTTCTCACAGGAGATCCTAGACGCAGCGATCCCGAACACGTTCGCGGGACCCAAGGTGATCTTCACCGGGATGGAGGACCCAGAGACGCACCTGGCTGCATTTCACACGCAGATGGTCCTGATAGGCGGTTCCGATGCTGCCAAGTGCAAGCTCTTCATGAGCACCATGACCGGGATGGCTATGGACTGGTTCATTAGCCTCCCAGAAGGTCATATCACATCTTTCCGCCAGTTGTCGCGGTTGTTCCGAGAATAGTACTTAGCTAACAAGGCCCCGCCGCCGGTCTCCTACGACCTGTTTGACGTGAAGCAGTATCAGGGAGAGACCCTGAAGGAGTATATCAATTGCTTCGGGGCCCAGGTCATGAAGGTTGGCACAACAGAGGAGCCTATGATCGTGTACGCATTTGTGAAAGGCGTATGCCCCGGCCCCTTCGGAGAATCCATTATCCGCAATCGCCCTAGGACTTTCGCTGAATTACGGCGCAGGGCAGTAGAGCATATTGCTTAGGAAGGGGAGGTATGTGGGAAGCGCACCAGCGCCGTGCCCTCACGCCCGAGGGACCGGCGCGAGTTCAACCCGTCAGAGTCAATGAGACCACGACGGGGAGAATGAAGCCAGAGGCGAGACGCCCCTACGAGGCCAGAAAGCCCCAGCCCCGGGGCCCAGCAGGAGGCGAACGCCCCGCCAGAGAAAGAGCAAGACCGGCGAGGTACAACTTCGTGGTTGAGTTGAAGGATTTGATCGCCGTGCCCAACATAGCTGAGAGGCTGAGGCGACCGGCGAAGACCGACAAGGTGTTAGGGCCCCGTAAGGACACTTGGTGCGAATTCCACGAGGCTTTCGGGCACCAAATTGATAATTGCCTGTCGTTGGGCTACCAGCTAGATGAGCTGGTGAGGACTGGGTTTTTGAAAGACTATGTCGCAGATTCCCCAACGACCGCCACCTTGCCGCCGCCGGCAGATGAGCCAGCACACGAGATGCCTGTGCTTGGCGAGGTCCACACCATTGCTGGAGGTTTTTCCGGCGGAGGACCCACCGCCTCCCAGCGGAAGAAATACGCGAGGGGGGTGAATTCAATCGAGGAGAGGCTCTCGGGGGAGCCCTGGGAGTCGGATATTGTGTTCACAAGAAGAGACCTCCGAGATGTGGTGCCCCACGACAACGATCCCGTTGTCATCTCAGTCGTCACGGCTGGAAGGAAGGTCCACAGAGTGCTTGTTGATTAAGGAAGCTCGGCAGACGTCATGTTTCTGTCGACCTTTAATAAGTTGCGGTTGTCCCCCGATCTGCTGAGTCCCTATACGGGATGTTTGTATGGGTTCGGGGATAACCAGGTAGAAGTCCGGGGGTACCTGGAGTTGAGGACTACGTTCACAGACGGAGAGGCCTCCCGTACCGAGAGCATCCGGTACCTCGTCGTGAACGCTAATTCTGCCTACAATATTTTGCTGGGCAGACCGGCGTTAAACCGTCTGAGCGCGGTGTCCTCCACTCGTCACATGAAGATGAAGCTGCCGGACCTCAGTGGCCGGGTGATAGTCATCAGGTCAGATCAGGAGGAGGCGAGGAAATGCTATGAAAACAGCCTGAAAACGAAGAGAGGCGTATTCATGGTGTATGAACGTCCGCCGAGCGCGGACGCGACGATGATTGAGGCGACGCCCGCTGGGCTGACACCTGAAGAGGCCATAACGGATAGGGCAACGCCCGAAGCAGACGTGCCAATGGAGGAAGGTCCCGTCGAAGAGGCGGCGCCCGTCGAAGAAGATAGCAAGGAGCAGCCTGCAGCTAACGCCATAGAAAGGGAGATTGGCGGAAAAACTTTCAAGTTAGAAAGTTCGCTAAGCCCAGAAGAACAGGAAGGGGTGGCAGAAGTGATTTCACGCCACCTGGATGCCTTCGCATGGTCCGCCTCGGATATGCCAGGCATCGACCTCGATTTCCTGTGTCACCACCTCAGCATGGACGCCACGGTCCGCCCCGTGCGTCAGAGAAGGAGGAAGTTCAATGCGGAACAACAGCAGGTGGTGAAAGACGAAACGCAGAAGCTGCTGGGCGCTGGCCACATCAGGGAGATTCAGTACCCTGAGTGGCTCGCCAGCGTCGTCTTGGTGAAAAAGGCAAACGGAAAGTGGAGGATGTGCGTTGACTTCACGGACCTGAACAAGGCATGCCCGAAGGACTCGTATCCGCTGCCCAGCATCGACGCCTTGGTAGACAGCGCGTCTGGCAGCAAGGTGTTAAGTTTCCTAGACGCCTTTTCAGGGTACAACCAAATCAAGATGCACCCAAGAGACGAAAGCAAGACTGCATTCATGACGGAGACATGCAGTTATTGCTATAAGGTGATGCCCTTTGGGCTCAAAAATGCGGGCGCCACGTACCAGAGGCTAATGGACAAGGTCCTGGCGCCAATGCTTGGGAGGAACGTATACGCTTATGTAGACGACATGGTGGTGGCGTCGCAGAACAGGGTGCAGCACATGGCAGACCTGGAGGAGTTGTTCAACACAATATCCAAATATCGCCTCAAGTTGAACCCCGAGAAGTGTGTTTTCGGGGTGGAGGCCGGTAAGTTCTTGGGTTTTTTGCTCACCGAGAGGGGGATAGAGGCGAACCCCGACAAATGCGCGGCTATTATCGCCATGCGGAGTCCGACATCGGTAAAAGAGGTGCAGCAGTTGACAGGGCGGATGGCGGCGCTCTCGAGGTTTGTTTCCGCCGGAGGAGAAAAGGGGCACCCGTACTTCCAGTGCCTCAAGAGAAACAGTCGCTTTGCATGGGCTGATGAATGCGAAGCGGCTTTCGTTAAGCTAAAGGAGTACCTGGCGACGCCTCCGGTTCTCTGCAAGCCGGTAACGGGCGTGCCCCTCCGTTTGTATTTTACTGTAACGGAGCGGGCCATCAGTTCTGTGTTGGTCCAAGAGCAGGACCAGAGTCAGAAGCCCATCTACTTCGTAAGCAAGGCCTTACAGGGGGCTGAGACGAGGTACCAAGCGCTGGAGAAGGCGGCGCTGGCGGTAGTGTTCTCGGCTAGGAGGCTCCGTCATTACTTCCACAGTTTTACGGTGGTGGTGATGACCAACCTCCCTATACAGAAGGTGCTGCAGAAACCCGATGTGGCAGGAAGAATGGTACGCTGGGCAGTGGAATTGTCAGAATTCGACATCCAGTACGAGCCTAGAGGATCCATCAAAGGGCAGGTGTACGCGGATTTTGTAGCAGAACTTTCGCCCGGAGGTGAGCAAGAGGTGGAAGCGAGTTCACAGTGGCTGCTCTCGGTTGATGGCTCCTCAAACCAACAAGGGAGCGGTGCGGGAATAGTGTTGGAAGGACCCGACGGCATACTGATCGAGCAGGCCTTGCGTTTTGCCTTCAAGGCAAGTAACAATCAGGCAGAATATGAAGCCCTGATAGCAGGAATGCTCTTGGCCAAGGAGATGGGCGCACAGAACCTCCTGGTGAAGAGCGACTCTCAGTTGATTACGGGGCAGGTGTCGGGTGAGTTCCAGGCGAAGGACCCACAGATGGCGGCGTATCTAAAATACGTCCAGTTATTGAGGGGGGCGTTCAACGCTCTTGAGTTGATACACGTCCCGAGGGAGCAGAATGCCAGAGCTGACCTGCTCGCAAAGCTGGCCAGCTCAGGCAAGGGGTGTAGACAGAGGACAGTGATCCAGGAGACTCTCAAAGCTCCGCGTCGATTCGTTGAAGACAACAGGGTGGATGTCCTCCAGATTTATGCATCAAGGGGAAGGCCGAGGAGTCACTCCTCTTTGACCCAAGATACGCAGAGGGCGCCCCGCATCAGCATATACGCGGGTGTGCCTGAAGAAGAGCAGATGCAGGTCTGCGTTTTGTCTAGGGGAGACACCTGGATGACGCCCTATAAACGATACCTGGTGGATGGGGCTCTTCCAGTGGACCCTGAAGAGGGTAAGAAAGTCAAAAGAAATGCCGCAAGATATGCTTTGGTGGATGGAGTGCTGTTCAGGCACGGCTTCACTCACCCTATCCTAACATGCGTCAGTGGCGATGAGTGCACCAGGATAATGGCGGAGCTACACGAAGGCATCTGCGGAAGCCATGTAGGAGGAAGGTCCTTAGCCTCCAAGGTAATACGCGCAGGTTTCTTTTGGCCAACAGTGAAAGAGGATTGCGCACGGCACGCCCAGCGGTGTAAGCAATGCCAAAAGCACGCCGACTGGCACAAGGCGCCGCCGGAAGAGTTGCGGTCCATATACAGCCCGTGGCCTTTCCACACATGGGGAATTGACATCCTGGGCCCTTTCCCACTAGCAATCAGGCAGATGAAGTATCTGATCGTCGCCATCGAATACTTCACCAAGTGGATAGAGGCAGAGCCCGTGGCACAAATCACTGCGCATAAGGTACACCATTTCGTGTGGAGAAACATTGTGTGTCGCTTTGGCGTACCTAGGCGCCTGATATCTGACAATGGGACCCAGTTTGCCAGTCAGCAGTTGAGAAATCTGTGCGCTGAAATAGGAATCAAACAAGTGTTCGCGTCGGTTGAACACCCCCAAACCAATGGACAAGTAGAGTCGGCAAACAGAGTTTTGCTGAGGGGGTTAAAAAGTAGGTTAGAGAAAGCCAAAGGGGCGTGGGCGGAAGAGGTGCCAAGGATTGTATGGGCATATCACACCACGCCCCAATCCTCTACTATGGAGACGCCCTTCAGTTTGGTGTACGGTTCAGACGCGATGATTCTAGTAGAAATACATGAAAGCTCACCACGTTTTCAAAACTTCGTGGTGGAGGAGTCCAATGAGGAGAGGCGGGTAAACCTGGATCTGCTAGAAGAGGCCAGGGAAGAAGCTAGAATAAAAGCTGAAGCGATGAAGAGAAAAGTAGAGCGGCAATATAGCTCTAAGGTAAAGCCGCGACAGTTTCAGGTGGGCGACCTAGTGATGAGGAAAGCCCACCCATACGAGTTGGAGAATAAGCTGTCTCCCAAGTGGACCGGGCCCTTCAGGGTTACTGAGGCTAAGGGCAATGGTTCGTACAACCTGGAGACTTTAGATGGAGGCCCTATCCCGCGCAGTTGGAATGCAGCCAACTTAAAATTTTATTTCAGTTGACTTATGTAAGCAGTATGTAACGATTTAGTTGAAGGGGACGCTCTTTTTCCCTCTCGGGGGTTTTTTAATGAGGTCACCCTAATAAAAGGAAAAAACCAGTTTGAGAAAAAGAAGTGCCTTGGTTTTCAGCCTTTATCTTTCCTTGTTTGAAGATTATGTGATGCGCCGCCTAGGCCATGGCGTCGCCAAGTAAGAAGGTGTCGCCTAGGCCCTGGCGCCGCCCAGAAAGAAGGCGCCGCCTAGATAAGGGCGTTGCCCTGAGAAGGCGTCGCCCAAGTGAAGGTATGCAACGTTGGGAAAACGAGACGAAAGGAAAGTGCGCAGTGCATGAAGCATATGCAAAGTAAAGTGGCGTTGCAAAAAATTAAGTATGATATTGAAAAGTTGTTGTTACAAGCAATGTTCGGTGCAAACGGAGCAAACGCTACAAATCATGCAAAAACACGAACAAGCCATTTCTCAGCGCTCATCAGAGTCATCACTGGAGGAAGGCGAAGCCCCTTTCCCAGCCCGCAGCGCTCGAGTAAGTCGTGTCCTCTTTTCTTGGCTTATTTTCGAACCTGCACAAGGGGAAAAGATGTGTTAGAGACACCATGAAGAAAGACAGGCACAGTTAGAAAGTAACGAAGGCCGAAGTTGCCTAAGGCAGTGGTTCTTACATATGTACTTCTCAAGAGTCCTAGCGTTGAACTCCAAGCTGATCACCGTAGCAGAGTCAAAACCTCCCGCCTCAGCAAGAATCCGGCAAGCTATTTGATCACTTGGAGCCAGATTCTTGAGGGGTTTGGCTTTGAGGACCTTTTCCTCTCTCACCCAGTACAACGGAAACCCATCAAGGGCGTCGGGAACAAGATCAGTACAGCAGATCTTGAAGAACCGGCCTTTCCACCCCGTGAACGAGCTTTGGAAGGGCGTGAAGAGAACTCTTCCGGGTACATTGCTGAGAGTTACCCAGAGGTTGTGTCTCTATCTCTTCACCTCAAAAAAGTGAAGAAAGAGGTCAACCGAGGGTGCACAACCCAGAAACCCGAAGAGGATATCGAAGGCCTTGACAAAGGCCCAGCTGTTGGGGTATAACTGGGCCGGAGCCACGTTGATCTCCGTCAGCAGTTCCTTCTCGAACCGGGAGAAAGGTAAGCGCACTCCGATGGTCTTGAACACCACCTGGTAAAAGTAAAAGAAAGGAACCCCTCCGTTGGCCCGTTCGTCTCCACATACTGGCTCCCCTAGAGTGCAAGGGAGCACAACGATGTCGTCATCATGCCTCCTCGCGAAGGCCCGGTGGTCATAGGAACACGAATCCCCTTTGTGTTCCCGTATGGCCCTGGTTGAGAGCAAGCATGAATACTCGTCAAGAAGTTCACTCGAGGCCCAAGGGTACAAGTCTTTGAGAATTGGAAGAACCATTCACGCCACTTGGAACCTTGATCCAAGATAAGTGAAGGAGTGCCGCCACTTGAAGCTCACCATTGCTCACAAGATAAGGCAAAGGAAGAAGAAGACTCAAGACTCACAATTTCTCTCTAAATTTGAGTATAGTCTCTCTACTATAAAATTCCAATCTGAAAAATACAAAGGGAAGCACCTTATTTATAGCCTATGAGGTGCTGAAATGCAAATCCAAATGACCCTCAAATGCTACTCAAATTCGGCGCCAACTAGACAATGAAGGAAGTGTGACTTTCCTTCCTAGTTTGGCACCTCCTAACTCCTATCTACACTCCCCCCTAGACTCCCTTACTACTTACACCTTTTTATTACATCCACACCCCTATTCTACAAAAGAAATAAGAAGAGCCATCTTATTATACTTTTGTCCCAAAGCTCTTGCCATGCTCCTAGTAATTCGTTGGGCTTGGACCCCTTGTTGGGCTTGGGCCCCTTGTTGGGCTTGGGCTTCATGGGCTTGAGCATCCTCTACTTGGTTTCCATCATACTCCCCGGGTTGGAGAGAATTCGTCCACGAATTTCGGAAACCTGCAGCAAAAGGAGTGAGATCAGTAATATTGAAAGAATTACTACCAAGGTAAGTAGAGGGCATATCTAACTCATAGGCATTATCATTAATCCTCTTGATGACTTGGAAAGGGCCATCACCACGAGGCATAAGTTTGGACTTCCTTAGAGAAGGAAATCTATCCTTTCTCAAATGAAGCCAAACCCAATCACCGGGCTCAAAGATTAATGCCTTTCTCCTTTGGTTGGCAGTGTCAGCATACTTACCAACTTTCTTCTCAATTTGTAACTTGATGCGGTTATGCAAATCCTTAACAAAAGAAGCTTTTTCAAAACTGTCTTTGCATAGAACCTCATCAAGTACAGGAATGGGAAGAAGATCTAGAGGTGTGAGGGGATTAAACCCATAAACAACATCAAAAGGAGAATGGTTAATGGTGGAATTTACTACCCTATTATAAGCAAATTCAACATGAGGTAGTAAATCCTCCCAAGCCCTTGGATTCCCGGAAATAAAGCATCTCAATAATTGACCCAAAGTTCTATTAACCACTTCGGTTTGACCATCAGTTTGGGGGTGACATGTAGTAGAAAACAAAAGTTTTGTGCCAAGTTTCCCCCATAAGGTCCTCCAAAAGTGACTTAAGAACTTAGAATCCCTATCGGATACTATACTTCTAGGAAGTCCATGCAAACGAACAACTTCCTTAAAGAAGAGATTTGCAATATGGCATGCATCATCCACTTTGTGGCATGGAATAAAATTAGCCATTTTAGAAAAACGGTCCACTACCACAAAGATGGAATCCTTACCCTTCGATGTCTTGGGTAGTCCTAAGATAAAATCCATAGAAATATCAACCCAAGGCATTGTAGGGATAGGAAGAGGGGTATATAAACCATGGGGTTGGACCTTAGATTTAGCCTTCCTACATGCTATACATCTATCACAGAAAGTATGTACGGATTTGCGCATGTGAGGCCAAAAGAAATGTTCATGCAATGTTTCTAAGGTCTTAGCTACCCCAAAATGTCCCATAAGCCCACCCTCATAAGCCTCTCTAACAAGAGATTGTCTTATGGATCCTTGGGGAACACAAAGTCTTTTTCCTTTGAAAAGAAAACCATTATGTAAGAAAAAGTCTTTGTGACCTCCCGTGGAACACTCTTGATAGATTAGAGAGAAATCTAAGTCATCATGATAAAGTTCCTTTATATGATCAAAGCCTAAATATTGAACATTCAAAACATTTAACAAGGTATATCTTCTTGAAAGAGCATCGACAACCACATTAATTTTACCTTGTTTATGTTTGATCACATAAGGAAATTGCTCAATAAACTCCACCCACTTAGCATGTCTCTTATTAAGCTTGCTTTGGCTTTTCAAATATTTAAGGGACTCATGATCACTATGGATCACAAATTCCTTTGGAAAAATATAATGTTGCCAATTTTGCAAAGCTCTAACAAGAGCATAAAGTTCTTTATATAAGTGGAGTAATTGAGATGACTCCTTTTGAGTTTCTCACTAAAACAAGCTATGGGGTGTCCTTCTTGAAGGAGGACGGCCCCAATGCCTATATTAGAGGCATCACACTCTATTTCAAATGTCTTAGCAAAGTTAGGAAGGGCTAGAATGGGGGCTTTAGTTAATTTATCTTTCAAAGTTTGAAAAGGTTTTCTTGCTCTTGTCCCCACTTAAAAACCACATCCTACTTTACTATGGCATTTAAAGGTGCGGCAATTGTACTAAAGTCTTTCACAAACCGCCTATAAAAACTAGCAAGTCCATGAAAACTTCGTACTTCATTGACATTGGTGGGTGTAGGCCAATGTTGAATTGCTGCAACTTTTGTTTGATCTACATGCACCCCTTTATGACTAACCACAAACCCTAGGAAGTCTATATGATCTAATGCAAAGAAACATTTAGCATGATTAGCATACAATTTCTCCTTCCTATGGGTTTCTAAAACTTGTCTAACATGTGACTCATGATCTACTAAAGACAAGCTATATATAAGAATATCATCAAAGTAAACCACAACAAACTTGCCAATGAATGCTCTTAAAACATGATGCATGAGTCGAATGAAGGTACTAGGAGCATTAGTCAAGCCAAAAGGCATGACCAACCACTCATATAAACCAAATTTGGTCTTAAAAGTGGTTTTCCATTCATCACCATGTTTAATTCGAATTTGATTGTAACCACTCTTAAGATCAATTTTGGAAAATATTTTAGACCCATGTAATTCATCCAACAAGTCATCTAACCTAGGAATGGGATGCCTATATTTGATGGTGATGCTATTTATAGCGCGACAATCCGTACACATCCTCCATGTCCCATCCTTTTTAGGGACAAGTATGACAGGCATAGCACATGGGCTCATGCTATCTTGTACCCACCCCTTAGCTAATAAATCCTCAACTTGTGTTTGAATTTCTTTGGTCTCTTGGGGATTGGTCCTATATGCAGGGCGATTTGGTAAAGAAATCCCAGGCATGAAGTCTATTTGGTGTTCGATGATGGAGGAGGGCCCAAGCTCACCACATGATGAAAGCCATACTCAAACACCAATCCTTTCACCTTCTCCCTTGAGCTGGCCGAACCACTCAAACACCATACTCATCATGCACCTACAAGGCCAACACAACTCCTAGGAGGGTCTTGATCATCTCACCCATTGCTTCCGCACCTTTTTTTCTACTTTGATTCAAGAAGAACACATGAAAATGCCATCATTTGGTATCATGAGCTTTGGTTCTTCAAGATGAGTAGCTCCTTGTCTTTTCAATTTTAGTTCTTCTTTATTTCATATTGTCATTTACTTTCCTTACTTGTCTTGCTGTTTTTTACATTTTAATTTGTTCTTGGTGTGCTTTGTGGAAGATCCAACCGAAGCACTCTTGTTCATTTGATCTTGAACAAGTTCTTGTGCAATTTGTGATAGGATTCCATACACCTTTGTGTTGCTATTTTGTTTTAGGCTTTGAGTCTTTATTGCTTTCATTATTTTGGTTCATATTATGCTTTGAGTCTTTAATTTTCTGAATCTATACATGTTTTGTCAAGTCATGTTCATCCATATTGTCAACAATTCATAGTAGTCCTTTTATTTGGCTTAATTGTTTCTTGATTTTGGGTCTCCTTTTTTTTTCTTGAATCTGCTGTTCTTTGCTCCTTTGGTGCCTTTTTAATTTTTAGTTTGAGTTCATATTGTGTTTAGATCATACACAATTCTATTTCACAAATTTCCATTGTGTCTAAACTTTGGTATCTTGCTGTTTTTGTTTCCAGTTTTCAGATTCCCCTGTTTTCACCTTCTCTGTTTTGGCTGTTTTAACCCAGAAAAATATTTCCACCCATAGGAAAATTTTTATTCTCTGGAAAATGCAAGTTTAAAGTGTTATAGAAAGGACAAAAAAAGAATTAGGTCAAAAGAAGCAACAGAAAAAAAATGATAAATCTTTTAAGATCAGAGTGCATATCTGAAGCGCTCCAGTTGGCATAACCGAACACCAATTTTGAAAAATTTATTAAAAAAAAATGGTGCATCAGTTTTGAGTGATTCCAAAGCCAGATTTTAGATAAGATCCTGAATATCTTGCATAACAAATTTCAGAGCCAAATTCTAAAAATACAGCTCAGCATAAATCGGGGAACAAACACGTTTTCTGGCCCACAACATTTTCCAGTGGTGCTGTTTTTTTTATTTGGTCATCTAATCTAGTGCTTTTCTTTAGGAATTCTTTTGTGTGCCAACCTTTATTTGAGTACCTTTATTTGTTTGCTTTAATTACTTGACTCTCTTTCTAGTTTTCACAATCTAAATCCTTTTGGTGGTACTGTTTTATTCAATTAAATTTGTTTCTTGCTTTTGTTCTTTGACCTCTAATTTGGGTGCTGGAATTTAATTCTTCTTTGGTGCTTATGTGAATGGGAACTTGATTTGGTTAAGGTTTAGCTCTTTGCTAGGTGCTGGAAATTGGAGAATTAAAGGCCATCATTCTAAGGAGAAGACAAGGCCAAAGCCGAAACAAAGCATTCTTGAGAAAACATTACAAACACTTGGAAGATCAACAAGCAAAGACAACAAGGAAGTGCACTAACCAAAAAGAGGATCAACAAAGGGAGTTCTCTTTTTCCTTTGCAACTTGGTTTATTGTTAATTACCTTGTTAATTACGTTTTAGACGGCGAGTGTGTCTTCAAGGGCTGAAAGTGTCCAAGAAGCCTCACCTAGGGCCGAATAGTATAGCATTCTTGTTTAGTAATTGTTACTTGTTTGTATTTGCTTTTATATTGCTTTAGTATTGACGCTTTGCATGGTTAGTTTTGTTTAAATTTGTGTTAAACCGTCTAGCTTTGTTGATTAGTAGCTTGCATTGTTTTCTTTCATTGAAAATTTGATTTCTCAACTTAATTGTGTTCTAAGTGGTTTACTAAGAGAAAGTTTTGTGTGAAGACATTGAGGGATAGTTTTTGGCTAAGGCAAAGGCTTGGTATTTAAGTAGTCCTTTGTGACTCACCTCCCTTACCTGGAAAACTACCTTCTTTGACTTTCCTAAGTTTTCTCAAGGTAAAATACTTGTATACACAAAGCTTTAGCCATGTCTTCTTCTTCTCATTCTACAAAGTCTATTGGAAGTGAATTAAAATCTTTAAAAACTCTTTTGAAAGAAGTTTCACAAACTGTGCAATCAATTGCTTATAGACAATTGGAGAGTGAGACTAAACTTAATGTTTTGACTAAAGCAAAGAATGAGAAGTCTCAATTTTCAAAAAAATTACATTCTCATGCATCTAGCTCTAAACATCATGATTATCTTGGGGAAGAAAGTCTTCGGAAAAATGAATATCATCAACAATTCCCTAGGAGAGATAGGAAAGAGAGACAAGAAAACCTAACCAAGCATATCTCTCACACTCCAGCTAGAGAAATTCCATGTTTAGAATACCTTGGCAATGATCAATTAGCATCTCAATGTTTCAATGAAAGATCTATGATCTTAAGGGACAAAGATGAGAATAGTAGCCAAGAAAAAGAAGCTAGTGAGAGTGAAGAAAATGTAAAAATAGAAAAGCAAGAGAAAACCCTTGGGAAACAAAAGGCGTGGGAGAAGAGTGTTCCTTCCCACAAGGTCATTCAACAAGAAGGAAAAGTTGAAAATACATTTGAAAATATACCTCTTGTTGAAAAACCTAGCCTTACCTTTTGTAAAGGAACACTTGCAAGTCTAGAAAAAAAAGAAGAATCCTTAAAAAAGGCTTGCATAGATAAAAATATAGTAGATTATTTTACATACATGCCAAGATATCACCAAGTGAAGGTCAAGTCATCTATAGGCATCTACAAAGACAATTTTTTATGTGAAGTAGTGCCTAAAGAAACTTGTCATGTCTTATGGAGACAACCTTTGCAACGAATTGAAATTTCCATGAACAAAGGTTGTATCAACGAGACTACCTTCACACATAAAAGAGAAATTCTTCATGAAGGAGAACTCATGGGTCAAATTAGAGTTGATAAAACTCTAGAGCTTTTAAAAGGAAAATTATTGTCACCCATGAGAAAAGATGTTCAAAGACATTACCCTAGATACATTCCGTGTTTTAAAAATACATCTAAGGCGATGTCTCATGAACTCTATACTCCTTCACCTTTTGCAAATGATCCTTGGGAAGACATAAACCTAAATTTCATATTAGAGCTTCCTAGGACAACAAAAGGTCTTGATTCTTTCTTCATGGAAGTGGATAAACTCTTCTTAAGAAAAGTGACAAGCCTCCATGATTTATTTTCAAAAATAAGGGATAGAGCTCCAAAATTTGAAAACATAGCTCTCCCTTCTATGCTTCACGAAATCATGAAGGACACCCACAATTCTTGGGATAAGAATCCTTTTCCTTTTATGCATGCATACAATGGAGTAGTCCACAAGATTACTCATATCTCTCCATTTGAAGTTGTATGTGAACATAGTCCTCTTGTCTTTTTAAAGTTGTCACCATTTCCTAAAGGGATTATGCCTAAGGAAAAAGTAACTACTTTTGGAAATTTTAGAAAACATAAGAGGATTAGAAGGCACCTACAACCATCAAAAGGGAAGCATTGTGAGAAGTTGACCAAAACAAGAGAAAAACAAAGATGGCAACTTCACACAATTAATTGTTCTCCAAATACTCACTCTAACTCCTTTGCTTTGTTTCAAGATTCTCATAGGTTGATATTTGATCCGGGAGGACACACCTTGACGAAGCAAGAGGCTGCTATCCGAGATCAAGTTAGCAAATCTGAGGATAGATCTTTTCCCGAAGGAGGAGATGATGGACACCATCCAGCCACAACAAGCCCCCTCAAAAGCAAAAGCTTTGGATTTGAGGACAAATCCTTTTCAAGAGGGAGGGGATGATGGAGGAGGGCCCAAGCTCACCACATGATGAAAGCCAAGCCTCCAAGACTAGACGGTCTAGCCTATAATGAGGAGCGTCTAGACTCAAAAAGGAGCGTCTAGCCCATGAAGAGGAGCGTCTAGGCCATGATGAGGAGCGGCTACATAAGGAGCGTCTAGGCCATGATGAGGATTCCTTCTAGACCGTCTAGCTTCACATACACATGGGTCAAAGCTACGGTTTTGGGAAGAGAAGACCTTTGTAATTGTTACATAAAGGCCCATTAGGGGTGCTTAGTAATTAGAGTAGTGTAGAAAGCATATTTGTGTGAAACATTCTAGAAAGACCATGGAGGGGGTGAGCATAAAAACTAGACACACCCCTCCCCATGTGCACCCATGTGCCATGTGCACCCATGTGCTTCACATTTACATTTCATTTGGCTAGCATTAGGGTTGCATTATGGTCCTCCTTAGCCTATAAAAGGAGGAGCCTACACCTTGTATTTTCAAGTTTATTGTGAGTAAGGTTATGCTGCCATTTTTGTGCACAAGCTTTACTTCTCCTAGAAATCTAGGCTCTAAACTTCAATCCTTTCACCTTCTCCCTTGAGCTGGACGAACCACTCAAACACCATACTCATCATGCACCTACAAGGCCAACACAACTCCTAGGAGGGTCTTGATCATCTCACCCATTGCTTCCGCACCTTTTTTTCTACTTTGATTCAAGAAGAACACATGAAAATGCCATCACAATCCCTCTTAGAGGTGGTAAGCCTTTAGGAGGATCTTGAAACACATCTTCATATTCCTTTACCAAATGGTCCAAACATGTGGGACTATCCTTAGCCGACTCATATTCACTAGTTCTAGGAATAGCTAAAAAAGTAGGCTTGTGAGTAACTATTACGTTTTTAACTTGTTGGGAAGATATGAGAAGGCTTCTCTTGGAATTTTTTATATCTTTTTCTTTCTCTCTCTTTTCTCTCATTTTGACTTGGTCCTCATGTACTTCCTTTGGAGAGAGAGACTTAAGAATGACTTTGTGTCCATGGAAGTTAAAAGAAATTTTGTTGGTAAAGCCATCATGAAATTTTTTTCTATCAAATTGCCATGGCCTACCTAAAAGTATATGAGTAGCTTCCATTGGAACAACATCACACAAGACCTCATCTTTATATTTGCCAATGGAAAATGTAATGAGGACTTGTTTGTTCACTACTATCTCACCCACCTCACTCAACCATTGTAACTTGTAGGGCTTGGCATGAGAGATGGTAGGCAATCCAAGTTTGTCTACCACTCTTGTGCTTGCCACATTCGCACAACTCCCCCCATCCACAATCAAAGAGCATACTCTATCACTAATAAGACACCTTGAATGAAAAATATTTTCTCTTTGAGTTTCATCAAAAGGTTTTAAAACTTGTCCAAGCATGCGCATTATTACTAATAGGTCACCCTCATGTGGGCTTTCACTTTCACTCTCACTTGGGGATTTAGAAGGTGAGGAATGTCTAGAAGATTCGGACCCATGCTCACTACTATCTACCCCATCATGCATATACATAGCTCGTTTAGAAAGGCAATTAGAAGCAATATGTCCATAGCTTAAGCATTTAAAACACTTCTTACTAGACGATTTATGTGGTGATTTAGGCCTAGAATTGGAAGTGGAAGGCTTAGACTCTCTAGGTTTGAAAGTAGAGAAACCGTTGGAGTTTCAACATTAGGTCTTTCCTAAAGTGTGGGGGTACGAATCTAGCGCGTAAACATGCTTTCAAATCGTTCCAAGAGACCACGAGCGGCCTCTTGTGTAGGTCAATGTCCATGAGATATTGATGCCACCATTGCATGGCATAGTCCAAAAATTCTAAAGAAGCTAATCTAACCCTATGCTCATCTCTAACCCCATTTACATCAAAAATTTGGTCAACCTTAGCCTCCCATCCTAAGTATACATTGGGATCACTTTCACCACTAAAACTAGGAAGTTTTACATTAGGAGAACAAGGGCCAGCCACATGTTGGCGCCTCTCTTCATGGTGATGATGTCTTGGCCTTGGACTGTCTTCATAATAACCATGAGAAGAATGGGAGTGCCTTGAAGAATGCCGAATAGGAGGAGGAGTTTTTCTCTCACGGTTTTGATGTATTTCTTCTCGGTTTAACTCCAAACTTTGTAGCCTTGCCTCAATTTTCCTTATTACCTCAAGATAGTGAGCATTGGACTGCTTGGCATTCTTTAAGTCTTCATAAAGGGCTGCCTTTTGTGGTGAGCACGGTTTGGAGGACTCTCCACTAGAAAAATGAGCCATGAGCAGAAAATACACAAAAACAGAAAACAAAACAGTGAAAGAAACTTGTTAGACAATTAAAAGGGAGATATAGATTGCTGGAAAATGCCCAAGAAAGCACTCAAACCACTCCAAGAAAATATTCTGTCCTCAACCAAGCCTTTCTTATGGAATGGAGTAGCTTCAAATGAAATATGTCACAGCAAACCAACTTACTTAAGAACAAGTCTCCACACAACTTTAAGAAGAACAAAAAAGACAAGCAAGAAAAGGTAGAAACAATAAAAGCTAAACCAAAAAACAGAGAGCAATGTATGACAAACTAGAAAGAATATGAATGAAAGACAATCAAGAAAATAAGGAACTCAATGAATAACGAAGGCACACAAAAAGAGTCCTAAAGAAAAGTGCTAGAGTAGATTGAAGAAAACAGAAAACAGCTACTGGAATTTTTTTTTTTTAATGCAAACTGTGCTATGTTTACAGATTTAACTGGAACGATGGAAAGCGAACTGGAATGTGAAAAATTAACCACAGAAACTTCAATGTCTTAAATCAATAATGGCACTGGAATGAGGTAAAAACAGTAAGCCAATTGAGAGAAATAAATTTTTCAAAATTGCTGCCCAATTACCGTATTCTTTTCGGCAGTATTGTACACTTTCCGTATTTTATTTATCATTTTTTGTGTACTTGGAATTTTTAAGTAATTCTTTTTTCTATGCTTTTGTAACACTTTGAAGAATGTAAATCCAAATTTTCACAAATTTCCCATGAGCCAATTAATTGCAGTAAATTGAAAACAGTAGCACGTTTGTAAGAAAACAGAGGAGCCTATTTAGGAATGAAAAAAAAACAGTATGATGAACTAACAAAGACATAATGGAAAGTATGTAAAGGAACTTGTATAGAATGAGAATACAAGCATGAACTCAAATCTAAAAATGAAAATGCACAAAGGATCAAGCAATAAACTCAAAAACAGAAAGTAAACCAAAGCAAGAAACAATCAAAGCAATAAAAGTACTACTAGAAGTAATGACAATTATGGAATAACATGACTAAGACAAAACTTGACATGATTACAAAATTAAAAGACATATAACAAGATATAACAACAAGTGAAAGGAAGCTTAAGGTCAGCTCTAGGAAGGAGAATGTCATTCCAAAAGAGCAGCCATACTCATATGAACAATGAGTGCTAGAATCCTTTTCACAAACATATGGTGTAACAAAAGAAAAACAGCAAGAAAAGTCAAAATAAATCCTAAAACAGAATGGTAAACAACTTGAATTAAAGAGCTCTTGAAAGTAAAGTGCAATACAACTCAAAATTTAAGCAAGAAACAAGCCTAGACTCTAGATACCACATGATGTGAATGTAACAACAAGAATACATGATTCTTTGACATTCTTAGGAGCAACTTGAGTTGGTCATGAAATGGCACTTTACTTAGAATTGGATCAATGTTCTAATTCAAGAACTTACCAAGACTTTGCACCAAACCAAAGCTCATATGGAAGTCCATATATTGTCAAATGGAATCAAACAACAAAGATGAAGAACAAGAAAGATAAACCGAACAGAAATGTAATGCTAAGCTACTGAACCGAACAGAATCAAGGAAACAAAGCTGGAAACAGAAATTCAAACGGTAGAAAATGAAGATAAACACTAGAAATTAAGAACTACCGAATGGAAATTGAAGAAAAGGAAGAAGGAGCACTTATAGAAGGGATCTTGCTGGATTTGAGAATTGGAAGAACCATTCACGCCCCTTGGAACCTTGATCCAAGATAAGTGAAGGAGTGCCGCCACTTGAAGCTCACCATTGCTCACAAGATAAGGCACAGGAAGAAGAAGACTCAAGACTCACAATTTCTCTCTAAATTTGAGTATAGTCTCTCTACTATAAAATTCCAATCTGAAAAATACAAAGGGAAGCACCTTATTTATAGCCTATGAGGTGCTGAAATGCAAATCCAAATGACCCTCAAATGCTACTCAAATTCGGCGCCAACTAGACAATGAAGGAAGTGTGACTTTCCTTCCTAGTTTGGCACCTCCTAACTCCTATCTACACTCCCCCATAGACTCCCTTACTACTTACACCTTTTTATTACATCCACACCCCTATTCTACAAAAGAAATAAGAAGAGCCATCTTATTATACTTTTGTCCCAAAGCTCTTGCCATGCTCCTAGTAATTCGTTGGGCTTGGACCCCTTGTTGGGCTTGGGCCCCTTGTTGGGCTTGGGCTTCATGGGCTTGAGCATCCTCTACTTGGTTTCCATCAGGGACCCTCGTGCCCAGCCCTCAGAGCCAATCCTTTTCCCGAGGTTACAGATCCATTTTGCCGACTTCCCTTGCCTACATTGTTCCATCAACCAGAGGTTGTTCACCTTAGAGACCTGATGCGGTTATGAGTACGACCGAGTGTGGGAGGCATTCGGTCCTTCGGATTTTCAAGGGCCGCCGGGGGTGCACCGGACACCACGCGACGTGCGGTGCTCTTCCAGCCGCTGGAACCTACCTCCGACTGAGCCATTTCCAGGGTGGGCTGGCTGTTAAACAGAAAAGATAACTCTTTCCGGGGCCCCAGCCGACGTCTCTGATTCCCTTTCGTAGTACGCGCTCAGAGCGCTATCAGACGGGCTTCCCCCGTCCCTTAGGATCGATTAACCCATGTGTAAGTGCTGTTCACATGGAACCTTTCCCATCTTCGGCCTTCAAAGTTCTCATTTGAATATTTGCTATTACCACCAAGATCTGCACCGACGGCCGCTCCGCCCAGGCTCACGCCCTGGGTTTTAAAGCGACCGTCGCCCCGACGGCCGGGTATAGGTCGCGCGCTTTAGCGCCATCTAGTTTTGGGGCTAGTTGATTCTGCAAGTGAGTTGTTACACACTCCTTAGCGGATTTCGACTTCCATGACCACCGTCCTGCTGTCTTAATCGACCAACACCCTTTGTGCGGTCTAGGTTAGCGTGTTGTTGTGATGGAAGAGGGCCAAGCACATCTAGCCATGGGAGCCAAAGCCCAAACCATGAAGAACGTCTAGACCAAGAAGAGCGTCTAGCTACAAGAAAGGAGCGTCTAGGACGTGAAGGGAGTCTACCCATGGAGCGTCTAGATGTGGAACTAGACCGTCTAGGTCCTCTCACAAGATCAATGGCTAAACATGTTCAAGCCCAAGTGAATGAAGCCACGGATGGAAGAGAGAAGGCTTTGTACATGTTGCATAAAGGCCCAATAGGGGCACTTAGTAATTAGAGTAGTGTAGAAAGCATATTTGAGTGAAACTTTCTAGAAGCTTTCTATGTGTGACCGGTCATGGCACATGGCTTAGGATTTGCATTTCATTTGGCTTCCATTTCATTAGCTATTAGCTTAGTTTCTGTTGGGAAAAACGGGTAATTTTCCCACTAAAACAAAACCCTAACAGAGCTACCCGACAAATAATATTGAATAAATAAAGCGGAATAATAAAAGAGATAAAGAGGAAAAAACACACCCGAAAATTGATAACGGAGTTCGGCCTGTTTAGCCTAATCTCCGAGCACAGCAAAAACAACTCCCTTTTAATATTATGAGAGAAGATATTACAAATTGGGATTTATAACAGTGAAGGAGAAGAGTTTAATTTATAACCCTCAAACCTCCTTCCCAAACAATGAACCCACCGATGTGGGACTTGGGATTAAGCCAAAATCAACAAATCTCCACCTTGGCTTAATTTCAAGTCCCACCTAAAACAAATCTTCTCAAAACATAACAAAAACAAACTTTACAGTGCTTCAAATTTGCGCCTCCGGGCACCAACTTCAAATGTGCAAAATATTAACCAAGTCTAAACAATGTTCAAACTTGGCCCTTGTAACCACCTTGCCTTGTAGCGAACATCTTCTTTATTAGAAAATTCTTCTTTCTTTGCAAATACCCATTTGCACCCAATTGCCTTCTTACCTTTTGGTAATTTTTCCAGCTTCCACGTCTTGTTCTTCTCCAAAGACTGCATCTCCTCTTCCATCGCACCTGCCCAATTACCACTCTCTGA
The DNA here is from genome assembly GCF_051622355.1 of Phaseolus vulgaris. Classification (NCBI taxonomy): domain Eukaryota; kingdom Viridiplantae; phylum Streptophyta; class Magnoliopsida; order Fabales; family Fabaceae; genus Phaseolus; species Phaseolus vulgaris. The sequence continues at coordinate 6,552,008 of NC_143499.1, forward strand.
ACTCATAATGGCTTTTGGGTAAGTGGATGGAATGTCATCAACAACTGGAAGTGCATAGGCAACCATATCCATGAAACGAGCAGGCTTCTGAATATCTCGTCTCTGTCTTCTAACTGCAATTGGCGCTGATTGTTGTTGAGATTCTTGGGTAGGAACCTCTTCCTCATCTGACTCTTCTTCTGCCATAGGAGAGTCACTTGTGGTATTTCGTGTTGGGATCACCACTGTCGGCTCAAACTCCACCTGCTTCCGGGCACACTCCACCTGTTACGGAGTACTATCAGCTCCTTCTGGATTTACCTTCTTTAACATGGCAGATTCATCAAAGGTAACATCCCTGCTGATAATCGTCTTCTTTGCCTCTAGACACCACAAACGGTATCCCTTCACTCCAGGACTAAAGCCCATGAAAAGAGCCTTCTTTGCCCGTGGATCCAACTTTGATTCAATCACATGATAATATGCAATAAAACCAAAAACATGCAAAGAATCATAATCAGTTGCAGGTTTTCCAGACCATACCTCTAACGGGGTTTTGCCATCTATAGCAGATGATGGCAAACGATTGACGAGATGTTGAGCGTATGTCACAGCCTCAGCCCAAAATTCTCTGCCTAACTCAGCATTAGACAACATACAACGAACTTTCTCCACAAGTATCTTGTTCATACGCTCCGACACCCCATTCTGCTGTGGTGTTTTTCTAACAGTGAAGTGCCGAACTATGCCACAATCTTGACATACCTTCTGGAACGGATCACTCTTGTATTCTCCTCCATTGTCTGTTCGAAGAACCTTAATCTTCCTTCCTGTCTGGTTTTCAACTTCAGCTTTCCACTTAAGGAAAATTTCAAGCACATCATTTTTGTTCTTCATAGTAAACACCCAAACTCTCCTGGATAAATCATCCACAAAAGTGACAAAATAATGCCTACCTCCGATTGACGGAGTCTTGGCAGGTCCCCACACATCTGAATGCACATAATCCAGAATACCCTTGGTATTGTGAATTGCAGTGCCAAACTTCACTCTTCGTTGTTTTCCCAGAACACAATGCTCACAAAATTCAAGTTTGCAAGCCTTCGTACCTTTCAACAATCCCTGCTTGGTAAGAATTTGCAAGGATTTCTCTCCAGCATGTCCCAACCTCATATGCCACAACTTCGTTGCCTCAGCATCCTTCTTTGAGCTAGAAGTTGCTGCCGCTACTGTCCCCACCACTGTACTACCTTGATAGTAATACAAATTGTTCTTCATCACGCCTTTCAACATCACCAGTGCTCCCGAAGTTGCTTTAAGAATTCCATCTCGCATCGTCACAACTAGGCCTTTAGATTCTAAAGCCCCCAATGAGATGAGATTCTTCTTCAACTTTGGCACGTACCGTACATCCCGCAAAATTCTGGTGGATCCATCATGATTCCGCAGCTTGATTGAACCTATCCCAGCTGTCTTACATGGATTATCATTACCCATGTAAACAACCCCGCCATCAAGTTCTTGAAATTCAAAGAACCAATCCCGAATGGGACACATATGATAGGTACAACCTGAATCCAATATCCACTCATCTGGATACACTGATGCTGAAAGCGAGACAATTAAAGAGATATCTGATTCCACATCACTTTTGCATTCTGCAACATTTGCATCTTGCGGAACCTTCTCTTTCTTCTGCAGTTTTGGACAGTCTTTCTTCCAGTGTCCTTTCTCATGACAGAAAGCACACTCATCTTTGGCAACGGCTCGACCTTTAGACTTAGACATCCCTCTTCTCTCCTTTGTTTGGCTTTGCTGACGACCTCTTGCCACCAATGCTTCTTCTGATGTCGTTGATTTGGTTTTCATCTTATCCTGCTTTCTCAATTCATGACTATATAAAGCAGAACAAACAGCATCTAACGACACATTCTCCTTCCCGTGAAGGAGCGTAGTCTCCAAATGTTCAAATTCATCAGAAAGAGATGATAACAACATCAAAGCCAAATCCTCATCCTCAAACTTCACATCTAAATTCAACAGGTCTGCTACTAATTGATTAAACATAGTGATGTGTGCATTCATAGTAGTACCTTGTTGGTAGTCAAATCGGAACAACCTTTTCTTCATCAGGAGCTTGTTCTGACCACTCTTCTTCAGAAACTTGTCCTCCAATGCCTTCCATAGTTTGTGTGCAGAAGTCTCGCTTTTTACAGCGTACTTCTGCTCTCTGGACAGACAGGATCGAATAGTTCCGCATGCCAACCAGTTGATGATGCTCCAATCTTTCTCCTCTACCTCTTTTGGTTTCTCTCCTTCAATAGCAATATCAAGACCCTGCTGAAAAAGAGAGTCCAAGACCTCTCCTTGCCACATGCCAAAATGTCCAGTGCCATCAAATATTTCCACCGCCAATTTCAAAGTGGACACCGGGAACCTCGACCATGATGACGAGGAGCCCGACACTCTGGATACATTCTTCGCTTCTTCTTCTTGATTTGCCATTACAGACTCACAATATAATATTCAATATTACAAATAATTTCAAACAACCCAAGGCGAACCTTCGGCTCTTGATACCACTTGTTGGGAAAAACGGGTAATTTTCCCACTAAAACAAAACCCTAACAGAGCTACCCGACAAATAATATTGAATAAATAAAGCGGAATAATAAAAGAGATAAAGAGGAAAAAACACACCCGAAAATTGATAACGGAGTTCGGCCTCTTTAGCCTAATCTCCGAGCACAACAAAAACAACTCCCTTTTAATATTATGAGAGAAGATATTACAAATTGGGATTTATAACAGTGAAGGAGAAGAGTTTAATTTATAACCCTCAAACCTCCTTCCCAAACAATGAACCCACCGATGTGGGACTTCGGATTAAGCCAAAATCAACAGTTTCTACGTCCAAATAGCCTATAAATAGGAAGGCTATCTCTTGTATTTTCCAAGTTTATTGTGAGTAAAGTTATGCTGCCATTTTGTGCCAAGCTTTGCTTCTCCTAGAATTCTAGGCTCTAAACTTCATTTCCTTCACATCTCTTTGGGCTGGCCGAACCTCCCTATAATCATACCTATCATGCACCTTCAAGATCAACACCAATCTTAGGAGGATCTTGCTCACACACCTTCATAGCTTCCGCACCACTTTTCTTACATGATTCAAGAAGACCTTCATGAAATGCCATCATTTGGTATCATGAGCTATGGTTCTTCAAGATGAGTTGCTTTTGGTCTTTCATTTTTAGTTCTTCTTTACTTTCATGTTGTTCATCTTATTTTCCATAATTGTCTTGCTGTTTTTTACATTTTAATATGTTTGGTGTGCTTTGTGGAAGATCCAACCGAAGCACTCTTGTTCAATTGATCTTGAACAAATTCTTGTGCAATTTGTGATAGGATTCCATACACCTTTGAGTTGCTATTTTCTTTTAGGCTTTTGAGTCTTTATTGCTTTCATTATTTGGTTCATATTATGCTTTGAGTCTTTAATTTTCTGAATCTATACATGTTTTGTCAAGTCATGTTCATCCATATTGTCAACAATTCATAGTAGTCCTTTTATTTGGCTTGATTGTTTCTTGATTTTGGGTCTCTTTAATTGCTTGAATCTGCTGTTCTTTGCTCTTTTGGTGCCTTTTTAATTTTAGTTTGAGTTCATATTGTGTTTAGATCCTACACAATTCTATTTCACAAATTTCCATTGTGTCTAAACTTTGGTATTTTGCTGTTTTTGTTTCCAGTTTTCAGAATCCCCTGTTTCAGATTTTCTGTGCTGACTGTTTTGATCCAGAAAAATATTTCCACTCATAGCAAAATTTTGATTCTCTGGAATTTGAAAGTTTGAAGTGTTATAGAAAGGACAAAAAAAGAATTAGTCCAAAAGAAGCAACAGAAAAAAAATGATAAATCTTTTAAAATCAGTGTGCAAACCTGAGGCGCTACAGCTGGCGTAACTGAACACCAAAATTGCAAAATTTATTAAAACAAATTGGTGCATGCGTTTTGAGTGATTCCAAAGCCAGGATTTAGCTAAGATCTTGAATATCTTGCATATCAAATTTCAGAATCATATCTTAAAAACACAGCTCAGCATAAATTGGGGAAAAAATACGTTTCTGGCCCACAACATTTTCCAGTGGTGCTGTTTTTTTTTATTTGGTCATCTAAATCTAGTGCCATTCTTAGGATTCTTTTGTGAGCCTACCTTTATTTTGGTACCTTTTATTTGCTTTCTTAATATTTCTTGAACCTCTTTCTAGTTGTCATAATCTAACTCCTTTTGGTGGTACTGTTTTATTCAATTTAATTGTTTCTTGCTTTTGTTCTTTGACCTCTAATTTGGGTGCTGGAATTTCTTCTCTCCTTTGGTGCTTATGTGAATTGAAACTTGACTTGGTTAAGGTTTAGCCCTTTGATAGGTGCTGGAAATTGGAGAATCAAGACCTTCATTCTAAGGGGAAGACAAAGACAAAGCCGAAGCAAACTTTCTCAAAACACTACACACATTTGGAGGACTAACAAGCAAAGACCACAAGAGAGAGTGACACTAGCAAAAAGAGGATCAACAAAGGGGGTTTTCTTAAATTCCTTACAACTTAATTTGTGTTAATTACCTCTTAATTACGCTTTAGACGGTGAGTGTGTCTTCAAGGGCTCAAAGTGTCCAAGAAGCCTCACTTAGGGCCGAATAGTATAGCATTCTTGTTTAGTAATTGTTACTTGTTTGTATTTGCTTTTCTATTGCTTTAAGTATTCACGCTTTGCATGGTTAGTTTTGTTTAAATTTGTGTTAAGCCGACTAGTTTTGTTGAATAGATAGCTTACATTGTTTTCTTGCATTTATTTCTCAACTTATTTGTGTTCTAAGTGTTTCACTCAGAGAAAGTCTAGTGTGAAGATATTGGAGGATAGTTTTTGGCAAGGAAAAGGCTTGGTACTTAAGTAGTCCTTTGTGACTCACCTCCCTTACCTGGAAAACTACCTTCTTTAACTTTCCTAAACTTTCTCAAAGTAAAACACCTATATACACAAAGTTTTAGCCATGTCTTCTTCTTCTCACTCTCCAAAGTCTATTGAAAGTGAAGTAAAATCTTTGAAAACTCTTTTGAAAGAAGTATCACAAGCGGTAAAATTAATTTCTTTTAGACAATTGGAGAATGAGAACAAAATCAATGAGATGGCTAAAGCTCAAGAAGAGAAATCACAAAAATCACAAAAATAAAAAAAAAACTCATACTCATGCATCTAGGAGCATTGAGTCTCTAGGGGAGGGAAGCCTTAGAATTAATGACTACTACCAACCACCCCCTAGAAGGAATAGGCAAAGGGAGCAAGAGGTGCCAAGGGAAACTAGAGTAGACTTACCTCATTTTCATGGAAAAGAAAATGTAGAAATATATCTAGATTGGGAAATGAAGGTAGAGCAACTCTTTGCTTGCCATAGGGTAAGTGAGGAACGTAAAGTACCCTTAGCCGCCCTTAGCTTCCAAGGGAATGCCATGTATTGGTGGACCTCTCTCGAAAGAGAAAGGCGTCTTCATAGGGAACCTCCCATTACATATTGGAATGACCTTAGGGGAGCCCTAAGACGCCGACACATACCTTCCTACTATCATAGGGAGTTGATGGACAAGCTCCAAAGACTCCAACAAAGAAACATGAGTGTGGAAGAGTATAGACAAAAAATGGAGCTCTACATGATGAGAGCCTCCATTAGAGAAGAGGAGGATACCACAATAGCTAGGTTCCTTAGTGGCCTATAACTTGAGATAAGAGATAGAGTGGAGCTCTTACCTTATCAAGACTTCAATGATTTGGTTCAACTTTGCATTAAAGTTGAGCAACAAATTTTACGCAAAACATCAAGTCAAAAGGTGAGCCTTTACTCTAACTTTTATCCCAAGAAAGAGTTTAGAATGGAGGGTAGTACATCCAAAGAAAAACCAAAAGAACCTACCAAACCTTTTACCAAAGAAACCTCCACCCCACCCATCCGAGCTAGAGATGTCAAGTGTTTCAAGTGCTATGGAAGAGGCCATGTGCAAGCACAATGCCCAAACCAAAGGACTTTGTTTCTTAAGGGTGTAGACGAGTACACTAGTGGCGAGGATGAGCCTAGTTAGAGAGAGGAGGGCAGAGAGGATGAGAGGGTAGCTCCACTAGAGGGAGAATTGCTTATGATTAGGAGAACCCTCAACAATCAACCTAGCACATCCATTGAAACACAAAGAGAGAACATATTTCATACAAGATGCAATGTTTTAGAAAACATATGCTCTCTCATTGTGGATAGTGGATCTAGTTGCAATTGTTGTAGTGCTAGGATGGTTGAGAAGCTTAAGCTACAAGTAGTTCCTCACCCAAAACCTTATAAACTTCAATGGCTTAATGAAAATGGGGAACTACATGTAGACAAGCAAGTGGAAATCAAGTTTTCCATAGGGAACTACAAATATAAGGTTTTGTGTGATGTAGTACCTATGGAAGCTTGCCATATTTTATTAGGGAGACCATGGCAATTTGATAAGAAAACCTTGCATGATGGTCTCACTAACGAAATTTCCTTCACCCATAAGTATAAAAAGTTTGTACTTAGTCCTTTACCACACTCTCAAGTGGTAAAAGACCAAATACAAATGAAACAAAAGAGGGATGAGGAAAACAAAAAAAAAAGAGCGCTAGAAAAAGAGAAAATCCTTAGGGATAGGAAGGCGTGGGAGAAGAGTGTTCCTTCCCACAAGTTTGGTCAACAAGAGAAGCCCCTTGAAAACGTTTTTGAAAACTTGCTTCTTGTTGAACAACCAAGCCTTATCTTTTGTAAAGGAGCACTTACATGCACTGTCACAAGTAGTGACCTTATGACTTTACCTCCTCAAATAGAAAATCTTTTAAGTGAATTTGAAGATCTATTCTCCCATGAGGGGCCCATTGGGCTTCCTCCTCTTAGGGGGATAGAACATCATATTGACATCATTCCGGGGGCAAGCCTACCAAATAGGCCTGCTTATAGAACCAAACTCGAGGAAACAAAGGAGATAGAATCACAAGTTCAAGACTTGTTGGAGAAGGGTTGGGTTCAAAAGAGCTTAAGCCCTTGTGTTGTACCTGTCTTGTTGGTGCCCAAAAAGGATGGAAAATGGCGCATGTGTTGTGATTGTCGAGCAATCAACAACATCATCATCAAGTATAGGCATCCAATCCCAAGGCTTGACGATATGTTTGATGAATTGCATGGGTCAACTCTATTCTCCAAAATTGACCTTAAAAGTGGATATCACCAAATTTGAATCAAGGAGGGTGATGAGTGGAAAACCGCTTTTAAGACCAAATTTGGATTATACGAGTGGTTGGTGATGCCCTTTGGGCTTACTAATGCCCCAGACTTAGTTTGGCTTCACCTTCGCAAAGATAGATTTTCAACTCAAAGGAAGTCCAAACTAAGTCCCCGAGGTGATGGACCCTTTCAAGTCCTCAAGCGAGTCAATAACAATGCATATAAATTGGACCTACCTCTTGAGTATGGAGTACATGACACTTTTAATGTAATTGACCTTTCTCCATTTGTAGGTACCAATGACGAAGACGAGCTGGATTTGAGGACAAATCCTTTCCAAGGGGGAGGGGATGATGGAAGAGGGCCAAGCACATCAAGCCATGGGAGCCAAAGCCCAAACTGATGGAGGAGGGCCAAGCACACCTACCTAAGGAAGCCACGGCCCAAGCCAAGGAGAGCGTCTAGACCAAGACCAAGGTGAGCGTCTAGGACGTGAAGGTGAGCGTTTAGGACGTGAAGGAGGGAGGCTATCCATGGAGCTAGACCGTCTAGGCCCCCTTACAAGATCAATGGCCAAACATGCTCAAACACAAGTAAATGAAGCCACGGATGGAAGAGAGAAGGCTTTGTATATGTTTGCATAAAGGCCCATTAGGGGTACTTAGTAGATAGGATAGTGTAGAAAGCACTTTTGGATGGAAACATTCTAGAATCTAGGGTTGTGTGGCCGGTCATTGCACATGGCACATGGCTTAGAATTTAGATTTAATTTTGGTTTTCTTTTCCTTAGAATTCAGCTTAACATTTACGTCCAAGATAGTCTATAAATAGGAAGGCTATCTCATTGTATTTTTCAAGTTTAATTGAGTAAGGTTATGCTGCCATTTTTGTGCGCAAGCTTTACTTCTCCTAGAAATCTAGGCTCTAAACTTCAATCCTTTCACCTTCTCCCTTGAGCTGGCCGAACCACTCAAACACCATACTCATCATGCACCTACAAGGCCAACACAACTCCTAGGAGGGTCTTGATCATCTCACCCATTGCTTCCGCACCTTATTTTCTACTTTGATTCAAGAAGAACACATGAAAATGCCATCACAAACCATGAAGAACGTCTAGACCAAGAAGAGCGTCTAGCTACAAGAAAGGAGCGTCTAGGACGTGAAGGGAGTCTACCCATGGAGCGTCTAGATGTGGAACTAGACCGTCTAGGTCATCTCACAAGATCAATGGCTAAACATGTTCAAGCCCAAGTGAATGAAGCCACGGATGGAAGAGAGAAGGCTTTGTACATGTTGTATAAAGGCCCAATAGGGGTACTTAGTAATTAGAGTAGTGTAGAAAGCATATTTGAGTGAAACTTTCTAGAAGCTTTCTATGTGTGACCGGTCATGGCACATGGCTTAGGATTTGCATTTCATTTGGCTTCCATTTCATTAGCTATTAGCTTAGTTTCTACGTCCAAATAGCCTATAAAAAGGAAGGCTATCTCTTGTATTTTCCAAGTTTATTGTGAGTAAAATTATGCTGCCATTTTGTGCCAAGCTTTGCTTCTCCTAGAATTCTAGGCTCTAAACTTCATTTCCTTCACATCTCCTTGGGCTGGCCGAACCTCCCTATAATCATACCTATCATGCACCTTCAAGATCAACACCACTCTTAGGAGGATCTTGCTCACACACCTTCATAGCTTCCGCACCACTTTTCTTACATGATTCAAGAAGACCTTCATGAAATGCCATCAAGTTGGGCACCATAACCCAACTTCCGGTTCATCCCGCATCGCCAGTTCTGCTTACCAAAAATGGCCCACTTGGAGCTCTCGATTCCGTGGCACGGCTCAACAGAGCAGTCGCCCCATCCTACCTATTTAAAGTTTGAGAATAGGTTGAGGGCGTTGCGCCCCCGATGCCTCTAATCATTGGCTTTACCCGATAGAACTCACCTGCGGGCTCCAGCTATTTTGAGGGAAACTTCAGAGGGAACCAGCTACTAGACGGTTCGATTAGTCTTTCACCCCTATACCCAAGTCAGACGAACGATTTGCACGTCAGTATCGGTGCAGGCCTCCACTAGAGTTTACTCTGGCTTCGCCCCGCTCAAGCATAGTTCACCATCGTTCAGGTCCCCAAAGGTATGCTCTCACTCGAACCCTTCACAGAAGATCAGGGTCGGTCGGCGGTGCAACCCACAAAAGGATCCCACCAATTAGCTTCCTTGCGCCTTACAGGTTTACTCACCCGTTGACTCGCACACATGTCAGACTCCTTGGTCCGTGTTGTTAGAATATATGGCCTTAAACGAGAGGGGGGGTGAATTGTTTAAGAAAGATTTTTGTAAACTTTTAGCCTTAGAATGAAAATTCTTCAAAAGAACCTTGATTAAGGATTCAGTTTTTCAAAACAAACAGCAAAAGCACAAAGCTGGAAAAACAATCGGTTGTTTTAGCGAAACAATCGGTTGTTTATACCAGTTTCAAAATGACAAAACTGAATTTAAAGAGATAGCGATAGAGAAATTGTACACAGTTGTTTATACTGGTTCACTCCAAATCCAGAGCTACATCCAGTCTTCTCAGAAACCCTGAGGATATCCACTAAGCAATCACCACTTGATCACTTACACAACAACCAAGAGAATGACCTTGAACACCTCAAGAAACACACTCTCCTTGGCCAACACTAAGAATGCTCATCTTGAACACCTCAAGAACACACAGCCAATCTGATGGAAGAGGGCCAAGCACAACTTCACAAGAAAGACAAAAGCCAAGACATGAGCATCCAAAGCCATACCAAGAGCGTCTAGGGCTAAGGGAGGAGCGTCTAGCTCAAGGTGGAGAACGTCTAGGCCAATGAAAGGAGCGTCTAGGACCAAATTGCTAAGCCCATGGCCAAGCGAATCCATGCAGATTTGTTTATGCTACGTGAAGGCCCATTAGGGGTAGCTTAGTATTAGTTGTGGTGTAAATAGCATAAACTTGATTCCATGAGACTTGACCTAGATTTGCTAAAGATTTGGTCACTTTCTAGAAGGATTCTCCACATGGCCATGTGCTCCATGTGATGTAAATTTGCATTTCATTTTGATTAGCATTAGGGTTGCATTATGGTCCTCTTTAGCCTATAAAAAGAGGAGCCTACACCTTGTATTTTCAAGTTTATTGTGAGTAAAGTTATGCTGCCATTTTGTGCCAAGCTTTGCTTCTCCTAGAATTCTAGGCTCTAAACTTCACTTCCTTCACATCTCCTTGGGCTGGCCGAACCTCCCTATAATCATACCTATCATGCACCTTCAAGATCAATGCCACTCTTAGGAGGATCTTGCACACACACCTTCATAGCTTCCGCACCACTTTCTTACATGATTCAAGAAGACCTTCATGAATTTGCCATCATTTGGTATCATGAGCTTAGTTTCTTCAAGATGAGTTGCTTTTGGTCTTTTCATTTTTAGTTCTTCTTTATTTCATGTTGTTCATCTTATTTCCATAATTGTCTTGCTGTTTTTTACATTTTAATTTGTTTTGGTGTGCTATTTGGAAGATCCAACCGGTGCACTTTGTTCAATTGATCTTGAACAATTCTTGTGCAAATTGTGATAGGATTCCATACACCTTTGAGTTGTTGTTTTCTTTTAGGCTTTTGAGTCTTTATTGCACTTTTAATTTGGTTCATATTATGCTTTTGAGTCTTTAATTTCTGAATCCATATATGTTTTGTCAAGTCATGTTCATCCACAATGTCAACAATTCTTAGTAGTTCTTTATTTGGCTTGATTGTTTCTTGATTTTGGGTATCTTTAATTGCTTTGAATCTGCTGTTCTTTGATCTTTTGGTGCCTTTTTCATTTTAGTTTGAGTTCCTATTTGTGTTTAGATCCTACACAAATTCCATTGTGTTTAAATTTTGGTATCTTGCTGTTTTTGTTTCCAGTTTTCCAGAATCCCCTGTTTCACATTCTCTGTGCTGGCTGTTTTGTTCTAGAAAAATATTTCCACTCATAGGAAAATTTTGATTCTCTGGAATATGCAATTTTGAAGTGTTATAGAAAGGAAAAAAAAAGAATTAGTTCAAAAGAATCAACAGAAAAAAAATGATAAATCTTTTAAAATCAGTGTGCAAATCTGAGGCGCTACAGCTGGCGTAACTGAACACCAAAATTGCAAAATTTATTAAAAACAATTGGTGCATGCGTTTTGAGTGATTCCAAAGCCAGATTTTAGCTAAGATCTTGAATATCTTGCATATCAAATTTCAGAATCATATCTTAAAAACACAGCTCAGCATAAATTGGGGAAAAACACGTTTCTGGCCCACAACATTTTCCAGTGATGCTGTTTTTTTTATTTTGTCATCTAATTCTAGTGCTATTCTTAGGATTCTTTTGTATGCCTACCTTTATTTTGGTACCTTTTATTTGCTTGCTTAATATTTCTTGGACCTCTTTCTAGTTGTCATAATCTAACTCCTTTTGGTGGTACTGTTTTATTCAATTAAATTGTTTCTTGCTTTTGTTCTTTGACCTCTAATTTGGTGCTGGAATTTATTCTCCTTTGGTGCTTAATTGAATGGAAACTTGACCTGGGTAAGGTCTAGTCTTTTGATAGGTGCTGGAATTGGAGAATTAAGACCTTCATTCTAAGGGGAAACAAAGCCAAGGCCGAATCAAGCTTTCTTGAAAAACACTACAAACACTTGGAGGACCAACAAGCAAAGACAACAAGGAAGTGCATTTAGCAAAAAGAGGATCAACAAAGGGAGTTTTTCTTAATTTCCTTGCAACTTAATTTGTGTTAATTACTTCTTAATTACGTTATTAGACGGTGAGTGTGCCTCCAAGGGCTCTAAGTGTCCAAGAAGCCTCACCTAGGGCCGACTAGTATAGAACTCTTTAATTAGCAATTGTTAATTGTTTTTAGTTGTTTCTATATTGCTTAATGAGTAACGCTTTGTATGTGTGGTTGTTCTAAGCTTTGTTAAAACCGTCTAGCTTTGTTAACTAGTTAGCATACATTGTTTTTCTTGCATTGAAAAAAAAAATTTGATTTCTCAACTTAATTGTGTTCTAAGTAGTTTTACTAAGAGAAAGTTTTGTGTGAAGACATTGAGGGATAGTTTTTGGCTAAGGCAAAGGCTTGGTACTTAAGTAGTCCTTTGTGACTCACCTCCCTTACTTGGAAAACTACCTTCTTTGACTTTCTTAAGTTTTCTCAAGGTAAAATACTTGTATACACAAAGCTTTAGCCATGTCTTCTTCTTCTCATTCTACAAAGTCTATTGGAAGTGAATTAAAATCTTTAAAAACTCTTTTGAAAGAAGTTTCACAAACTGTGCAATCAATTGCATATAGACAATTGGAGAGTGAGACTAAACTTAATGTTTTGACTAAAGCAAAGAATGAGAAGTCTCACATTCTAAAAAAATTACCTTCTCATGCATATATCTCTAAAGATCATGATTCTTTTGGGGAGGGAAGCATTAGAGTAAATGATTATTATCAAGCACCCCCTAGAAGACATAGAAGAGATAGAAAAGAACAAGAAAACCCAAGAGAGGTTAGGGTAGAACAATCCCATTTCCATGGAAAAGAAAATATAGAAGCTTGCCTAGATTGGGAAATGAGGGTAGAAAAATTGTTTGTTTCCCATAAAGAAAGAAAGGAAAGAAAAATACAAAAGAAGAGAGGGGAAGTCGAAAGGGAAGCTAAAGAAAAAGAAGAAAAAGAAAAGCATGAGAAGACCCTTGAAGAACAAACGGCGTGGGAGAAGAGTGTTCCTTCCCACAAGGTCATTCAACAAGACCAAAGATTTAAAAATACCTTTGAAAATATGTGTCTTGTTGAACAACCTCAAAGCCTTACCTTTTGTAAAGGAACACTTGCAAGCCTAAGTGAAAAAGAAGAGTCTTTAAAAGAAGCTTGCATAGATAAAAATGAAATAGATTATTTCTCATATGTGCTAGGATATCACCAAGTGAATGTCAAGTTTTTTATAAGCATCTACAAAAACAAATTTTTATGTGAAGTAGGGCCTAAAGAAATTTGTCATGTCTTATTGAGACAACCATTACAAAGTGTACAAATCCTTAGAAACAATGGTTGTCACAACGAGACTATCCTTACACATAAGAGAAAAAGTCTTCATGAAGGAGAACTCATGGGACAAATTAGAGTTGATAAAAATCTAGAGCTTTTAAAAGGAAAACTTTTGTCCCCCATGAGAAAAGAAGTTCAAAGACATTACCTTAGGTACAATTCTTGTTTTCAAACTACACCCAAGGCAATGTCTCATGACCTCTATACTCCTTCACCTTTTGCAAATGATCCTTGGGAAGATACAAATTTCATATTAAAACTCCCTAGGACAACAAAAGGTTTTGATTCAATTTTCATGGTTATGGATAAACTCTTCTCTAGAGAAGTGATACATCTTCATGGTTTATCCTCAAGCATAGTGTTGAATAGAGCTTCAAATTTTGCAAACCATGATTTGAGGATTTCCTTTGGAAAACTTGCAACTAAGTTGCACACTTTAAATTCTTATCATCCTCAAACGCATGGTCAAAATACAATTGAAAATCTAGCTCTTTCTACTATGCCTAGAATAATCATAAAGGACAAACACAAGTCTAGAGATGAGCATACATACCATAAAGTAGTTCACAAAACTACTTATATTTCTACTTTTGAGGTTATATGTGGGCTAAATCATCTTTCTCCTTTTAAGTTGTTACCATCTCCTATAGGATTTATGCCTAAAGAGAAAGTAACCACAAATGCACATTTCAAAATGCATAAGATGATTAGAGAACACATACAACAATCAAAAGAGAAACATTGTCCAAAGTTGCCAAAACCAAAAGAAAAACAAAAATGGCAACATAGTAAAATTGATTTTCAAACTAACACCTATGCTTTATTTGATGATTTATATAGGTGGACGTTTGATCCAGGAGGACAAGCTTTGGCGAAGCAAGAGGCTGCTATCCGAGATCAAGTCTGTAGATCTGAGGATAGATCTTCTCAAGAAGGAGGAGATGATGGACACCATCCAGCCACACTCATCCCCCTAGTTGAAGAAAAAACCTTTGGATTTGAGGACAAATCCTTTTTCAAGAGGGAGGGGATGATGGAAGAGGGCCAAGCACAAGTTCACAAGAAAGACAAAAGCCAAGACATGAGCATCCAAAGCCAAACCAAGAGCGTCTAGGGCTAAGGGAGGAGCGTCTATGATGGAGGAGGGCCCAAGCTCACCACACGATGAAAGCCAAGCCTCCAAGACTAGACGGTCTAGCCTATAATGAGGAGCGTCTAGACTCAAAAAGGAGCGTCTAGCCCATGAAGAGGAGCGTCTAGGCCATGATGAGGAGCGGCTACATAAGGAGCGTCTAGGCCATGATGAGGATTCCTTCTAGACCGTCTAGCTTCACATACACATGGGTCAAAGCTACGGTTTTGGGAAGAGAAGACCTTTGTAATTGTTACATAAAGGCCCATTAGGGGTGCTTAGTAATTAGAGTAGTGTAGAAAGCATATTTGTGTGAAACATTCTAGAAAGACCATGGAGGGGGTGAGCATGAAAACTAGACACACCCCTCCCCATGTGCACCCATGTGCCATGTGCACCCATGTGCTTCACATTTACATTTCATTTGGCTAGCATTAGGGTTGCATTATGGTCCTCCTTAGCCTATAAAAGGAGGAGCCTACACCTTGTATTTTCAAGTTTAATTGAGTAAGGTTATGCTGCCATTTTTGTGCACAAGCTTTACTTCTCCTAGAAATCTAGGCTCTAAACTTCAATCCTTTCACCTTTCTCCCTTGAGCTGGCCGAACCACTCAAACATCACACTCCTCATGCACCTTCAAAGCCAACACAACTCCTAGGAGGGCTTTGTTTCACTCACCCATTGCTTCCGCATCCCTTTTACTACTTTGATTCAAGAAGAACACATGAAATGCCATCATTTGGTATCAGAGCTTTTGGTTCTTCAAGATGAGTAGCTTGGTCTTTTAAATTTTCAGTTCTTCTTTATTTCATATTGTCATTTAAATTCCATACTTGTCTTGCTGTTTTTTACTTTTTAAATTGTTCTTGGTGTGCTTATGGAAGATCCAACCGAAGCACAATTGTTCAATTGATCTTGAACAAATTCTGTGCAGCTTGTGATAGGATTCCTTACACCATTGAGTGGCTGTTTTCTTTTAGGAATTTGAGTCCTTATTGCTTTCTTAATTTTGCTTCATTTTATGCTTTGAGTCTTTATTTTCTGAATCTATAAATGTTGTGTCAAGTCATGTGAATCCATATTTGTCAACAATTCTTAGTAGTCCTATTATTGGCTTGATTGTTTCTTGCTTTTGGGTCTCTTTAAATTGTTTGAATCTGCTGTCCTTTGATCCTTTGGTGCCTTTTTAATTTTTAGTTTGAGTTCATATTGTGTTTAGATCATACAAAATTCTATTTCACAAATTTCCATTGTGTTAATTTTGGTTACCTTGCTGTTTTCTTCCAGTTTTCCAGATTTCCCCTGTATCATCTCTCTGTTCTGGGCTGTTTTGTTTTAAAAAAATATTTCCACCCATAGGAAAATTCTGATTTTCTGGAAAATGCAAGTTTAAAGTGTTATAGAAAAGACAAAAAAAGAATGAGGTCAAAAGAAGCAACAGAAAAAAATGATAAATCTTACAAAATCAGAGTGCAAATCTTGAGCGCTCCAGCTGGCCTAACTGCACACCAAATTTGCAAAAATTATTAAAAAAAAATGGTGCATGCGTTTTAGGTGATTCCAAAGCCAAAATTTAGATAAGATCCTGAATTTTCTTGCATCCAAATTTCAGAAACAAATTTTACAATTACAGCTCAGCATAAATCGGGGAACAAACACGTTTTCTGGCCCACAACATTTTCCAGTGGTGCTGTTTTTTTATTTGGTCATCTAATCTAGTGCTTTTCTTTAGGAATTCTTTTGTGTGCCAACCTTTTATTGAGTACCTTTAATTGTTTGCTTTAATTTCTTGAATCTCTTTCTAAGTTTTCATATTATAAATCCTTTTGGTGGTACTGTTTTCTTTTAATTAAATTTGTTTCTTGCTTTTATTTCTTGACCTCTCATTTTGGGTGCTGGAATTTAATTCTCTCTTGGTGCTTATGTGCATGGAAATTGACTTGGTTTAAGGTTAAGCCCTTGTGAATAGGTGCTGGAAATTGGAGAATTAAAGCCAACTTTCTAAGGAGGAGTCAAAGTTAAGGCCGAAACAAGTTTTCTTGAAACAAACACTACAAACACCTAGAAGATCAACAATCAAGACAACAAAGAAAGTGCACTAACCAAAAAGAGGAACAACAAAGGAGGTTTTCTTATCTCCTTTACAACTTGGTTTATTGTTAATTACCTCTTTTAAATTACGCTTTAGACGGTGAGTGTGTCTTCAAGGGCTCAAAGTGTCCAAGAAGCCTCACCTAGGGCCGAATAGTATAGCATTCTTGTTTAGTAATTGTTACTTGTTTGTAATTGGTTTTCTATTGCTTTAGTAGTGACGTTTGCATGGTTAGTTTTGATTAAATTTGAACCGTCTAGCTTTGTTGATTAGTTAGCATGCATTGTTTTCTTGCATTAAAATCTGATTTCTCAACTTAATTGTGTTCCAAGTGGTTTACTAAGAGAAAGCTTTGTGTGAAGACATTGAGGGATAGTTTTTGGCTAAGGCAAAGGCTTGGTATTTAAGTAGTCCACTGTGACTCACCTCCCTTACCTGGAAGACTACCTTCTTTGACTTCCCTAAATTTTTCTCAAGGTAAAATACTTCTACACACAAAGCTTTAGTCATGTCTTCTCACTCCTCTAAATCTCTTAAAAGTGAGGTGAAATCCTTGAAATCTCTTTTGAAACAACTTACTAAGGATATTCAATCAATTTCATCTAAACAATTGGAGAATGAGATCAAAACTAATGAATTGACTAAAGCAAAGAATGAGAAGTCTCAATTTTCAAAAAAATTACATTCTCATGCATCTAGCTCTAAACATCATGATTATCTTGGGGAAGAAAGTCTTAGGAAAAATGAATATCATCAACAATTCCCTAGGAGAGCTAGGAAAGAGAGACAAGAAAACCTAACCAAGCATATCTCTCACACTCAAGCTAGAGAAATTCCATGTTTAGAATACCTTGGCAATGATCAATTAGCATCTCAATGTTTCAATGAAAGATCTATTATCTTAAGGGGCAAAGATGAGAATAGTAGCCAAGAAAAAGAAACTAGTGAGAGTGAAAAAATGTAAAAATAGAAAAGCAAGAGAAAACCTTTGGGAAACAAAAGGCGTGGGAGAAGAGTGTTCCTTCCCACAAGGTCATTCAACAAGAAGGAAAAGTTGAAAATATACCTCTTGGTGAACAACCTAGCCTTACCTTTTGTAAAGGAACACTTGCAAGCCTAGAAAAAAAAGAAGAATCCTTAAAAAAGGCTTGCATAGATAAAATATAGTAGATTATTTTACATACATGCCAAGATATCACCAAGTGAAGGTCAAGTCATCTATAGGCATCTACAAAGACAATTTTTTATGTGAAGTAGTGCCTAAAGAAACTTGTCATGTCTTATGGAGACAACCTTTGCAACGAATTGAAATTTCCATGAACAAAGGTTGTATCAACGAGACTACCTTCACACATAAAAGAGAAATTCTTCATGAAGGAGAACTCATGGGTCAAATTAGAGTTGATAAAACTCTAGAGCTTTTAAAAGGAAAATTATTGTCACCCATGAGAAAAGATGTTCAAAGACATTACCCTAGATACATTCCGTGTTTTAAAAATACATCTAAGGCGATGTCTCATGAACTCTATACTCCTTCATATTAGAGGATCCTAGGACAACAAAAGGTCTTGATTCTTTCTTCATGGAAGTGGATAAACTCTTCTTAAGAAAAGTGACAAGCCTCCATGATTTATTTTCAAAAATAAGGGATAGAGCTCCAAAATTTGAAAACATAAATTTCATATTTGAGCTTCCTAGGACAACAAAAGGTCTTGATTCTTTCTTCATGGAAGTGGATAAACTCTTCTTAAGAAAAGTGACAAGCCTCCATGATTTATTTTCAAAAATAAGGGATAGAGCTCCAAAATTTGAAAACATAGCTCTCCCTTCTATGCTTCACGAAATCATGAAGGACACCCACAATTCTTGGGATAAGAATCCTTTTCCTTTTATGCATGCATACAATGGAGTAGTCCACAAGATTACTCATATCTCTCCATTTGAAGTTGTATGTGAACATAGTCCTCTTGTCTTTTTAAAGTTGTCACCATTTCCTAAAGGGATTATGCCTAAGGAAAAAGTAACTACTTTTGGAAATTTTAGAAAACATAAGAGGATTAGAAGGCACCTACAACCATCAAAAGGGAAACATTGTGAGAAGTTGACCAAAACAAGAGAAAAACAAAGATGGCAACTTCACACAATTAATTGTTCTCCAAATACTCACTCTAACTCCTTTGCTTTGTTTCAAGATTCTCATAGGTTGATATTTGATCCGGGAGGACACACCTTGACGAAGCAAGAGGCTGCTATCCGAGATCAAGTTAGCAAATCTGAGGATAGATCTTTTCCCGAAGGAGGAGATGATGGACACCATCCAGCCACAACAAGCCCCCTCAAAAGCAAAAGCTTTGGATTTGAGGACAAATCCTTTTCAAGAGGGAGGGGATGATGGAGGAGGGCCCAAGCTCACCACACGATGAAAGCCAAGCCTCCAAGACTAGACGGTCTAGCCTATAATGAGGAGCGTCTAGACTCAAAAAGGAGCGTCTAGCCCATGAAGAGGAGCGTCTAGCCCATGATGAGAAGCGGCTACATAAGGAGCGTCTAGGCCATGATGAGGATTCCTTCTAGACCGTCTAGCTTCACATACACATGGGTCAAAGCTACGGTTTTGGGAAGAGAAGACCTTTGTAATTGTTACATAAAGGCCCATTAGGGGTGCTTAGTAATTAGAGTAGTGTAGAAAGCATATTTGTGTGAAACATTCTAGAAAGACCATGGAGGGGGTGAGCATAAAAACTAGACACACCCCTCCCCATGTGCACCCATGTGCCATGTGCACCCATGTGCTTCACATTTACATTTCATTTGGCTAGCATTAGGGTTGCATTATGGTCCTCCTTAGCCTATAAAAGGAGGAGCCTACACCTTGTATTTTCAAGTTTAATTGAGTAAGGTTATGCTGCCATTTTTGTGCACAAGCTTTACTTCTCCTAGAAATCTAGGCTCTAAACTTCAATCCTTTCACCTTTCTCCCTTGAGCTGGCCGAACCACTCAAACATCACACTCCTCATGCACCTTCAAAGCCAACACAACTCCTAGGAGGGCTTTGTTTCACTCACCCATTGCTTCCGCATCCCTTTTACTACTTTGATTCAAGAAGAACACATGAAATGCCATCAGTCTAGGCCAAAGGGGAGGAGCGTCTAGCTCAAGGTGGAGAGCGTCTAGGCCAATGAAAGGAGCGTCTAGGACCAAATTGCTAAGCCCATGGCCAAGCGAATCCATGCAGATTTGTTTATGCTACGTGAAGGCCCATTAGGGGTAGCTTAGTATTAGTTGTGGTGTAAATAGCATAAACTTGATTCCATGAGACTTGACCTAGATTTGCTAAAGATTTGGTCACTTTCTAGAAGGATTCTCCACATGGTCATGTGCTCCATGTGATGTAAATTTGCATTTCATTTTGATTAGCATTAGGGTTGCATTATGGTCCTCTTTAGCCTATAAAAAGAGGAGCCGACACCTTGTATTTTCAAGTTTATTGTGAGTAAAGTTATGCTGCCATTTTGTGCCAAGCTTTGCTTCTCCTAGAATTCTAGGCTCTAAACTTCACTTCCTTCACATCTCCTTGGGCTGGCCGAACCTCCCTATAATCATACCTATCATGCACCTTCAAGATCAACACCACTCTTAGGAGGATCTTGCACACACACCTTCATAGCTTCCGCACCACTTTCTTACATGATTCAAGAAGACCTTCATGAATTTGCCATCACAATCTCAGCAAACACATAAACGAATTGTTCAACAGATTACAAAGATTACACTTGTTACAGATGAATATCTGAAATCAATACAAGTAGAATCCTATTCCAGCACCTTGATCAATCACAAACTCTTAAGCAATCTCAGCACTTTGAAAAACTCTTTTGAAAAACTTTGTCAAAAGATTATCTTAATTCTCAAATCTGTTTTTCTTAATATATTCAAAGATGTAGTTTGTTATCAAATCTTAACAAACTCTTAAATTGCATTAAAAGATTGGTCAAAGCATTTAATGACTGGAGCGTATTCAGTTAAAGCATTTAAAGCTCAGTCAAACACAAAACAGTTTTTCTGTTATGGTTCCAAAACAAACAATCGGTTGTTTCCTCGAATCAATCGGTTGTTTTGGTACTTAACAGTTTCAACCATTCAAAAACAGTTTTCAATCTTTCTCAAAATACCTAAGTATAAACAATCGGTTGTTTCAACAAAACAATCGGTTGTTTCAACTTAGTTTGAAAAACATTTTACTTTCATAAAGATTGAGATGCTAATTGCTTGAGATTTAATACAAGGGTGGATTACAACATATAAACTACCCCAGAACAAAGCTTAAACCAACACAACAACAACAAGCAAAGCAGAGGCTTCAACATCCTTCAAAGGATTTGGATTCTTCAAAACATTGAACATCACAAGTGATGAGAATCAAATAAAGGAGGCTTTTATTAATGGAGGAAGAGGACATCCACCCTCACATTTGAAGTTCTTCCTTCTAGTCTTCTCAAAATTAAAAGAAGACATAAAATAAAGATGAGGCCCTAGCCCAAAGCCCAAGCCCAAACCCAAGAAGGCCAAAGCCCAAAGAGCCCAAGTCCATCCCATGAGGGGCAAGGCCAAGCTTTGAAATACTCTTGTATAGTTTTTAGGAGGTGTGGTGATTAAATAAAGGAGTGTGAAAATGTAAAATAAAGACACATTGTCCATGTGACTTAGGAGAGTGGTGTAGGTGTAGTTTTTAGGAGGTGTCATAGTAGAAAAAGGTCACACCTCCCATGTGACTTGTTTTTTGGTGGGAATTTCAAATGAGTTTATTTGAAATTTCCCACCTATTTTTCAGCACCTCTAGGCTATAAATAAAGGTGCTTAGCTTGTACAATTCAGATTTGAATTTTAATTAGAGAAACTATACTCAATTTTTGAGAGAGCATTGGAGAGCTTTGTGCCTTCTTCACTAGTCTTATCTTGATGGTTCCATGGTTACCTCAAGTGGCGGCTTGCACACTTATCTTGGAGTCTCCATCCTCTTAGTGGCGTGATCATCCAACCATTCCTCCATCTTCATGAGCTTTCTCTTCTCCTTCCTTCCTTCTCTTTAATTGTTCATGTCTTAGCTTGCTTCCTTTGAAATTCTGTTCGGTATTTTCAGCTTCTTGTTAGTTTTGCTTTGGTGCTTTTGTTTCTTGGATGTTCTTCATCCTTTCTTCTTCAATTCAAGTCTTTTGTTCAGTGCAATTTAGTTTTTGTGTTGTTTAATCGGTGCCTTTCACTTTTCTTCCAATTCAATCGGTTCAATTTGACAATATGTGGAACTTCCATATGAGTTTGGGTTTTGGCACTAGTTTTGGTGAGTTCTTGTTCATAGAACCTTGATCCAATTCTATGATAAAGTGTCTATCTCATATCCAACTCAAGATGATTCCTAAGAATGTCAAGAATCATTCTAAGTGTGCTAGTGGAATCATATCAACAAGGTTCAACAGTAGCCGTTTCTCAGGCTCCCTCTCCGGAATCGAACCCTAATTCTCCGTCACCCGTCACCACCATGGTAGGCCACTATCCTACCATCGAAAGTTGATAGGGCAGAAATTTGAATGATGCGTCACCGGCACAAGGGTCGTGCGATCCGACGAGTTATCATGAATCATCAAAGCAACAGGCAGAGCCTGCGTTTTCCTTTTATCTAATCAATGCGTCCCTTCCAGAAGTCGGGGTTTGTTGCACGTATTAGCTCTAGAATTACTACGGTTATCCGAGTAGTAGATACCATCAAACAAACTATAACTGATTTATTGAGCAATCCGCAGTTTCACTGTCTGAATTAGTTCATACTTACACATGCATGGCTTAATCTTTGAGACAAGCATATGACTACTGGCAGGATCAACCAAGAAGCATCCATCGGGGTTGCCCTGGCTGGGAGGGCATCCTGCGATGGTGGGTAACCGAATATTTAGAACCTGCACGGGTCGCCCCGGGGGTACGCCGCATGCACCGAATCCGAGAGAACTGTCCCGCCACGTTTGCCGCCATGCTCGTTGCTTGCTTGCGAGGATAGGGCAGACCACGTGTGTGACTTCGGGGTCCTCCAAGACCTCCACCGCGTGGTGGAAGCCCGGACGAAAACACTCTTTGCAAGCACACGAGGATGCCTTTTGGTAGGTAGGCAGCATAGGGAACGTGATCTCTCGCCCGGGGAACTGGGTGGCAACGAGGGGGATGTGTGTCTGACCGTTCGATGCACGGGGCATGGAGCCAGCCGACAACAACATCCTCATTACAACTCACACACCCTCGCGTTCGCAAGACACCACACCACCGGACGGTCCACCCCCCGCTCGCACTTGGCGAGTGAGCAAATGGAAAGATCAAGTGACCCAGTGTCCGCATCGCTAGGTATGGAAAAGAACTTCCGCGTGTCACGTGCGTGCAACAAACTTGATGGAAACCAAGTAGAGGATGCTCAAGCCCATGAAGCCCAAGCCCAACAAGGGGCCCAAGCCCAATGAATCACTAGGAGCATGGCAAGAGCTTTGGGACAAGAGTATCAAAAGATGGCTCTTCTTATTTCTTTTGTAGAGTAGGGGTGCAGATGTAATAAATAGGTGTGTAAGTAGTAAGGGATGCTAGGGGGAGTGTAGATAGGAGTTAGGAGGTGCCAAACTAGGAAGGAAAGTCACACTTCCTTCATGCACTAGTTGGCGCCGAATTTGAGTCTCATTTGAGGCACATTTGGCTTTGCATTTCAGCACCTTATAGGCTATAAATAAAGGTGTTGCCCTTGTACAAATCAGATTTGGAATTTAGAGTAGAGAGACTATACTCAAATTTAGAGAGAAATTGTGAGCCTTGTGTCTTCTTCTTCCTTTGCCTTATCTTGTGTGCCAAAGGTGAGCTTCAAGTGGCGGCAACCTTGCACTTATCTTGGAACAAGGCTCCAAGTGGCGTGACTGAACTTCCAAAGTCTCAAATCCAGCAAGCTTCATTCCATAAGTGTTCCTTCCTTCATATCTTTCATTTTATTCGGTAGTTTCCATGCTTAGGTGATTTCCATTCATTCCTACCGATTGTAATTGTGTTTTCCAGCTTTGTTTTCAAATTCTGTTCGGTGCAGTAGCTGTATTTTTCAATTCTGTTCAGTTTCAATTGTTGTTCTTCATTCCTTGTTGTTTGATTCCATTTGACAATATATGGACTTCCATATGAGCTTTGGTTTGGTGCAAAGTCTTGGTGAGTTCTTGAATTAGAACATTGATCCAATTCTAAGTAAAGTGCCATTTCATGACCAACTCAAGTTGCTCCTAAAGAATCATGTATTCTTGTTGTTGCATTCACATCATGTGGTATCTAGAGTCTAGGCTTGTTTCTTGCTTAAATTTTGAGTTGTATTGCACTTTACTTTCAAGAGCTCTTTAATTCAAGTTGTTTACCATTCTGTTTTAGGATTTATATTGAGTTTTCTTGCTGTTTTTTCTTTTGTTACACCCTGTGTTTGTGAAAAGGATTATGGCACTCATTGTTCATATGAGTATGTCTGCTCTTTTGGAATGGCACTCTCCTTCCTAGAGATGACCTTAAGCTTCCTTTCACTTGTTGTTATATCTTGTGATATGTCTTTTAATTTTGTAATCATGTCAAGTTTTGTCTTAGTCATGTTATTCCATAATTGTCATTACTTCTTGTAGTACTTTTATTGCTTTGATTGTTTCTTGCTTTGGTTTACTTTCTGTTTTTTGAGTTTAATGCTTGATCCTTTGTGCATTTTCATTTTTAGATTTGAGTTCATGCTTGTATTTTCATTCTATACAAGTTCCTTTACACAAATTCCATTATGTCTTTGCTAGTTCATCATACTGTTTTTCATTCCTAAATAGGATACTCTGTTTTCTTACAAACGTGCTACTGTTTTCAATTTACTGCAATCAATTGTGATGGCATTTTCATGAAGTTCTTCTTGAATCAATGTAGAGTATGGGGCGGAAGCAATGAATGAGAGTGAGCAAGATCCTCCTAAGAGTGGTGTTGATCTTGTAGGTGCATGATAAGTGTGGGTATTGGGTGGTTCGGCCAGCCCAAGGGAAAAGATGAAGGAATTGAAGTTTAGAGCCTAGGATTCTAGGGAGAAGCAAAGTTGAGCACAAATTGGCAGCATAACTTTACTCACAATAAACTTGAAAATACAAGGTGTAGGCTCCTCCTTTTATAGGCTAAGGAGGACCATAATGCAACCCTAATGCTAGCCAAATGAAATGTAAATGTGAAGCACATGGGTGCACATGGCACATGGGTGCACAAATGAGCACATGGGGAGGGGTGTGTCTAGTTTTTATGCTCACCCCCTGATGGCATTTCATGTGTTCTTCTTGAATCAAAGTAGTAAAATGGATGCGGAAGCAATGGGTGAGTGAAACAAAGCCCTCCTAGGAGTTGTGATGGCTTTGAAGGTGCATGATGAGTATGAATTAGAGAGGTTAGGCCAGCTCTATGAAGAAAGGTGAAGGAAGTGAAGTTTATAGCCTAGATTTCTAGGAGAAGTATAGCTAGTGCACAAAATGGGCAGCATAACAATACTCAAATAAACTTGTCAAATACAAAGAGATAGCCTTCCTATTTATAGGCTATTTGGGCTTAAATGTTAAGCTACATTTCTAAGGAAAAGAAAACCAAAATTAAATCTAAATTCTAAGCCATGTGCCATGCAATGACCGGCCACACAACCCTAGGTTCTAGAAGGTTTCCTTCACAAAGTTCTTTCTACACTACCTATTTTACTAAGTACCCCTAATGGGCCTTTTATGCAACAAAGCCTCTTCTCTCCCAAACCGTAGCTTTGGCCCTTGTGTGTGTGAAGCTAGACGGTCTAGGACTCTTCATAGATGCTCCTCATGTAGCCTTGGCCTAGACGCTCCTCATCATGGCTAGACGCTCCCTTTGTGAGGCTAGACGCTCCTTGTGAGGCTAGACGCTCCTTTTGGAAGGCTAGACGGTCTTGGTCTTGGAAGCTTGGCTTTCATATTGTGGTGAGCTTGGGCCTTCCTCCATCATCCCCTCCCTCTTGAAAAGGATTTGTCCTCAAATCCAATGCTTTTGCTTAGGGGAATGGTTGTGGCTGGATGGTGTCCATCATCTCCTCCTTCTTTTGAGAAGATCTATCCTCAGATCGTCAGGCTTGATCTCGGATAGCAGCATCTTGTTTCTTCAAAGCTTGTCCTCCTGGATCAAATGCCCACCTATAGAAATAATCAAATAAAGCATAGGTGTTAGTTTACGAATTAATTTTACTAGGTTGCCATTGTTGTTTGTCTTTTGGTGTTGGCAACCTTGGACAAGATTTCTCTTTTAAGGGTTGTGTGTGGCCTCTAATCATCTTTTGTATTTTAAAATGGTCACTTGTGGTTACCTTCTCTTGAGGCATAAATCCTATAGGAGATGGTAACAACTTAAAAGAAGAAAGATGATTGAGCACACACATAACTTTAAAAGTAGAAGTAGTTTTGTGAACTTCTTGATGGTATGTTTGCTCATCTCTAAAATTGTGTGTGCACTTCATGACTATTCTAGGCATAATAGAAAGAGTTATATTTTCAAAAATATTTGGACCATGCGTTTGAGGATGATAAGCATTTAAAGTGTGCAACTTAGTTGCAAGTTTTCCAAAGGAAATCCTCAAATCATGGTTTGCGAAAGTTGGAGCTCTATTCAATACTATGCTTGAAAATAAACCATGAAGATGTATCACTTCTCTAGAGAAGAGTTTATCCATAACCATGAAGATTGAATTAAAACCTTTTGTTGTCCTAGGAAGTTTTAAAATGAAATTTGTATCTTTCCAAGGATCATTTGCAAAAGGTGAAGGAGTATAGAGTTCATGAGACTTTACTTTAGGTGTAGTTTGAAAACATGAGTTGTACTTAAAGTAATGTCTTTGAACCTTTTTTCTCATGGGTGACAAAAGTTTTCCTCTTAAAAGCTCTAGCGTTTGATCAACTTTCTTTTGTCCCATGAGTTCTCCTTCTTGATCTATGCAAGCTTCTTGTAAGGACTTTTCTTTTGTGTTCATGCTTGCAAGTGTTCCTTTACAAAAGGAAAGGCTAGGTTGTTCAACAAGAAGCATGTTTGTAAAGGTATTTTCAATATGCTTGACTTGTTGAATGACCTTGTGGGAAGGAACACTATTCTCCCACGCCTTTTGTTTCCCAAAATTTTTTTCTTTTTCTATTTTTTCTTCATCCCTTTTGTGTTTCATTTGTATTTGGTCTTTTACCACTTGGGAATGTGGTAAAGGGCTAAGTACAAACCTTTTATGCTTGTGGATGAAATAAATCTCGTTAGTTAGACCATTATGCGTGGTTTTCTTATCAAATTGCCATGGTCTACCTAATAACATGTGGCAAGCTTCCATAGGTACTACATCACATAAAACATTGTCTTTGTAGTTGCCTATAGAAAACTCGATCTCCACTTGTTTGTCTACACGTAGTTCTCCATCCTCATTGATCCATTGTAAATTGTAAGGTTTTGGATGAGGAACTACTTGTAGTTTTAATTTTTCAATCAATCTAGTGCTACAACAATTGCAACATGACCCACCATCCACAATAAGAGAGCATATATTTTCTAAAACATTGCATCTAGTATGAAAAATGTTCTCTCGTTGTGTTTCAATGGATGCACTAGGTTGATTGTGGAGGATTCTTTGAATCATCAATAAGTCCCCCTCCAAAGGATTTATCCTTTCTCCTTCCCCTTTTTCTTGGGTACTAGGTTCATCTTCACCACTTGTGTATTCATTTTCTCCTTTTAAAAACAAAACTCTTTGGTTTGGACATTGTGCTTGCACATGCCCTCTTCCAAAACATTTAAAACATTTGGTGTCCCTAGTACGGATGTATGGGGTGGAGGCATCTTTCACTAAGGTTTTGGTAGTCTCTTTGGATTCGTCTCTAGGTGTACTACCCTCCCTTTTAAAGTCTTTCTTTGGATAAGAGTTGGAGTAAGAACCCACCCTTTGACTTGAAGTTTTGCGCAAATTTTGTTGTTCAACTTTAATGCAAAGTTGAACCAAATCATTCAAGTCTTGGTAGGGTAATAGTTCTACTCGATCCCTTATCTCAAGGTTGAGCCCACTTAGAAACCTAGATATGGTGGTGGTTTCTTCCTCTCTAATGGATGCTCTCATCATGTAGAGCTCCATTTTCTGCCTATACTCTTCCACACTTAAGTTCTTTTGTTGGAGTCTTTGGAGCTTGTCCATCAACTCCCTATGGTAGTAGGAAGGTATGTGACGACGTCTTAGGGCTCCCCTAAGGTCATTCCAATATTCTATGGAAGGCTCCCTATGAAGACGTCGGTCTCTCTCTAGAGAGGTCCACCAATACATGGCATTGCTTTGGAAACTAAGGGTTGCTAAGGGTACCTTCCTCTCTTCACTCACCCTATGGCAAGCAAAGAGTTGCTCTACTTTCATCTCCCAATCTAGGTAGGCCTCTACGTCTTCCTTACCATAGAAATGGGGTAGGTCTACCCTTACTTCCTTTGGACTCTCTTGCTCCCTTTGTCTAGTTCTTCTAGGGGGTGGTTGGTAATAATCATTGATTCTACGGCTGCCCTCCCCTAGAGACTCAATACTTTGAGATGCATGAGTAAGCGTTTTTTTGGATTTTTGAGATTTTTGGGATTTCTCTTCTTGAGCTCTAGCCAACTCATTAATTTTGTTTTCATTCTCCAATTGTCTAAAAGAGATTAATTGTACCGCTTGGGATACCTCTTTTAAAAGGGTTTTCAAAGATTTTACTTCACTTTCCATAGACTTTGGAGAATGAGAAGAAGAAGACATGGCTAAAACTTTGTGTATTATAGGTGTTTTACTTGGAGAAAGTTTAGGAAAGTTAGAGAAGGGAGTTTTCCAGGTAAGGGAGGTGAGTCACAATGGACTACTTAAGTACCAAGCCTTTTCTTTGCCAAAAACTTTTCCTCCAATGACTTCACACAAAATTTTCTCTTAGTAGAACACTTAGAACACAAGAAGTTGAGAAATCAAAAAGCAAGAAAACTATGTAAGCTAGATATGCAGCAAACTAGTCGGTATAGCACAAAATTAAACAATACTAAACATGCAAAACGTTTCTACCAAAACAAAAGAAATACAAGTTCAAACAAGCAACAAATTACTAAGCAAAATAACTATGCTATTCGGCCCTAGGTGAGGCTTCTTGGACACTTTGAGCCCTTGAAGACACACTCACCGTCTAAAACGTAATTTAAAAGAGGTAATTAACAATAAACCAAGTTGTAAAGGAGATAAGAAAACCCCCTTTGTTGTTCCTCTTTTTGGTTAGTGCAATTTCTTTGTTGTCTTGATTGTTGATCTTCTAGGTGTTTGTAGTGTTTGTTTCAAGAAGCTTGTTTCGGCCTTAGCTTGACTCCTCCTTAGAAAGTTGGCTTTAATTCTCCAATTTCCAGCACCTATTCACAAGAGCTTAACCTTAAATCAAGTCAAATTCCATGCACATAAGCACCAAGAGAGAATTAATTTCCAGCACCCACAAAAGAGAGGTCAAGAAACAAAAGCAAGAAACAAATTTAATTGAAAGAAAACAGTACCACCAAAAGGATTTATAATATGACAACTTAGAAAGAGATTCAAGGAATTAAATCAAACAATTAAAGGTACTCAATAAAAGTTGGCACACAAAAGGAATTCCTAAAGAAAAGCACTAGATTAGATGACCAAATAAAAAAACAGCACCACTGGAAAATGTTGTGGGCCAGAAAACAGTTTTGTTCCCCGATTTATGCTGAGCTGTAATTGTAAAATTTGTTTCTGAAATTTGGATACAAGAAAATTCAGGATCTTAGCTAAATTTTGGCTTTGGAATCACCTAAAACGCATGCACCATTTTTTTTTAATAATTTTTGCAAATTTGGTGTGCAGTTAGGCCAGCTGTAACGCTCAAGATTCGCACTCTGATTTTGTGAGATTTATCATTTTTTTTCTGTTGCTCCTTTTGACCTCATTCTTTTTTTGTCTTTTCTATAAC
Source organism: Phaseolus vulgaris (assembly GCF_051622355.1). Lineage (NCBI taxonomy): Eukaryota > Viridiplantae > Streptophyta > Magnoliopsida > Fabales > Fabaceae > Phaseolus > Phaseolus vulgaris. Next base: position 6,581,623 of record NC_143499.1, read on the forward strand.
ACCTTAAACTTGCATTTTCCAGAAATTCAGAATTTTCCTATGGGTAGAAAAATTTTTATAAACAAAACAGCCCAGAACAGAGAGGTGTTACAGGGGAAAACTGGAAAAACTGGAAGAAAACAGCAAGATAACCAAATTAACACAATGGAAAATGTGAGAATGGAAATTGTGTATGAACTAAGACACAATTATGAACTCAAACTAAAAATAAAAAGCACCAAAGGATCAAAATAACAGCAGATTATAGCAATATAAAGAGACCCAAAACAAGAAACAATCAAGCCAAAAAATAGGACTACTAAGAATTGATGACAATATGGATGAACATGACTTGACAAAACATGTATAGATTCAGAAATTTAAAGACTCAAAGCATAATATGAAGCAAAATAATGGAAGCAATAAAGACTCAAAGCCTAAAACAAAAATAGCAACACAAAGGTGTATGGAATCCTATCACAAATTGCACAAGAACTTGTTCAAGATCAAATGAACAAGAGTGCTTGGGTTGGATCTTCCACAAAGCACACCAAGAACAAATTAAAATATAAAAACAGCAAGACAAGTAAGGAATTGAAATGACAAAGATGAAAATAAAGAAGAACTGAAATTAAAAAGACAAGCTACTCATCTTGAAGAACCAATAGCTCATGATACCAAATGATGGCATTTCATGTGTTCTTCTTGAATCAAAGTAGTAAAATGGATGCGGAAGCAATGGGTGAGTGAAACAAAGCCCTCCTAGGAGTTGTGATGGCTTTGAAGGTGCATGATGAGTATGAATTAGAGAGGTTAGGCCAGCTCTATGAAGAAAGGTGAAGGAAGTGAAGTTTATAGCCTAGATTTCTAGGAGAAGTATAGCTAGTGCACAAAATGGGCAGCATAACAATACTCAAATAAACTTGTCAAATACAAAGAGATAGCCTTCCTATTTATAGGCTATTTGGGCTTAAATGTTAAGCTACATTTCTAAGGAAAAGAAAACCAAAATTAAATCTAAATTCTAAGCCATGTGCCATGCAATGACCGGCCACACAACCCTAGGTTCTAGAAGGTTTCCTTCACAAAGTTCTTTCTACACTACCTATTTTACTAAGTACCCCTAATGGGCCTTTTATGCAACAAAGCCTCTTCTCTCCCAAACCGTAGCTTTGGCCCTTGTGTGTGTGAAGCTAGACGGTCTAGGACTCTTCATAGATGCTCCTCATGTAGCCTTGGCCTAGACGCTCCTCATCATGGCTAGACGCTCCCTTTGTGAGGCTAGACGCTCCTTGTGAGGCTAGACGCTCCTTTTGGAAGGCTAGACGGTCTTGGTCTTGGAAGCTTGGCTTTCATATTGTGGTGAGCTTGGGCCTTCCTCCATCACCCCCTCCATGGGCTTTCTAGACCGGCCTTGGTAAATTTAGAGGTTTTTTTAGAAACTCTAAGTTTACCTAGGTTGGTGTTTTAGGTGCTAAAATTAATTCTAAGAAAATTACAAAATAAAGTTCCTATGCTAATTTTGACAAGAAATTAAAGTCTACTCTACACTAGAGTTTATGGCATTTTATTATGTAAAAGAACGTCTTCTTGGATCCTCTTGGCCATAACTCTATGGTTGGCCCAAATCTACCCTTTGGTGGGCTTGCATGTGGGCTTGTGCTTGGGCCTCTTCCATCATCCCCTCCCTCTTGAAAAGGATTTGTCCTCAAATCCATTGCTTCTTCTTCTTCATGGCTAGGGGAATGGATGTGGCTGGATGGTGTCCATCATCTCCTCCTTCTTTGAGAAGATCTATCCTCAGATCTTCTGACTTGATCTCGGATAGCAGCCTCTTGCTTCGCCAAAGCTTGTCCTCCTGGGTCAAACGTCCACCTATAGAAATAATCAAATAAGGCATAGGTGTTAGTTTGCAAATTAATTTTACTAGGTTGCCATTTTTGTTTTTCTTTTGGTTTTGGCAACCTTGGACAAAGTTTCTCTTTTAATGGTTGTGTGTGGTCTCTAATCATCTTATGTATTTTAAAAGGTTCATTTGTGGTTACTTTCTCTTTAGGCATAAATCCTATAGAAGATGGTAACAACTTAAAAGGAGAAAGATGATTGAACCCACACATAACTTTAAAAGTAGAAATATAAGTAGTTTTGTGAACTACTTTATGGTATGTTTGCTCACTTCTAGAGTTGTGTGTGCACTTCATGTTTATTCTAGGCATAGTAGAAAGAGCTAGATTTTCAAATATATTTTGACCATGCGTTTGAGGATGATAAGAATTTAAAGTGTGCAATTTAGTTGCAAGTTTTCCAAAGGAAATCCTCAAATCATGGTTTGCGAAATTTGGAACTCTATTCAACACTATGCTTGAAGATAAACCATGAAGATGTATGACTTCTCCAGAGAAGAGTTTATCCATAACCATGAAGATTGAATCACAACCTTTTGTTGTCCTAGGGAGTTTTAATATGAAATTTATATCTTCCCAAGGATCATTTGCAAAAGGTGAAGGAGTATAAAGTTCATGAGACATTGCCTTGGGTGTAGTTTGAAAACAAGAATTGTACCTAAGGTAATGTCTTTGAACTTCTTTTCTCATGGAGGACAAAAGTTTTCCTTTTAAAAGCTCTAGAGTTTTATCAACTCTAATTTGTCCCATGAGTTCTCCTTCATGAAGACTCTTTCTCTTATGTGTAAGGATAGTCTCATTGTGACAACCATTGTTTATAAGGATTTGTACACTTTGCAATGGTTCTCTCAATAAGACATGACAAGTTTCTTTAGGCCCTACTTCACATAAAAATTTGTTTTTGTAGATGCTTATAAAAAACTTGACATTCACTTGGTGATATCCTAGCACATATGAGAAATAATCTATTTCATTTTTATCTATGCAAGCTTCTTTTAAAGACTCTTCTTTTTCACTTAGGCTTGCAAGTGTTCCTTTACAAAAGGTAAGGCTTTGAGGTTGTTCAGCAAGACACATATTTTCAAAGGTATTTTTAAATCTTTGGTCTTATTGAATGACCTTGTGGGAAGGAACACTCTTCTCCCACGCCTTTTGTTCTTCAAGGGTCTTCTCATGCTTTTCTTTTTCTTCTTTTTCTTTAGCTTCCCTTTCGACTTCCCCTCTCTTCTTTTGTATTTTTCTTTCCTTTCTTTCTTTATGGGAAGCAAACAATTTTTCTACCCTCATTTCCCAATCTAGGTAAGCTTCTATATTTTCTTTTCCATGGAAATGGGGTTGTTCTACCCTAACCTCTCTTGGGTTTTCTTGTTCTTTTCTATCTCCTCTATGTCTTCTAGGGGGTGCTTGATAATAATCATTTACTCTAATGCTTCCCTCCCCAAAAGAATCATGATCTTTAGAGATATATGCATGAGAAGGTAATTTTTTTAGAATGTGAGACTTCTCATCCTTTGCTTTAGTCAAAACATTAAGTTTAGTCTCACTCTCCAATTGTCTATATGCAATTGATTGCACAGTTTGTGAAACTTCTTTCAAAAGAGTTTTTAAAGATTTTAATTCACTTCCAATAGACTTTGTAGAATGAGAAGAAGAAGACATGGCTAAAGCTTTGTGTATACAAGTATTTTACCTTAAGAAAATTTAGGAAAGTCTAAGAAGGTAGTTGTCCAGGTAAGGGAGGTGAGTCACAAAGGACTACTTAAGTACCAAGCCTTTGCCTTAGCCAAAAATTATCCCTCAATGTCTTCACACAAAACTTCCTCTTAGTAAACTACTTAGAACACAATTAAGTTGAGAAATCAAAACTTTTTTTTCAATGCAAAAAAAAACAATGTATGCTAACTAATCAACAAAGGTAGACGGTTTATCACAAACTTAACAAAATAATCATGCAAAGCGTCACTAACTAAGCAAAAGAAAAGACAATTACAAACAATTAACAATTGCTAATTAAGAATTCTACACTAGTCGGCCCTAGGTGAGGCTTCTTGGACACTTTGAGCCCTTGAAGACACACTCACCGTCTAAATCGTAATTAAGAGGTAATTAACACAAATTAAGTTGCAAGGAAATTAAGAAAACTCCCTTTGTTGATCCTCTTTTTGCTAAATGCACTTCCTTGTTGTCTTTGCTTGTTGGCCCTCCAAGTGTTTGTAGTGTTTTCAAGAAAGCTTGTTTCGGCCTTGGCTTTGTTTCCCCTTAGAATGAAGGTTTTAATTCTCCAATTCCAGCACCTATCAAAATACTAGACCTTACCCAAGTCAAGTTTCCATTCAATTAAGCACCAAAGGAGAAATAAATTCCAGCACCAAATTAGAGGTCAAAGAACAAAAGCAAGAAACAATTTAATTGAATAAAACAGTACCACCAAAAGGAGTTAGATTATGACAACTAGAAAGAGGTTCAAGAAATATTAAGCAAGCAAATAAAAGGTACCAAAACAAAGGTAGGCACACAAAAGAATCCTAAGAATGGCACTAGATTTAGATGACCAAATAAAAAAAACAGCACCACTGGAAAATGTTGTGGGCCAGAAACGTGTTTGTTCCCCGATTTATGCTGAGCTGTATATTTAAAAATTTGACTCTGAAATTTGATAGGCAAGATATTCAGGATCTTATCTAAAATCTGGCTTTGGAATCACTCAAAACGCATGCACCATTTTTTTTTAATAAATTTTGCAATTTTGGTGTTCGGTTAGGCCAGCTGGAGCGCTTCAGATTTGCACTCTGATTTTAAAAGATTTATCATTTTTTTTCTGTTGCTTCTTTTGACCTAATTCTTTTTTTGTCCTTTCTATAACACTTTAAACTTGCATTTTCCAGAGAATCAAAATTTTCCTATGAGTGGAAATATTTTTCTGGGTTAAAACAGCCAAAACAGAGAAGGTGAAAACAGGGGAATCTGAAAACTGGAAACAAAAACAGCAAGATACCAAAGTTTAGACACAATGGAAATTTGTGAAATAGAATTGTGTAGAATCTAAACACAATATGAACTCAAACTAAAATTAAAAAGGCACCAAAGGAGCAAAGAACAGCAGATTCAAACAAATAAAGAGACCCAAAATCAAGAAACAATCAAGCCAAATAAAAGGACTACTATGAATTGTTGACAATATGGATGAACATGACTTGACATAACATGTATAGATTCAGAAAATTAAAGACTCAAAGCATAATATGAACCAAATAATGAAAGCAATAAAGACTCAAAAGCCTAAAAGAAAATAGCAACTCAAAGGTGTACGGAATCCTATCACAAATTGCACAAGAACTTGTTCAAGATCAATTGAACAAGAGTGCTTCGGTTGGATCTTCCACAAAGCACACCAAACAAATTAAAATGTAAAAAACAGCAAGACAAGTATGGAAATTAAATGACAATATGAAATAAAGAAGAAACTAAAATTGAAAAGACCAAGAGCTACTCATCTTGAAGAACCAAAGCTCATGATACCAAATGATGGCATTTTCATGAAGTTCTTCTTGAATCAATGTAGAGTATGGGGCGGAAGCAATGAATGAGAGTGAGCAAGATCCTCCTAAGAGTGGTGTTGATCTTGTAGGTGCATGATAAGTGTGGGTATTGGGTGGTTCGGCCAGCCCAAGGGAAAAGATGAAGGAATTGAAGTTTAGAGCCTAGGATTCTAGGGAGAAGCAAAGTTGAGCACAAATTGGCAGCATAACTTTACTCACAATAAACTTGAAAATACAAGGTGTAGGCTCCTCCTTTTATAGGCTAAGGAGGACCATAATGCAACCCTAATGCTAGCCAAATGAAATGTAAATGTGAAGCACATGGGTGCACATGGCACATGGGTGCACAAATGAGCACATGGGGAGGGGTGTGTCTAGTTTTTATGCTCACCCCCTCCATGGGCTTTCTAGACCGGCCTTGGTAAATTTAGAGGTTTTTTTAGAAACTCTAAGTTTACCTAGATTGGTGTTTTAGGTGCCAAAATTAATTCTAAGAAAATTACAAATAAAGTTCCTATGCTAATTTTGACAAGAAATTAAAGTCTACTCTACACTAGAGTTTATGGCATTTTATTATGTAAAAGAACGTCTTCTTGGATCCTCTTGGCCATAACTCTATGGTTGGCCCAAATCTACCCTTTGGTGGGCTTGCATGTGGGCTTGTGCTTGGGCCTCTTCCATCAAATTGGCTCACTCGAAATTTGTGAAAATTTGGATTTACATTCTTCAAAGTGTTACAAAAGCATAGAAAAAAGAATTACTCAAAAATTCCAAGTACACCAAAAATGATAAATAAAACACGGAAAGTGTACAATACTGCCGAAAAGAATACAGTAATTGGGCAGCAATTTTGAAAAATTTATTTCTCTCAATTGGCTTACTTTTTTTACCTCATTCCAGTGCCATTATTGAGTTAAGACATTGAAGTTTCTGTGGTTAATTTTCCACATTCCAGTTCGCTTTCAATCATTCCAGTTAAATCTGTAAACATAGCACAGTTTGCATTTAAATTTTTTTTTCCAGTAGCTGTTTTCTGTTTTCTTCAATCTACTCTAACACTTTTCTTTAGGACTCTTTTGGTGTGCCTTCTTTATTCATTGAGTTCCTTATTTTCTTGCTTGTCTTTCATTCATATTCTTTTCCAGTTTGTCATACATTGTTTTCTGTTTTTGGTTTAGCTTTTCTTGTTTATTCCTTTTCTTGCTTGTCTTTTGTTCTTCTAAAAAGTTTTGTGGAGACTTGTTCTTAAGTAAGTTGGTTTGCTGTGACATTGTTTCATTTAAAGCTCATCCATTCCACAAGAAAGGCTTGGTTGAGGACAGAATTTTTCTTGGAGTGGTTTGAGTACTTTCTTGGGCGTTTTTTTTTTCAGCAACCTATATCTCACTTTATTTGTCTAACAAGTTTCTTTCACTGTTTGTTTCTGTTTTTTTTTTTGTATTTTTTGATCATGGCTCATTTTTCTAGTGGAGAATCCTCCAAACCTTGCTCACCTCAAAAGGCAGCCCTTTTTGAAGACTTAAAGAATGCCAAGCAATCCAATGCTCACTATCTTGATGAGATAAGACAAATGGAGGCAAGGCTCCAAAGTTTGGAGTTAAGCCGTGAAGAAATCCATCAAAACCGGGAGAGAAGACCTCCTCCTCCTCTTCGGCATTCTTCAAGGCATTCCCATTCTTCTCATGGTTATTATGAAGACAATGCACGGCCAAGGCATCATCACCATGAAGAGAGGCGCCAACATGTGGCTGGCCCTTGTTCTTCTAATGTAAAACTTCCTAGTTTTAGTGGTGAAAGTGATCCCAATGTATATTTAGGATGGGAGGCTAAGGTTGACCAAATTTTTGATGTAAATGGGGTTAGAGATGAGCATAGGGTTAGATTAGCTTCTTTAGAATTTTTGGACTATGCCATGCAATGGTGGCATCAATATCTCATGGACATTGACCTACACAAGAGGCCGCCCGTGGTCTCTTGGAACGATTTGAAAGCATGTTTACGCGCTAGATTCGTACCCCCACACTTTAGGAAAGACCTAATGTTGAAACTCCAACGGTTTCATCAAGGCACGCTAAGTGTGGATGATTACTTTAAACAACTAGACACGCTTTTAATTCGAATTAATATGGATGAGAGTGAGGAAGCTAAGATAGCTAGGTTTGTGAGTGGCCTTCGAAGGGACATTCAAGACGTGGTAGAGTTACAAGATTATTCTTCTTTGGAAAATGTGGTGCACCTTGCTAGTAAAATTGAAAATCAACTTGCAAGGAAAAATGCTTTCAAAAATTCTTCTAAGGATAACTACTACCACTCTTCTTGGAAAAATAAAAATAACTCTTTTTCAAATATCCCTTCTAAGGACTCTACTTTCAAACCTAGAGAGTCTAAGCCTTCCACTTCCAATTCTAGGCCTAAATCTCCACCTAAATCGTCTAGTAAGAAATGTTTTAAATGCTTAAGCTATGGACATATTGCTTCTAATTGCCCTACTAAACGAACTATGTATATGCATGATGGGGTAGGTGGTAGTGAGCATGAGTCCGAATCTTCTAGACATTCCTCACCTTCTAGATCCCCAAGTGAGAGTGAGAGTGAAAGCCCACATGAGGGTGACCTATTAGTAATAAGACGCATGCTTGGACAAGTTTTGAAACCTTTTGATGAAACTCAAAGAGAAAATATTTTTCATTCAAGGTGTCTTATTAATGATAGGGTATGCTCTTTAATTGTGGATGGGGGGAGTTGTGCTAATGTGGCAAGCACAAGAGTGGTAGACAAACTTGGATTGCCTACCATCTCTCATGCCAAGCCCTACAAGTTACAATGGTTGAGTGAGGTGGGTGAGTTAGTGGTGAACAAGCAAGTCCTCATTACATTCTCCATTGATAAATATAAAGATGAGGTCTTGTGTGATGTTGTTCCAATGGAAGCTACTCATATACTTTTAGGTAGGCCATGGCAATTTGATAGAAAAGTTTTTCATGATGGCTTTACCAACAAAATTTCTTTTAACTTCCATGGGCATAAAGTCATTCTTAAGTCTCTCTCTCCAAAGGAAGTGCATGAGGACCAAGTCAAAATGATAGAAAAGAGAGAGAAAGAAAATGATAAACAAAGTTCCAAGAGAAGCCTTCTCATATCTACCCAACAAGTTAAAAAGGTAATAGTTACTCACAAGCCTATTTTTTTAGCTATTCCTAGCCCTATTGAATGTGAGTCGGCTAAGGATAGTCCCACATGTTTGGACCATTTGGTAAAGGAATATGAAGATGTGTTTCAAGATCCTCCTAAAGGCTTACCACCTCTAAGAGGGATTGAACACCAAATAGACTTCATGCCCGGGGTTTCTTTACCAAATCGCCCTGCATATAGGACCAATCCCCAAGAGACTAAAGAAATTCAAACACAAGTTGAGGATTTATTAGCTAAGGGGTGGGTCCAAGATAGCATGAGCCCATGTGCTATGCCTGTCATACTTATTCCAAAAAAAGATGGGACATGGAGGATGTGTACGGATTGTCGCGCTATAAATAACATTACCATCAAATATAGGCATCCCATTCCTAGGTTAGATGACTTGTTGGATGAATTACATGGGTCTAAAATATTTTCCAAAATTGATCTTAAGAGTGTTTACAATCAAATTCGAATTAAACATGGTGATGAATGGAAAACCGCTTTTAAGACCAAATTTGGTTTATATGAGTGGTTGGTCATGCCTTTTGGCTTGACTAATGCTCCTAGAACCTTCATGCGACTCATGCATCATGTATTAAGAGCATTTCTTGGCAAGTTTGTTGTGGTTTACTTTGATGATATTCTTATATATAGCTTGTCCTTAGAAGATCATGAGTCACATGTTAGACAAGTATTAGAAACCCTTAGGAAGGAGAAATTGTATGCTAATCATGCTAAATGTTTCTTTGCATTAGATCATATAGACTTCCTAGGGTTTGTGGTAAGTCATAAAGGGGTGCATGTAGATCAAACAAAAGTTGCAGCAATTCAACATTGGCCTACACCCACCAATGTCAATGAAGTACGAAGTTTTCATGGACTTGCTAGTTTTTATAGGCGGTTTGTGAAAGACTTTAGTACAATTGCCACACCTTTAAATGTCATAGTAAAGAAGGATGTGGTTTTTAAGTGGGGACAAGAGCAAGAAAACGCTTTTCAAACTTTGAAGGATAAATTAACTAAAGCCCCCATTTTAGCCCTTCCTAACTTTGCTAAGACATTTGAAATAGAGTGTGATGCCTGTAATATAGGCATTGGGACCGTTCTCCTTCAAGAAGGACACCCCATAGCTTATTTTAGTGAGAAACTCAAAGGGAGTCATCTCAATTACTCCACTTATGATAAAGAACTTTATGCTCTTGTTAGAGCTTTGCAAAATTGGCAACACTATCTTTTTCCAAAGGAATTTGTGATCCATAGTGATCATGAGTCCCTTAAATATTTGAAAAGCCAAAGCAAGCTTAATAAGAGACATGCTAAGTGGGTGGAGTTTATTGAGCAATTTCCTTATGTGATCAAACATAAACAAGGTAAAATTAATGTGGTTGCCGATGCTCTTTCAAGAAGATATACCTTGTTAAATGTTTTGAATGTTCAATATTTAGGATTTGATCACATAAAGGAACTTTATCATGATGACTTAGATTTCTCTCTAATCTATCAAGAGTGTTCCAAGGGAGGTCACAAAGACTTTTTCTTACATAATGGTTTTCTTTTCAAAGGAAAAAGACTTTGTGTTCCCCAAGGATCCATAAGACAATCTCTTGTTAGAAAGGCTCATGAGGGTGGGTTTATGGGACATTTTGGGGTAGCTAAGACTTTAGAAACATTGCATGAACATTTCTTTTGGCCTCACATGCGCAAATCCGTACATACCTTCTGTGATAAATGTATAGCATGTAGGAAGGCTAAATCTAAGGTCCAACCCCATGGTTTATATACCCGTCTTCCTATCCCTACAATGCCTTGGGTTGATATTTCTATGGATTTTATCTTAGGACTACCCAAGACATCGAAGGGTAAGGATTCCATCTTTGTGGTAGTGGACCGTTTTTCTAAAATGGCTCATTTTATTCCATGCCACAAAGTGGATGATGCATGCCATATTGCAAATCTCTTCTTCAAGGAAGTTGTTCGTTTACATGGACTTCCTAGAAGTATAGTATCCGATAGGGATTCTAAGTTCTTAAGTCACTTTTGGAGGACCTTATGGGGGAAACTTGGCACAAAACTTCTGTTTTCTACTACTTGCCACCCTCAAACTGATGGTCAAACTGAAGTGGTTAATAGAACTTTGGGTCAATTATTGCGATGCTTTATTTTCGGGAATCCAAGGGCTTGGGAGGATTTACTACCTCATGTAGAGTTTGCTTATAATAGGGTAGTAAATTCCACCACTAACCATTCTCCGTTTGAGGTTGTTTATGGGTTTAATCCCCTCACACCTCTAGATCTTCTTCCCATTCCTGTACTTGATGAGGTTCTATGCAAGGACGGTTTTGAAAAGGCTTCTTTTATTAAGGATTTGCATAACCGCATCAAGTTACAAATTGAGAAGAAAGTTGGTAAGTATGCTGACACTGCCAACCAAAGGAGAAAGGCATTAATCTTTGAGCCCGGCGATTGGGTTTGGCTTCATTTGAGAAAGGATATATTTCCTTCTCTAAGGAAGTCCAAACTTATACCAAGAACAAATTAAAATGTAAAAAAAAGCAAGACAAGTATGGAAAGTAAATGACAATATGAAATAAAGAAGAACTAAAATTGAAAAGACAAGGAGCTACTCATCTTGAAGAACCAAAGCTCATGATACCAAATGATGGCATTGCATGAAGTTCTTCTTGAATCAATGTAGAGTATGGGGCGGAAGCAATGAATGAGAGTGAGCAAGATCCTCCTAAGAGTGGTGTTGATCTTGTAGGTGCATGATAAGTGTCGGTATTGAGTGGTTCGGCCAGCTCAAGGGAAAAGATGAAGGAATTGAAGTTTAGAGCCTAGGATTCTAGGGAGAAGCAAAGTTGAGCACAAATTGGCAGCATAACTTTACTCACAATAAACTTGCAAAATACAAGAGTTAGCCCTCCTATTTATAGGCTATTTGGACGTAGAAGCTAAGCTAATATGTAATGAAATGGAATCCAAATGAAATGCAAACCATAGGCCATGTGCCATGACCGGTCACACATGGAAAGCTTCTAGAAAGTTTCACTCAAATATGCTTTCTACACTACTCTAATTACTAAGCACCCCTAATGGGCCTTTATGCAACAAAGCCTTCTCTTCACAAATCGTAGCTTGGCCCATGTATATGTGAAGCTAGACGGTCTAGGACTCTTCATAGATGCTCCTTATGTAGCCGCTCCACTTTATGGCCTAGACGCTCCTCATCATGGCTAGACGCTCCTTTTTTACGCTAGACGCTCCCATCATGGCTAGACGGTCTTAGTCTTGGAAGCTTGGCTTTCATAGTGTGGTGAGCTTGGGCCCTCCTCCATCATCCCCTCCCTCTTGAAAAGGATTTGTCCTCAAATCCAAGGCTTGTGCTCGGGGAATGGTTGTGGCTGGATGGTGTCCATCATCTCCTCCTTCTTGAGAAGATCTATCCTCAGATGTGCATTCTTGATCTCGGATAGCAGCCTCTTGCTTCGTCAAGGTGTATCCTCCCGGATCAAATATCAATCTATGTGAATCTTGAAACAAAGCAAAGGAGTTAGGGTGAGCCTTTAGAAAACAAATAATTGTGTGAAGTTGCCATTTTTGTTTTTCTCTTGTGTTGGCCAACTTCTCACAATACCTCCCTTTTGAGGGTTGTAGGTGCTCTCTAATCCTTTGATATTTTCTAAAATTTCCAAAAGTAGTTACTTTTCCTTTAGGCATAAGCCTTTTAAGAGATGGTAAAAACTTTAAAATGGTAAGAGGACATTGGGCACATACAACTTCAAATGGAGAAATATGAGTAATCTTGTGGACTACTGTATGCATGCTTATAAGGAAAAGGATTCTTATCCCAAGATTTGTGAGTGTCTTTCATGATTTCGTGAAGCATAAAAAGAAGAGCTATGTTTGCAAATGTTGTAGCTCTTTCATTTGAGAATAAAACATGGAAGCTTGTCACGTTTCTGAGGATGAGTTTATCCACATCCATGAAAAATGAAATAAGACCTTTTGTCGTCCTAGGAAGCTCTAATTTGAAATGTGTGTCTTCCCAAGGATCTTTTACAAAAGGTGAAGGAGGATAGAGTTCTTGGGACTTCGCTTTAGGTGTAGTTTGAAAACAAGAGGTATACCTAAAGTAATGTCTTTAAACTTCTTTTCTCATGGATGACAAAAGTTTTCCTCTTAAAAGCTCTAGAGTTTTATCAACTCTCATTTGTCCCATGAGTTCTCCTTCTTGTAGACTTTTTCTCTTATGTGCAAAGAGAGTCTCGTTGGTACAACCATGGTTTATGAAAATTTGTACATTTTGCAATGGTTGTCTCAATAAGACATGGCAAGTTGTTCTAGGCACTACTTCATACAAAATTTGGTAGGTGCTTATAGATAACTTGTCATTCCCTTGGGGATATCTTAACACATTTGAGAAATAGTCTTGATCTATGCAAGCTTCTTTTAAAGACTTTTCTTTTGTGCTTATGCTTGCAAGTGTTCCTTTACAAAAGGAAAGGCTAGGTTGTTCAACAAGAAGCATGTTTGTAAAGGTATTTTCAATGTGCTTGACTTGTTGAATGACCTTGTGGGAAGGAACACTATTCTCCCACGCCTTTTGTTTTCCAAAATTTTTCTCTTTTTCTATTTTTTCTTCATCCCTTTTGTGTTTCATTTGTATTTGGTATTTAACCACTTGGGAATGTGGTAAAGGACTAAGTACAAACCTTTTGTGCTTGTGGATGAAAGAAATCTCGTTAGTTAGACCATTATGCGAGGTTTTCTTATCAAATTGCCATGGTCTACCTAATAAGATGTGGCAAGCTTCCATAGGTACTACATCACATAAAACATTGTCTTTGTAGTTACCTATAGAAAACTCGATTTCCACTTGTTTGTCTACACGTAGTTCTCCATCCTCATTGATCCATTGTAAATTGTACGGTTTTGGATGAGGAACTACTTGTAGTTTTAATTTTTCAATCAATCTAGTGCTACAGCAATTGCAGCATGACCCACCATCCACAATAAGAGAGCATATATTTTCTAAAACATTGCATCTAGTATGAAAAATGTTCTCTCGTTGTGTCTCAATGGATGCACTAGGTTGATTGTGGAGGATTCTTTGAATCATTAATAAGTCCCCCTCCAAAGGATTTATCCTTTCTCCTTCCCCTTTTTCTTGAGTACTAGGTTCATCCTCACCACTTGTGTACTCATCTTTTCCTTTTAAAAACAAAACCCTTTGGTTTGGACATTGCGCTTGCACATGCCCTCTTCCAAAACATTTAAAACACTTGGTGTCCCTAGCACGGATGTATGGGGTGGAGGTATCTTTCACTAAGGGTTTGGTAGTTTCTTTGGATTCGTCTCTAGGTGTACTACCCTCCCTTTTAAAGTCTTTCTTGGGATAAGAGTTGGAGTAAGAACCCACCCTTTGACTTGAAGTTTTGCGCAAATTTTGTTGTTCAACTTTAATGCAAAGTTGAACCAAATCATTCAAGTCTTGATAGGGTAATAGTTCTACTCTATCTCTTATCTCAAGGTTGAGCCCACTTAGAAACCTAGATATGGTGGTGGTTTCTTCCTCTCTAATGGATGCTCTCATCATGTAGAGCTCCATTTTCTGCCTATACTCTTCCACACTCAAGTTCTTTTGTTGGAGTCTTTGGAGCTTGTCCATCAACTCCCTGTGGTAGTAGGAAGGTATATGTCGACGTCTTAGGGCTCCCCTAAGGTCATTCCAATATGTAATGGAAGGCTCCCTATGAAGACGTCTTTCTCTTTCGAGAGAGGTCCACCAATACATGGCGTTCCCTTGGAAACTAAGGGTGGCTAAGGGTACCTTACGTTCCTCACTTACCCTATGGCAAGCAAAGAGTTGCTCTACCTTCATCTCCCAGTCTAGATATATTCTACATTTTCCTTACCATGAAAATGAGGTAGGTCTACTCTAGTTTCCCTTGGCACCTCTTATTCCCTTTGCCTATTTCTTCTAGGGGGTGGTTGGTAATAATCATTGATTCTACGGCTTCCCTCCCCTAGAGACTCAATACTTTGAGATGCATGAGTAAGCGTTTTTTTTTATTTTTGTGTTTTTTGTGATTTCTCTTCTTGAGCTTTAGCCAACTCATTGATTTTGTTCTCATTCTCCAATTGTCTAAAAGATATCAATTGTACCGCTTGGGATACTTCTTTTAAAAGAGTTTTCAAAGATTTTACTTCACTTTCAATAGACTTTGGAGAGTGAGAAGAAGAAGACATGGCTAAAACTTTGTGTATATAGGTGTTGTACTTTGAGAAAGTTTAGGAAAGTTAAAGAAGGTAGTTTTCCAGGTAAGGGAGGTGAGTCACAAAGGACTACTTAAGTACCAAGCCTTTTCCTTGCCAAAAACTATCCTCCAATATCTTCACACAAGACTTTCTCTTAGTGAAACACTTAGAACACAAATAAGTTGAGAAATAAATGCAAGAAAAAAATGTAAGCTATCTATGCCACAAAACTAGTCGTTTTAACACAAATTTAAACAAAACTAACCATGCAAAGCGTAGCTATGAAAGCAAAAGAAAAGCAATTACAAACAAGTACAATTACTAATCAAGAATGCTATACTATTCGGCCCTAGGTGAGGCTTCTTGGACACTTTGAGCCCTTGAAGACACACTCACCGTCTAAACGTAATTAACAAGGTAATTAACAATAAACCAAGTTGCAAAGGAAATAAGAGAACTCCCTTTGTTGATCCTCTTTTTGGTTAGTGCACTTCCTTGTTGTCTTTGCTTGTGGATTTTCCAAGTGTTTGTAGTGTTTTCAAGAATGCTTGTTTCGGCTTTGGCCTTGTCTTCTCCTTAGAATGATGGTCTTTAATTCTCCAATTTCCAGCACCTAGCAAAGGGCTAAACCTTAACCAAATCAAGTTCCCATTCACATAAGCACCAAAGAAGAATTAATTTCCAGCACCCAAATTAGAGGTCAAAGAACAAAAGCAAGAAACAAATTTAATTGAATAAAACAGTACCACCAAAAGGATTTAGATGATGAAAGAGAGTCAAGAAATTAAAGCAAACAAATAAAGGTACTCAATTAAAGGTTGGCACACAAAAGAATTCCTAAAGAAAAGCACTAGATTAGATGACCAAATAAAAAAACAGCACCACTGGAAAATGTTGTGGGCCAGAAAACGTGTTTGTTCCCCAATTTATGCTGAGCTGTATTTTTAAAATTTGACTCTGAAATTTGATATGCAAGATATTCAGGATCTTATCTAAAATCTGGCTTTGGAATCACTCAAAACGCATGCACCATTTTTTTTAATAAATTTTGCAATTTTGGTGTTCGGTTAGGCCAGCTGGAGCGCTTCAGATTTGCACTCTGATTTTAAAAGATTTATCATTTTTTTTCTGTTGCTTCTTTTGACCTAATTCTTTTTTTGTCCTTTCTATAACACTTCAAACTTGCAAATTCCAGAGAATCAAAATTTTCCTATGAGTGGAAATATTTTTCTGGGTTAAAACAGCCAAAACAGAGAAGATGAAAACAGGGGAATCTGAAAACTGGAAACAAAAACAGCAAGATACCAAAGTTTAGACACAATGGAAATTTGTGAAATAGAATTTGTGTATGATCTAAACACAAATGGAACTCAAACTAAAATTAAAAGGGCACCAAAAGAGCAAAGAACAGCAGATTCAAGCAATTAAAGAGAACCAAAATCAAGAAACAATCAAGCCAAATAAAAGGACTACTATGAATTGTTGACAATATGGATGAACATGACTTGACAAAACATGTATAGATTCAGAAAATTAAAGACTCAAAGCATAATATGAACCAAATAATGAAAGCAATAAAGACTCAAAAGCCTAAAAGAAAATAGCAACTCAAGGTGTAGTGAATCCTATCACAAATTGCACAAGAACTTGTTCAAGATCAATTGAACAAGAGTGCTTCGGTTGGATCTTCCACAAAGCACACCAAGAACAAATTAAAATGTAAAAAACAGCAAGACAAGTATGGAAAGTAAATGACAATATGAAATAAAGAAGAACTAAAATTGAAAAGACAAGGAGCTACTCATCTTGAAGAACCAAAGCTCATGATACCAAATGATGGCATTTCATGAAGTTCTTCTTGAATCAATGTAGAGTATGGGGCAGAAGCAATGAATGAGAGTGAGCAAGATCCTCCTAAGAGTGGTGTTGATCTTGTAGGTGCATGATAAGTGTGGGTATTGAGTGGTTCGACCAGCTCAAGGGAAAAGATGAAGGAATTGAAGTTTAGAGCCTAGGATTCTAGGGAGAAGCAAAGTTGAGCACAAATTGGCAGCATAACTTTACTCACAATAAACTTGCAAAATACAAGAGTTAGCCCTCCTATTTATAGGCTATTTGGACGTACAAGCTAAGCTAATATGTAATGAAATGGAATCCAAATGAAATGAAATCATAGGCCATGTGCCATGACCGGTCACACATGGAAAGCTTCTAGAAAGTTTCACTCAAATATGCTTTCTACACTACTCTAATTACTAAGCACCCCTAATGGGCCTTTATGCAACAAAGCCTTCTCTTCACAAACCGTAGCTTGGCCCATGTATATGTGAAGCTAGACGGTCTAGGACTCTTCATAGATGCTCCTTATGTAGCCGCTCCACTTCATGGCCTAGACGCTCCTCATCATGGCTAGACGCTCCTTTTTTAAGCTAGACGCTCCCATCATGGCTAGACGGTCTTAGTCTTGGAAGCTTGGCTTTCATAGTGTGGTGAGCTTGGGCCCTCCTCCATCAAGTTCCCTTGCGATTTTACCAAAGAAGAATTTGTGCAACCTTCACCAATTGCTTTGGTTGAGTCGTTGTACGCTCACGTTCGTTCGAATTCAAGTCTTTACCCTTTGGAGTTGCGCGACAGCTAGGAGCGGTTCCAGATGTTGAGATCCACGAGACAAGGCGCGACGTTCGCTGAGAGTGAAGAGATGATCATGCAGCAACTCATGGGTATGATGCAGGGATTACAATAAGCAATGGCAGCGTCGAAGGTGGAGCAAGAACGTATGCAAGCGGATCTCGCTGCATCTCAGGCGAGGAACGAAGAGCTCCACCGTACAAACGAGGAGTTGCGCCGCGGGTGGCGCGACATAGACGAAGCCGAGGCTGTCACCCCACCAAGAGAATTCTCAACGCCGTTCTCACAAGCGATCCTAGAGACAGCGATTCCCAACACGTTCACAGGGCCCAAAGCAACCTTCACAGGAATAGAAGACCCTGAGGCGTACCTCATTGCGTTCCACACCCAGATGATGCTGGTAGGCGGTTCTGATGCCGTAAGATGCAAGCTCTTTATGAGCACTTTGACTGGCATGGCCATGAATTGGTTCATCAGCCTCCCAGAAGGTCACATCACGTCTTTCGCACAGCTTTCGCGGCTATTCAGAGAGCAGTATTTAGCCAACAGGGCCCCATCCCCAGTCTCATACGACCTATTCGACGTGAAGCAGTATCAAGGGGAGACCCTGAAAGAGTACATAAGCCGCTTCGGGGCGCAGGTGGTGAAGGTGGGTACCACAGACGAACCTATGATTGTGTACGCATTCAGGAAGGGGGTGTGTCCTGGATCTTTTAGCAAGTCGCTCAATCGCAGCCGCCCCAAAACTTTTGTTGAGGTGAGGCGTCGGGCGGTAGAACACATTGCCTCTTAGGTTGAGGCATATGAGAAGTGCACGACAGCTGCACCTACACGCCCCAGAGCACAGATGCGTGCACAACCCGCTAGAGTCCACGAAGCCACTACAGAAAGAAAGAATCCAGATAGGAGGCGCACCTACGAGACAAGGAGAACCCAACCTAGGGGTCGATCAGAAGGAAGGAGAAAGGGCAATAGACCCCTAAGGCACAACTTTGTGGTGGAACTTAAAGACCTCATCGTTGTGCCCAACATAGCTGACAGGTTGAGGCCACCGGTGAAGTCCGACAAGGTACTCGGACCTCACAAGGAATCATGGTGTGAATTTCACGAAGCATTTGGACACCATATTAACAACTGCTTAGCACTGGGCTATCAGTTGGATGAGCTTGTGAAGAATGAATTTTTGAAAGATTATCTCGCTGGGTCCACTGCGACCCCAGTCACGGGGACACACCAGAGGAAGGTCAAGCGCATGAGATCCCAACTCACGGAGAAGTGTACACCATCTCTAGCGGCTTTTCCGGAGGAGGACCCACTGCCTCTCAACGAAATAAATATGTGAGGTCAGTAAATTCGGTTGCGGAGGAATTTCCAGACGACCCGTGGGAGTCAGACCTCGTTTTCACAAGGGCTGACCTGCGGGATGTCGTCCCACATGATAATGACCCAGTGGTCATTTCAGTAGTCACATCGGGAAGGAAGGTACATAGGGTCCTCGTCGACCAAGGCAGTTCTGCAGACGTCATATTTTGGTCGACCTTCAATAAGCTACAGTTGTCCCCCGACCTTTTGAGACCCTATAATGGATGCTTATATGGGTTTGCAGATAACCCAGTAGAGGTACGTGGCTACTTGGAGCTGAGAACGACATTCACTGATGGAGCGGCATCACGCACCGAGAGCATCCGGTACTTGGTGGTTAACGCCAACTCAGCTTATAACATTTTGTTAGGCAGACCTGCCTTGAACAGATTAAGGGCGGTATCCTCCACGCGCCACATGAAGATGAAGCTACCAGATCTTAATGGCAAGGTGATCATGATCAAGTCAGATCAAGAAGAGACCCGTAAGTGCTATGAAAATAGCCTAAAGACAAAGAGAGGCGTGGTCATGGTGTTGGAGCGACCACTCGTTTCAGATTTGCAAATAGAGTTAGAGCTGTTGGGAGAGGCGACGCCCACGAAGTCCACGCCGAACGAAGCCACCTTAGGGGCGACGCCTATAGAAGACGCACATACAGAAAGAAGAAACGGCGATGCCTCGCCGATGGAAGGAGTACACGGAGAGGTCTCGCCCGCTGAAGAAGAGCCAGAGGAGGCGATGCCCGACGCATCCGTTGGGGCGACGCCTATGGAAGAAGACTCCACGAATGAGTCTCTTGCAGAGAATGTGCAGAATGAGCGACCCCGACCAGAAGATAACATAGTCGAAAAACAGATAGGGGGTAAGGTGTTCAAGTTGGGACTCTTGCTGAGCCCAGGTGAACAAGAAGAAGTAGCCGCAGTAATCTCGCGCCACCTAGATGCTTTCGCGTGGACTGCGGCGGACATGCCAGGTATCGACCCAGACTTTTTGTGCCACCATCTTACCATGGACGCCAAGGTTCGCCCTGTGAGACAAAGAAGGAGGAAGTTCAACGAAGAGCGGTGCCTCGTCGTGAAGGAAGAAACACAGAAGCTGCTCAACGCTGGACACATCAGGGAGATACAATACCCTGAGTGGTTAGCCAATGTAGTTCTAGTGAAGAAGGCGAATGGGAAGTGGAGGATATGCGTTGACTTCACAGATTTGAACAAGGCATGCCCCAAGGATTCGTACCCACTGCCCAACATCGATGCATTAGTGGATAGCGCCTCGGGCTACAAGATGTTGAGTTTCTTGGATGCATTCTCAGGTTATAATCAAATCAAGATGCACCCAAGGGATGAGAGCAAAACGGCGTTCATGACAGAGACATGCAGCTATTGTTATAAGGTAATGCCGTTCGGGTTGAAAAATGCAGGCGCCACCTAACAAAGGCTGATGGACAAGGTCCTTGCACCCATGCTGGGAAGGAACGTGCAGGCCTACGTAGATGACATGGTGGTAACTTCGCACAAGAGAGGGCAGCACGCAGCTGATCTGGAAGAGCTATTTGCTACCATATCGAAGTATCACCTCAAGTTAAACCCAGAAAAGTGCATTTTTGGCGTGGAGGCGGGAAAGTTCTTAGGTTTCATGCTCACAAAGAGGGGGATAGAGGCAAACCCTGACAAGTGTGCAGCCATCATCGCCATGAGGAGCCCTACCTCAGTGAAATAAGTTCAACAACTGACGGGGCGAATGGCAGCATTATCGAGATTCGTATCTGCTGGAGGAGAGAAGGGCCACCCTTACTTCCAATGCCTCAAAAGGAATAGCCGTTTCGCATGGACAGATGAGTGCGAAGCAGCGTTTCTCAAGCTGAAGGAATACTTGGCGACGCCACCGGTGCTGTGTAAGCCACAGGTGGGCGTCCCCCTCTGCTTATACTTTGCAGTAACTGAGTGGCCATTAGCTCTGTGCTGGTCCAGGAACAAGACCAGGTGTAGAAGCCCATTTACTTCGTGAGCAAGGCCTTACGAGGCCCAGAATTGAGGTACCAGTCACTAGAGAAGGCGACGCTAGCGGTAGTATTTTCAGCACGAAGGCTCCGCCACTATTTCCACAGCTTCACAGTGGTGGTGATGACAAACTGATGGAGGAGGGCCAAGCACATCCCACCATGAAAGCCAAGACCCAAAGCTAGACCATGATGAGCGTCTAGACTCAAGGAAGGAGCGTCTAGGACGTGAAGAGGGGAGGCTACACATGGAGCGTCTAGGGGGAGGCCTAGACTGTCTAGGCCCAATTACAAGATCAATGGCTAAGCACATTCACGCCCAATTGAATGAAGCCACGGATGGAAGAGAGAAAGCCTTGTACATGTTACATGGAGGCCCATTAGGGGTGCTTAGTAATTAGAGTAGTGTAGAAAGCATAATTGAGTGAACATTCTAGAATCTCTTTTGTTTTGGCCGGTCATGAGCACATGGCACATGTGCTTGGTGATTTGCATTTCATTTGGCTTTCATTTCATTAGATATTAGCTTAGCTTCTACGGCCATGTAGCTTATAAATAGGAAGGCCTACACCTTGTATTTGCAAGTTTATTGTGAGTAAAGTTATGCTGCCATTTTGTGCCAAGCTTTGCTTCTCCCTAGAACTCTAGGCTCTAAACTTCACATCCTTCACCTCTCTTTGGGCTGGCCGAACCTCCCAATATTCATACACATCATGCACCTTCAAGATCAACACCACTCTTAGGAGGATCTTGCACACACACATCCATAGCTTCCGCACCATCTCTTACATGATTCAAGAAGACCTTCATGAAATTTGCCATCACAAACCTCCCTATCCAAAAGGTACATCAGAAGCCAGATGTGGTAGGGAGGATGGTTCGTTGGGCAGTAGAGTTGTCAGAGTTCGATATCCAATATGAACCCAGGGGGTCCATCAAAGGGCAAGTCTATGCTGACTTCGTGGCAGAACTTTCACCAGGAGGAGACCCCCAAAAAGTGGAGTTAGGGTCACAGTGGATGCTCTCAGTGGATGGATCTTCCAACCAGCAAGGGAGTGGCTAAAGAAATGGGTGCGCAGAGCCTATTGGCGAAAAGCGACTCACAGTTGGTCACAGGGCAAGTGATAGGGGAATATCAGGCGAAGGACCCACAAATGGCCGCCTACCTGAGGTATGTCGAGGTGTTGAAAAGAGCTTTCACTGTGTTTGAGCTGGTGCATGTCCCTAGGGAGCAGAATGCCAGAGCTAACATGCTTGCCAAGCTGGCCAGCTCAGGCAAGGGGGAAGGCAGAGGACTGTGATACAAGAGACCCTTAAAACGCCGCGAAAGTTTGTTGCAGACAACAGGGTGGACGTTCTTCACGTTAGTACAATGAGAGGAAAACCAAGGAGTCATCGCTCTTTGAGTCAGGATACGACGAGGACACCCTACATCAGTACTTATGCGACCTCGCCAGAAGAAGAAAAAGGTGTACAGGTGTGTACTTTAGAGGAAGGCGACACATGGATGACCCCTTTCAGACGATACGTAGCGGACGGAATCCTCCTAGCGGAGCCGGAAGAAGGCAAGAAGATTAAGAGGAACGCCGCAAGATACACATTAGTAGATGGGATATTATTCAGACACGGGTTTACGCACCCCATCTTGACGTGCATGAGTGGCGACGAGTGCACCAGGATAATGGCTGAGCTCCACGAAAGTATTTGTGGGAGCCATGTGGGAGGAAGATCCTTGGCATCCAAGGTAATACGTGCAGGGTTTTTCTGGCCAACAGTAAGAGAGGATTGCGTTCGATACGCCCAGCATTGCAAGCAGTGTCAGATGCACGCTGATTGGCACAAGGCGCCGCCAGAAGAACTAAGATCCTTATACAGCCCATGGCCTTTTCATACTTGGGGAATTGATAACTTAGGCTCGTTCCTGTTGGCGATAAGGCAGATGAAGTACTTGATCATTGCCATCGAGTACTTCACCAAGTGGATAAAGGCCGAACTAGTGGCACAGATCACTGCGCACAAGGTACAACACTTTGTTTGAAAGAACATTCTGTGTCGTTTTGGGGTGCCAAGGCGTCTCATTTCAGACAATGGCACCCAGTTCGCGAGCCAACAGTTGGGGAAGCTATGTACAGAAGTAGGAATCAAGCAAGTGTTTGCATCAGTCGAACACCCCAGACAAATGGGCAGGTCGAGTCAGCAAACAGAGTTTTGTTGAGGGGTTTGAAACGCAGATTAGAGAAGGCTAAATGGCGTGGGCAGAAGAAGTACCAAGGATTGTATGGAGACGCCTTTCAGCCTGGTGTATGGATCGGACGCCATGATCCCAGTGGAGATCCACGAGAGTTCCCCCCGTTTCCTAGGTTTCGTGGCAGAAGAGTCCAACGAAGAAAGGAGGGTGAACCTGGACCTAATAGATGAGGCCAAAGAAGAGGCCATGAAAGCCAAAGCCCAACACTAGACCATGATGAGCGTCTAGGACGTGAAGAGGAAAGGCTACCCATAGAGCGTCTAGGACGTGAAGAGGAAAGGCTACCCATAGAGCGTCTAGGAGGAGACCTAGACCGTCTAGGGCCTATCACAAGATCAATGGCTAAGCATATTCAAGCCCAATTGAATGAAGCCACGAATGGAAGAGAGAAAGCTTTGTACATGTTGCATAAAGGCCCATTAGGGGTGCTTAGTAATTAGAGTAGTGTAGAAAGCATATTTGAGTGAAACATTCTAGAAACTCTCTAGGTTTGGCCGGTCATGAGCACATGGCACATGTGCTTTGTGAATTGCATTTAATTTGGCTTTCATTTCATTAGACATTAGCTTAAAACTTACGGCCATTTAGCTTATAAATAGGAAGGCCTACACCTTGTATTTGCAAGTTTATTGTGAGTAAAGTTATACTGCCATTTTGTGCCAAGCTTTGCTTCTCCTAGAATTCTAGGCTCTAAACTTCACTTCCTTCACATCTCCTTGGGCTGGCCGAACCTCCCTATAATCATACCTATCATGCACCTTCAAGATCAACACCACTCTTAGGAAGATCTTGCACATACACCTTCATAGCTTCCGCACCACTTTCTTACATGATTCAAGAAGACCTTCATGACAATACCATCATTTGGTATCATGAGCTTGGGTTCTTCAAGATGAGTTGCTTTTGGTCTTTTCATTTCTAGTTCTTCTTTATTTCATATTGTTCATCTTATTTCCATAATTGTCTTGCTGTTTTTTGCATTTTAATTTGTTTTGGTGTGCTTTGTGGAAGATCCAACCGAAGCACTTTTGTTCAATTGATCTTGAACAAGTTCTTGTGCAAATTGTGATAGGATTCCATACACCTTTGAGTTGCTATTTTTTCTTTTAGGCTTTTGAGTCTTTATTGCTTTCTTATTTGGTTCATATTATGCTTTTGAGTCTTTAATTTCTGAATCTTATATGTTTTGTCAAGTTCATCCACAATGTCAACAATTCTTAGTAGTCCTTTTTTTGGCTTGATTGTTTCTTGATTTTGGGTATCTTTAATTGCTTTGAATCTGCTGTTCTTTAATCTTTTGGTGCCTTTTTAATTTTAGTTTGAGTTCATATTGTGTTTAGATCCTACACAATTCTATTTCACAAATTCCATTGTGTTTAAATTTTGGTATCTTGCTGTTTTTGTTTCCAGTTTCCAGAATCCCCTGTTTCAAATTTTCTGTGCTGGCTGTTTTGATCCAGAAAAATATTTTCACTCATAGGAAAATTTTGATTCTCTGGAATATGCAAGTTTGAAGTGTTATAGAAAGGACAAAAAAAGAATTAGTCCAAAAGAATCAACAGAAAAAAAATGATAAATCTTTTAAAATCAGTGTGCAAATCTGAGGCGCTACAGCTGGCGTAACTGAACACCAAAATTGAAAAATTTATTTAAAACAATTGGAGCATGCGTTTTGAGTGATTCCAAAGCCAGATTTTAGCTAAGATCTTGAATATCTTGCATATCAAATTTCAGAATCATATCTTAAAAACACAGCTCAGCATAAATTGGGGAAAAACACGTTTCTGGCCCACAACATTTTCCAGTGGTGCTGTTTTTTTATTTGGTCATCTAATTCTAGTGCCATTCTTAGGATTCTTTTGTGTGCCTACCTTTATTTTGGTACCTTTTATTTGCTTGCTTAATATTTCTTGGACCTCTTTCTAGTTGTCATAATCTAATTCCTTTTGGTGGTACTGTTTTATTCAATTAAATTGTTTCTTGCTTTTGTTCTTTGACCTCTAATTTGGTGCTGGAATTTATTTCTCCTTTGGTGCTTAATTGAATGGAAACTTGACTTGGGTAAGGTCTAGTCTTTTGATAGGTGCTGGAATTGGAAAATTAAAACCTTCATTCTAAGGGGAAACAAAGCCAAGGCCGAAACAAGCATTCTTGAAAAACACTACAAACACTTGGAGGATCAACAAGCAAAGACAACAAGGAAGTGCATTTAGCAAAAAGAGGATCAGCAAAGGGAGTTTTTCTTAATTTCCTTACAACTTAATTTGTGTTATTTACCTCTTGTACCGCCCAGGTAGTCGGAAGTGATGACGTGGCAGCAAGCTACTATTTAGACGTGTTGAACGGGGCGCCTGGCTGGCAGAAGGGAAGGAAGTCAGGGGGCTCGTGTAGTCGCCAGTCATTAAGTTGGCGTGCTCCGATCTCTAGCATACCTAAACCGGCGGTCACCAGGTTTGTGATGAAGTCGCCGGATGCGAACCCAGACGACCAAGTGATCAGAGATCGCCGAAAGGAGGACATCGCCGAGGGATCAAGGAAGCTTGTTCCAGGCTTTCGAAGCAGAGGATGAAGTTGTCAGATGGTCATTCCCTAGCTAGCCAGAGGTTGAGGTCGGGGAACAGCTTACCCGAACATGCACGATGAAGCAAGTGAAGTAGATCATGGTGGCGGCCGGCGAGACCACAGGGAAGGTGTGTATGATGACACCCGTACTCGCCACACAGAGGAGATCGCGCTCCAAGGCAGCTATACACCGAGTTACTCCTTGCATGGATAACTTAGTCGAATAAGCCTGAAGAGTAAGAAGTGACGCTCAAGTCAAGGATGCTCCAGATGGTGACACGTGTACAGCTGGATACGAGCCACGTGTCCAGATGTGTAACTGTCAGGAGAGAGAAAATGCACAGGTATATAAGGAATCCTAACGAACTTCTGAGGTACGCGCGTTTTAGAATACTTCTTTACGCTTGCGAGAACTTGAGTACGCTGAGAGAGAATTTTGCACGGTTCCTGAAGTTCTTAGTTTTCTCTTAGTATTTTGGTGGTTCAGTCGTTGACTTGGGCGTCGGAGCGTGATCGGCCGCAGCGGCGCCGTTCTGTCTTTTGCAGGTTCTTGAGGTGAATCAAGGCGAAGGATGGAAGCTAACACGACGCAAAGTCGATCCAGAATTGACGAGGCAAGGCTCTTGCGTCCTGGTCAACAGGCAGGATCACCTCTTAATTACGTTTTAGACGTTGAGTGTGTCTTCAAGGACTCAAAGTGTCCAAGAAGCCTCACCTAGGGCTGACTAGTATAGAATTCTTAATTAGCAATTGTTAATTGTTGGTAATTGCCTTTTCTTTTGCTTAGTAGTGACGCTTTGCATGCTTATTTTGTGTTAAACCGACTAGCTTTGTTAAATTAGTTAGCATACATTGTTTTCTTGCATTGGAAAAAAAAAGTTATGATTTCTCAACTTAATTGTGTTCTAAGTAGTTTACTAAGAGGAAGTTTTGTGTGGAGACATTGAGGGATAGTTTTTGGCTAAGGCAAAGGCTTGGTACTTAAGTAGTCCTTTGTGACTCACCTCCCTTACCTGGAAAACTACCTTTTTTGACTTTCCTAAATTTCCTCAAGGTAAAACACTTATATACACAAAAACTTTAGCCATGTTGATGGAAGAGGCCCAAGCACAAGCCCACATGCAAGCCCACCAAAGGGTAGATTTGGGCCAACCATAGAGTTATGGCCAAGAGGATCCAAGAAGACGTTCTTTTACATGTTCAAATGCCATAAACTCTAGTGTAGAGTAGACTTTAATTTCTTGTCAAAATTAGCATAGGAACTTTATTTGTAATTTTCTTAGAATTAATTTTGGCACCTAAAACACCAACCTAGGCATTTGAACATGTAAAAGAACGTCTTCTTGGATCCTCTTGGCCATAACTCTATGGTTGGCCCAAATCTACCCTTTGGTGGGCTTGCATGTGGGCTTGTGCTTGGGCCTCTTCCATCACATGTCTTCTACTCCTCACTCTCCAAAGTCTATTGAAAGTGAAGTCAAATCTATAAAATCTCTTTTAAAAGAAGTTTCACAAGCTGTACAAATTATTTCCTTTAGACAATTGGAGAATGAGAATAAAATCAATGAATTGGCTAAAACCCAAGAGGAGAAATCCCAAAAATCACAAAAATAAAAGAAAACTCATACTCATGCATCTAGGAGTAATGAGTCTCTAGGGGAGGGAAGCCTTAGAATTAATGACTACTACCAACCACCCCCTAGAAGGAATAGGCAAAGGGAGCAAGAGGTGCCAAGGGAAACTAGAGTAGACCTACCCCATTTTCATGGAAAGGAAAATGTAGAAATCTATCTAGATTGGGAGATGAAGGTAGAACAACTCTTTGCTTGCCATAGGGTAAGTGAGGAACGTAAAGTACCCTTAGCCGCCCTTAGCTTCCAAGGAAACACCATGTATTGGTGGACCTCTCTCGAAAGAGAAAGACGTCTTCATAGGGAACCTCCCATTACATATTGGAATGACCTTAGGGGAGCCCTAAGACGCCAACACATACCTTCCTACTACCATAGGGAGTTGATGGACAAGCTCCAAAGACTCCAACAAAAAAACATGAGTGTGGAAGAGTATAGACAAAAAATGGAGCTCTACATGATGAGAGCCTCCATTAGAGAAGAGGAGGATACCACAATAGCTAGGTTCCTTAGTGGCCTATCACTTGAGATAAGAGATAGAGTGGAGCTCTTACCTTACCAAGACTTTAATGATTTGGTTCAACTTTGCATTAAAGTTGAGCAACAAATTTTACGCAAAACATCAAGTCAAAAGGTGAGCCCTTACTCTAACTTTTATCCCAAGAAAGAGTTTAGAAGGGATGGTAGTACATCAAAAGAAAAACCAAAAGAACCTACCAAACCTTTTACTAAAGAAACCTCCACCCCACCCATCCGAGCTAGAGATGTCAAGTGTTTCAAGTGCTATGGTAGAGGGCATGTGCAAGCACAATGTCCAAACCAAAGGACTTTGTTTCTTAAGGGTGTAGACGAGTACACTAGTGGCGAGGATGAGCCTAGTGAGAGAGAGGAGGGGGGAGAGGATGAGAGGGTAGCTCCACTAGAGGGAGAATTGCTTATGATTAGGAGAACCCTCAACAATCACCCTAGCACATCCATTGAAACACAAAGAGAGAACATATTTCATACAAGATGCAATGTTTTAGAAAACATATGCTCTCTCATTGTGGATAGTGGATCTAGTTGCAATTGTTGTAGTGCTAGGATGGTGGAGAAGCTTAAGCTACAAGTAGTTCCTCACCCAAAACCTTATAAACTTCAATGGCTTAATGAAAATGGGGAACTACATGTAGACAAGCAAGTGGAAATCAAGTTTTCCAAAGGGAACTACAAAGATAAGGTTTTATGTGATGTAGTACCTATGGAAGCTTGTCATATTTTATTAGGGAGACCATGACAATTTGATAAGAAAACCTTGCATGATGGTCTCACTAACGAAATTTCCTTCACCCACAAGTATAAAAAGTTTGTACTTAGTCCTTTACCACATTCTCAAGTGGTAAAAGACCAAATACAAATGAAGCAAAAGAGGGATGAGGAAAACAAAAAAAAAAGAGCGCTCGAAAAAGAGAAAATCCTTAGGGATAGGAAGGCGTGGGAGAAGAGTGTTCCTTCCCACAAGGTTGGTCAACAAGAAAATGTAAGTCAAAACATGAATGAACGTAAATTGAACACATACAATAATGAGTTCACATATAGATCTTATCATATCATGATTCTCACACAATCATATAATCAAGAAGGAATAGGCACTTACCTTGATCCATGAGTGATCCTAATTGAGCAGTTACTTTATCTCCTTTATCCCAATCTATCTCTTGCAATTCCGTTCTTGTCACACTTTCGTGATGGTTAACAGTGAGACAACTATTATTTGCAGAGACAGAACCCTATAGCCTTTAGTACCCAATCTCCATCAGATGTAGGTTTTCATTAGGTATATCATCAGATATATATTTCTCACATTAACCAATGGGCCTTTATTCTATTATTATTATTAAATCATATTTGGGCCCAAAGCCCAAACTCTAAGTCATGTGAGTCACTTTATAGAAATTAATATACATAATTTCTTACATTCTCCCACTTGACTCATATGAGTTATAATACTTTCATGATTTAATAATGACATAAATGCGCATTTAAAAGGCCTTACATAAATTGGTTCTATCATTATTCATAATCAAGAATACAGAAATAATAAGAGTCATGGTGGTTACATGTCATTTGAATCAACACATTTCCTTCCATGTACTACTATATCATTCTTTCTCCTTAATATGACTTTATAGTGAGAAATCCATAATAGGTTCAAACATAATGTCATTGTCATCAATAACAACATAATTTGTTTTCCACACCATAATAACATAATTTGCATGCATATACATAAAGTAGAAAACAACATAAATTTCAGAAACTTTATTTATCAATGAGCTCAGAGTGTCAAATAAGCATTAACAACATTCATAATTCACTAGTAAACATAATGCCCATATTTACAACATGACCAGTAAATGTTTTGGGCGGTAACCCTTTTGTTAAAGGGTCAGCAATCATAAGATCAGTGCTAATATGTTCTATTGACACTTTATGTTTCTGAACTTCTTCTTTAACGGCAAAGTATTTCAATTCCATATGTTTAGCACCTTTGGAATACTTGTCGTTTTTAGAAAAGAAGACTGCTGCGGAGTTATCACAATAAATTTTCAGCGGCTTGGCAATACTGTCAACAATTCCAAGTCCTGAAATAAAATTCCGCAACCAATTAGCCTGAACTGTGGCCTCAAAGCATGCCACAAATTCAGCCTCCATAGTGGATGCAACGATGACTGACTGCTTCGCACTTTTCCATGAAATCGCTCCTCCGGCTAAAAGATACACATAACCAAATGTAGACTTTCGTGTATCCACACAGCCAGCAAAATCTGAATCTGTATATCCAATCACCTCAAGATGATCAGATCTTTTATAAGTAAGCATGTGATCCTTCGTTCCTTGCAAGTATCTTAAAACTTTCTTTGCAACTTTCCAATGATCTAATCCTGGATTACTCTGATATCTACCAAGCATACCAACTGCAAAACTAATATCTGGTCGTGTACAAGTTTGAGCATACATTAAACTCTCAACAATAGATGCATAAGGTATATTCTCCATCTGTTTCCGTTCCAAGTCATTCTTTGTAAATTTGTCTCCTTTCTGTATTGGAACAGGAGATGTCGAACATTTATCCATTCTGAATCTCTCTAAAACTTTATTAATATATGCTTTCTGAGACAAACCTAACAGTCCTTGTGATCTGTCACGAAATATTTCAATTCCTATCACATAGTATGCCTCACCCATATCTTTCATCTCAAAGTTATTAGAGAGAAACTTCTTAGTCTCACTTAATAGACCAAGATCATTAGTTGCAAGCAAGATATCATCAACATACAAAATCAGGAATATAAACTTGCTCCCACTGATCTTCAGGTATATACACCGATCAACGATGTTTTCCTTAAACCCAAAGGACACAATAGTATCATTGAACTTAAGATACCATTGCCTAGAAGCTTGTTTAAGCCCGTATATTGATTTCTTAAGTTTACACACCATGTGTTCCTTTCCTTCTTCAATGAACCCCACTGGTTGGTCCATATAAACATCCTCTTCTAAATCCCCATTCAGAAAAGCAGTTTTGACATCCATCTGATGCAACTCAAGATCATAATGAGCTACTAATGCCATGATAATTCTAAAGGAATCTTTCTTAGAAACAGGTGAAAATGTTTCTTTATAATCAATGCCATCCTTTTGAGTAAAACCTTTGGCAACAAGTCGGGCCTTGTAACGTTCGATATTGCCATGAGAGTCACGTTTAGTCTTAAAGACCCATTTACACCCGACTCTTTTGCATCCTTCTAGCAATTCTATAAGGTCCCATACATCATTCTGTGTCATTGATTTAAGCTCATCTTTCATGGCATCTAACCACTTATCAGAATTATCATCATTGACGGCGTCTGAAAATGAAACTGGATCATTATCAATACTTAAGTCATTTTCTGACTCTTGTAGATAAACCACATAATCATTCGAAACAGCAGACTTTCTTTCTCTTTGAGATCTTCTTAATACTATTTCTTGTGGTTGTTCTACTACAGGTTCATTGTTTTCTTCATGATCATTAATTTGTTGTTCTTCTTCATCGTTGCGTGACTCAACTACATTAGGAACAACAATACTTGAAGTAAAGGTACTAGTTAAAGGAACTTGTACTCTAACTTCCTTAATCTCCACATTTTGTGAAGTATTACTCCCACTGGTTTCACCATTTTCAATGAACCGTGCATTTCCAGATTCAACAATTCTTGTGTTATGGGTAGGACAGTAAAACATATACCCTTTTGACTTTGTTGGATAACCAATGAAATATCCACTGATTGTTCTTGCATCCAATTTCTTCTCTTGCGGATTGTATATTCTGACTTCTGCCTGACATCCCCAAACATGCAAGTGTCTCAAACTGGGTTTCCTTCCTGTCCATAATTCAAAAGGTGTCTTTTGAACTGCCTTACTAGGAACCCTGTTCAATAGATACATGGCAGTTTTTAAAGCATACATCCACAATGAAACAGGTACAGTTGACTCACTTAACATGCTCCTAACCATATCCATTAAGGTTCGATTACGCCTTTCTGAAATACCATTTTGTTGTGGTGTACCTGGCATTGTGTATTGAGCACAAATACCACGTCTCTCAAGGAACTTAGCAAACAGACCAGGGTGTTGTCCACTTTCATCATACTTTCCATAATATTCACCACCTCTATCTGACCTGACAATTTTCACCTTTCTATCTAATTGCCTTTCCACTTCATTTATATAAACTTCCAAGGCATTCACCGCTTGCGATTTTTCATGCAGTAAATAGACATAACCATAACGTGAAAAATCATCAATGAAGGTGATAAAATACCTTTCTTTATTGAAAGAACTTGCATCAAAAGGTCCACATATATCAGTGTGTATAATTTCAAGAAGCTGAGTACTTCTTGTGGCTCCCTTCTTTGTGTGTTTTGTTTGTTTGCCTTTAATACAATCCACACATACATTCAGATCAGTAAAATCCAAACTTGGAAGTATTTCATACTTTACCAATCTCTCCATTCTTTCCTTGGAAATATATCCCAAACGTTTGTGCCACAAGAAAGCAGAACATTCATTCACCAAACTTCGTTTAATGCCAACATCATGATGCGAGGTCATAAGAGTTTCAGCATATAGATTATCGAGATTCAATCTATACAATCCATCATAAAGAGTACCAGATCCAATCAAATGGGTACGCTGATATAAACTGAAACATCCATTCCCAAATTTAAAAGAGTATCCGGCAACATCAAGTTTAGACAATGATACTAAATTCCTAGATATACTAGGTACATAAAAAGTATCCATCAGATCTAAATAAAATCCAGTGTCGAGGATTAAACGATAAGTCCCGACTGCTTCCACTGGAACCTTCTCTCTATTTCCCATGAAGACAAACTTTTCATTTGGCTTTATGGTTCGGGTTGAAAGGAATCCTTGCATCATGTTAGAAACATGAGTTTTGCATCCAGAATCAATCCACCAAGAATTATGTGGAACTTCAGTTAAGTTTGATTCAAAACATACATAATAAGCATTAAAGACTGGAACATACGTAACCTGCGAACGTAAGGCTACAGGAACAGATACTGCAATCACACATGCTTAACATTAATACTTCGAGTCATAAACTAAACATACTATACAGATTCAGAAAACATTATATGTATACTAATGTTCTCCTTTGGGAGATCCATTAATACACAAAACATAATGATGCTAATAGTATTAACTTTATTTGGCAAGATGTATGCATTAACTAGAAACACTTGTTATCTTTGGATATACAAGCAAAACTAATAACACATACTCACTACCAACAATCATATCCATTAATTATAAGGACAACTAATCAACCTTTGGGTGATCCATAATGCCCTATAATAATGAATTTCCATTTACCCATATACTTCATAATTTAGCATCCATTCTATAGGTAATTGGAATAAAATTTATCAGTAATCTGGAATTAAATAAAACTTAAAGATTTGATCACTTTGGTGATTAACAAATCTATCATACAAATAATTCCAGAAATTATATCATTAATTGAAATAAAATTCATCCATAATTTGGAATTAAATAAAACTTAAAGATTTGATCACTTTGGTGATTACAAATCTATCATACAAATAATTCCATAAATAATATCATTAATAGAAATAAAATTTCATCATCCATAATTTGGAATTAAATAAAACTTAAAGATTTGATCACTTTGGTGATTACAAATCTATCATACAAATAATATCATTATATGAAATAAAATTTCATCCATAATTTGGAATTAAATAAAACTTAAAGATTTGATCACTTTGGTGATTACAAATCCATCATACAAGTAATTCCAAAATTTCAATTTAAAATTAAATACATAAAGCGGAAATATAATTTTTCATTCCTCACTTTCAATCAATTAATTAAACTTTAATTTAAATGCAAATTAAATTACATTATGACATAATAAAATTTCATTAAAACTTTAATTAAACTTTAATTTAATGCAAATAAAATTACATTAAAATATAATAAAATTTCATTAAAACTTTAATTAAACTTTAATTTAATGAACATAATCATTAAAACTTTAATTTAATGCAAATTAAATTACATTAAAAAAAATAATAATAAAAAAATAATACATAAACAGAAAAATTAATTTTTCGCTACTCATTTTTAATTAATTAATTAAACTTTAATTTAAATGTAAATTGCATTACATTATGACATAATAAAATTTCATTAAAATTACATTACAAATATAATAAAAAAAAATTTGACGTAAAGTTGAATTAAAAAAAAACAAAAATTGGGACCAAAATGCTACCCCACATTATTCACAATAAAATGCATGCAGCCAATGACGTAAGGTGCACATGAATTAACATAAATTATTAATTAAATTCAATAGGTGCAGGAATGAATTTAAGCTTTAATCTAAGGTGCAGGAAACGCATCATGCAATTGAAGGCAAGGTTTCTGCATTAGCGTAAGGGGTTCACTTTCCCTTTCACATTTATCGTAAAACCTTTTGAATCCAAAAGCATTTTACACCGTTAATGACGTGGATCCATAAACCCTAATTTTAAAATTAGGGTTCTTTAATTGGGATTAATTAAAATTAGGGTTCTTTAATTTTCATGGTTTAAGACAATTAGGAAACTATCATAGAGGAATGAAAACCTTAATTTATAAACCCTAATTTTAAATTAGGGTTCTTAAATTGGGAATAATTTTTAAAATTAGGGTTCTTCAAATTTTGGAAAAACATTAATGGAGAATCACAAAAAATGAGCAACAAGGCTCTGATACCACATGTAAGTCAAAACATGAATGAACGTAAATTGAACACATACAATAATGAGTTCACATATAGATCTTATCATATCATGATTCTCACACAATCATATAATCAAGAAGGAATAGGCACTTACCTTGATCCATGAGTGATCCTAATTGAGCAGTTACTTTATCTCCTTTATCCCAATCTATCTCTTGCAATTCCGTTCTTGTCACACACTTTCGTGATGGTTAACAGTGAGACAACTATTATTTGCAGAGACAGAACCCTATAGCCTTTAGTACCCAATCTCCATCAGATGTAGGTTTTCATTAGGTATATCATCAGATATATATTTCTCACATTAACCAATGGGCCTTTATTCTATTATTATTATTAAATCATATTTGGGCCCAAAGCCCAAACTCTAAGTCATGTGAGTCACTTTATAGAAATTAATATACATAATTTCTTACAGAAAAGCCTCTTGAAAACGTTTTTGAAAATTTGCTTCTTGTTGAACAATCAAGCCTTATCTTTTGTAAAGGAGCACTTACATGCACTGCCACAAGTAGTGAACTTATGAATTTACCTCCTCAAATAGAAAACCTTTTAAGTGAATTTGAAGATCTATTCTCCCATGAGGGGCCCATTGGGCTTCCTCCCCTTAGGGGGATAGAACATCAAATTGACTTCATTCCGGGGGCAAGCCTACCAAATAGGCCTGCTTATAGAACCAACCCCGAAGAAACCAAGGAGATAGAATCACAAGTTCAAGACTTGTTGGAGAAGGGTTGGGTTCAAAAGAGCCTAAGCCCTTATGTTGTACCTGTCTTGTTGGTGCCCAAAAAGGATGGAAAATGGCGCATGTGTTGTGATTGTCGAGCAATCAACAACATCACCATCAAGTATAGGCATCAAATCCCAAGGCTTGACGATATGCTTGATGAATTGCATGGGTCAACTCTATTCTCCAAAATTGACCTTAAAAGTGGATATCACCAAATTCGAATCAAGGAGGGTGATGAGTGGAAAACCGCTTTTAAGACCAAATTTGGATTATATGAGTGGTTGGTGATGCCCTTTGAGCTTACTAATGTCCCAAGTACATTCATGAGGCTTATGAATCACACCTTGAGGGATTGTATAGGTAAATATGTAGTAGTTTATTTTGATGATATCTTAGTATATAGTAAAACCCTAGAAGACCATCTAAGTCACCTTAGGGAAGTTCTTCTAGTGCTTAGGAAAAATAGTCTTTTTGCAAATAGGGATAAGTGTACCTTTTGTGTAGATAGTGTATTTTTCTTAGGCTTCATAGTAAACAAAAAGGGGGTGCATGTAGATCCCGAGAAAATCAAAGCCATCCGCGAGTGGCCAACTCCACAAAATGTAAGTGATGTAAGAAGTTTTCATGGGTTAGCTAGCTTCTATAGAAGGTTTGTGCCTAATTTTTCTAGTCTAGCTTCTCCTTTGAATGAACTTGTTAAAAAAGATGTTGCATTTTGTTGGAATGAAAAGCATGAGCAAGCCTTCCAAAGGCTAAAAGCTCAACTCACCAATGCACAAATTCTATCTCTCCCAAATTTTTCCAAAACTTTTGAGATAGAGTGTGATGCATCGGGGGTAGGCATAGGTGCGGTTTTATTGCAAGGTGGACACCCCATTGCTTATTTTAGTGAAAAACTCCATGGTGCCACCCTCAACTACCCCACCTATGACAAAGAGCTCTATGCTCTTGTGCGAGCCCTAAAGACTTGGGAACACTACCTTGTGTCCAAAGAATTTGTCATCCATAGTGATCACGAGTCTTTAAAATATTTAAAGGGCCAACACAAGCTCAACAAGAGACATGCTAAATGGATGGAATTTCTTGAACAATTTTCTTATGTAATCAAATACAAGAAAGGGAGCACCAATATAGTGGCCGATGCTCTTTCAAGACGGCACACACTCTTTTCAAAACTAGGTGCCCAAATTCTTGGATTTGACCACATAAGAGAGCTTTACCAAGAAGATCAAGAACTCTCATCCATCTATGCCCAATGTCTACATAGAGCGCAAGGAGGTTACTATGTGTCCGAGGGATATCTTTTTAAAGAGGGAAAACTTTGCATTCCCCAAGGAACACATAGGAAACTCCTTGTCAAAGAATCACATGAGGGGGGACTCATGGGCCATTTTGGAGTTGATAAGACTCTAGATCTTTTAAAAGCAAAATTTTGTTGGCCACACATGAGGAAAGATGATGGAGATCAAGCCCAAGAGAACATGGAGGCCACTCATCAAGCTCAAGAAGAGGTGGAGGCACAAATGGAGGATGCCCATGGAGGTCAAAGTCCACCTCAAAGGATTACAAGAAGCATGTTCAAAGCCTTGGGAGCAAGAGGACATTTATTTTCTCTTTTTGTAGTGTCTTTAGTTGAAGGTGCTTAGAGGGAAACCTTAGAAACCTCTTTTGTTATAGCATCTTTTAGGTTTTAAATAGGACCTTTAGGGGGGTGTATTAGTAGATAGGTGTAGGTGTAGTTTTTGGGAGGTGTCATAGTAGAAAAAGGTCACACCTCCCATGTGACTTGTTTTTGGTGGGAATTTCAAATGAGTTTATTTGAAATTTCCCACCTATTTTTCAGCACCTTAGGCTATAAATAGAGGTGCTTCCTTTGTAAAATTCAGATTTGATTTTATCTAAAGAAACTATACTCAAAATTGGAGTGAGCATTTGGAGAGCTTTTGAGCTTCTACTCTAGTCTTATCTTGAAGGACCATGGTTTCCTCAAGTGGCGGCTTGCACACTCATCTAGGAGCATCCATTCTTCTAGTGGCGTGATCATCCAACCATTCCTCCATCTTCATGAGCATTCTCTTCTCCTTCCTTTCTTCTTCTTCAATTTGTTCATGTAGCCTTGAGTTTTGAGTTGTTTTTGTTTTGGTTCCTTTAATTTTCCAGCACCTATTTTCTGTTTGCTTCTTAATTCTGTTCGGTACTTTTGTTTTTAATTCAATTCTGTTCGGTCTCTTCTTTTCATTCTCCTTTGTTGATTCAATTTGACAATATTTGGTTCATCCAAATGAGTTTGGGATTTGGTACTTGTTATTGGTGAGTTCTTGATTTTAGAACCATGATCCAACTTCTAAGAAAGTGCCTCTACATTTTCCAGCTCAAGGTGATTCCTCAAAGTGTCAAGAATCTTGTTCTATGTGGCTATTGGAATCACATCATGTGGTATCATGAGTCTTAGGTTCATTCTTGTTTAATTGTTGAGTTGTGTGCACTTTATTTCAAGAGCTCTTTAATTTTTCTTGCAATTTAAGTTTCTGTTTTAGAATTTTAATTGAGTATTCTTGCTGTTTTTCTTTTGCTCCAAGTGTTTGTGGAAAGGTTTATGGCACTCATAATTCTTATGAGTATGGTTGCTCTTTTGGAATGGCATTATCCTTCCTAGAGTTTACCTTAAGCTTCCTTCCACTTGTTACAATTTGTGTTGTGTCTTTTAATTTTTGAATCTTGTTAAGTTTTGTCTTAGTCATGTTATTCCATATATGTCATTACTTCTAGTAGTACTTTTATTGTTTTGATTGTTTCTTGCTTTGGTGTCATATATTTTTTTCTGAATTGATGTTGATCCTTTGAGCATTTTCTTTTTAGCATTGAGTTCATACTTGTATTCTAGACCTATACAAGTTCCAATACATCATTTTCTATTATGTCTTTGCTAGTTCATCATCCTGTTTTTTTATTCCTATTAGGATTCCTCTGTTTCTGAAAAAAGTGCTTACTGTTTTTCCTTATTGCAATTGATTTACGTACTGTAAAATTCTGAAATTCTGGATTTGAGATATTGAAAGTGTTAGAAAAGAATAGAAAAAAGAATCATTCAAAAATATGAAGTACACAAAAAATGATAAATAAAATAAAAAAAGTGTACATTCCTGCCGAAAAAAATACGGTAATCTGGCAGTGATTTTAAAAAATTTATTTCTCTCAATTGGCTTACTGTTTTTAATTGATTCCAGTGCCATTTTTGAGTTAACATCTTGAAGTTTCTGTGGTATAAATTTCATAATCCAGTTCGCTCTACAACGTTCCAGTTAAATCAGTGAATATCAAACACAGTTTGCATTAAAAAAAAAATTTCCAGTAGCTAAATTTTTTTTTTTTGTTTTCTTCATCTACTCTAGTGCTTTTCCTTAGGTATTCTTTTGTGTGCCTACTTTTCTCATTGAGTTCTTTATTTTCTTGATTGTCTTTCATTCTTACTCTTTGAGTTTGTCTTACATATAGTATTCCTTTTGCAATTACCTTTCCTTGCTTATACCTTTTCTTGTTTGTCTTTATTGTTTCTTTGGTTTTGTGGTGGTTTGCTCTTAAGATTGGTGTGCTTGCTTTGACATATTTCATTTGAGGATTCCAAGGCCTCAAGATCAGATTGGTGCAAGAACATTATTTCTTTGAGAGTGATATCTTTTCAGCCTTAAATTCACTTCGGCAGTTTCAATTGGAAAGCTCACTGTTTTTGCTAATTTTTAACTTGTTTGCTGTTTTGTGTGTTTGCTGTTTTTTAATTACAAATGGCTGGATCTTCAAGTGATGCATCCTCCAAGCAGAATTCTCCTTCCAAAGCTTCAATTCTTGGTGAATTACATGAAGCTCAAAGAACAATTAGAAGGTTGGAAGAGAAATTGCAAAAGATGGAGGTCAAACAAACTAGACCATCTCCTTCTATCCATGATGGACATCATTCTCATAGACCATCTTCAAGAGCTTCTTCAAATGATGTTGGCCGTGAAGATGAGCATAGGAGAAGGAGACCTCCACCCCAAGTCCATGGACAAAGACATCATCACCAAGGGGAAAGAATTCACTACGGCAATGGCTTCTACCATGATGCAAAGTCCAAGCTTCCTTCGGTCAAACTACCTTGTTTTAATGGTTCTAGTGATCCAAATGTGTATTTAGATTGGGAGGCTAAGTGTGAACAAATTTTTGAGATCCATGAGATCCAAGATGAGCATAAGCTCAAGCTAGCCACCCTAGAGTTTAGTGATTATGCCATGAAATGGTGGCATGGGATTGTAAAGGACATTATCTATCACAAGGGTCCTCCCGTGGACTCTTGGAACTCTTTAAAGGATCATATGCGCGCTAGGTTTGTGCCCCCACATTTTAGGAAAGACCTCATGTTGAGACTCCAACAGTTTCAACAAGGCACACTAAATGTGGATGAATATTATAAGGAGCTTGAGACGCTTGTGCTTAAAATTGAATTAGAAGAAAGTGAAGAAGCCATGGTTGCTAGGTTTGTGAGTGGTCTTAGGAAGGATATCCAAGACATTGTTGAGTTACAAGAGTATTCATCATTGGGCTCTTTAGTTCATCTTGCAATGAAGGTGGAAGCCCAACTTGCTAAGAAAAACTCTTTTAAAAATGCTTCCAATAATGGATACTACTCCAAGTCTTGGAGAAACAAAACTTCTTTTTCAAAACATCCTTCCAAAGATTCTTCTTTCAAACCCAAGGAATCTAAGCCATCAACATCTAGACCTAAGTCTCCCACTAGAACATCTAACACTAAATGCTTTAAATGTATGGGTTATGGTCATATTGCTGCAAATTGTCCTTCAAAACGAAGTATGTACATGCATGAGGGCATTGTAGTTAGTGAGCATGATTCGGATTCTTCAAAGCATTCATTGCATTCTCATGCATCTAGTGAGGAAGAGAGTGAATGTCCACTTGAAGGGGACTTGTTAGTTGTGAGAAGACTTCTTGGACAAGTTTCACAACCTTTTGATGAAAGTCAAAGGGAAAATATTTTCCATACAAGATGTCTTATTCAAAACAACATTTGTTCCTTGATAGTGGATGGGGGTAGTTGTGCAAATGTGGCTAGTACAAGAGTAGTAGATAAGCTTGGATTGCCTACTATCTCTCATACAAAGCCCTACAAATTACAATGGCTTAGTGAAGTAGGAGAAATAATTGTTAATAAACAAGTCCTCATCCATTTCTCCATTGGAAAATACAAAGATGAGGTATTATGTGATGTTGTGCCCATGGAAGCCACTCATGTTCTTTTGGGAAGGCCTTGGCAATTTGATAGAAAAGTTTTACATGATGGCTTTACCAACACATTATCTTTTGAATTCCATGGTCACAAGGTTACTTTAAAATCTCTCTCTCCAAGAGAAGTCCATGAGGACCAAGTTATCATGAAGAAAAAGAGGGAGAGTGAAAAAGATAAAAAAGATAAAAAAGATAAGAGTTCTAAGCCTACACTCCTTGTGTCTAGGCGTGACATTGAAAGGGAAATAGTGGCTCATCATCCTTTTTTTTTAGCCATCCCTAGAACTCTTAGCATAGAAACACTTGTTGATAGTCCTCATTGCTTGGAAAATTTGGTAGAAGAGTTCAAAGATGTGTTTCAAGATCCTCCAAATGGCCTTCCACCTTTGAGAGGGATTGAGCACCAAATTGATTTGATACCGGGCTCTTCTTTACCAAATCGTCCCGCATATAGGACCAATCCAAGTGAAACCAAGGAAATTCGCCAACAAGTTGAGGCTTTGATTGAAAAAGGGTGGGTGCAAGATAGCATGAGTCCTTGTGCTATGCCTATCATCTTAGTGCCAAAAAAGGATGGCACATGGCGAATGTGTTCGGATTGTAGGGCCATAAATAACATAACCATTAAGTATAGGCATCCCATACCTAGATTAGATGATTTGTTGGATGAATTACATGGTTCAAAAATCTTTTCAAAGATTGATCTTAAAAGCGGCTACAATCAAATCCGTATCAAACCGGGTGATGAATGGAAGACGGCTTTTAAGACCAACTTTGGTTTATATGAGTGGTTAGTTATGCCTTTTGGTTTAACTAATGCACCAAGTACCTTCATGCGCCTCATGCATCATGTTCTTAGACCTTTCATTGGTAAGTTTGTTGTGGTTTACTTTGATGACATTCTCATTTATAGCTTATCTTTGAATGACCATAGGTTGCATGTTAGGCAAGTTTTGGAAACCCTTAGGAAGGAACATTTGTATGCTAACCTTGCTAAATGTATGTTTGCTCTTGATCATATAGAATTCCTAGGGTTTGTTGTGAGTTGTAAAGGGGTCCATGTGGACAAAACCAAGGTGGTGGCCATTCAAAAGTGGCCTACACCGAAATCTTTGAATGAGGTCCGAAGTTTTCATGGGCTTGCTTCTTTCTATAGAAGATTTGTCCCAAACTTTGGTACCATTGCCGCACCACTCAATGACATAGTGAAAAAGGATGTGGTCTTTCATTGGGGAGAAGCACAACAAAATGCTTTTGATACTTTGAAAGAAAAATTGACTAATGCTCCCATCTTGGCCCTTCCTAATTTCACTAAGACATTTGAGATTGAGTGTGATGCTTCAAGCATAGGTATTGGGGCTGTTCTCCTTCAAGAGGGCCACCCCATAGCCTATTTTAGTGAGAAATTGAAGGGAAGTCATCTCAACTATTCCACCTATGATAAGGAATTATATGCACTTGTTAGGGCTTTGTTTACTTGGCAACACTATCTTTTTCCCAAAGAGTTTGTGATACATAGTGATCATGAATCTCTTAAATATTTGAAAAGCCAAAACAAACTTAACAAGAGGCATGCTAAGTGGGTGGAATTCATTGAGCAATTTCCTTATGTGATCAAACACAAGCAAGGCAAAATAAATATTGTGGCGGATGCTCTTTCTAGAAGATACACCTTGCTAAATCTTTTAACCTCTCAATATCTTGGTTTTGATCACATTAAGGAACTTTATCATGATGACCTTGATTTTTCTCTCCTCTATCAAGAGTGTCTTAAGGGAGGACACAAAGATTTTTTTATTCAAGATGGCTTTCTTTTTAAAGGAAAACGTCTTTGTGTTCCCCAATGCTCTATTAGATTATCTCTTGTTAGAGAAGCTCATGAGGGGGGCTTAATGGGACATTTTGGGGTTGCTAAAACTTTGGATGTGTTGCATGAACATTTCTTTTGGCCTCATATGCATAAACATGTTCATAGTTTGTGTGATAAATGCATAGCTTGCC
This sequence comes from Phaseolus vulgaris, assembly GCF_051622355.1. Classification (NCBI taxonomy): domain Eukaryota; kingdom Viridiplantae; phylum Streptophyta; class Magnoliopsida; order Fabales; family Fabaceae; genus Phaseolus; species Phaseolus vulgaris. The sequence goes on from NC_143499.1 coordinate 6,624,278, forward strand.
GCAAAGCTAAATCTAAAATGCATCCCCATGGTCTTTATACTCCTCTTCCTATCCCTTCAATGCCTTGGGTAGATATATCTATGGATTTCATCTTAGGCTTACCCAAGACATCAAAGGGAAAGGACTCCATTTTTGTGGTAGTGGATCGTTTTTCAAAAATGGCTCACTTTATTCCTTGCCACAAAGTGGATGATGCATGCCACATTGCAAACCTCTTCTTCCAAGAAGTGGTTCGCTTGCATGGGATTCCTAGGTCTATAGTGTCCGATAGAGATCCTAAGTTCTTGAGTCACTTTTGGAAGACCTTGTGGGGCAAGCTTGGAACTAAGCTTTTATTTTCTACCACTTGCCACCCACAAACCGATGGTCAAACCGAGGTGGTAAATAGAACTTTGGGACAACTATTGAGATGCTTTATTTCGGGGAATCCTAGAGTGTGGGAGAATTTACTACCCCATGTTGAGTTTGCATATAACCGAGTAGTAAATTCTACCACCTCCCATTCTCCTTTTGAGGTGGTCTATGGGTTTAATCCCCTAACACCTCTTGATCTTCTTCCTATTCCCCTTCTTGACGATGTCTTGTGCAAAGATGGGGATGAAAAGGCTTCTTTTGTGAAAACTTTGCATAAAGACATCAAGAAGAGAATTGAGAAGAAGGTTGGCAAGTATGCTGAACTTGCCAATAAGAGGAGAAAAGCATTGTTGTTTGATGAGGGCGATTGGGTTTGGCTTCACTTGAGGAAGGATCGTTTTCCTACTCAAAGGAAGTCCAAACTAATGCCTCGAGGGGATGGACCTTTCCAAGTCCTCAAGAGGATTAATGACAATGCTTATGAGTTAGATATGCCTGATACATTCTTAGGTAGTCATACTTTTAATGTCAGCGATCTAACTCCTTTTTCTGTAGGTCTCCAGAATTCGTGGTCGAATTCTCTCCAACTCGGGGAGTATGATGGAGATCAAGCCCAAGAGAACATGGAGGCCACTCATCAAGCTCAAGAAGAGGTGGAGGCACAAATGGAGGATGCCCATGGAGGTCAAAGTCCACCTCAAAGGATTACAAGAAGCATGTTCAAAGCCTTGGGAGCAAGAGGACATTTATTTTCTCTTTTTGTAGTGTCTTTAGTTGAAGGTGCTTAGAGGGAAACCTTAGAAACCTCTTTTGTTATAGCATCTTTTAGGTTTTAAATAGGACCTTTAGGGGGGTGTATTAGTAGATAGGTGTAGGTGTAGTTTTTGGGAGGTGTCATAGTAGAAAAAGGTCACACCTCCCATGTGACTTGTTTTTGGTGGGAATTTCAAATGAGTTTATTTGAAATTTCCCACCTATTTTTCAGCACCTTAGGCTATAAATAGAGGTGCTTCCTTTGTAAAATTCAGATTTGATTTTATCTAAAGAAACTATACTCAAAATTGGAGTGAGCATTTGGAGAGCTTTTGAGCTTCTACTCTAGTCTTATCTTGAAGGACCATGGTTTCCTCAAGTGGCGGCTTGCACACTCATCTAGGAGCATCCATTCTTCTAGTGGCGTGATCATCCAACCATTCCTCCATCTTCATGAGCATTCTCTTCTCCTTCCTTTCTTCTTCTTCAATTTGTTCATGTAGCCTTGAGTTTTGAGTTGTTTTTGTTTTGGTTCCTTTAATTTTCCAGCACCTATTTTCTGTTTGCTTCTTAATTCTGTTCGGTACTTTTGTTTTTAATTCAATTCTGTTCGGTCTCTTCTTTTCATTCTCCTTTGTTGATTCAATTTGACAATATTTGGTTCATCCAAATGAGTTTGGGATTTGGTACTTGTTATTGGTGAGTTCTTGATTTTAGAACCATGATCCAACTTCTAAGAAAGTGCCTCTACATTTTCCAGCTCAAGGTGATTCCTCAAAGTGTCAAGAATCTTGTTCTATGTGGCTATTGGAATCACATCAAAAGATGTCCAACGACATTGTTCTAGATGCATCTCATGTTTAAAAGCAAAGTCTAGAACAATGCCTCATGGACTCTACACCCCTTTGCCGATTGCAAATGCTCCTTGGGAAGACATTAGCATGGATTTCATTTTAGGACTTCCTAGGACTGCAAGAGGCCATGACTCTATCTTTGTGGTAGTGGACCGTTTTAGCAAAATGTCCCATTTTATTCCATGCCACAAGGTAGATGATGCTCAAAATATTTCTAAACTCTTCTTCAGAGAAGTGGTGAGACTCCATGGTCTCCCTAGAAGTATAGTGTCCGATAGAGATCCCAAGTTTATAAGCCACTTTTGGAAAACTCTTTGGGGTAAACTTGGAACAAGGCTACAATTTTCAACTTCTTGTCATCCTCAAACGGATGGCCAAACCGAAGTAGTCAATAGATCTCTTGGAACTATGCTTAGGGCTATCATGAAGGGCAGCCACAAATCTTGGGATGAGTATCTTCCCCACATTGAATTTGCTTACAATCGAGTAGTTCACAAGACTACTAATGCTTCTCCTTTTGAAGTAGTATATGGTTTTAATCCTCTCACACCCATGGATTTGATACCTCTTCCTAATCCACAAGATTTTGTGCATAAGGAAGGAGTAATCAAAGCTGACTTTGTAAAGAAAATGCATGAGAAGATTAAACTCCAAATACAACAACAAAATGAGAAGTACACAAAATACAACAATAAAGGGAAGAAAGAAATAATTTTTGAGGAAGGAGACTTAATTTGGCTTCACCTTCGCAAAGATAGATTTCCAACTCAAAGGAAGTCCAAACTAAGTCCCCGAGGTGATGGACCCTTTCAAGTCCTCAAGCGAGTCAATAACAATGCATATAAATTGGACCTACCTCTTGAATATGGAGTACATGACACTTTTTGATGGCATTTTCATGAAGTTCTTCTTGAATCAATGTAGAGTATGGGGCGGAAGCAATGAATGAGAGTGAGCAAGATCCTCCTAAGAGTGGTGTTGATCTTGTAGGTGCATGATAGATATGGGTATTGAGTGGTTCGGCCAGCTCAAGGGAAAAGATGAAGGAATTGAAGTTTAGAGCCTAGGATTCTCGGGAGAAGCAAAGTTGAGCACAAATGGGCAGCATAACTTTACTCACAATAAACTTCAATTCCTTCATCTTTTCCCTTGAGCTGGCCGAACCACTCAATACCCATATCTATCATGCACCTACAAGATCAACACCACTCTTAGGAGGATCTTGCTCACTCTCATTCATTACTTCCGCCCCATACTCTACATTGATTCAAGAAGAACTTCATGAAAATGCCATCATTTGGTATCATGAGCTTTGGTTCTTCAAGATGAGTAGCTCTTTGTCTTTTCAATTTTAGTTCTTCTTTATTTCATATTGTCATTTAATTTCCATACTTGTCTTGCTGTTTTTTACATTTTAATTTGTTCTTGGTGTGCTTTGTGGAAGATCCAACCGAAGCACTCTTGTTCATTTGATCTTGAACAAGTTCTTGTGCAATTTGTGATAGGATTCCATACACCTTTGTGTTGCTATTTTCTTTTAGGCTTTGAGTCTTTATTGCTTTCATTATTTTGGTTCATATTATGCTTTGAGTCTTTAATTTTCTAAATCTATACATGTTTTGTCAAGTCATGTTCATCCATATTGTCAACAATTCATAGTAGTCCTTTTATTTGGCTTAATTGTTTCTTGATTTTTGGGCCTCTTTATTTGCTTGAATCTGCTGTTCTTTGCTCCTTTGGTGCCTTTTTTTAATTTTTAGTTTGAGTTCATATTGTGTTTAGATCATACACAATTCTATTTCACAAATTTCCATTGTGTCTAAACTTTGGTATCTTGCTGTTTTTGTTTCCAGTTTTCAGATTCCCCTGTTTTCACCTTCTCTGTTTTGGCTGTTTTAACCCAGAAAAATATTTCCACTCATAGGAAAATTTTGATTCTTTGGAAAATGCAAGTTTAAAGTGTTATAGAAAGGACAAAAAAAGAATTAGGTCAAAAGAAGCAACAGAAAAAAAATGATAAATCTTTTAAAATCAGAGTGCAAATCTGAAGCGCTCCAGCTGGCCTAACCGAACACCAAATTTGCAAAATTTATTAAAAAAAAATAGTGCATCCGTTTTGAGTGAATCCAAAGCCAGATTTTAGATAAGATCCTGAATATCTTGCATAAAAAATTTCAGAGCCAAATTCTAAAAAATACAGATCAGCATAAATCGGGGAACAAACACGTTTTCTGGCCCACAACATTTTCCAGTGGTGCTGTTTTTTTATTTGGTCATCTAATCTAGTGCTTTTCTTTAGGAATTCTTTTGTGTGCCAACCTTTAATTGAGTACCTTTATTTGTTTGCTTTAATTACTTGACTCTCTTTCTAGTTGTCACAATCTAAATCCTTTTCGTGGTACTGTTTTATTCAATTAAATTTGTTTCTTGCTTTTGTTCTTTGACCTCTAATTTGGGTGCTGGAATTTAATTCTTCTTTGGTGCTTATGTGAATGGGAACTTGATTTGGTTAAGGTTTAGCCCTTTGCTAGGTGCTGGAAATTGGAGAATTAAAGACCATCATTCTAAGGAGAAGACAAGGCCAAAGCCGAAACAAGCATTTTTGAAAACACTACAAACACTAGGAAGATCAACAAGTAAAGACAACAAAGAAGTGCACTAACCAAAAAGAGGATCAACAAAGGGAGTTCTCTTATTTCCTTTGCAACTTGGTTTATTGTTAATTACCTTGTTAATTACGTTTAGACGGTGAGTGTGTCTTCAAGGGCTCAAAGTGTCCAAGAAGCCTCACCTAGGGCCGAATAGTATAGCATTCTTGATTAGTAATTGTTACTTGTTTGTAATTGCTTTTCTTTTGCTTTCATAGCTACGTTTTGCATGTTTAATTTTGTTAATTGTTGGTGATTGTCTTTCTTTTTGCTTAGTAGTAACGCTTTGCATGCTTATTTTGTGTTAAACCGACTAGCTTTGTTAAATTAGTTAGCATACATTGTTTTCTTGCATTGAAAAAAAAAATTGATTTCTCAACTTATTTGTGTTCTAAGTGTTTCACTAAGAGAAAGTCTTGTGTGAAGACATTGGAGGATAGTTTTTGGCAAGGAAAAGGCTTGGTATTTAAGTAGTCCTTTGTGACTCACCTCCCTTACCTGAAAAACTACCTTCTTTAACTTTCCTAAACTTTCTCAAAGTAAAACACCTATATACACAAAGCTTTAGCCATGTCTTCTTCTTCTCATTCTACAAAGTCTATTGGAAGTGAATTAAAATCTTTAAAAACTCTTTTGAAAGAAGTTTCACAAACTGTGCAATCAATTGCATATAGACAATTGGAGAGTGAGACTAAACTTAATGTTTTGACTAAAGCAAAGGATGAGAAGTCTCACATTCTAAAAAAATTACCTTCTCAAGCATATATCTCTAAAGATCATGATTCTTTTGGGGAGGGAAGCATTAGAGTAAATGATTATTATCAAGCACCCCCTAGAAGACATAGAGGAGATAGAAAAGAACAAGAAAACCCAAGAGAGGTTAGGGTAGACCAACCCCATTTCCATGGAAAAGAAAATATAGAAGCTTGCCTAGATTGGGAAATGAGGGTAGAAAAATTGTTTGCTTCCCATAAAGAAAGAAAGGAAAGAAAAATACAAAAGAAGAGAGGGTGATGAGAATCAAATAAAGGAGGCTTTTATTAATGGAGGAAGAGGACATCCATCCTCACATTTGAAGTTCTTCCTTCTAGTCTTCTCAAAATTAAAAGAAGAAATAAAATAAAGATGAGGCCCAAGCCCAAAGCCCAAGCCCAAGCCCAAGAAGGCCAAAGCCCAAAGAGCCCAAGTCCATCCCATGAGGGGCAAGGCCAAGCTTTGAAATACTCTTGTATAGTTTTAGGAGGTGTGGTTATTAAATAAAGGTGTGTGAAAATGTAAAATAAAGTCACATTGTCCATGTGACTTAGGAGAGTGGTGTAGGTGTAGTTTTTGGGAGGTGTCATAGTAGAAAAAGGTCACACCTCCCATGTGACTTGTTTTTGGTGGGAATTTCAAATGAGTTTATTTGAAATTTCCCACTTATTTTTCAGCACCTTAGGCTATAAATAGAGGTGCTTCCTTTGTAAAATGGAGATTTGAATTTTATCTAAAGAAACTATACTCAAACTTGGAGTGAGCATTTGGAGAGCTTTGAGCTTCTTCTCTAGTCTTATCTTGAAGGACCATGGTTTCCTCAAGTGGCGGCTTCCACACTCATCTAGGAGCATCCATTCTTCTAGTGGCGTGATCATCCAACCATTCCTCCATCTTCATGAGCATTCTCTTCTCCTTCCTTTCTTCTTCTTCAATTTGTTCTTGTTTCCTTGAGTTTTGAGTTGTTTTTGTTCGGTTTCTTTAATTTTCCAGCATCTATTTTCTGTTTAGTTTTTTAATTTCTGTTCGGTTTGCTCTTTTCCTTCTCCTTTGTTGATTCAATTTGACAATATTTGGTTCATCCAAATGAGTTTGGGATTTGGTACTTGTTTTGGTGAGTTCTTGATCTTAGAACTATGATCCAACTTCTAAGAAAGTGCCTCTACATTTTCCAGCTCAAGGTGATTCCTCAAAGTGTCAAGAATCTTGTTCTATGTGGCTCTGATATCACATCATGTGGTATCATGAGTCTTAGGTTCATTCTTGTTTAATTGTTGAGTTGTGTGCACTTTATTTCAAGAGCTCTTTAATTTCTTGCAATTTAAGTTTCTGTTTTAGAATTTTAATTGAGTTTTCTTGCTGTTTTTCTTTTGCTCCAAGTGTTTGTGGAAAGGTTTATGGCACTCATAATTCTTATGAGTAAGGTTGCTCTTTTGGAATGGCATTATCCTTCCTAGAGTTTACCTTAAGCTTCCTTTCACTTGTTACAATTTGTGTTGTGTCTTTTAATTTTTGAATCATGTCAAGTTTTGTCTTAAGTCATGTTATTCCATATATGTCATTACTTCTAGTAGTACTTTTATTGTTTTGATTGTTTCTTGCTTTAGTGTCATATAATTTTCTGAATTGATGTTGATCCTTTGTGCATTTTCTTTTTAGAATTGAGTTCATACTTGTATTCTAGACCTATACAAGTTCCAATACATCTTTTTCTATTATGTCTTTGCTAGTTCATCATCCTGTTTTTTATTCCTATTAGGATTCCTCTGTTTCTGAAAAAAGTGCTTACTGTTTTTCCTTATTGCAATTGATTTACGTACTTTAAAATTCTGAAATTCTGGATTTGAGATATTCAAAGTGTTAGAAAAGAATAGAAAAAAGAATCATTCAAAAATATGAAGTACACAAAAAATGATAAATAAAATAAAAAAAGTGTACATTTCTGCCGAAAAAAATACGGTAATCTGGCAGCGATTTTGAAAAATTTATTTCTCTCAATTGGCTTACTATTTTTAATTGATTCCAGTGCCATTTTTGAGTTAACATCTTGAAGTTTCTGTGGTATAAATTTCATAATCCAGTTCGCTCTACAACGTTCCAGTTAAATCAGTGAATATCAAACACAGTTTGCATTAAAAAAAATTTTCCAGTAGCTAATATTTTTTGTTTTCCTCATCTACTCTAGTGCTTTTCCTTAGGTATTCTTTTGTGTGCCTACTTTTCTCATTGAGTTCTTTATTTTCTTGATTGTCTTTCATTCTTACTCTTTGAGTTTGTCTTACATATAGTATTCCTTTTGCAATTACCTTTCCTTGCTTATACCTTTTCTTGTTTGTCTTTATTGTTTCTTTGGTTTTGTGGTGGTTTGCTCTTAAGATTGGTGTGCTTGCTTTGACATATTTCATTTGAGGATTCCAAGGCCTCAAGATCAGATTGGTGCAAGAACATTATTTCTTTGAGAGTGATCTCTTTTTTCAGCCTCATTTCACTTCGGCAGTTTCATTGCCAAGCTCACTGTTTTTGCTAATTTTGTTTCTTAACTTGTTTGCTGTTTTTGTGTGTTTGCTGTTTTTTATTTGCAAAATGGCTGGCTATTCAAGTGGTGCATCTTACAAACAGCATTCTCCTTCCAAAGCTTCAGTCCTTGGTGAAGAAGAACATAGAAGAAGGAGGCATCACCATCATTCTCATGAAGAGAGCTATAACCGTGACCAAAGATATCACCAAGTGTTCAACATTGCTTGTAAAAAAGTCCCTAGTTTTAATGGTGATAGTGATCCTAATGTGTATTTAGAATGGGAGACTAAGGTTGACCATTATTTTCATGTGTATAAGGTCCAAGATGACCAAAAACTTAGAATAGTTTCTTTATCCTTTTTGGGCTATGCCAAAGAATGGTGGCATAAAATTGTAATGGACATTATATATCGCAAGAAACCTCCCGTGGTTTCTTGGAATGCTTTGAAAGAGTGTATGCGCGCGAGGTTTGTTCCTCCTTCTAGGAAGGAACACTTGTTGAAGTTCCAAAGGCTTCCTCAAGGACATAGGATGGTAGAAGAATACATTAAAGATTTTGAAACAACTTTGACTAAAATGAATATGCATGCTAATGAAGAGTCAAAGCTAAAATGGTTTGTACGTGGTTTGAGAAGAGATATTAGAGAAATTGTAGAATTAAATGAGTACTCTTCTTTAAAGAAAGTGTTTCGCCAAGCCATCAAGGTAGAATCCTATCTTTTGAAAACAACTTTCAAAAATACTCATGATTATAATTTTTACAACTCTTCTAGGAAGGATGCCAACAAAATGTCTACTCAAAATTGTCCTTCCAATTTTTCCAAACAAACCATGTTTCCAAACAAAGTTTCTACTACAAATCTTTCTACTCCTAAGTCACCTACCAAAACTTCAAATATCAAATGTTTTAAATGTTTAGGTTTTGGGCACATAGCTCTTCATTGTCCACAAAAGCAAATCTTAAAGATAAACAAGGTAACACAAGACCTAACTCACCCACTTCCCACAAGTCAAAATAAAAAAGACAAAGAAGAACAAGTTGACATGAGTCTTCTCCTTTCACCTCCAAGGTGTTTTCCTTCCTTATCTTTTTCATTACCCAAGGTTTCTATTTCAACACCATCTTGGTTAAAAAGTGTTAGGGATGATTTCATACCTCCTAATGGTTTTCACCATTTAAGATGCCTTTTCCCAAAAGATATCATCATTCCCAAACAAATTTTTCCAACTTGGTCGATTTATAGAACCTCCTTTTCTGAAATCCCATTGTTTACAAAAGATAAGTCATGTTTACATTTTTCTTCCACTTTTAATTGTAAAACTAAACTGACTTTGTTATATGCAGGGATTCAGAATTCGTGGACGAATTCTCTCCAACTCGAGGAGTATGATGAGAATCAAATAAAGGAGGCTTTTATTAATGGAGGAAGAGGACATCCATCCTCACATTTGAAGTTCTTCCTTCTAGTCTTCTCAAAATTAAAAGAAGAAATAAAATAAAGATGAGGCCCAAGCCCAAAGCCCAAGCCCAAGCCCAAGAAGGCCAAAGCCCAAAGAGCCCAAGTCCATCCCATGAGGGGCAAGGCCAAGCTTTGAAATACTCTTGTATAGTTTTAGGAGGTGTGGTTATTAAATAAAGGTGTGTGAAAATGTAAAATAAAGTCACATTGTCCATGTGACTTAGGAGAGTGGTGTAGGTGTAGTTTTTGGGAGGTGTCATAGTAGAAAAAGGTCACACCTCCCATGTGACTTGTTTTTGGTGGGAATTTCAAATGAGTTTATTTGAAATTTCCCACTTATTTTTCAGCACCTTAGGCTATAAATAGAGGTGCTTCCTTTGTAAAATGGAGATTTGAATTTTATCTAAAGAAACTATACTCAAACTTGGAGTGAGCATTTGGAGAGCTTTGAGCTTCTTCTCTAGTCTTATCTTGAAGGACCATGGTTTCCTCAAGTGGCGGCTTCCACACTCATCTAGGAGCATCCATTCTTCTAGTGGCGTGATCATCCAACCATTCCTCCATCTTCATGAGCATTCTCTTCTCCTTCCTTTCTTCTTCTTCAATTTGTTCTTGTTTCCTTGAGTTTTGAGTTGTTTTTGTTCGGTTTCTTTAATTTTCCAGCATCTATTTTCTGTTTAGTTTTTTAATTTCTGTTCGGTTTGCTCTTTTCCTTCTCCTTTGTTGATTCAATTTGACAATATTTGGTTCATCCAAATGAGTTTGGGATTTGGTACTTGTTTTGGTGAGTTCTTGATCTTAGAACTATGATCCAACTTCTAAGAAAGTGCCTCTACATTTTCCAGCTCAAGGTGATTCCTCAAAGTGTCAAGAATCTTGTTCTATGTGGCTATTGGAATCACATCAGAGGGGAAGTCGAAAGGGAAGCTAAAGAAAAAGAAGAAAAAGAAAAGCATGAGAAGACCCTTGAAGAACAAAAGGCGTGGGAGAAGAGTGTTCCTTCCCACAAGGTCATTCAACAAGACCAAAGATTTAAAAATACCTTTGAAAATATGTGTCTTGTTGAACAACCTCAAAGCCTTACCTTTTGTAAAGGAACACTTGCAAGCCTAAGTGAAAAAGAAGAGTCTTTAAAAGAAGCTTGCATAGATAAAAATGAAATAGATTATTTCTCATATGTGCTAGGATATCACCAAGTGAATGTCAAGTTTTTTATAAGCATCTACAAAAACAATTTTTTATGTGAAGTAGTGCCTAAAGAAACTTGTCATGTCTTATTGAGACAACCATTGCAAAGTGTACAAATCCTTATAAACAATGGTTGTCACAACGAGACTATCCTTACACATAAGAGAAAAAGTCTTCATGAAGGAGAACTCATGGGACAAATTAGAGTTGATAAAACTCTAGAGCTTTTAAAAGGAAAACTTTTGTCCCCCATGAGAAAAGAAGTTCAAAGACATTACCTTAGGTACAATTCTTGTTTTTAAAATACGCCCAAGGCAATGTCTCATAAACTCTATACTCCTTCACCTTTTGCAAATGATCCTTGGGAAGATATAAATTTCCTATTAAAACTCCCTAGGACAACAAAAGGTTGTGATTCAATCTTCATGGTTATGGATAAACTCTTCTCTAGAGAAGTGATACATCTTCATGGTTTATCTTCAAGCATAGTGTTGAATAGAGTTCCAAATTTCGCAAACCATGATTTGAGGATTTCCTTTGGAAAACTTGCAACTAAATTGCACACTTTAAATTCTTATCATCCTCAAACGCATGGTCAAAATATATTTGAAAATCTAGCTCTTTCTACTATGCCTAGAATAATCATGAAGTGCACACACAACTCTAGAGGTGAGCAAACATACCATAAAGTAGTTCACAAAACTACTTATATTTCTACTTTTAAAGTTATGTGCGGGTTCAATCAACTTTCTCCTTTTAAGTTGTTACCATCTTCTATAGGATTTATGCCTAAAGAGAAAGTAACCAATGACGATGACGATCTTTCTCCTTTTAATGTAATTGACCTTTCTCCATTTGTAGGTACCAATGACGATGACGAGCTGGATTTGAGGACAAATCCTTTCCAAGGGGGAGGGGATGATGGAGGAGGGCCAAGCACATCTAGCCATGAAAGCCAAAGCCCAACACTAGACCATGAAGAGCGTCTAGACCATGATGAGCGTCTAGCTAGAAGGAAGGAGCGTCTAGGACGTGAAGAGGAAAGGCTACCCATGGAGCGTCTAGGAGGAGACATAGACCGTCTAGGGCCTATCACAAGGTCAATGGCTAAGCATATTCAAGCCCAATTGAATGAAGCCACGGATGGAAGAGAGAAAGCTTTGTACATGTTGCATAAAGGCCCATTAGGGGTGCTTAGTAATTAGAGTAGTGTAGAAAGCATATTTGAGTGAAACATTCTAGAAACTCTCTAGGTTTGGCCGGTCATGAGTACATGGCACATGTGCTTTGTGAATTGCATTTAATTTGGCTTTCATTTCATTAGACATTAGCTTAAAACTTACGGCCATTTAGCTTATAAATAGGAAGGCCTACACCTTGTATTTGCAAGTTTATTGTGAGTAAAGTTATGCTGCCATTTTGTGCCAAGCTTTGCTTCTCCTAGAATTCTAGGCTCTAAACTTCACTTCCTTCACATCTCCTTGGGTTGGCCGAACCTCCCTATAATCATACCTATCATGCACCTTCAAGATCAACACCACTCTTAGGAGGATCTTGCACACACACCTTCATAGCTTCCGCACCACTTTCTTACATGATTCAAGAAGACCTTCATGAAAATACCATCATAATAGATGAGGCCAAAGAAGAGGCGAAAATTAAGGCTGAGGCTGTGAAGAGAAGAGTGGAGCGTCAGTACAACTCTAAGGTGAAGCTACGACAGTTCCAGGTTGGTGATTTGGTCATGAGGAAGGCTCACCCGTACGAGTTAGAAAACAAGTTGTCTCCCAAGTGGACTGGACCATTCAGAGTAACCAAAGCTAAGGGGAATGGTTCGTACAAGTTAGAGACTCTAGAAGGAGGCCCCATCCCACGTAGTTGGAATGCGGCGAATTTAAAGTTTTATTTCAGTTGAAATTTTGTAAAGGGGACACTCTTTTTCCCTCTTGAGGGTTTTTTAACGAGGTCACCCAAATAAAGAAAAGAAAAGTTTAAGATATTCTCACCTTAGTTTTCTCTTTCATGTAAGATCAAATATCAAAGAAACGAAAACAAAACACAAAGCGTCGCCAAGGTGTGGCATCACCAAGATGAGGTGTCGCCAAGATAAGGCGTCGCCAAAAGTGGGTATCGCCAAATAAAGGAGCGGGGGTGATGGAGGAGGGCCAAGCACACCTCACCATGGAGGCCAAGACCCAAAACTAGACCGTGATGAGCGTCTAGACTCAAGGAGAGAGCGTCTAGGACGTGATGAGGGAAGGCTACACATGGAGCGTCTAGGAGGAGGCCTAGACCGTCTAGGCCCTATTACAAGGTCAATGGCTAAGCATATTCACGCCCACATGGACCTAGCCACGGATGGAAGAAAGAAGACCTTGTATATGTTACATGGAGGCCCATTAGGGGTGGCTTAGTAATTAGGGTAGTGTTAGAAAGCACAAGTTTGTCTTATATGTGATTTACCCTAGATTTGTGCACTTTCTAGAACCTTAGCACACATAACCGGCCATGTGCCTTGTCATTTGCATTTCATTTTGCTCCAATTTCATGTGTAATTAGCTTAGCTTTCATGGCCCATTAGCCTATAAAAGGGAAGGCCATCTCTTGTATTTTTCAAGATTATTGTGAGTAAAGTTATGCTGCCAACATTGTGCCATGCTTTGCTTCTACCTAGTTTCTAGGCTCTAATCTTCATCTTCCTCACTTACCATAGGGCTGGCCGAACCTCCCTAATCCCATACATATCATGCACCTTCAAGATCACCATAGCTCCTAGGAGGATCTTGCACATACACATCCATGGCTTCCGCACCATCTTTCACATGATTCTAAGAAGAGCTTCATGAATTTGCCATCATTTGGTATCATGAGCATAGGTTCTTCAAAGATGAGTTGTTCTTGGTCTTTTCATTTTGAGTTCTTCTTTATTTCATGTTGTTCATCTTGTTTCCATAATTGTCTTGCTGTTTTTTAAAATTTTAATTTGTTTTGGTGTGATATTTGGAAGATCCAACCGGTGCACTTTGTTCAATTGATCTTGAACAATTCTTGTGCAATTTGTGATAGGATTCCATACACCTTTGAGTTGTTGTTTTCTTTTAGGTTTTTGAGTCTTTATTGCACTTTTAATTTGGTTCATATTATGCTCTTTGAGTCTTTAATTTCTGAATCCATATATGTTTTGTCAAGTCATGTTCATCCACAATGTCATCAATTCATAGTAGTCCATTTTTTGGCTTGATTGTTTCTTGATTTTGGGTATTTTTGCTTACTTTGAAACTGCTGTGATATTGATCTTTTGGTGCCTTTTACTTTTAGTTTGAGTTCATATTTGTGTTTAGATCCTACACAAATTCTATTTCACAACCTCCATTGTGTTTAAATTTTGGTCTCTTGCTGTTTTTGTTTCCAGTTTTATTTCCAGAATCCCCTGTTTTACATTCTCTGTGCTGGCTGTTTTGTTCCACAAAATTATTTTCACTCATAGGAAATTTTTTATTCTCTGGAATATGCAAGATTAGGTTGTTACAGAAAAGACAAAAAAAGAATCAGCTCAAAAGAGTCAATAGAAAAAAAATGATAAATATTTTAAAATCAGTGTGCAAATCTGGGCGCTACAGTTGGCGTAACTGAACACTGAAATTGAAAAAATTATTAAAAAAAAAATGGCTCATTCGTTTGGAGTGATTCCAAAGCCAGATTTTATTTAAGATCTCGAATATCTTGCATATCAATTTTAGAGGCAAATTCCAAAAGGGCAGCTCAGCATAAATTGGGGAAAAACACGTTCTCTGGCCCACAACAATTTTCCAATGGTGCTGTTTTTTATTTTGTAATCTAATTCTAGTGCTATTCTTAGGATTCTTTTGTGTGCCTACCTTTATTTGAGTACCTTTATTTGCTTGTCTAAAATTCTTGGAACTCTTTCTAGTTGTCACAATCTCACTCCATTTGTGTGGTACTGTTTTCTTCAATTAAATTGTTTCTTGCTTTTATTCTTTGGCCTCTAAATTTGGTGCTGGAAATTATTCTCTTTTGGTGCTTGATTGAGTGGAAATTTCACTTGGGTAAGGTCTAGTCTTCTTGATAGGTGCTGGAATTGGAGAATTAGGACCTTCATTCTAAGGGGAACAAAGACAAAGGCAGAATCAAACACTTCTCAAAACACCACAAACACTTGGAGGGCCCAACAAGCAAAGACAACCAAGGAAGTGCCAATAGCAAAAAGAGGATCAACAAAGGAAGTGCCACGTAATTACTTCTTAATTACGTGTTTAGACGGTAAGTGTGTCTTCAAGGGCTCAAAGTGTCCAAGAAGCCTCACCTAGGGCCGACCAGTGTAGAGTTTTTAATTAGCAACTGTTAATTGTTTTTAATTACATAACTTGCTTCTTTAGTTACGCTTTGCATGTGTGCTTGGTTTGTTTAAGCTTTGTTAAATCGTCTAGCTTTATTAATTAGTTAACTTGCATTGTTTTCTTGCATTGAAAATCTGATTTCTCAACTTCATTATGTTCTAAGTAGTTTACTAAGAGAGAGTTTTGTGTGAAGACATTGAGAGATAGTTTTTGGCTAAGGCAAAGGCTTGGTACTTAAGTAGTCCTTTGTGACTCACCTCCCTTACCTGGAAAACTACCTTTTTTGACTTTCCTAAATTTTCTCAAGGTAAAATACTTGTATACACAAAACTTTAGCCATGTCTTCTCCTCCTCACTCTCCAAAGTCTATTGAAAGTGAAGTCAAATCTATAAAATCTCTTTTGAAAGAAGTTTCACAAGCTGTGCAAATGATTTCTTTTAGACAATTGGAGAATGAGACAAAAATTAATGAATTGGCTAAAGCCCAAGAAGAGAAATCACAAAAATCACAAAAATCAAAGAAAACTCATACTCATGCATCTAGGAGTAATGAGTCTCTAGGGGAGGGAAGCCTTAGAATTAATGACTATTACCAACCACCCCCTAGAAGAAATAGGCAAAGGGAACAAGAGGGGCCAAGGGAAGTTAGAGTAGATCTACCTCACTTCCATGAAAAAGAAAATGTAGAAATCTACCTAGATTGGGAGATGAAAGTAGAACAACTTTTTGCTTGCCATAGGGTGAGTGAGGAGCGAAAGGTACCCCTAGCCACCCTTAGTTTCCAAGGGAACGGCGTGTATTGGTGGACCTCTCTCGAAAGAGAAAGACGTCTTCATAGGGAACCTCCCATTACATATTGGAATGACCTTAGGGGAGCCCTAAGACGTCGCCACATACCTTCCTATTACCATAGGGAGTTGATGGACAAGCTCCAAAGACTCCAACAAAAAAACATGAGTGTGGAAGAGTATAGGCAAAAAATGGAGCTCTATATGATGAGAGCATCCATTAGAGAAGAGGAGGACACCACCATTGCTAGGTTCCTTAGTGGCCTGTCACTTGAGATAAGAGATAGGGTAGAACTCCTACCTTACCAAGACTTGAATGACTTGGTTCAACTTTGCATTAAAGTTGAACAACAAATCTTGCGCAAAACTTCAAGTCAAAAGGTGAGTTCTTACTCTAGCTTTTACCCCAAGAAAGAGTTTAGAAGGGAGGGTAGTACATCAAAAGAAAAACCAAAAGAACCTACCAAACCCTTCACCAAAGAAACCTCAACCCCACCCATCCGAGCTAGAGATGTTAAGTGTTTCAAGTGCTATGGTAGAGGGCATGTGCAAGCACAATGCCCAAACCAAAGGACTTTGTTTCTTAAGGGTGTAGATGAATACACTAGTGGCGAGGATGAGCCTAGTGAGAGAGAGGAAGGGGGAGAGGATGAGAGGGTAGCTCCACTAGAGGGAGAATTGCTTATGATTAGGAGAACCCTCAACAATCACCCTAGCACATCCATGGAAACACAAAGAGAGAACATATTTCATACAAGATGCAATGTTTTAGAAAACATATGTTCCCTCATTGTGGATAGTGGATCTAGTTGTAATTGTTGTAGTGCTAGAATGGTGGAAAAGCTTAATCTACAAATAGTTCCTCACCCAAAACCTTACAAACTTCAATGGCTTAATGAAAATGGGGAACTAAGTGTAGACAAGCAAGTGGAAATCAAGTTTTCCATAGGGAACTACAAAGATAAAGTTTTATGTGATGTAGTACCTATGGAAGCTTGCCACATCTTATTAGGGAGACCATGACAATTTGACAAGAAAACCTTGCATGATGGTCTCACTAACGAGATTTCCTTCACCCACAAACATAAGAAATTTGTACTTAGTCCTTTACCACATTCTCAAGTGGTGAAAGACCAAATACAAATGAAACATAAGAGGGATGAGGAAAACAAAAAAAAAAGAGCGCTAGAAAAAGAGAAAATCCTTAGGGATAGGAAGGCGTGGGAGAAGAGTGTTCCTTCCCACAAGGTTGATCAACAAGAAAAGCCTTTTGAAAACGTTTTTGCAAATTTGCTTCTTGTTGAACAACCAAGCCTTATCATTTGTAAAGGAGCACTTACATGCACTGTCACAAGTAGTGAACTTATGAATTTCCCTCCTCCAATAGAAAAATTTTTAAGTGAATTTGAAGATATATTCTCTAATGAAGGGCCTATTGGACTCCCTCCCATTGGAGGTATAGAACATCAAATTGACTTCATTCCGGGGGCAAGCCTACCAAATAGGCCTGCTTATAGAACCAACCCCGAAGAAACCAAGGAGATAGAATCACAAGTTCAAGACTTGTTGGAGAAGGGTTGGGTTCAAAAGAGCCTAAGCCCTTGTGTTGTACCTGTCTTGTTGGTGCCCAAAAAGGATGGAAAATGGCGCATGTGTTGTGATTGTCGAGCAATCAACAACATCACCATCAAGTATAGGCATCCAATCCCAAGGCTTGATGATATGCTTGATGAATTACATGGGTCAACCATATTCTCCAAAATTGACCTTAAAAGTGGATATCACCAAATTCGAATCAAAGAAGGTGATGAGTGGAAAATCGCTTTTAAGACCAAATTTGGATTATATGAGTGGTTGGTGATGCCCTTTGGGCTTACTAATGCCCCAAGTACATTCATGAGGCTTATGAATCACACCTTGCGAGATTGCATAGGTAAATATGTAGTAGTTTTTTTTTATGATATCCTAGTGTATAGTAAAACCCTAGAAGACCATCTAAGTCACCTTAGGGAAGTTCTTCTAGTGCTTAGGAAAAATAGTCTTTTTGCCAATAGGGATAAGTGTACCTTTTGTGTAGATAGTGTAGTTTTCTTAGGTTTCATTGTCAATAAAAGGGGGGTGCATGTAGACCCCGAGAAAATCAAAGCCATCCGAGAGTGGCCCACTCCACAAAATGTAAGTGATGTAAGAAATTTTCATGGGTTAGCTAGCTTCTATAGAAGGTTTGTGCCTAATTTTTCTAGTCTAGCTTCTCCTTTGAATGAACTTGTTAAAAAAGATGTTGCATTTTGTTGGAATGAAAAGCATGAGCAAGCCTTCCAAAGGCTAAAAGCTCAACTCACCAATGCACCAATTCTATCTCTCCCAAATTATTTCAAAACTTTTGAGATAGAATGTGATGCATCGGGGGTAGGCATAGGTGCTGATGGCATTTCATGAAGGTCTTCTTGAATCATGTAAGAAAAAGTGGTGCAGAAGCTATGAAGGTGTGTGAGCAAGATCCTCCTAAGAGTGGTGTTGATCTTGAAGGTGCATGATGTGTATGAAGCTAGGGAGGTTCGGCCAACCCAAGGAGAGGTGAAGGAGATGAAGTTTAGAGCCTAGAATTCTAGGGAAAAGCAAAGCTTGGCACAAAATGGCAGCATAACTTTACTCACAATAAACTTGGAAAATACAAGAGATAGCCTTCCTATTTATAGGCTATTTGGACGTAGAAGCTAAGCTAATAGCTAATGAAATGGAAACCAAATAAAATGCAAATCATAAGCCATGTGCCATGACCGGTCACACATAGAAAGCTTCTAGAAAGTTTCACTCAAATATGCTTTCTACACTACTCTAATTACTAAGTACCCCTATTGGGCCTCCATGTAACAATTACAAGGCTTTCCCAAACCGTAGCTTGATCCATGTGTGGTGAGCTAGACGGTCCTTCTAGATGCTCCTTATGTAGCCACTCCTCATCATGGCCTAGACGCTCCTTATCATAGGCTAGACGCTCCTCTTTGAGCCTAGACGCTCCTCTTCATAGGCTAGACGGTCTAGCCTTGGAAGCTTAGCTTTCATAGTGTGGTGAGCTTGAGCCCTCCTCCATCATCCCCTCCCTCTTGAAAAAGGATTTTTCCTCAAATCCAAGGCTTTTGCTAAGGGAATGGTTGTGGCTGGATGGTGTCCATCATCTCCTCCTTCTCGAGAAGATCTATCCTCAGATTTGCATTCTTGATCTCGGATAGCAGCCTCTTGCGTCTTCAAGATGTGTCCTCCCGGATCAAATATCAATCTATGTGAATCTTGAAACAAAGCAAAGGAGTTAGGGTGAGCCTTAGGAGAACAAATAAATGTGTGAAGTTGCCATTTTTGTTTTTCTCGTGTTTTGGCCAACTTCTCACAATACCTCCCTTTTGAGGGTTGTAGGTGCCCTCTAATCCTCTTAGGTTTTCGAAAATTTTCAAAAGTAGTTACTTTTCCCTTAGGCATAGTCCCTTTAAGAAATGGTAACAACTTAAAATAGGTAAGAGGACATGGGGTACATACAACTTCATTTGGAGAAATATGAGTAATCTCGTGGACTACTCCATTGTATGCATGCTTATAAGAAAAAGGATTCTTATCCCAAGATTTGTGAGTGTCCTTCATGATTTCGTGAAGCATAGAAGAAAGAGCTATGTTTTCAAGTTTTGAAGCTCTATCATTTGACAATAAATCATGGAGGCTTGTCACGTTTCTCAGGACGAGTTTATCCATATCCATGAAGAATGAAGCAAGACCTTTTGTCGTCCTAGGAAGCTCTAATTTAAAATATGTGCCTTCCCAAGGATCTTTTACAAAAAGTGAAGGAGTATAGAGTTCTTGGGACGTTACTTTAGGTGTAGTTTGAAAACAAGAGTTATACCTAAAGTAATGTCTTTGAACTTCTTTTCTCATGGGTGACAAAAGTTTTCCTCTTAAAAGCTCTAGAGTTTTATCAACTCTCATTTGTCCCATGAGTTCTCCTTCTTGTAGACTTGTTCTCTTATGTGCAAAGAGACTCTCGTTGGTACAACCATTGTTTATGAAAATTTGTACATTTTGCAATGGTTGTCTCAATAAGACATGGCAAGTTGTTCTAGGCACTACTTCATACAAAAATTGGTAGGTGCTTATAGATAACTTGTCATTCTTTTGGGGATATCTTAGCACATTTGAGAAATAGTCTTGATCTATGCAAGCTTCTTTTAAAGACTCTTCGTTTGTGCTCATGCTTGCAAGTGTTCCTTTACCATAGGAAAAGCTAGGTTGTTCAACAAGAAGCATGTTTGTAAAGGTATTTTCAATGTGCTTGCCTTGTTGAATGACCTTGTGGGAAGGAACACTATTCTCCCGCGCCTTTTGTTTCCCAACTTTTTTTTCTTTTTCTATTTTTTTCTTCATCCCTTTTGTGTTTCATTTGTATTTGGTCTTTTATCACTTGGGAATGTGGTAAAGGACTAAGTACAAACTTTTTGTGCTTGTGGATGAAAGAGATCTCGTTAGTTAGACCATTATGCGAGGTTTTCTTATCAAATTGCCATGGTCTACCTAATAAGATGTGGCAAGCTTCCATAGGTACTACATCACATAAAACATTGTCTTTGTAGTTACCTATAAAAAACTCGATTTCCACTTGTTTGTCTACACGTAGTTCTCCATCCTCATTGATCCATTGTAAATTGTACGGTTTTGGATGAGGAACTACTTGTAGTTTTAGTTTTTCAATCAATCTAGTGCTACAGCAATTGCAGCATGATCCACCATCCACAATAAGAGAGCATATATTTTCTAAAATATTGCATCTAGTATGAAAAATGTTCTCTCGTTGTGTCTCACTGGATGCACTAGGTTGATTGTGGAGGATTCTTTGAATCATCAATAAGTCCCCCTCCAAAGGATTTATCCTCTCTCCTTCCCCCTTTCCTTGTGTACTAGGTTCATCCTCACCACTTGTGTACTCATCTTTTCCCTTTAAAAACAAAATCCTTTGGTTTGGACATTGTGCTTGCACATGCTCTCTTCCAAAACATTTAAAACACTTGGTGTCCCTAGCACGGATGTATGGGGTGGAGGCATCTTTTACTAAGGGTTTGGTAGTTTCTTTGGATTCGTCTCTAGGTGTACTACCCTCCCTTTTAAAGTCTTTCTTGGGATAAGAGTTGGAGTAAGAACCCACCCTTTGACTTGAAGTTTTGCGCAAATTTTGTTGTTCAACTTTAATGCAAAGTTGAACCAAATCATTCAAGTCTTGGTAGGGTAATAGTTCTACTCTATCCCTTATCTCAAGATTGAGCCCACTTAGAAACCTAGATATGGTGGTGGTTTCTTCCTCTCTAATGGATGCTCTCATCATGTAGAGCTCCATTTTCTGCCTATACTCTTCCACACTTAAGTTCTTTTGTTGGAGTCTTTGGAGCTTGTCCATCAACTCCCTATGGTAGTAGGAAGGTATGTGGCGACGTCTTAGGGCTCCCCTAAGGTCATTCCAATATTCTATGGAAGGCTCCCTATGAAGACGTCGGTCTCTCTCTAGAGAGGTCCACCAATACATGGCATTGCTTTGGAAACTAAGGGTTGCTAAGGGTACCTTCCTCTCTTCACTCACCCTATGGCAAGCAAAGAGTTGCTCTACTTTCATCTCCCAATCTAGGTAGGCTTCTACATCTTCCTTACCATAGAAATGGGGTAGGTCTACCCTTACTTCCCTTGGGCTCTCTTGCTCCCTTTGCCTAGTTTTTCTAGGGGGTGGTTGGTAATAATCATTGATCCTACGGCTTCCCTCCCCTAGAGACTCAATACTTTGAGATGCATGAGTAAGCGTTTTTTTTTTGTGTTTTTTGTGATTTCTCTTCTTGAGCCTTAGCCAACTCATTGATTTTGTTCTCATTCTCCAATTGTCTAAAAGAGATTAATTGTACCGCTTGTGATACTTCTTTCAAAAGAGTTTTCAAGGATTTTACTTCACTTTCAATAGACTTTGGAGAGTGAGAAGAAGAAGACATGGCTAAAACTTTGTGTATATAGGTGTTTTACTTTGAGAAAGTTTAGGAAAGTTAAAGAAGGTAGTTTTCCAGGTAAGGGAGGTGAGTCACAAAGGACTACTTAAGTACCAAGCCTTTTCCTTGCCAAAAACTATCCTCCAATATCTTCACACAAGACTTTTTCTTAGTGAAACACTTAGAACACAAATAAGTTGAGAAATAAATGCAAGCAAACAATGTAAGCTATCTATTCAACAAAGCTAGTCGGTTCAAATTTAAACAAAACTAACCATGCAAAACGTCACTACTAAAGCAATAGAAAAGCAATTACAAACAAGTAACAATTACTAAACAAGAATGCTATACTATTCGGCCCTAGGTGAGGCTTCTTGGACACTTTGAGCCCTTGAAGACACACTCACCGTCTAAAGCGTAATTAAAAAGGTAATTAGCACAAATTAAGTTCTAAGGAATTTAAGAAAAACCCCCTTTGTTGATCCTCTTTTTGCTAGTGACACTCCCTCTTGTTGTCTTTGCTTGTTAGCCCTCCAAATGTGTGTAGTGTTTTTGAGAAAGTTTGCTTCGGCTTTGTCTTTGTCTTCCCCTTAGAATGAAGGTCTTGATTCTCCAATTTCCAGCACCTATCAAAGGGCTAAACCTTAACCAAGTCAAGTTTCCATTCACACAAGCACCAAAGGAGAATAAATTCCAGCACCCAAATTAGAGGTCAAAGAACAAAAACAAGAAACAATTAAATTGAATAAAACAGTACCACCAAAAGGAGTTAGATTATGACAACTAGAAAGAGGTTCAAGAAATATTAAACAAGCAAATAAAAGGTACCAAAAATAAAGGTAGGCACACAAAAGAATCCTAAGAATGGCACTAGAATTAGATGACCAAATAAAAAAACAGCACCACTGGAAAATGTTGTGGGCCAGAAACGTGTTTTTCCCCAATTTATGCTGAGCTGTATTTTTAAAATTTGATTCTGAAATTTTATATGCAAGATGTTCAAGATCTTAGCTAAAATCTGGCTTTGGAATCACTCAAAACGCATGCACCAATTTTTTTTAATAAATTTTGGTGTTCAGTTACGCCAGCTGGAGCGCCTCAGGTTTGCACACTAATTTTAAAAGATTTATCATTTTTTTTCTGTTGCTTCTTTTGGACTAATTCTTTTTTTGTCCTTTCTATAACACTTCAAACTTGCAAATTCCAGAGAATCAAAATTTTCCTATGAGTGGAAATATATTTCTGGATCAAAACAGTCAGCACAGAAAATCTGAAACAGGGGATTCTGAAAACTGGAAACAAAAACAGCAAGATACCAAAGTTTAGACACAATGGAAATTTGTGAAAAAGAATTGTGTAGGATCTAAACAAAATATGAACTCACACTAAAATTAAAAAGGCACCAAAGATCAAAGAACAGCAGATTCAAGCAATTAAAGAGACCCAAAATCAAGAAACAATCAAGCCAAATAAAAGGACTACTATGAATTGTTGACAATATGGATGAACATGACTTGACAAAACCTATAAGATTCAGAAATTAAAGACTCAAAAGCATAATATGAATCAAATAAAAAGCAATAAAGACTCAAAAGCCTAAAAGAAAATAGCAACTCAAAGGTGTATGGAATCCTATCACAATTTGCACAAGAAATTGTTCAAGATCAATTGAACAAAAGTGTTTCGGTTGGATCTTCCACAAAGCACACCAAAACAAATTAAAATGCAAAAAAACAGCAAGACAATCAAGGAAAAAAGATGAACAACATGAAAATAAAGAAGAACTAGAAATGAAAAGACCAAAAGCAACTCATCTTGAAGAACCCAAGCTCATGATACCAAATGATGGCATTTCATGAAGGTCTTCTTGAATCATGTAAGAAAAAGTGGTGCGGAAGCTATGAAGGTGTGTGAGCAAGATCCTCCTAAGACTGGTGTTGATCTTGAAGGTGCATGATGTGTATGAAGCTAGGGAGGTTCGGCCAACCCAAGGAGAGGTGAAGGAGATGAAGTTTAGAGCCTAGAATTCTAGGGAAAAGCAAAGCTTGGCACAAAATGGCAGCATAACTTTACTCACAATAAACTTGGAAAATACAAGAGATAGCCTTCCTATTTATAGGCTATTTGGACGTAGAAGCTAAGCTAATAGCTAATGAAATGGAAACCAAATGAAATGCAAATCATAAGCCATGTGCCATGACCGGTCACACATAGAAAGCTTCTAGAAAGTTTCACTCAAATATGCTTTCTACACTACTCTAATTACTAAGTACCCCTATTGGGCCTCCATGTAACAATTACAAGGCTTTCCCAAACCGTAGCTTGATCCATGTGTGGTGAGCTAGACGGTCCTTCTAGATGCTCCTTATGTAGCCACTCCTCATCATGGCCTAGACGCTCCTTATCATAGGCTAGACGCTCCTCTTTGAGCCTAGACGCTCCTCTTCATAGGCTAGACGGTCTAGCCTTGGAAGCTTGGCTTTCATAGTGTGGTGAGCTTGAGCCCTCCTCCATCAGGTGCAGTATTGTTGCAAGGTGGGCACCCCATTGCATATTTTAGTGAAAAACTCCATGGTGCCACCCTCAACTATCCCACCTATGACAAAGAGCTTTATGCACTTGTGCGAGCCCTAAAGACTTGGGAACACTATCTTGTGTCCAAAGAATTTGTCATCCATAGTGATCACGAGTCTTTAAAATATTTAAAGGGCCAACACAAGCTCAACAAGAGACATGCTAAATGGATGGAATTTCTTGAACAATTTCCTTATGTAATCAAATACAAGAAAGGAAGCACCAATATAGTGGCCGATGCTCTTTCAAGACGGCATACACTCTTTTCAAAATTGGGTGCCCAAATTCTTGGATTTGATCACATAAGAGAGCTTTATCAAGAAGATCAAGAACTCTCATCCATCTATGCCCAATGTCAACATAGAGCGCAAGGAGGTTACTATGTGTCCGAGGGATATCTTTTTAAAGAGGGAAAACTTTGCATTCCCCAAGGCACACATAGGAAACTCCTTGTCAAGGAATCACATGAGGGGGGACTCATGGGCCATTTTGGAGTTGATAAGACTCTAGACCTTTTAAAAGCAAAATTTTGTTGGCCACACATGAGGAAAGACATCCAAAGACATTGTTCTAGATGCATATCATGTTTAAAAGCAAAGTCTAGAACAATGCCTCATGGACTCTACACCCCTTTGCCGATTGCAAATGCTCCTTGGGAAGACATTAGCATGGATTTCATTTTAGGACTTCCTAGGACTGCAAGAGGCCATGACTCTATCTTTGTGGTAATGGACCGTTTTAGCAAAATGTCCCATTTTATTTCTTGCCACAAGGTAGATGATGCTCAAAATATTTCTAGACTCTTCTTTAGAGAAGTGGTGAGACTTCATGGTCTCCCTAGAAGTATAGTATCCGATAGAGATCCCAAGTTTATAAGCCACTTTTGGAAAACTCTTTGGGGCAAACTTGGAACAAGACTACAATTTTCAACTTCTTGTCATCCTCAAACGGATGGCCAAACCGAAGTAGTCAATAGATCTCTTGGGACTATGCTTAGGGCTATCATGAAGGGCAACCATAAATCTTGGGATGAGTATCTTCCCCATATTGAGTTTGCTTACAATCGAGTAGTTCACAAGACTACTAATGCTTCTCCTTTTGAAGTAGTATATGGTTTTAATCCTCTCACACCCATGGATTTGTTGCCTCTTCCTAATCTACAAGAATTTGTGCATAAGGAAGGAGTAATCAAAGCCGACTTTGTGAAAAAAATGCATGAGAAGATTAAACTCCAAATACAACAACAAAATGAGAAGTACACAAAATACAACAATAAAGGGAAGAAAGAAATAATTTTTGAGGAAGGAGACTTAGTTTGGCTTCACCTTCGCAAAGATAGATTTCCAACTCAAAGGAAGTCCAAACTAAGTCCCCGAGGTGATGGACCCTTTCAAGTCCTCAAGCAAGTCAATAACAATGCATATAAGTTGGACCTACCTCTTGAATATGGAGTACATTGCACTTTTAATGTAATTGATCTTTCTCCATTTGTAGGTACCAATGACGATGACGAGCTGGATTTGAGGACAAATCCTTTCCAAGGGGGAGGGGATGATGGAGGAGGGCCAAGCACACCTCACCATGGAGGCCAAGACCCAAGACTAGACCGTGATGAGCGTCTAGACTCAAGGAGAAAGCGTCTAGGACGTGATGAGGGAAGGCTACACATGGAGCATCTAGGAGGAGGCCTAGACCGTCTAGGCCCTATTACAAGGTCAATGGCTAAGCATATTCACGCCCACATGGACCTAGCCACGGATGGAAGAGAGAAGATGATGGCAAATTTCATGAAGGTCTTCTTGAATCATGTAAGAGATGGTGCGGAAGCAATGGATGAGTGTGTGCAAGATCCTCCTAAGAGTGATGTTGATCTTGAAGGTGCATGATAGGTATGAACATAGGGAGGTTCGGCCAGCCCAAGGAAAGGTGAAGGATGTGAAGTTTAGAGCCTAGAGTTCTAGGGAGAAGCAAAGCTTGGCACAAAATGGCAGCATAACTTTACTCACAATAAACTTGAAAATACAAGGTGTAGGCTCCTCTTTTTATAGGCTAAAGAGGACCATAATGCAACCCTAATGCTAATCAAAATGAAATGCAAATTTACATCACATGGAGCACATGGCCATGTGGAGAATCCTTCTAGAAAGTGACCAAATCTTTAGCAAATCTAGGTCAAGTCTCATGGAATCAAGTTTATGCTATTTACACCACAACTAATACTAAGCTACCCCTAATGGGCCTTCATGTAGCATAAACAAATCTGCATGGATTCGCTTGGCCATGGGCTTAGCAATTTGGTCCTAGACGCTCCTTTCATTGGCCTAGACGCTCTCCACCTTGAGCTAGACGTTCCTCCCCTTTGGCCTAGACGCTCCTCCCTTAGCCCTAGACGCTCTTGGTTTGGCTTTGGATGCTCATGTCTTGGCTTTTGTCTTTCTTGTGAAGTTGTGCTTGGCCCTCTTCCATCATCCCCTCCCTCTTGAAAAGGATTTGTCCTCAAATCCAAAGCTTTTTCTTCAACTAGGGGGATGAGTGTGGCTGGATGGTGTCCATCATCTCCTCTTTCTTCAGAAGATCTATCCTCAGATCTACAGACTTGATCTCGGATAGCAGCCTCTTGCTTCGCCAAAGCTTGTCCTCCTGGATCAAACGTCCACCTATAGAAATCATCAAATAAAGCATAGGTGTTAGTTTGAAAATCAATTTTACTATGTTGCCATTTTTGTTTTTGTTTTGGTTTTGGCAACTGTGGACAATGTTTCTCTTTTGATTGTTGTATGTGTTCTCTAATCATCTTATGCATTTTGAAATGTGCATTTGTGGTTACTTTCTCTTTAGGCATAAATCCTATAGGAGATGGTAACAACTTAAAAGGAGAAAGATGATTTAGCCCACATATAACCTTAAAAGTAGAAATATAAGTAGTTTTGTGAACTACTTTATGGTATGTATGCTCATCTCTAGAGTTGTGTGTGCACTTCATGATTATTCTAGGCATAGTAGAAAGAGCTAGATTTTCAAATGTATTTTGACCATGCGTTTGAGGATGATAAGAATTTAAAGTGTGTAACTTAGTTGCAAGTTTTCCAAAGGAAATCCTCAAATCATGGTTTGCAAAATTTGGAGCTCTATTCAACACTATGCTTGAGGATAAACCATGAAGATGTATCACTTCTCTAGAGAAGAGTTTATCCATAACCATGAAGATTGAATCAAAACCTTTTGTTGTCCTTGGGAGTTTTAATATGAAATTAGTATCTTCCCAAGGATCATTTGCAAAAGGTGAAGGAGTATAGAGTTCATGAGACATTGCCTTGGGTGTAGTTTGAAAACAAGAATTGTACCTAAGGTAATGTCTTTGAACCTCTTTTCTCATGGGGGACAAAAGTTTTCCTTTTAAAAGCTCTAGAGTTTTATCAACTCCAATTTGACCCATGAGTTCTCCTTCTTGAAGACTTTTTCTCTTATGTGTCAAGATAGTCTTGTTGTTACAACCATTGTTTATGAGAATTTGTACACTTTGCAATGGTTGTCTCAATAAGACATGACAAGTTTCTTTAGGCACTACTTCACATAAAAATTTGTTTTTGTAGATGCTTATAGAAAACTTGACATTCACTTGGTGATATCCTAGCACATATGAGAAATAATCTATTTCATTTTTATCTATGCTTTTAAAGACTCTTCTTTTTTGCTTAGGCTTGCAAGTGTTCCTTTACAAAAGGTAAGGCTTTGAGGTTGTTCAACAAGACACATATTTTCAAAGGTATTTTTAAATCTTTGGTCTTGTTGAATGACCTTGTGGGAAGGAACACTCTTCTCCCTCGCCTTTTGTTCTTCAAGGGTCTTCTCATGCTTTTCTTTTTCTTCTTTTTCTTTAGCTTCCCTTTTGACTTCCCCTCTCTTCTTTTGTATTTTTCTTTCCTTTCTTTCTTTATGGGAAGCAAACAATTTTTCTACCCTCATTTCCCATTCTAGGCAAGCTTCTATATTTTCTTTTCCATGGAAATGGGGTTGGTCTACCCTAACCTCTCTTGGGTTTTCTTGTTCTTTTCTATCTCTTCTATGTCTTCTAGGGGGTGCTTGATAATAATCATTTACTCTAATTCTTCCCTCCCCAAAAGAATCATGATCTTTAGAGATATATGCATGAGAAGGTAATTTTTTTAGAATGTGAGACTTCTCATCCTTTGCTTTAGTCAAAACATTAAGTTTAGTCTCACTCTCCAATTGTCTATATGCAATTGATTGCACAGTTTGTGAAACTTCTTTCAAAAGAGTTTTTAAAGATTTTAATTCACTTCCAATAGACTTTGTAGAATGAGAAGAAGAAGACATGGCTAAAGCTTTGTG
This sequence comes from Phaseolus vulgaris, assembly GCF_051622355.1. NCBI lineage: Eukaryota > Viridiplantae > Streptophyta > Magnoliopsida > Fabales > Fabaceae > Phaseolus > Phaseolus vulgaris. Next base: position 6,652,883 of record NC_143499.1, read on the forward strand.
TATACAAGTATTTTACCTTGAGAAAATTTAGGAAAGTCAAAGAAGGTAGTTTTCCAGGTAAGGGAGGTGAGTCACAAAGGACTACTTAAGTACCAAGCCTTTGCCTTAGCCAAAAACTATCCCCCAATGTCTTCACACAAAACTTCCTCTTAGTAAACTACTTAGAACACAATTAAGTTGAGAAATCAAAACTTTTTTTTTTCAATGCAAGAAAACAATGTATGCTAACTAATTAACAAAGCTAGACGGTTTAACACAAACTTAACGAAATAATCATGCAAAGCGTCACTAACTAAGCAAAAGAAAACGCAATTACAAACAATTAACAATTGTTAATTAAGAATTCTATACTAGTCGGCCCTAGGTGAGGCTTCTTGGACACTTTGAGCCCTTGAAGACACACTCACCGTCTAAATCGTAATTAAGAGGTAATTAACACAAATTAAGTTGCAAGGAAATTAAGAAAACTCCCTTTGTTGATCCTCTTTTTGCTAATTGCACTTCCTTGTTGTCTTTGCTTGTTGGCCCTCCAAGTGTTTGTAGTGTTTTTCAAGAAAGCTTGTTTCGGCCTTGGCTTTGTTTCCCCTTAGAATGAAGGTTTTAATTCTCCAATTCCAGCACCTATCAAAAGACTAGACCTTACCCAAGTCAAGTTTCCATTCAATTAAGCACCAAAGGAGAAATAAATTTCAGCACCAAATTAGAGGTCAAAGAACAAAAGCAAGAAACAATTTAATTGAATAAAACAGTACCACCAAAAGGAGTTAGATTATGACAACTAGAAAGAGGTCCAAGAAATATTAAGAAAGCAAATAAAAGGTACCAAAATAAAGGTAGGCACACAAAAGAATCCTAAGAATGGCACTAGAATTAGATGACCAAATAAAAAAACAGCACCACTGGAAAATGTTGTGGGCCAGAAACGTGTTTTTCCCCAATTTATTCTGAGCTGTGTTTTTAAGATATGATTCTGAAATTTGATATGCAAGATATTGAAGATCTTAGCTAAAATCTGGCTTTGGAATCACTCGAAACGCATGCACCAATTTTTTTTAATAAATTTTGCAATTTTGGTGTTCAGTTACGCCAGTTGTAGCGCCTCAGATTTGCACACTGATTTTAAAAGATTTATCATTTTTTTTTCTGTTGATTCTTTTGGACTAACTCTTTTTTTGTCCTTTCTATAACACTTCAAACTTGCGTATTCCAGAGAATCAAAATTTTCCTATGAGTGAAAATATTTTTCTGAACAAAACAGCCAGTACAGAAAATTTGAAACAGGGGATTCTGGAAACTGGAAACAAAAACAGCAAGATACCAAAATTTAAACACAATAGAATTTGTGAAATAGAATTTGTGTAGGATCTAAACACAAATAGGAACTCAAACTAAAATTAAAAAGGCACCAAAAGATCAAAGAACAGCAGATTCAAAGCAATTAAAGATACCCAAAATCAAGAAACAGTCAAGCCAAATAAAGGACTACTAAGAATTGTTGACATTGTGGATGAACATGACTTGACAAAACATATATGGATTCAGAAATTAAAGACCCAAAAGCATAATATGAACCAAATTAAAAGTGCAATAAAGACTCAGAAGCCTAAAAGAAAACAACAACTCAAAGGTGTATGGAATCCTATCACAATTTGCACAAGAAATTGTTCAAGATCAATTGAACAAAAGTGCTTTGGTTGGATCTTCCAAATAGCACACCAAAACAAATTAAAATGCAAAAAACAGCAAGACAATTATGGAAATAAGATGAACAACATGAAATAAAGAAGAACTAGAAATGAAAAGACCAAAAGCAACTCATCTTGAACAACCCAAGCTCATGATACCAAATGATGGCAAATTTCATGAAGGTCTTCTTGAATCATGTAAGAGATGGTGCGGAAGCAATGGATGAGTGTGTGCAAGATCCTCCTAAGAGTGATGTTGATCTTGAAGGTGCATGATAGGTATGAACATAGGGAGGTTCGGCCAGCCCAAGGAAAGGTGAAGGATGTGAAGTTTAGAGCCTAGAGTTCTAGGGAGAAGCAAAGCTTGGCACAAAATGGCAGCATAACTTTACTCACAATAAACTTGAAAATACAAGGTGTAGGCTCCTCTTTTTATAGGCTAAAGAGGACCATAATGCAACCCTAATGCTAATCAAAATGAAATGCAAATTTACATCACATGGAGCACATGGCCATGTGTTGAATCCTTCTAGAAAGTGACCAAATCTTTAGCAAATCTAGGTCAAGTCTCATGGAATCAAGTTTATGCTATTTACACCACAACTAATACTAAGCTACCCCTAATGGGCCTTCATGTAGCATAAACAAATCTGCATGGATTCGCTTGGCCATGGGCTTAGCAATTTGGTCCTAGACGCTCCTTTCATTCGCCTAGACGCTCTCCACCTTGAGCTAGACGCTCCTCCCCTTTGGCCTAGACGCTCCTCCCTTAGCCCTAGACGCTCTTGGTTTGGCTTTGGATGCTCATGTCTTGGCTTTTGTCTTTCTTGTGAAGTTGTGCTTGGCCCTCTTCCATCAGAAGACCTTGTATATGTTACATGGGCCCATTAGGGGTGGCTTAGTAATTAGGATAGTGTTAGAAAGCACAAGTTTGTCTTATATGTGATTTACCCTAGATTTGTGCACTTTCTAGAACCTTAGCACACATGACCGGCCATGTGCCATGTGCCTTGTCATTTGCATTTCATTCTGCTCCAATTTCATGTGTAATTAGCTTAGCTTTCACGGCCCATTAGCCTATAAAAGGGAAGGCCATCTCTTGTATTTTTCAAGATTATTGTGAGTAAAGTTATGCTGCCAACATTGTGCCATGCTTTGCTTCTACCTAGTTTCTAGGCTCTAATCTTCATCTTCCTCACTTACCATAGGGCTGGCCGAACCTCCCTAATCCCATACATATCATGCACCTTCAAGATCACCATAGCTCCTAGGAGGATCTTGCACATACACATCCATGGCTTCCGCACCATCTTTCACATGATTCTAAGAAGAGCTTCATGAATTTGCCATCAGGGAGTCAGACGCAGAACAAGATAACAGGTATGTCAGTACAAGTTAAAATTCGGGAGCCTAGTCCTTAAGCAGGGGTTAAGGGATTCCTTCGGGACGCCCCCTCCTCAAGTATGAATACCGGGCCCCAGTACCAGATATCAGAGTAAGTTGAAAACCGAGTGTCTAGTCCTTGAGCAGGGGTTAGAGGATTACTTCGGGATGCCCCCTCCTCTGGTATGAATAGCTAGCCTCGATGTCAGATGTTAATATATAAGTTGAAATCCGGGTGCCTAGTCCCTGAGCAGGGGTTAAGGGATTCCTTCGGGACGCCCCCTCCTCAGGTATGAATAGCTAGCCCCGGTGTCTGATGTTTAGACACCTCGCGAGGAAGTGGCGGGGGGCGTTTCCTTCGAGCGTGGGCATCAGGGGCTAAGTTGCCTTGGTGTTTTAGACACCCCATGGAGGATACGGTACTGTTGTATGGGCCTTTCCATGGGCGTGGGCACTAGAGCGCGACTTTTGTCCCAAAGTGTCTAGATACGCTGAGGACACCCAGAGTAGGTCCCTCCTCGAGCATAGGCACCTAGTACAGTTGAGATAAGCCCTCCTCGCCCTCGAGCGATGTCGAGGCCACAAGAGAACAGCTAAGTCGTCCTCGCCATTGAGCGATGTCGAGGCCAGAAAGAAAAATACGAGATCCCTTTTGCCCCAAAGCAATGGTAAAGTCAGCGATGCCCTTGGTAGTAAGCGCTTTGAGGGTCAAGAACAAGTAAGTGAAGAGCAAGAAGGAGAAGCATAAAAACACGAGTTATCAGAGACAAGAAAAATACGCGAAGTTAAATTCTCCTTTACCCTTGGGCAATGACGAGGCAGGCGACGCCTTCAAGGGGAAGATTCCTCGCAGATGTGAAGGCCAAGGGAAGTTCTAAGTGAAAAGATCAGAAGAAGGGTATGCTCCGCTACTCAGAAGGGAAGAACGGAAAGAAAAGGTCACGTGCTACCTAAAGAGTTAAAGACAAGGCGAAGAAGCGATGCATCGAAAGTAAGTACCAGTTACGCCCTTGATTTAGCAAAGCAAGCAGTAAAACAGAGAAGCTAAAAGTACACGAGGATGTGAAGCTAAAGCTCGAATAAACATTTAAATAAGGTTGAGTGTCAGAATAACAAAGCAAAAGTTAGAAAATACAAATTTACAGATGAAGACTAATTAAGTGAGGTTCAATCCCCAAGGTCGAGGGGAACGACCTTCCCATCAACAATATGGTTGATAGGGTTGCAGTTGGAGGTGTCAACTCCTGGATTTTCGCAGGCGGCTTGGGCTAAGGCCTCCTTGAATCCCTCTGCAAAGATATCAGCCATGTTGTCAATAAGCTTTCCCTTAGCTCGCTCCAGATTTTCAATGGTGGAGTCTCGGGCTTCCCTCTCGGCAATGAGCTCCTTCTTGGCCTTCTCCAGCTCTTCAATCGTGGAGTCGCCAGAGGCTAGCTTCTTCTCAAGAGATTCCTTCTCCACTTGAATCCTGTTCAGTTCAGTCTGAAACTGATCATGCTCGGTTTGAAGAAGGTTGAGCTTTTCCATCTTCTCAGCTAGCTCCCCCTCGATCTTCTCCAGCGATTGCCCCCAGGCAGCACATTGATCAGCAAGTAGTTTCTGTTGTGCCTCGAAGGTTCGCATCGCCGCTTCAAGGGCGACGATCTTGGACTGAAGAGAGGTTACCTGCTCAAGGAGCTCAGTGAGCCGTTTGCAGGCTTCAGCGTTGGACTCTCGGGCATCTCTCAAAGAGGCTTTGTAGACCTCTTCCTAGCACGCCCAGCTGCGGCACAAGTTCTCCTTCTCTTCCTTCAGGGCAGCCACTTCCTGTCGGAGGGATTGAAGCGCACGTGCCTCGACAGCTTTGGACTTAGCTTGGGCACGCCACTCAAGGGCCACGGCCAAGAAGGCACCCATGTAGTAAGGCATGCCCTCTGACCGTGGGACCCCGGAAGGTTCACCTGGCGACATCTTATCATTAAAGCCCCTCATCAGTTGCATGATGGGAGGGGGAATTGCTATGAGTCCTGGGGTGGTTGTTGGGGCGGCCGGCGTTGGTGTTGTTGATGTTGGGATTGTTGCTGGCGTTGGTGTTGATGAAGGTATAGACTCCACCACCCCTTCATCTTGGACTGTGGGGCATGGGGGAGACGTGGCGCTAGGGGGGTTGTCCCTCATGCACCCCCCGTGCGGAGGCGAAGGAGAGCGCGAGTGGACGACTCGATTGGTCCTCCTTCTCTTATATGCAGGCCCCAATCAGAATCGTCGTCCTCAGAAGACACCACAAGCACCCTCTTGCCTTTGTCGGGAGGGGCTATGGAGGGTGCACTAGCTGCAGCCAGTGGGACTGTAGCAATGGGAAGAGGTGAGGAAGGTGTTTGAAGTGTTGGAGGAGAGTGAGGTGTTTGGGCTATGGAAGGTGTTTGTGATGTGAGGGGGGAGTTTGGTGTTTGGTGGGAATGGGGGGAATCGGGAGATTCGGCAGAGTGGGATGGTAGTGATGATGCCGGTGGATTGGACTTAAGGGGGGAGGTGCTGGAGGCGCCACCCTTTGTAGACTGCGTGCCAAGGCGATCCTTCAAGGACCTAGCCAATTCAGCCCTTGTTGCAGAATCCATCACCGATGCTGCACCAAGGCAAACAAGCAACAAAGGTTAGTTAGGGGGGAAGTATCAAATGTATATGGCGATGCATAAAAGCATGGAATCAATATTTGAACTCAGAACCAGGCACATGATTCAATTCTACTACTAAAGTAAATTTACATAGCAACAGCACGCATGGAGATTAGAACAGACAAACATTGATCACAATAATTGGAGAGAAGCACGACTAAGAATCAGATATGAAGAAGACAAGTAAAGGACGAGACTCCCTACCAAAGTATGCAGAGAGGGCGTTGGCCTTAAATTCGCGTGAAATCAATGTTGGTGTGTGGAAGATGACTTTCAGGCCAACCAACGCCACGCAGACCTCCCTGTCAACAGAGGCCAACTCATCCAGAGACTTAGGTTTGGTGGGATTGGGCTTCTCCGTCCAATATAGGGGAAAGCCATCCAGGGTTGTAGGGTCGTGCTTGGCGCAACAGACCCTGAAGAAGTTGCCCTTCCAACCTTTGAAGAAGTTTTGGAAGAGGGTGAAGAGGATCCTGCCAGCAACCCCGGAAAAGCTCACCCAGAGACTTTTCCCTTGCTTTTTTACTTCAAAGAAGTGGAGGAAAACATCCACTGATGGTGGGATGCCCAGGTACCCACACAAGATTTGGAAGGCCCTTACGAAGGCCCAGCCGTTCGGATGTAGTTGGGCAGGGGCTACGTTGACCTCTGTGAGCAGCTCCCTCTCGAAGGGTGTGAATGGGAGGCACAGACCAATGTGTTTGAATACCGCTTGGTAGAGGAAAAAGAAAGGCTTTCCCCCATTGGACCTGTCGTCCACACAAACTGGCTCCCCAGGGCTGCCATGACGAATAAAGATATGAGAATCGTGGGTTTTGCAGAAGGAGTTAAAGTTGTACAACCAAAAGTCACCCAGGTGATTCTCTATGTCTTAAACGGTGGTAAGTTTGGTGCATTCGTTCAATAGCTCTTCGGAAGCCCATGAATAGAGGTCCTTGTAGTGAGCACTTAGGGGAGGGGGATAGGGTGTTATTTTTGTTCGCGCCATGGATGGATGAAGAGCTGAAGAAAGAAGAAAAGGCAAAGGTTCAGCAAAGAGGGCTTGAAGAAGCAAAGGGGGGAGAAAACCCTAGAAAAATCCTACCCACGCGGAAAAGAGAAGAACGGGGAAAAACGAAGAAATAAGAAAAACACAGAGAATGCAGAAATGAAAGCATACCCAGGCAGTTATAAGGTTAAAGCAGCAAGAAGCAAGAGTGAACAAGAAAGAAAAACCATACCTTTGAGGTTGGTACGTAGAAAGGCGAGAGCCTTCGCGGAGAAAAAGAACATGAGAATCGCAAGTTGCAGAAGAGAGCTCTGAGAAGATGAATAGTGGAAGAGAATGCGAATGAAACAGTGCCTCGAGCGCGCGTTTTCAAAAGTTATAACGTTAACTCAAGAAGCGCTAACGACGTGCACCCTCAGCCGTTGGATCGCACATGTGTCGAAGGATCGGGCGCTAACTTGAAGCGCAAAGGGCACCAAGCGCTGACCGTGCGATTGAGCCACGTGTGACGAGATTAGAACATGACCCAAAGCGTCACCTTTCTTGCTCATAGAATGTCACATCATCAGAAGCACTCGAAGGTGATGGAAGAGGCCCAAGCACAAGCCCACATGCAAGCCCACCAAAGGGTAGATTTGGGCCAACCATAGAGTTATGGCCAAGAGGATCCAAGAAGACGTTCTTTTACATGTTCAAATGCCATAAACTCTAGTGTAGAGTAGACTTTAATTTCTTGTCAAAATTAGCATAGGAACTTTATTTGTAATTTTCTTAGAATTAATTTTGGCACCTAAAACACCAACCTAGGTAAACTTAGAGTTTCTAAAATAACCTCTAAATTTACCAAGGCCGGTCTAGAAAGCCCATGGAGGGGGTGAGCATAAAAACTAGACACACCCCTCCCCATGTGCTCATTTGTGCACCCATGTGCCATGTGCACCCATGTGCTTCACATTTACATTTCATTTGGCTAGCATTAGGGTTGCATTATGGTCCTCCTTAGCCTATAAAAGGAGGAGCCTACACCTTGTATTTTCAAGTTTATTGTGAGTAAAGTTATGTTGCCGTTTTGTGCCAAGCTTTGCTTCTCCCTAGAACTCTAGGCTCTAAACTTCACATCCTTCACCTTTCCTTGGGCTGGCCGAACCTCCCTATGTTCATACCTATCATGCACCTTCAAGATCAACATCACTCTTAGGAGGATCTTGCACACACACCTCCATAGCTTCCGCACCATTTTCTTACATGATTCAAGAAGACCTTCATGAAATTTGCCATCAGAAGGTACGTCACATCAGCGGTACGGAGAATGTCACGTCAACTGATTAGAGAATGACACGTCATCAGAATGCCACGTGGACAATAGGGCGAGGCCTTAGTCTTTTCGCTGAAAACAAGTTATCAGCTCAAGACTGGGGGGCTTGTGTACCGTCCCGGGGCGTTGACCAAAAGTCAAAGTCAAAGTCAACACGTGGTGGGACCGCTCGAGGGCCCCAAAGAAAGGAAAGAAAGTCAACAGGTTGACCGCTTGAGGCATCGCCAGGTTAGGGCGTCGCCTCACGAAGGCGTCGCCTAAGAAAGGCGTCGCCCAAGAAAGGCGTCACCTCGCAAAGGCGTCGCCAGGTAAAGGCATCACCAAAATAAGACATAGCCGAGTCAAGACATCACAAGGAGGGCTCGGGCCTCCTTGACAGCTCAGAGTGACGACAAAGAGAAGGAAAAAGGTGGCTTCAAGGCCATGAGTTCTAGTACCAGTAGGGAGTAACCTAACTCGTGAAGTACCCACGCCACCGCTGGGAAACCCTGGGACAGATACGACCCATGAGGGGGCCACGCCCAGGGGAGAACCACGTGCATGGTACGAGAGAGAGGTAGATACACTCCCAAGGTGAGTGACTGGAAGTTGGGGCGCATGAGTTGGCACCCAGAAAGTCACCCCCTTGCACCAAAGGCACTTCGAGAAATGAGGGTTTGCACGATGGATTAACCCTAAAGTTGGGTTACGGCACTGTAGGGCCCCCCACGAAGAGTCGCGATCAAGTCAGAAGAACATGTGGCAATAAGCGTTGAAAACATCAAGGCTTTCCTAAAAGTTCGCTAAGGTACGCGTTAATTCAGTTAAGATTTGAACGTTCCAAGGAATATTTTTATACACTTTCAATGCGCTTTAAATGCAGAAGGTGTATAAAAGGGGGCCTTGGGACATTTGAAAGGGATCCGGGTTTTTTGACCTAATTCTCGCAGCTTTACACAGAGCACAAACCCTAGTTTTTTTCGCGGCGCACCCACTGTGTGCACAAGACGATTAGGGCAACACAGTTTTAGTCATTCGGTATAGTTTTCGACCACCTTCAGAGCATTCGTTTACGGTGTTCCAATACGGAGGTGTGTCCCCTTTGATGTTTCTCGCTAGCTGACTTGATCGTCGGAGTGCAAACGGCCACGAGGGCGCCCCTTTGTTCGCTTCTTTTCAGGTATCGTAGACGGAGCATAACGAAGGTGCCCTAGCTCACAAAGACAAGCCACGCGCAAAGACGACCCTGGTCAACCGGCGGGAACACATACAACAAATTATAACATTATACAAAAATGTTTTGCTAATATATGAAAAAATTTGTCATTGTAATGATTTATCTATACTAGAGTGTTATACATGGTTACAAAATACTTTTACTATGTTGTTCTCACATACTCCAATGTTTCTAAATCTAGCGGGTGTTGGTAATTGAAGAACTGTGACATTTGAAATTTTTTGAATTAGTGCATGATGGCATTTTCATGTGTTCTTCTTCAATCAAAGTAGAAAATAAGGTGCGGAAGCAATGGGTGAGATGATCAAGACCCTCCTAGGAGTTGTGTTGGCCTTGTAGGTGCATGATGAGTATGGTGTTTGAGTGGTTCGGCCAGCTCAAGGGAGAAGGTGAAAGGATTGAAGTTTAGAGCCTAGATTTCTAGGAGAAGTAAAGCTTGCGCACAAAAATGGCAGCATAACCTTACTCAATTAAGCTTGAAAAATACAATGAGATAGCCTTCCTATTTATAGGCTATCTTGGACGTAAATGTTAAGCTGAATTCTAAGGAAAAGAAAACCAAAATTAAATCTAAATTCTAAGCCATGTGCCATGTGCAATGACCGGCCACACAACCCTAGATTCTAGAATGTTTCCATCCAAAAGTGCTTTCTACACTATCCTATCTACTAAGTACCCCTAATGGGCCTTTATGCAAACATATACAAAGCCTTCTCTCTTCCATCCGTGGCTTCATTTACTTGTGTTTGAGCATGTTTGGCCATTGATCTTGTAAGGGGGCCTAGACGGTCTAGCTCCATGGATAGCCTCCCTCCTTCACGTCCTAGACGCTCACCTTCACGTCCTAGACGCTCACCTTGGTCTTGGTCTAGACGCTCTCCTTGGCTTGGGCCGTGGCTTCCTTGGGTAGGTGTGCTTGGCCCTCCTCCATCATCCCCTCCCCTTTGGAAAGGATTTGTCCTCAAATCCAGCTCGTCATCGTCATTGGTACCTACAAATGGAGAAAGATCAATTACATTAAAAGTGTCATGTACTCCATATTCAAGAGGTAGGTCCAACTTATATGCATTGTTGTTGACTCGCTTGAGAACTTGGAAAGGTCCATCACCTCGGGGACTTAGTTTGGACTTCCTTTGATTTGGAAATCTATCTTTGCGAAGGTGAAGCCAAACTAAGTCTCCTTCCTCAAAAATTATTTCTCTCTTCCCTTTGTTGTTGTATTTTGTGTACTTCTCATTTTGTTGTTGTATTTGAATTTTAATCTTCTCATGCATTTTCTTGACAAAATCAGCTTTGAGTACTCCTTCCTTATGCACAAAATCTTGTGGATTAGGAAGGGGTATCAAATCCATGGGCGTGAGAGGATTAAAACCATATACTACCTCAAAAGGAGAAGCATTAGTAGTCTTGTGAACTACTCTATTGTAAGCAAATTCAATGTGGGGAAGGTACTCATCCCAAGATTTGTGGTTGCCTTCATGATAGCCCTAAGCATAGTTCCAAGAGATCTATTGACTACTTCGGTTTGCCCATCTGTTTGAGGATGACAAGAAGTTGAAAATTGTAGTCTTGTTCCAAGTTTACCCCAAAGAGTTTTCCAAAAGTGGCTTATAAACTTGGGATCTCTATCGGACACTATACTTCTAGGGAGACCATGGAGTCTCACCACTTCTCTAAAGAAGAGTTTAGAAATATTTTGAGCATCATCTACTTTGTGGCATGGAATAAAGTGGGACATTTTGCTAAAACGGTCCACTACCACAAAGATAGAGTCATGGCCTCTTGCAGTCCTAGGAAGTCCTAAAATGAAGTCCATGCTAATGTCTTCCCAAGGCGCATTTGCAATCGGCAAAGGGGTGTAGAGTCCATGCGGCATTGTTCTAGACTTTGCTTTTAAACATGAGATACATCTAGAACAATGTCGTTGGACATCTTTCCTCATGTGTGGCCAACAAAATTTTTCTTTTAAAAGATCTAGAGTCTTATCAACTCCAAAATGGCCCATGAGTCCCCCTTCATGTGATTCTTTGACAAGGAGTTTTCTATGTGTTCCTTGGGGAATGCAAAGTTTTCCTTCTTTAAAAAGATATCCCTCGGACACATAGTAACCTCTTTGTGCTCTATGTAGACATTGGGCATAGATGGATGAGAGTTCTTGATCTTCTTGGTAAAGCTCTCTTATGTGGTCAAATCCAAGAATTTGGGCACCTAGTTTTGAAAAGAGTGTGTGCCGTCTTGAAAGAGCATCGGCCACTATATTGGTGCTCCCTTTCTTGTATTTGATTACATAAGGAAATTGTTCAAGAAATTCCATCCATTTAGCATGTCTCTTGTTGAGCTTGTGTTGGCCCTTTAAATATTTTAAAGACTCGTGATCACTATGGATAACAAATTCTTTGGACACAAGGTAGTGTTCCCAAGTCTTTAGGGCTCGCACAAGAGCATAGAGCTCTTTGTCATAGGTGGGGTAGTTGAGGGTGGCACCATGGAGTTTTTCACTAAAATAAGCAATGGGGTGTCCACCTTGCAACAAAACCGCACCTATGCCTACCCCCGATGCATCACACTCTATCTCAAAAGTTTTGGAAAAATTTGGGAGAGATAGGATGGGTGCATTGGTGAGTTGAGCTTTTAGCCTTTGAAAGGCTTGCTCATGCTTTTCATTCCAACAAAAAGCAACATCTTTTTTTACAAGTTCATTCAAAGGAGAAGCTAGGCTAGAAAAATTAGGCACAAACCTTCTATAGAAGCTAGCTAACCCATGAAAACTTCGTACATCACTTACATTTTGTGGAGTTGGCCACTCGCGGATGGCTTTGATTTTCTCGGGATCTACATGCACCCCCTTTTTGTTTACTATAAAGCCTAAGAAGACTACACTATCTACACAAAAGGTACACTTATCCCTATTGGCAAAAAGACTATTTTTCCTAAGGACTAGAAGAACTTCCCTAAGGTGGCTTAGATGGTCTTCTAGGGTTTTACTATATACTAAGATATCATCAAAGTAAACTACTACATATTTACCTATACAATCCCTCAAGGTGTGATTCATAAGCCTCATGAATGTGCTTGGAGCGTTAGTAAGCCCAAAGGGCATCACCAACCACTCATATAATCCAAATTTGGTCTTAAAAGCGGTTTTCCACTCATCACCCTCCTTGATTCGAATTTGGTGATATCCACTTTTAAGGTCAATCTTGGAGAATAGAGTTGACCCATGCAATTCATCAAGCATATCATCAAGCCTCGGGATTGGATGCCTATACTTGATGGTGATGTTGTTGATTGCTCTACAATCACAACACATACGCCATTTTCCATCCTTTTTGGGCACCAACAAGACAGGTACAGCACAAGGGCTTAGGCTCTTTTGAACCCAACCCTTCTCCAACAAGTCTTGAACTTGTGATTCTATCTCCTTTGTTTCCTCGGGGTTGGTTCTATAAGCAGGCCTATTTGGTAGGCTTGCCCTCGGTATAAAGTCAATTTGATGTTCTATCCCCCTAAGAGGAGGAAGCCCAATGGGTCCTTCTTGGGAGAATAGATCTTCAAATTCACTCAAAAGGTTTTCTACTTGAGGAGGTAAAACCATGAGTTCACTACTTGTGGCAGTGCATGTAAGTGCTCCTTTACAAAAGATAAGGCTTGGTTGTTCAACAAGAAGCAAGTTTTCAAAAACATTTTCAAGAGGTTTTTCTTGTTGACCAACCTTGTGGGAAGGAACACTCTTCTCCCACGCCTTTCTATCCCTAAGGATTTTCTCTTTTTCTAGCTCTTTTTTTTTTTGTTTTCCTCATCCCTCTTTTGTTTCATTTGTATTTGGTCTTTCACCACTTGAGAATGTGGTAAAGGACTAAGTACAAACTTTTTATACTTATGGGTGAAGGAAATCTCGTTAGTGAGACCATCATGCAAGGTTTTCTTATCAAATTGCCATGGTCTCCCTAATAAGATATGGCAAGCTTCCATAGGCACTACATCACATACAACTTTGTCTTTGTAGTTCCCTATGGAAAACTTGATTTCCACTTGCTTGTCTAAATGTAGTTCCCCATTTTCATTAAGCCATTGAAGTTTGTAAGGTTTTGGGTGAGGAACTACTTGTAGCTTAAGCTTTTCAACCATCCTAACACTACAACAATTACAACTAGATCCACTATCCACAATGAGGGAACATATATTTTCTAAAACATTGCATCTTGTATGAAATATGTTCTCCCTTTGTGTTTCAATGGATGTGCTAGGGTGATTGTTGAGGGTTCTCCTAATCATAAGCAATTCTCCCTCTAGTGGAGCTACCCTCTCATCCTCTCCCCCTTCCTCTCTCTCACTAGGCTCATCCTCGCCACTAGTGTACTCATCTACACCTTTAAGAAACAAAGTCCTTTGGTTTGGACATTGTGCTTGCACATGCCCCCTACCATAGCACTTAAAACATTTAACATCTCTAGCTCGGATGGGTGGGGTTGAGGTTTCTTTGGTGAAGGGCTTGGTAGGCTCTTTTGGTTTTTCCTTGGATGTACTACCCTCCCTTCTAAACTCTTTCTTGGGATAAAAGCTAGAATAGGGGCTCACCTTTTGACTTGAGGTTTTGCGCAAGTTTTGTTGCTCAACTTTAATGCAAAGTTGAACCAAATCATTCAAGTCTTGATAAGGTAAGAGCTCTACTCTATCTCTTATCTCAAGTGATAGGCCACTAAGGAACCTAGCTATGGTGGTTTCCTCCTCTTCTCTAATGGATGCTCTCATCATGTAGAGCTCCATTTTTTGCCTATACTCTTCCACACTCATGTTCTTTTGTTGGAGTCTTTGGAGCTTGTCCATCAACTCCCTATGGTAGTAGGAAGGTATATGTCAACGTCTTAGGGCTCCCCTAAGGTCATTCCAATATGTAATGGAAGGTTCCCTATGAAGACGTCTATCTCTTTCGAGAGAGGTCCACCAATACATGGCATTCCCTTGGAAACTAAGGGTGGCTAAGGGTACTTTTCGTTCCTCACTTACCCTATGGCAAGCAAAGAGTTGCTCTACCTTCATCTCCCAATCTAGATATACTTCTACATTTTCCTTTCCATGAAAATGAGGTAGGTCTACTCTTGTTTCCCTTGGCACCTCTTGTTCCCTTTGCCTAGTTCTTCTAGGGGGTGGTTGGTAATAATCATTGAGTCTACGGCTTCCCTCCCCTAGAGACTCAATACTTTGAGAATGGGATGCATGAGTTTTTTTTTATTTTTGTGATTTTTGTGATTTCTCTTCTTGAGCTTTAGCCAACTCATTGATTTTGTTCTCATTCTCCAATTGTCTAAAAGATATCAATTGTACCGCTTGGGATACTTCTTTTAAAAGAGTTTTCAAAGATTTTACTTCACTTTCTATAGACTTTGGAGAGTGAGAAGAAGAAGACATGGCTAAAACTTTGTGTATATAGGTGTTTTACTTTGAGAAAGTTTAGGAAAGTTAAAGAAGGTAGTTTTCCAGGTAAGGGAGGTGAGTCACAAAGGACTACTTAAGTACCAAGCCTTTTCCTTGCCAAAAACTATCCCCCAATATCTTCACACAAGACTTTCTCTTAGTGAAACACTTAGAACACAAATAAGTTGAGAAATAAATGCAAGAAAACAATGCAAGCTAACTATGCAATCAAAGCTAGTCGGTTTAGCACACAAATTAAAGAAAAATAAACATGCAAAACGTAGCTATGAAAGCAAAAGAAAAGCAATTACAAACAAGTAACAATTACTAATCAAGAATGCTATACTATTCGGCCCTAGGTGAGGCTTCTTGGACACTTTGAGCCCTTGAAGACACACTCACCGTCTAAACGTAATTAACAAGGTAATTAACAATAAACCAAGTTGCAAAGGAAATAAGAGAAAACTCCCTTTGTTGTTCCTCCTTTTGGTTAGTGCACTTCTTTGTTGTCTTGATTGTTGATCTCCTAAGTGTTTGTAGTGTTTGTTTCAAGAAAGCTTGTTTCGGCTTTGGCTTTGTCTCCTCCTTAGAATGTTGGCTTTAATTCTCCAATTTCCAGCACCTATTCACAAGGGCTAAACCTTAAACCAAGTCAAATTCCATGCACATAAGCACCAAGGGAGAAATTAAATTCCAGCACCCAAAAAGAGAGGTCAAGGAACAAAAGCAAGAAACAAATTTAATTGAAAGAAAACAGTACCACCAAAAGGATTTATAATATGACAACTTAGAAAGAGATTCAAGAAATTAAAGCAAACAATTAAAGGTACTCAATTAAAGGTTGGCACACAAAAAGAATTCCTAAAGAAAAGCACTAGATTAGATGACCAAATAAAAAAAACAGCACCACTGGAAAATGTTGTAGGCCAGAAAACGTGTTTGTTCCCCGATTTATGCTGATCTGTATTTTTGGAATTTGGCTCTGAAATTTGTTATGCAAGATATTCAGGATCTTATCTAAAATCTGGCTTTGGATTCACTCAAAACGGATGCACCATTGTTTTTTAATAAATTTTGCAAAATTGGTGTTCGGTTAGGCCAGCTGGAGCGCTTCAGATTTGCACTCTGATCTTAAAAGATTTATCATTTTTTTTCTGTTGCTTCTTTTGACCTAATTCTTTTTTTGTCTTTTCTATAACACTTTAAACTTGCATTTTCCAGAAAATCAGAATTTTCCTATGGGTGGAAATATTTTTCTGGGTTAAAACAGCCAAAACAGAGAAGGTGTAAACAGGGGAATCTGAAAACTGGAAACAAAAACAGCAAGATACCAAAGTTTAGACACAATGGAAATTTGTGAAATAGAATTTGTGTATGATCTAAACACAAATGGAACTCAAACTAAAATTAAAAAGGCACCAAAGGATCAAAGAACAGCAGATTCAAACAATTTAAAGAGACCCAAAAGCAAGAAACAATCAAGCCAATAATAGGACTACTAAGAATTGTTGACAAATATGGATTCACATGACTTGACACAACATTTATAGATTCAGAAAATTAAAGACTCAAAGCATAATATGAACCAAAATAATGAAAGCAATAAAGACTCAAAGCCTAAAACAAAATAGCAACACAAAGGTGTATGGAATCCTATCACAAATTGCACAAGAACTTGTTCAAGATCAAATGAACAAGAGTGCTTCGGTTGGATCTTCCACAAAGCACACCAAGAACAAATTAAAATGTAAAAAACAGCAAGACAAGTAAGGAAAGTAGATGACAATATGAAATAAAGAAGAACTAAAATTTAAAAGACAAGGAGCTACTCATCTTGAAGAACCAAAGCTCTGATACCAAATGATGGCATTTTCATGTGTTCTTCTTGAATCAAAGTAGAAAATAAGGTGCGGAAGCAATGGGTGAGATGATCAAGACCCTCCTAGGAGTTGTGTTGGCCTTGTAGGTGCATGATGAGTATGGTGTTTGAGTGGTTCAGCCAGCTCAAGGGAGAAGGTGAAAGGATTGAAGTTTAGAGCCTAGATTTCTAGGAGAAGTAAAGCTTGCGCACAAAAATGGCAGCATAACCTTACTCAATTAAACTTGAAAAATACAATGAGATAGCCTTCCTATTTATAGGCTATCTTGGACGTAAATGTTAAGCTGAATTCTAAGGAAAAGAAAACCAAAATTAAATCTAAATTCTAAGCCATGTGCCATGTGCCATGTGCAATGACCGGCCACACAACCCTAGATTCTAGAATGTTTCCATCCAAAAGTGCTTTCTACACTATCCTATCTATAAGTACCCCTAATGGGCCTTTATGCAAACATATACAAAGCCTTCTCTCTTCCATCCGTGGCTTCATTTACTTGTGTTTGAGCATGTTTGGCCATTGATCTTGTAAGGGGGCCTAGACGGTCTAGCTCCATGGATAGCCTCCCTCCTTCACGTCCTAGACGCTCACCTTCACGTCCTAGACGCTCACCTTGGTCTTGGTCTAGACGCTCTCCTTGGCTTGGGCCGTGGCTTCCTTGGGTAGGTGTGCTTGGCCCTCCTCCATCAGTGCATGAATAATAAATCTCAAATTTTAAAGTGTTTATTGTATTGAGGTATTACCTTATCCCAACCTTTCTTAATTTCAGCTTGCAAAATAGTCAACATCCACTGCATAACATAATAACCGCACTCATAATTTTCAGGTTGCCTGTTGAACTGCATGTGAAAATAAATGTATTAAATGAATGAGTGAAACGCATTAAATTAAGTGAACAAATATACTTTAAATACCTTAAGATACATCCAAGTGAGTTTTTGTGCGTTTGAAGTTCTCCTCCCACACTACATATTATATCCAGAGTAAGCACTAAAATAATAAGATTTCATGTTAGAATACATAACATTATACAATATATAAGTAATAATAAATGTTAAATGAAATTGTCGTACCTATCTATAATGTTCTTAAAATAGGCAGGAGGTTTTTTATGCAAAGAGCAAAACCATGTAGCGGTATGATCTTGAACAGATATGATCAATAGTTGCCAATGACGCCTGTATAACAAATCAGTTAATTAGTTTCTCTTATTTCAATCATTTATTAAAACTTATTTAATAAATAAGAACTTACTCATGGATGTACGGAGCAAAATAAATGTGTTTTCCACCATTCTTTAAGGCAGTGGTGATGTATGTTTGTGTTTCCGACTTCTCGTTTCCAATTGATTGAGTGATTTGAGGGTCTAAAAACCCATATATATTGTGTTTCCCCTCATCAAAGCATAATCTAGAAAGATACCTAAATTTCAATAAGTTAGTACTAGCTAATATATTTAATAAATCAAAAGTATAAAGATTTTAAAATTTGAACTTACATCATCCATAATTACAGAATTGTTATGTTAATCTTTTGATCTCCATATGCAAGGTCTAACAAATCAGACATGTGAACGTACAACGGTAGATTACTATGCCTTCCAAAAACATTGGCATCCCATGGAACCTCTAAGACGGTTGTATCTAAAGCTGTAGCAACTTCCACCAATGCCGCCAGAGGATCATCAATGGAGACAATTTTCTTCTTTCCCAGAGGCAGATTTGTCTTAGGTTCCTGCTACTCATCAAAACAAACAAATACTTAAATTAGTTAGAATGCAATGTATCTGATATATAATTCTATTAGTATTAGTGCAAAGATATACCATAGAGTTTATAGATCTAACGAGATGTCTAGGCCAGGCAACGAAAGTATGTAAAGCCTCTGCTACAATTGTGACCTCTGATGTCGGCACAGGAACTGCAAGATCACCATAAAGGACCTTCTCCACCGTGACCTTCATGAAATTAGAAGGAAGAGGCACATTGAGTAACATTGTGACCCCTTCATAACACTTACCCAAGGCAACGAGTCGGGTCAAAGAATTACACTCAACATATAATTCGCATTGGCTAGTTGAGCCAAAGTCATCCCCTGATAGATCAACTGCCGAACAACTCCCTTTAGTGCTGACTTTCTTAATAGGAGGTGGAGGTGGTTCATCTTCTACCATAGTAGGTGGTTGCTGTGAGAGTCTTAAACCCTCCCACCGCTTTTTGAACTCCATTTCCATTCGCGCACTAAACTCCTCCATGAAGCTTTCTTTAAGCTCTTGAGTTACCTCAGCCTTTAACTGCTCATGTAGTTGTAGTAAATACTCTTGGCTAGGTTCATTGGACAATTGTTCCTTGCTGTGTGATGGAGGTCCAAAGTATGACCGATTCCCAACCCCATATCCAGCTACACGAACACGTCCAGGGTGTTCAGGTCGTCCAAGAGCAACATTAAGAATATCATTGCAACCACATGGTTTAAAAGTCCCCTGTGTTGATTGCTCATTAAGAGAATCCTAAAACAAATGAAAAGAAATTTTCAAACTTCAACACATTGAATTTAAAATAACACATAGAAAACATATTTCTTACAATGCGTTCAACTGTTTGTTCTGTAGACTTAGAACTCCATGTCCCTAATGGGTTTATACGGGCACCCTTCCACATCTCATGTCGTTGTGGTGGGGATGGAGGTCTTAAAGAATCTACATTATTCATTTCCTCA
The DNA here is from genome assembly GCF_051622355.1 of Phaseolus vulgaris. Lineage (NCBI taxonomy): Eukaryota > Viridiplantae > Streptophyta > Magnoliopsida > Fabales > Fabaceae > Phaseolus > Phaseolus vulgaris. The sequence continues at coordinate 6,672,134 of NC_143499.1, forward strand.
ATGGAAGTAGAACGTGCTTTAATCTTTTCTTCAGGCATCTTCTGCTCTATCAACTTATAACCACCACGAGACAATAAGTGTGGGGTATCATTGATGGCAAATTCATGAAGCTCTTCTTAGAATCATGTGAAAGTCGGAAGCCATGGATGTGTATGTGCAAAATCCTCCTAGGAGCTATGGTGATCTTGAAGGTGCATGATATGTATGGAAGTAGGGAGGTTCGGCCAGCCCTATGGTAAGTGAGGAAGATGAAGATTAGAGCCTAGAAACTAGGTAGAAGCAAAGCATGGCACAATGTTGGCAGCATAACTTTACTCACAATAATCTTGAAAATACAAGGTGTAGGCTCCTCTTTTTATAGGCTAAAGAGGACCATAATGCAACCCTAATGCTAATCAAAATGAAATGCAAATTTACATCACATGGAGCACATGGCCATGTGGAGAATCCTTCTAGAAAGTGACCAAATCTTTAGCAAATCTAGGTCAAGTCTCATGGAATCAAGTTTATGCTATTTACACCACAACTAATACTAAGCTACCCCTAATGGGCCTTCATGTAGCATAAACAAATCTGCATGGATTCGCTTGGCCATGGGCTTAGCAATTTGGTCCTAGACGCTCCTTTCATTGGCCTAGACGCTCTCCACCTTGAGCTAGACGCTCCTCCCCTTTGGCCTAGACGCTCCTCCCTTAGCCCTAGACGCTCTTGGTTTGGCTTTGGATGCTCATGTCTTGGCTTTTGTCTTTCTTGTGAAGTTGTGTTTGGCCCTCTTCCATCAATCATTATGTGCCTAACTGGCTTTTTCTTTGTTCCGAACCTCCTATCATAACACTCAAAATTTAGTAATACGTTAATATAAACTATATTCAAATATAAAAGTGATATTAACCTGCCATTTTTCAGTTTGTCAAATATTCACAAACTGCTGCCAAGTTTCTTCATCAATGGATGCATATTTTGCACAAGGATTTTCTTCTTTCCTTTCCCCATATATATAATCTGTTGTCAATTTTGATTTGAACTGACGAAACTTGACACCCACATCTGAAAGAACCTTCGCTTTCAAGGTTTCCACATTCGGGATCTTGTAATGCGTCTACATTGTTTGAAAGAATTAGTTCATACTTTAGATTGAGCAAAGTAAAAATAGTTACATACCAGAATATCTTGCCAAATCATGTTTTTCTCGTGGTCAGTCACGTGATCCCAGACTGAGTTAAGATAGAGATCCTTTCACGAGACAATACTCCGAGATAACTCCTATATTTCTTTGCATATTGCCGAAGGTCGGACACCTCCGGATTCAGAACCAGTGAGTTCAATATGTCAAAACAATATATAACCATTGAAAAATAAATCAAAATTGCCGAAGGTCGGATACCTCCGGACTCAGAATCAGTGCGCTCAATATCTCAAAACAATATATAATCATTGAAAATTAAATCCAAATTGCCGAAGGTCGGACACCTTCGGACTCAGAATCAGTTCGTTTAATATATATAATCAATATCTAACTCAAAATAAACACTTTCAAAATATAGTTAATAATATATAAAAATATACTAACCTTAGTAGCGACGCCCGGAGGGCACAGCGATGCAGCTCAGAAGGCACGGTGGTCACAATGGCACGGCTTTGAGGGTAGGTGGCGCGGCATGGAGGTCACTAATTGCTGGAAGGCAGGTGTCGAACGGCGTTTGTCTAGGCGCCGTCAAGTACGGTGAATGCGGGCGGCAGTCGCGGTCGTGGCGTCGCGGGTCGGGCGCGGACAATTAGTCGGCAGCAGGGGGCGGCAGTCGCGGGTCGGTCCAGGGTCAGTGTCGCGGGTCGGGGGCAGGGGCGGCAGTCGCGGGTCGCGTGGGCGGCGGTGCGGGGTCGCGCGTGCGGCTGGGGAGGTTGCGACTCGGTCAGCGGGGGTTCGCGGGAGGGTCGGTCGGCGACGGTCCCTGGCAGGTTCGCGGCAGGGGGTTCGCGGGAGGGTCGGTCTCGCTCGGTCGGCGGCAGGTTCGCGGCAGGCTCGGTTAGTGACAGCTTCGTGGTCAGTCAGCAGTGGAGCTTGGTCGTCTGGCGTTTGGAAGGGTGAGTCTTGTGGAGGCACGGTTTGTGAGTAAGAAGCCAAGGTTTGTGAATGAAAATGGGAGTTTGAAAAATAGTCTAAAAAACTGAAATGGGGAGAAAAAGGGTTTTAACGGAAACCCATCTTTTAACGACAGTTCTTGGCGCGAACCGTCGTCGTATCTTTCCCTCCCATCTTTTAACGACGGTTCTGGGGGAACCGTCGTTAAAAGTCTAAAAAAATTTCAAAAAGATTACAAGAATGCCACCGCCTCGTTTTTAACGATGGTTGTCTCCAAACCGTCTTTGAAGAGTGTCGTTATTGAAGAATTTTGTACTAGTGTGACTAAGGAAGATTTCACTTTAATGGATCCTTGTCAAGAACAAGACAAATTACCAAGATGACCTTCTCGATCAAGTAAGATTCCAGATTATTGGATCTTGTTGAGAACAATGAATTAATAGAGAAATTACTTTTTCCACTGAAGAAAAGCCCAAGTGAACCCTACCGAGAAGAGAGCATAACTAACACTTTGGTCGTAGAAGACTCCACCCAATTAGATCCCCCCAAGAATAATTGGCAAAATTAACAACTTGCCTCTTGAACAAGGAAGGTCAAACTAACGACGACCTAAATAACGAAAAATGATATATACCAAGAATAATAACTTTCACTAAAATAAGATTACAAGTACAAGAATAGTATCACTTAAAAGGAAAAGATTTCATCAAGAAGAGAAATAAATAAACGCATAAGGTTGAAGTTTATTAATAATCAATTAATTGATAATGACCAACAGGGCCAAAATATTACAAAATAGAGTAAGAAATATTTGTATACAATCAATGAAAAGAAAAAATAAGACACCGAAAACAAGCTTGATTCGAGGAGCCTCAACCCTGTTCACATTTGGAGTGGGAGGTCGCGCTGACACATCCTCAGCTTTAGGTATTTCTTCCCCGCATCAAAGTTACGCTACTTTAGAGGGATTTTGTAAAATTACTCGTCATGGCGTAGAGCCTTCATGAACCCGAGCTTCTACGAGCTTGTATTGATCAAGCATATTGTCTTCTGCAGCCACAAGGTAGGGGTGGCAATGCGGGTTGGCTCGCCCTGAATAGGCTCGTCTCGCATAAGGGTTGGCCCGCATAAAAAATATTTTTTAAAAACACTAATTTTTTAAATAAAAAATTTGATATTTTATTTAGATGCATTAGGTAAATGGTCTCATAATATTATTTTCACGAGACATGCGTAGTAAGATTTATTAAAAAATTTAGAATGTGAAATATGAGGCTACATGAAGAAAATATGGGGTGCAAAAAAAAAATTCTACATTTTAAAGTTATATGGGCCAACCCGTCCCGCCTTGCATTGGCCCGTGCGGGCTGCGAGTTATGCGAGCTAGTAGGTTGAAATAAGTAACCCGCCCCATATTTTTTTCAGCGGGTTGCGGGCCGGCTCACACGACTCCTCTCACTTTGCCACCCCCTTGTAGACCCCCTTGTAGACGGGAAGGCGTCATGCTCGAGAGGATTCAGGCTGATAGATACCTTATCCTTCAAATTAATGTCATAGTAGGGTAAGTCTCGACTTGACGAGCTTGGGCCTTGCGTGTCTCGATGGGGACATTTTGGAGATCAACATGATGAAGATCAATCAAAATGGCGGCAAGTGATTTTCCCGTGATCCTCTTTCCCAACCTTCTTAGGTTTTTCTAGCATGAGGTTTTCGGCGTTGGCAACCTTAAGGACAGGGATCACGACCTCGACACTAGCTCGATCTTTCTCCTTCTGGACCGCCCGAGCTTGGCTCTTCGACCAAAGGTCCAGTAAATAGTTCTTGTTTCTCTCAGGATCCGTGAAGGTCATGATATATGCACAAAACACAAGTCAACGCATATTAAAACTAAAACAAATGGTCGAGATAGAAAAGAGCGTACCATCTACATTAACAAGTTGTTGAGGGGACACATAATCTCTAAGAAGTTACCAAGTAAAAATTTTACGAGGAAGATGGTCTAGGACATACAGAACCTCCAAATCCTCTAAGATCATTAGGAACCTCGACTACATATGAAAATGTGTCGGGTTTTTAGTCTAATAGAAAGAGAATCGGGGAGTCGCGTCATCATAAATATATGGACGACCTCCCTTCTCGACAACAACCTTGAAAAATCCCTCCTTAAAGTATTTATAAGGGATGTAAATAAGGTTAGCAGACATGATATCGGTTGACTGATAAAGGATAGCCAGCCCACTCGGTCTTCGACCTAGTACAGTAAGAATGCAAAAAGGACCTAGGTTTCGTCCTTAGGATCATTGATGCACACAACAACAAGAACGTTTGCAAGGAAGTCCAACTGTTAAGGTGCAGTTGATTCGGCGCGAAGTTCAATATGCGGACGACTTCCATAATAAAATTGTCCAGTGGGAATTAGACGTAAATATCTATTATTAAGCAAGAATAAAAATAGCAAAAATCCTCAGACGAATCTTCTCTCTCGAGGCACAGTACATTTTACATTTTACATATCTTAAGTGAGATGATGCCATGTGAGCACAATACATTTGACATTTTACATATCTTAAGTGAGATGATGCCATATGACACATCTTTTTCTAAAATATCTACATTTGCAGTTAGGGATTGCAACATAGAGGTAGTTCGATACTTTGAGGAAACCTCTCGAATACGGGCATCCACCCAATCGCAGTTTGTTACCACAACGACGTTTTTACCAGACTCTTCGGCCACTCTTTGGGCTTCTCCACCAGGACCCTTATGCACATAGCTAGCATGTGACGACCCACTAATGCTCCCATAATTAATAGACTCAGAACTAGAGATGTTCAAAAAATACTTAGGAACACCTCTACCAACACCACCCAACCTTGGCAAAGAGGAACTGTTGTCAGACGAAAAGGAAGACATTCTTTACCTTAAATTTCTTCAACTGGAACACTCTCGGAGCAAGTTTAGGATAAAGGGATGCAAGGTGGAACCCACTAACTCCCCTATTTATAGCCACCTCTGATGTGAAGACAAACCATCACAATCTTCATGACTGTGGGTTTTGGCCATCATCCACAATCACGAACGCGCGACATTGCACCTTCTTTGACAATTTTGGACCTCACCCCCTTCTAGACCCTTCACACACTCCCCTTACTCGGGCTTAGGGGGCACTATATCGTACATATCGATCATGTGTTGGAATGCTAAAGAAATGAATTTTTAATTTGACTCTAGACCCTTCACTCGCCTCTCGCGCTCGAATTTGGGAGGCTACTAGGTACATAACGTTAAAGATGAATTTTTCTTTTCGAAACTTGGTACCGTTAGATTCTTTGTTGATTCTTCACCCACGCTTATGTCTGGAGAGTCAGTAAATTGTTCGGGTCTGACTACGTCACAGACGAGGTCAACACCCTCTCAACATTGTGAATCACCTTACACATATTAATCCTAATTTAATGATTTGATTTGATTAACAAGTAACACATGATAAACACCTCCCATAACTTTAACTTTAACTTTATGAACACTTTAATTTATTGGATTGACTTTAGTCAACCAACTCTAAAATAATCAATATATAGGAGTAAACCTTCTCAATAATAGAAAGTAATGAAAATTTTGATTCTAAAATCTTACTCTCACATTAAACTCATATATTAACTTGAGCATAGAGTGCAATTATAAATATTCATGTGAGATAAAAAAAATCCAAGAAAGTAAAAATTATGCAAATATTATAAACCTAATACCGAGAAAGAGATCGAACAAGTAATATTCAAACCTGTAAGAACAGTATAGTTTTTTGCGCTCTCCTTTTATTTTAACTGAAATTTAAGGATTTATGTTTTCTTAGATTTAATAATCTATCTTGTTTTATGACGATGACAAACATTTACATATAAGGTAGGGAAAAAATACCATGGTTGAATTACAATTTGTAGCCAATTTTAGTTCATTTAGTTTTAGTTGTTTTAATTTAACAACTCTCTTAAAAAATTTCAGATAATTAATTGAAATAAAACAGAGCCTTGCTATTTATTATTGATGAATATAAATTAATCAATAAAAAGTGTAAAATATTATACAAAGTATTTCTTGTTCTACTATTTTTATTTAATTATTTTATAATAGTCGATTTTAATGAATCAATATAAATCAACGACAGGGTATATTTTGATAACATTTCTATTAATTATAAAATTTTAAAACGGATGGCTAAATTTCGAGAAATCAAAGATAAACATTTTTATATAAATAATTAAAATTTTAAAAAATATATGTAAACTTATTTACAAAGATTAATAATCAATTAAATACAATAAAAGAAAACAAAAAATGTGTACATAATAATGCATTTTATTATATTATTATATTATATTACAGTATAAATTTTTTCCAAAAAAGTGAAATAAAATGAATATATAGGCGAAAGACTTTACCAAGACATAAATAAAATAAAATAAACAGTGGATGTCTAATATAGAGAAAAAATATATATTGGCAGCATTAGGGTAGGGGAAGTTCTAGAGTGTTGAGTCATCAGATTCTTTTTTTTCTCTTTTTTTTTATATTTTTCTCTCCTTTCCTTTCACGTGGCTCACTCTCATCATCTTACGTCAAATACGTCACTTTTGAACAATAATAACGCTTATAATTAATTCTTTTGTTTATAGATTCCTAAAACGAAAAAATGAAAATCTAATTTAAAAAATAAATTCTAGTTAAAATAGTTGACAGTGAAATGCTTGTTGATATTATGTTGTATAAAAAAACTAAAGTAAACAAAATAAAATATTAGCTGCAGATGAGAATTGGGTGATCTATTTTTACACAATAAATCGATACATATAAGGAGAAAAAGAAGAATTGTTAAATGCTTTTAAGCCACAAATCTGTGACAGTGAGTTATTGACCATAGAATTGGATCCTTTGATATTTAAAATTTGGTAACCTAAACTTGACCATACTAGATGATTCATAGATGCATTGAATTCTCAACCTCAAAAGGATCGCAAAAAGAACCAAACCGAACAACACAATTGATATCAAAGAAACAGAATCTTGGGTGTTTAAAATACTAAACAGCTAAGCTTTGTTTATACAGCAAAGCAAGTCAAAATGTTTGAAAGTTCCAAAATCTGATTTGTAATTACACCTTTATTTTATTAATTATTAATTATTATTATTGTTACTCTTACACGATGTGATGAAAAAAATATACGTGGAAACTACACATAATTACAAATCAACACTGTAACCTATCTTCATATAGGTAATTATTAGGTTTTCATGTTTATCCACACAAATATAATGATTTTTTTAAATAAAAATTATAAAAAAATGTGTGGTGAGTTCAACCAATTGATTTTATAACTAACACAATATTCACAAAGAATGATGAAACTATTAATAAAAAATGAGTAAAGGAGACTGTGCAAACTCAGGGCTTCTTCCATTTGCACGTATTTTTGTTTGTTGTGAAAAAGCAATGTTTATAATTGCAGTGCACTCATCAGAAATACCAACACGGAATGATTCATGAATACGCATGTGCCACCCAATCATCATATAAGTCTTTCAATATTAAATTATAAAAATTATAAAATGTCTTATCATTTGAATAGAATTTATGCAACATCTTAAAAACAATATAATACTATGAAATTCACTTAAAATGACATAAAATATCATGCGAAGATATTATAAAACTATATCAAATTAATAATGTTTGGTTATATGTCCAAATTTTAGGTCTATTTGTAGGGAAGTTTGGTTATAGTTGGCCAATTTGTGAGAGATTTAGATATTATAGGTAAGGTAAGGTTTCGTTTTTATTGTTATTACTGAGTACTGAAGAAATATATGTTTGGTTCTACATTTAAATGTTAGTCACATGTTTTATAGAAGAATAGAGAAAAAATGTCATCTTGATTCAAATAAAGAATATATCTTATATGTTGTTTCAGAGTATTTCTTTATGATATTGGATTATGCTTTGTAATGAATTGTTTCAACTGTATTTGAAAGAGTTGTCTAAAGCAAATGTTATAATTCATATTGCTGATAAAAAAAATAATGATCAATATTCATAAGTTGAAAGATACAACTGTTAGAGTTACTTTGTTGTTACTTGAAATAGAAGAGATTTATCTTTGAAGGCTCTGTCCTTTGTTGAGGAATTTTTCCATTTGAAATCAAATTAATGTTACAATGTAGATCAAACTTATAAACATAAATTTATCTTTTCTTATAAAAAATAACACATTTTATTCTAGAAAAATTGTTGGCAATATAAGTGTTAGATAATTCGTAACTTATGGTTTTGGCTTTGTTGGAGTATCCATCTATCTCCAAAGATCTCAAATTTCTGAACATGTAGATGCTCATTTTGGTAAACCTCAGCTAAAGTTTATCCAAATAAGTAGTTCTACCTCGAACACATAAAATAATAAAATAAAAATTAAAACTTATAGAAGATAATTAATGCTTCATTTCAAAAGCAACTTCTTAAAAGTTAAATTAAAATCATTGTTGATGCAGTTTTCTTTGTCTGGATTGCTGATTGCTGAGTCTAAACTTATCAATTGCTTAGTATCACTTGATTTTGATTTGAAGTGTTAGACGGTAATTAATATGATACGATTTTGATGGAGAGTTTGGTTAAAATGACTATGCTAGAAACATTATTTTTAACACTCTTTTAAGCGTGTTTTATTGTTACTAATTAGAATATGATTTTTAACACATTACAGATTAACGAGGCAAACACCAATAATGTACTAACATAACACAACACAGATGACACCAAATAACTCACATTGACATGTACACTAAAAGTTTCACAACATTTTTAGGGTTCTTAACCAAAGAAATTAAGTAAAATAAATTGTAATTGGGTAGGATAAGATCTAGTAAAACTTAACATTCTACCAATGTAATCCCCCAAGAAAGCGCGTTGGGTAGATCGCCCAACGACCAACCAACCAATCAACGTTTACTATGATCGATTTTCTTTCATTTTAATTTCGAATTCTCATGTCATGGATAAGGCGAATCAAGGAACCTTCCAGCACACAGACTGCACCTCCAAACAACACTTATTACTGTATTCACTAATTTTTAATTTATAAATATTGTAAGAAATTATACTCTGTTCATTATCCCCTAATTTATTGGCGAAAATATAGTAATTATTTTGGATATAGATTTTGTTGAATTTAGTGGTGAGGGTGAGAGCAGGTTGTAAGACAAGTGTCAGATCCCCAACCGAGCATTTTTTTTTATTGTCTGATACGTTATTTTGTTGTAACGAATTTGTTTAGTGTTTGTTATATTATTGTTTTGGTTTTGGGAGGCACGTGGAGGAAGAGAAAATAGGAAAATGAATTGAGAAATGTGAGGTAGAAAAGGAAGAAAATGTGGGAAGAGACGACGTTGAAAGTCTGAAGCAAGGCAAGAGCGCGTATTTGTTTGCTATATATAAATATAAGAAGAGAGGGTTGGGCTTTCGTGAAGTTTCCAATTGCCACAATAATATAGCTTGTGAATTGTTTCAGCGTGGAAGGGATTGATGTTTTTTAATGTAAAAAGGAGGGTCTCTGTCAGCAATATCAGGGGTTGAAATTGAAACGGTTTTTGATTTTAACCCTGCAAAGAGCCTTCCTTTACGGTTTTTCTTTTTGAGAAGGCTCTTTGTTGTTGTTGTTGTTGGTTCTGAAGGAAGAAGAAAATGATGCGGTTATGGATTTCTTATCTGCAATTGTTGGAGCTGATTGTGAGTTCCTTGGTTCATTTGCTTTATGGATTTTACATATTTAGCTCCGCTGTTGCTGGGGACCTGTCACAGGCTCTCAATGAATATTTTCGCAAGCCTAACGTCAATGTTGAGGTCAAAGATGGAACTTCCAAGACCAATGCTCATGATCTTCCTCCTATTGTGTTGGTTCATGGCATTTTTGGATTTGGCAAAGGGGTAAGCCCCATTGCTTTTATTCGCTTCTTTTCTTCTCAAGTTTTACCCTTTTCGTGGTATCCTTCTCTTTCTCTTCTCGGGTGTTGATTTGTCTTTCATACGGTCGTTTTTCTCAGAGATTGGGGGCTTTGTCGTACTTTGCTGGGGCGGAGAAGAAAGATGAAAGGGTTCTTGTCCCTGATTTGGGCTCTCTCACCAGTGTCTATGATAGGTGGGTTATTGAGGTATAAGAGCTTGATTTTGGGTGGTTTCGATTAAACGTTTGTGTTTTGTGTACCACTTCTACGCTTGTTCTGTTTTGCAAAATTTCTGAAAAGGGTTCCCTTGTTTTTCTTTTGCCTCAGGGCTCGAGAATTGTTCTATTATTTAAAAGGTGGGCAAGTTGATTACGGTGAGGAGCATAGCACGGCTTGTGGACACTCGCAGTTTGGACGAATCTATGAACAAGGTTTGGAGATCTGAATGTTCTCTTTGTTGTTGCTGTTGTTTTAGCTTTTGTAGTTTGTGATGTTTTATGAAATTGTCTGTTATTGTTATTGGGATGCAGGGCATTACCCCGAGTGGGACGAGGATCACCCTATTCATTTTGTTGGACACTCAGCGGGTGCACAAGTTGTTCGTGTCTTGCAACAAATGCTTGCTGATAAGGTTGGTGCTGATGGTTTCCCGTGCTTTTCACCTTTCCTTCTAATTCTAAAGGGTTTTATTGATTCATTTTTGTATTTGTTGTGGTTTTCGTATTTTTTTATAATTTGGTGTTCATACTGTATTCAGGAATTCAAGGGGTATGAAAACAGTTCAGAGAACTGGGTACTAAGCATCACATCCTTATCTGGAGCATTTAATGGGACTACAAGAACCTACACAGATGGCATGCAGTGAGTTCTTATCAGCTTTTCCTTATAATTAAACTTATAACTGTTTTATAATTGTTGATATTTATTAGCTGTCTTATTTAATTTTATTGTCTTCAAATGGGGGGTGGTTGAGAGAGCATGCAATATTAATTCCTAGGAGAAATGATTGAAAAACAGATAAATGATACTTGTAAAAGGCTATCTGGCTATGCAACTCTTTTCAGAAGATTATCAACGTTCTTGCTTTTAACTAAATTTTATGAGCTCTCTCCCGCAAACATGATAATTAGAATCAATATCTCGCTAATTATTAGTGTTGGCTACATTTAGCAAACTAAAATGCTAAGCTTGTCTATAATTTGAGATTGTTTCAGGCCAGAAGATGGGAAAACATTGAAACCTATTTGCCTGCTACAGCTTTGCCGCATTGGAGTGATTATATATGATTGGTTTGACATTTCCTGGCTGAAGAACTACTATAATTTTGGGTTTGATCACTTTAACATGTCATGGAGAAAGATGGGCATATGGGGTCTTGTTGACTGTCTATTGGGGAATGCGGGTCCATTTGCTTCAGGAGATTGGATCCTCCCTGATCTTACAATTCAAGGCTCTATAAGACTCAATTACCACCTACAAACATTTCCTAACACATACTACTTCAGCTACGCTACCAAGCGCACAACGAAGATCATGGGCGTTACAGTTCCTTCAAGCATACTTGGAATTCACCCCATGCTTTTCATAAGAGTTTTGCAGATGAGCCAGTGGTGTTATCCTTCAGATGTTCCTCCCCCTTATAAGGGATATAGGTTGGTTTTTAAATGCAATAGATAAACTATTTTTGCTTCCTTTGACAGTACTAGTTTGCAATTTGGATTAAGCTTGATCAATCAAACCACAAATGTTACTTTTTCTTGTGCAGGGATGAGGACTGGCAAGACAATGATGGAGCACTAAACACAATATCCATGACTCATCCTCTCCTGCCAATTGAACACCCCAACTGCTTGGTTGAAAAGGAATCAGATTGCAAACCTTTACAACCTGGCATCTGGTCCGTAAAAATATAATTTTTTCCCATAATAATTCATAGCATAGTCAACCCTGTCTGGCTTAGCGTTGCATTATTTCCTTATATCTAAAACTATATGGTCTACTAAATTGGTTCACAGGATATCAGTATAGTGCAATGACCTCTTTTTATAAGCTGCTTCAAGAACATCTTTAATAGGAATTTTTAATGAATAAAAATATTATTTTATTGTGGGTCTCAAGTATATGAGTTCTTTAAAATAAAAGAGAATGCATGCATATGAGACTCGCATTAAAATAACAACTTTTGTAAGTAATTTCCATTGAAGATGCTACTAAACCATCTAGTTTCTAATCTGGTATTTGGAAATTCTTAATAGCTGGGCGCATTCTTAATTTTGAAAATTTGTCCATGAAATTAGCACATTTTGTTCTGAGAAGATGTTCTGTATTGATCAATTCATGGTATTTTTATGAAACAGGTACTACAAATATGTGGAGGGTGATCACATACTATTCATTATTAATCGGGAGAGAGCAGGAGTGCAGTTTGACTTAATCTATGACAGTATTTTCCAACGCTGTAGGAAACACGTTTTTAGGAAGAAGCCTCCAACAATGCCGAATGAAATCCATCACTAGAACACCATTCTTTACTCTCCTTCATTCAACTAAAAGAGATATATAAAAAGAAAATAGGGTATTCATTTCCGTTGGTGCCCCTTCACCTTTGTAAATGTAAATATTTTCCCAGTTTTCTCCCCAATTTTATACCACTATTCTGTATTTTGTAGGATTGTGAGAGATATCAGAGGCCATAGTCAATAGAATGTCACAATCACTATAGTGTACACAATTATTGTCTCAATATGAATACCACAAATTGTTGAAATTTTAATTTTGAGCTTTGCAGTTGAGCTATTGAAAGTGGATTGTCACGAACCTGGAACCTCTTCAATGTCACTAGTATAATGTCCTTTTTTCAAACAAATGTATTCCTGAAAGGAAAAAAAAGGAAGGGCTTTTTGTGTGCAACGCAAAGTCTATAATTTCCTCTTTTTTTTTTATCAGCATAATTTCCTTTCTTTATGCGGTGGATACTTTGCCCCACGTAAATATAGAAAAAAAAATAAATTGGTTTCAGTTGATTAATCAGGAACTAGATTGTACTGGAGAATCATTACAATGGTGATATCAAAGCAAACTAAACTGATTTAGATCGGAAAATTACAGGCGGGGAGGAGAGAATGTTTTTTTCCTTGTTGGAGCTTGCTATGAGGAAGTAGGATAATGAAGCCTATTGTATTTCTCATACTTTTGAGTAATAATACTGGATTTATCTCATCCCTTTTGTTATTCTCTTTGTTCTTTTTTTGGATCCCAAACATTTGGTTCGATCTGTCGGATACTAGAAAACGTTGGTAGCAAATGCGATGGAAAAAAATGGAGGCTAAGGTTATATCAGTCGAGATAGAAGTGAGTGATATGAAAAATGCATTGCAGGTTATGCAACTCAATGTTGATTCCAACCACGAGAAACTGATGGAGTTATTGTCGGGAAATAGTGGAATGACAAACAAAAATGGCTGGGCTACAAGGGCCTACCATGATCCAAACAAGGCAATTGCTTCTTACATCCAATTTTTTTAACCTGCATCCAACACAATTTTAAATTTTCAAAAATGCCCTTTATTCTGGAATTTGTGTCATTGAAAATAATATATTATGGAAAAATAGATCTGGAAGAATTTTCAAAAATAAAAATCTGGAAACAAAAAATAAAATAATTTCGGATAAGAAAATCCGTAATACAAAAAATTCATTCCAGAAAAAAAAAATCCAAAAATATATTTTAGGGGTATGGAATGTATTTTTATATGTACCCCATTTATCGAAGGGCCTTTTCGTCTTTTTCACTAAAATTGGGTGCATTGATATGGTGCAGGAAGCAATTGCCTCCAAATAATGGTTTAGTTTATGAGTTTGGATCAAGTGTGAAGAAGATGGAGTTGTTATTACCACGCATGATAGATAGTAGACTGCTTCTTCTTGCACCTCCATATGTTATTCTCTTATCTACATAAACTTTTGTATTCTAAAATTGCTTTTTTGTAATATTTCGGATCTTCACATGCACCCCTAACTACGTAGGGGTAGGGGTGTGACACAGTTTGAAACCAATGCATGTGGTTGATACAAAAAGCATATGGCTCAGTTGTCAAGGTAAAACCTGTGACAAGGTGGTTTGCAAAGTGTAACCACCTTTTATGTAGATATTATAATCACGAATGGTTAAATGAAATTTCACATACTTGTCCCCACATCAAGATAAGTAACTTATTAAAGGAAGACATGTTTTATGAGGTACTTTGATGATGCGGATGTAAGGAGAAAGGTAAATATAGAGTTTGCAAACTTTTCAGATGGAAGAGAAAATTTTGCCAATGTTGGCTCTTTAAGGATAAAGGTAAAATGGATGCAAAATCATGGTGGATTGTTCATGGAGTTCATGCACCAATACTTTAGAAGATAACTTTTAAACTACTTGAACAACCATGTTCTTCTTGTTATTGTGAGAGGAATTGGAGTATCTACTTCTTTATACATTCTTTAAAAAGAAATAAGATGAAACCTAAAAGAAGAAAAAACTAAATTATGGGATATTGCAGGAGATGATTTTTCATTGGATGACAATTGAATTCTTGATATTGCTAACTTATCTCTTGATGAACCAAAATTAAGAGTTGTATTTTTTAATGAAGATGAACAAATGTAAAGTCAAACATTATGGTTTACATAAGTACATCTTTTTTTGAACTATTTTTATAGATGTTTCTCTTGATTTTTTCATATAACAAAATATATTACTACATTTTAATTTAGATGTATAGCCGTGTCTCGTATCCTATAATTTTCAATTTAATCATATGTCGGTGTCCGTGTCGTATTCGTATCTGTGCTTCATAGGAGTGTAATGTATTTTGCCAGGGCAACACTATAAGAGGAACATACAAAAACTTTATTTAAAACCTCAAACTGGGAAGGTTAAGGCTCAAATCAATGGAGTTCCAATCCTTATATGGGTAGATAGTGAAGCTACACACAATTTCATTTCAAAGAAACTAGTGTGCATGTAGTGGAAGGTAGAAAACATTAAACCCATGGATATCAAATTAAGGAATGGTACAAAACGATGACTTAGGGGATTTATCAATTAGTGGAGTTAGAGATTGGAGTACTGACATTTACTATGGAAACTGTGTTGTTCGATCTGGATGGAACTAATTTGATTTTGGGGCTTGGTTGGCATCATTAGGAGAGATGGTGGTCGACATCGGTCCGGGCCCGTACGACTCGACATCGACCCGGGCCCGTACGACTCGATATCGGTCCGGGCCCGTACGACTCGACATCGGGACTCGACATCGACCCGGGCCCGTACGACTCGACATCGGCCCGGGCCCGTACGACTCGACATCGGTCCGGGCCCGTACGACTCGACATCGGCCCGGGCCCATCAGCCCGAGCCCATACGACTCGACATTGGTCCAGGCCCGTACGACTCGACATTGGTCCAGGCCCGTACGACTCGACATTGGTCCAGGCCCGTACGACTCGACATTGGTCCAGGCCCGTACGACTCGACATCGGCTTAGGCCCGTACGACTCGACATCGGTCCAGGCCCGTACGACTCGACATTGGTCCAGGCCCGTACGACTCGACATCGGCTTAGGCCCGTACGACTCGACATCGGTCCGGGCCCGTATGACTCGACATCGACCCGGGCCCGTACGACTCGACATCGGGACTCGACATCGACCCGGGCCCGTACGACTCGACATCGGCCCAGCCCCATCAGCCCGGGCCCATACGACTCGACATTGGTCCAGGCCCGTACGACTCGACATTGGTCCAGGCCCGTACGACTCAACATTGGTCCAGGCCCGTACGACTCGACATCGGCTTAGGCCCGTACGACTCGACATCGGTCTGGGCCCGTACGACTCGACATCGGCCCGGGGCCGTACGACTCGACATCGGCCGGGGCCGTACGACTCGACATCGGTCCGGGCCCGTACGACTCGACATCGGTCCGGGCCCGTACGACTCGACATCGACCCGGGCCCGTACGACTCGATATCGGTTCGGGCCCGTACGACTCGACATCGGCTTAGGCCCGTACGACTCGACATCGGTCCGGGCCCGTACGACTCGACATCGGTCCGGGGCCGTACGACTCGACATCGGCCCGGGACCGTACGACTCGACATCGGCCGGGGCCGTACGACTCGACATCGGCCCAGGCCCATCGGCCCGGGCCCGTACGACTCGACATTAGTCCAGGCCCGTACGACTCGACATTGGTCCAGGCCCGTACGACTCGACATCGGCTTAGGCCCGTACGACTCGACATCGGCTTAGGCCCGTACGACTCGACATCGGTCCGGGCCCGTACGACTCGACATCGGCCCGGGGCCATACGACTCGACATCGGCCGGGGTCGTACGACTCGACATCGGCCCGGGCCCGTACAACTCGACATCTGCCCGGGCCCGTACAACTCGACATCGGCCCCGGCCTGTACGACTCGACATCGGCTTAGGCCCGTACGACTTGACATCGTCCCGGGCCCGTACGACTCGACATCGGTCCGAGCCCATACGACTCGACATCGGCCCGGGCGCGCTCGACTCAACATCAGTTTGGGTCCGTGACAACGACCTGAGCCCACTGGACTTGACAACGGGCCAACCCCGCTCGACTCGACATCAGCCTGGACCCATTCGGCTCAATATCGGCCTTGGCCCGCTCAGCTCGAAATTGGCCTCGGCCCAGATGACTCGACATCGGTCTGGGCCCAGACACTCGACAACAACCCAGGCCCGAACGACTCGACATCGATTCGGGTCTGCTCTGCTCGACATCAACCCGAATATTCTTGGTTCAACTTGGATCGTGCCAATTCAAAACTCAACCAAAAATGCAATTTGGATAATCCAAAAATGTATCCAATCCATATCTAATTCATATCCAACTAAATGGATTGGATTTAAAATCCAAAAATATGGATTTAGATTTAATATAAATCCATTTAAATGGATTAAAACTAATATGGATTTGGATCATTATGAATTGAATTTTGTAATTTGGATTTTTTTTCCACACTTAATATACATACACATACAGATTTTGATACTCAGTTCTTAATGAATCTAATTGTTAATACTAACAATTTTATGCTAAAAAAACTTCAAACACGCATCTAATGTTTTCCCCCACCGACTAGTCTAGAGCACTAACTCTAGGGGATCACCATCGAGTTATATAAACAATACACAAAGAACTTTTTGTGACCTTAAATTCCAATACATAGTTGCAAGAATAAACTCTTACTAAGAAAAGTTGTAAATGGAGAGAGAAGAATATAGTTGAATACACTCAGGAGGAATAAACGGGTAGATGAATTACTACTACCAGCATATCTTCACAAGCATAAAAGATAATTAGACATGAACCAGTACGATTGGAGAAGGATCAACATAGTTGGTTATATCAAGTAAAAAAGAATTGAATGACTGTAATAAGTAGTTTTAAGTTTTATCAAATGAACTCAATTGTTGTTCTAAATTTTGAAGTCATTTGATCTTAGGTACTGAGTTCGAGAGCATCTGACTGAAGTTATAAAGTCCCACATTCATCAGAATACTAAAAGGCAGCTGAAGCTTTGATTATAAAAGTCAAATACTTCTTTGTGTTTAAGCATACCTTTCTCGGCCTTTTGGCTAAGATCAAGTGTAGTATCTGTTCTTATCAGTTTAATATCTGATATGTGGACTATTAGTTCACACGATATTAAATTAATTTTTTGAGGGAGAGGGCCATCAAAGTAGCTTGCTACTTGGTCTCTCAAGCATCGTCCTTGTGTTGCACTTTTGCAAGGATCTGGTGCATCCCAACCAAAGTAGTTCAAATTTTTTTGATAACTTAAGCTTTTTAGTTTTCTTCATTAATTAATAAATGGCTGTCAATTGTTCAGGTCTTTTGTGTTTTCTATATTTGTCCTTATCTGGTTTTTAGTAAATTGTTAGTAATTGTTTTTCTTAAATTGTTATTAAGTTCAGTACTTTATATTCCATTATAGTTGAACCTTTATATTCCAGATGTTGAGTGTAAAACTATCCTCCTTTTGCTTAGGGACTACCCATAAAGTAAAAGAATTTTATGATAGGTTGCAATTTAATGTTATGTTAATGCAGAAAACATGCAGCATCATTATAGCTTGTGGGATAGTGTTATAATTTATATTTTGTTGTTTTTCCTTTTTGTGAAGTGACACGTCTGTAAAGAGGATACCTTTTATCAGTTGGTCTGGTTATTCTGCTTTCTGATAATATTTTTGTGTCAGTTTTTCTTTATTTGTTATTGTTTTCCCTCATAAGATCTGCAAACTTACTATTTCATTATAGTTGATACTGTTTGTTTCAGGTGTAGAAGTGAAGAAACTATCCTCCATTTGCTAAGGGACTACCCAAAAAGCAAAAGGATTTTGTAGTATGTTACAATATAATGTTCAGGTCAATAATAATGCAGAAAGCATGTCTTGGTTGCAGCATCAGTATGTTACAGTATAATGTTCATGTCAATAATAATGCAGAAAACATCTCTTGGTTGCAGCATCATACTACGCAAAGGCATTGTCTTTGCTGTGACATGTTGGTTGATATCCAGGAATGAGGAAATATTTCAAGACACTATTATTCAATATTTCTCTCTTTTATCTCATGTAACTTATATTTTGTTGTTTTTCCTTCTTGTGAAGTGGCCCTACTGTAAAGAGGATTCCTTTTATCCGTTAATGAAAGTTTCACTTTATTTGAGTGATATGCATTCTGTATAATATATATCACATCAGATTACCATATTCAATACTATGATCCAAATCAGAAAAAGCTTATGCAATTCAAGTTTGTTGGTATGAGGACACTTACAAGCTCAATGTGCAACTCCTGAACGTTTAAATGATCACTTGTTACCAGACTTTCAAAAGGAATTTATTATTGAAAGTGATGTTTCAGGACAAGATACTAAGGCCATTCTCATTCAAGATGGTAAACCAATTGTTTATTTCAGCAAATTGTATTTGTTGGGGTGGAAGTTCACAGTGAGGACTGATAAGAAAAGTTTGAGACAATTGTTCTTAGAAATAGTAACTATGATGAATCAACAGAACTGGGCTGGGAAGTTCTTGGGTTGTCGATTTGATATTGAGTATAAGCCCTCACATAGAATGGTGATACTGAAATCATGACAGATCTACACTAGAAGAAAGAGAGTGGGTCCTAGGAGACAAAGAATAAATATAGACAAAAACAATAAAAAAAGATGAACAAGACTCTATAGACGATACAAAGAACAGAATGTTGTTAAACAAAACAATGACATATGCTTCCAACAGAAGAACCTCACACGATTCAACCTTTGTGTCTATACTAAAGAAATACTTTAAATGTTTAAAATATTAAAAGAGGACATCGGTGCAGAGTTGTCATGGCTAAATATTGGTACAACACCAATTTCCATGCTTCCATAAGGACACATTGTTTGAAGTTGTTTATGATAGAAAACCTCCAACACTCACTTGTTTTGTGCCTGGAGAACTGAGGGTGGTGGCAATAAAAAAGGAGATGAGGTTATTAGGAAGTGAAGTATGAATTGCAGCGAGGTCAAAACAAAATGATAAATGAAGCGAGTAAGAAGATAGAGCATGAATTCATTCATAGTAGGAAATTTTGTGCTCCCTGAGCGTTGACCGCATGGACACTTAGTATGAATCCTAAGTTAATTGCAGATATTATGGAGTGTCTTGCAAAAGGGTGATTGAAGTCTTATACTTTTGTTTTTCGAAATAGTCTCTAAAATAATAAAATTATATAGACAACCCATAAATAATCTTTTATAAATAACTGATGGACTATTTAGTATTTGTACCGTCCCGTCCCCGAGCGTTGATCAAAGTCAAAGTCAAAGTCAAAGTCGAACACGTGGTGGGACCCGCCAAGGGGCTCAAGGGAGAAAGTCAATAGGTTGACCACTTTGGGCGTTGCCAGGTGTGGGCGACGCCATGTTGAGGCATCGTTGATGTCACCCCCCGATACCCACGGGTAGGGAAGACCGTGGAGGGGGCGACATAGTCAGAGGTCACGGTACGGGCGAAGAGGCCTCGGGTCCCGGTACCTCAGAACAGTAATACAGAGAAGAGAAAGGTGGCTTCAAGGCCATAGTCCCAGTACCAGTAGGGGGTAACCTGATTCGTGAAGTACCCACGCCACCTCTGGAGAATCCCTGGGACAGATACGACCCAGGAGAGGGGCATGCCTAGGGGTGAACCATGTGCATGGTACGAGAGGAAGGCAAATACACTCCCAGAGCGAGTGACTAGAAGCTGGGCGCATGAGTTGGCACCCAGGTAGTCACCCCTCGCGTCAGATGCACTCCGCAGAAGGAAGACTTACACGTTAGAGTTTCCCTAAGTTGGGTTACAACGTTGTAAGGCCTTCCACGTGGAATCACGGTTAAGTCAAAAGAACACATGGCAGTAAGCACTGAAACATCAAGGTATATAAGCTTCTCTGAAAGCTTAGTAAGGTACGTTTTATTAGTTGCACATTTTACTCATTCTACACACCCACTTTCTGATCATTCGCTCGCTTACTCACCGTACGCACGAGTGGTTGGAGAGAGAGAACAAAGTTAGTTACGATTCAGTTACGGTGCTCCGATACGGAGGTTTTGATGTTTCTTGCTTTGCTGACTTGATCGTCGGAGTGCAAACGGCCGCGAGGGCGCCCTTTGCTCACTTCATTTCAGGTACTCACGGCGGCGTAAGGCGGAGATTTGAGTTGAAGAAGTCCTTGATCGCAAGTTAGAACCACGCACGAAGACTTTTTCAGTCCACCGGCAGGAACAATATTATTTCTAATATTGGAGATTGTTTATATAATTTTTTATTTTAATATGTATTTTGTTGTGAAAGAGCAATATTTAAAGGATGGAATTAATAATGTATTCAAGTGTAAAATGCATTTTGTGTTCCTGACAAATTTTAAATATATTAAATACGTCTTCTAATTTTTTTATATTTATATTCATTTATTTAAAACTTATATATATTTTTAGGTTTTTGTTAATAATGAAAATTGATAGAAAAAGCTTCCGTCAAATACAATTTCATTATTCATATAGTAATTTCATTATTCATATAGTAGTTTTGATTAGATGTATAATTAACATTATTTTAGGACCATTAGATATAAGTAAAGTTTTACCTATACAGTTATTATTAACAAGAATCCTAAATATATATATATATATATTTAAATTTTAAAAGAAAAAAGTAATACAGTTTTTTAAAAGATATATTTAATATTTTAGTAATGTTTGAAGTACACAAAGTTCATTTTATCCTAAATAACGAAACTATGGTGTTAGAAAGGCTTTTTTGTTTTGAATTATAACAATATCTGGCTTTTTCATTCTTGCACTTCCATAATTACTAATTGTATTCCCATAATTTTTAAAATATTCGTCTAGTTTCTGTTAGAAATTTCCATAACACATTCTGCAAGATATTTATTAAAAACATTCTTTTTAAATTAGAATATTTAGAATATTAGTTTTAACTTTTGAACTTGGCAGGTCAAAAGCTTAAGAGATTTGTATGGTCTTACCACAACATATATAGTTTTCTGAGTTTTTTTTTCTATTAATATATATTTCCATTGTTAGAAAATAATTAACATGAAAGACAATTATATATAAGAAATACTTTGTTAAACCTTAATTAGGTATCACCAGTGCTATGGAGAAGGAACAGTATTGTTGGTAATATAAGTAACAAATATTTGGAATTGACTATAATTAGTTTCAAGTTTCATCAGAAATTACATGAACCCAATTATAGTTCTAAGTTTTAAAGTAAATTAGTTTTACTCAGTTATGAAGTCCCACACTTGTCAGGATTGACAAGCAGCTGAAACTTGTAATATGAAAGCTGAACACGTGGTAATCTGTAAGCATACCTTCCTCGACCTTTTGGCTAAGATCAAGTGTAGTATCTGTTCTTATCAGTTTAATATCTGATATGTGGACTATTAGTTCACACGATAATTAATTTTTTTGAGGGAGAGGCCCATCAGAGTAGCTTGCTACTTGGTCGGTGCATCCCACTCAAACAGTTTAATTATTTGTCCTTCTCTTGATTCTGATTCATTTTATGAATAATGTTTCATTTTTACTGTTAGATTTTGCAAATTTGAAAAATTCAATAGTAAGATTAACTGTCTTATTGTAGTAGGACTTACTGTTTTTTTAAATGACACTGTTATAATTCAAGATTTCTCTCTTCTATCCCATGTAACTTGTATTTCCACTTTTCCTGAAGTGGATCCTAGTCAATTCCTTGTTGTTTCTGTGTAAGTTTTTCTAATTGAAAGTGATGTTTGAGGAATTTATTATTTCTAAGGCCATTCTCATTCAAGATGGGATACCAATTGTTTATTTCAGCAAATCTTTGGGAGAGAAGTTTGTCAAGTCAGCAAGAAGAAATTAAGGGTTGTGTGATGGAAGAGGCCCAAGCCCATGATGGAAAAAACCCAAATCCAAATACAAGTTCAAGCTTCAGCGTAAGTCCAACAAATAGAAGATATGGGCCAACTAAGCATCATTGGATGTGTTTCTTTTGTAATTACTTTTGAGTATTTTTAGTAGAACATAAAGGGAGGTGTACATATAAATATAAGAGGTGCAAATGTATAAAGCTAAGCCACACCTTCCATGTGACATAAAAAGAAGGTGTAGGTGTAGATTTAGAGATGCCAAAAAAATGAAACCAAGTCACACTTTCCTTGTGACTAGGAATTGACTTCAAATGCTTCTCATTTGAATTTTCCTCCACTTTCTTTTTAATTTCCAGCCCTCTAAACACTATAAATAAGAGGGCTTGGCTCATGTATTTGAAAGACTATTTTGAGTAATGAAATGCTGCCCAAGTGCCATTCAAATTACTCCCTAGCCAATTCTCTCTAGAATTAGGTTTTTAGTCTTCAAACTACACCCCCAAATGGAGATGGCCGAACCACTCCAATCTTCACTACCTCTCATGCACCTTCAAGGTCACCACACCTATTAGGAGGACCTTGTCCACTCTCATACATTAAGCTTCCGCACCACCATCAACAAAAATCCAAGAAGAGCTCATAGGAATGCCATCATTTGGTATCATGAGCTATGGTTCTTCAAAGATGAGTATCTCTCTTTGTGTCTTTTCTTTTGAGTTCTTCTTATTTCCTAGTTGTTCATCTTGTTTCCAAGTTGTCTTGCTGTTTTTCTGTTTTTAATATGATTTGAATGCTTTTCTATTCAATTCAATCGGTAGTTTTTGTTCAAATTGTGCTTGAAGATCTTATTTCAATTGTGTAGGATTCTTGATATTTTGTGTTGGTGTTTTTATTTTTAGGCATTTGAGTCTTGATTGCAATTTTCATTTGGTTCATATTAATGCTTGAGTTATTTTAGTTTTATGAATCTATAAGTTTTGTCAAGTCTTGTGTTTCCATATTTGTCATCAAATCCTAGTAGTACTTTTTTTGGCTTATTTGTTTCTTGTTTTCGGTATAAATGCTTGATCTGAAATCTGTTGTGTTTTGATCCTTTGGTGCTTTTTATTTTTTAGTTTGAGTTCATATTTGTGTGTTAGATCCACACAAATTCCTTACACTAATTCCATTGTGTTTCTTTTGGTATATCTTTCTGTTTTTATTTCCAGATTTACAGAATCCTCTGTTTTCCACCATTCTGTTTTGGCTGATTTTGCTTATGAAAATTAATTTACACATAAGAAATTTCTGAGCCTCTGAATTTTGAAAGATTGAGGTGTTAGAGAAAGGACAAAAAAAGAATCAGTTCAAAAATTAAATAGAAAAAAAAGATAAATATTACAAAAACAGTTTGCAATCCTGACGCTACAACTGGCGGTTTTGAGCACTGATTTTAGAAAAATTATTAAAAACAAATGGTGCATGCGTTTGGAGTGAAACCAACACCAAAAATTTGTTGAGATCTTGAACTGTTTGAATATAAATTTTCAGAAGAAAATATTAAAAGGCCAGCTCATCATAAATCTGTGAAAATCACGCATTCTGGACCATAACAATTTGTTTCAGTGGTGCTGTTTTTTGATTTTGAAATCAAATCTAGTGCTATTCCATAGGTTCCATTTTGTGTGCCATCCTTTCTTTGAGTACCTTTTTTTTCTTGTCTAATTTCATTGAAACTCTTTCTAGTTGTCACATTTAATTCCATTTGTGTGGTACTGTTTTTCAAATTAATTTGTTTCTTGCTTTCATTCTTTGACCTCTAAGCTTTGTGGTGGATTAAATATCAATTGGTGCTTGTTGAGTGGGAATTGACTTAAGAGGAGTCTAGCTTTGCTTGATAGGTGCTGGATTGAAGATTTTAAGTACCTAATTCCAAGAGGAACAAAGGCAAGGGCAACAACAAACACATACTAAATACACCACACACATTGGAAGGCCCAACAAAGAAGAGACAACAAGGAAGTGAAAATAGAAAATCAACAAAGGGAGTTCCATCTAATTTCTTTGCAACTTAACTCTTGTTAATTACTTGTTAATTACGCAATTAGACGGTTAATGTGTCTTCAAGGGCTCCAAGTGTCCAAGAAGCCTCACCTAGGGCCGACTAGCTTAAAACTATCTAGCTTAGCTTTTGTTAATTGTTTTAATTACATCAATTGCTTTAGTTAGCTACGCTTATTTGCTTTGCTTTTGTTTAGTTTCGCTTAATTGCTTTTGTTTAGCCTTGTTTAAAGCTTTGATAATTTGCTAGATAGCTTGCATTGTTTCTTGCATTAAAAATTTGATTTCTACATCCTCATTGTGTTTTAAGTGATTTACCTAAAGAAAGATTTGTGTGAAGATCTTGAGGGATAGTTTTTGCCTAAGGCAAAGACTTGGTATTTAAGTAGTCAATTGTGACTCACCTCTCTTACCTGGAAAACTACCTTCATTAACTTCCTTCATCTTTCTTAAAGTAAAACATTTCTAAACACAAAATTTTAGTCATGTCTTCTCACTCCTCTAAATCTCTTAAAAGTGATGTGAAATCCTTGAAATCTCTTTTAAAACAACTTTCCAATTCAATCAATTTCATCTAAACAATTGGAGAATGAGACCAAAACTAATGAATTGACTAAAGCAAAGGATGAGAAGTCTCAAATTTCAAAAAAATTACCTTCTCATGCATCTATCTCTAAATATCATGATTCTTTTGGGGAGGGAAGCCTTAGAATAAAAGATTATTATCAAGCACCCCCTAGAAGATATAGAAGAGATAGAAGAGAACAAGAAAGCCCAAGAGAGGCTAGGGTAGACCTATCCCATTTTCATGGAAAAGAAAATGTAGAAGCTTGCTTAGATTGGGAAATGAGGGTAGAAAAATTGTTTGCTTCCCATAAAGAAAAGAAGGAAAGAAAGATACAAAAGAAAAGAGAGGAAGACGAAAGGGAAACTAAAGAAAAAGAAAAAGAAAAACCAAGTGAGGGGTGGTGTGAATCTAGAAAGAATGAGGAATATCTTATAACACCCCTTACAAGCATATTAAAAATAGAAAATCAAGAGAAAACCCTTGAAGAACAAAAGGCGTGGGAAAAGAGTGTTCCTTCCCACAAGGTCATTCAACAAGAAGTAAAAGTTGAAAATACCTTTGAAAATATGCTTCTTGTTGAACAACCTAGCCTTACCTTTTGTAAAGGAACACTTGCAAGCCTAGTCAAAAAAGAAGAATCCTTGAAAGAGGCTTGCATAGATAAAGATGAAGTAGATTATTTCTCATATGTGCTAAGATATCACCAAGTGAAGGACAAGTTATCTATAGGCATCTACAAAGACAAATTTTTATGTGAGCTAGTGCCTAAAGAAACTTGTCATGACTTATTGAGACAACCATTGCAAAATGTACAAATTCTCATAAACAATGGTTGTAACAACAAGACTACCTTTACACATAAGAGAAAAATTCTTCATGAAGGAGAACTCATGGGCCAAATTAGAGTTGATAAAACTCTAGAGCTTTTAAAAGAAAAACTTTTGTCACCCATGAGAAAGGAGGTTCAAAGACATTACCCTAAATACATTTATTGTTTTAAAACTACACCTAAGGCATTGTCTCATGAACTCTATACTCCTTCACCTTTTGCAAATGATCCTTGGGAAGACACAAGCCTAAATTTCATATTAGAGCTTCCTATGACAACAAAAGGTTTTCATTCCATTTTCATGGATATGGATAAACTCTTCTCTAGAGAAGTGATACATCTTCATGGTTTATCCTCAACCATAGTGTTGGATAGAGCTCCAAATTTCACAAACCATGATTTGAGGATTCTCTTGGGAAAACTTGCAACTAAATTATTCTCTTCAAATTTTTATCATCCTCAAAAGAATGGTCAAAATAAAATTGAAAACATAGCTCTTTCTACTATGCTTCGAGAAATAATGAGAGACAACCACAATTCTTGGGATGAGTATCCTTTTCCTATTGAGCATGCATACAATGGAGTAGTCCACAAGATTACTTATATTTCTACATTTGAAGTTGTATGTGAACATAGTCCTCTTTCCCTTTTAAAGTTGTTACCACCTCCTAAAGGAATTATGCCTAAGGGAAAAGTAACTACTATTGGAAATTTTATAAAACATAAGAGGATTAGAGGATACATACAACCATCAAAAGGGAAATATTGTGAAAAGTTGCCAAAAACAAAAGAAAAACAAAAATGGCAACTTCATACAATTAAGTTTTCTCCAATTGCTCACACTAACTCCTTTGCTTTGTTTCAGGATTCCAATAGATGGACATTTGATCCTGGAGGACGAGCCTAGTTTTCAAAATAAGAATAAGACTGTTGTTCGAGATCAAACCTGTAGATCTGAGGACAAATTCTTTCAAGAAGGAGGGGATGATGGAAACCATCCAGCCACATACATCCACATAATGATGATGAAGAAGAAGCATTGGATTTGAGGACAAATCCTTTTCAAGAGGGAGGGGATGATGGAAGAGGCCCAAGCCCATGATAGAAAAAGCCCAAGCCCAAGCCCAAATACAAGTTCAAGCTTCAGCTCAAGCCCAACAAATAGAAGATATGGGCCAACTAAGCATCATTGGATGTGTTTCTTTTGTAATTACTTTTGAGTATTTTTAGTAGAACATAAAGGGAGGTGTAGATATAAATATAAGAGGTTCAAATGTATAAAGCTAAGCCACACCTTCCATGTGACATAAAAAGAAGGTGTAGGTATAGATTTAGAGGTGCCTAAAAAATGAAACCAAGTCACACTTTTCTTGTGACTAGGAATTGACTCCAAATTCAAATACTTCTCATTTGAATTTCCCTCCACTTTCTTTTTAATTTCCAGCCCTCTAAACACTATAAATAAAAGGGTTTGGCTCATGTATTTGAAAGACTATTTTGAGTAATGAAATGTTGTCCAAGTGCCATTCAAATTACTCCTTAGCCAATTCTCTCTAGAATTAGGTTTTTAGTCTTCAAACTACACCTCCAAATGGAGATGGCCGAACCACTCCAATCTTCACTACCTCTCATGCACCTTCAAGGTCACCACACCTCTTAGGAGGACCTTGTCCACTCTCATCCATTAAGCTTTCGCACCACCATCAACAAAAATCCAAGAAGAACTCATAGGAATGCCATCGTTGTGGCCTTAGCTATTTAGCATTGGAGACCATATTTGTTGGGATGGAAGTTCATAGTGAGTACTGATAAAGAAAAGTTGAGACAATTTGATGGCAAATTTCATGAAGGTCTTCTTGAATCATGTAAGATATGGTGCGGAAGCTATGGATGTGTGTGTGCAAGATCCTCCTAAGAGTGGTGTTGATCTTGAAGGTGCATGATGTGTATGAATATTGGGAGGTTCGGCCAGCCCAAGGAGAGGTGAAGGATGTGAAGTTTAGAGCCTAGAGTTCTAGGGAGAAGCAAAGCTTGTCACAAAATGGCAGCATAACTTTACTCACAATAAACTTGAAAATACAAGGTGTAGGCTCCTCCTTTTATAGGCTAAGGAGGACCATAATGCAACCCTAATGCTAGCCAAATGAAATGTAAAAGTGAAGCACATGGGTGCACATGGCACATGGGTGCACAAATGAGCACATGGGGAGGGGTGTGTCTAGTTTTTATGCTCACCCCCTCCATGGGCTTTCTAGACCGGCCTTGGTAAATTTAGAGGTTTTTTTAGAAACTCTAAGTTTACCTAGGTTGGTGTTTTAGGTGCCAAAATTAATTTTAAGAAAATTACAAATAAAGTTCCTATGCTAATTTTGACAAGAAATTAAAGTCTACTCTACACTAGAGTTTATGGCATTTGAACATGTAAAAGAACGTCTTCTTGGATCCTCTTGGCCATAACTATATGGTTGACCCAAATCTACCCTTTGGTGGGCTTGCATGTGAACTTGTGCTTGGACCTCTTCCATCACCATTGCTTTACAAAGAGTCACTACTGTGGATCAACAGAACTGGGCTGGAAAGTTATTGGGTTGTCAATTTGATATTGAGTATAAGCCAAGTTTGGAAAATAAGGGAACAGATAAGCCAAAAGTTTGGAAGATAAGGAAGATGCTCTCTGTCACAGAATGGTGATAGTGACTTCCAGCAATTAATACATTACCCTGAGTGGGATGTATTTCAAAACGATAATAGAAGAAAGACATTGATAGGACTGACAAGATGGACCTAATATACTGAAAGCCTCATGAGAATGAGAAAAAAAAGTGTACTGAAAGCCTCATGAAGATGAGAGAAAAAAAGTGTATTAATAATCCGATTTCATGATACCAGCGTTCTACATATTTTGATGATAATAAAGAACTAACAAATATATTATGATATGATAAAATTCATAATAAATTTGGATAAAAACAATAAAAAAAAAGTAAGACAGCATAAACGATATAACAGCAAAATATTATTAAAGATTGTAATTACAACAGAAAGGTGGTATATGCATGAGATAAACTGCCTCCAGAGTTGGCTTGTGATGATGGAATCAGTTTAGAACCCAAAGGTATAATACCTCTTCCACCCAGTTACTCCCATATTCAAATTCAGTTTTCACAACCATTCTCTTTTTCAAAAAAAAAAAATCACAGTTTTCTTTAAAAAACTACGATGACCATTTTCTTTTAAAAAAATAAATAAAATCATATTTTTCTTTGAAAAAACTATGATGAGAACTCTATTTTTTTAAAATGATTTTCAATGTCCATCGTGATCCAATTCGATAATTTTTAAAGTCTTATTCTTTTATTTTTCGAAACAGTCTCTAAAATAATAAAATTATATAAACAACCCATACACATTCTTTTATACATTGGAGATCGTTTATATAATATTTTTATTTTATTTTTAGAAGTACTTTGTTGTGAAAGAGTAATATTTAAAGGATGGAACTAATAATGTATTTAAGTGTAAAATGCATTTGTGTTCCTGACAATTTAAATATATTAAATACGTCTTCTATTTTTTTTATATTTATATTCATTTCTTTAAAAATTAGATATATTTTTAGGTTTTTGTTAATAATAATGAAAATTGATAGAAAGCTTCCGTCAAATACAATTTCATTATTCATATAGTAGTTTTGGTTAGATGTATAATTAACATTATGTTAGGACCATTATATATAAGTAAAGTTTTACCTACACCGTTATTTTCAAGGAAACAAAGTTCATTTTATCCTAAATAAAGAAACTTTGGTGTGAGAAAAGCCTTTTTGTTTTTGAAACTATAACAATATCTGGCTTTTTCTTTCTTGCACTTCCATAATTACTAATTGTATTCCCATAATTTTAAAATATTCGTCTAATTTCTGTTAGAAATTTCCAGAACACATTCTGCAAGATATTTACTAAAAAGAACTCCGTTTACTGAAAAGAACTCTGTTTAAATTAGAATATTCAGAATATTAGTTTTGACTTCCAAAAATATATTCCAAAATAGTGATATTTGAGAATCACTGATTCATGAAATTTATAGAATAACGTTTATGGAATATATGATTGAAAGGCATATTTCATTAAACACTACTAAAATAACATTAAAAGAATTTTGAAAATAAAAATAATTAATTATTATATTAAAAAATTAGATATTATTATATCTAAATTATTTTTTACTATTGATAAATATATTTTAAATTGGTACTATCAAAATTTTAATTACTAATTATTTAAATTTTAAAATTAGTAAATAAAATCTTAATAATTAATTAAATATTAATTTAAAAATTATTTATCAATAATAAAAATTAATTTAGATATTAATAATTTTTTATGTCTAAAAATAATATTTAGTTTAGTAAATATAACAACTAATTATTAATTTTTAAAATTATTTTTTATTTAATGTTTTCTTTAGTAAAAAAATTTAAATTTTATTTTTTAATTTCGGAAAATAGATAACCAAAAGTGAATGTTATCTCATTAACATGGTATCTTTTTTATGTCATCTATATATATCATTAAATTCTCAACTGAATAGATATTCAAAACTTTATGACGAAATATTATTCTCAAAGGTTGAAACCCATAGTCGATACCAATAAAAAAATAATCAAATTAGTTATTTAATTTTTGTGAATAAGAAAATATTTTATTAAAAGTAATAAGATTTTGGACAAGAACTAGTCATCAATGCTGAATACTTTGTCAATGGTATAATTAAGAAAAAATAGTATCATAATAGATTTAAATAAACATGAAAATACTTTTTTTAAAACGAAAGGACATTCATGCCTTGGCTTGTGTACTTCATCTATAAGTATAGTTTTCCCAAATTAATTAGAACTCCAATTTTCAAAGTTTTGGTTTCCACAACATGAAATTGCTTAGTGCTTGCAATTTGTCTATACATTGCATCCTCCTATAAGAATGTTCTTAAAACCATCTCAAGCAGACAAAAAACTTGAACTCCTACATTTCTTCTTCCTACACTTATATTTAATGGAATCTTTTATCTTTAGAGTACAACTTTCATCTCTCTATTAAAGAATTTCAGCTTCATTATATTTCTTTATGCCAACATAACACAGAACTATGAACTGAAGACAAAAAATAAAAGCAGTGATAATATAATCTCATTAACAATTAAAATCAAACATCAAACAGCAAAATATTAAAAAAATAAAGAAATATTTTAATAACTCAATGAAGAAAATGATATATTGGATAAATTATTTATAGGATAATTATCCTTTTTCCCAAGACAACATCACTAATAATGAAATATTATATACATGAGTTAGTTAACAAGTAAACTAATAAACTAATAAAATATTTAAAATTTAAATGGATTATATGATGGTAGTTCAGAATAAATACGTTGTCAAGATAATATAACTTTTATTTATATATTAAATAATATAATAATAAATTAATCAAAATTCACCTAATGATTTTCGGTAATAAAGTATATATACTCCAAGAAAATCATTAAATAATAACTAAAATTAGATAAAAAAATAATTATTTATTATATTAATTAAACTATATAATATTGTAGAGATTATAAAAATTATTAGTATATAAAGGAGTTTTTATTATTAAAAAAAAAAATTTATAAACTAATTTTTAATTTGATATCTAATTGACTTAGTTATTAGTTAATATTTAGATTCTAAATTATGTAAAGTAGTTTTTATTATTAGCAAAATTTATAAATTAGTTTTTAAATGAGTATTTAGTTTTAATTACCAAAATTTTAGTTAATAATTAATTTAGATTTTAAAGTTGGTTTATAAAACTTAATTAATTAGATATTAATTTAAAAATTATTTTATAAATTTTATTAATAATAGAATTATTTTAGATATCAATAATTTTTTAGTCTCTAAAATAGTATTTAATTTAGTCAATATAATGATAAATTATTATTATTTTTATTTAAAATTGATTTTATTTTAATAATTTTCTTGTAGTATGTTAATAATAATATCAAAACATTCAATTGTTTTTTTTTATGAGTAATGAAAATATTCAATTTTTAAATTAATAAATTTAATACGTTACGATTATTCGAGGTAATAAAATTACTCCAATAATTATTTACCAATGATTAAAATTATTTCATTTTAAAAATAAACAATACAATCTTTAGATTAAAAGAACAAGTCAATATTTAATAGAAAAAATTATTGTGAATGTTGTGATTTTTGTTGTCTTTTAAAACTTGTTCTATCTTCCATTGAAGTTGAAGCAGATAGAAAGAGCTCGTTCTCAAATTCTGAGGGCTTTTGAAACCGAACACAAGCATGTGACTCCATCATTGATAAAGTAAATGTGGTGGAGAAGCATGAACAATAACAGTGATGATAAAATGGCAAAGGAAAGGAGGAATCACTGAGATGAATTAATTGTTCTAAAAAAGTTATATGAAAAGGCAATGTGGGTTTTGGATTTAGAGTGAGAGAGAAAGAGTGAGAAAGAGAAAAGACAGATAGAGCAATGTGTATGTTGGGTGGGGGACAATCTTAAGACACGACAAAACCTACACTCCCCTCATTTAATATTTACTAATACAACACTCAAATTATGTCTATCAATATACTTCTTTATTTATTATATTCAACAAAAAAATCACATTCATACTTTTTTTTTATACTTCCAGATATGAAATCTGTATTATGTTTTCTTAAATACTCAAATATTATATTAAATTATTTTTATAATATCAAAGATAAAAAAAGTGTAACAACGAATTCAATCATATATAATATAAATTAATTTAAATATTATTAATTTGTTTAGATTCTAAATTAGTATTTGATTTATTTAATATAATAATTAATTATTCTTTATTTTTAAAATTAATTTTTATTTAATATTTTTCTTATAGTATATGAATTTTTACAATAGATAATAACCATTTTTTGTGTTCATTGATATTCTCTTTCAAATTTTTCTTTAGTTGATTTCTTGAGTATAACTTTAATATAAGTTTCTTTGAATTATATATATATATATATATATATATATATATATGAAGTTTTTGATGTATATTTTTTTTATTTCAATTTGTATCCAATAAAATAAAGAAAGTAAAATAATTTTTTTCGCTTATCATTAATACACATTGGATGAACATGAAATAGTCGGTGATTGCAATAAATAGATGAAGTCATTACATTAGAATCCTAAATGATGTTGTGCCATAATTTAAAAAAATGACAAACATAATAATGTCCAATAACACATTAAATTTAACTGATAATCAAAATAAGTTCAACATTAAAAATAATAATAACACAATAAAAATACAATCAATGTTCTTCATTGTCTTGAAACTGGTGAAGTGTATCTTTCATTCGGCTAAAACGTCTGTTGATAGTTTTGATATCCAACCTCATTGTCCATGTGACTTAGGAGAGTGGTGTAGGTGTAGTTTTTAGGAGGTGTCATAGTAGAAAAAGGTCACACCTCCCATGTGACTTGTTTTTGGTGGGAATTTCAAATGAGTTTATTTGAATTTTCCCACCTATTTTTCAGCACCTCTAGGCTATAAATAAAGGTGCTTAGCTTGTACAATTCAGATTTGAAATTTGATTAGAGAAACTATACTCAATTTTTGAGAGAGCATTGGAGAGATTTGTGCCTTCCTCACTAGTCTTATCTTGAGAGTTTCCATGGTTACCTCAAGTGGCGGCTTGCACACTCATCTTGGAGTCACCATCCTCTAAGTGGCGTGATCATCCAACCATTTCTCCATCTTCATGAGCTTTCTCTTCTCCTTCCTTCCTTCTCTTTTTATGTTCATGTCATAGCTTGTTTCCTTGTGTTTTTCAGTTCGGTTTCATAGTGTTCTTGCTGTTTTTGCTTCGGTCTTTTGATTTATGCCGATTCATCTTTGCTTCCTTTTCATTTTCTAGCTTATATGTTCGGTGCAATTCAGTTCTTATACATTTTTTTCGGTGCATTTGCCTTTTCTTCCAATTTAATCGATTCAATTTGACAATACAAGGAACTTCCATATGAGTTTGGGTTTTGGTACTAGTTTTGGTGAGTTCTTGATTATAGAACATTGATCCAATTCTATCTTAAAGTGCCTATCTCATATCCAACTCAAGATGATTCCTAGGAATGTCAAGAATCATTCATATTGTGCTATTGGAATCATATCAGTCTAGAACCAAGTGGGGAGCGTCTAGAGCCAAGTGGGGAGCGTCTACTCCAAGATGAAGAGCGTCTACCCCAAGATGAAGGGCGTCTAGCAAGGGAGCGTCTAGGAGGAAGACTAGAGCGTCTAGGACCTATCACTAGGTCCATGACCAAGCATCTCCACGCATATTTGGGTCAAGCTACGGATGGTAGAGAAAGGAACTTGTACATGTTGCATAAAGGCCCACTCCGTGTAGCTTAGTATTTTTGTGGTGTAATTAGCCTAGCTTTATGAACCTTTTGATTATTTTTCTGCACATTAGAATTAAGGAAGAGTTAACCTTGATTAGCTAAAGGTTTCTAGAAGCCTTCACTAATCAAGTTCGGCATGTGAAGGTTGGAGGACCATGTGCACCCATGTGCTCCATGTGGCCCATGTGCTTCACATTTACATTACATTTAGCTAGCATTTCATCTTCTATTAGCTTAACATTTATGGCCTCCTTAGTCTATAAAAGGAGAAGCCTATCACTTGTATTGCAAGATTAAATTGAGTAATGTTATGCTGCCCATTTAGAGCCATACTTTGCTCCTTGCCTAGCTTCTAGGTTTTAATCTTCCTTTCACCATCTATCAAGGGGCTGGCCGAACATCCCCTCTTTCCACACTCTTCATGCACCTTCAAGGTCACCACAACTCCTAGGAGGACCTTGCCCATCTCCTACACTGAGCTTCCGCACCATATTACCGAACATCCAAGAAGAGCTCCTTGAGAATGCCATCATTTGGTATCATGAGCTATGGTTCTTCAAAGATGAGTATCTCTTTATCATTTTCTTTTTGAGTTCTTCTTGAATCCGTGTTGTTCTTCATCTTCCATATTTGTCTTGCTGCTTTTTAATTTTTGTTTTGAATTGTTGTGCTGTTTGGAAATTCCAATCGATGCATCTTGTTCAATTGTTCTTGAGCAATCTTTGTGCAATTTTTGGTAGGATTCCATATAGTTTGTGTTGCTGTTTTATTTTAGGTATTTGAGTCCTTATTGCAATTTTATTTGGTTCATTTTGTGTTCATTTGAGTCTTTTAATTTCTGAATCTATGTGTTTTGTCTAGTCATGTTCTTCCAAAATGTCATCAAATCATAGTAGTACTTTGTTTGGCTTATTTGTTTCTTGTTTTTGGTATAAATGCTTGATCTAAATCTGCTGTGTTTTTGATCCTTTGGTGCTTTTTATTTTTAGCTTGAGTTCATATTTGTGTTTAGATCTACACAAATTCCATTTCACCAATTCCATTGTGTTTTTCTTTTGGTATATCTTGCTGTTTTTTCCAGATTTACAGAATCCCCTGTTTTGCATAACTCTGTGCTAGCTGTTTTGCTTAAGAAAATTATTTTCCCACATAAGAATCCTCTGGATTTTGCAAGATTGAGGTGTTAGGGAAAAGACAAAAAAAGAATCAGTTCAAAAAAATCAATAGAAAAAAATGATAAATATTATAAAAACAGTGTGCAATCTTGACGCTACAACTGGCGTAACTGAACACTGATTTTAGAAAATTTATTAAAAAAAATGGTGCATGCGTTTGGAGTGAAACCAACGCCAGAATTTTGTTAAGATCTTGATTTATTTGCATATAAATTTTCAGAAGCAAATTCTAAAAGGCCAACTCAACATAAATCAGTGAAAATCACGCTCTCTGGACCACAACAATTATTTCAATGGTGCTGTTTTTTATTTTGAAATCAAATCTAGTGCTATTCTATAGGTTCCATTTTGTGTGCCATCTTTTCTTTGAGTACCTTTTATTTGCTTGTCTAATTTCTTTGGAACTCTTTCTAGTTGTCACATTTAATTCCTTTTGTGTGGTACTGTTTTTCAAATTAATTTGTTTCTTGCTTTAATTCTTTGACCTCTAAGTTTGGTGGTGGATTGATTCTCAATTGGTGCTTATTTGAGTGGAAATTGACTTGAGTGAGGTCTAGTTTGCTTGATAGGTGCTGGATTGGAGAATTAATTCCCTAATTCCAAGAGGAACAAAGGCAAGGGCAGAAACAAACACCTACCAAAAACACCACATACATTGGAAGGCCCAACAAAGAAGAGACAACCAAGGAAGTGCCAATAGACAAAAAAAATCAACAAAGGGAGTTTCATTTATTTTCTTTGCAACTTAACTTTTGTTAATTACTTCTTTAATTACGTAATTAGACGGTGAGTGTGTCTTCAAGGGCTCCAAGTGTCCAAGAAGCCTCACCTAGGGCCGACTAGTTAGACCTATCTAGCCTAGTTTTGTTAATTGTCTTTAATTGCATCTTTTTGCCTTAATTAGCTACACTTATCAAACTGTTTTGTATTGTTTAAGCTTTGTTAAATCTGCTTGGTTGATTAGATAGTTTGCATTGTTTTCTTGCATTAAAATTTGATTTCTCCAACTTAATTGTGTTTTAAGTGGTTTACCAAGAGAAAGCTTTGAGTGAAGACATTGAGGGATAGTTTTTGGCTAAGGCAAGACTTGGTATTTAAGTAGTCCACTGTGACTCACCTCCCTTACCTGGAAGACTACCTTCTTTGACTTCCTTAAATTTTCTCAAAGTAAAATACTTCTACACACAAAGCTCTAGTCATGTCTTCTTCTTCTCATTCTGCAAAGTCTATTGAAAGTGAAGTAAAATCTTTAAAAACTCTTTTGAAAGAAGTTTCACAAGCTGTGCAAATGATTTCATTTAGACAATTGGAGAATGTGACTAAAATCAATGAGTTGACTAAAGCCAAGGAAGAGAAGTCTCAAAAATAAAAAAAATCTCATACTCATACATCCCATTCTAAAAGTAATGAGTCTCTAGGTGAGGGAAGCCTTAGAATCCATGATTACTACCAACCACCCCCTAGGAGAAATAGAAGAGGAGAGGAAGAGAGCCCAAGGGAAGTAAGGGTAGACCTACCCCATTTCTATGGTAAGGAAGATGTAGAGGTATACCTAGATTGGGAGATGAAAGTAGAGCAACTCTTTGCTTGCCATAGGGTGAGTGAAGAAAGGAAGGTACCCTTAACAACCCTTAGTTTCCAAAGTAATGCCATGTATTGGTGGACCTCTCTAGAGAGAGACTGACGTCTTCATAGGGAGCCTCCCATAGAATATTGGAATGACCTTAGGGGAGCCCTAAGACGTCGCCACATACCTTCCTACTACCATAGGGAGTTAATGGACAAGCTCCAAAGACTCCAACAAAAGAACATGAGTGTGGAAGAGTATAGGTAGAAAATGGAGCTCTACATGATGAGAGCATCCATTAGAGAGGAAGAGATCACCACCATATCTAGGTTTCTAAGTGGGCTCAACCTTGAGATAAGGGATAGAGTAGAACTTCTACCCTACCAAGACTTGAATGACTTGGTTCAACTTTGCATTAAAGTTGAACAACAAAATTTGCGCAAAACTTCAAGTCAAAAGGTGGGTTCTTACTCCAACTTTTATCCTAAGAAAGACTTTAAAAGGGAAGGTAGCACATCTAGAGACGAACCCGAGGAAACTACCAAACCTTTAGTGAAAGATGCCTCCACCCCATCCATCCGTGCTAGGGACACCAAGTGTTTTAAGTGTTTTGGAAGAGGGCATGTGCAAGCGCAATGTCCAAACCAAAGGGCTTTGTTCTTAAAAGGAAAAGATGAGTACACTAGTGGTGAGGATGAACCTAGTACACAAGAAAAGGGGGAAGGAGAGAGGATAAATCCTTTGGAGGGGGACTTATTGATGATTCAAAGAATCCTCCACAATCAACCTAGTGCATCCATCGAGACACAACGAGAGAACATCTTTCATACTAGATGCAACGTTTTAGAAAATATATGCTCT
Source organism: Phaseolus vulgaris (assembly GCF_051622355.1). Taxonomy (NCBI): domain Eukaryota; kingdom Viridiplantae; phylum Streptophyta; class Magnoliopsida; order Fabales; family Fabaceae; genus Phaseolus; species Phaseolus vulgaris. The sequence goes on from NC_143499.1 coordinate 6,710,188, forward strand.
CTTATTGTGGATGGTGGATCATGCTGCAATTTTTGTAGCACTAGATTGATTGAGAAACTAAATCTACAAGTAGTTCCTCATCCAAAACCTTACAATTTACAATGGATCAATGAGAATGGGGAACTACGTGTAGACAAACAAGTGGAAATCAAGTTTTCTATAGGTAACTACAAAGACAATGTTTTATGTGATGTAGTACGTATGGAAGCTTGCCACATCTTATTAGGTAGACCATGACAATTTGATAAGAAAACCTTGCATGATGGTCTAACTAACGAGATTTCCTTCATCCACAAGCACAAAAAGTTTGTACTTAGCCCTTTACCACATTCCCAAGTGGTAAAAGACCAAATAAAAATGAAACATAAGAGGGATGAAGAGAAAATAGAAAAAGAGAAAACTTTTGGGAAACAAAAGGCGTGGGAGAAGAGTGTTCCTTCCCACAAGGTCATTCAACAAGACAAGCACATTGAAAATACCCTTGAAAACATGCTTCTTGTTGAACAACCTAGCCTTACCTCTTGTAAAGGAACACTTGCAAGCATAAGCAAAAAAGAAGAGTCTTTAAAAGAAGCTTGCATAGATAAAGACTATTTCTCATATGTGCTAGGATATCACCAAGAGAATGTCAAGTTATCTATAAGCATCTACAAAAACAAATTTTTGTGTAAAGTAGTGCCTAGAGCAACTTGTCATGTCTTATTGAGACAACCATTGCAAAGTGTACAAAATTCCATAAACAATGGTTGTAACAACGAGACTATCTTTACACATAAGAGAAAAAGTCTACATGAAGGAGAACTCATGGGCCAAATTAGAGTTGATAAAACTCTAGAGCTTTTAAAAGGAAAACTTTTGTCACCCTTGAGAAAAGAGGTTTAAAGACATTACTTTAGGTACAATTCTTGTTTTCAAACTACACCTAAGGCAAAGTCTCAAGAACTCTATACTCCTTCACCTTTTGTAAATGATCCTTGGGAAGACACAAATTTCATATTAGAGCTTCCTAGGACAACAAAAGGTTTTGATTTCTTCTTCATGGATGTGGATAAACTCTTCCTAAGAAAAGTGACAAGTCTCCATGATTTATCTTAAAAAATATTGATGGATAGAGCTCCAAAATTTGAAAACATAGCTCTTCCTTCCATGCTTCACGAAATCATGAGGGACACCCACAATTCTTGGGATAAGAATCTTTTTCCTATTGAGCATGCATACAATGGAGTAGTCCACAAGATTACTCATATTTCTACATTTGAAGTTGTATGTGAACATAGTCCTCTTGGCCTTTTAAAGTTGTTACCACCTCCTAAAGGAATTATGCCTAAGGGAAAAGTAACTACTATTGGAACTTTTAGAAAACATAAGAGGATTAGAGGACACATACAACCATCAAAAGGGAAATATTGTGAGAAGTTGCCAAAAACAAAAGAAAAACAAAAATGGAAACTTCACACAATTAAGTTTTCTCCAAATGCTCACACTAACTCCTTTGCTTTGTTTCAAGATTCCCATAGATTGACATTTGATCCGGGAGGACACACCTTGACGAAGCAAGAGGCTGCTATTCGAAATCAAGCCTGTAGATCTGAGGATAGATCTTCTCAAGAAGGAGGAGATGATGGACACCATACAGCCACAACCATCCCCCCTAGGAAGCAAAAACATTGGATTTGAGGACAAATCCTTTTCAATAGGGAGGGGATGATGGAAGAGAGCCAAGCCTAGACCGTCTAGAGCCAAGTGGGGAGCGTCTAGAGCCAAGTGGGGAGCGTCTACTCCAAGATGAAGAGCGTCTACCCCAAGATGAAGGGCGTCTAGCAAGGGAGCGTCTAGGAGGAAGACTAGAGCGTCTAGGACCTATCACTAGATCCATGACCAAGCATCTCCACGCATATTTGGGTCAAGCTACGGATGGTAGAGAAAGGAACTTGTACATGTTGCATAAAGGCCCACTCCGTGTAGCTTAGTATTTTTGTGGTGTAATTAGCCTAGCTTTATGAACCTTTTGATTATTTTTCTGCACATTAGAATTAAGGAAGAGTTAACCTTGATTAGCTAAAGGTTTCTAGAAGCCTTCACTAATCAAGTTCGGCCATGTGAAGGTTGGAGGACCATGTGCACCCATGTGCTCCATGTGGCCCATGTGCTTCACATTTACATTACATTTAGCTAGCATTTCATCTTCTATTAGCTTAACATTTACGGCCTCCTTAGTCTATAAAAGGAGAAGCCTATCACTTGTATTGCAAGATTAAATTGAGTAATGTTATGTTGCCCATTTAGTGCCATACTTTGCTCCTTGCCTACCTTCTAGGTTTTAATCTTCCTTTCACCATCTATCAAGGGGCTGGCCGAACCTCCCCTCTTTCCACACTCTTCATGCACCTTCAAGGTCACCACAACTCCTAGGAGGACCTTGCCCATCTCCTACATTGAGCTTTCACACCATATTACCGAACATCCAAGAAGAGCTCCTTGAGAATGCCATCAAACCTACTACGAGAAGTTGCTCCCCCAAGGACACAACATGTTCACCCATGTGTAATGAAGTAGTCTGTCATTCATAGTCAAACTACCTATGTTTCTTACATTTTGACCGTGCATCTCTTCTCTTATCATGGTTAATAGGGTCTATTGACGATAAAAATGTATGTTCTCAGGGATGGTACCAGGGGTTAACAAGAGACCATCATATTTCAGATTCGCCACGTTCATACAATCTATATGTCTAATTATAATGTTGTCTGTTCCGATCTGAGTAGTAAGGTAACCCTGTGTCGTTAGATGAAGATTTAAATAAAAAAACCTTAACCATATCCTTATAATATGGTAGTCTTATACTAAGAAAGTGTTGCAATCATTGGAAGTTCAAATATTCTTGAAACTGAAAACCAGATGTGGCAAAAAATGAGAAATCTAAGACTTTTGGAGGTATGACTGGTCTGCCATGAAAATTTTCCTCAAATGCAACCATCTAATGTTTCATTTGAAAATATCAAGAATAATCTAAAACGCCCTCCCTCCTTTGTAGTGGGATCATAGGAACTTCATTATCATTTGGACCACCTTTACCCTTACCCTTAGGCGTTTTTGCCTCTTTGTGGATGAAGATGTCATCGATAAGAAAGTTAAAACCTATGATAAAAATGTTACGAAAAAATGATAAAATAATATTATATTAGAAAATATCCTCACACATAAATTTCAGATGAAAAATAATTCAACAATAATAATATTAGAAGTCAAATAAGAAGAACAATGTTTGTCTTGAATTAAAAGTAAATGCAATTAAATTACAAATTGAACAACATAAAAATATATTTAGACATAATTTATTAACGTCAAGTCATGATATTAAACAATTTTGCAATTCTTCGCTCTTTCGGCATACCAAATACTCGCATAACTATAGCTGAATTTTCACAAAGAAAGTCATAGCATTGATCCATGACTGCTTCATCCTAAATATTTAGATCAAATGGCATAGACCAAATATCCGAAGGCGAGTATTTATACGAACTCTTACGACGATCATTTCATACGTGTTCACCATAATAGTCATTCCGTTGTCTGATTTCCGCAACGATTTCTTGTGATGAGGTGGCTTGTACATAATCAATGGCTAATACCTCATCAACGACATTGTTACCACGGTTCATGGAAGCGACACAATTTTGCAGGTTCGTATTCAACATATTGAACTGATTCTCAATTACATCCACCATGAGGCCTTTTCTCTTTGATCCCCTAGATGAAAATGTCCCACCAGATGGTTGAGAGGGTGCAGATGGAGTATTACCTGGACTGTCAGTTGATTGAACATGCGCTACAAATGAGCGTGGAAGTTCGTGGTCCGTAGCATGAAATTCTGGTAGCTTAGGTATGTAGTCCATGTTATGACCGCCTAGGTCCACACTTAAATTTTATGTGTGCACCTGTCTGGATGGCAATCAGGTTGTCCTTTGACCACTTCCAGTGGCCCTGTTGTTTGACCATAACTCCTCCATAAGATTGTAGTGTCAAATGGATTTGGCACGCTACTTATTAGTTGATGGTTTCACCTACAAAAAGTGAGGTGTTATTATAATAACAAATTATGGGATATTGCCATCTTTAATTACTTTACGTGAATCAAGTTTTCCTAGACTTCATCTTCGACCTCAAAAGGTTTTGTTGCTTGGTTGCAACCAAAACCACTAAGACCACTAAATAGGTTGTGGACCTCCCTCCACCTGTCTTTCAAACATTTTTGTCGGTTATTGACATTATTTTTCGCAATGGCAGGGAGTCCGACCTCGTGTAGTGCAAGTACAATGTTATTAAATCCCTGAGTCGTCCAACTGTCATCGATTCTCGACCCTCATCATGCCTCATCCACCATGACACTAAATAGAATAAAATCCATATATGTAGTCCATTTTGTGGTCTATGTGATCCCAGTGGATGAACTTAGTTGAACACTTTTACTACGATCCATCTAAACATGCATGATGAAAGTTAGGACCAAGTAGAGTAAGCATAATATAAAACAACATTAATTACAATATCAATTGTTTACATAATCTTGCCACATTTCGTTCGATATAGTGTCCCTAATGTGTGAATCTAGTCTATGATCATCATCACGGACTTGAGAAGCTGTAACTTGTATTTCTAATTGCAAAAATTCACAATCCACTTCTTCTATCAAAGACTCATTATTGTACACCCTGCGAAGAAAGTTATGCAAAATACAACAAGCTAAAATAATATTTGTCATAGTATGCAAATCGTAATGTGGCTCGGTCCCACTAGCTATAATTGAGAAATGTTTTTTTATGACACCAAATGTCCTTTCAATTACATTTGTGAGCGACAAATGAAGATGATTAAACAATTCTCTCGCATCTTGTGGTCCTTTTCAAGAATACTCTTTCAAGTGGTATCTAACCCCACGATAAGGTGTTAATATTTGTGGTTTTCATATAAAACCTGCATCGTCAAGAAAGTATTTTCCTACAAACATTTCAAGGAAACATCCATTAGTTATGTATATTATGACCTTTGTATCTATTGTTATGAATTCTCAAACACTTTAAACTTACCTTCTGAAATAACCAAAGGATCCTTTCCTATGAAAGCCTCCTTCAATATCCTCGAATCTGAGGTTGTTCCTTCCCACCCGGGTAGAACATTTGTGAATTTCATAGCCAAATCACAAGTTGTGAATACATTTTGAGTTGGCCAATCTTTTCTTCCTCGAAAACGAAGTGCATCAACACGTGAGACCTTCACACATACATGAGTGCCATCAATGACTCCTAAACAATCCTAATGGTAACCAGAATTTCAGGTATAAAGAAATACAAATACAAAAGACATTATGAGAATTGTAAAGGAAATTTGTAATAAAGAAACCTTAAAGTATGAAAAAAAATCGGTTGTTGTGTAAGATTTGGGGTTAGACTTCAATACCATATGCTTGCTTTATGAATTGTCATTCCAACATCAAAATTGCATTTAATACGTTGTGAAAGTGACGAGAAACTGTTTCTCCAGACCGATGGAAAAAAATGAAACACTTGGATTCTTGACGTTATGTCCAATAATATGAAGAAAGTTAGCAACTTATTCTTCAACTGTTGAACGATATGCGTCCTTAACAACTTCGGTTGCCCTAATCCGTTCACATAATTGAATGAATGTTTCTGGTCCCATGTGAATAATGTCATGAGAACGTTTGGTGTGCACTAAATACTCCATCAATTCTTGTTTGCGACGCTCTTTTCTTAGTTCAAACCCAATAATAAAATTCGTTGTATCACTTAACGTACACAAATTCAAACCAAAAACAATGAGGCAAAGGATCATTGCTGATGCAAGTTAAGTATTTCTCCTCAACTGTTCTTGAATTTTTGAAATTAGATTCATGTTCACACGAGCAAGATCATTATAAATTGCAATTGTGTCCTCAAACTCTTGCATGTCGTCGTCGTTCGAAAATGATTTTTACTTGTTCTTGTTTTCCATGTAATCTTTACCTTATCATTGACAACCATAAAATAATTTATAGATATACTTGAAATAATTTATACTACGAATAATTCTAACCACTTAAAGTTGAAGTTACTACAATATCATTAGATTAGGGTTATGCAAAGGATAATGTTAGGGTTAAGATTTACTTTAATTCTTATAATTAAATCTATACATAACTAATACTACTACTAATTTTTTTTATAACTAATTCTAAATTTATTTAAAATCATAATAATGTGAATTTAATTATAATACATAATAACATTGCATATTTAACAAAATTAAAATCAAATTAAAACAATGCATATTTAACAAAATTAAAATCAAATTGTTATAGTTCTAAATAAATTTATAAAAATTTAAAACAGTAAACACATAATAATAAAAAATATAAAAACAATAAACACATAATAATAAAAAATATAAAAACAGTAAACAAATAATAAAAAATATAAAAATAGTAAACACATAATATAAAAAAAATGTAAATAAATTTATAAAACTTAAAAATAATAAACACATAAAAAAAATAAACAAAACAGTAAAATCCTAACAAAAAAAAAACTTTCAATACGATTATTAAAATTAAAAACAGTAAACACATAAAAAAAACTAAGCACTTTCATGTTAATAAAATATATAAAAACAGTAAACACATAATAACAAAATATATATATATATATATATATATAAATACATTTATAAAAATTAAAAACAAAAAACACATAAAAAAAATAAACAAAACAGTAAAAATATAATAAAAAAAATTAATTACAATTATTAAAATTAAAAACAGTAAACACATAAAAAAAACTAAACAGTTTATTGTTAAAAAAAATATAAAAAGTAAACACATAATAACAATATATATATATATATATATATATATATATATATATATAATAGAAACAGTAGATACATAAAATAAAATAACACTAAACATATAAAAATATAAAATATAAAAACAGTAAATACATAATAAAAAATGTAAAAACAGTAAACATATAATAATATAAATACATTTACAAAATTTAAAAACTTTTTGATGTAAATACATTTATAAAAATTAAAAATAATAAACGCATAAAAAAACAAAAAGAAATGTAAATCAATTTATAGAAAAAACAGTAAATGCATAATAAAAAAATGTAAATACAATAAAAAATAGTAAACATAAAGAAATAAACAAAACAGTAAACACCTAAAAAATGTAAACACGAATAATTAAATATAATAAACAGATAATAACAAAAAACATAAAAACAGTGAACACAACAAACACATGCTAACAAAAAATATATAAATATATTTATAAAAACTAAAAATCAGTAAATACATAAAATAAAAATTTAAACAGTAAAGACATAATATTAAAAAAAATATAAAAACAGTAAAAAAATAATAAAAAATTACAAACAGTAAATACACAATATAAAAAAATATAAATATATTCATAAAAAATAAAAATAGTAACACACGTAAAAAAAATGAAATACGTTTATAAAAAATTGAAAAAAATAAAGATATAAAAAAAATAAGTAAAACAGCAAAACCTAACAAAAAAATTAAATACGATTATTAAAATTAAAAATAGTAAACATATAAAAAATATTACAGTTTCTTGTTAATAAAAAATTAAAAACATAAAAATACATAATATATATATATATAGTTATTAAAATTAGAAACAGTAAATACATAAAATAATAAAAACTAAACAATAAAAACATAATAATAAAAAATCTAAAAACAGTAAATGCATAATAAAAAATTAAAACCAATTAAGATATAATAATAAAAGAAAATGTAAATACATTTACAAAAATTAAAAACAATAAACACTTTTTTATATAATATATTTATAAAACTAAAAAATAATAAACACATAAAAAAACAAAAAAAAGTATATCTTAAAAACAGTAAGCACATAATAAAAAAAATTGTAAATACATTTATTAACATACAAAATAAACTACATAGTAAAAATATAACATAAAAAAAGTAAATATAATTATTAAAATTAAAAACAGCAAATACATTAAAAAAATTAAACAGTATCTTGTTAATAAAAAATTATAAAAACAGTAAACAAATAATCATAACATATATATATATATATAAATTACAAATAATAAAGACATTGAATAAAAAACTAAACAGTAAGCACATAATAATAAAAAAAATGTAAATAAAATTACAAAAATTAAAAACAATAAACAAATAAAAAAAATATAAGTGCGTTTATAACAATTAAAAATAGTAAATACATAAATAAAATAAAAAAAACAGTAAAAATATAAAAAAAAATATAAACACAATTATTAAAAATAAAAATAGTAAACCGATAATAACAAAAAATATAACAACTGTACACACATCAAACCGGTAAATTACCTATCTAGCACCATTTACACTTTTATTTCCTAGTTAGCACCCTTTTGTTTTTATTTCCCTATCTAGCACTTTTTTGTTTTTATTTCCCACCCTTTTATTTTTTATTTCCCTATCTAGCACCATTTCAAAAATAAATTAAAAAATAATAAATTATTATTTTTTGATAATTTTAATTTTGAATGCATTAAAAAATAAATATTTGTAATGTTTAAAATAGTTAGAAATATAATTAATGAATAAAGAAATGTGTTTTTACAAAATAAAAAAAGTAATAAATTTAAAATGTTTAGTTTAAAAATTATTTTTTTAAGAATGAATAAAATTAAAAATTAAACTCTACAACAATATAAAAGTTGAATATATAAACATTAATTAGTATTTTTATTATTATTATTGATGATGTAATTATGTTAATTTCAAGTAAAAATACAGGACATAATTATAAAAAAAACAAAGTTAAATAAGGACTGATATGGACATAAAAGAACAACATGATCGGAAAAAAAATGTTCATATTGTCAAACACCAAGACACACATAAAGAATATGTCCCAACATTACTGGATTGTGCACTTCTCGTCATTAATTATGTTTCATTTTGCACAAACTATTTAATGTACCATTGAAAAAAATATTAAATGAATTATCATCTTTCATTTATTTTCATTTTTATGATCAACATATACTTATTTAGTATCGCCTTATATCTCTTATATTTATCTTATTTGGATTTATTTTTATATCTTTTATCTTTATCTTAATTTGTTTTGCCTTTATTTTATATCTTTTATGTTTTTAGTTATTATTCTTCTTCTACCATTCTTTTTTTTTATTGTTGCTGTTTTTATTTTCTAAATTTTTTTTTTCTTCTCAATTTTAAGCATTAAGTGTAACATTTGCATTAGTTTTTTTTTTAGGATTTTGCATTTAGGATAGACACTTTAATATTACTTGTGTATCCACTATTAATTAATACTAATTAACTTTGTTTTTTTTGTAATTATGTCATGTATTTTTTACTTGAAATTAACATGATTACATCATCAATAATAATAAAAATAAATAGTAATTTATGTTTATAGATTCAACTTTTATGTTGTTGTAGGGTTTAATTTTTTATTTTCTTCATTCTTAAAAAAAATAATTTTAAACTAAACATTTTAATTTTTTTTATTTTATTTTATAAAAACTCATTTCTTTATTCATTAATTATATTTCTAACTATTTTAAACATTAAAAATATTTATTTTTTAATGCATTCAAAATTAAAATTATAAAAAAATAAATAAATTATTATTTATTTATTTATTTATTTTTGAAATAGTGCTAGATAGGGAAATAAAAAATAAAAAGGTGTTAGATAGGGAAATAAAAAATAAAAAGGTGTTAGATAGGGAAATAAAAACAAAAGGGTGCTAGATAGGAAAATAAAAACAAAAGGGTGCTAGTTAGGGAAATAAAAGTCTAAATGGTGCTAGATAGGGAATTTACCCCACATAATAACAAAAAATATATAAATATATTTATAAAAACTAAAAACAGTAAATACATAAAATAAAAAAATTAAACAGTAAAAACATAATATTAAAAAATATAAAAAACAGTAAACAAATAATAAAAAATGTAAAAATAATAAACACATAATATAAAAAATGTAAATATATTTATAAAAATTAAAATAGAAAACATGTCAAAAAATGAAAATACATTTATAAAAATTAAAAACAGTAAACACAAACAAAAAACAGTAAAACCTGACAAAAAAAAATTAAATACGATTATTTAATTAGGAAACACATAAAAAATTAAACAGTTTCTAGTTAATAAAAAAAATTAAAAACAATATATACATAATAACAAAATATATATATATATATATATATATATATATTATTTTTTATTTTTTTTATAAAAATTAGAAACTGTAAACACATAAAATAAAATAAAACTAAAGAATAAACACATAATAATAAAAAAATGTAAAAAAAGTAAATATATAATAAAAAATGTAAAAATAATAAATTAAAGTGTAAATACATTTATAAAAATTAAAAAACAGTAAATGCATAAAAATAAACAACACAGTAAAAATATGAAAAATATATAAATACAATTATTTAAAATTAAAAACAGTAACACATAAAAAAAAATTAAACAGTAGTATCTTATTAATAAAAAAGTTTAAAAACAATAAATATATAAACCCTAAACTCTAATCTCTAAACACATAATCACAATAAATAAATAAATAAATAAATATATATATATATATATATTAAAAATAATAAACACATAGAATAAAAACTAAAAAGTAAACACAAAATAGTAAAAAATATAAAACAATAAATACTTAATAATGATAAAATGTAAATAAATATATAAAAATTTAAAAACAATAAACACGTAAAAAAAATTAAATGCATTTATAATAATTAAAAATAGTAAACACATAAAAAAATAAACAAAACAGTAAACACCTAAAAAAAATTAAATAAAATTATTAAAATTAAAAAAATAAACAAATAAAAAACACATAAAACATAATAATAAAAATATTAAACATATAATAATAAAAAATATAAATATATAAAGATAGTAAAGTCATCAAATAAAAAATTAAACAATAAAACATAATAAGTTATAAATAGTTTCTAAATTGGTATCTAATTAATTACCAAGATTTTAACTACCAATTATTTAGATTATGAATTTGGTAGCAAAAATCTTGGTAGCTAATTAGATACCAAAATTTTTTTTAGTCTCTAAAATGGTATATAATTTAGTCAATATAACAACTAATTATTTATTATTTCTAAAATTGGTTTTTATTTAATGATTTTCTTGTAGTGATATAATAGAAAATATTATAAATTAGTTTACAAAATCGATTTTGTATGTAGTTATAAAAAAATCAAAATCAATTCAGCACTTTTGTCACACAACAAGAATCTATTCTCGTTCTACTTTTAAAAGTCATAGAATCGATTCTCTCAAATCATCCCACATCTAGAAAATTCAAAAATCGATTTTGCACCATTTTGGAAAATACGAAAATCAATTCTACACTTGGAAAACTCGAAAATCAATTTTGCTTGTTTAAAACAAGCACTAGAATTGATTTTGTTGTTTATGTTAGAATTTTAAATGACTCTCAACATACAAGGGAATTGATTATGTTAAAACAAATCAAGACAATCAAGGGATTTTACCTTCTTTTATTGCTCTTCCTCAAACCAGTTACAAGAGCTCTAACTTCACTAGTATAACATAATTTAAAATTCTAAAGATTTATCATGAATCTTTCTGGTGTGTTTTATAGAATGGCTCCTAGACCTCCTACCCCTCCCCAACCTTCTTCTGAGATGAACCAGATTGCAAGGGCTATTGAGATTATGGCAAATGCTATCCAACAACAGAATGTGGCAATGGCTCATAATCACCAGGCAGCAATGCATCATTGGGAGAATGCTAGATCTGTTGCAACAGCTTCCCATGTCAGTTTGTCCCAGGAACAGATGGGACTGACAGATTTTATGAGGCATAACCCACCTAAGTTCAGTGGGAATGCCACTCCTGATCAAGCAAACCAATGGATAAGGGAGCTAGAGAAGATCTTTAGGGCAACCTCTTGCCCTGAGGATAAGAAATTGGTTTTTGCTACATATTTGTTGTTTGGAGAAGTGGAGTTCTGGTGGATGGGAGCTCAACAAATGATGGAAGCCAGAGCTTAAGTTTTGGACTGGGAGTGTTTTAGAGTGAAGTTTCTGGAGAAATATTTTCCAGATAGTGCAAGGTTTGCAAAGGAAGCTGAATTTCTCAAGTTGGAACAAGGAGAGATGTTAGTGAATGCTTATGCTGCTAGGTTTGAGTATCTAGCCAGATTCTACACCCAAGCTACCTTTGAGGCTTGGAGGTGTAGGAAGTTTGAAGAAGGTTTAAAACATGAGTTGAAGAAAACCATATCACCTATGTGCATCAGGGAGTTTCATGCCTTAGTGGAGAAGGCAAAGATGATGGAGACCTTGGAAAAGGGAGATTCCAGGGTAATGAGATCACACCCAGGAGGGTCTTCTAGTGGGAAGGCCTAGGTACAACATCAACCACACAAGCCTTATGCTAGACCTCCACCGCATAGGACAGGAGCAACTCCACCCCAGTTTCAGCAGCAACAACAATGGAGACCCAGATGTTCCCTTTGTGGTGGACCACATATGATGTGATTCCAATAGCCACATAGAACAAGATTCTTGACACTTTGAGGAATCACCTTGAGCTGGAAAATGTAGAGGCACTTTCTTAGAAGTTGGATCATAGTTCTAAGATCAAGAACTCACCAAAACAAGTACCAAATCCCAAACTCATTTGGATGAACCAAATATTGTCAAATTGAATCAACAAAGGAGAAGGAAAAGAACAAACCGAACAGAATTGAACTTCAAAACAAAAGAACCGAACAGAATTTAAAAACTAAACAGAAAATAGGTGCTGGAAAATTAAAGGAACCGAAACAAAAACAACTCAAAACTCAAGGCAATAAGAACAAATTGAAGAAGAAGAAAGGAAGGAGAAGAGAATGCTCATGAAGATGGAGGAATGGTTGGATGATCACGCCACTAGAAGAATGGATGCTCCTAGATGAGTGTGGAAGCCGCCACTTGAGGAAACCATGGTCCTTCAAGATAAGACTAGAGAAGAAGCTCAAAGCTCTCCAAATGCTCACTCCAATTTTGAGTATAGTTTCTTTAGATAAAATTCAAATCTGAATTTTACAAAGGAAGCACCTCTATTTATAGCCTAAGGTGCTGAAAAATAGGTGGGAAATTTCAAATAAACTCATTTGAAATTCCCACCAAAAACAAGTCACATGGGAGGTGTGACCTTTTTCTACTATGACACCTCCCAAAAACTACACCTACACCTATCTACTAATACACCCCCCTAAAGGTCCTATTTAAAACCTAAAAGATGCTATAACAAAAGAGGTTTCTAAGGTTTCCCTCTAAGCACCTTCAACTAAAGACACTACAAAAAGAGAAAATAAATGTCCTCTTGCTCCCAAGGCTTTGAACATGCTTCTTGTAATCCTTTGAGGTGGACTTTGACCTCCATGGGCATCCTCCATTTGTGCCTCCACCTCTTCTTGAGCTTGATGAGTGGCCTCCATGTTCTCTTGGGCTTGATCTCCATCATACTCCCCGAGTTGGAGAGAATTCGACCACGAATTCTGGAGACCTACAGAAAAAGGAGTTAGATCGCTGACATTAAAAGTATGACTACCTAAGAATGTATCAGGCATATCTAACTCATAAGCATTGTCATTAATCCTCTTGAGGACTTGGAAAGGTCCATCCCCTCGAGGCATTAGTTTGGACTTCCTTTGAGTAGGAAAACGATCCTTCCTCAAGTGAAGCCAAACCCAATCGCCCTCATCAAACAACAATGCTTTTCTCCTCTTATTGGCAAGTTCAGCATACTTGCCAACCTTCTTCTCAATTCTCTTCTTGATGTCTTTATGCAAAGTTTTCACAAAAGAAGCCTTTTCATCCCCATCTTTGCACAAGACATCGTCAAGAAGGGGAATAGGAAGAAGATCAAGAGGTGTTAGGGGATTAAACCCATAGACCACCTCAAAAGGAGAATGGGAGGTGGTAGAATTTACTACTCGGTTATATGCAAACTCAACATGGGGTAGTAAATTCTCCCACACTCTAGGATTCCCCGAAATAAAGCATCTCAATAGTTGTCCCAAAGTTCTATTTACCACCTCGGTTTGACCATCGGTTTGTGGGTGGCAAGTGGTAGAAAATAAAAGCTTAGTTCCAAGCTTGCCCCACAAGGTCTTCCAAAAGTGACTCAAGAACTTAGGATCTCTATCGGACACTATAGACCTAGGAATCCCATGCAAGCGAACCACTTCTTGGAAGAAGAGGTTTGCAATGTGGCATGCATCATCCACTTTGTGGCAAGGAATAAAGTGAGCCATTTTTGAAAAACGATCCACTACCACAAAAATGGAGTCCTTTCCCTTTGATGTCTTGGGTAAGCCTAAGATGAAATCCATAGATATATCTACCCAAGGCATTGAAGGGATAGGAAGAGGAGTATAAAGACCATGGGGATGCATTTTAGATTTAGCTTTGCGGCAAGCTATGCATTTATCACACAAACTATGAACATGTTTATGCATATGAGGCCAAAAGAAATGTTCATGCAACACATCCAAAGTTTTAGCAACCCCAAAATGTCCCATTAAGCCCCCCTCATGAGCTTCTCTAACAAGAGATAATCTAATAGAGCATTGGGGAACACAAAGACGTTTTCCTTTAAAAAGAAAGCCATCTTGAATAAAAAAATCTTTGTGTCCTCCCTTAAGACACTCTTGATAGAGGAGAGAAAAATCAAGGTCATCATGATAAAGTTCCTTAATGTGATCAAAACCAAGATATTGAAAGGTTAAAAGATTTAGCAAGGTGTATCTTCTAGAAAGAGCATCCGCCACAATATTTATTTTGCCTTGCTTGTGTTTGATCACATAAGGAAATTGCTCAATGAATTCCACCCACTTAGCATGCCTCTTGTTAAGTTTGTTTTGGCTTTTCAAATATTTAAGAGATTCATGATCACTATGTATCACAAACTCTTTGGGAAAAAGATAGTGTTGCCAAGTAAACAAAGCCCTAACAAGTGCATATAATTCCTTATCATAGGTGGAATAGTTGAGATGACTTCCCTTCAATTTCTCACTAAAATAGGCTATGGGGTGGCCCTCTTGAAGGAGAACAGCCCCAATACCTATGCTTGAAGCATCACACTCAATCTCAAATGTCTTAGTGAAATTAGGAAGGGCCAAGATGGGAGCATTAGTCAATTTTTCTTTCAAAGTATCAAAAGCATTTTGTTGTGCTTCTCCCCAATGAAAGACCACATCCTTTTTCACTATGTCATTGAGTGGTGCGGCAATGGTACCAAAGTTTGGGACAAATCTTCTATAGAAAGAAGCAAGCCCATGAAAACTTCGGACCTCATTCAAAGATTTCGGTGTAGGCCACTTTTGAATGGCCACCACCTTGGTTTTGTCCACATGGACCCCTTTACAACTCACAACAAACCCTAGGAATTCTATATGATCAAGAGCAAACATACATTTAGCAAGGTTAGCATACAAATGTTCCTTCCTAAGGGTTTCCAAAACTTGCCTAACATGCAACCTATGGTCATTCAAAGATAAGCTATAAATGAGAATGTCATCAAAGTAAACCACAACAAACTTACCAATGAAAGGTCTAAGAACATGATGCATGAGGCGCATGAAGGTACTTGGTGCATTAGTTAAACCAAAAGGCATAACTAACCACTCATATAAACCAAAGTTGGTCTTAAAAGCCGTCTTCCATTCATCACCCGGTTTGATACGGATTTGATTGTAGCCGCTTTTAAGATCAATCTTTGAAAAGATTTTTGAACCATGTAATTCATCCAACAAATCATCTAATCTAGGTATGGGATGCCTATACTTAATGGTTATGTTATTTATGGCCCTACAATCCGAACACATTCGCCATGTGCCATCCTTTTTTGGCACTAAGATGATAGGCATAGCACAAGGACTCATGCTATCTTGCACCCACCCTTTTTCAATCAAAGCCTCAACTTGTTGGCGAATTTCCTTGGTTTCACTTGGATTGGTCCTATATGCGGGACGATTTGGTAAAGAAGAGCCCGGTATCAAATCAATTTGGTGCTCAATCCCTCTCAAAGGTGGAAGGCCATTTGGAGGATCTTGAAACACATCTTTGAACTCTTCTACCAAATTTTCCAAGCAATGAGGACTATCAACAAGTGTTTCTATGCTAAGAGTTCTAGGGATGGCTAAAAAAAGAGGATGATGAGCCACTATTTCCCTTTCAATGTCACGCCTAGACACAAGGAGTGTAGGCTTAGAACTCTTATCTTTTTTATCTTTTTTATCTTTTTCACTCTCCCTCTTTTTCTTCATGATAACTTGGTCCTCATGGACTTCTCTTGGAGAGAGAGATTTTAAAGTAACCTTGTGACCATGGAATTCAAAAGATAATTTGTTGGTAAAGCCATCATGTAAAACTTTTCTATCAAATTGCCAAGGCCTTCCCAAAAGAACATGAGTGGCTTCCATGGGCACAACATCACATAATACCTCATCTTTGTATTTTCCAATGGAGAAATGGATGAGGACTTGTTTATTAACAATTATTTCTCCTACTTCACTAAGCCATTGTAATTTGTAGGGCTTTGTATGAGAGATAGTAGGCAATCCAAGCTTATCTACTACTCTTGTACTAGCCACATTTGCACAACTACCCCCATCCACTATCAAGGAACAAATGTTGTTTTGAATAAGACATCTTGTATGGAAAATATTTTCCCTTTGACTTTCATCAAAAGGTTGTGAAACTTGTCCAAGAAGTCTTCTCACAACTAACAAGTCCCCTTCAAGTGGACATTCACTCTCTTCCTCACTAGATGCATGAGAATGCAATGAATGCTTTGAAGAATCCGAATCATGCTCACTAACTACAATGCCCTCATGTATGTACATACTTCGTTTTGAAGGACAATTTGCAGCAATATGACCATAACCCATACATTTAAAGCATTTAGTGTTAGATGTTCTAGTGGGAGACTTAGGTCTAGATGTTGATGGCTTAGATTCCTTGGGTTTGAAAGAAGAATCTTTGGAAGGATGTTTTGAAAAAGAAGTTTTGTTTCTCCAAGACTTGGAGTAGTATCCATTATTGGAAGCATTTTTAAAAGAGTTTTTCTTAGCAAGTTGGGCTTCCACCTTCATTGCAAGATGAACTAAAGAGCCCAATGATGAATACTCTTGTAACTCAACAATGTCTTGGATATCCTTCCTAAGACCACTCACAAACCTAGCAACCATGGCTTCTTCACTTTCTTCTAATTCAATTTTAAGCACAAGCGTCTCAAGCTCCTTATAATATTCATCCACATTTAGCGTGCCTTGTTGAAACCGTTGGAGTCTCAACATGAGGTCTTTCCTAAAATGTGGGGGCACAAACCTAGCGCGCATATGATCCTTTAAAGAGTTCCAAGAGTCCACGGGAGGACCCTTGTGATAGATAATGTCCTTTACAATCCCATGCCACCATTTCATGGCATAATCACTAAACTCTAGGGTGGCTAGCTTGAGCTTATGCTCATCTTGGATCTCATGGATCTCAAAAATTTGTTCACACTTAGCCTCCCAATCTAAATACACATTTGGATCACTAGAACCATTAAAACAAGGTAGTTTGACCGAAGGAAGCTTGGACTTTGCATCATGGTAGAAGCCATTGCCGTAGTGAATTCTTTCCCCTTGGTGATGATGTCTTTGTCCATGGACTTGGGGTGGAGGTCTCCTTCTCCTATGCTCATCTTCACGGCCAACATCATTTGAAGAAGCTCTTGAAGATGGTCTATGAGAATGATGTCCATCATGGATAGAAGGAGATGGTCTAGTTTGTTTGACCTCCATCTTTTGCAATTTCTCTTCCAACCTTCTAATTGTTCTTTGAGCTTCATGTAATTCACCAAGAATTGAAGCTTTGGAAGGAGAATTCTGCTTGGAGGATGCATCACTTGAAGATCCAGCCATTTGTAATTAAAAAACAGCAAACACACAAAACAGCAAACAAGTTAAAAATTAGCAAAAACAGTGAGCTTTCCAATTGAAACTGCCGAAGTGAATTTAAGGCTGAAAAGATATCACTCTCAAAGAAATAATGTTCTTGCACCAATCTGATCTTGAGGCCTTGGAATCCTCAAATGAAATATGTCAAAGCAAGCACACCAATCTTAAGAGCAAACCACCACAAAACCAATGAAACAATAAAGACAAACAAGAAAAGGTATAAGCAAGGAAAGGTAATTGCAAAAGGAAAACTATGTGTAAGACAAACTCAAAGAGTAAGAATGAAAGACAATCAAGAAAATAAAGAACTCAATGAGAAAAGTAGGCACACAAAAGAATACCTAAGGAAAAGCACTAGAGTAGATGAAGAAAACAAAAAAAATTTAGCTACTGGAAATTTTTTTTTAATGCAAACTGTGTTTGATATTCACTGATTTAACTGGAACGTTGTAGAGCGAACTGGATTATGAAATTTATACCACAGAAACTTCAAGATGTTAACTCAAAAATGGCACTGGAATCAATTAAAAACAGTAAGCCAATTGAGAGAAATAAATTTTTTAAAATCACTGCCAGATTACCGTATTTTTTTCGGCAGGAATGTACACTTTTTTTATTTTATTTATCATTTTTTGTGTACTTCATATTTTTGAATGATTCTTTTTTCTATTCTTTTCTAACACTTTCAATATCTCAAATCCAGAATTTCAGAATTTTACAGTACGTAAATCAATTGCAATAAGGAAAAACAGTAAGCACTTTTTCAGAAACAGAGGAATCCTAATAGGAATAAAAAAACAGGATGATGAACTAGCAAAGACATAATAGAAAATGATGTATTGGAACTTGTATAGGTCTAGAATACAAGTATGAACTCAATGCTAAAAAGAAAATGCTCAAAGGATCAACATCAATTCAGAAAAATATATGACACCAAAGCAAGAAACAATCAAAACAATAAAAGTACTACTAGAAGTAATGACATATATGGAATAACATGACTAAGACAAAACTTAACAAGATTCAAAAATTAAAAGACACAACACAAATTGTAACAAGTGGAAGGAAGCTTAAGGTAAACTCTAGGAAGGATAATGCCATTCCAAAAGAGCAACCATACTCATAAGAATTATGAGTGCCATAAACCTTTCCACAAACACTTGGAGCAAAAGAAAAACAGCAAGAATACTCAATTAAAATTCTAAAACAGAAACTTAAATTGCAAGAAATTAAAAAGAGCTCTTGAAATAAAGTGCACACAACTCAACAATTAAACAAGAATGAACCTAAGACTCATGATACCACATGATGTGATTCCAATAGCCACATAGAACAAGATTCTTGACACTTTGAGGAATCACCTTGAGCTGGAAAATGTAGAGGCACTTTCTTAGAAGTTGGATCATAGTTCTAAGATCAAGAACTCACCAAAACAAGTACCAAATCCCAAACTCATTTGGATGAACCAAATATTGTCAAATTGAATCAACAAAGGAGAAGGAAAAGAACAAACCGAACAGAATTGAACTTCAAAACAAAAGAACCGAACAGAATTTAAAAACTAAACAGAAAATAGGTGCTGGAAAATTAAAGGAACCGAAACAAAAACAACTCAAAACTCAAGGCAATAAGAACAAATTGAAGAAGAAGAAAGGAAGGAGAAGAGAATGCTCATGAAGATGGAGGAATGGTTGGATGATCACGCCACTAGAAGAATGGATGCTCCTAGATGAGTGTGGAAGCCGCCACTTGAGGAAACCATGGTCCTTCAAGATAAGACTAGAGAAGAAGCTCAAAGCTCTCCAAATGCTCACTCCAATTTTGAGTATAGTTTCTTTAGATAAAATTCAAATCTGAATTTTACAAAGGAAGCACCTCTATTTATAGCCTAAGGTGCTGAAAAATAGGTGGGAAATTTCAAATAAACTCATTTGAAATTCCCACCAAAAACAAGTCACATGGGAGGTGTGACCTTTTTCTACTATGACACCTCCCAAAAACTACACCTACACCTATCTACTAATACACCCCCCTAAAGGTCCTATTTAAAACCTAAAAGATGCTATAACAAAAGAGGTTTCTAAGGTTTCCCTCTAAGCACCTTCAACTAAAGACACTACAAAAAGAGAAAATAAATGTCCTCTTGCTCCCAAGGCTTTGAACATGCTTCTTGTAATCCTTTGAGGTGGACTTTGACCTCCATGGGCATCCTCCATTTGTGCCTCCACCTCTTCTTGAGCTTGATGAGTGGCCTCCATGTTCTCTTGGGCTTGATCTCCATCAACATACCACCAGTGTGTGTTCAAAGGGGGCTACAGAGAAAAGATGTTATACATGCCAGAAGGTGGGACATGTTGCTAGAGATTGTCCTAACAGAAATAGGATAACTCCATCAGGCGGTTCTCAATAGTTTAGGAGTGAAGGCAGTAGACCTCAGGCAACAGGGAGAGTTTTTGCTATGTCAGGAGCTGAAGCATCTCAGTCAGGTAACTTGGTACAAGGTCTATGTTATATAGCTGGTAGATGTGTGAAAGTTTTGTTTGATTCAGGAGTGACACATTCTTTTGTATCAAGTTTGTGTGTAGATGAGTTGGGTCTTTTAGTGAAAGAGTTGTCGTTTGAACTGCTGGTCTCTACACCTGCATCAGGAAAAGTATTGACCTCTACAGTTTGCTTAGAATGTCCAGTAATAGTAGAGGGACGCAAGTTCAAAATAAATTTGATTTGTCTACCTCTTCAGGATCTGGATGTTATTCTAGGAATGGATTGGCTATCTGCCAATCACATTCTCATAGATTGTAGTCAACAGAAAATAGTATTTTCAGATTCCAATGATTCATATGTGATGTCTGCTCAGAATGTGTGGTCAGAATTGAAAGAAGGATCAAGGTGCTTTGTAATATTAACTCAGATGGGAGTTAAGAATGATAAAGAAATAAGTAGTATACATGTGGTGAAGGATTTCATGGATGTATTTCCAGAAGAAATACCTGGATTACCTCCAAAGTAGAATTCTCTATTGATTTGGTACCTGGAGCTGGACCAGTGTCAATGGGACCTTACAGAACGGCTCCAGCTGAATTAATTGAACTAAAAAAGCAAGTTGAAGACTTATTGGAGAAACAATTCATCAGGCTCAGTGTATCTCCATGGGGGGCTCCGGTACTTCTAGTTAAAAAGAAGGATGGAGGGTCTCGGTTGTGTTTGGATTACCGGCAGTTGAATAAGTTGACCATCAAGAACAAGTATCCTCTGCCCAGAATTGATGATTTGATGGATCAGTTACATGGAGCCTCAGTGTTCTCAAAGATTGATCTGAGATCTGGATACCATCAGATTTTAGTAAAAGCTGAAGATGTTCAGAAGACAGCTTTTAGGTCTCGTTATGAACACTATGAGTATGTGGTGATGTCGTTTGGAGTAACAAATGCTCCAGCTCTTTTCATGGATTACATGAATAGAATTTTCCGTCCTTTCTTGGATAAGTTTGTTGTAGTATTTATAGACGACATACTTATTTATTCAAGGACCGAGGAAGAGCATGAAGAACATCCGAAGATAGTGTTGGAATTTTGAGGGAAAAACAATTATATGTTAAGTTCTCTAAGTGTGAGTTTTGGCTGGAGGAAGTCAATTTCTTAGGGCATGTAATATCAGCTCAGGGGATCTCAGTGGATCCAGCCAAGGTGGAGGCAGTACTTCAGTGGGAACACCCTAAGACAGTCACTGAGATAAGAAGTTTTGTGGGTCTAGCTGGCTACTATTGGAGGTTCATTGAAGATTTTTCTAGAGTAGTAGCTCCTTTGACACAGTTAACTCGCAAAGATCAACCTTTTGCTTGGACTGACAGATGTGAGCAGAGTTTCATAGAGCTGAAGAAAAGGTTAACTAGTGCTCCGGTGTTAGTGATTCCTGATACAGGAAAACCTTTTGAGGTTTACTGTGATGCTTCCTATCAGGGTTTGGGTTGTGTCTTGATGCAAGAGAAAAGAGCAGTTGCATATGCTTCAAGGCAACTCAAAGTTCATGAGAGAAACTATCCTACTCATGACTTAGAGTTGGCAGCCGTAGTGTTTGCTTTGAAGATTTGGAGGCATTATTTGTATGGAGCTCAATTTCAGGTGTTCAGTGACCATAAAAGTTTAAAATATTTGTTTGATAAAAAAGAGTTGAATATGAGACAAAGAAGATGGATGGAATTTTTGAAGGATTATGATTTTCAACTGATGTATCATCCAGGGAAGGCTAATGTAGTTGCAGATGCTTTGAGTAGAAAGTCAGTACAAGTGTCAGCTATGATGATTGAAGAGCATAAGTTGATTGAGCAGTTCAGGGATTTAAATTTGGGAGTGAAATTCCATGTTAATCATATTAGTTGTAGTAAGTTAACTATAACTAATGATTTCCTTGGAATAATAAAGGAAAAGTAGTTAGAGGATCCTAGTCTGAAGCGTATTGTGGAGTTACAAGGTACAAATCAAGTTAAGGACTTTGTGATGGGAAAAGATGAGATCCTGAGATTTAATGGCAGGATTTGCATACCTGAAAATGAAGAGCTGAAGAGAATGATCCTAGAAGAGGGTCATAAGAGTCATCTTAGTCTACATCCCGGTATGAATAAGATGTACCAAGATTTGAAGGAGTCCTTTTGGTGGTCAGGCATGAAGAAAGAAATAGCTCAGTATGTTGGTACTTGCTTGACATGTCAGAAGGCAAAAGTAGAACATCAGAGACCTGGTGGTTTGTTAGAGCAGTTGGATATTCCTGAGTGGAAATGGGATAGCATTGCTATGGATTTTGTTACTCATTTATCAAGATCAGTAAGAGGTCATGATGCAGTCCGGGTAATAGTTGATCGACTGACAAAGAGTGTTCATTTTCTTCCAGTTAATTTAAGGATATTTATGGCCAAGTTGGCACAGTTGTACATCAGAGAGATTGTGAGATTGCATGGAGTGCCTTTCAGTATTGTTTCAGATAGAGATCTCAAGTTTACTTCACGGTTTTGGAAAACTTTGCAAGACTCTTTGGGAACTAGGTTGAGAATGAGCTCTGCATATCATCCTCAAACAGATGGACAGTCTGAGAGAACGATCCAGTCTTTAGAAGATCTGTTAAGGACATGTATTTTGGATCATCTGGGAAGTTGGGATGAGATGTTACCTCTAGTGGAGTTCACTTATAATAATAGTTATCATGCTAGTATTGGGATGGCACCATATGAAGCTCTATATGGGAGGAAGTGCAAAACTCCTTTATGTTGGTATAAGGATGGTGAAACAGTTTTGGTTGGGCCAGAGTTAATTCAACAGACCACTGAGAAAGTGAAGCAGATACAAGACAAAATGAAAGCTTCTCAAAGTAGGCAGAAATCTTATGCAGATAAGAGGAGAAAACCTTTGGAGTTTGTAGCTGGAGACCATGTATTCATGAGAGTGACACCAACCAAGGGTGTAGGACGAGCTATCAGATCAAGGAAGTTATCTCCTAAGTTTATTGGACCATATCAAATCTTAAGGAAGATAGGTCCAGTGGCTTATGAGATTGTTCTACCTCCTCATTTAGCAAACCTGCACAATATCTTTCATGTATCACAGCTAAGAAAGTATATTTCAGACCCTAATCACATATTGGAAGTGGATAATGTGCAAATCAAGGATAACTTGTCTTTTGAAGCAAAACCATTTAGGATTGAAGATCAACAGAGTAAACAGCTCAGGGGCAAGACCATCAGTATGGTGAAAGTGGTATGGGATGATAGATCTGGTGATTCCACTTGGGAATTAGAAGAAACCATTAGGGAAACCTATCCCTATCTCTTTTCTGGTAAGTCAATTTTCGGGGACGAAAATTTTTTCTTGTTGGGGAGAATGTAAGGATCTAGAAAATTACTTTATAGTAGAAGTGGTATATTTTAAATGACTCTTGAATAATTTTAAATGAAAAAGGCATATAAATAGAAATTCAGTTATTCAGGTTTCATTTTAAAAAGAACCACCATCTCTCTAGAAAGTTCTTTTCCTTTCCTCTCCCTTCTCTCTACAATTCTGACTTCCTCGTTCATCTGTTCGACGATCAGAGTCAACCATCAGACTCCTGGCAGTGAGTACTACAAGACTGCCCGGTCAGAATCTCTGATAAAGTAAGTTCATTTTTTGCTCTTCTCTTTGAGTCAAATTTGGAACTTGTTAGGTTGTTTTTGTCCTTGCTTGCATGTGACCCTTTTAGCTTCAGGGTTAATCTCTATTAGCTCAGGGTCATAGTGATATAGTTAGATTTTTTATTAGGACTCTGTGATACAGGTTAAGTTACCTTTGGGTTCTTGGTGGTTTTGGAGCTCTTAGTGTATATCTTCTAATTTTCAGGTAAGGGAAGCTAGCCTTAATTTCCAATAGAACACTAGGCTAGAAGATTTGAAGGTGAAATTGGATATATGGTTGTTGTTATACAATTATAATGTTGTTGAGTATTGGTGGTTGATGTTGATTAGAGTAATTTAGCTATAACAGGGACTTTGTTAATTTGGGTGCTCTCTGGTGTGATTTCGATCAACCTAAAATATTTTCGTTCAAACCAAAATTTCTGGGTGCTCTCTGGTGTGATTTCGATCAACCCAAAATATTTTCGTTCAAACCAAAATTTCTGGGTGCTCTCTGGTGTGAATTCGATCAACCTAAAATATTTTCGTTCAAACCAAAATTTCTGGGTGCTCTCTGGTGTGATTTCGATCAACCTAAAATATTTTCGTTCAAACCAAAATTTTGTATACATATATGAATATTGCTATTTTTATTATTTTAGCATAGTTTATTTTAGATTACTATTGTTAAATAACTTTTTGGGTATATTTGGGTTGTTAGAAAGTCTATATTATATGTTATGATTGAATGGTGTATTGATGTGTTAAATGAAGTGTGCAATGATTTGAAAGTGTGATCAAGACATAGTATTTTCAGGAAAGGAAATACCGTGTTGAGATTGTTGTTAGGGTGTATTGATCTGTCAGGCCCGTAATGAGACATCCTGACTCTACTGATATAATGGAATCACATAGATGAAGTTATTCAATTGGTGAGAGTCGATGGAGGTTCATATGACTTTGTCTGGGGTTTGAAATATAATCTGGTCTTTCAGGTCATATGAATTTACCCTGTCATACGAGATGATGAGATATTGAGATGTTTATGCGCATGGTTGTGTGGATTCACAACGAGTAGTATGACAGGTGCAGGTCTCAGGATTCTAATTTCAATACACGAGTCTTCCGGAAGTAGAGTCAAGTGTCTATGTGATATGAGTCAGTGGAAGTCTGACATGTGAAAAATGAATATTGAATTTTAATAGACACTTGATGATTTGAGAATTTGAATGGCACTTGATGATTTGAGAATTTGAATGGCACTTGATGATTTGAGAATTTGTATGAGACTTATTATTTATGTTTTATTAATTTTAAAGTGAAATTTTATAGAATTTTGTTTTATATGGCTAGCTTACCCTGTTATTTGGTTGTGTTGTTTCTCTAACTGTGATGATCGTGTATTTACACGGGAGCATATGAGATTGCAGGGAATATAGCTCCTCAGTGAGCAGTAGAAGGATTATATAGATGTAAATTGAATGTTTTGCTTTGTTTTTGTTTTTTTTAAACTTTTTGATGTATATATTAAATCCCTATGAAGAGGGATATATTTTGTTTTGAGATACAAATATGAGAAAACAATATATGTTTATCTGTTAATTAG
Source organism: Phaseolus vulgaris (assembly GCF_051622355.1). Lineage (NCBI taxonomy): Eukaryota > Viridiplantae > Streptophyta > Magnoliopsida > Fabales > Fabaceae > Phaseolus > Phaseolus vulgaris. The sequence continues at coordinate 6,736,020 of NC_143499.1, forward strand.
ATATTGCATGTATAATATATTAGCAAATATGAGTAAAATTAGGGATGTTACAGAACTCTAAGAAACCTAATTTTATTTATACACTAACAAAACTCATGGGTCTACAACTTTTAAAAAAAGTGGTAAAGATTCTCTTTTGCACCACTGCTAGAATTCTGAGCACGGTAAGTAAGAAACCCCATTCAAAAATGCATACACAACTGCCCACACTGTGTTTAATATATTCAGAATGGAAGAAAGGGTATGAAAGTAAAATTGCATTGTGCCTCTTGTGCCAACGTGTAATCAACGCAAATCTTCTCAATTTTGTGAAGAGTAAAAAAACGCCACACCCCACTCCCCCATCCACACTAAAACCCTCAAACACACTGAACCAAACATACACTCCACCCGCTCGCCCCTCCTTCCTTCCTTGTGATACCCAGAAACAAACAGATCATTATTGAGAAAGTATATATGTAGTATATATTTAACAATAATATTTTAAAAACATGTTCTCCAAAATTTTACATACAAATAATACTTACAAATGTTAACGTATGAATTTACCTATAAATTTTTTGTCATAGATAATTTGTACATAACTTTATTTTACCCATAGATTTAGTATTACAAATATTACATACGAAAATTATGTACAAATTTTAGTGTATGAATTTACCTACGGATTTTTGAATTTTGAAAATATGTATGTAATATCTACTTATAAGGGATTTATCTATGAATTTTGGATTGTATGTAGATCGTATGTAACTTAATTTTAACCAAGTTTATTGTATTCTCTACATATTCACTACAAGAAAATTTGTTATTACCTATTGATAATTCTCTACATATAAAAGAATTCTATATAATTTCAATTTCAATTTAACAAACATAAGTCATCAACTCATACATTTTCTCAAATCTATCATAATTCACCATTCACATTACTCATGTCAGATTTCTACTAACCAACATACTCAAACACTTGACTGTACTTCCCTAAGACTCGTGCATTGACTTAGACTCAAATATCTGCATCTGTCATACTATCTCATTGTGAAATCCACACAACTATGCGCATAAATAATCTCAACATCATATCACCTAGTATGACAAGATTAATTCATATGATCTGAAAGACCAGATTATATTTCAAATCCCAAACAAAATAATATGAACCTTCCTCGATTCTCAACACCTGATGATCTTCATATGACTCCAATACATCAGGAGAGTCATGATATCTCCTTCTAAATGAATCCCTAATCAATGCACATCCTAAACAATCTTAACACAATATTTTCTTTCCTGAAAATACTATGTCTTGATTAAGATTCATATTTCACATCTCACAATATCCAAAATCACACAAATCAATCATACCAAAGTTTAGAATTTTAAAACACACAAAAATTCATCCAATAATTACACAAATATCTAACTAAAGGATTTTTCAATTATATATACATAAAATAAAATTTTACATAAGTTATAAGTAAAAAATATAAAATAGAAATAAACCAACCTTTTCACCTATTTCTTGGGTATTGCTATCGCACCTGTGAGAAGAAAGCAACTAAGATAGCAATGCAATGGATTTGGCACCATAGCAGAAGTGAATAAGCAAGGATAAAATTTTTAGTTTTAAGCTTTTTCTTTTAAAAAAGGCTACCTTTAACAAGATTGAACCTGAGAGCACCCAGAGTTTCATCTCAGGTCTTGCTTGAGCGAGATTTCTTCTTGCTTGGGCAAAAACAGACCCGAGAGCACTCCATTTTCATTTCATTCTCGCTTGAGCGAGAATTATCTCGCCTGAGCGAGATATGTAGAAAAATCTACATAAACTTGCTATATTTATGATTTTTCTACCAAAATTACATTCAACTCGTATTTTTATAAATCTACACATTAAAATGACAATTCTCACTCAAAATTATTCAAGTGCTCTCATTGAGCTATTATGTCAATTTATACATATATATATGCTCTCTAAACCAAAATCATCTAAAATCAAACAACCAATTCTCATCAAACATTATATTTTAAGTGATTTAACAAACTATTCAAATACATTCATTAACTCATTCAAATCAAACCCATATACATTCTACAACATCTATCATATCTACAATTTCACATTCCAATTTCAATCAAATTATAATCTATTCAAAAACAAGAAAACATGCAAGAAGATTTGAGATTCTTGACCACGTCACCCCCACATCCAAATCTTCTAACCTAGGATTCTATTGGAAATTTAAACTAGCTTTCCTTACCTGAACTTGAGCAGATGCTCACTAAGAGCTCCAAACCTACCAAAAGATCAAGGGTAGCTTAACTTGCACCACAACGTCTTGATAAAAAATCTAAAACTATATCACTAGGACTCTAAGCTAAGAGACTAATCCTGAAACTAAAAGAGTCACATGCAAAACCTAGACTGCGACAAACCTAACAAGTTCAAAGTTTGACTCAAAGAGAAGAGCAAAAATGAACTTAGTCTATCAGGGATTATGATCGGGCAGTCTTGCAGTCTTTATTGTCAGGAATCTAATGATGGTCTTCAATTGTCAAACTGATGAGTGAGGAGGTAAAAATCTTAAAGGAAAGGGAGAGAAAAGGAAAAAGAGAAGTTTTAGAGAGATGATGGTTCTCTTACATTACATTGAAACCCGAATAACTAAATTTTCTATTTATAATTTTTTTAATAATAAAATATTCAATTGTCATTTAAAATATAGTACTTTTACTCTAAGATTATTTTCTAATCCTTACAATTATTATTAATATTATTAAAATTGTTATTAATATTATTATTAACAATATTATTATTATTATAAATATTATTATTAGTATTATTAATATTATTATTGTTATTAATATTAATATCAATGATGAAATATCATTATTATTAATATTATTGTTAATGTTATTAATATTATTAACATTATTAATATGATTGTTAATATTGTTGTTCTTTATAATATTATTATTATTAATTATAACTATAATTATATTAATAATTATTATTATTAATATGATTGTTAATATTGTTGTTCTTTATAATATTATTATTATTAATATAATTATAATTATATTAATAATAATAAGTATTATAAGAATAATTATTATTATTATAAATGAAAACATTTTTTTAGTGTAGTGATTAAATATTTTAATTATTCCGTAGGTAATGTTATTTCTTCTACTGATTTTCTTAAGAGGTAATAACGATTTTTCTTTGTAGAATTGATATTTTCTTTTAAATTTTTCTAAAGCCAATATTTTTTCAGGTTGTTTTCTTTCAAGGTTGTTCAGATTTCTTTAACATAACTTTAATATAAGCTTCTTTGAATTATATATAAATTTTCACTCTTTTTTTTCTCTCGATATGCATAGTATCATTCAAGTCTCCTCACTTTTGAATAAGTGTGTATGTAATGTATTTTGACAAAAAATATGTTTCTAGGAATTTTTTGAAGTAATTTAAAAGAAAAAATTTTATGTGGCACGTGAGGATCTATATATCTTTTTCAAGTTAGCTTTATTTGAAAAGTAATAATATTACTTTTATTAAATCATTTAAAGTAATAACAAACTAAAAAAATAAATTAACATATTACTCTTTGATTTATTAAGAAGTTATATAATATTTTTTACCAAACCAGCATATACTTTTCTAAACATTACGATTACCAAAATTCTCCATTCTTAAAAGTAATAATTTCTGAAAAAACGATTTTCAGGCTTTTTTATGTAATGCAAAAACAAATATTTAGAAACATTTCTTTAGATTTTTAAATTAAATATATATATATATATATAATGAATTTAAATGAGGTTAACTTTTTTCTTCATATGAATATAAAAACGTAAAGGTGTATTAAAAATGTGTAATATTTTAAATTCGATTTTATAAATTAATACTGTTTTTATATAATTATTTCAATTTTGTTAGTTTTATGACGTGTTAGTTTATCAATTGAGAAAATTTCTTGATTTCTAAATAAGTAAATAGTTAATAAAATTTGCAGGCACTATAAGACGTCAATCACATACTTTAACATTCACGTGTGATAAAAAAAATTGAAACTATTTGATCATTCAAATTTAATTAGTTAGAGCCATATAATTAATAATTGATTATGTATGTTAGCATAATTGAATTAAATGTATCCATGATCTATATATAAATTTATTTATATAATTTTTTTATTTTGGGTATCACTATGAAATTTCATATCATATCTCAAGTAACAACAATCATCTAACACCACATGAAAAAAATATTATTAAAAAAAAAATACAAGAAAATATGAGGAATTAGACCAAAACTCATATATTAACAAAAACGGTACATAGGTAATCTATACCTATTAATAAAAAACTTTAAAAAAATATTAGACAGAAGTCTATTATACCAATGGAAATACTCTCTATGAATAAAACCTAGGTTAACAAGCTTATCAACACAGACATTCGCTTCACGAAAAATGTGAGGAACCTTAAACCTGATTTTCCTATAGTAATTAAGACAAGTGTTCCACCTATTACAAAACATCCAAGGAACATTAGTCTGAACCGTAAATGTAGCACAAACCAAGGTAAAATCACATTTAAACCATAAACTAGTAAGACCCATCTTTTGAGCTTGTTCAATAACATGTAAAACTCCATAAAACTCAACAACCAAAACAGTCCGAACATCAAGAAAAGTAGATAAATCACCAATAAATTCTCTTATACTCTCACGGAAAATACCACCACAAGTAGCAAAGATCAAGAGAACCCCTAGCAGCACCATCAATGTTTATTTTAATCCAACCTAAAAGAAAGAGACTCTCATTGAACTGGAAGAGGAAATAGAACTTTATCACTATGAGTATTAATAAAAAAAAACTTAAGCACATTGAATCAAACATATCATTTCGCATAGAACTTTTAGACGAATTATCCACTAAACAAATGAGATCTTTAATGACCGAAATGATCCCAAAAACATCAATTTTAACCTGAAATCTAGCATAATTCCTCATTAGTCATATAATCCAAATAGAAAAAGTTATTCCAACAAGTTTAATCAAATTAATCAAAAGACTTCCATCATTAATTAATAAAAGAAAAAGAACCCATATATAAATTTAGTAACACCATAACTATGATACACATTGATATCATATTTTGCAACAAAATTGGTTTGACAAAGTTTACGTTGTCTTAGTTAAATGTAACATGAAGTTTAATCAAAATAATGTCAACTGTAAATACAATAAATATAAAAGTACAATGGCAAAAACGTAAAATTACCCTTCCCACTTGTCTTTCTTCCCTATTCCTCATACAAACAACTCTCCGTACCTATTTCCCTAATATTATTTCATTTTAAATCAACAATCATAATTACTAAACAATCTTTTCTCACACACAATAAATAATAAATGACCTAAATAATAAATGACATAATGAACAAAACGCAAGAGAGTAAAATAACACAATTCATGCCTTTTAAAATGGATTGACTTGGCTCATCGTATATTATTTCAAACTCTTAGATTACACTACATTCTACATACATAGCAATATCTTGTTTAAAATTATTTATTATGAAACTTTATTAACTCTTTCTTTCCATGTATAACTAATAATATAACTATTCAATTTTTTCTATTGTGAAATAATATTTCTATGGTTGTTCCTAGTGAAATATCTCTTTATATTATTTTTATGTATGTGGATTTCCCTTCTTATAATCGTGTAATAGAGTTTATGCTATTTTTTACTAGTTTCTCTTTTTATAGTTTTTTTTTTCCTTTGTTCATGTGGGTTTTGGGAGAAAATTTGGATAGTTTATCTATCTATTTTGTATAAGGGTTGGAGTACTTTTAAAGTACTTATTTTTTTACATTCTATTAATTCTTATAAAAAAACAAAACATTTATTCATCATAAATAATATTATTAATAATTTTTTTTAATATCAATACCTAACTTTTTAAGGTTACTAATAGAAACAAAATTACTTAAAAAATATTAAAAAAGAGGGAACTAGAAATTAATATAAAAAAGTATGCACCTAATATTTTATGTAAATATGTTGTTTATATATATATATATATATATATATATATATATATATATATATGAAGGGTACTGTTTTATGTAAAAAATAATATTAAATAATAAAATAAAAATAATTTATACAACTTTCTATAATCTCAATGTATAATGTATAGTTTATACTAGTGGAATTACACATATAAGTAGTTCATGCTATTTTATAGTCCATACAATGTGATTATATTAATAAAGTGAAAAAATGTAATATTAAATAAAATCTTTACGTTTTATAATATTGATATAAATTTATTTGTAAGAAAATATTAAAAAAAAAGCATGATATGTATGAAAAAATAATCTAATTGAAATACTGTAAGAAAATATTAATTTTCTAATTAAAGTAAAGAACATACGAATTTTTTTTTCTAAATGAAAGAACTGCCTAATTCTAATTTTATAGATAATATATATTACACATATATAACAGTACAATTAACATAAAGTCAATATGTTAGGATATAAAACTCAATATTAGCGTTGAATTTTGGTGAGGTCATTAAATAGGGTTGGCAACTAAAATTACAAAATCTTTCGGAGAAAATAATCACTATGAAATTTCAAATTGTAATGGTTAACTAACAGAAGTTTGTTGGTGCACGTGATAATATATATATATATATATATATATATATATATATATATATATTTGAATAGATTTTTCATGTTTTTTTACGTAGGGTCACATTAAATATATATACAAACCTTTATTCTGAATATGTTAATTTGTAAGAAAGTTGATGAAAAACTTTCCAAAGTATCAAATGAATAATTTTTTAACATTGAAAAATTAATTTCATTAGATAAAAAATTAAAATAAAATTATTTTAAACTTGAAAATCAGTAAATGCATATTATTTAGAACACTGCTTAGATATAACTTTCAATTTGTTTCTAGAATGAATTTTTCTCTAATGATATTTTTAAAGAGAAGTTATACTAATTTGGGTTAAGTTGTGGGGGAAGGAAACTATTTTGAATGAGAAGTCGTGGGCTGAAAAACAAAATTGCTGATAAAGATAAAGTTGTGGGTGGGGTATATGTATTTTATGTTGAAATCGTGTAATATTTGCACAATTTTATTTATGTTAATTACATGAAGTTGTCTCAATGTAGAATAATACAATTGTGTATAATTTATTTTAGTTGTATTATTATGCATTGAAGTTATGTTAAGCACAACTTCAATTTTGATTATTTTTTTATAATTTTTTAAAAAGGGAAAGAAATAGGTTAAGGATTTTTTTAAATCAAGAATTTGTTTTAACTTATTGGTTCCTAGAATATTTGGTTAAATAATTTGATAACACGAAGCAATTAGATTTTCTGAAAAATATATATATATATATATATATATATATAATTTGTGAAGTTTATTATTTATGTAATTATGTTGTCTTTTTTATTGTTTGAATTGGAGAAATTTGTATGATTAAGTTTAACGAAACAAGAATAATGAAATAACATAAAATAATAAACATTAATATGAAATAGTGAGATTGTTTTGATTACATAACTGAAAAGCGACTATCTATGAGAAGAGGTATCACATGGTGGTCTCCTTCTATGTCCTTGTGGTCGTCGTGGAGGCACATACTCGGTTTGTTTTGGACTATCGTCAATATGTTCCGGTTGATTTTGGTCAGACGATGGATTCATAACGAAATGGATGACCCAAATTGGAACAAATAAAAAAAAAGTGTTCTTATTATACAAATGAAAGCACAATAGGAGAAATTGTTTGTATCGATAGTAGCGTGTCCTCATTTGTAAATATTTTTTTCTATTAAGAAAAAATACCTTTCGATTTCTTATATTCTCATTTACCATACTTACATGTTATTCAACTAACTCATGTAAATTTACATAATATCGTAATCTGCAAATAATTACAATTAACACATTATTATGAATTTAAATTTTACCACTCTTTTTAAAATAATATACATACAATTTTTTAAAAAATTTATAAATATATTACAGTGTAAAAAAGTGCATTAAACCTATATTTTTCATTTTCATAACCAAACTAAAGTTGTACATGAATGACACAACTTTAGTTGATTATTTTACACTAAAATTATGTCACTCATACATAATTTTAGTTAATTAACATAATTAAACAAAATTATGCGAATACTACGTAATTTCAACACAAATTTGTATACTATATCTACAACTTCATCTTTGTCACCCCCACAACTTTATTTAAAATGGTTTTCTTTCCCCACAACTTAACCCATAACAAAAATTCCCGATATTAGTTTTAAATTGTACTATTGGTAAGAAGTAAAGTTTTAATTAACATGTTCAAACACATGCATACATGCATTTTCTTTAAAAGATATACACAAATTATAATTAAATTTTTAATTAATTATAGAATTTTCCTTAAAAATAATAAAAACATTAATACATTTTATTTAAATATTATTTATGAGAAGCTGTTAATAGTTCCTTAATTTGAAAAATATATTAATTCATTGTTTCATATAAAAGTCTTACAATTTAAAAAATCAATAAATTATTACCCAATATGCAGGTTTCGTAAACAAAATATTAAATCAACTGGCTTATTATGGAGGGAAAAATAAAATAACATACAGGGAAGTTTAAGATGCTTTAAGAGTAAATATGTTATGTAATATTATAATAGGTGGAGTTTATTCTCTCAGTGTATGTATATATATAACCACAGAGACATGTGAGGGAAGTCAGAAGCGAAGAAAGAAGCAAAGAGGACTAAGAGAGTGTTCTAACATCTTCAATATGGTGGTCGCCACAAACAACTTCCCTTCATCCAATGGCAGAACAATTCCAGCAACTATCATCTCTCCAAATACCATCATCGAACTCGAGAAGTATTGACTCTTTCATCTCTTCTTATTCTCATTCTCACGTTCTTGTTTCTGTCTGCAAAATCACAGAAGTAAATATCACTGTCATATTCTTTTTGTGTTATATATATATATATATATATATATATAATTCACGTTCTGAAGTGAATAAAAAAGATGATGTTGTTTTTGTTGTTATTACATTAATAAGAGTTTATGGTTTGACAGAGGTGATCCAGTGGTGTTCGAAAAATACTGGAAAAAGAGGAGTGAGGAATGCAGCATAGTGATAAGAGGATGGGAGTTGATGAGTTATCTTGGGGATGCGAAGAACAGTGTGTGCTGGTACATGTTGCCGGAAGTTGAGAGAGGCATAAGAAGGCTCCATCACGTGGTGGGAAATGCTGTCACCAATGACAGATACATTGTGGTGGGGACAGGAGCAACACAACTCTTCCAAGCTGCTGTCTTTGCTCTCTCTCCTTCGCACCCTTCTCAACCAATCAACGTTCTTGCTGCTGCACCATTTTACTCGGTGACTATACCCTCTCTCTCAATTTTCTCTATTTTTATCTCTCTTCAATTGCAGACATCACTCATGAATACCAGTTTCTGTTCTGTCAGAGTGTTGAATTGAATACTTCACCCTTTTTTTTTTCTTTTTTTTTTTTGTCTGAATCATGGTTTGAGAAAAAACACAAACAAGACACAGACATAACAAGGGGGTTTAGATCCATATGTTACCATGCACTTTATTTATTTTATTTGTTTAAATTACTTTTTTTATTATATTTGAAAAATAAGGTTACTAACTAATGAAACAAATATACTGATTTTTTTTTCTAAGTATTAGAATTACGTTACCAAAATAACAATAAGAAAAAAAAAATAGTATATATATTAGTATTTTAAATTAAATATTAAAATATTAATGTATTGAGTTATTATATAAATATAATTATTTTTAGAATTTCAGAGTATCAGTACTATAAGAATAATAGTTAATACAATAGATTTTATTAAAAAAAGATTATCAAAATATTATGAAAGTAAAAGTGGGATGGTGAAACAAAATATATATGTATACTAAAAATAGTTATGAAAATTGGTATAAATTTGTATATGAAACATAAACAATTGTGTGTTTAGATTTTTTATTTTATTATTATTACGTAATTTTGTTTATATATAAAACATAGGATTTTTTTTATTTTAAATTTTGAAAATTAGTTTGTACTAAAAAGATCTAATTGTATAGCATTAAACATTTTAAACACAGTTTAATTGGAGATAGAATGTGGGTAGTAATTTTTTTGGCTTACTAATATTTAATCATCTTCTCACTATATTTTGGTTTATATTTTTTTTGTAATTTTGTTCAATGTAGATGAGAATCTATTTACACTATATGTTAGTTTATTTTCTTTTTTTTATTCTTTAATATGTTTTTATTTTATTTTATTTTTTTATGGATAGATTTTAATTTATGATTGAAAATATCATTAAACATAAAATAAAATAAAAATTACTTGTATATACATCAAATGAGATGTTTGTTTTTATAAATTATAGATGACTTAAAAATATTATTAAAATTACAATGAAAAAAAAAATCCAATTTGTATATACAGAGAATCCTAATATACATTCTTATATTAATATATTATTAAGAGAAAAATAAAAGATAACCTGCATAAACTAAATGGGAGAATTTTTGTTATATATGACTATGAATTAGAATAGGTGATTTTGTTTTAAATTTAGTAAATGATTTATTAACTAAAATAAGTTTCATGTTTTCTAAACTTTCTATGTAAAAACAGTTTCTTACAGGTATTGACCAGTCTAAGATTATTGTTTAGTATATGATTGACACAAACGTTGTATTAATTATTAATTTTTATAGCATTAATTAATTTTTCTTTTATCTTTATCACATGACTCATTCTTATTATTCTTATCTTATCTTTATTTCTCTTTCTTCTCTGTATAATACTCTCTTATTCTTTTTCTTCTTCTTTTTTATTCTTTTTAAGTGTGCATTTTTTAAAATATTTTTTGTTTTTATCTAATTGTCATTTTTAATAATATAATTACTGGTACATATGTGTGCATTCTGTAATACAAAAATTTAAAAAGTTAAAATAGTTTTTTATAAAAAAAATTATTAAAGTCAAGAAAATTTAATATATTTTTTTATTTTTATAAAAAAAAACTTTAAATAACACTAGGTAACAAGGGAGGATATCATGATTTCAATTTTTTTTAAAGTAGTATTTATCTTCATATTGACACGGTTGAATTTTTAATGGGCTTTAATAGGTTTAGTTATGGTTTTAGAAGGTAAGGTGATAAAAATATTTTCAAAGTTAAAATATTGTAGAATTTAATTTAGATCTTCTGAATTTTAGAGAAATCTAAAAAGCAATTGTAAAATTTAAAACATCTCTCAATCCATCCATCCATCCCTATCCCACATAAAAATATTTCCTTGAATTCTATGCTTAAAGATTTTATGAGTTGATTTGTATAATTAAGTTGAAGAGGACGCAATCTATGATATATATGAAGATAGCATTCGGTGGGTCAAAACTTGAATTTGTGGGATCCACATTAGTTCGAGAAGTAAAAAATAAAATAATTATGACAATGACAGAAAATGATGATTTGATAAGAAAAGTTTAATATACGTATGCGTATGCATTTTGGTGAGTTGTATGCGTCCACGTTTGATCTCAAAACCGTGTCTCTTGGCGATGCATATTGCTAAAGTTTCTCTCTTTCACCAATCAACCATGTTATGGCGGTTACCACTTAGAATATTGAGTTGAATGCAATGATCAGCACCTCGTGTTCCCCCTATGGGAGATGGAAATGAAAATTCAAATGAAACCTTCCCATCCATGTTTTCTGGGGTTTTTAGCAGGCCAAAAAGTGACAAACATATGTTTTGGAAACATATGCACATAGACCCTTGAAGATGTAGATTTGATTCTATAGGCAAACATGGGTAACGTGGGTGTCTGTCTGTATAGCGTCCACCATTTTGTTAATCATCACAGTTTGGTCAACCTCACACAACGTGGTTTTATTTTTATTGTTGAAACTGTTGACTTGATGTGATGTAATTAAGAAAATGTTTTGCAGGAGTACCAAGATGAGGTTAGTATTTTGCGTTCAGGGTTGTACCAATGGGGTGGTGATGCTGCTTCGTATGAGAAAAATGAGCCTTACATAGAGGTGATAACCTCTCCAAACAACCCTGATGGGATTGTTCGAGAACCTGTGGTGAAATCTGAGGCCAAAGGGAAGCTGGTTCATGATCTTGCATATTACTGGCCACATTACACTCCTATTACTCACCAAGCTGACCATGATCTCATGCTCTTCACATTCTCCAAATGCACCGGTCATGCTGGTTCACGTTTCGGGTGAGATAATTGATCACACACTTTGTTATGTAATCACTCATATGCCTTTCATATACAACTTACATCTTTGAGTTTGTAAATTCATGACATGATTAGTCTAGATTTGATTCTTGTTCTTCGTTTCTTTTTTCTGTTTTCACACAAATGAAATAGTAAGTGGATGATATACTTTCAAATCCGAAGCTTTGTTGGCTGAAGGAAAGTATTAGAAACAGAAATTACAGTAATTATATAAAGAGCTTAAATATAAAGTTGCATGAGTTGAATTGTTGAGTGAGAAAATTTGTATTTTTTGCTGCATTAGAAAAGTTGAGTATATACCCTCAAGAAGGGTGTCCAATGTGAGTTTTATGCAGACACATATGTGAAATGAATGAAGTTGTTGTAAACTTTTTGAAATCTGCATTCAATTTCTCTTTATGAATAAATAACAGTACATGCTAAGTTTTGATTATGCTGTGTGAGTTAAGGTGGGCACTGGTAAAGGACATCGAGGTTGCTAAGAAGATGACAAGGTATGTGCAGATGAGTTCCATTGGAGTCTCAAAAGAATCCCAAACTCGAGTTGCTAAGATCATTGGAGTGGTTTGTGATGGATACGAAAACTTCGGGTCCATGGAATCTGAGCTGTTCTTTGAATACAGCAAACGCCTCTTGAGGGAGAGGTGGGAAAAACTGTGGGCAGTTATTGATGAATCCAAGCTCTTCTCAGTGGCTAAGTACCCAAAGGCCTTTTGCAACTTCACCAATGAGTCATCTGAACCATTCCCTGGTACGTACTTCATTCTCCCACTCTTAGTAAGACCCATTAATATTCTTTTGTAACTTTGTAACTTATAATGCATGTATATGGTTCAGGTTTCATATGGTTGAAGTGTGAGGAGGGCATAGAAGATTGTGAGAGTTATCTTCTGGAAAAACTGAAGATTAGGGGAAGAGGAGGGAAAAGGTTTGGTGTTGATTCAAACTATGCTAGACTCAGCCTGATGGGAACGGATGATGATTTCAATGAATTCCTGAAAAGGGTGTCAAATGCTTAGAAGGAATGAGAGAAGGTGTGAATTTATGAATAAACAGATGATTGGAACACTGTCATGTAGCACTAGCTAGTTCCAGCACCGCCTTTCCACACTTTAGAAGGTCTTGTTTCTGGTATAGAATGTGCAATAAGGATGAGTGCTATAGGATATGAATAACACAGACCTTGTCACATCCAAATTTACTAAACATTTCAAGTTTACCGAGTTTATTTATATTATATAAATAAAGTGCGGTTACTTTTATGCTAAATATTTAATTTGCCTTTAAATATATTTTTAATTTCTTAATTTAAGTTAAATTTATTTTCCTTTTTAAATTTGAAGTTAATATTTTTAATCTCTACATGACATAACAGAAACACCGAACAAAAGTATTTTCATAATCATCATGGATCTAATGAAAGGGAACCATTCCTAGATCTCATAAATCACCAATTTGTCCAAATTTCAATATTTTATAGAACTATAATCATAACAACAAATAAGTGACCACAGCAGAACTCGATCTTGCTAAAAGCAATTACCTATTTATAGTTAATTTCATTTAACCCTTTTTAAGTTAAAAGCCAACTATTATAAAGAAAAAAAAATTAAATTAATATTTAATTATATATTAAATTAAAAAAATATTAGTCGTCATAAGTGATAGCCACTTGTATATTTTAACTAAGTGCTTTAAAGTTTTACTTTAAAATAAAACGAAAAAAAATATTAGATAAATTGATAAATATTATATAATCATATTAAAAGTCAGACTCTATTTAATCTGGATTAGCAGACGATACTTTATTTAATTTTTAATCCTGCTTTCTTATCACTCAAAATAAAGGTCTTTTATCATCTTTGATCTAACAATCATGAAATTCAGATATTTAATTAGTAAAATATTAACAAAAATAAGTTAACTAATTAATAACATCGTAGTGTATTTTATTTCAAAAGTAGTTATAAAATTAAATAATAATGATATTCAATAACATTACTTTTAATTCAAGAAATAATTTTTAAGCAACAAATACGACTACACGTTTTTGAGAAAATAATGAATATTTCTTTAATGAACTTCCCAATAAATTAAAGATATGAATAAAAACGTGAAAGTATTAATATATTTCTTACCATTAAGTTGTTCCAATTATCTAGTTTTGTAAATGGGAGAAACTATACGGTGTTAGAGGGATTCTGGAAAAGGGGCAATGGGGCCACGTATCTATTGTGAATGTGTATTGTTCAGGTTCTCTACGGGAAAAGAAGGAGATGTGGAAGGAGGTTAGTAGTTTCAGACAGGGTCAGCTATCTAAGGCTTGGTGTATTATTGGGGATTTTAATTCTATTAGACGACGGGAAGAAAGAAAGAGTGTGATTTCGACTTCTGACTAATCTAGAGAAATAAAGAGTTTCAATGAGTTTATTGAAAGGTCTGAATTGGTAGACATTCCGTTGGTGGGCAGGAAGTTCACTTGGTTCAAGCCCAACGGGTTGGTAAAAAGCATAATAGACAGGGTGCTAGTGTCTAAGGAGTGGCTGGATTTTTGGCCAAACAGCCAACAATTTGTTTTAAATAGAGCAATCTCGGACCATTGTGCAGTTATTCTGAAAGAAGTCTCAGTGGATTGGGGTCCGAAGCCTTTCAGATGTTTGGATGTGTGGCAGAAAGATAGTAGGTTTAAGGAGTTTGTGAGCTTGAGCTGGTCCTCTTACAAGGTGGCCGGCAGAGGAATCTTTGTGTTCAAAGAAAAACTGAAAATAAAGTCAGATTTAAAAGGGTGGAACAAGGAAGTCTTTGGAAATGTGAATCAGGCTTGTGTGGAAATACAAAAGAGGTTGGACGAGTTAGACGCTCGAGATGACGAAGACAGGTTGGATGAGTTGGAAAGGGAAGAAAGAAAGTCTCTCTTTGCAAAACTTATTGTCTCTAAGTCTAAACATGAGGCGATTTTATTTCAGAAAGCTAAGCAGAGTTGGATAAAGCAGGGGGATCTTAATACAAAGTTCTTTCATTCAGCGATAAAATGGAGGAGGGCAAGGAATCGGTTGCATGGTGTGCTTGATAACAATGTATGGTATGATAAGAAAGAGGAGGTAAAGGAGAAGGTATGTAAGTACTTTGAGGAAAGGTTTGCAAGGAATGACGCTTGTCAGGTCAGACTGGAAAAGGTTAAGTTCAACACCATCTCGGAAGCTGACAATGAAATGCTAACTAGCGACTTCACTGAAGAAGAGATCAGAGCAGCTATTTGGGGGTGTGATAGTTCAAAGAGCCCCGGTCCTGACGGGTTTAATTTTGGCTTTATAAAATATTGTTGGGACATTTTGAAGACGGATGTGTTAGCAGCAGTGAAGGATTTCTTATGGCTGCTGGCAAAGAGGTTCAAACGCGTCGTTCCTTTGTTTGATACCAAAGGTAGAAAATCCTCAACAGTTAGGGGAGTTTAGACCCATTTCTTTAGTAGGTTGTTTGATGGAGGAGGGCCAAGCTCACCACCCCATGGAAGACAAGAGCCAAGTCTAGAACGTCTAGAGCCAAGTGGGGATCGTCTAGCACAAGGTGAAGAGCGTCTACCCCAAGATGAAGGGCGTCTAGAAAGGGAGCGTCTAGGAGGAAGACTAGAGCGTCTAGGACCTATCACTATGTCCATAGCCAAGCATCTCCACACATATTTGGGTCAAGCTACGGATGGTAGAGAAAGGAACTTGTACATGCTACATGAAGGCCCATTAGGGGTAGCTTAGTATTTAGTGTAGTGTTGAAAAGCATAAACTTGTCTCCTTTTGATTTACCCTAGATTTCTCACGGTTTCTAGAATATTTCTCCCACTAGGACCGGCCATGTGCTCCATGTGCCCATGTGATGTAATTTGCATTTCATTTTGATTAGCATTAGGGTTCCATGATGGTCCTCTTTAGCCTATAAAAAGAGGAGCCTACACCTTGTATTTTGAAGATTGAATAGAGTATTGTTATGTTATGCTGCCAATTTAGTGCCATACATTACTCTTTGCCTAGCTTCTAGGTTTTAATCTTCATTTCACCACCTTCAAAGGGGCTGGCCGAACCTCCCCATTTCCACACTCTTCATGCACCTTCAAGGTCACCACACCTCTTAGGAGGACCTTGTTCATCTCTTCCATTAAGCTTTCGCACCATCTTCAACAAACATCCAAGAAGAGCTCATAGGAAATCCATCATTGTTTGTACAAAATCATAGCAAAGGTGCTTTCCTTACGATTGAAAAAGGTGATTGGTAAAATCATTGATGTTAGACAGTCAGCTTTTCTTGAAGGAAGAGGTTTATTGGATAGTGTGCTGGTCGCAAATAAGGTTCTGGACGAATACAAGAGAAAGAGAAAAAGTTGTGTGTTCTTTAAGGTTGATTATGAGAAGGCTTATGATTCGGTGAAGTAGGACTTTATCTATTATATGCTAAGGAGGTTGGGTTTCTGCGAACAGTGGATCCGGTGGATAAGGGGTGTTTAGAGTCGGCTTCGGTATTTGTCCTGGTAAACGGGAGTCCAACTAGGGAGTTCTTTCCTAAAAAGGGGCTTCGTCAGGGTTATCCGCTCGCTCCTTTCCTATTTCTCATAGTGGCGGAAGGCTTAACTGGGGTGGCAAGGGTTGCAGAAGATAAGAGGTTGGTTGATAGTTTGGAGGTTGGAAAGGATAAGGTAAAAGTAAACATGTTACAGTATGCGGACGACACTCTGTTCTTCTATGAAGCAAATACCAAAAGTATTTTTAATATCAAGGCGATCTTGCAATGCTTTGAGTTGGCTTCAGGGATAAGGGTTAACTTCGCTAAAAGCAGGATTGGTGGTACGGGGTTGGATCAGGCCACGCTTCAGCGTCTTGCAGTTATTCTTAACTGTGATACGATGGCTTCCCCTTTCGTCTACTTGGGTATACCTATTGGCGGGAGTCATAAGCGTGGTGTTTTCTGGAACGGGGTGATCGAGAAGGTTCATACTAGATTAAGCAGATGGAAGGGAAGGTGTTTGTCGATGGCTGGGAGGGTCTGTTTGATAAAGTCGGTACTTTCTTCTATTCCGTTATTCTTTATGTCACTATTCAAATTGCCTTCTGGGGTGGCAGGAAAGTTGGTTAGTATTCAAAGGAATTTTCTCTAGGGGTGGGGTGCAGACGAAAGGAAGATCACTTGGGCGTCCTGGAACTTGGTTTCTAAGCCGCGTGAGTTCGGGGGGCTAGGAATTATTGATCCAAAGCTGTTTAATATGGCTTTGTTGGGAAAGTGGATTTGGAGGTTGGGTTCGGTTGAGGACGGTCTGTGGAAGGAGGTTCTCATTTCCAAATACAGTGGGTGGAGAAGCTTGGGAGAGGAAGGAAAAGGTAGAAAGAGCTCTCTCTGGTGGAAGGATTTGAGAGAGGTTTGGTCTTCGGAGGGTTGGGGGAGAAGTTTTGAAGATAGTTTTAAGTGGAAAGTAGGAGACGGGAAAGATGTTTACTTCTGGAAGGACAGATGGCTGAATGGCGAGGCATTGAAGATTGCCTTTCCAAGATTGTTCTCCAATAGTTGTTCCAAAGACGCAAAGGTGTCGGAGCTTGGTACTTGGACTAATGGAAGTTGGGTTTGACAATTAGCATGGAGAAGACCGTTCTTTGATTGGGAGAAGTCGTTGGCGGATCAGTTTAGTAGGATTCTGCTTGAGGCTAGGATGGTACCGGGTGAGGCTGACTGCTGGATTTGGAAGGGAAGGGGTTTCCAAAAAAATTCAGTTAATTCTGCCTACAATCTTGTTAGGAAGGACAAAGAGGTGGTTTCTTCGTCGGTTTTTGGTATGCTTTGGGAGTGCAAGGCAGTACCCTCTGCTGGGCTTATGGCTTGGAGGTTGTTGGAAAATAAACTTGCTACCAGGGTAGATTTAAGCAGAAGAGGGGTGTTGGTAGAAAGCTTGATGTGTTGTTTGTGTGGGAAGGAGGAAGAGTCTTGTGGTCACTTGTTCTTCTGGTGTAGCTTTGCTTGGCGAGTTTGGAGTTTATGTTTTAGATGGCTTGGGGTTTTGTTCGTATCACACATCGAGCCGAAGGCTAACTTCGTTCAATTTAGGATGAGTCCCCCTTTTGGGTCAGTTAAGTTTTGGAACACAATCTGGGTCGGGGTGGTTAGTGAGATTTGGAATCACAGGAATCAAATAATTTTCAAAAAAGGAGTGGTTGACACAGATGAAGTTTTTGCTTTGGTTCAAGTTAAGGTATGGGCTTGGGTTTCTACAAAAGTCCGATTTGCATCGTTTTCATTTTTTGATTTGTGTCTGGAACCTATGGAGTGTATGAGATTAGTTTATTGATGTTTTTGCTAGGAGTAGTAAGAGATGGCTTTTTTAGTTAGTTTTGGTGGTGCTTAGGTCTAGTTTGATGCTTGAGTATCATGTATAAGGATTGAACCACCCTGAAGTAGTTCCTATTTATTTATTTTTTATTGTCGATAAAAAAACTATTAAAATAAAAAAATGTGTTCAGTTATTTATTTTTTTAGCATTTGAAAGTAATAATGCATTCCAAAATGAAATTCATTTTAATATTTTTTTTGTGCAAAATAATATGAACAAAGATTAAAAAAAATGTATCCCTTAAAAAATAAGAATTTCTTACACCTGTCTAAGTTGTCAAAACTCATCTTTGAATTTCAACCATTGTTTTCAAAAAAAAAAAAAAAAAAAAAAGATGTCAAATCCAAAATCCCACTGACCCAGTGTATCATCTCGAGTCCAGCTTGGTTTGTAGGTGGTTCACATGATAGATTTGGGTTTTTCTTATAAAATAATTGGTTCATTTCTTTTTATTTCGGAAAGGATGTGTTCCAAAAAGTTAATTTTTTACATTCTGAAAAAATCATTCCGAATTATAACTTTTTACATTCCAGAATAAAAGATTGCGAACCAAAAAAAATCGTAGGTGTGTGTTGTCCACAGAAGTTTTCTAGGTAACAATAAAGACTAGAGAGAGGGTTGACTCTTGTTTCCCACAACAGTAATTGGAACCAATGTTTCTTTACTTAGCTTAATATTCAGTCTTCGTAATACAAAAGCTAATAATTCTATTACAAATAAATCAAACTGATGGCAGTGGGAAAAGATTGACAGATCGTAAATAAAAAGCAATAGAAGAAAAAAAATCAAGCATTTTCCCAACAAAAAACAGATCTGAACAAAGAACTTACAGAAGATACAGCCTTACGCTTGCCAATTCCTGACTTTAGTTATGAACTTTATGGACAAGGGGCAACTTACGATCTGTTGCCAAAACAACTATAATGATGGGAGATAACTAACTAATTTCACTCTCAAGAGTTCCTCTCCCACCCACCAGTTTAAAACCATTAACCATGGAAGTTGACATGATTATTCGGTGGAATTCAAGCGCCAAAGAAAGATACAAGTTCTTAAATAAGCCGTAGTTCGTACTCTCCAGCCATCGTTATGTATCTCACCCATGGAAGAGCCTGATACCCACTTTTCTCAATAATCTTCAAATATCTAACCTATAAAACCAAAACATTTACATGTTGATTACCATCATCAGATCAAACCTTCAGCTAACTGAATAACACCATCAAATCATGTGGGTGTCTTCAAATTCACATGGATCAAACAAACTACTTTTCAAACCTATTTATCATGGACAATAGAATAAAATTAAGTTTGGTAGTTTTTTATCCTTTCCAAATGTCAAGTTCCTTTTTCCACAATTATGTTTTTATATTAATATTTTTTTGAACATTTATTGTAAATCCTGAAAATAATATTAACTAAAATAAATTCCTCAAGTTCACTACAACCCTAAATCCATTGAAATAATGAAAAATGTTAACACGTAAATGGAAAGAAAGACAGAGATATGGGAAGAATAAATATTGATTAAAATAAAAGGTCACATTCACCTAAATTTAATCAGAGGTACTGACAAACATTATTTCCTATGCTGAAAAAATAGTCTAGCTATATTCTGTATATAAATAAACCAGATTTACGTTGCAATACCTGTATGCCAGAAACAGTAAAGTATGGTATTTCAAATTTCACATTTATAGGGGCTTTTCTCTCAGGAGTTGCATCCTCGTCTGTTATACTGGGAAGACGAAACTCTGCTCTCAACATATATTCCTGAAAGTATCAAAGGAGGAAAACCAGATCCAATAAACCATGATCAAAACAAGGTACCAAAAGATGGGTGTTATTCAAGGATTCGATGCCAATTAGAAGTGAACTCATACCTTGCCTCCAGGGAAGGATCTAATTTTCCAGATTAACGCATCCTTTTCAGGTGCATATGATGCAGATCCCATTGAAGTTCGGACATTAGGATTTGTTGCATCAACAGGCACAGGCAACTCAATCTCCACGTTTGTGGCAGTGCTATAAAATAAACTCAATTAATTGGGGCAGCAAAAGACAGTTAAGGTTCTAGAGATCTAAAACCTGATTTACCCATCTTCTATCATCAGGGGTGAGGAAACGTAGTAAACATAAGAAAAGAAGAAATCTCATTACCTGCGTTCTTTAAATTGACTCCTTGCTTTTACCATAATCTCCATCCGACTCTTTGAATGCTTTTCAACACTTGCTTCCACCCAAATTAAAGGCTTAACCTGAAAACAGTGATGGTAGAATCATCAGACTTCGAAATGCTTTTATTCTCTCTTTCTCTGTGTTTAGCTCTAAAAATAGAAACTTATGTCATGTCTAGAGAAAAAGATGAACCTGTGTACTGAGCCTGTATGTCATCAAATCAAATGACCCATCAGGAGGTATAAAGGAAATTGTTCTATCATTTTCAAATCGAGCCAAACGCACACACCTTCATAAAAGGCCAGATATAATTTGAGAACTAGCATCAAGAAGAAACATGCTTAAAAAAACTATACAAAACTTCCAGTCTAAATTATCATTTTCTAAATACAAGGAAGACCAGCATACATACTGATGAAATTTTATGTCTTCCAAGTCAATAGCCTTTCCCTTGGTTGTTCTACCTTGTGCCTCTAACAATACTCTATCATTTAAGCCAAGTTTGCACTCAGGCATACCGCTGTATTATGAAAGGCACACTTGAGTTTCAGATAAATACACTGGCATACAAGTCAGTTAGTTAGAATAATAGATACTTCACGGTTAACACAGTCTACCAAATACTCTCAACTGTAAAAAAATTGGGAGTGAAATATGGACTCAGTGGTCAGACTTGTCTGTAATATACCTAACTCAAATATGTATGTTTTGCACGAGCAGTAAAAGAAAGCCTCTGGACTAAGGAGTACCAAATGAAAAAAAGCCAATTTTTTAAATTCCAGATAACAACGCATAGTGGTTGGTCTAAAAAATGCTATAGCAGGATAGCCACTATTTAGAAATTTTTTGTATGGTTTATACAATGCATACTATATGAATACATATTCTCAAAAACGGTAAACATTAATCAAAATTAATTGCATTCAATTAATAATTAACAATAAAAAGTAATTGGTGTCAACAAAATATACAAGCAAATACCAACAAAAGTCAAATACTAGTTTCCCAGAAAGGAATTATCATCTTCTAATCCAAGTCCTCTTTATCATTTTCACTACTATTACAATTATAGAATTCTCTGTCATCAATATACATATACATATATATGATTAATTATTTAATAAATAAAAAATATTAGAGCAGAGGTCATTCTACTATCTCACTTTTGGGGTCAGCCACTCCGCTATCCAGGACTGACTACTATGGTTGAATTCATTTTTTGAAATTGAAATCCCCACACAAAAACCCTAATCCTGTCATTTGGTCTGCATCACTACTACTCTAAACCACTCCACTAGGACAGCTACTGAGGTGGGCAGGCACCACTATGCTGCCACCATAGCACACCCCTTAAAGTGCTGAATAAAACTACCCACAAGTCTGTTTAACCAGTACAAAGTAAAAAACAGAAAATAACAAACTGCACACGTCCTCATAGCTAATTTCATTTGCATTCCTCAAAAATTTACATACACATAAATCAAAGATGGTTTTAAGAAAAGATTCAATAAGAACTAAGTTTAGGCTTGGTTCTCTAATCCCTAATGTACCTCTTCAGTCCTAAACAATGACCACACACACATATAGTATAGTATACTCTGCACACATGAGTAGACAGAACAACAAAAACAAGCAAAACGAAAAACCAGAAAACTGAGATCAGCACATTAGAGCCCCTAAACCAACATAGTAGAATTTGGCCAAATCAATAAATAGTAGAAAGACCAGTCAGTTAATGGCCAATGTCAGAAAATCAATAGATCTCAAGGAAAGTAGGAAGCCAACCTCAAATACGTTCTCATCTTCAACGCCCCAACAACATCAGATCTAATTATTTGTCCATTGCTATTGACAAGTATATTAACATTCTCCACCACATCCAAGAAAACCTGAAAACACAATCGCTTAGAGCATTAAATTACAATTAAAAAAAGCTTCAGATTCTTCACTTTCGTAACGGTTACCTCATTTTTCTTATAGTTTATCCCTTCGCTGCGCCAAGACACAGCATTAGTCACAGCCATGGGAGGTCTCTGCGTAACTTCCATTCTATAAGCATCAGTCTTGATAAACTCACTAAGAATTTGCGCCTCAGTGTATTGAGGATAGCCAAAGTCCATAATCTCATCAAGTAGTTCATACTGCCAGCGACACAACAAATCGAAAACGACACAATTCAACCAATTCATTACCAATCGACGAAACTAGTAATTAAAAGGCGAATTCATCGGCAAGTTACCACGACGACGAAGTTGTCCCTGAGCGATTCCTCTTCCAATTCTTCGAAGTAGTGCTTAAACACCTGCCCCAAAAACACGGATCGATGATTATTCGCACAAACTATATCGAGAAATTCTCAATTTGGAAATGATTGAATAAGAAATCGTACGTCGACAACTCGGTGCAGGAAGAAGAGGAGGCTTGCGGCATTGCAGTTCTGTCTGGTGGCTATCATGATATAGACGTTGCTATGCTGAATGAACATGTAGGTCACGCCGTTGTCGAGCACGACCGGATCTTGAGACTGCGGATCGGCCTTCGATGAAAAGGAGAGGAGCTAGAGAGTGAGGATTCGCGTTGTGAGAGTGAGTGAAAGAGAAGAGAGGTAAAGCGGAAGGAACCTGTTTCTCGATGAGCTTGGTGAAGAAGCGTTCGGCGTCGAGGGCGGAGACGTCGCCTCGGTAATCTCGCCAGATGAGGACGCGGCCTTTGATGTCGAGGAGGAACAGAGCAGAGGCTGCCCCTGCCATTGCTTGCTGCTGCAGTGATCGGATCCTGGATTCCAATCAGATCAGCACCACCGTCAAAAGAAAAAGGAGAAGAAGAACATGAGAAACAAGGACTCCTATACGACGCCGTTACTACAAAGTAATTATTCTTATTTATTTTAATTCGGGGATGTAATTATTTTTCTTATTTACTTTGTTTTGTTTCAAGCGACTTACAATAAAAATTAATTGCGATCAATTGTGTTTATGTTTATTTGCTTTTGAGAGAGGTTTAAATTAGGTTAATTAATTTTATATAAATATAGTATGCCTTAATACATTCTAGTGCAACGAAATTACGAATTTATAAGTAGCTTTCAAAAATACTCATATAGACTTTCTTTTGTGAAATTATGAAATAAGTTAAGTTTCTAGTTAAAATTAACTCATATATTAATTAATTTATAATAAATACATATTAACTTTATTCTAAAAAATAATTTATTAAACGATGCAACTTATATCATATTATCAAAGCATATAATTGAAAGATGAAAAAAACTCTTCTACGAATTTTTTATAGGGAAATTTGATATAGTAAACACATCTTTCTCAAATATCCATAAGTATTTATCGAGGATTGAGAGAAATTTGTCTTTTCTTTTTCTCTTAATTATATTTGGCTTAGTAAACACTTGATAAGAGGGAATTTTTTATTTGTCAAATCTCTAAGAGTCACAACCATTTTAGTTGGCAATGCAATGGAAACCACCATGTTTGCAACAAAAGGGAAAGAAAATAAATTTATTTTACGATGTTCCCCTCCAAAGAAAAGAGTCAGTACAACCCAAGGACGACTCGTTTCCAATGACAACAACCTTTCTAATTAATGTAAGGATATTTTTGTTGGAAGAAGAGAAAAGGGAATAAGAAGAAGTCATCAAGATGTACCTAGACGTATTTTTTTATTTGTCAAACCTTTTCTTTTTCTCTTAATTATATTTGGCTTAGTAAACACTTGATAAGAGGGGATTTTTTATTTGTCAAATCTCTAACAGTCACAACCATTTTAGTTGGCAATGCAATGGAAACCACCATGTTTGCAACAGAAGGGAAAGAAAATAAATTTATTTTACGATGTTCCCCTCCAAAGAAAAGAGTCAGTACAACCCAAGGACGACTCGTTTCCAATGACAACAACCTTTCTACTTAATGTAAGGATATTTTTGTTGGAAGAAGAGAAAAGGGAATAAGAAGAAGTCATCAAGATGTACCTAGACGTAAAACACAACGAACGAAGAAGGGAAACACTTAAAGCTCTCAAGAAAGTTAGAAAAGCACAACGAGGTTGGAATAATGTAAGTGGAAATGATGTTGGAATACAAGACAACTAAAACATTTCAAAAGTTTTGTATTTCCCACAACGAGACACCCCAATTTTGTATATTAGAACAACGTTACACAAAAAAATGAAATGTTAGCCACCAAATAATGTAACATCTCAAATGAGTAAAAACTCATCATTAATGCTAAAAACATATCATTAATGTACATTGAAAATCATATCGTTATAGACTAGAAAGATAGAATAAACTTGATCATCTCATGTCAAGTTATAAAATACAATTTCAAAACTAACTTAAGCTCATATATCGAAAACACTAAAACTCATCATCCACAAAATCTTTCCACATGCACCTTATTTGTGGAATCTGAGTGTGGGGAACTTATGCACATACCCGACTTCGAGATATTTAGAGATATATTTCTAACTGAATATTCATAACAAAATATTTATTTGTTATTTAAATAACTAGTATATATGTGTGTGTGAGATATTTAATGGCTTAAGAGCTTATAAATACATATTAATCCCATGAAAGTACTCACTCAATTTTGTCATTTACTTCAATACTCGTATATCTTATTCTATAATTTCTCTAACTTTTAGTGACTTGAATGTTAGAGAATCTTCTACACATGATCTCTCTTCAATTTTCATCAACTACTTTCCTTAAAGATTTAAGCTCAGCTTTCCAAAAGAGAAAATTCTTTCACTAAAAAAGAATCACACTCATTATTAATAAGAAGACTTACAAGAACAACCTAAATAAAACTCCAAAATTATGAAAATTACCCGTATTTACTTGTAAGTATTGAAAAATGTTCTAAATTAAAAAAATGATAAACAAAGAAGAAAAAACACGAATATCACAAACAAATAACATTATCCATTTCTCCACAAAATTGTAGACAAATACTACATAAAATTGATTACACATAAACATATAACTCATTATATTTTTTAATACAATCAATTTCTATTAATAATTATATTTTTCAAATAAATAATTAAAATAAATAATAGAATAATAAATATTTTTTATGTTATAACAAAATAAATAATTCAAATAAAAATATTCAAATAATTAATAAATAAAATAAATAAATTTAATATATATTTTATATTATAAAATAAAATAATTTAAATTTTTTTATTTTGATATATTATTATTTTAAAATATAATTTTTTTTATTAAAATTTAATAATATTTTTGTATTTAAACTTTATTTTAACTAATTTATATTTTAAAACTTACTTTTTATGTCAAATTAATTTTAGAAAGTTATTTAATAAACTATTTTTTAGATATATACAAAAAAAATTATTCTATTACATAAGTATTAATCCAGTATAAAAAATTTCATTTTTTTCATTAATTTAAATACCCTTACTTTTTACTTTCTTTAATTTTTTAATATTTTGGTCGGATGCAACTATTTAAATTTTTTAATATTAATTTTCTAATTTAAATAAAGTATTTCAATCATCAACCGTACAGAAATGGTAAAAAGAATAGCTACTACATTGACATCCACAGAAAAATAGCACCATCCACATTAATTGAGAAAACCATGAAAAGTATTAGTGAAAAATAGTTTGAACCTTAAAAAATAACTAATGTCAACTGGAAAAATAATGTCAAGTGACAAATTATAACAAATATTTTAGAATCTCTCAGGAGTTGCACATTAAATTGAAAAAACTACTCAGGAAGATACTTCACTTATATTTTGTATGCATCACACAATAATTACAACAGAAACAACCAGGAATTGACTAGGTGTGCCCTAAAAAGAGTACCAAAGACGGTTTCTTCATGCAACTCTACTCTATAGATTCTTCAACCACCCTCGCACAATATGAAAATATTTTTTTATTTTTCATAGTGCCACTTCTCTAAAGGAGTTTTTCGATTATGTAATTTGAATACGTATTTGAAAAAAAGACTTTTAATGTAATCCAAAAGCTAAAAAAGACTTTCGAATTACATAATCCAGAAACTAATATTATGCATATGAAAAAACTTTCAGATTATGTAATCTAAAAGTTAATTACGAATTTGAAAAAAGACTTCCAGATTATATAATTTAGAATATTATAGAAAGATATTTTTAGAAATATGAAAATTTATAAAGATGAGGAAAGAATATTTTTAGAAATATGAAAATTTATAAAGATGAGGAAAGAATATTTTTAGAAATATGAAAATTTATGAAGGTGAAAAAAGAATATATAGAGGTGCAGGAAGAAATAGCTGAGTATCTTATGTTTCTCTAAAGAGAAGAACCAATTCGAGAAAGTTAGATTGTTTGAAGTTCAGCCCCAAAGCCCGAGAATATTGTTTGAAGTTCAACATTGGCCTAAAGAGCCCGTTAGATTATTTGAAGTTCAGCCCCAAAGCCCGAAAATATTGTTTGAAGTTACACATTGGGTACTGTTGCTATCCCTATTGGTAAGTGCTCACAACAATCCAACAAACTTAAACTGCATAATCTTTTGAAAGGAATATTTGAATATGGTGATACAGAATAGAATAAAAAAACTAAAACTTTCATCAACTAATAGAAAAAAGACCCTCTTTACAGAGATGCCACATTTCAGAATCGAACCAAAAGATTGAACTGTTCAAGTGGGATGCACCAAAACCCTGCAAAAGTGAAATACAAGGATGATGCTTGAGAGACCAAGTAGCAAGCTACCTTAATGGACCTCACCTTAAAAAATTAATTTAATATCGTGTGAACTAATAGTCCACATATAAACTGATAAGAAGAGATACTATACTTTATCTTAGCCAAAAGACCATGAAAGGTATAGTGTTCAGTTTTTATATTCCATGCTTCAGCTGTTTATCAGTGTTCTGACAAGTGTAGACTTCATAATTAGTAAAAATTAATTTCTAAGATAACAGACTCAATTTAGAATAACAATTGATATGTAATCTCTGATGAAACTTGAAACTAATTATAGTCAATTCCAAATACTTTTTACTTATTACCAACAGTGTTGATCCTTCTCCAATAGGACTGGTGATACCTAATTAAGGTTTAACCAAGTATTTCTTATATAATTGTCTTTCATGCTAATTATTTTCTAACAATGGTAGGACTTTTATGTCTACAATTGTCTTTCATGCAAAATATATACCAGAAAACTACATATGCTAAGCTGTTGAGCTTTCATGAATGGTAACCTGATTTGTAGTAGTAACCCCAAACAAATCTAAGGATAACTTTATCAACTTCACCACTGATTCACACAAATGTTTTGCAATGTATAGATAAATATAAAACTTAGAACAGGTTCTGTTAAGCAATTTCTCCTTCCATCTTGCTAAATGACCTTTGATGGATCCTGAGGTTCCAGGGAATTTAAGGTAGTTTCCAATTTTTAGCAAAATCAAGAATAATCTTCCTGACAATCTGGGTTCGAAAAGTCTTGACTGATCAGAAGAGAAAACCATCATCAAAAAAATGAAAAATTCAATTTTCTGCAATCTTCTTCACATGTTTATAAGAATTGTCCTCCATTGATTGTTGGACGAGGAAGGATAATTTCTATGCATAAAACAAGCAGACATGGTAGGTAATATGATATGGCATTTGTGAAGCAGTTCTACCTAATGAGATTTCAACAGAATAATATTACTATATATTACAAAAGTAAAAATGATATCAGAAATTAGATAACATAATTTAACTGTTTTGAGTAGGAAACACCAGTTCCTTACAAAATTAATTTAATACCGTCTGAACTAATAATCCATATCACATTAAACTATATCCCATTTACACTGTGGGTCTTCATATCTATCTAAAAATTAATTCCTAAGATGGTCCTAATTAAGATTTAACCCAAGTATTTCTTAATTTTCATGCTATTTATTTCTGATAATGAAAATAAGTATTTCTTATACATTTCAATGATAATAGTTTTTAAATTACTTTCAATTTCCATTGTAATTGTTTCTAACAATAAACATATAAAGCTCAGAAATAAATATATTAAGCTCATCACTGTATCAGTTAACATGTAAATAAAAGACATCATGACGATGCTTGAGAGACGAAGTAGCAAGCTACTTTGATGGCCCTCTCCCTCAAAAAATTAATTTAATATCGTGTGAACTAATAGTTCACATATCAGATATTAAACTGATAAGAACAGATACTACACTTGATCTTAGCCAAAAGGCCGAGAAAGGAATGCCTGGACAATTAGAAGTATTTGGTTTTTATAATCAAAGCTTCAGCTGCTTTTCAGTGTTCTGATAAATGTGGGACTTCATAACTTCAGTCATATGCTCTCAAACTCAGTACCTAAGATCAACTGACTTCAAAATTTAGAACAACAATTGAGTTCATTTCATAAAACTTAAAACTACTTATTACAGTCATTCAATTTTATTTTACTTTATATAACAAACTATGTTGATCCTTCTCCAATCGTACTGCTTCATGTCTAATTATCTTTTATGCTTGTGAAGATATGCTGGTAGTAGTAATTCATCTACCCGTTTATTCCTCCTGAGTGTATTCAACTATATTCTTCTCTCTCCATTTACAAATTTTTTTAGTAAGAGTTTATTCTTGCAACTATGTATTGGAATTTAAGGTCACAAAAAGTTCTTTGTATAATGTTTATATAACTCGATGGTGATCCCCTAGAGTTAGTGCTCTAGACTAGTCGGTGGGGGGAAACATTAGATGCATAAAATTGACTGAAGTTTTTTTCAGCATAAAATTGTTAGTATTAACAATTTTAGATTCATTAAGAAGTGACTATCAAAATCTGTATGTATATATACACCCAAGCATAAACTCCAAATGGCAGCAGCATGACATTTGATTAATGCAGCAAAGACGAGCATTAGTGTAGAATTCTCAAGTAACAAAAGGGGCTTCATCTTCCATCAAGTACCCCGCTGAAGACTTGGCTGTCTCCACCTAGTGATGCTTCCCATTCGGTGGATGACATAACAATCTGTGACAATGCCACAACCATCTCCCTCATCTCAGGCCTGTCATTTGGATCTTCGCACAAACACCAATGAGCTAGTTCTGCCATCTGCAAAGGGATATGTTCGTAATAAGAAAATTATGAAGAGAGAAAAATGAGATAAAATGAGTATTGTGAAAAAGTGCAATAAGAAGTTTATGTCAGAATAACATTAGAATAAGGAAAGCAACAATATTAGCCTATCCCCTACAATATCTCGAAAGACACACAATAACTATGTTAAAGGAGTGACCGTAGCTTGTTCAAACACAAAATATTCCTTGAACCAAAGAAGCTCATCCTTAGTTCTTACCCATCTAATGTTTTTGCTCTTAACATTCATGTCATTTGTTTGTTTTAGGTGATTAAGAAACTCATTTGTTTTGTTTGTTTTTACCCCTTGTCTAGTTGTCTACGAAGTTTTAGTCAAAGAAAATGTATCCAAATTCATGATAAACTTACAAATAAAATCCGTATTACCTTTGAAGCATAAACTTTTCATTGGTGCTCTTGACTTCTTATAGGGAAAAGTATTGGTTACAGGTTTGGCCTCGCGAGTGAAACTGATATCCTCAATTACTAATTTACTGTCTCTCAAAAAACAAATCTTTGTCTAAACTATTTTTTTTTTAATTTCTATTTCTATTGAATCCACAGAAAGATATTAAATTGAACTACAGTATGCGAATAAAAATAGGAACTTTAGGTAAATCTAACCCTGTAGACATCTTCCATGGGATAGCTATGCTGAAGATTCCCATCTATGACATCTGGTAAAACAGTCTGTGGGTACTTATTTCCGAAGATTTGGCTAACCTGAATGTGATGAAAAGAAGGATCATCTTTCTTCCTTTCAAATAATAATAATAAATGTTTGAGAGTATTAAGTCAACTGCAGATAGATTTCTCTGAATAAAAGTGAACGAATGAATGTTTTGGATTTCATTTTCATAATACATACTCTCAACCATAAATTCAATTTCTCTCCCATCTCTTCTTAATTTTCACTCAGAAACGAGTTTGACTTACAACCGTAACAAGTGATTTCATATTGTTGGCTTGTTGGCTGTCACGATATAGTGCACGTTTCCCTGTTATCAACTCTGACAGAACCACCCCAAATGCAAATACATCTGTTTTTATAGTCACTTGAAGCTCCTTAACAGATCTAAAGGGAGCAAAAAAAGCATTCAAGTCAGAATAAAATCAACTGGTGTGTAATTTTTTTTACTTGAGTTTAAGTATATAATGATAGCAAGAAAATTGATTGAATACGCCAAGAGTGTACTTATGATCTGAAAGCACAAAACCTACTCTGGTGGAAGGTAGCCCGGTGTTCCAACAAGCCTTGTTGCTATGAATTCTTCATCATTGGTTCGTTCTACTAGCTTTGCAAGTCCAAAATCTGCTACCTACGTATGAAAGGCCAAGTTAACGGATTGAGTTTGAACTAAGTATAGAGACTTGGATTCAATGTTTTCCCAACTTAGTTTTAGAAAGAAATAAAATATATTCATCTCCAGCAAGTTCTTACAAGACATGTTAAATTTAATGGGATAAGTGCAATGTTTTAAAACCTTTGTTGTTTGGTCAAACTACAATGTTATAACATGTTTATTATATGATAACATGAATAGCTGATTTAGTTACCGTCTGTATTATTAAAAATTTTGACAACTCGTCCCAAATTTCTTTGGGTGCATTTTTGGACAGAGCAGAACTGAGCAAAACAAGTACCTTTGCTCTGAGCTTCTCGTCAAGGAGAATATTACTTGTCTTTATATCACGATGCACATATCGTGCTTTCGTGTAATCATGTATGTATTCAAGACCTTTTGCTGCATCCAATGCAATTTGAATCCTAGCACACCAAGAGAGAGGCTGATGACCTGTTCCAATACAATGGTTAAGAATCTTGATATTCAATTAAGTAAAAACCTTTTTTTAAAAATGTGTTAGAAGTTCTACATTAATCAATATATATACTACTCAACTTATTCACCATGCTCAGTTAATACATTTCATGGAATAGAATATATTAGTATTTTGGATTAAGTTTTTTCTTGTAATTGGTGTTCCCTAAAGGCTACCAACAAGCTTAATTAAGCTGCATCCCATATCAAATACTTCTAGATTTGTGAAGTTTTCGAAGAGACAAAATAAGCTATTCTCAGGTCAATATCATAAAGCATGTTAGTTCTTAAAGGAGTGTAGGTTATATTACTTGATTTGATCATGAAGTAATCAGCCTCTTTCACCTGATGGTTTAATCTTTTGAAAAGAGTTTACCTTTTGTGTTTGAGTCATAAAATGTCTCGTAGGTTTACTTTGTTTGGAAAATAATTTTGACATCGATATACCTTTCAGCAATGGATCATGAAGGTGTTCACTGAGAGATCCATTTGGAACATACTCATACACCAGATAAAGGTGGTCATCTCCGCTAGCATATCCCAACAACTCCACCTGCAACAGTGATTATATCTATAGTATAATCAAACATCATATCTTAAAGACAATGTCAAAGCTCTCTTCATCAGAGACATTACTTACAATGTTAATGTGATGGATCTTACACAAGGCTTTGAGTTCTGCATAGAATTCTTTGGATTTATTAGATCTCATCTTCTTTACAGCAACCTCCTGAAGTTAAAACAGCTATCATTCCCCAATTATCAATCAGTACATGAAAATATGTTTCAATGTCTTGGGTTTTCATACCTTCTCTAACATTCCGAAATACACACTCCCGTATCCACCTACTCCAATCCTTCGCGTTTCATCAAAGTTATTCGTAGCCTCTTCAATCTCCTCTAGAGCATAAATTACTGGTCTTTCTGATTCAAATGGAGTTGCATCTTCGGAAATATTTACCATGAATAAGCAAAAGACCTTCTTAGTCTCCTTGTAGAGATATTAGCAAATTACTGAAAACTGTATTTTCGAAAATGAGTTGCTTTTACTTCCAAAAGTTTATTTTCAAGTTACCTTCTCCATGTTCTGCATGAAAGTCTCGGTTCTTTATGGAAATAGTTCTAAATCCAACTGATCTTTTAGACACAATATTTGGATCATTTTTGGCGGTTACATTGGCCCTGGATCTCCTAAGAACGACAACGAGAATGATCAAAGTAATAGTTGAAAAGAATGCCACAGCCGCTAAGATGCCAATGATTATATGGTGTTTCTTGTCTGCAAACAAGGGAAAGCCAAGTGTCATCTAGCAATGATAAGTCTTTTTACTTTCTTTCTATACAAACTACTGTTTTCTAAACTTCTCCGGGTAAGTGAACAACAATCGGTGAAGCTTACCAGTTCATTATTGCCAAACTAAACCAATTTCAAGGATTCAAACTTAAGAAAAATATTGTCTGATGAAGTTGAAATAGATTATTGAATGACCTGTTACTTATATTTTGCAATCACTTTGAAGGTTAAAAACAAGGAAGCCATATATACGTAAAAAAATTGTGATTAGACAAAAGTGTTAGAACTCTTTACACCATTAGTGCATGCAATGTTTATTTCAAATCAACATAAAATAAAGAGTTTAATAGACATGTACCCTAGTGTAAGATTTTGCACTGCGAACCAATAAAAATATGGAAAAATCATGAATGATGAAAATATAGAAGGGATTGAGGAAGAGAAATCATCACCTTTTCCTTTGGAAGGCAACCCATTGAGTTGGCTTGGAACATATAGCACCCAAGTAATATCTATGTATGAGGGGTTTTGAGCCAGAACTTCGTTCATACTAACCATGCCATCTAGCGTAGCATTTAGCATAGTAGCGATTGATGTGGGTGTATCATTCCGCTGAACTGTATAGGTGACAACAATTTGGGAGTCATTTTTTTCTGAACACCCACAAGGAAGATGTATTGCCAAGTCCTCATTTGGGTCCACTTCTCTATTAATAGACCAGGCTTGGCCACTGTAAACAATGTTGTTAATCTCCACAGACGAGTCATTAGGCTTCACCTTGTAGGTTGTATCATAGAAATATCCGGCAAGGCCATTGGTGTTATGGCAGGAACAAGGCACTGTTATAAGGTAATCTTGCTTTGTGCCACGCGTTATAGGTTTGATTTGGGAGGGATGAACGGAATAAAAGTTGGCTATCTCATCTGCATTGTGACTGTAACTTATGTGGTAGAGTGAGGCATTGCATGTGCTGATCTTAGAGGAGCATCTGAGAGGTTCCAAATAAGTTGTTTGAAGAGAAGCTTGTAAGGAAAACACAGCTACACCCACATAAGAAGTTGCAAGAAGAGGAATGAGAAGAGAAAGAAGTGAAGTTAGAGAAGCCATGGTTTGTGTGATCATGAAACTTGTTTGAAAGGGAAGAGAGGTAGGAAAACAATAATGAGCCGGTTAGTTTGCAAGTGCATCCGTCGCATTGCACTTGTCATCATGTGGTTGTTCCTTCTTGATTTCAAGAACCAGAAACCTCGTCCACTTAGCATGAATTTACAAAATGTGATGATTATTATAGAATTATTTGGATGGAGCATCTTTGTGGGATCTCCGACGGCAATAGTAGACCAATTCCACCAAATAAAAAAGCCATGGTGCCATCACAAGTCACACTCTAGCTTTAGTTTAATGCCACTTGAATGTTGTTGAGCGGCAAAAGTCACTTTATGTTATCTGGGTTTTCGTTTTCATTTGAAGTGTCCTAACTTAGATTTTAAACAAATAAGTGTGACAAGAATCTAATTCATGGTCATAAACTTTGACGCTATCTTCGAAATTAACTCCGTAAAACATGCTTTTTTTTTTAAGTATAAAGGTTAATATAATTAAGTAAGAATAATAAATATATGACTTTAATATATTATAAAAATAATAATATAATAATACTAGAAAAATATATTTTTTTAATTTATTTAAATAAGTTAAATATTAGATACAAAAGACTTTTGAAAAGAGTTATTAGTTGATATTTTGAACTAGATAGACTTTCACAAGTAAAGCTAATCTATCATAGATTTTGTTCCTGTTAGGGAGATGTGACCTAGAGAACTATTGAAATCTTCGTCTCCTTCCTTCAGTCGGACAGGTTGTTGGGTGTTGGACTGGGGTCCTCCTCGTCTTCGTATTTCTCCTTCGGCTCTCGGTCTCGGGTGAACACTAAATGGGGTACCTGCGGAAGGCACCCCAACGCTCAAGTCAGTAAAGCGGGTGGTCAGTATTCGGGTAGGTGCACAATAATAAATGACGTACCTTTCTTATTGGGATGTGTGCTATTTATATTAGTTTAATGGGCTTACCTTGTTGGGCCTGATTAGTGGAATGGATCACACTTAGGATTGCATTACCTAATCCTTAATGATGGTTTAACTTCACTGACCTTGGTTTGAGCGTTAGTGGTTATACATGTTGGTCGGCCTGGCCGTGTGTCGGTCGGTCGGCCAGACTGACAGAGGTCGTGCCAGCGTGTCTCAGTCATCTCGGGCAAGGAGACCAAGACATGTCATGTGTCGGTCGGCCATACCAGTACAAATTTCTATATAATAGTCTTCGTATTTCTCCTTCGGCTCTCGGTCTCGGGTGAACACTAAATGGGGTACCTGCGGAAGGCACCCCAACGCTCAAGTCAGTAAAGCGGGTGGTCAGTATTCGGGTAGGTGCACAATAATAAATGACGTACCTTTCTTATTGGGATGTGTGCTATTTATATTAGTTTAATGGGCTTACCTTGTTGGGCCTGATTAGTAGAATGGATCACACTTAGGATTGCATTACCTAATCCTTAATGATGGTTTAACTTCACTGACCTTGGTTTGAGCGTTAGTGGTTATACATGTTGGTCGGCCTGGCCGTGTGTCGGTCGGTCGGCCAGACTGACAGAGGTCGTGCCAGCGTGTCTCAGTCATCTCGGGCAAGGAGACCAAGACATGTCATGTGTCGGTCGGCCATACCAGTACAAATTTCTATATAATAGTTTGGCTTATTTCATTATGTACTTAAAATTACCTTTCTTCATTAATTTACTTTATTTTACATATAGTAAAGAATGAGAACGAGGTGCAAATTTTTGAGGAATTTCTATGTTTTATAGGTTGAAATGAAGAAGAGGGTGCAGGAAGAAAAAGCCTCCTCAAGTCTTAGGTGTTTGGCCCAGTCACTCTAGCATTTTTTCTCTGACGAGTGGCAGGTATTATATTCCGTGAACAGCGAATTTCTGGCGCCAATTCCTTCCTTTGAACAAAACAAGTAAGGGAGAAAAGAAAGGCTGTGAAAGTTCATTGACTTTGGCCTAACTAATTCCCCTTCCAAAAATCTATAATTAATTTGCGACCTGTTTTATTTATCCTCTTGCAATCAAAATTTCTCCAATGGGTCATGCCTATTTCAATCAAAGACTATAATTAACCCAAAACAAGACACCAACAAGGAAACACCAGTCCTTAATAACAACCTCAGACAACAAACACACTTTCTTGGGTTATAACAGAACCCAAAATTTGCTTCCTTTGGGTGCCATTGAACCTACATTGAGTTTTCCCAGCACTGGAAAATGTCGCGGATCTTCCTTACTACTCTTTCTCTACTGCTCTTGCTCCTTGCTCCTTACGCGGCTGGTGAAGGACTTAAGTACAAAAATTCTGAATTTCATAATCTGTTTCCATTTCTGGGTCGTGATGAAGATTCGAACACGGAGATAACTGGTGATACGCCCGAGGACAGAAAAGAATTCAATGATCGATTACCCTACTCAATGCCTAAAAATGCTGTCCAGTCTACCAGCAAACTCGGTCAAGGATTCTACGACCAGAGTTGCCCCGATGTAGAAAATATCATCTCCAAAGCGTTCGCCCAAATCCTTAAGGATAATCCAGGTGCAATCGCTCACGTCATTCGCCTTCAATTCCATGACTGCTTCGTCAATGTAAGCATTTCCAAACAATGCCATGCCTCATCATTCTTCTCTCCAAATCATTATTATCATAACCAAAGTAAATGTGGTGCAAATATTTCAGAGAAAAAGTAAAATTAATAAATATTGAAAACAGTGAAGGTGATGATGACAGTAAAATAGATTTTATAGTTAATCTAGGATTTATTCAGACAAAGTTGTGATTTATAAACTAATTTGTAGAGGCTCACTTGTATATATAGTTCTTTAAATTTATATTTTGGGTATATGAATGAAATGACATATATAGTGAAGAGTTTCTAACCGAAGTTGGGGACGATGGGATTGATTGAACAAACAGGGATGCGATGCATCGATCTTGTTAGATTTTACACCATCGGGTGACAATGTGGAGAAAAGTTCATCGTTCAATGGTCTACTCCTGAAAGGGGCTGACCTGATGGATGACATTAAGGGAAAGGTGGAGGAGAAATGTCCTGGAATCGTGTCATGTGCTGACGTAATGACATTCAGTACCTACGAAGCAATGGCAATGGCGGGTTTACCTCGTAAGAGGGCCGTGGCTGGTCGTAAAGACTCTATTATTTCCCTTGCAAGCATTGCAGAATCCAACAATCTTCCTCTGCCAGACTGGACCATCGACCAAATGATGGAACTCTTTGGCAGGAAAGGGTTCAACATAGAAGAAATGGTGGTGTTGTTGGGTGCACATTCTCTTGGCAAGGCTCATTGTGACTTCTTCATGCAGAGGGCCTTCAACTTCAATGGGACTGGGAAGCCTGACCCTCTCCTCCCTAAGGATGTGGTTGATGAATTCCAAAAAGCATGTCCTAACGGTGGCACAGCCCTGTTCAGGAACCCCCCAGTAGCCTTTGATTCCACTCCAACTGTTCTTGATAACCTCTTCTACCAGGAAATGATTCAAAAGAATAGAACGTTGCTCCCTAGCGATTCACATCTCCATGAAGATCCCAGAACTAAGCCAACTGTTGAACAGATGGCAAACGACCATGCCTTGTTCAACAAGAGGTTTCATGATGTCATGTACAAGCTCACTTCTTTGAATGTTCTCACAGGGACTGAAGGGGAGGTCAGGAAAATCTGCAGGTCCACCAACTAAACTCTCCATCAACCATATGCTCATGCTTAACTAAATTTCTTATTCTTTCATTTTTTTTTTTAATTTTCATATTACATCACTTTATTATTTTCTTTTTTTATTCTACATGCAAGCTTCATATTTTAATTAATATTGCTATAGTTTATGTTTAAGTGCTATGATAGCTTTGATTTAAACCACTATACATGCTATAAGTAGTAAGAACTTATAAAATGACATTTCGCTATATATTTTAGTGTTATAAAATTATGTTTATTTAATACTATTTTATGAATTATTATATTACTATTTTATTAATATCGATTTATCTATCATTAAACAACTATTTGACCATTCAACCTTAAACTTGTCTTCAACTAGAGAAACAAGAAGTATAAATAATCATTCAAAAGCTTTTAGTTGCAAAAATAATTGTGTAAAATTACCTTTCGCAAAAATCAGAGGAAGAGACCAAGGCAGAAATCCAAGGTTCTGAATTATTGCCTTTCGGACTCCCTAATGGTTATGATAATACAGTTAAAAAAGATTTCAAATCAAGTGAATTGATTTGTATAAAAGAAATTGAATTGTTTTTAAAAATTTATATTAAATTTTTATATTAATTGAATTATTTTTTAATTTTTTTTATATAACATGTTTTGAACTAATTATATTCTAATTTATGGTATTAGAAAAAAAAGATGTTTATAAGTAATAATTTATATAGTTTAAAAGTAATAATTCAAATAATTTATATAGTTTAAATAATTTAGAGAATTTAGTTTTAATCATTCAAATATTAATTCCGTTAAATTCGTTAAAATTATAATAAAAACTAAATTTAATGTTAGTGACTTATATTTAGGTTTTCTTAATATGTACAAATTTATTAATTATAGAAATAGATTCATTTATTTACAAATAAATCTTTTATGTATATTAGTTAAAGATTTTGTACTTATATTGCGAGGAAGAAACTTCTTTTTTATTCTCACTATATGCAAAAATGAAAAAGTGTCAGCAACTAAGCCATATTAATTTATAACCCAGTGAGCTGATGAAAATGTAATGCCAAGACAAAAAGAAAAACTGAGGTCAAAGTTCATCCTCAAAAGAATTAAAGATATATTAAAATATATATTAAATATGTAATATAATAAGATAAATCTAACCAAAATAATCTTTTTATATAAATGAAGTTCAATACAATGTGGTTTTGTAGTTCAAATTTTAAAATATTATTGTTGAAAAAAAACAATATCCAAACTAATGTTCTTAATAAATAATAACATTATTGCCGATAAAAAAAAATAATAATTAATAACATCACAACTTCAGAAGTAAATTTAAAAAACAAATAAATATATATATATTAAAAAATAGCATAATTAAAAACTAAAATAAATCAAATAAGGCCAATTAAGTTATTCGGTTTTGAATGGAGTTAAACCAGATTGATTACATTTTCAGTCTAAACGTTAACTTCTTCCCGTCTAAATAGACCTTTGAAATTTAGCGAAAGTTAAAAAAAATTATGTTATTTTACTGAGATTTTATAATAAACTTTTGGAATTTAACGAAGGTTAAACAAACTTCCGTTCTTTTGTTGAGATTTTATAATTAACCTTTGGAATTCAACGAAGATTAAAAGAAACCTTTATTATTTTGCTGATAAACCTTTTGAATTTAGCGAAGGTTAAAAAAATCTCTATCATTTTGCTAAGGTTTTAGAATGACTTTTGGATCTTAACGAATGTTAAAAAAATCTCTGTTAATTAAATCAATTTCTAAGATTATATTAACCTCCGCTAAATAATTTTCGTTAATTTTTTTTTCTTGTAATGTGTAAAGTTATAATTTTGGGTATTACAAAACTAAAACTTCTAATTAATTTGATTTAAATATATTTAAAATTTATTTATTTTCTTTTAAAAGAAAATGATTTCGTAGTTAGTTGATTTTTATATCCCATCTCTATTATAAAAATGTTTCTTGAGATTTATTTTTTACTTTTTATGAAGTTCACTATATTTTATAGAGGAGATTTTAGTTTATTTATTACTTTAAGGCTGGTAGATACATATAAGTATCTTCTAAGACTGACCAAAAATTGACCTTATCAGGGAATATCTACCGAAAATCAACCTTATCAGACAATATCTACAAAAAACTAACCTTATTAGGCGGTATCTACCAAACCAACCTTATCAATAGTATCTACAAAAATTGACCTTATCTAGCGATATCTATCAAAAACTAATCTTATAAAGCGGTATCTACAAAAATCAACCTTATCAGATGATATCTACAAAAATTGACATTATCATACGGTATCTACAAAAATTGACCGTATCAGATGTGATTTACCAAAACTAACCTTATTAGGTGGTATTCACAAAAACTGACCTTATCAGTAACAACTAGCTCTACTAACATTTGCTTAAAAGTCTAACTCCATGCAACATGAATAAGTTTGTTTTTCTTTAACTTAGGCAAATCATTGAATAATAGCATGTAAAGTAATAATTAAAGCAAGACAAAAACGATAAGGGAGGACATGCCCATTAGGTATAACTTACACAATAATTTATTTTCGGGTTTTGTTGTTGGATAAACCTCTTATCCTACTCGACTCAGCTGGGGGCAATGTATCGTTCAAGACTCTATAGATCAATCATTAGGCATGGTCCAACCACGATCGTCATGTGAACCCGCCCGCGTAAAAAAAAAATTAAAATTAAAATTTTATTAATTATAAAAAATTTATTTTTACTGCTGAAAAATTAAAATATAAGACTTTACCTAACAAATTTTTACTTAATGAGTATCTTATTAAAATCTTTTTTTATTAGTAAATTTTAAATATAAGACTTTACTTAAAATTAAATTCAATGTCACTTTTAATATTAACTTTTTTAGATGATTAAAATAAAATTCTTAATATTAAATTATTAAAATAAAACATTATATTTTTAGTAAATTAAATTTATTTATTTTATAATAAAATAAAATAAAAGTCACATTACAATAATGAATGAGTAAGGATTTTTTAGTATTTTAAATTTATTTTTTAAAATAAAATAAAAATCACATTATAATAATAAATAAATAAAATATGATTTAAAAAAAATATTATTTATTTATGCGATTCAATTACCCGCATTTGTCATCCATGAGAATGGTTTTACACGAAACTCTTTATCTAGAAGTGTATATCTATCATAGATTTTATATAATAGTTTCCTTGTGCACTCAATTGGCTTTCTTCATTATTTTACTTTGTTTTATATATAGTAAAGAATGTGCAGCAATCTTTTTAAGGAATTTCTAACTTTTATAGGTGGAGATTCCAATTATTTATAAATGATGATATTTTAACATCTTCCTCCACTTTATATCTATAATAAAATATAAATATTTGTAATAAAAGAAATTTAAAATAATTTTTAAAATTAAAAAAATTATAAATAATTAGTATTAATATTTATTGCCAAGATTTTTGTTATTTATATTTGATGAACATTTATTGCTTCGGTTAATAAAGTTGTATATTTAAACGCATAGTAATTGAATTTGCCTATTTAGAACAGGAGAGACAGTGTTGAACACAAAGTCTAAGGTTGAAACTTTGGTACACGTAGAGGGAGCGCATGATGGATTTCCTATGAGCTCGGATGTTTGTGGAAGATGGTGCGGAAGCTTAATGGAAGAGATGAACAAGGTCCTCCTAAGAGGTGTGGTGACCTTGAAGGTGCATGAAGAGTGTGGAAATGGGGAGGTTCGGCCAGTCCCTTTGAAGGTGGTGAAATGAAGATTAAAACCTAGAAGCTAAGCAAGGAGTAATGTATGGCACTAAATTGGCAGCATAACAATACTCTATTCAATCTTCCAAATACAAGTGATAGGCTTCTCCTTTTATAGGCTAAGGAGACCGTAAATGTTAAGCTAATAGAAGATGAAATGCTAGCTAAATGTAACGTAAATGTGAAGCACATGGGTCACATGGGTGCACATGGTCCTCCAACCTTCACATGGCCAAACTTGATTA
Source organism: Phaseolus vulgaris (assembly GCF_051622355.1). NCBI lineage: Eukaryota > Viridiplantae > Streptophyta > Magnoliopsida > Fabales > Fabaceae > Phaseolus > Phaseolus vulgaris. The sequence continues at coordinate 6,778,033 of NC_143499.1, forward strand.
GTGAAGGCTTCTAGAAACCTTTAGCTAATCAAGGTTAACTCTTCCTTAATTCTAATGTGCAGAAAAATAAACATTTGTCCACATGGCTATGCTATTTACACCCCAATTAAAATTAGGCTACACTTGATGGGTCTTCATGGAACATGTACCGATATGTCATTCTCCCATTCATAGCTTGATCCAAGTCTTCTTGTCCTAGACGCTCCTAGCTTGGTCTTAGACGCTCCTGACTTGGGGTCTAGCCTTTCATGGGAGGTTGTGCTTGGCCCTCCTCCATCAGTGCAGGAGGATGATGAATGTTAGGATGAAGAGAGAACTCACAAGCTTAATGAAGGCGCCAATAGAGAGAGGATGGTGTAATGGATTGCGTTGTTTCAGTTCTGTTTCTTCGAGGTGGAAGGGCGACATCCCCACTCTGCTTCAGCCCAGAGTTCTGTTGTACGACGCCCTTTCCCTCTTCTGCCACCAAGGTATTCATTCTTCACTGTCATTACTCTCTATCTAGTTCATGGGGGTGTCGTGTTTCGTGTGATCCAACTCGTGCTTTTGCTTGTTAGCTACCTTGGTTAGAATAAAGATTCCACCTTTCTTATTGGGGATGCTCCCAGATTCTGAAAATTTGGGAACTGAGCATTTTGCTAGGTTAGTCAAGATTTTAAATTGCTTGTAGGGTCTTAATTTCATTGCGATCCTCGAAGTTGAGGGAGATTTTATGTAGACATGCATTTGATGTGACCGCAATTATAGTTTCGGAGGCTCCGAAAATCTTGACATTGCAGTATAAATCACGTCCAAAATTTCTGTCACTAAGCACAGACCATAATATTCCATTTCTTTTTGGAATTTCATCGCGTTCTTGTAAGTTTATTTTTTTGTCTTTCAGTGTGAGGTGGATTTTTCTTTGTATGTTTTATGGTATTTATTAGTCTGGAGTTTTGATCACTTTGCTTCTTTGTTGAATGCTAGATGGTGCCTCTTGTATTTTGTTTGTAATGATTTAGTTTAATTTACTCAGATTCCTTGCGTTCAAATAGAGACAAATTGCTAAGAGTATTCTTAACTCGGGCGTTGAATTGAAGAATGCAGTTGACTTTAATTGGTATCCATACATAATCCATGGTAGATGACAATTTGAATATCCATGTAATAGGGATTGAGGATGATAAGATGATGTCGGAGCAATTGCTGACCCTTGTTGTTCATCCTTTGAACATTTGCATTGTATATTAGGATCTGATAATGAATTCCAACTTGGTGGGTTATTTCAGTTGATCAGTGAGTTTTCAACTAACCTATTTTCATTTTATGGGGGCATTGTCTTAAAAAGACTAAAGAATAATTGTAGGAAAGTCTCTTTAACTGCGGTCACTCCTAGCCCCGTCTTAGTTGTGGCCTCTTTGAGAGCTGTCTTAGTTGCAACTTCTAGGGTGGTGGTTTTGCCTCACATCAACTAGTAATATGACTAAAATAAAATATATAAAAATTTCCAATAATAATTTATTGAGTTTGTGTTTATAGATGTGGGAAGGAAACTATCTATATGGTGTTGGATAAGATAACATAGACATGGAGAAACTAGAGGTTACAAAATTATTAATTGGCATTTTACGGAAAAGAGGATTTGGATCTTTGATTGATGTTTTTAAAATATGGTAGGCTTGTCCACGATTTTAAGAGTTGTGATAATTCTGTGTTGACAGGAGTGAAATGGGTAATTAGAGCAGATAAGGACATACAGATCAAATTCTGTTGTGTTTAGTCTGATGCTGCTGAGCCCTATTTAAGAGCTTGCGGTCTTGATCGAGAGGATGTCCTACATCGAATGTTGTTTGTTGAAGGCCTAAATGAATATTCTCAAGGATCCACTGGTTAGAATGCTCTCACTCATTTGGTTAGAATAGATCCATTTTGCTGTTGTTTTTCACATTCTTTAGACTATTTTACTGCATAGTAGTTTTGGCATACATATGTGCGTATATAAAGCTTTAGCATTAGTCCAGATTTGTAGTAACTTTGGAAGGACCAATATGAGATCTGCTTTGTATCTTGGGTCTTTAGGTCTTTGCACATGGATACTAAATATTACTAATTCAGTTTAGCCTTGATAAATTTCTTTCTTTGTTCAAGTGATGGAGTCAGAAATGTTCCATAGTGTTTAGAAAGAGTGGCCTAGTGCTCACAAGGCTTTCACCATTTGTGTAGTCTGGAGAATGTGAGATCACTCAGATAGTTATTTTATTTTAATGTCATATTTAATGAAGTTTAAGCTTGGGCAGTTGCTAATAATCTCATTCTTCTTTCACCCTATTGTGATAGTAACTATCTCAGATTGAAACTGCAGTTCACACTGTTCTGTCCAAAAGTAAAATCTCGATTATTGATGATAATCCTCATATTTTTATGTACTCGGTCACCATTGAACTCTCTGACTACAAACATTTTAAAAGTCATTAACCTATAAATTTTCTGGTGAAGTCTATATTCTGTGGTATGATGAATGTCACTCTTAATCTAAATTAAGAGTGACCTTGCCAACAACAAGTGGACTCTGAATCATGTTTAGAACAAATTCTAGAATAAATATTTAGATTAATTCTTCATATGAGCATTTGACATTATATTTCACCACACTGCTCTTTCTATGTGATTTTGTTTTGTGTGTCAATCTCATTGAGTTGTGATCTGTAGCTGCATTGCGAGTACTGTCATACTTACCACCACCTTACTCTGCTTTAAGCTCACTCTGGGTGATTCCAACTCCTCTAAGGGATATTGTTTATGATTTTGCAGCAAAACAAAGATATGAATGGTTAGGTAGGGCTAAAGGTTATTTGGTTTTGCGAGAGAAAGATCTGCTTGAGCGTTTCATTGACAGGGAAGAACTGATGAGACGAGCTCAAGATTTGTAGTTTTAGCTGCTACCTAAAGGTATCAGCCACAATTTACACTTACAACTTTTTTTTTTCTTCTGTTATCTTCCTGTCTTTGACAATGCTAGATTGTAAATTTGAAATGCTTTCGCAAATAGTGTCCTTAACCCAAAATCACTTATCCTTGTTCAAATTACAACATTTTCGGTGTACTCTGCAATACCATTCCTGAGAAGTACATAAATATCAATGTTGAGTTAGATATTTCATTCCATTCTCGCGACTCTTTAGATGATGTTGTATCACAAATTGATTTGTAATTTTATGCACCACATTTTACACTTTTTGCAGCAAAGAGAATAAAAAGGGCTGGTTGTATATTCTGATGTTACCAATACTGAGTTAAGTAAACATTATTATTGAAATCTCTCATATATCATTTGTGTTTTACTGTGTGTAATGTTTCATTAAGATGTCACATAACACATTAGAAGAAGAATGTCATAAACAATTTGAATTTTAGTTCACAAGTAGGCCAATTAGCAAAAATTCTCATTTCACAAGGGTGTAAGTGTGTCCCAATTACTTTGGGGCAATTTGTACTCAATAAATGACAAAAATGTTATTAAACAATAGGGGTATACCGATAAAAATACATTCTTGAACTCATTTTCTAGAATACTTTTCTCAATTTGGATTTTTAAAAAAATTGAATTTTGGAATTCTTTTTTCTGAAATACGTTTTAGATTTTGTTTTCTAAATTTTATTTTGAAATATGTTTTTTGTATTTTAAATTGGTTTTTCTGAGTGAGATTTTGATTTTCAAATTTTATTCTTGAATTTCATTTTGGAATATAATAACATATTCTGAATGTATTTTTCTGAATATTTTTTTTAATTTCGGATTTTTATTTCTAGAATTGAAGGACGTTTTTTGAATTTTAAAAATGTATATGCAACTTCAACAATGTTACTTTTTTAATTCCAAATTTTTATTTCTAGAATTACTGCTTCTTCCTACATCTCTATAAGTTCTTGTGCCACCTCCATACAAAATGTGAGAATACCTTGTGCCACCCTCATAGATTTATAAAATCTGTAAAAAAAATTAAAAAATTATATATATTCTAGATTATAATTTTGGATTCGGAAATAGTTTACGGTAATCTAAAATATATTTTAAAAAAATGGTATTCTTCTAGATTATATAATTTGAAAGTCTGGATTTGAGAATAGCTTATGGATTATGTAATTCGGACACACATCTGAAAAGAAGTTTTTAGATTACATATTCCAGATATTAATTTCGTATTAGAAAAAACTTCAAAATTATATAATCTAGAAACTAATAATGTATATGAAAAAAAACTTTCAGATTATACAATTCGAAAGTTAATTACGAATTTAGAAAAAATTAAGAATATTACATATGGACATTTTTAGAATACAAAAATGTAAAATGTATGAAGATGAGAGAATAACGTGCAGGAAAAAGCAGTCTTCTAGAATTGAAGGACATTTTTTGATTTTTTTAAATTTAAAAGTGTATATGCAGTTTCAAAAATGTTGGGGTAGGAAGAATTTGCCTTACTTTGGGGAAATTGTAGAGTGGATGGGCTGGGCTGTCAGAACTTGGTCCTGGGTTGGGCTTTTGCAAACCTCAGGCAGGGCTCAGGGCACACGCAGACCGTTAGTGGTATTTGGATAAGAACATTTCTGTCTTGGCGTGTGATTGAGAAAAGTTATTATATTGGCAATAAAATTTGCATCGCAATATTATGGGTTATATACCAATTCATTTCTCCATTATTCATTCGATTAATTCACAATTAAATTCCTCCATTATGAAAAATTAAAAAATAATCGAATCAAAATTATTCATTTAATTTTATAGAAAAACAATTATTCATTCATTATTCTTCAAAAAATAATAAATTATCTTATCAATATAATAAATTAAAAAAATTATTTCAAATTTTTAAAACATATAACTTCAAAATTTTATTTTAACATTTTTAGAGAATATTTTTCTTGTAGATGAATTGGGTATCTATCCATAAAAAGTTTGTAATAGACTAGATACTCATTAATAAAAAAAAGAGAGTTAATGAATAGATTTAATTTTTTATTAAATAAAATTGGATTAGATCAATTTTTAATAAATTGAATTGATGAGTATTTTTTTTTATCTAATCCACTGAAAAAAAAATTATCCATGTAACCCGTACTCAATATACCTATTTATACTTTTGCCAGCCTAATAACTACATTACAATTCAAAAATTTGGTGACCAACACAATTTATTCTTTCAAATTTTAAAACTATGCCTTTTCTTTTTAGGCTGACATGATTTTCATGGATATATTAAAGTATACCTCCACACAAATCATACTACTCACCAAAAAGTTAACATCATGAATATGAACTATATTTTAAGGTTCAAATAAGGTTTGAAATTATTTATATATTAGGTATGAATTGAATTTATTTATAGTCAATATAAAATCTTCAATATTTTTCTTTGATAATCCACAAATCTTGAAAACAAGTAAACAAACTTTTTACCTGAATCAATTTTTAATTTCTTGAGAGAGTCCAACCCTTGAAGCAACTTCATCTGTCCAAAAATTACCCAATGAAATAATTTCAAGTGTGGAAAGACATGAGAACATGTTTCCCCCATTTTCCCATTATAACCTCTCTAGGTTTGGTAGCTTGGAGTGTGACAAAATATTCTAGAACCATGAAAACTACTATACCATCACATTCTTACACAGGTATTTTACATGAATCATGCTATATATTCTTAAACTTTTTAGAGTAGTTTCTCAAACTATGGAAGTTGTAAACAACTTTTGCAATCCTCCAGTTTTAAGTAAGTTAAATATTTGAGAGCAGGACTGACATCTATTGTGAAAAACGAACACCTTTATATATTACCAAAGTCAAACTTTGAAGTTGTTGGCTGAGGTTGAAACACTTCAAGAATTTACTCAACATTTTCTTGTAATCCAGATTCTTCATTTTTGTCTCATGACAACCACAATTTATCTGGTTGTTTAATTAATATGTTTACTTCTTTAACCTCCAGTACACTTTTGACTTTCCATAGGTACTTCATGTGAAGGAAAGTAGGTCAGTTTAAACTCTAGGTCCTCAAATATTTAACTTGATGCAACTGGATTGAATTAGGTTCATGTATGAATACTTACGATATCATAGATGTTGGATTCTCTATGATAAAATAGTTACACAATTATCGTTAGGAATGTAACAAACTTCTTCTGCAAAAAATTGTGCAAGATCGTGGACAAAATCATGCATATTGAAAGTTGTAACTTCGTCAAGTTCATGTGTCTCAATGTCTTGAAAAATGATTTCCAATGTAATTCATTAGTCATCCAAACTTGAATTTGTACCGTCCCGTCCCCGAGCGTTGACCAAAGTCAAAGTCAAAGTCAAAGTCAAACACGTGGTGGGACCTGCCAAGGGCCTCAAGGGAGAAAGTCAATAGGTTGACCATTTTGGGCGTCGCCATAAGTGGGCGTCGCCATAAGTAGGCGTCGCTAGGTGTGGGTGTCGCCATGTTGAGGCGTCGCTGATGTCACCCCCCGATACCCACGGGTAGTGAAGACCGTGGAGGGGGCGACACAATCAGAGGTCACGGTACGGGCGAGGAGGCATCGGGTCCCGGTACCTCAGAACAGTAATGAAGAGAAGAGAAAGGTGGCTTCAAGGCCATAGTCCCAATATCAGTAGGGGGTAGCCTGCCTCGTGAAGTACCCACGCCACCTCTGGAGAATCCTTGGGACAGATACGACAGGAGAGGGCCACACCCAGGGGCGAACCATGTGCATGGTACGAGAGGAAGGCAGATACACTCCCAGGGCGAGTGAGCTGGGGCGCATGTGTTGGCACCCAGGTAGTCACCCCTCGCGCCAGATGCACTCCAGAGAAGGAGGACTTACACGTTAGAGTTTCCCTAAGTTGGGTTACAGCGTGGTAAGGCCCTCCACGTGGAATGGCGGTTAAGTCAAAAGGACACGTGACAGTGAGCACTGAAAGTTTATTAAGGTACGTTCTATCAGTTGCGCATTTTTACTCAGTTTACACACTCACTCAGAGAGGAAGAGAGAACAAAGTTAGTTACGATTCAGTTACGGTTCTCCGATACGGAGGTTTTGATGTTTCTTGCTTTGCTGACTTGATCGTCGGAGTGCAAACGGTCGCGAGGGCGCCCCTTTGCTCACTTCATTTCAAGTACTCACGGCGACGTAAGGCGGAGATATGAAGTTGAAGAAGAAGGAGTCCTTGTTCGCGAGTTAGAGCCACACACGAAGATTTTCTCAGTCAGCCGGCAGGAACAAAATTAAAATATTTTTTTTTTCTATTATTTCATCTTTAGGAAATATTAACAAAGATAATCACAAGATTGAGAAGAAGCTTACGAAGAATAAACTCATAAATAAGAACTACACAATAAAGAGAAGAATCTAAGAAAAAAGATTGTAGAAGAGTCGAGAAAAAGATAAAGCAGAGAGAAAGAAAAAATGAAGTTTCATTAATAAAAAGAAAAATGAAATAAACGATGTTGTGGTACAAAGAGTAAAAGAGCTTATATATATAGAAGAAAGAATAACGGATACGAGTTGGAGTCTGAATTATCTAATTCAGAAGGTAATTGGTTTTTTAAATGTTTATGGATTATGTAGTAAATATATTGAATTATCCAATCCAAAATAACCACAATTACATATACGAATAACATAGAGATGAAAACCACAACACTAAAAACTCACCTCAGACTGCCACGAACAACCACCAACACAACCCACCACCAGCAGAACAATCAATGGTGCCTTCAACACTCAAACTCTCTTCACATCCAACAACTTCAAGACCTCCACAACCAATGCCTCATGTTTTCTTAACTTTTTTTACTGAAGTGCATTTATGGAATTATGAAATTTATGGGGTTGCCTAAAGAACATACGGGGTGCAGGAAGAAGCAGCCCAAACAGAATAATAATAAATAGCATTGTACACGTGCCAAAGAGAGAGTGGAGCCACGTAGGTGGGTTTGAAACCATACATAGAACTGTTGAATTTCCCTCCAAGACTTGTGGAGTAGAGGCGCAGGGTCGAACACGATGGCTTCCAAATTAGCGTCGCCGATGACGGTTCAGGCAGGTCGAATTCGGACCCTGAAAGAAGGTTCATGCGGAGAAGCGGGTTCGGGTCCAGTTGTGTACTGGATGTTCAGAGATCAACGGGTGAGAGACAACTGGGCTCTGATCCACGCCGTTGCAGAGGCCAACAAAGCCAACGTTCCCGTTGCCGTTGTTTTCAATCTCTTCAACAGCTTTCTCGGCGCCAAATCCCGTCATCTAGGGTTCATGCTCAGGGGCTTGCGCCAATTGTGCCACCGTATGCAACATACTCTTCAAATTCCATTTTTCTTGTTCCAGGTATCTTGCACAGTTATTCGAGTTTCGCTTTTGTTTGGATAGTTTTTATAAACAATATTTAGGTCTCCATCAACTTTTTAACTCTCAAATGAAACTCAAGTTAGAATTAGTTTATGTATCACTTTTCCGCTTGCAGAAGTTGTTTAGCTACATTCCATTCGAAAGAATCATGCACGAGTTTGGTAGAATCACCGTAGAGGACAAAACATTTCATCCAAGTTATTGCATATGAAGACTCGAACTCAAGATCACTGCTTAAGCTAAAATAGTTTCACATTTTATCAACACAATCAGTGGTGGTCCCCTCTGTTGAAGCTAATTTATGGAAACATTTTTGCCTAATTTCTTCAAAAGCTGATATTAATTTGTACACGAACTAATTAATTTTATCCCTTGTAAGAGACCTTTAACTAAACAAGGTCTTAACTCTTCCAAGATGTTGTTTCTACTTTCAAACTCTATTGTAGGGAGAGGCGGAGGAGACGGTGCCAAAGTTTCTTAGAGAATGTGGAGCTTCACTTTTGGTAACGGATTTCTCACCATTGCGGGAAGTACGAAGGTGTAAAGAAGAGATTTGCAAGAGGGTAAGTGATTCGGTTACGGTGCATGAAGTGGACGCTCACAACGTTGTGCCACTTTGGGTTGCCTCTGATAAATTGGAGTACAGTGCTAAGACAATCAGGACAAAGATAAACAAAAGGCTTTCTGAGTATCTCGTAGATTTCCCTGACGTCGAAGTTGATCTACCAACTAGGAAGTGGGTACTTCCCGAGAACCATTCCGTTGATTGGGATGATCTCATTGCTGACGTGTTAAGGTTAGTGTTGTATGCAGTTAAGCAAATCATGGGGATATGATGACCCTGACTTGATGATTGTTTTTGTCAAATTACTAGGAGAGGAGCTGAGGTTCCTGAAGTTGATTGGTGTGAGCCGGGGGAAATTGCGGCAAGGGAAGTGTTGATGGGAAGTGAAAATGGATTCTTGACTAAAAGGTTGAAAGGTTACTCCCTAGATCGCAACAACCCGTGCAACCCCAATGCACTTTCTGGTTTATCTCCCTATTTGCATTTTGGACAGATATCTGCTCAGCGATGTGCTTTGGAAGCACGTAAGCGGCGAAATTCACATCCTCAAGTTTGTTTACTTGCCCTGCACTAAATTTTTTCTGTTTCTCGATGTTCTTTTCTTTCCCAAAATGGTGATAACAGACAAACATCTTATACCCATGTTTAGTAACTTCCTGTTCTTAACTTGTGATCTAAAGGCAATTGATGCTTTCTTGGAGGAGTTGATTGTGCGGAGAGAGCTTGCTGATAACTATTGCTTCTACGAGCCCCATTATGATTCAATAAAAGGAGCATGGGGTTGGGCTCAGAACACCTTAATCCAACATGCCACTGATAAGCGTGAACATATTTACTCGTGAGTCACTTTGGTCTGTTTCCAACTCTATTGTTTTTTTTACTTGCAGCTCTAATAGTTTTAGGACTTTTTCAGGAGGGAGCAATTGGAGAAGGCACAGACTGCTGATCCTGTAAGCCAATTATTTCATGGATAATAATTATATTCTCAGCTCAACAACCTGAAACCTTCAAAGATTCTCGCACTTTCTTTCACAGAATAATTTACTACTTCCCAAGTTCTAAGTTTCTCAATGCCTCTATATTAATAGTTGATGCGTTGTTACGCTTCAGCTTTTCTAAATCTTTGTTATTTTATTCTCATTTGCCTAATTATGTATTATATTCAATATATTGTTTTCTGGCAAACATCAGCTCTGGAATGCTTCTCAGCTGGAGATGGTTCACAATGGGAAAATGCACGGTTTTATGCGGTATGTAGCTTCTTGATGAATTCTTTTCTCCATTTTGTTTCTTTTCGAAGTATCTGATGTTGCACATTCTGATTCTAAGTTTATTATTCATGTTGTCATGCAAAGAAGACAATCCCATAAACTCTTCTCCTTTCGTTATTCTTTTTCTCCATGCAGGTTTTCTTCATAGGTTCTCTTTGATTAATAAGCCTGCATTATGGAGAGAGGAAACATGCGAGTCGTGCATATTAAAGAATGATTTTCAGTACATCAAAAATAAAAATTTAAATAAGAGTATGATCACCATTATTTGAAAGCTAATAATAGACCGAAAAAGGAAAACACAACTCATAACGTGTGTCATGAAGTTTACTAACTGATGTTATACCACTTCCTAGTTTTTGTGTGTAGCATGTCTGAAGGTAGAGAAATAGTATGAACGATTCTTACATTAAAAGAGACTACAACATATGCTGAATATCTTCACAGATATGCTGAAATCCTTCAGATCTAAGAAATATTTTATTTTAGTCTTTTCCTGGAATTCTATTTCATTGGTGGAATATTATCACCAATTTCGCATAATGCAGTATGATATCTTATCAGAGACTCACCATATCTCTTGCAGTATAACGCTAGCTTCCAAGGGGAGCCTTATTTTGTTTCCTCAATATTACATTCCTTGTGCAGAATGTATTGGGCAAAGAAGATACTTGAGTGGACACGAGGACCTGAAGAAGCCCTTGAGATATCTCTATATTTAAATGACAAGGTAATGTGCATGACTTTGGTTAACGTATGTGATTTCATGAAATGAAGGTTGTTACAATTTGTAAAAAATGACCTCTATTTTGACTGATTGCAGTATGAATTAGATGGGAGAGATCCAAATGGTTATGTTGGCTGCATGTGGTCAATATGCGGGGTTCATGATCAGGTTCGATTGCATTGTTCTCATTCGTTACAATTTAATTTAGATGTCGAGGAAGAGTGGTTTTGGTAAATTGTGTTTTGTTCCTGGAGGCTGTTACTTGTTCATCACAATTGATTTGATCTTGCCTTTTTATCTTTCCGAAAATCGAATGAACTGAGAATTGGGTGTTTGCTTGATCACATGAAAACCTAGCAGAGTTGTTAAATTTTCTTCTAAAATTCCGAGTTTTGGCATTTACATTCTTCTGATGCATTTCAGGGGTGGAAGGAGCGACCCGTTTTTGGGAAAATTCGTTATATGAACTATGCAGGCTGCAAAAGAAAATTTGATGTCGAGAAATACATTGCATATGTCAATAAATTAGTTCGTGATCTTAAAAAGAGAAAGGCTGAAAACTTGGTATCTCAAAAGGAGAAAGTTCTTCGCAGTTGTGATCCTAAAGATTGAAATAGCATGCTAGGCATATTATGTATTTAGCCAGGAATGTTAGTACGGCGCTCTTTAAGATACTTTTCTAACACTATTATTTGCTTGAAATTTATTGGAAACCATACAATTATAAGAAAATATTTGATGATTTTCAATAAATTTTGGTCAATAATAATAGTGTATAGAAAAGTATGTAGTTAGCATTTTGCATTTAAGTAAAGTTGCCGTCGTTTGGACGATGATATTTGAAGCAGGAATAGTCTTCTAATCTTCTAATTTGCCTGGAGTTTTGAATACGGCGTTGCAAACAATTCTTGATTTGTTGTGTTTTCAATGTGAACGTTACTTTCAAAATAATTTTATGGGAAGAAATAATAAACCATTAATGTTGTTTTTGAATTACTATCTTTTTTATATTAATAGTCTTTTAAAGTAATTAAATAACTTGAGTAGTTTTTAAAGTAATGAAAATTCATATATTTAGTCCCAGCGATCATATCTACTATTTGCTTTGAGAGGCTAGTTTGAAAAATATTTAAATATTTGAATAAGCATGTATTATTTTTTCTAATATTTTGGGAGATATTTATATCTATTTAATTAGATATTTTCACTCTATGTCGTTATTCTTTCCTCCTTAATTATATTTTTTAAATATTATACTAAAACAATAGTAGAAAAAGTAATAAAGATAAATTATTCCATTTAAAATATGCACTACATACATCATTACTTTATAGTACAGAATTATCTCTTCTTCCTCTTCCATACAAATTTTCCAATATGTATTATTTTTTTAATATTGTTTTCAGTCAAATTATAAATTACACGCCAAATGCAAAAATAAAATTTATATATTTTAAGAATAGATGGATTATAAGTAATATAAATATTAAAATTTATTTTTCAATATCTTATGTATTTCACAAAAGAGAATATTACTAAAATATATTTTTTAATAATTGTAATGATAGTGTATAATATAACTCGAATTAATTTTTAAAACCTTGAACATACTCATTCTGTTTTTTAGCTAGTTATTATAATTATGATTATATTATAATTATTTCATTATTATTAGCACGTGACAGCATAATTACTCTTACCATGTCATAACATAATTCACTACTATTGCTACAATTCATGTAGTAGACACTTTTTGCCTTGATGTAAAAAGTGCTTTTTGATCAGTAGCACAAAAATAATGCCTACTTTAAGATTTAGTATAATTGAGAATTAAGTAGTATTTTGAGCAGCAGAAAAATAAGTATATCCTCCGTTAATAAAATAAAAATTAAAAGAATATGTTTTAACAACTTCATGACTTATTACATTGCATATGATAATTCACTGCTATATTAATGGTTGGAAGCATTTTATTGTTTTTCTTTTACAATACTGACAATATAATTTAACCCAAAACTTAAAACTATCTAACATTAAAGCATTCCAGTAAGTTGAAAGTATTTATTATTTACAACAAAGGGCTCTCTAACTAGTTTCTAGTCTAAATCAGTCTATCCACTGAAAATTGAAGTTATTCTGATCAGTAACCAATGAAGATTATTCATGTTAGTCTGTAATATCAAATTTCCAAATAATTTGTAATAACATGATATTTTTTTTTACAGAATAATAACATGATGCTTAAACTACGAGATTACAACACAAATATAATTTACAAGTATGCGGAGGCTCATCTTCTAGTTCAAGTCCTTAACATCATATCTGGATATCATCTAATGAAAGCTCATGCGTCGTTATCATCTTTAATTTCTGCAAAAGAGGAAAATTAGCATGGAAGAACGGTTAGACAATTCCCGATTAAGAAACAGATTACATTTTGCATTAAAAAAAGGTAAAAACTTCAGTACCGTAATAAATTGTTCAGGGTCATCAATACTTGATGAACCGAGAATAATCTCCCTCTTTAGCTTTTCGGTAAGCTTATGGCAAACCCTAAGCTGAGCATTCAAATTAGAAACGCATCAGACCAGAATCAGAGGGGCAAGGGGGGTGATATTGAATGATACAAGCTCATTTTATATGCAAATCAAACCTCAGATCTGGTTGCTCCACCGACAATGAATACAAAGATTCGTTGCCCCACCTTCCTGAAATCACTCGATGCATGTCTAAGCACCGAATCGCTGTGGCATCAAAAAAATATAAAATTTACACATGAGAAAGTCACCTCATGATTGACAATTTCAACAGAGACGGGTATTTCCCAACTTATTATCTACAATAATAGCAAGCTTAAACAAGTCTCTACACAACTCAGAAGTGAGGGGAATAACCGACCAGAGAGCCAGAGTAAAAAAAAACTAATCTCATTAGATTACTGGGTACTGATGAGGAAAGAAAATTAAACCTTGAATATCCATCTTCAGAACCTCGCGGTCGAGCCCAAGTTGGTGTTCGTCTTGATCTCATCGAGTGAGGATTTTGGTTTACAGGCCCAGAAAAAGGTGAGCCGTGGTAAGATGGACTTGGATCATTCAAACATGGATAATCCTCCTTTGACAATTCATTTCTCGTGAGATTTTCAATGATTTCCTGAATAAAAATTCAGTCATCACATTCGAGGATCATCATAAAGAGATTGTTATAAATTAAAGATTGGTTAGCATATGGAAAATGGAGTTTGCCTTGTTCTTCTTTACATCGCACAATCATAAAGAAAAACTAGTAAATAGCTGTCTGCTTATTTCACATATTTGTAGTGAGAATTATAGTTAGAACGACAGTGTGGGAATGAAGCATACTCTCGATGAAATTGTTACTGCTCGAGTTTTATTTTAATGATATCCAATTGGTGGAATTGTCATCGGTGAATGAATGCATATGCGGATATCAACCTAATTTGTACCTCTATTATAGGATAAAAGCGTGATAACTGCCATTTCTCTTCTTCACCAGGACGCTCTTTTCTTGCAGCGCGCTTCTTCTGACAACTTAAAAGAACATTTTTCATACAAAACGTAACGTTGAAAACCACATTTTCTTCATCAAGAAATTACTACCATTACCTTACGGATCTCAAACTTAAGACCAAAAGCAGATGTTACACTTTTTTTGGCAACTGGTTGTCCCCCAAGCATTCTCAAATTATGCACAACACTCATATCCTCTTCTGTCAATTTTGCTAGCTGAGAATCACATGAAAGGTAAAAATTGGATAACATCATTGCAGTTGATAGGAATAGTCTATAGCATATCTTTAAAATAAAAAAATGAACAGCAAGTGGAAATTAAGTTTGTACCCAGTAAGAAAGAAACCATACCCTCATCAAATTCAGGCCCTTTTCTCCCTCAAATTTCTCGGGATAAACAGATGCAAGAATCATTAACAGGCGCAACTTATTTTCATGGGTTATATCCTGCACAAATGCATCATTTGTAGGAAATTTAAAAGACGAAACAGCGCAAAAGTTGCATGTCTAATCACACAACTCATCTAATACTGAAAAGCTTTCTCGTTTTGATATAAGCATTTATTAGGTACATGGAACCTAATTTCTTTTCCCTCTTGGAATTTCTTACTTCTTTTGTGGTAAAAAATTTGATCACATCTTTTGTCGTTGCATCTCCAAAAACAAGATCTTGCTCCAGTTGGCCAAGTTCCCGTAATTCTGACTCCCTAATGGTTCTATTAATCTTTCCTGCAATCTGGACGAAGAAGCCATTGTTTATATTATGCGGAAATTGGCACCCCAGATCATAATCAGATTCACTGTCTTACTTAATGGTTAAATTATTCTACAAGTCCCTATATACTTGAGGGTTTAACAGCCCCCTTATCCACTAAAACTGTAAATGTGTTCTAATCAATGTTTTTAAATCAGCTGGTTCCCTGTAATCCATACGAAACAAACGATACCCCTCAAGTACATAGCGACATGTAGAATAAGGTTAGTTTAGATAAAAAATTTCAAATAGCAAGTATAGGAGAAGAAAACAAGGAGATAATATGAATTAAATTTTCCCCCCAAGTCAATAAACCTATTCACCTCAACTTTTGAGAAGCCTTCCCATATAACTTCAAAAGTAAAGGAACAAAAGTTAATTTCACTTGAGAAGTTTGATTCATTTTTTTTGAGTTTATCCAAAATTGATAGTAGATTTTTATCAGTCATGACCTGAAATTAATTTAACCTTATTATATCCATTGACAAACAATTAGCTTTTATCTTAATCAACTGTAAAAAAAATAATTAACTTTCAGAGATATCTAACCGACTCAAGTGCAAAATTTCATTTATTCTATCATCTATCAGCAAGAATCATGACAGAAGCAATAATATTGCATAATTAAGCAGGGAGGTCATAAAAAGGGAAAACGGAACTAAAATGATTACCCAATCCGGCAATTAAAAATCTGGCATTACCAGAATACAAAACGATTTCTCCTATAGGACAAATTCTAACTGTAGAATACCTCTTCTAGGCAGCTTCATAGTACTGAGAGCACATTTACTTGTGCAAACCATATCAAATAATCATTAGAAGAAAAACAAGCAGTATAAGAATTGCATTACAAAAGAACTACCTCTATATGGAGGGAGAGCTTGTCAATTTGTTCACTGTATTGTGGAAGTGCTTGAACCATCTTTTGTATGTCCCTTGTTGACATATCACCGCTACCTCTATACATACAACACAGTTAAATTATTATTGTTATGATGAAAACTACATGAATAGATAAACACTTCCACCAAACAGCAAATTTAGGCATGGCTAAACAGCAAAAATATACCTTTAATTACCAATCAAGGACTTAAATATTTTACACAAAAGCACTGTTTTTAAATGATTCAATAGAAAACAGGGAGTTTAAAACAATACATGGCATCCTTGCAATCCTTTAAGAATAAATCCCAGTGGTAAAAAAAAGAATTTTTTAATATAAAATTACCCCCCAAAATTAGTGCTAAAAAATTTAACTACTATATAGTGAGGGCAATATGGCAAAATCTTCCCCAAAAGCTGAATGTCTTACTGGATGATCAAGTAGGAGGATAAAGGTTCTTGAACATCTGTTATCATGGTCGAGGAGCTCAATGCTACATTTAAGCCAGGCAGTTAAAGAAGCTCAAACTGATTAAAATACACTATGCAGGACATACACTAAGTAGACATGGTATGCAACTAAGATATTTGTGAAAGTTCAAGTAGCAAGTGGAGGTTAGAGTAAGAATAAATATTCAATAGCCACAGATAAACAAAACCACTGACTCACCATCCAGGGGAACAAAGTTTCTTTCCAACATGGCCGATATTAATGAGCAGGAATTGATCATATTACGTTGAGCATAAAAAACTCAAATATCCAAGATGGATATTAAATTCAGATTCTCATTTACGAAGGGTAACTACACTATCCCCACCCAGTAGTTTAACCCGTGTTCTCCTTGTCCCCTATGGTAAAATACAAAATGGCTCCAAATGGTTTACTTTACTATCATAAAGCCGGCCACAAGTTTTTTTCCTTTAAATTATAATATAAAACTGCATAAGCAGCAGTGGAAGCTAAATTTAACTTCGGTTTCCGACTATGCTTTGATCCAAATTAATTTGTCCCATGGAACAAAAAATCAACACTTTGCCATCAATGATTTTCTCCTTTGTCTCATCCCAGTGGTTCAAACCAGAAGGGAAAGTATTGGAAGTCTTCTCAAAGATAAATAGCAGTTACAAAATGGATGATAAAACTCGAGTAAATAAATATGTAATATCGGAGCAAACCATGAACGGGCTAAGTGTCAATCCCATATCGCAGTGTGGAATGTAACTAGTCAAACCATACAGTCACATAAAAGAAAATATACAAATTAAAACAATTAGGCAAATAATTAATTTCTGATAATAACTAAACCATTAAGTTCAGCATCAATAATTCTCTTCTATGACAATGTCATTGCTGAGAAATCACAAGATAGTTATCACTCACTTTGAACCATGTTGTATTTGTGCAGCTTTGTTCTTTGAAACGAAGTTGGTCATCTTCTCATGCAGCCGTTCACTAGCCTGGCATGGTCATCAACATCAGAAGATATTCATGTCACTTAAATCTAGTTTAGTAGTGAAGGCATAAAAGCAGGAATGTACATCTGCAATATGAGCATGGCGAAGTTCAAGCCATATAGGATCATGATCCTCCAAAAGAACCTCTTTCCTCTCTGGTGGACCATCGGATTTGCCAGGAACCTTAAAAATACAGTAGAATTTTGTTTAGGCACGAGAGTTGACACAAAAAATTCAGAATGAGAAGAGAAGGGGAAATTGTGGATGTTACTTCATGAACATATTTGTTTCCCTCCATGTTCAGCAAATCATGACACATGGCATCATAAGTCCATTCATGTATCACAGGAGTTATCTACAAAATCAGAACAATATCCTCAATGTAAACATGACTGTCTGTCAAGTTGATGACTAAAAAATGGAGCTAATATACCTGATCAACAGATCTGTCAAGAATTAGCAATTCACAGGTCTCTGTCTGAGGAAAATTAGGAATACTTTTTTTATATCTCATAAGGCAGTCCCAGACTCCAGCAGCAAGCTTTGTAGGTATAAGATCACGAAAAGTAGTCATTGTGGTTGCATCTAGGGACTTGGCAGCACGAAAGCGAACAGAAGGAAATTCCTTAAAAGATATTTACATGCTTCGTAAGACTTCATAATTACATGTTTGAAAAGTTTTAAAACAATGACAACTTTTTGTATCCTTGTCAAATATCACTATTCACATACTCTTAAAGATGCAAAAACTGTAGCAATTCGTTTTGCCATCACATTCAAACATGTAACACCTCTATAATTATTCTCTTCATCCCCAAATAGCTCCTCCAATGCCCTTTCATTATTTGTGATGAAACCCTGTATTAACATGACAAAAAAAAAACAAAAATTGAAGGCATCCATTAATGGAATGATGATGACATTAGAAAATAATAAATAATTCCTAACAAGAAAAATTGGAAATTGATTTTCAAAAAGGAAAGATCTCAACAACTGAGTTCATGAATGCTGAGTTGAGTTCCTAAATAATATAGAAGATACACATGAATGGTCAAAGTTGCCCATTTGCAAAGATGGACTTCCTAATCTTCATACTGGCTGTAAAACTTTTATTTCTATGCTACTTAAATTTATTCTACATCATGCTTCTAAATCTGCAAATTCGGCATAGATAGCTAGCTAAGTCTATTCAGTCTTTTCAAGCACAGTCTTTGTTTATACCTGGGAAATATTTCCTTCAACAGCTAATAGATTCTAATTAATTTAGCGGGAAGGAAATTTTGATTCATCACTTGAATCTAATTCATGGCTATGTGAAAATTGACCAAAACAAGTAACACTTGTCATAAGTTTTGAGATTTATTATCAACCTACCCTGTCACATGAAGTTATTTGGCACGGTTAAAAGCAAAGCTTTAGGAATATGATTATATTCATAATAAAAAAAAGTGACATATTATAGATAGAAGATGAAATAAATTAAAGTACAAGTGGGAAGCCACAAACCTGGCTGTCTATGGGAAAATACTCCAAATTCAACTGCATGTGCCATCCAAATGAGGGGGGAAAGCACAAAAGAAATGTCAATTGGGCACAATTATGAATTCAACCACAACATAGCTTGGAAACAAAAAAAATGTCCACCTCTCTCAGTGCACCTAATCGAGACAACACCTTTGAATCTTTCTTAATATCCATAACTAATTCTCTGGAAATGCTTGAACTGAAGAAAATAAATGCCCTACAAGATCACAGAAACAGACTTGAAAACAAATAAGTTGTTGAAGCCATGATGAATAACAGACAAGGGAGATATTATAATGATCACCACGTACTTCCTGTATAAGGGTGTCCTTCCAGACATGTCTGACAAGCACATAATTACACTGCAAATAAAAATGGAGAAAATCACAAAATATGGACCAACTCAAAAAGGAATGATAACTAAATTCCACATCAAAGCTAAATGAGATTGTTCCATGGTCAAAGGATGCAGCATATTAATTACTCAATAAAATTAAATTATAAATGAATAATTTGGAGAGTCAGAGAGACAAAGTAATGCATCATCATGTAACTTGTACTGAGCAAAAAGTAATACCAATAAAAACTACTGAAATAATTCATGACATCTTGAAAGTAAACATAAGGTAGAATTAAATACACAGCTTAATAAAAATAAAATAAAAGGGAAGCTATTTGATAGAGAATTTAAGAGCTCGAAGTAAATAAAGTTAGAAGAAAAACAACAATTATAGATTTACAAATTCAAAACTCAACAGAATTATATTCCCCAAAATGCTTTATGTAAACTACATATTTACGATGACATTAGTTACATACTTAACAAAAGATTGTACTACAATACGACCAAAAGCAAATAGCAGATATATTACTTCTCTCTGGTTGGCTGGATGAAATATATGGCATCCATGGAGGGCAATGGCTGCCTTCGCTTGTATATGTCTTCAACCACTACAAAAAGAGAAGCAAAGTTTCACAACATATAACAAAGGAACTAAAAATTGGAGGCCTAATGGACGAGGTTCCCACCATTACGTAAATAACCTTACCTTGTAAAGGTGATCATAAATCAATGCATAAAGGTGTTCTACTTTATTATATAGTTGAGTTTTATATTGATAAAATTAGTAGTAATAAAGAATGAGCAAAAGAGGATACGGCATCTTGAACAAATCCATAAAAGAAGACAAAAGCAAAAACAAAGATAATTGGTGACTTAAAAATGCTTGCAGTAGCTTTGTGTAGTAGGTTTTTTAAGTAATCTAGATATAAAATATAAATTATCTGCATTTATGCCTCCTTTAAAGACAAAACAACCTAATCTGCTACTACCCTACTCAGTTAGGTGATCAGAGGGGATATTTCCACAACTAGAACCAATGAAGACCAGATCACAATGCAGCATCCTTATATTCTGCAAAGGCTCACTCTTTATACAAGAAATAAAACTAAATATACAAATTGCCATATCGACTGACGTCAATATTAAATTATTAATATTTATGAAAATTATTTATTTTAATAGGACAATTAGAAGGTACTAAAACATCTGACATACCTAGGACATGCTAATAAACAAGACAGTTCAAGTTTAGTCAGTGTGAAAACAATTAATTCATATTCAAAACGAAGAAAACCAGCATCAAACTCTTGAGGATATTTAATTCTCGAAGACAAAATGGGTGCCAACCATACTGTTATAGTCTTTTCAGAAGAGGGTGATAAGAGGATGGGATGCGAATAATTACCCTATTTTGGAAATTTGAGGTTACAACATGGCACACTAAAAAAGAGAAAATTATGAGAAAAACGACTCAGTGTTTCTTGGTATAAAGAAAAATGATTGCTTACATGAAACACCTTCATCAGTGATGTCAGTCATCTTGCACGAGTGAGACATTATCTTTACAGTAAGTTTGTCCATTATTAGTACCTGCAGGCAAGTAAACCATGAACAAGTATCAGATGGTAATTAATAAATTCAACTATTACCTTGTACTTAGCTTCTTTAATTTACCTTCAATGCTTCATTCAGATGTAAAATATGTTTAAATCTGGGGCTACACCTATGTGAGTTTTATTTATACTTGGGACTACAACATGCATGTGTATCTTACCTGTATTTACTGTATGAAATCTAGCCCATGGAGTATAGTGCATACTAGTATAGATATCTAGAGAGAACTGATGAAATACTACACATGACGATCCCAGTTCCAATGAATTAAGCAAGCACTTTAGACATGTGAATTATATAATTGAGTGTAAACTACAAAACTTTAAATAAATAGTACAGAAGAGTGAGTCCTTCATTTCTTCTGTAACCAGAGGAAAGATAAATGAAACAAGGTAGGATTCATTTAACTAAATAGCATCATATACCTTCCAAGTTGATTTGGAATCCCCTGTTTTTGTTGACCTCAGCATTTCATGTAATAATCCTGTAAATAAGTCAGTAAACAGAAATTAATCAAGTTTATCTGATCATAACCAATTAAAATTTAAAAGGAACAAGAGGAAAACCATAAAGATTGCAATACTGGTAAAAGGTTAGGAAATATATCCAAAAATAAGTAATTCTATTACAAAACAGTGCCACGTTGAATTTGGCTATGATGCTAAATTCTAAAATTCTAACTGTAGAGAACTTCTCATGACATGTGCAGTAACAAATTGATCTGATGAGTCTTTAAATAACTATGAAATGATTCGGAGTGATTTCATCCATCGTGCAACTTTCCCTCTTCTTTTTCCTTCTATTTACTTGGACAAAAGATATAAGTGAAAAAGCAAAGTGAATTACAATAATATAACCTATGGAACAAAGGGAGGGAGGGGGGGAACACATGCATTTTGACTGCTATGCTGAGTTTATCTTTTTTATTTTATGAATTAACATTATTTGATTATATAATATTATTAGATTATTGAATAATACTTATCAGAAATTGATATCCTGGTACTTAAATGATGAATTTAAGTAATTGAGCTTTCGATGTGAATGACCCATAATGAGTTGGGCTACTCACTTGTTGCTTGTTGAATGATACACTGAATGTAAGCTTGTGAGATAAAAGGCAGAGTTTCTCTCAGTGGTGTTTTCTCTCACACCATTGGGAAGGAAATCTCTCAATAATGCAAAGACAAAGATGAAGCCATTCATCACACCAGGTGCACGAATTCTACCTTAATTCTCTAGATAGATAATGATGGAACATGTTATGAAATAGTGTCTGCATAAAAATTGATGAAGGCATGCCATGAAAATTTCCATCGTGGAGCATACAAATGACATATCACCCTGAAATAATCATAAGCTGAGCACCCATGGAATAGGCAACGGAACCAAAATCACCCAGAAAACTCAATCACTCCATTCCAGCCATAAGCACCTAAAAACCACACTCCAAAGTCCAAACTCAATGCACGAAACCATAAGCCAGTTGCCCTAACGTGCTTATCATGTGGCTGATAAAAGGCGGAGCAGTAGAAGTCATGCGCCAAAGATGATAATAATAAACTTGAACACTAAGATTGTGTTGAAAATAGTAACGAAATGGCACAAGTCGAAAAGGCGTGACGAATCATTGATGAGTAACGTGACAAGAAATATCAGGAGGAGAAAAAGAGGGCTTACGCTCGCGGCTAATTAGCTTGAAACTTTTGCAATCGCTGACATAAGAGGAGGAATCGGAATCGGACATAGACATGTTTGCTTTGCTCTGCTATGCCGCCCTCTCACGCTTGATTGATCGCTTCAGAGACGACGAGCACAGCCACGGATCGTTGATTGTTCACGATGAAAAAGCGTACGCACCAGCACCAACACCAACACGCTTCCACCAAGAACGAACGAAAGGAGAAAAGGATTTAGTTTAATTTGAATGTGAAAAGAGTTTAATACCCATGCACTATATTTATTTATTTATTTTTAATTATTATTTTTTTAAATTAAAAACGCATCAATGACTAGTCACGACGCGTTGGAAAATTGTCAAAAATCCCAAGTTCAATGGAAGCTCCAAATGGCTAGCCGTTCGGCGAGTTTTCTTTTCCGGATTTGGCCAGAGGAATGTGATTAGTAGATTAATTAGAAAATAATTATTGAAATCGTGATTAATTTTAAATTTTGCAGAATATTTATATTAGCGTACCTTGTTTTTAAATCAAAGTATTTTCTACTCACTCAAATCCTTAAAAAGGATAAAGTTTCGTAAAGAGGGGTGAACCTCTATCCTGGAAAAAGTAAAGAATAATTAAACAAATTTGATTTATTCTATAAAAATGTAAACAATATACTCCATAAATTAGCAAATTATGATTAAATATATATTTTAATCATTGTTTAAATGTCAGTTAAGTGTTGAAATGTGATTTTAGCAACATCCAACCAGAAAGCAACTATTATGGGGAAAAAACAAAGCAAACTTATCTATTACCTTTATCAAATCTTCACTCTAATATATAAAATATAATTGTTACATCAATTTCAATTACCTAATAACAATATATATTTTTTATTCCATGACAAAACATGTTTAAAGATATACAAATAATCTTTTCCCATGCATATATCCAACATCTCAGTAAACTCATAATCCACACTGAACATTTCTTTAGTTTCATAATACAATCGTATACATATTTTTACTTCTATATACGCAACTTAAATTATTATACATTTTACACATCTATTAGGATGATAATGTGAGATGAACTATGTGGGCTGAACCACAACCTAGTATTAAAAATGTGGGCTAAATAAGATATTTGTATAATAAAATAAAAAATTACCATTAAATTTTATTTATAGAACTTTAAATATTTATTTATTTAAAATTTATTTTAAAATAAAACTTAGATCTTACGCTTTAATCATTTTTATTTTGCGGCAACATTTTACAAATTGAAAAAAAAAACTACAACTGGTTTTAATCTTTTTAAATAATTAAAATAAATGGAAAATGGGGCAAAATTAATTAAAAAGTGTGAAATTGAGCCATGGACTAACTTTTGATATTTATCATTTCACTACAAGAAAATCATGAAGTAGAAACCAATTTTTAGAGACCAAAATAATTAGTTGTAATAGTAACTAAATTAGAGACCATTTAAAAACTAAACAAAATGGTTTCTATTATTGATAAAATAATTTCTAAATTGATATTTAATTAGTAACTAAGGCTTTAACTACCAATTATTTACATTTTAAATTTGGTAGAAAAACCTTGGTTACTAATTAGATACCAATTTAGAAAGTATTTTAACAATAATAGAAACCATTTTTGTTTAGTTTCTAAATGGTCTCTAATTTAGTTACTATTACAACTAATTATTTTGATCTCTAATGATTTCTATTTCATGATTTTTTTTAGTTTTTTAAAGACTAGTATGTAGTATTGTTCTTTTGCCATTGATTATAATTATTGATAATTATTATAATTTTTTGACTTATTATACTTACTTGATGTAATAAGGAGAATCTGACTGAGATAATGGATTAAAATATCCTAATTAATGAGGTTTTAACGTTTCATTGCATAATATATATATATATATATATATATATATATATATATATATATATATATATATATAACCTCGCAACTTGGATTTAGCGCTTTGAAAATCTAATAAATATTTGTTTTCTTTTCTAAAATTATAAGCATTTTAAATTTTGATCATAAGAAACTTTTTGTTTAATTTCTATTTTTTTAAAGGTGGCATTGATGCTTGTCCTCATTTAAAAGAATGTCCGCCATATCACTTATGTCAATTAAATACACTATGGAAAACATCACAATTCATTGTATTTATTTTATTGTAAGTTCAACATTACTACTTATTTAAGATTAATTAAAAAAACAAGCTATTATAATTATAACTTTGTAGGTAGTAAAACAATAAGGAATCTATAAAATTGTTTGGCATCTATGCATTTAATATTGAATTGTTATATATTTCCTTGGTTAGTTGTGGCAAAAGAGCGATGGTTAGATTCTACACTCGTAAATAAAAAATTATCATGATATTGATTATAATTCTTACTTGTCCATCCAATAACATAACAAAGTGAGAATAGAAAAAGTAAAGAAAAATTAACATTCAAAATGTAGTTTTATATGTGTACGTATCACTCATAAAATTGAGAATGTTCAAAGATTTTGGGTGACTGTATACATCTCTTAACCGAGTCTTTACTGTCATCAATGACTATTATAAGTAAAACGGTATACTCAATGAGTCTTAAATGATGAGCGACTATTTATGAAATAATGAATAGCATTTATGTGGCTAATCCAAATGAATCATAGTGGTCTACTCATGTGATACTACCTGATTAATCTATAAATATTCCCTCTCTAGAAAGTACATTATATGTTATTTCATACTCTTAACTCTTATACAATTAAAATCTAACCATCTTTGTGCTCCTACTGGCTTAAGAATTGGAGAGTCTTTTGCAGATGGACCTCCCCCTCTCATCGGAGACCAACTACTGATCATCAGTAGTTTTTATATTGGCAGTCTTGATCAGCAGTTTATGGGTAAAAATTAGGGATGTTACACTGGGTAAAACTTTTCCCGGACCATAAGATTTATGGTTTTGATGAGAAGTCAATCTATCACATCATCCTCATCCGCAAACCATTGAAGAACTGATATGTTTTATTCATAATCGATCATGTGTCATTACTTCTCTCTCTCAATATCTATCTTTCATTTGTCCATCTATTTATGTGTTTGTAGTTCATGCATGTCAAATTCGGATGTTATTGATCGAACAACTCTAAAGTTTGAAGCATCTATTTATAACATTTTTCTAAAAACTATTTTTAGGCACCCTTGATTATGATTTTGAATAACGTCTTCATTGGAATATTTTGCTACCTCAGACCAAATGGTAAGATAGCTCACCAAGACCAAACGGTCATTAGATCAACAATACTAATCTGAGTTCAAAAATGAACATCGGCAAAGTTGTACAATTAAGTATGTATCCGAGTTCAAACACGAACATTGACAAAACTTTATCAATATTGAACCGATTAACAGACATTACTCGAAATCGAAATCAATGGTCCTACACTAAATTCAAACGGGTCCAAATCGAACTCATTCACCCTTTGGTTACTCATCACCAGATTATCACTTCGGCTTCTGAGCTGGGGGGCTTAAGTACGTACCGACCATAAGATCGGGAATGCCAAAAAACTCGAGTGATTGTATGCATCTTTAACCGAGCCTTTATTGCCATCAATGACCATCATGAGTAAAACGGCCTATTCAATGGGCCTTAAATGATGAACGACTATTTTTGGAATAATGAATAACATTTATGTGGCTAATGCAAAGGACTCACAACGGTCCACTTAGATAATACTACCTGATTAATCTATAAATATTACTCTCCAGGAAGTACATTATATATTATCTCATACTCTTAAGTCTTATAAAGTTAAGAACTTACCATCTTTGTGCTCCTACTGACTTAAGCATCAGAGAGTCTTTTGCAGGTGAACCTCCCCCTCTCATCGGAGACCAACTAAAAGTTTGTTTCTCAAGGAACATGCAGTCCTCACCGAGTTGTACTCCCCAAGCTCATTTTTGGTAAGAACACTATGCAAACATGAAAAACACATATTTTTTATATAAAGATACTAAAATGATAATAAATTACTTATGATTATAATTTGTGATGAAAATCTTCTTTTACAAATTTTTATAATAAGAAATATTTTATTTAATATTTCTCTTACTTTTAAAAAGAATCTCTATCTACATTAATGTATTTTTCTTATATTCAAAGAATTTTTATTAACTCACTTCTCACATTTTTTTTTTCTTCAATCAATATTCTCTAGTTTATTTCTTAAGTATTGAAGGTTAAGGCATTGTATCATCTTAGTTGGTCAACTAATTAACTAGGACTTATAAAATACAATCTTATAAAATACATCTCTCACTATAAACAAAAGAACTCAATTATGAATGTTTTAACTTGGGGTGATTTAAGCTTTAAACTATAACATTGCAAAATTTGTCTACCTCCACAAGATAACACAATACAAAATCATGAAAAAACCTAAACATGCACTTGAAGACTAGAAGGCCATCTATATGGGGTGTTTGGTTGCAAATGGCAACCTCCGCAAGCCCTAACGACACTAACGAACTTGTTATGAGTGTAATCAACAAGCGAATCCACGCTTTCAGCAAGAAGATGAAATGACATCCTCGTCACATAAGAGTCCCTCTCCCAGAGAAAAACCTTGAACAATGAGCAGAAAATTCTTCGCACCTCGCCATAATCAACGCTTCTCCAACCCTTTGCCTTCACACTAATTGAGGAATTCCAGGGAGTAGTGTCGAATGCACGAGGCACTAAAGATCAGACTCCACGCTGATAAAGTGGTAAATAAAATTTAAAATGTTCTTGCATATGCTATGTCTTTTATTATTGTTGGAGTATATAAGTGGGTGCAAACCTCACTCCATGAGCTAGTTTTATGGGGTTGAGTTATGCTTAAAGTCCATTTCATTATATGGTATCAAAGTCATTTCGAGCCTATCCTAGCAAGTGTTTGGTGGGCTTATCAGGCCACCCGCTATCAGGCCGTTATCGGACCACCCATAATATGTTGTTCCACGCACGAGTTGGTAGTCTCGGCGTGAGGAGGGTGTGTTGGAGTATATAAGTGGGTACAAATCTCACCTCATGAGCCGGTTTTATGGGGTTGCGTTAGGCTTAAAGTCCACTTCGTAATAATTATTTTATTTTTATGGTTATGGGCACAACAATATTTATGTTACCTGAAGCAAATGCACTATTCATTTGCATGTATCAGCACCATTTTTATTTTATTTTAATGAAGATAACCCAAATGCTCAAGGTGTCAAATTGACCTTATCAAACAACAAGTCGGCCTTATCAGGTAATATCGACAAAAAATTACCTTATCAGGCAACAAGCCAACCTTAGCCGACCTTCATCGATCAAAACTGACCTTATCAGGCAAAATCAACCTAACTTTGCTCACATTTTCTAGAGGCAATTTAAGTTAAAGTCTTTTTTGTGATAGTCTTTTTCTTTTTTGGTTGTTTGAACTAGCATGTTTTCTTTTTAGTGGTTGTCATAAACTAACTTGTTTTAAACTTAAAGCATAAAAAAATAGTTTCAATTAGCTTATATATTCTAACTCATAAGTTCTTTTTCTTAACTAGCATTTTCAAAAACTTAGGTGAATTGAATGAAACTTTGTTTAATAACTTACATTGTAATTTATTTACAGCCATTCAGTTAGATAAACTTCTTTGCCTACTTGACTTACTCTAAGAGACTATATTAGTTAATATGATCTTCTATTAAAATGAAATGCAATTTATCTAAAGAGTCAATTATAAGGTCTATTAATCATTAACAAAGATTCAATAAAACTATCCCAAATGCTAACAAAAAATAAGAGTATATATACATCTGATATTTACAATTGGTTGAAAAAAACCCAAACTTTAAGAATTAAATAATATTAATTAAGATTAATATATAATTAACCAGAACCTAAAATAACATCTCACTATAAACAAACAAACTCAAATCTCAATGTGCTAGCTTTAGCAAAGTTAATAATTTTACATATAACATCATATTCTCCAATGTCAATGTGAAATAAATGACATTTAATAAAACACGTCTTTATGTTTAGAAATGACATAAGTCTTCTTCTATATCAATGTGAAATAAATGTCATTTAATAGGAGACATCTTTTATGTTTAAAAATGAAATAAGTTTCATTCTCAATAAATACCATAACATTTACACTTAAGTTAATTAGGATTTTGTCCAACCCCTGTAGAAACATCTCTTTACCCGATCAAGAACATTGAAAAAATGTTATGTCAAACTTTATGAAGTAAAACATCATGTAACTTTGAGTAAGGAATAAATTTTTGTAAAAGAATATCATTCTTATTATTGACTAAATGAAAAGAGGTTGAATTCAAGCATGTTTATAACATGAATTTATAGGAATAGTTACGAAAATTGTTCTGGTACAAGTATGATCAAATGCAACCTTAGAGCATGAAATATATATTTCTCGTCGACATTAGATGTGGTTACAACCCTCTAAACTCAAGCTCAAGTGCAAAAGCGAGAAAGGTGAGAATCCAATCCCATGAAGATCCAAGAATTGGCCAATTAAATTATCCTAACAAAGTGAAGAAAACTCTCCTAACAACTACACTACATACTTTGGAACCACTCAAATTACAAATGTATTCATATTTTCTGATACATATTATTGCCAATTATAGTCATTATGTCTAATGTGTGAAAAGTTGTTTGTGTTGTGGATACCCAAAGTTGAGCACACGAAACCACGACTTTCATGACAAATATTGGACATTGCATCTTAAGTGTCAAAACTTCTCTAATAAAAAAGTTCTATCTCCTTGATCATAACTAGTGTCCCCCCTTTTTTTATTCATCTGCTTCTGTTTCTAATTCTATTCCATAATTAATCATAATCCTGCATATTCAACTCATCTTTATTATTAACGCTCTCGTCTCTTTGTGAACTAGCAGTATATGTGATTTTCTTCATTAACTCCAAATATCAATGTTAAGAGTATTTCACCATATAAATAAAGTCAACCCATGACCTCACAAAATGTATAACTGTTTGACAAGACTCGAGGCTTTCCTCCATTACCAAACAAGAGACCACCAAAGACTAATGCAAATAAGAGAAAAGAACAGAAAGAGGAAAAACTAATGTTTATCATTTTCTAAACAAATAAAGAAATAAATGTAATGGTCTGCGATACACACGGAAGTTCATCATGTTACAAGAGAGAATAACAACTAGTTTTAGCTCCTTCTCACGGTGTAACATGTTTAAACATCATCCTTTACTTTTCTAATATGTGTATACATATCCATCATACATGCAGCAGCACAAACTGTATTTACAAAAAGGAAGAACTGAACAAAACAAAACACAAAATATACTGTTCATCTCCGAATCAAATGCACGTCCCCTGATTGTTGATCAACATGCTTAATCCATCTACGTACAGTGCTATTACCTCCAGAGGCAGACACGTATGCCATGTCCAGTCCCTTCCCCACGGGAAGAAACGCCGAACGAACCACGCGCCGAGAAGAACCCTGCGCCACCAGGCTCCGCCATAGGAAACCCTTGGAGTTCGAATTCGCGTTCTTGCAGAGCAACACAGCGCCTTTGTTACTCAACTTCGCCAGCCTCAGCACGCGCGGAAAGTCCTTCCTCCGGGAATCCGCCACCAAGAAGTCCACGCCGACCAAGCCCCCCATCGCCTCCTCCGCCTCCCCCACCACGATCTCCGCAGCCACGCCCGCCTCGCCCATTCTCTCGGCGTACTCCGACCTAGCGCGCTCGTCGGGAACCACGCACACGTGCCGTCCGCACGTGTGCGACCGCGCCACGGCTAGCCCGATGCTGGTAGCAATAAGTCCTCCCTGCGACCACGTCTCCACGATGAGCTGCGCGTTCCACCCCGCCGCCATCGCGGAAATGAACTCCGCCACTCCTGATTCGCTTGAAACCCGACACTGCACAGAAACGACCGAACAAAATTACTAACACAACACAACACTTGAAGGTAATGAATAATTAATAAAATAATAAATGAAGAAGCAACAGTTTGAATTGATTTGATAATCTATGCTTACAGATTGGACTGTGTTGATGTATGCTTTGGAAGCTCTCTCGGGTGACCAGGTTAGTTTCATATTGGCTTTGATGTGTTGGTGATGGTGTTGGTGTGAGTGTGAATTTGGAAAAGGAGGATTCAGGGGTGTGGGTTTAATTTATGTAGGACAGGTGCAGGAGATAAGGGTTGGGTTTGGACAAAGACAGTTGACTTTTCATGCATTGCTGATTCAACTAACGTATGGGATTACGATGGTGGTGGGGTACCCAAGACCAATACCCTTTTTCCACTCACATATTTTTCTCAAGTGTATATTAATGTCACAATTTCTGAGCAAAAAATATTTTTTATTTCAAAAATAAATAAAAAATGGTCAATAGATATTATATAAAAAAAAATTATTGACTTTGTTAAGTTGGTTTTAGATGTATGTTTTAGAAGCAGTTTGTGAACAAGCCGACCGACTCTGCTCATTGGTCTTCAACAAAAATATCCGCATTTCCCAACATATCAAATAATATCCCGCGTCACACAAAATATCAAACTTCCTTCTGTTCATACACCAGGTATGTTACACATGTAATATTTTGTATCATATATTATTTTTCTTTTTATCATTATTACATATAATAAATTATGTCTAAGGAAATATGAAACAAAAATGCACTATAAAGAATTTTTTTATATATAATATTGTCCTATGTTTTCTGTTTCAACCTTATAATATAAAAGTGCTACTAGATTGGAATTTTAGGTTGTTTAATTAACAGCATAAATTACTAATATATGTAACTAGTAATTTTATATCTATATTGATATTATTAAGATTCTAATATTTTTCATGACTAGTTTTGAAAAATTATCAGAGGATGTGAAAGATATTACAGAAAATATTATATAAAAGTAGTTCGTTTTAATTCATGTGTTTAATTAGCTAATTAATGTAAATAAATGTTTTTGTCTTTATGTTTGGTTCACGTTAAAGGACTACGGGACAAGGGTTTGAATGTAATAAGATAAAAAAACTGAGTTGAACTTTACAGGTCTGAACGAAAAAGACACTAGAAGAATTCAAAGCCAAATGGTCAAAAAGTGGAATGCATGCCATAAAAGATGGTACTAAGAAGAGGAGGTGCAAAAATGAAAAATCCAGAAGAAGAATGACCAAAGAGAGAAAGGAGTTCTGAAGGAAATTGTATATGAGATCACTGCATCCATAATTAATAACTAAGAAAAAGCAATTGAGTAAATATATTTGGTTAATAACTATTTACTTAATTATTATTTGTTAAAAAAATATTAATGGACTCCTATATTTAATATTATTATTAAAAAAATTATCAAAATATAAATTTCTCTACCCACCATTATCTAAGAGATGAATACATATCCCAAGTCTTGTTCAAATGTGTCCAGCACTTTCAATAAACAATTCTGACTGTAACCTTCTTTGATTAGCCATTATAGACTGATGAGCATTCATAACATTCTCTAATACATTAACTTTAATAAACAATTTATATTTAATTACATTTTTTTAGAAAACTTTAAAATAGAATTGTGACTTGTTAAATATTAAATAGAATCTACAAAAAAATATAATATTTTTTATTAAATTTCAGTTTACAAAAATATCCTTTTAATCCTGTAATACAGAATAAAAAAAACAATAAGGTCAGTGTTTGACTATCTTAATTAATTCACATAAACCAATCACAATTATTTGACGGATTGGTATAATTTACTAAATCAACTAGTTAAAAATATCTAATAAAATATTATTATTATTAATCCTCCTTCTTAGTTACTATTATTGAATACTATAGTATCAATAAGTATGTTTAAGTTATTTCTAATGAAAAAAATATATAATAAATTTTATTGATATTAATAAAATATTTATAAGATTTTTTCTGCACTACAAAATATATATATATATATATATAATTTAATACAAAATTACGTGTAAGGTAATAATATAAATCACAAAATATAATTATCATTTTAAACTATATATAAACAACTGTTAAATTAAAATAAAAAATTCTAAAAATATGACACTTAAAAAACAGAAAGAGTAATTAATAATTTGGAATAATTTATTTGTTTTTATAACTTTCATGTTAGGCATTATTATCCAACTTAACATCTCAGCTAGACTGACACCTCAAGCAACAACAATACCATCACATGAAAAAAAATATTAAAAAAAGAAAAAAAGAAAGAAAATACAAAAATATGGGAGGACTAGACCAAAACTGATATGCTAACAAAAACAATACACAGGTAGAGTATATCTATTCATAAAAAAATCTAAGAACAAACTAGATGGAAGTCTATTATACCAATGAAATGGTTCTCTATGAATAAATCTTAAATTAGCTAACTTATCAGCACGTGAAGGGAATGTGCGTGCTGTAAGTTGGCTAATTTAGGATTTATTCATAGAGAATCTTTTCATTGGTATAATAGACTACCATCTAGTCTGTTCTTACAATTATTTATGAATAGATATAGTATACTTTTGTATCGTTCTTGTTAATATATGAGTTTTGAACTAGTCCCCCCATATTTTTTATTTTTATTTTTTTTAATAATACTTTTTCATGCGATTACAAATGATTGTTGTTACTAGGTGTCAGCATAGCTGAGATGTCAAGTTGCATATTGATGCCTAACATCAAAACTTTTATTTAAAAAAAACATCTAACATATCATTCTTCATTGAAGTTTTAGACGAATTTCCCATTAGACAAGTTAAGTCTTTAATTACCGAAATAGCCCTAAAACCTCAATCTTATCCTAAACTCTAGCATAGTTCCTCATACGTCATATCATCCAAATAGAAAAAAAAAGTTATCACAACAAGCTTAATCAATTTAACCAAAGGACTATCATCACACTCTTAATAAAAGAAAGAAGATCATCCTTATTAGAGAAATGAGAAGTAAGAAAATTCTGTTGAACCCAATTTCAAATATGCAATACATTAGAACATTCAACAAATAAATGTTGAATAGATTCCTCGTGTTTTTTCAAAAAACATACACATAGAACATATATGCAAACCTCTATTCTGAATATGTTGATATGTAGGAAGCCGCCAATGAATACCTTTCCAGCATACTAAAGTTTTTGAAGGCAGAATAGATGAAGACCAAATTGATTTACCCCAACCACATGGAACTCTTGGTTCCAAGAAAAAAATCCTAACCGATTTAAGAGTGAAACAAACAAACTCATCTATAATCTAATTAAGAATATCATGTTCCTCCCTAACCATGATATCCAGAATGCTAGCACTATTAAATAACCCTGTAATATTTGCTAAAAAAATAATACAACATCATTTATCATTCTAGTAATTAATAAAAGTACTTAAAACAACGGTCTAAAAAATATAATAATTTCTTTAAAAGCATGGTAATATGGACATTTTTGTTACATATAAAAACATGTTTAGATTGTAAAATATATGTTTAGTTATATTTTACTATTTCTTGAAATTATTTCAATTTGATGTGAAAGTTCAAAAGAATTTAAAAATAAGTAAAAATAGGAGTGATCAATGCATTAGAAAATAACTTCATATATGTTGTCAAGAGAATATCATTTTTCATCTCGAGGGGAGAATGTAAATATAAAAAAAATGAGATTACCACTTTTACAAAATTACAGTTCTACAAATACAAATATAAAAAATAATTTGCGGGTACTATTTGTATATTATTTTTTTAAAATTTATTTTATCCTATTATTGAATTTATTGAAAATTAAAAGTTTTAATGTATTTAATTCTAGTTAATGACCCTTTTTTTATCAATTTTTAATTAATAGTAAAATTATGTTGAAAGACGTGTTATATATATATATATATATATATATATATATATATATATATATATATATTAGAGAATGTGTTGTTAACGTTGATCTAAAAAATTACTGTCAATAAATTGTTGTGAAAAAAATAAGTAAGTACAAAATAAATTTAAGAGAACGGTCATTATAATTTTAATATGATATTAATAATAACGGTTTGTTTTGTAAGATTGTTATTTTCTTTTACATAATTACTGTAATAATTATCAAAATAACACTTTTATGAGATGAAAAGTAAGTTTTAATATTTACAATTTAAACAAAAATAATCTGAATAAAAAAAAGTGAGAAAAGGGGTTTCTTTGACCTAGAAAGTGGGACGCCATAAATGGTGGCTAACTTTTCCACTCTCAACCACCCAAAAAGATATGTTCTACTATCAAATGAGCATCCTTCAAAAAAATATCTGAGAGTTTACTTTTTCATATTTAAAATAAAAAATTAAATTTTCTTTTAAAAATAACTTTAGTTTTATAAGTAATTAAAAATATAAATTTTGCAAAATTAAATTCACGGATGGTATCTGCTTATTGAATAGTTAAAATGTTTATATTCATTATTTTTTTTTGTCTATTCATTAAAAATACAAATTTTAATATTTATAACTAAATTAGGATAAATATTAATTTAGTAAATATTGATATATTTTATTTTTAATTAACTAAGAGAAAATTACGTCTTATTATAACAGCTTTAATTTTAATGTTAATATATAATTAATTTAAAAAATTACTAAAAAATTTAAATTTACAAATAATTTTTTTTTTCTAAAACTTAATTATATCTTAATATTAATTTTTCGTCTAACAATTACATAAATAATTATTAAAGATAAACATAATGTTGAATTATCTTAAATATTATTTAAATAAAAATTAAAGCTTTTATTTTAATATCATAAATTTTCTATTATTCAAAAAATAAAATATCAGCACACACTTTTTTTTTTTCTCCGTGGTCTGTTCAAAGAACCGGCTTGGTCCGTACCTTTAATATTCTTCCGTTTATATTTACATAATCGCTAAACATAATATGCTAAACTAAAAACCATGTACTGCTTAAAGTGGTTTGATTGAACTTAGTAGTTCATGTTGTGTCCAGAAAAACAATTTGGATTTCAACACTGAAATCAATTACCATTTTATTTAAATATTGTATTCATATATTTAATTTAATATTCAATTGAAAGTAAAAGTCATATAAGCATATTTTTAAATATATTTTTTATATTAACAAAAAATTAAGCACATAATTACTCAACTATCATATTTTATGCAATAAATCTATTATAAATAAATTTTTTAATAAACTTTAATAAAAAAATGTATTATGAGAATTTAGATTAAAAACTATATTTTGTGGCTGCGCTTATGATCAATAGTTTGATCTTGTACTATTACATATACTCTCTAGATAGAAGTATTGGAACCCACGGTTTTGAATAATATATTCGAGATTTATTATTCTTACTGTTGTTGTTATTGTGTGTATTACTTAATTACAAATTTAAAATATTATAAGAAATCATGAAAAGTGAAAAAACAAACAAACATGTATGTACTATTTATTAAAGAAAATTCACTTTTAACTATTAACCAATACTCATTAATGTTTTGTTACCATCCGAAGGTAAACAAGAGAGGTTATAAAATATGAGTGATGGTTATATAAACCACACTTCAATTTGGTTTTGGTGGCAAAAAAGTGATCCTTGATTAAAACTGTACCATATAGATATCGTGGGAATAAGTGGTTGACTATAAAAGGTATCTTTTGAAGAATGATTTATAATCATTGGTTTTTGAAGTCTTTTATCATTGGAATTATGATTTTAGTAATCAGTTTTGAATACATCGGTTCCTCAATTTTTTTTAACACATTTTTAAAAGTATGATTGAAATTTTTGATGAGAATTTTAGGAACTGATAAACTAATATGCGATTTTTGTAAATCGTTTTTCAATATTTATATATGGTGAGAAGTATTGAGTTTTATAAAGATGAAAAACTTGATAAGAAATGAATTGATTTTTTTTACTAGTTTAAAGAGATATAAATTCTTTAA
Source organism: Phaseolus vulgaris (assembly GCF_051622355.1). Lineage (NCBI taxonomy): Eukaryota > Viridiplantae > Streptophyta > Magnoliopsida > Fabales > Fabaceae > Phaseolus > Phaseolus vulgaris. Next base: position 6,814,746 of record NC_143499.1, read on the forward strand.
ACATCATTATACTTAAAGAAGCTTCTGAACAAATTAACATATATACTGTGCGATAGGTAAAATTGGTCTTGACTCCTCAATTTTCACAATAAACACCTTAGAAAAACAAGCAACGACGTGATAAAGTTGCATATTTTACCCAAAAACTACAGTCTATTTAAAAAAAAACAATAACGTCAGAAGGAACCAGATACAAAGTGCTACGATGGAAAAAGAAATATTAAAATGAAAAAGGCTCTTTAGTGAGAATTCTTCCTTGTGAGATGATAAATCATTTTTTAACTTGTGATGTCCGATAAGTAACCTAAAAAACGGTGATAGCTTTGGAGATGTTGGTGTGCATGATGCACAAAGGTGTTTGGACGCACAAAAGTGTTTAGAGATGGAGCAAGAATCACAGTTGCTTTATTTCATCAATTTGACGAGGTATTTTTATTTCATTCTAATTTTTACTAAGAACTCATGATTTTCTTAGCTAGATTAAACATATTCCATTTATTATATATTGCTTATAAAATTTTATTATTATGAAAACGAATTTGTGTTTTTTTTTTCAGTTTTGATCTATTATATTTTTGGATAATCAATATAAAAAAGGGTTTGTCCTAATTTCTGGCATTGACAGTTGCATAAAAAAAGTTTTGGTCTAATTTCTGACATTGCTTGTCGACTTTAAGGACATGAGCTATCAACCTAAATTTTGTTACCGTTAGGTGACATAAAAAAGGTTTTGGCCTAATTCATGACACAACCAAATGACTTAAAAAAAGGCTTCGGCCTAAATTCTAACATTTCCTGTTGACATAAAAAAGACTTTAACCTAAATCCTGGCACTGACAGTTGTCATACAAAAATGTTTCGACCTAAATCCTAACATTTTCGTATTAAAAGGTTGATCGATCGACCTCAACCATTAAAAAATTAAATAAGTAGAGCACCATAAAACAAATTTGGACAGTCTCTCAGCGAAAATATGATTTTAAGCCTTAGACTCAACTTATGAAAATGAGTGATCTATTTTTTTTGTGCACGACCATAAATCGATTAAACACAACTTAATTTATTTCGAATTTTTTGGTGGATAAATCTCTTTGCCTACTCGACTTGAGGATGGAGGAATGTGTACTATCCTGATTGGTCTTTGCCTACTCGACTTGAGGTCAGGCATAAGTGATTGGACATAAGTAGTCAGCCATGAAGGAGTATCCCACGAAGGATGATTTCTAGTAATTGATTTTGAGGAGATCTAACTCTAAAGTCTCATATCGTCCAAAGAATGATCTATGGTCATCGATTTTTGAAGAGATTTACCACTAGGAGATCAACCTCCCAATTTCCTTGAATGTTTTTGTAGATGTATGTCCGAGATTTTTGGTGAGAATCCTAGAAACCAATACCTCATACTTTTTTGTAAATTAATCCACGATTTTTGTAAATTATTTTCCAATACCTCATACTTTAATAAGTCTTTGACTCTATAAATGAAAAAAGTTTTAATAAAAAAATGGATGAATATTTTTTAGATTGATTCAAGAAAAGAATTCAACTCTTTCAACATCATTATAATCCATAAAAAAAAATCAACTAGAAAAAAAAGTCAAAGTTTGATAAAGAAAAAATTCAGGTATTAAAATGGGAATTTGTGCGGAACTAACAAATATGCTGAGTAATTTATCAGCTATGTGTACTGGTTTGATGAAACAGGGTTACATGGTAGTGAAGGTATAATGGTAGTTTTACAAACTCCCTAACTTACTTCCCCAAAACTTAATAAAACCAAATAATAATAAAAAATATTTACTTATTACTCAAAATTTAATTTAACTTTTTATCTATTTAGTTTTTAAACTTGTTTATTTTCTTTTCTTATTTACTCTATTTCCTTTCACAAAATCAAATGCAAAAAATCACAAAATTCTTCTTCCAATATTCATCGAAACACATTTTAAATAATAAACCATGATAAGTGAGTTGAAAACTTTTTTTCTGGTGACAGTACCTGATCCATACGCAAAGTAAGAGTGTGAAAGTACCGAGGGTAGTATTCTGTGTGATTGTTTGTGACAGAGAGGCAGAGGCACGCATAGAAGCAAACACATGTAATGCAGTCCTTTTGGTTCTTGTACAATGAACGTAGTCGTATTCATTACGATGAAATTAAATACGAAGAAGATAGTGTTCAATTGAAACAGAAACAACAATGCTACGCGTCACTCACATTGCACAACACACCTTACTTTTCTCAAACCTACCTACTAAATAAAATTCAGTTGTTGAGCACTAGCCGAATAAGGTATTGGGAAATCTTCCTACTAGGGAGATGGACCTAGAGAACTATTGAAGTCTTCTTCTCCTTCCTTCGGTCGGTCAGGTGACTGGGTGATGAGCTGTGATTCTTCTCGTCCTTCTACTTCTCCTTCGGCACTCGGTCTCGGGTGAACACCGGATGGTGGGGGTACCTGCGAAGGCACTCCGACGCTCAAGTCAGTAAAGCGGGTGGTCAACTCTGAGGTAGGTGAACAGTAATAAATGACATACCTTATTGCTTAGGTATTGCATTACCTAATTCTTAATGATGGATTAACTTTACTGACCTTGGTTTGAGCGTTAATGATAATAGGGGTCGGCCGTCGGCCAAGTTCCCCGGTATGGGTCGGCCATCGGCCAGATTTCCCTGGTCTCAGTTGTCTCGGCCAAGTCTTCTAAGGTCTCGACCAGGTAGACTGTCGGCCTTGTGGTCTCGGCCAAGTCTTCTAAGGTCTCGGCCAGGTAGGCCATCGGCCTCGTCATCTCGGCCAAATCTCTCAAGTCTCGGTCAGGTAGACCAGGTCTCGGGCAGCCAGGTGGGTCTCGGCCTCGCCCATACCTGATGGTATTTCATGAAGGTCTTCTTGAATCATGTAAGCAAAAGTGGTGCGGAAGCTATGAAGGTGTGTGAGCAAGATCCTCCTAAGAGTGGTGTTGATCTTGAAGGTGCATGAAAGGTATGATTATAGGGAGGTTCGGCCAGCCCAAGGAGATGTGAAGGAAGTGAAGTTTAGAGCCTAGAATTCTAGGAGAAGCAAAGCTTGGCACAAAATGGCAGCATAACTTTACTCACAATAAACTTGTAAATACAAGGTGTAGGCCTCCCTATTTATAAGCTAATTGGCCGTAAGTTTTAAGCTAATGCCTAATGAAATGAAAACCAAATTAAATGCAATTCACAAAGCCATGTGCCATGTGCTCATGACCGGCCAAACCTAGAGAGTTTCTAGAATGTTTCACTCAAATATGCTTTCTACACTACTCTAATTACTAAGCACCCCTAATGGGCCTTTATGCAACATGTACAAAGCTTTATCTCTTCCATCCGTGGCTTCATTCAATTGGGCTTGAATATGCTTAGCCATTGACCTTGTGATAGGTCCTAGACGCTCCATGGGTAGCCTTTCCTCTTCACGTCCTAGACGCTCCATCCTTCTAGCTAGACGCTCATCTTGGTCTAGACGCTCTTCATGGTCTAGTGTTGGGCTTTGGCTTTCATGGTTAGATGTGCTTGGCCCTCTTTCATCATCCCCTCCCCCTTGGAAAGGATTTGTCCTCAAATCCAGCTCGTCATCGTCATTGGTACCTACAAATGGAGAAAGGTCAATTACATTAAAAGTGTCATGTACTCCATATTCAAGAGGTAGGTCCAATTTATATGCATTGTTATTGACTCGCTTGAGGACTTGAAAGGGTCCATCACCTCGGGGACTTAGTTTGGACTTCCTTTGAGTTGGAAATCTATCTTTGCGAAGGTGAAGCCAAACTAAGTCTCCTTCCTCAAAAATTATTTCTCTCTTCCCTTTATTGTTGTATTTTGTGTACTTCTCATTTTGGTGTTGTATTTGGAGTTTAATCTTCTCATGCATTTTCTTTACAAAGTCAGCTTTGATTACTCCTTCCTTATGCACAAAATCTTGTGGATTAGGAAGAGGTATCAAATCCATGGGTGTGAGAGGATTAAAACCATATACTACTTCAAAAGGAGAAGCATTAGTAGTCTTATGAACCACTCGATTGTAAGCAAATTCAATGTGGGGAAGATACTCATCCCAAGATTTGTGGTTGCCCTTCATGATAGCCCTAAGCATAGTTCCAAGAGATCTATTGACTACCTCGGTTTGCCCATCCGTTTGAGGATGACAAGAAGTTGAAAATTGTAGTCTTGTTCCAAGTTTACCCCAAAGAGTTTTCCAAAAGTGGCTTATAAACTTGGGATCTCTATCGGACACTATACTTCTAGGGAGACAATGGAGTCTCACCACTTCTCTAAAGAAGAGTTTAGAAATATTTTGAGCATCATCTACTTTGTGGCATGGAATAAAATGGGACATTTTGCTAAAACGGTCCACTACCACAAAGATAGAGTCATGGCCTCTTGCAGTCCTAGGAAGTCCTAAAATGAAATCCATGCTAATGTCTTCCCAAGGAGCATTTGCAATCGGCAAAGGGGTGTAGAGTCCATGCGGCATTGTTCTAGACTTTGCTTTTAAACATGAGATGCATCTAGAACAATGTCGTTGGACATCTTTCCTCATGTGTGGCCAACAAAATTTTGCTTTTAAAAGATCTAGAGTCTTATCAACTCCAAAATGGCCCATGAGTCCCCCCTCATGTGATTCTTTGACAAGGAGTTTCCTATGTGTCCCTTGGGGAATGCAAAGTTTTCCCTCTTTAAAAAGATATCCCTCGGACACATAGTAACCTCCTTGCGCTCTATGTAGACATTGGGCATAGATGTATGAGAGTTCTTGAACTTCTTGGTAAAGTTCTCTTATGTGGTCAAATCCAAGAATTTGAGCACCCAATTTTGAAAAGAGTGTATGCCGTCTTGAAAGAGCATCGACCACTATATTGGTGCTTCCTTTCTTGTATTTGATTACATAAGGAAATTGTTCAAGAAATTTCATCCATTTAGCACGTCTCTTGTTGAGCTTGTGTTGGCCCTTCAAATATTTTAAAGACTCGTGATCACTATGGATGACAAATTCTTTGGACACAAGGTAGTGTTCCCAAGTCTTTAGGGCTCGCACAAGAGCATATAGCTCTTTGTCATAGGTGGGGTAGTTGAGGGTGGCACCATGGAGTTTTTCACTAAAATAAGCAATGGGGTGTCCACCTTGCAACAAAACCGCACCTATGCCTACCCCCGATGCATCACACTCTATCTCAAAAGTTTTGGAAAAATTTGGGAGAGATAGAATGTGTGCATTGGTGAGTTGAGCTTTTAGCCTTTGAAAGGCTTGCTCATGCTTTTCATTCCAACAAAATGCAACATCTTTTTTAACAAGTTCATTCAAAGGAGAAGCTAGACTAGAAAAACTAGGCACAAACCTTCTATAGAAGCTAGCTAACCCATGAAAACTTCTTACATCACTTACATTTTGTGGAGTTGGCCACTCGCGGATGGCTTTGATTTTCTCGGGATCTACATGCACCCCCTTTTTTTTTACTATGAAGCCTAAGAAAACTACACTATCTACACAAAAGGTACACTTATCCCTATTTGCAAAAAGACTATTTTTCCTAAGCACTAGAAGAACTTCCCTAAGGTGACTTAGATGGTCTTCTAGGGTTTTACTATATACTAAGATATCATCAAAATAAACTACTACATATTTACCTATACAATCCCTCAAGGTGTGATTCATAAGCCTCATGAATGTACTTGGGGCATTAGTAAGCCCAAAGGGCATCACCAACCACTCATATAATCCAAATTTGGTCTTAAAAGCGGTTTTCCACTCATCACCCTCCTTGATTCGAATTTGGTGATATCCACTTTTAAGGTCAATTTTGGAGAATAGAGTTGACCCATGCAATTCATCAAGCATATCATCAAGCCTTGGGATTGGATGCCTATACTTGATGGTGATATTGTTGATTGCTCGACAATCACAACACATGCGCCATTTTCCATCCTTTTTGGGCACCAACAAGACAGGTACAACACAAGGGCTTAGGCTCTTTTGAACCCAACCCTTCTCCAACAAGTCTTGAACTTGTGATTCTATCTCCTTTGTTTCCTCGGGGTTGGTTCTATAAGCAGGCCTATTTGGTAGGCTTGCCCCCGGAATGAAGTCAATTTGATGTTCTATCCCTCTAAGAGGAGGAAGCCCAATGGGCCCCTCATGGGAGAATAGATCTTCAAATTCACTTAAAAGATTTTCTATTTGAGGAGGTAAATTCATAAGTTCACTACTTGTGGCAGTGCATGTAAGTGCTCCTTTACAAAAGATAAGGCTTGGTTGTTCAACAAGAAGCAAATTTTCAAAAACGTTTTCAAGAGGCTTTTCTTGTTGACCAACCTTGTGGGAAGGAACACTTTTCTCCCACGCCTTCCTATCCCTAAGGATTTTCTCTTTTTCTAGCGCTCTTTTTTTTTTTTTTTGTTTTCCTCATCCCTCTTTTGCTTCATTTGTATTTGGTCTTTTACCACTTGAGAATGTGGTAAAGGACTAAGTATAAACTTTTTATACTTGTGGGTGAAGGAAATTTCGTTAGTGAGACCATCATGCAAGGTTTTCTTATCAAATTGCCATGGTCTCCCTAATAAAATATGACAAGCTTCCATAGGTACTACATCACATAAAACCTCATCTTTGTAGTTCCCTATGGAAAACTTGATTTCCACTTGCTTGTCTACATGTAGTTCCCCATTTTCATTAAGCCATTGAAGTTTATAAGGTTTTGGGTGAGGAACTACTTGTAGCTTAAGCTTTTCCACCATCCTAGCACTACAACAATTGCAACTAGATCCACTATCCACAATGAGAGAGCATATGTTTTCTAAAACATTGCATCTTGTATGAAATATGTTCTCTCTTTGTGTTTCAATGGATGTGCTAGGGTGATTGTTGAGGGTTCTCCTAATCATAAGCAATTCTCCCTCTAGTGGAGCTACCCTCTCATCCTCTCCCCCCTCCTCTCTCTCTCACTAGGCTCATCCTCGCCACTAGTGTACTCGTCTACACCCTTAAGAAACAAAGTCCTTTGGTTTGGACATTGTGCTTGCACATGCCCTCTACCATAGCACTTGAAACACTTGACATCTCTAGCTCGGATGGGTGGGGTGAATGTTTCTTTGGTAAAAGGTTTGGTAGGTTCTTTTGGTTTTTCTTTTGATGTACTACCCTCCCTTCTAAACTCTTTCTTGGGATAAAAGTTAGAGTAAGGGCTCACCTTTTGACTTGATGTTTTGCGTAAAATTTGTTGCTCAACTTTAATGCAAAGTTGAACCAAATCATTCAAGTCTTGGTAAGGTAAGAGCTCCACTCTATCTCTTATCTCAAGTGATAGGCCACCAAGGAACCTAGCTATTGTGGTATCCTCCTCTTCTCTAATGGAGGCTCTCATCATGTAGAGCTCCATTTTTTGTCTATACTCTTCCACACTCATGTTTTTTTGTTGGAGTCTTTGGAGCTTGTCCATCAACTCCCTATGGTAGTAGGAAGGTATGTGTCGGCGTCTTAGGGCTCCCCTAAGGTCATTCCAATATGTAATGGGAGGTTCCCTATGAAGACGCCTTTCTCTTTCGAGAGAGGTCCACCAATACATGGCGTTCCCTTGGAAGCTAAGGGCGGCTAAGGGTACTTTACATTCCTCACTTACCCTATGGCAAGCAAAGAGTTGCTCTACCTTCATCTCCCAATCTAGATAGATTTCTACATTTTCCTTTCCATGAAAATGAGGTAGGTCTACTCTAGTTTCCCTTGGCACCTCTTGCTCCCTTTGCCTATTCCTTCTAGGGGGTGGTTGGTAGTAGTCATTAATTCTAAGGCTTCCCTCCCCTAGAGACTCATTACTCCTAGATGCATGAGTATGAGTATGAGTTTTTTTTTTTTTTGTGATTTTTGGGATTTCTCCTCTTGGGCTTTAGCCAATTCATTGATTTTATTCTCATTCTCCAATTGTCTAAAGGAAATCATTTTTACAGCTTGTGAAACTTCTTTTAAAAGAGATTTTATAGATTTGACTTCACTTTCAATAGACTTTGGAGAGTGAGGAGTAGAAGACATGGCTAAAGTTTTTGTGTATATAAGTGTTTTACCTTGAGGAAATTTAGGAAAGTCAAAGAAGGTAGTTTTCCAGGTAAGGGAGGTGAGTCACAAAGGACTACTTAAGTACCAAGCCTTTGCCTTAGCCAAAAACTATCCCTCAATGTCTCCACACAAAACTTCCTCTTAGTAAACTACTTAGAACACAATTAAGTTGAGAAATCAAAACTTGTTTTTCAATGCAAGAAAACAATGTATGCTAACTAATTTAACAAAGCTAGTCGGTTTAACACAAAATAAGTATGCAAAGCGTCACTACTAAGCAAAAGAAAAGGCAATTGCAAACAATTAACAATTGCTAATTAAGAATTCTATACTAGTCGGCCCTAGGTGAGGCTTCTTGGACACTTTGAGCCCTTGAAGACACACTCACCGTCTAAAACGTAATTAAGAGGTAATTAACACAAATTAAGTTGTAAGGAAATTAAGAAAAACTCCCTTTGTTGATCCCCTTTTTGCTAAGTGCACTTCCTTGTTGTCTTTGCTTGTTGATCCTCCAAGTGTTTGTAGTGTTTTTTTTCAAGAATGCTTGTTTCGGCCTTGGCTTTGTTTCCCCTTAGAATGTAGGTTTTAATTCTCCAATTCCAGCACCTATCAAAAGACTAGACCTTACCCAAGTGAAGTTTCCATTCAATTAAGCACCAAAGGAGAAATAAATTCCAGCACCAAATTAGAGGTCAAAGAACAAAAGCAAGAAACAAATTAATTGAATAAAACAGTACCACCAAAAGGAGTTAGATTATGACAACTAGAAAGAGGTCCAAGAAATATTAAGCAACCAAATAAAAGGTACCAAAATAAAGGTAGGCACACAAAAGAATCCTAAGAATAGCACTAGAATTAGATGACCAAATAAAAAAACAGCACCACTGGAAAATGTTGTGGGCCAGAAACGTGTTTTTCCCCAATTTATGCTGAGCTGTGTTTTTAAGATATGATTCTGAAATTTGATATGCAAGATATTCAAGATCTTAGCTAAAATCTGGCTTTGGAATCACTCAAAACGCATGCACCAATTTTTTTTAATAAATTTTGCAATTTTGGTGTTCAGTTACGTCAGCTGTAGCGCCTCAGATTTGCACACTGATTTTAAAAGATTTATCATTTTTTTTCTGTTGATTCTTTTGGACTAATTCTTTTTTTTTTTCCCTTTCTATAACACTTCAAAATTGCAAATTCCAGAGAATCAAAATTTTCCTATGAGTGAAAATATTTTTCTGGATCAAAACAGTCAGCACAGAAAATCTGAAACAGGGGATTCTTGAAACTGGAAACAAAAACAGCAAGATACCAAAGCTTAGACACAATGGAAATTTGGGAAATAGAATTGTGTAGGATCTAAACACAATATGAACTCAAACTAAAATTAAAAAGGCACCAAAAGATCAAAGAACAGCAGATTCAAAGCAATTAAAGATACCCAAAATCAAGAAACAATCAAGCCAAATAAAGGACTACTAAGAATTGTTGACATTGTGGATGAACATGACTTGACAAAACATATAAGATTCAGAAATTAAAGACTCAAAAGCATAATATGAACCAAATAAGAAAGCAATAAAGACTCAAAAGCCTAAAAGAAAATAGCAACTCAAAGGTGTATGGAATCCTATCACAATTTGCACAAGAACTTGTTCAAGATTAATTGAACAAAAGTGCTTCGGTTGGATCTTCCACAAAGCACACCAAAACAATTAAATGTAAAAAACAGCAAGACAATTATGGAAAATAAGATGAACAATATGAAAGCAAAGAAGAACTAAAAATGAAAGACCAAAAGCAACTCATCTTGAAGAACCATAGCTCATGATACCAAATGATGGCATTTCATGAAGGTCTTCTTGAATCATGTAAGAAAAAGTGGTGCGGAAGTGATGAGCATATATTTATTCACACACAATAGCCTTAATCATAGATTATTGGACTATAATAATAAATAAATCCATTGTTTTAATTAATATTCTTATAATTGGGTTTATTTGGGCCTTAACTATTATTATTGTTAATTTTGTGTTTTTAGAGTAAATTATCCAAAGCAAGCATCTACCTTTGTGAATGGGCCAAATATGCAAAAGTCCAAGTTGCTTCTTGAACCAAAACAGAAAAAATATTTTGAGGAAAAGAAAGAGAAAATAAAAGCTACAAGATTCCAGAAACAGAATTGGAAGCAAATCTTCTGCAAAATAAAAAGAATTATGGAAAGTGGAAACTGTTTACAAAATCTAAACTGCAATATTTTCCCAAGATCATTGGAGCAGAAAAGCCTATTAAAGGACACAAGCATCAAGGAGAGAAGAGAGAGCTTCATAGGGTTTTCTTAGTTTATTTTCTTCTTAGTAATTCTTTTAGTTTTGCCTCCGCATGGAAGGCTAAACCTTTTTGGTTGAATCCTTTGTAATTTCCGATTGAGTTCTGAGGTTTTGTTCAATAAAAGTTTCGATTTTTAATTCTCTATAGCATTTGTTTTTATTGTCTAATCTCCTGGAAAACTAGTTTTTGTGAGAGGTTGTACTTGAACGCATGATTGAGAGTCTTCCTTATCTTAAACTTTGGTTTCTTAGTTAGTTCGCATGGTTCTAATTAATTTCTTGGGCGCATGATTCAAGGGAGAGGAGGTAAGCATTCCCATGGAGTATACGCATGGAACAAAATGGGTATTGATTAAACTAGTAGACGCATGCTTTACTGGTGAGTTTCAGTTGAGTCAGATCGGCGCATGTTCAATCTGGTTTAGCTCTGTTGGAGGATTGAGAAAAGATTATTCTTTAGAGAACCTGTGAAGAATTCAATGGTGGAAGAACTTGGGATCAATCGCTTTTTATTTGGCTATTTTAATCTCTTTTATATTTTCTGCACAACTATCTCAAACCCTTTTTTTTATCTTTATTGTTATTGCTACCATTTATTGCTTGCAGATAGATTTTAAACCCTGATCAACTTATTTTACTATTGGATTCGTTGGGAGACGACTTGGGGACATTTTTCCACAATTATACTATCATCTCTCTAGTGTTAGACAAGTCTACGCTAGAATCATATTAATTTGACAGCAAAACGACAGCTATCAGGAAGCTATGAAGGTGTGTGAGCAAGATCCTCCTAAGAGTGGTGTTGATCTTGAAGGTGCATGAAGTGTATGAAGCTAGGGAGGTTCGGCCAACCCAAGGAGAGGTGAAGGAGATGAAGTTTAGAGCCTAGAATTCTAGGGAGAAGCAAAGCTTGGCACAAAATGGCAGCATAACTTTACTCACAATAAACTTGCAAATACAAGGTGTAGGCCTCCCTATTTATAAGCTAATTGGCCGTAAGTTTTAAGCTAATGCCTAATGAAAAAAAAATCAAATTAAATGCAAATCACAAAGCCATGTGCCATGTGCTCATGACCGGCCAAACCTAGAGAGTTTCTAGAATGTTTCACTCAAATATGCTTTCTACACTACTCTAATTACTAAGCACCCCTAATGGGCCTTTATGCAACATGTACAAAGCTTTCTCTCTTCCATCCGTGGCTTCATTCAATTGGGCTTGAATATGCTTAGCCATTGACCTTGTGATAGGTCCTAGACGCTCCATGGGTAGCCTTTCCTCTTCACGTCCTAGACGCTCCATCCTTCTAGCTAGACGTTCATCTTGGTCTAGACGCTCTTCATGGTCTAGTGTTGGGCTTTGACTTTCATGGTTAGATGTGCTTGGCCCTCTTCCATCAGGAGGAACTTGGTCTGTCCTTTTCCCAGGGAAAAGGGACCGATAATGTCTATTTCCCAAATGGCGAACGACCATGAGGAGATGATGTTGTGCAGCTCTTCCGGGCCTTGTGTGGTGGAGGGGGCCGAACTCCTCGCACTTGGCGCATTTTTTCACGTATTCTGCGCAGTCGTCCTGTATGGTCGGTCAATAGTAGCCGACCCTTAGAACCTTGGCGGCCATCATCCTCGCTCCAGCGTGATTTCCGTAGATCCCCTCGTGGATCTCGGCCAAAATGTACTTGTCCCGTTTGTTGGTGATGCATTTTAGCAAGGGGGTCGAGTAATCTCTCCGGTACAAGTCTTCGTTGATCATGGTGTACCGGGCGCATCGTTGCTTCATCGCTTTTTCTTGGTCGGCCTTGCACGTGTCGTCCGTTAGGTACTGGATGACGGGTGTCATCCAGTTGTCGGCCTCGGCCTCATGTATAGCCAGGCACTCGGCCTCGGCCTTAGTCACACTGGGGTGTCTCAGTCATATTTGTATGACTGATCTCTGGTGGCTCTTCTTCTTGGTGACCGACAACTTGGACAAGATGTCGACCTTTTTATTGTCCTCCCTCGGCATATGTTCCAAGGGTGCTTTTCTGAAACGGGCGATGTTGTTTTTGGCTGCATGATAGTACCGTTGCAGCAAAGGCTCTTTCACTTCTAACTCTCCATTGACTTGACCGACCATCACCTGGGAGTCGCTTGTGCATGTAACTTCGCGTGCTCCCATGTCGTAGGCTAGGTTCAGCCCGACGAGCAAGGCCTCGTACTCGGCCTGGTTATTGGTCGCCCGAAATTTGAATTGGAGAGCTTGCTCCAGGAAGAGGTCGCCCGACCCTTCCAGGACGACTCCTGCTCCACAGGCTGTTTTATTTAAGGAGTCGTCCACATAGAGCGTCCACCCGCCCGAGAGGGTGGGTAGTGGTGTCAGCTCAGCCGAGAAGTCGGCCAGGCATTGGGACTTGATGACGCCCTTCGGCTCGTAGCGTATGTCGAACTCGGAAATTTCGACTAACCAACCTATCATTCTCCTTGCAAGGTTCGGCTTAGATAACATTTTAAAAATAGGGTAGTCGGTTCTTACAATTATGGAGTGATTTTAGAAGTAGGGGCGCATCCATTTTGCTGTGAGGACTAGGGCGAGAGCCACCTTTTCTATTATCTGGTACCTGGTCTCGGCCGAGTGGGGGGTTCAATTGACGAAGTACACCGGTCGCTCATCGCCCTTGGTCTCCTATACCAGGGCGACGCTAACTGCTTCCTCCGAGACTGCCAGATATACCAGGATCAGGTGGTCGGGTCTCGGCTTCTGGATGACGGCCGGGGATGCCAGGAATTCCTTGAATTGTTTAAAGATTTCCTCGCATCGGTCGTCCCAAACAAATATTTTGCCCTTTCGGAGCAGTTGGACCATCGGTCTCGTCCTCTCGACCAGGCGGGGGACGAACCTGGAGAGGTCGGTCAGCCGTCCTGGGAGCTTCTGTACCTCCTTGACGCTGTTCGGACTTCTCATGTTGAGTATGGCCTGGAATTTTTCGGGGTTGGCCTCTATCCCCCGGTGGGTGAGCATGAAGCCTAGGAACTCCCCCCCCCTCAACCCCGAAAGTACACTTTTCGGGGTTGAGCTTCATGTTGACTCCCCTGAGGGCTTTGAAGACCTCGTCCAGGTCCTTCAAGTGTTGCTCGAACGAGTTGAACTTCACGACTATGTCATCCACGTATACTTCTACCACCCGACCGATTAGGCCTTTGAAGATTTTGTCCATGAGGCGCTGGTAGGTCGCCCCTGCGTTCTTGAGGCCGAACGATATGACCTCGTAATAGTAGTTGGCGTCGGCCGTCATGAAGACCCTTTTCTCCTTGTCCCTAGGGTGCATGCTTATCTGGTTATAGCCAGAGTAAGCGTCCAGGAAGCTCATAATTTTGTGGCCGACCGCCCCATCCACCAGTCGGTCAATGTTTGGGAGGGGGTAGGTGTCCTTCGGACATGCACTATTGATGTTTCTGTAGTCGACGCACATCCTCCAGTTACCGTTCGGTTTGGTGACCATGACGACGTTGGCCAACCATGTTGTGTATCGGGCCTCCATTATGAACCCGGCTGACACGAGCTTGTCGGCCTCCTCCTTCGCCGTAAGTCGCTTTTCATCGCCCAACTCCCTCTTCTTTAGGGAGATCGGGCGGGTGATAGCTGTCATTTTGCTGTCAAATTAATATGATTCTAGCGTAGACTTGTCTAACACTAGAGAGATGATACTATAATTGTGGTCAGATGACCCTAAGTCGTCTCCCAACGAATCCAATAGTAAAATCAGTTGATCAGGGTTTAGAATCTATCTGTAAGCAATAAAAGTTAGCAAAAACAATAATAATAAAAAGGGGGTTAAGATAGTTGTGCAGAAAATATAAAAGAGATTGAAATAGAAAATAAAAAGCGGTTGATCCCCAAGTTCTTCCACCATTGAATTCTTCACAGGTTCTCTAAAGATTAATCCTTTCTCAATCCTCCAACAGAGCTAAACCAGATTGAACATGCGCCGATCTAATTCAACTGAAACTCACCAGTAAAACTTGGGTCTACTAGTTTAATCAATACCCACTTTGTTCCATGCGTATACTCCATGGGAATGCTTACCTCCTCTCTCTTGAATCATGCACCCAAGAAATTAATTAGAACAATGCGAACTAACTAAGAAACCAAAGTTTAAGACAAGGAAGACTCTCAATCATGCATTCAAGTACAACCTCTCACAAAAACTAGTTTTCCAGAAGATTAGACAATAAAAACAACTGCTATAGAGAATTAAAAATAGAAACTTTTATTGAACGAAACCTCAGAGCTCAATGGGAAATTACCAAGGAATCAACCAAAAAGGTCTAGCCTTCCATGCGGAGGCAAAACAAAAGAATTACAAAGAAGAAAATAAACTAAGAAAACCCTATGAAGCTCCCTCTTTTCTCCTTGATGCTTGTGTCCTTTTATAGGCTTTTCTGCTCCAAGGATCTTGGGAAAATATTGTAGTTTATATTTTGTTAACCGTTTCCAAGTTTCCATCTTTCCAGAATTCTTGTATTTTGCAGAAGATTTGCTTCCATTTCTGTTTCTGAGATATTGTAGATTTTATTTTCTCTTTCTTCTCCTCAGAATTTGTTTCTTGTTTTGGTTCAAGAAGCAACTTGGACTTTTGCATATTTGGCCCGTTCACAAAGGTAGATGCTTCCTTCAGATAATTTACTTTAAAAACACAAAATTAACAATAATAATAGTTAAGGCTCAAATAAACCCAATTATAAGAATATTAATTAAAACAATGGATTTATTTATTATTATACTCCAATAATCTATGAATAAGGCTAGTGAGTGTGAATAAATATATGCTCATCAACGGGCCTTCTTGAATATTGACAATCGATGGGTGATGACATCCGGGCTCACCCAGGCATGTCAGTCGGCGTCCATGCGAACATGTCGATATTCTTTTTCAGCGCGGCATGCATGATCTCGGCCTCGGCCGCTGCCAAGGCTATTCCTACAGCCGTGCTGTGCTCTTCGTCGAGGAGGGGGACTCTCCTCAGCTCCTCTCTCGCCTCCAGCCTGTCCTCGGTCACCCGGGGATCGAGGTCTACCAACGTCACGGTTGGCTCGATCTTCCTCGGTCAGTCCTTCCTGGGGGAGCGGTCCTTTCGGGAGGACTTTCTCACCCTGAGGGGAGAGGTTTCGTTCCTTAAAGATTCCAACTGGAGGCTCTCGGCGTAGCACTCTCGTGCTTCTTTCTGGTCTATGTGGACCATGAGAATATCCCCTGTCCTTGAAGGGAACTTCATTGCGAGGTGAGGGGTTGATACTATGGCCATCAGCCGGTTGATGGAGGGTCGACCGAGGAGGATGTTGTAGGAGGTTTTGGCGTCGATGACCAGGTATCAGATTTTGATGGTCCTGGTGCTCTTCCCCTCTTCGAAGGCGGTGTACAACTCAATGTAACCCTTGGTACCCACCCTCTCGCCTGAGAATCCTACCACGTGATCGTCATATGGCATCATCTTGTCCTCGGCTATCCTCATGGCCTTGAAAGTTTTCCAGTAGAGCATGTCTACCGAACTTCCCTGGTCCACAAGGGTCTTCCGTATGGTGAATCGATCTATATCGACTGCTATAACCATCGGGTCGTCCTGTTGGCGATAGTCTATGCCTTTAAAGTCCTCGTCCGTGAACGTGATGGGTGGCATCCTCGGTTGGAATGCCACCGCGTTTACCTGGTGTACCGCCCGTAGGTGTCTCTTCCGGGCGTTGTTCGTGCTTCCTCTCCCGGTAAAGCCGCCAGCTATAGTGTTGATAACCTCTCGGTTACCTCTCCTATCGGCCTCGCTGGGGGGATCGTCCCTTCGGAGGGGATCGTCCCTTGCGGGTTGTCGGTCGCCTCTATTATCTCGGTCATTTCGGCCGTGTTTAGGTGACCTCGTCCGCTTGGGTGGATCCGCCCGGCGGGGTGGGTCTCGGCCATTCCTAACGAATCGGCGGAGATGCCCAGCCTGGATAAGTTCCTCGATCTTATCCTTAAGGGCCTGACACTCCTCGGTCGAGTGTCCGGTGTTTTGGTGGTACCAACACTGCTTTCTTCGGTCGGCATTATTTGGGATGGCTACCTTCCTTGGAGGAGGGATCAATTCGGCGTTGAAGGCCTTGTCCAGAATCCTCCCCCTCTCGGTCGTCAGGGGTGTGTATCTTGAGAACCGGATTGACCGGTCTCGGTTGTCTCGGCGTCGGTCATTTCTTTGACTCAGCCGCCCCTGGCGGTCCTTCTCTTTTTTGTTTTTCTCCCCGCCATCCTCGACACGGGCCTGGTCCCGGAATTCTCTTAACTTTTCCAGTTGCATGTACTTAGCAGCTCTCTTTCTCAGCTCATCCAGGCTGTCGGCTGGCTGCATGCACAGGCTGTCGGCTGTCTGCATGCACAGGTTGTCGGCAAAGGGTCCCGGACGCAGGACCGTCAGCATGTGGTGCATGGTAACATTCGTGCTTAGATTCCGGATGCTCATTGCCACCTTACTGAACCTATCAACAAAGTACTCGGCAATTCTCCCTTCTCCTGGCGGATGCCTACCAGGGCGGTGGAGGTTAGGTGGTGTGACCGGCTGGTCGCAAACTGGGTCTCAAACTTTGCCACGAGCGTCGCAAAGCTATCAATGTAGTTGGGTGAGAGCTTGGTGACCCAAGTAAGGGCTGCTCCCTTCAAGGATGTGGGAAATACTCGGCATAACACGACATCATC
This sequence comes from Phaseolus vulgaris, assembly GCF_051622355.1. NCBI lineage: Eukaryota > Viridiplantae > Streptophyta > Magnoliopsida > Fabales > Fabaceae > Phaseolus > Phaseolus vulgaris. Next base: position 6,831,834 of record NC_143499.1, read on the forward strand.
CGAGGTGTAAAGACTCATATGGGTGGTGTAGGCGTCCATATGCTCGTCCGGGTTGGTCGACCCGTCATACCGGTCTCGGTTGAAACACTTCCACTTCTCAGGCAGTGGGACTTCGATGATGGTGTTGGTAAAGGGATGTCGGCAGGTCGAGTCGGTCGTCAGGGTCGTCCGGGTGGACCTGATTAGGCACGACTCGTCGCCCATCTCGGTCTCTCGGGGAGGGGGTCGGCCTCTCGTCCTCTCCACCACGTCTGGGTTGGGGGGAGAGGTGTAGGACTTGTCGATGACGTTCGTCGGTATGATAGAAGGTCCTCCCTCTCCCAGCTTCTTTTTCATCTCTTCATTCTCCCTATGGAGAACTTGCAGCTCCGGGTCGTTCTTCTGAGCAGCCTCCTCGGTCTTCCTCCTCATCTCGGCCATCTCTCTATGGAGAGACAGCAGCAACATCGTTTGGTCGGCTTCAGTCATTCTCTCCATGCTTCTGGTTGAGACCATCTACTTTTTTCCTTCAGCTAGTTTCCCTCGGTCCCACGGTGAGCGCCAATTGTTTCTACTAGGGAGATGGGACCTAGAGAACTATTGAAGTCTTCTTCTCCTTCCTTCGGTCGGTCAGGTGACTGGGTGATGAGCTGGGATTCTTCTCGTCCTCCTGCTTCTCCTTCGGCACTCGGTCTCGGGTGAACACCGGATGGTGGGGGTACCTACGAAGGCACTCTGACGCTCAAGTCAGTAAAGCGGATGGTCAGCTCTCAGGTAGGTGAACATTAATAAATGACATACCTTACTCCTTGGGATGCGTGCTATTTATATTATTCTAATGGGCCTACCTTGTTGGGCCCGTTTATCGGAGTGGATATTGATTAGGATTGCATTACCTAATTCTTAATGATGAATTAGCTTTACTGATCTTGGTTTGAGCGTTAATGGTAGTAGGGGTCGGCCAAGTTCCCCTGGTATGGGTCGGCCATCGGCCAGATTTCCCTGGTCTCGGTCGTCTCGGCCAAGTCTTCTAAGGTCTCGGCCAGGTAGGCCATCGACCTCATCATCTCAGCCAAATCACTCAAGTCTCGGCCAGGTTCCCCTGGTCTCGATCAGGTAAACTAGGTCTCGGGAAGCCAGGTGGGTCTCGACCTCGCCCATACCGATACAGGAAAGAATCACTTCTTCCCAAAATGGGTCATAATTTCCTCCATAAATAAATACTCAAGTAAAATAATAATAATTAATTTAATAATTGTACTGGTATGGGCCAAACGGTCAATGTCATGACTCGGCTCCCACAATCAGGTCGACCGAACGATCCATGCTCAGGTGTGCCGATCGATACTTTCGGTCCAATTACGCTCAATCAAGGTGAGTAAAGTTAAGCTATCATTAAGAATTAATTAATACAACTCTAAGCACGATCCACCTCATTAATCCGGCTCAACAAGGTAGGTTCATTAAAATAATATAAATAGCGCACATTCCAAGAAACAGGTACGTCATTTATTACTATGCTCTGACAATCGAGTACCGAACCCTCTTTGTTGACTTGAGCATCAGAGTGCATTCTGCAGGTACCCCCATTCGGTATTCTTTAGAAAACCGAGTGATCGAGCAAAAGAGCTTGAAGGAGTAGCGAGAAGTTTAGAAGAGGAAGTTGAAGCATTGACCAACTGCCCGATGGGAAGAAGGAAGACGAAGCTTCTCAATAATTCTCTAGGTCTCATCTCCCTAGCAGAAAAAATAATATTATACTTTTATACAATTAAAGTATTTAAATAATAATAATAATAATTTTATTTAATAACTCTAATAATAACAAGAAAACAACTCAACCAATAATTATGTCTTTATGGATAAATGAGTAAATATCTCATTCATGTTCAAGGATAAGATGTCCTAATACAAATACAATGTGGGGCAATGATTTAACGCTAAGATAACCGTAACTAAAAGTAAAAGAAATATCAATCTTCAAGTATTTTTTATGTCCAAAAATATCAATACTATTTTATAAGATCTTTGAACTAAATAATTTTTTTCCCTTTTCTCTCACGGTCTTTCGATTTCTTGATGATAATTTGGACTTTTGGTTATTGGATTAGTGGACTTTGACTACCTCTCAACTATGTGGATTTGGGTTTATTCTCAACTATTGGATCAGGGCTAACTCTCAGTTGTTAAACCTGGGTTAACTCTTGGCTACTGGGTCCATACCCACTCTCGACTGGGTTGGTGTACCTGCAAGGGGCTCCGATGATCAAGTTAGAATCAATTTGTTTAATTTATCTGAAAAAACACTCTACTTACATGTTAAACAGATCACCTATTTATAGTGCTCATTATTGGGCTTTATTAAAGAAATTGGGTATTTACTTTTCACACCTTGCATTTACTAAGTGTATTTTCAATGTTTTGGGCTTAATCGTTGGGCCTTGATACAATGCTAACTATATTTTATTATTTATTTATATTATTCTAATTTTATTCTTCTTCTAACATGTTTACGGCCTTTTGACCTAGCCAGTACACTAGCCCTTAAACATTGAAGATTTTAAGAATAACGAAATGTCGAGAAGAATTACAATTTTTTTGAATATGAATAACGTGACCATTTCTTCTTTTTAAGGTATCTTTTATATTAAATGTTCTTTGTACGAAAGATCACATCAATTCATGTGCGTAATAATTACTATTACATTGATTTGAAGCGTCTTTTATCCTTAACCATTGGATGCATTTAAATCTAATGGTCAAGATATCGTATCGTTTCGTTTGGAAGAGGTTTTTTATTTCTATAAATAGTTGCTCTTTAATAATGATGGCCCATTGTGTTTGTTCGATTTGTCTTATCTTATCATGACCGAGAAGTATTTCTACAAATTTTAGAAGGTATTATGTCTTCCTCAAGCTCTATTTCGATTCTAGTGGGGATTCAAAATTTTCGAGCGCGAGTGATCAAGCTACCGGGAGAGTGGTTGAAGATATTAATAGGAGCATTCATTCTACTGCTTCATCAACAATTATATAAATCGCAAGGAATAAAGCTTCCATTGGTTTACCTTCAAGTGATGAGTCTCCCGATATTGAAGCTGAAGAACAAGCTAAAAGGGCAGAAGAAAATTGGAGTCTGAGACGAGGTTATGAGTGGGTTGACTATAGAGTCCGAGAATATTTCTCCCAGTATCGTTGGTCTTCAGCCCTAAGTAGTTTTTTGTCAAGTATTTCTATTTATTCTCCTAATGCTACTAAAGATATTATCTCTTTTTGGCGTTGTAGGGCTATTGACAATGTTTGTAATGTCGTGAGAGTGAAACTTGTGATTTTTTTTTTATGAATGTATTTTTATTGATATTCATGTTTGGTTTCCTCTCGATAAATTCCAAATGGGTGTCTTTCGTCTTTTGAACGTAGCTCCTACTCAATTGCACCCTAACAGTTGGACTTTAATGCAAGCTTTTCACATTGTTTGTAAATTTATTTCTTTAACTCCTACCTCTGAAGTTTGTGTTCCTCTTTATAGGAAGGAACTCTTGTTGAAGCTCCAACGGCTTCATCAAGGACCTAGGACGGTAGACGAATATTTTAAAGATCTAGAAACAACTTTGACTAAGATAAATATGCATGATAGTGAAGAGTCAAAGATCACTAGGTTTGTGAGTGGTTTAAGGAGAGAAATTAAAGATGTTGTAGAATTATATGAATACTCTTCTTTAAAGAAGTTGGTTCACCTAGCCATCAAGGTGGAATCACATATTTTGACGAAAACAACTTTCAAAACTACTCATCATGATGGCTGCTACAAATCTTCAGGGAAAGATAAAAATAACATTTCTTCAAAAACTTCTCCTTCCAATTTTTCAAAAGAAACCACTTCTTCCTATAAAGTTTTTAAAGAAAAACCTTCTATCTCTACCCCTAAGTCACCCACCAAACCTTCAAGCACAAAATGTTTTAAATGTTTAGGGTTTGGGCACACAGCTGCCAATTGTCCAAATAAAAGAACCCCAAAGCTAAAAGAGGAACATCAAGTCCACATTAAAACAAAAACGGAAAGGGAAAATGAAAGACATAAAATGAACAATCCTAAAGACATCAAGTCCACTTGGTTAAGTTAATGGCCAGTGGGGATTTTCCTAAGGTCTTCACTCTTAAATTCCTAAAATCTCAATCTAAGTAAAGTGTCACACCAAAAAATGAACAATCCTAAAATCAACTCATATCAATACCCATACAAACTTTGCCGAATCTATCCATGAATGCCTGTAAGAACTCTCCTTTTTCTTATTTCACGTTAAGGAGGGACATGGATGAAGTGTGGTGTGGTCAACTTGTTGCGTACTGTGTGGTAAACTTTGTTGATAGGACTTTGAAATTTCTCACGGATTTGGAAGGGAGCCCGGTAAACCAACCGAGCGGACCCTCCTGGAGGGAGGTGGGGAAAACCTTACACCATACAACCTTGTTGGTTGTGTACAAGGTCATCTGTGTTTTGAAGACATTTAGGTGTTCGTCTGGGTCGGTGGAACCATCATAGAGTTTGATGGTTAATCCTTTCCACTTGGCGAGAAGTGGTATGTCAATTATCTCATTTGTGAACGGGTGTCCTCTTGGGTCCTCTTCATCATCAGTGGTAGGATTGTTTCTGGAACTTTGGTGAGTTTGATGGGTTTGAAGAGTGTGATGAGTTTGGTGAGTTTGAACGAGTGGATGTGTTTGATGGATCAGATGGGTTTGATGGGTTGGTGGTGCTCAAGATTGTTCTTCCCATTCATCCTGTTGTTGTTGTAAATACTTATTTTGCTCTTTTGAAAGGGACATATATTTCCTCGTGCCGACGCTGATCCTCCTCACTACGTAATTGATCTGTTATGCCCTTTTGTCGTAGTTCCTCCATTTGTGCTTGAAGGACTTATATCATAACTATCTGCTCATCCACCGTATGATTGTTGTTAGCGTTGTTTCTTGTTGACACCATTGTTGTTTGCTGCTATTTGCTGCTAGAAATTGAGTAATACCTCGATCACATGGTGGGCACCAATTGTACTTGTATAGGCTGATGAGCCCACATAGTACCTGTGACTGGATATACAATTATTGACGTGTCGGTGATCTCCAAATTCCTTTAAGCCTCCTTCTTTCAATATTGATGTTCGGTTGGCCAAGGATACTTGTGATTGCACTCTGACGCTCAAGTCAGTGCTATGATTTAGGTATATTTTAGTAGGATGTAAAAAACGTACCTTGCTCCTTCATAAAAGGTTCTATTTATAGTACTTGGTTTATGGGTTTTGACCTTTATGGGTTGACTATCAGTTGTTAATTGACATACATAGTGGTTCCTTAATATCAAGGAAGTATATCTTTTAGTTAATTCGTTGTTCCCGTATATTTTGGGATATTCGTTGACTCATTCAGGCTCCGTTTGTTTCTGGGAGTGGAAAAACGCTAAAATCGAGAATTCTTTTGCACTCAAAACTTTCTTATCAAATGTGTAAAGAAAGATGTATATATATATATATTTAATTAATTAATATAATTTACTGGTTTACCCATTTATTTTAAATTAAAATTATTATTATTTTTATTTAAAACAGAATATAATTTAAATATAAAAATATAATTAAAATTATAAAATAAAATAACATAATTAATCATATTATATATATAATAAATTATAAATATAAATAATAATAATAAAATATTTAAAAAAAATAAAAAATAAGTTTATATAATAATTATATTAATTACAAAAGACTAAAGATAAATATTTATATAAAAATAATTCTTTATCAAATATTTATAATTATAAATATTTAAATAATATTTTAATTAAAAATAATTATAATTTATAAATAAATAAATCAAATTAATTTATAAATAATATTTTAATATAAAAATAAATTTATAAATTTATATTTTTATCAATTAAAAAAATATAATTTTAATCATATCCATCACATCACTCATAAATTTTCATTAATTTTTTCTATACTTTTTACTCTATTAATCTTAATTCAAACACTATAACTTTCTTGTACATTTTTCATAAAATCATTTAAAATTTATTTCCACATTTCCACTTTCTAATCCAAGTTAATTGTAACTTATTTATTACAATTTTTTTTTTATCGGATTAGTAACCCAGACTGATGTGTCTGGTACCACATTTACAAAATTTATTTTTTTGTAAGGAAAGAGATTTTAGATTAGTAATCATACCTTTATTTTGTTTGAAATTTATCTTTTTATTCATCTTCAACGTCCAAGTCCAACACAAATAGGATTGATTAAAGTTATATATTGTAGTGAAGAAACTAAAATAATTTTGAAGTATAAAAAATGTTTTAAAATATAAGAAGTCACGCGAAGGTGAGGGTCTAGCCTGGTCGGGAGCGGACGAGTGGATTCTCTCACGCGACTTTCATCGAACACCTATCCATCTCTGACAACGTGTCCACCTCCCAAGAATCCACGCACCCATCCAAACCCAACCTCCTTTCTCTTGTGCCCATCACTTTCTTCTACTTCACCATCTTCTCCTTCTTTCCCCATAATCAGTAATCCCCATGAATCGTGTAGCATTGCCCAAATCAATTGCCCACCGTTGCAGAGGCATTCACCACACCACGTGGAAGAGGTTCGGTAACCGTTGCGAAACCCAGGTCCAAAGTATCGGGCCCTTGGGTTCTCTTCTCAAGTCCCGTTCCGTTATACGGTTCCGCGGGCCTGACACCCTCAAGTTCCTACAGGGCCTCCTTACCAACGATTTACGGAGGTTGGGTGAGCTTATCGGCGACAAAACCGAAAACTTGCCCACGCCGAACGTGCCTGCTACGTCGGTTCCTCCTATTTATGCTGCTCTATTGACTCCTCAAGGGAGATTCCTCTTCGACCTCTTCCTCTATAGGCCTCCCACGTGCGAGACCAAGCTCGACGACACCGGCACTGCTCCTGAGTCCCACTCCGATAAACCCTTTCGTTTGTTTGCTGACGTGGATGCTTCCGTGTTGGATGAATTGTTGCAAACCTTCAACAAGTGAGTTTACTTTTTTCTTTCTTTTAGTTTGGTTTATTTGTTCTGTTCTGTATCATTGATTCTTTTCGTGCCATTACTTTGATTTGGACTTACTTTCTCAACTTCACCTCTGTGCGTGACTATCGATTACTTGTTTAGAAACATACATGACACTTTCATGGCAAGAGAGAGAGAGAGAGTTACTTCACTTCCCATAAGCAATCAGTTTTTGGCTCTTGGCAATTCATTTTTATTAGTAGTTTCGCAATTACCAATTGGAAAGATAATTATATATCGTTGGCCTTAAAAAGGTTATAGTATCTACCATGATTTCTAATTGATTCACAGAATATAAGTTTTAAGATCAAAAGTAAATAGAAATCAAACTCTTTATTATTAATTAGGTGAATTTGTAAGAGGAGCAAGTACAAGTAGAAGGATATAGAAACTGTTCTTGTGGTAACCTTTAACGATTCTTCCAAACATACTAAGGAGCATTGAAAATCTTTGTGTTTTCCATATATAAAATAAATGTCCTGTTTTTGTTTCCATAACTAGTGCCCTAGCATTTGTCTTAAAGCTGTAGCTGGTAGAAACTGAATGGTATAGAACTGATAGGCTCAAATAACATCAGGGAAAAGAAACAGTGAAATGAACTGACCAGATACATCCCAACAATCTTATTCACCAATATCAGAAAGAACACATGGGATGTTAAGGTGAGTTCCCGAGCACCCTAGATCTCTCCTTACAAACCTCACAGTTAATTGGTAACCGCCTAACCTCCTCTCAACTGTTCTGTCCCTCTTTTCTGTCGGGACCTGTTACGTAATTCCCATCTCTACTTCTCTATTTTTGCCTCAACACATACCCTTTTATTGCAACCATTTGTCGCGGTTATGTTAAACTGCATATGCATGCTATAAAGTCTGATGAACTAGCTTTTCAGCCTGTGCACAAAGTAGATCGTTTGGCTTGCCTTGGCATCTTGTTTTGAAGTGATCAGAGCAAGTCAGTTCATGCTTTGGTTGTGGTTTTTGGTTGCAGTTGATCTTCTTCCTACACTTATTGATTTATTGGTTCTTATTTCGGAGCAGAAACCTTATCATTTTAGTGCTGCAGATACCGGTTGTGTTACATTGCACATGCATGCTATAAAGTGTGGTTACGTTACACTCAATATGCATGCGATACAGTCTGATGAACTAGCTTTTTAGCCTGTGTGTGCACATAGTAGATCGTTTGACTTGCCTTGGCATTTTGTTTTGGACGTGATTAGAGCAATCCAGTTCATGCTTTGGTTGTGGTTTTGGGTTGCAGTTGATCTTATTCCTTGTTGATTTATTGGTTCTTATTTCTGAGCAGAAACCTTAACATTTTAGTGCTGCAGATACCGGTTGAGGTCAAAGGTCGAGATTGATGATGTTTCAAGTGATTTCTCATGCTGGCAGCGTTATGGTGCTGGCCTTCCCGAGAAGTCTTCACAAGGAGAAGAACCAGAAGCAGCCTCTGTTGGCTGGGGTGCTGGTGTGGATAGTACTGCAATGTCATCTTCGCATGGGAGTGATAGTGGGTGGCAATGGTTCAAGGACCCCAGATTGACCTCTCTTGGTTTCAGAGGGATCTTCCCATCGAATATAACTCGTTAGTTAGCTATTCCTTCGCTGCTAGTAACAAAATGTGTTTATTTATCATTCAATCTTTTGTACTATTGTGACAAATCTCCATATCTTTAGTCTCTAAGAGTCCCCATCATGTCTACCTGTTTCAGCACCTCTGATTGAGGTTGACAAAGAGACCGATGAACAGAATTTCCTTATGTGGAGAATAGAGAAGGGAGTAGCAGAAGGATCAACTGAGATTCCAAAAGGTGTGTTTGTTTCCTTGTGAAAACTCATCCTCAGTGAATTCATTTGATAAGTTGTGTCTCAAGTATGTTGTGATCATGTCCAGGTGAGGCAGTACCGCTTGAGTATAATCTTGCAGGCCTTAATGCAATTAGCTTTGAGAAAGGTTGCTATGTCGGCCAAGAACTCATTGCTCGTACACATCACAGGGGGGTGATTCGGAAGCGGATAGTTCCTCTAAGGTTTCTGGACAACGATGGGAAAGGTAATCCTACAACGAGTATATGGCTTCTTTAGCATATTATAATAATGATGTACTCTTAGCCATTCCTTTTCTGCTATTCCAGAGTTAGTAAGCAAAGTTATTCCAGGCTCAGAAGTAATAAACACAGCATCCGGCAAAAAGGCTGGTACAGTGACTACTGCCCTAGGATGTCGTGGTCTGGGGCTCTTGCGATTAGAGGAAGCTTTAAAAGGGTCCAGTGCCTTGTCCATTCAGGGACAAGAGGATGTGAAGGTTGTCGCTGGTAGACCAGATTGGTGGCCTTCTGAATGGCTTCAAGATCATGGACAGCACGCTGCTTTTGCCTAGGATGCCCAATGTCGTTCAAAGCGCAAGTATTTACGAATAATTTATGAATGGGGGCGTTAATGTAATCCTAATGCTCCCTGTGGGTGAGTAGTTAGTAAAAAAAAGGTAACGATAACGACGGAACTTTTTTGTGAATTTTCTTGCGGAATGAGTTTCATTTTAGTAATGATTGCATGCTACTTTTCTCTTCATATAACCTTAAAATAGAACAATTTTGTGTTTGCCTAATTATTAGGAAGGAACATTCTATAATACAAACCTTAACATAAAACAATACGTAACAAAACACAGCTCATTAGTGCGTTTAGGTATTAACTAGTAATTATGCGGCAGAAAAGCTATAGAACATTAATTTATTTATTTTGGGGGAGGGGATATCCTTACAGAGCGATAAGTGGATGATGCAATTTAAAAAAAGGATATATAAAAGAAAGAGCCTGTGGAAAACAAAAATCCCGTCGAGTGCATGATCACAGATTCACAGCAATAACCGATTATGTCTTGTTATTTTTCAATTGTAGAAGTTTTTATGTTTATGACCAGACATAGCTCACTGTAAACGAAAGTTTCTCGCAGTATCACGAAGAATGTGTTTCAAGCTATTCAACAATAAACCTCTGGAAGCACTGTAATTTACAATAAACTGAATTAAGAACACATTTCAACTATCCTAGTTCGTAATAACAGGAAAGGGATCCATTTAGATCCACAATTATTTGGCAATGGCTAGTTTTAGAGTATATATATGCTGATGAAAATAGTAGCATGTATGAAACCCAACTATGGGGAAGTGTTTAAACGTTTCCTAATACCAATAGACAGTAGTAGTAAATGATTAAAAATGAGCAGAAGACACAGTCAACTCCTGAATCACATCCACCACGGTTGGTCTTTGGTCAGGAAACTCATGAGTACACTGTATTGCTAGCTTTGAAAGGGTGGCTGCTTCAGATTTAGAATACCTTCCCCTAAGATTTGCGTCAACAGAATCATCAAATCTGAAAGACTCAACTGCTGTCCGTATTGAACTACCTATTGTCGTCTTGCCAGATAGAACTTGAAGAATAATAACTCCAAATGCGTATATGTCACTCTTCTCAGTAAATCGTCCAGTAGTAATGTATTCGGGAGCCAAGTATCCCATTGCAGCACTTACTTTAAGAGCTGAGAAAACAACATCATCTGCAAGAAGCTTTGGTAGTCCAGCATCCATGATCAATGGATTAAACTGATGGTCTAGGAGAACATTTTCCACTGAAATATTCTGGTGAACTATTGTAGGTTTGCTTGCTTCATTGCTATGAAGATATCCAATGCCTGGTCATAAATAAATAGGAAATATCATAAAGAAAGCACAGTATGATGTTCTCCCATCAAAATCATTATTTCATCTTATAACTGTTGCTTTCATTTCAGTAATTTTTGGCAGAATTTATTGAAACGAAATACCGATTTTGATAAGATAACAAGACCAATAACACATGTGATGCGTATTTAAGTTTTGCTGAATAGGTAGGTAAATAGCAAGAACTAACCCTTTGCAATGCCGTTGATGATAGAAACTCTTTTGGACCACTCAAGCACATTGCCACTTCCATCTTCTAAGTCAAGATATTGAGACAGGTTACCCATGGTGGCAAAGTCATAGATAAGGAAACATTCACCTCTACTTCTGGAGCAACAGAAACCTCTCAGCCTAACAAGGTTTTCATGTCTCAGAGAGGTTAGTAGGTTCAACCCCTTTACAAATTCAGCTTCCTCGGTTTTACAGCATGTCACGCTGATGCTTCTAATAGCCACAAGAGAACCATCTCTGAGAACTCCTTTATAAACTGCTGAGAATTTGCTCTTACCAAGTAAACTGGCTTCCGATAGATACTGTGTTGCAGATTCAACCTCATCCACATTAAACCTGAATTGACTTAGATAATCATTCAATAATCCACCCGCATCAGCATTTTGGCCATTAGACAAATGATCCCACCCACTATAATACTCGATATTAACAAGGGCAGAAGGACTTTTTGTGTACAACTCTTTAGGCTTGTCAGGACTAAGTTTCCCTTGAGAAGAACTAGATGTATTGCTGATCCTTTGCTTTTGACGGCGGTATCTGAAGAATGTCAAAAATCCAGCACATATGAATGTAAGACTAACAGCTATAACACCTGCTGTGATGACAATTTGAGGAAACCTTGATTTTGAACAATGGGTATGGTCACAATGCAACTGAACATTTGCAGGCTCTGGGAGAGCCTTCGAAGAATTACGACTTTTGGGTTGATCTCGATCCAAGGTATCAATATGGTTAACGTTTAAATTCTGATCTTTGTTGCAAGCTTTCAAAGTAGAAAACTCAACCCCACATAAACCCGGATTGTTTGCACCTTGGAATCCTTCCCCAAGTCTCTTCAAGGCTTCATTTTCATTATCAAAACTTTAATCAGTACTCACAATACACTAAAAGATACAAAGAGAAATGCCAAATAATTTAACTTTGCTACAAGGAAAGGAGTATAGAGAGACATACCCGAAGGAACAATCCCTGATAGAGAATTGTTCTGAACGTCTAGAACTTCCAAATGTTCAATATGTGCTAGTGTCGCCGGAACAGTACCATTAAAGTTGTTGAAGCTCAAATTTAGCCTTCTTAACTTCTCTAACGTCCCCAAGCTAAGAGGAATTTGACCAGTTAACTTGTTATATTGCAAAGCAAGAGTACTAAGCTGCTTTAAGGAACCCATCTGTGTCGGTATATTCCCCACCAACTGGTTATCACCCAACTGCAGCACTAAAAATAAGAAAAAAAGGACACAACTATTAATTGGGTTCATTTCAAGAAACTTCCATAACCACTAGCACTAAAGCATCTTGTTCATCAAAATAAACTCAAGACTCGCAACAACTTATCTTGTAACATTAAACCTCTAAACTTGATATCAAAACACTTGTATATAGCTTACCTTGGAGACTAGCCATGTTGCCGAGCTCAGGAGGAATAGTTCCAGATAAACTATTGACGTCGAGATAGAGATCAACCAGATCAGTGAGATTTGAAATGTGTGGGGGTATCTCACCAGAAAGGTTGTTATAATGCAAGTATAAACCTGACAAGCATTTGAGTTCAGCCAGAGCTGGAGATAGCCAACCCGAAAGACCCTTTCCCTGCAAGGAGATGTTGGCCACTTTTTGGTTCTGGTTGCACGCAACCCCTTGGAAGAAGCCACTGCATGGGTCACCGTCACTGATCCAGGAGGCTAGGATCTTGCCATCTGGGTCTAGAGAGGACTTCAACTCCATCAGAGCACTAAGCTCTGCAGTTCCAGCAAGCATAGGAGGAATGAGAAATGAAATCAGAAGAAGCAGAGAAAGAAGGAGAGGAAGTTTCATATCTGGTTTTAGAGTGTGAACTTTAGAAGAAGAGAGAGCTCACACCCGTGTGAACTTTTATCTCTAGTTTGAATAATCTAAGTTTGTGTTTGGTTTTGAATAATGTAACATGTTGTTGGTCAACTTGTTTGAGCTTTGTTTGTGGACTTGTTAGTGTGAAACTTTGTTAGTTAGTGAGTGAAAGGAGGAGAAGGATTTTTGAGAGATGGTGCATAACTAATTGATTGATTTACTCACTTTTGATTAGTCGGTGACAATAGGAAGAAGCAGGGTTCACATTGCATAATCTAAGTACTCTTGAAAGAGAAGGTGGTTTTGGGGGGAAATAGCATCTTAATCATACATGCCACTTATTATCATCCCCACTCCTTCTTTCTCAAACATTTTTCTATCTTCCATTTAAAGTCTGAATAATTATGTGGGTATTCAGGACCCACCACCTTTGACTATATGGACAGTCCTTATTTCTTCTTCTTTTTACTTAAACGATTCAAATATATCTTAAAAATAATATATATTTACATTTGAAACTAAAAGCAATAGTAGGAAGTGATAATAATAAAAAATGGTTTGCGTTATTGATTTTATTCTCTTATTTTTTTTAAAATTCCTATTACAAAACAATAGTTAGCAGAAAAATATTACATGTTCTCTTGTTAATTTTATTTACTTATTCTTACTTTTTATTAAATAATATTCAATACTTTATTCAAATTGAGTCAGATCTAATTAAGATAGGGTAATTCTTATATTGAATCTAAAAAAAAAGAACTCAAATTAAATGAGTGAAAGTTTTATATTAATTTATAAGACTTTATTCATTTGTACAAATAATTTTTACATATATTTTATAAGAAATTTTCATTTTGTGGGTGCAATACTTTTTCAAATATATATATATGTGTGTATATATACATTTTCATATCTAAAGAGTTTCTTGGTCAAGGAAAGTAACCTACCCTTAACCAAACTTTTGGTATTATTAGAACTTTACAGCTAACAGTGATGGAAATATAAATGGAAAATTATCTTTAATTTTAGGGTGTACATCTATCTTTATTTTTTTTAATAAAATTTCATTCATATATTTTGTCATTTTTAAATAAATATAAATTCCCATCATGTTTTTATTAAATAACATTTGTTTAATTTATATTTTTAATACTATGACTTTCATTTTACTTATTTTATTTATAATTTAATTTAATTTTTATTTATAAGCTTTAATTTTTTATTTAAGTTATAGTCTCACATTTTCAAATAAAGTAAAGAAAGTAAATGTTGTTTTAATAAAAATATAAAAAAAATGTCACTCTCTGTTTAAATACTAAAACTGAAATAAATATAATTTTATTTAAAAAATACTAGAAAATGAAAGATTCTGAAGTGTCATTTATAATGTGTTTGTTTTATGGAGTGGCACTATTGTCGACGACGAATGTGTGGATGTCACCCCGTTAGCTTCAGGGGTTACATGTGGGTGAGGGAGTGAGAGTGGACGGGTTGGGAGGTCATATGAAGAATGAAGAGAAATGATAGAGTGACGAAAGAAAAGTCACGTCACACACTTGAAGTTACCATCCTAGCCTTCATTTTCTTCATTTAAAATTATCTAAATTAATTAACTTAAGTAACCAAATTAATTTAAATTAATAAAATTATACTTAAAATTAAAATTATATATAATTATTTCTTTGAATTTTTTATTATTTTTTCTTTTATTTATAAATGAAACTTTAAATTATTTAATTAACTAAAATATGCACAAAATTAATAATTATTTATCCATTTTTATATACAATGATAAATTTATAATCTTACCATTTACACTATTAAAAATAATTTAAAATACTCTTATAATCATCACATCACTCATATATTTTAATCAACTTTATTCACATATCCACTTTAATATGTCCCAATTTAAACAACCTCAACTTTCTTCACTTTTTTTTTAAATCTTTACACTTTCATTTCTCCATGTCCTCAACTTTCTATTTCCAAATCTAAACATGGTATTAGTCTTATATTCATGAACTAAGAACAATTAATAAAAAAATAATTAATTATTAATTTATACTAGTAGATGATAACAATAATAATTTCAAAGCAAACACTATGTAAAAAGAGAGTTGACAGATATTAGACTACTATCCAACTTTCAAATCTCAACTGCATTCCAACCTCTTATAAAATAATCTCTTTGACAAAGTTATGCAAAAGAAAAAAAAAACTGTTTCTGGCTCTAGGATTCTCCTTATAACACAAGATTAACAGACATAAAAAAATATTTATATGATAAAATAATTAATAATATTATTATGATTGAATTAGCCATTAATGTTGAAACATTTATATTTATAATTATATAGTAAAAGATAAAATAATTAGAATTATAAGAAATATAATAAGTTTCTATAAACTAATTTTATTTTTTATTTATTACAACGACTTTCAAGAGTTAAACACCCAATAAAAAAAAAGACCTGAAAATCTCACCCACACCCACACCGTCGTACAAAGAATATCCTACAAGCATAGCATGGTTGGACCAATTTGCTATTTTACCTTTGTCTTCTCAACAACAATGAAAAATACCAACATTCTAGTTCCCATGCTTTAGAATGTATTCATAGGTACCACAACCTAAAGGTAAAACATTGAATTGGTTGTCATGAAGTATAAATAAAATTTAGGTTAAACATATTATTTTTGTTCTTTGAATGACATCAATCTTAGTTTTTATTTTATAATAATTCCCTTTCTTTTAATCTCTGTCTTTTAAAATGTAACGTGTTTTTAATTCTTATCAAAGACTAAAATATATGTTTTTATTTTTTTACAAATAAAAACAAAATTGAATAATACTTCAACTTATATATTAACTTGTTTATAACAAATAGATTAGTGTTACATTGTATTGTTCCTAGATGACTTTTTTTCATGTTTTAGGTTATATTTAATTTGATATTATAATAAATTTTAATTATTATCCACACCCTGCACACAAACTTAAAAGGGTAAAAGGATAATCTTAGAATGGATTCAAGATATTTAATTTATTGTAACATTGAGCATTAATGCTTCACTTTATGAAATATTTTTGTCCCACCATTGTCATTAAGAATATGAAAATGATGTCTCCATGGAAGCATGGTGGAACCTCTCACAATCTTCCACCATTCTTTACTTGATTGAGAGAAAAAATAGCAAGCACTTTGCAAAATTCAAACTCATTCCTTTTCACACACATAACTCTCGGAACCATCTACACCAACCTTGTATTAAAAAAATCCTTGTATAAAGAAAACATAGTGTGGTAAAGTGACTTTTTATGCTAACAACAAATAATATCAGTCACAAATACTCATTTTTTTAAATTGGTATGTGTGTACAAATCTACATAAGAATATATTGTAGCTTTATATATTTAAAATAACATGAATTATTTTTAAATTATTGAAATAAAATAATAATAATTCAATGAAATAAATTAGAAATAAATATATTATAAAAAAATTGTAATGAAATTATTCTTTTTGTAACTATTTTGAAGACAAGATCCGTAATTTATTTTACTTAAGAATACCAGTTTAAGTATTTAATAATTTCAAATGTTTACTATCACTTAATAATTTAATTATAATATTTATACCTATATATAAAAATTTCATGTCTTTAGTGTACACAAATTTGTTTTTATTTTATTCTTATTAATATTTTATTTTTATTAATTTATTTTTGTTATTTTGTAATTTTAACAGTTAACAAAATATTTTTTTAATTTTAAAAATTTATTTTATTTATGGTGTTGTTAAATCTGCATTATTTGGAAAGAGTGAAAAAATGGTTACTTTGCGCTTTTAGACTATTTTTTTCAATGGTCATTATATAGTTATGAATTTTCTATTTTATCTTTATTAATATTTTATTTTATTAATTTATTTTAGTTATTTTATTATTTTGTAATTTCAGTAGTTCTTTACTTTTTAAAAAATTATTTTATTTATCCTCACCTAATTGTTGCTAGATGTGGAATACGAAGAGAGTAAAATAATTCGTAAGGTGCTGTTTTAGACTATTTTTTTCAATTGATATTATACTGTTTTGAATTTATGAAATTTGTTATTGGCTTTACGTTGACTGTTTTTAATCTGTTTGATTATAGCATAATGTTTTTTGTTACTTTTTAATTTTAATTTGATTCAAATTAATCACAAAACAGTTTAATTTTGAGTCTTGACCCGTTTGTTTTGGAAATTGATTTTTTATTTATTTTAAACTGATTTTTTTTCTTTGAATTTAGAATTAAAAATATTTATAAATTTATAATATATAACTACTATTGGCTATGTTTCTTTTACAATCAGTAGGTGCACTTAAATAACTTATGATATATTCATATTTATTAAAATGTACTTTAAATTTATATTGTTAATATAATTGTGTAGATAGTAACATTATTTATTCGAATTTTAATATAAAATATAAATATATATAAAAGATTTTTTTAGGATTTAAGGTTAAAAAATGCATATAAAAATGCGAGTGTCTTTCTTTCCGGTAGTATTAATAAAGAAAAAAAAACTTTTATAAATTACAAAAAGGAAAATGAATGAAATTGAGAAAATTTTGAGCACGCCTTTATTGATGATAGTTGTCTAATGGGTGCAGTTTGATAGGTTTGGTCTGTACATTTTTGTGGATTCATTAGCTACCCTCATCATCTTCCTCCACAACACATTATTAAGAATATAATCTGCATGTTTCTCATGCCAAGCAAACATAATTCAATTTCCTTATCATCATTTTTTTTTAACTTTACCATTTTATAAAAAACCAACAGCACTTGAGACAATTTATACTATTAAACAAACACGAAACACTGTTGTCTGTAAATCATTCTTTAATGGTCTTGATTCTATTCCAATTGTCAAGAAAATAAAAAGGTAAAAATAAAGTTGGTGTTGCTTTGAAAAACATCATAAGTTGCATAACAGAATGAATAAACAAACAAGGAGACATTAAAAGAAAATTCAATATTCTACTTGACGTTGTTTTTGTTAGGATCTACAGAAAGTAATACTTTTTATTTCAGTTTATCACTGGCCTACATGGGCTTACTTACATAGGCCCAATTAGAGCATAGTGCTTAAAAGCTACGTGGTAAAGGCTGAGCGAATTAAAAAAACGGAAAAAATATCATGGGAGCGATGTGACCCGTTTATTATTACTATTATTATTGTTATGAAACAGAAAAAACATTTTCTTTTCAATTTCAATTTGAGTCGTGTAGCCCTTGAAGTGTAGCTGAAAGGAGAAGAGAAGGAAGAGGAAGATGGGTAAGGATCTGAGCGATGAGCAAGTTTCTGCGATGAAGGAGGCTTTCTCTCTATTCGACACAGACGGCGACGGTCGGATCGCGCCGTCGGAGCTCGGGATCCTGATGCGGTCACTTGGAGGCAACCCGACGCAGGCCCAACTAAAGTCCATCGTCGCCGAAGAGAATCTCACGGCCCCATTCGACTTCCCCCAATTCCTTGATCTCATGGCCAAACACGTCAAACCCGAACCCTTTGATCGCCAACTGCGCGACGCCTTCAAGGTCCTTGACAAGGATTCCACCGGCTTCGTTTCCGTCTCGGAGCTCCGACACATCCTCACCAACATCGGCGAGAAGCTCGAGCCCTCCGAGTTCGACGAGTGGATCAGGGAAGTCGACGTCGGCTCCGATGGCAAGATCCGCTACGAGGATTTCATCGCCAGAATGGTCGCTAAGTAGTAGCACCCAATCCCGAATCTCTTTTAAGTGTTCTTCTCTCTTTTCTCCGTTGTTTCGGTGTACTGCTTCTCCGTTTACTCTGTCGTGTTTGCTTTTGAGTGTACCAGTCGATTAACCGTGTTGTGCTTGTAGCTAACCGAGGGTTGTTTTAGGAAACGGTGGCTACTCATTTTAATTTGCCCTATTTGGTTTGGGTTTATTTGTATTATGAGATCTGATTTTGAGTTAGTTTATATATGCATGCTGTATTTCAGACCAACTATTTCTATGTCGAATCCTTACTCCCATGTTGGATCAAACCTGGTTCCGATCTACCGAAGTGGAATGATGAATTAGACTGAGCGAATGTACAATCTTACCAAATAAACAAATCCTAGTTCGTGCATAATTCGTACACTGTGTAAATGTCTGCATGCCTGTTGCATTTTTGTCTTTCTTGAATTAGGTTTGAAGTTCGACAATGGTTTGTGAGGCATCACCTCTCCCCCCTTCTGCAGGAATTGGTGGTTTTAAATTGTATAAATAGATATTTAAATCCTCTGTTTTTGTAGTGATAAATTCACAATTATTTCTGAAATGTTGAGCTTCAAGTTAATAGCAATAGTGCTAAATATGATTGCAGTGTAGTATTGAATAACTGTCCAATCCATGACAGGATAAACTCCAATATGATGCTTTCGATCATTGATTGTTAAAAGTTGATGCTCAAGCCCATCTTTAGAACTTCCTAAACTTTTTGTTGATGACTCTTGTGAACAGAAAAAATGAAGATGAGCTGGGACTTGATTTAATTGATTTTTCTTCCTTGCATGCGTTTGTTCGTTTGTTTGTCTGTGAATTTCTCATTATGTCTTTTATCTATTACTGTGTGACCTTACATTTCTGCTGTTGCCATGTCATATTTTGTGTCTTGTTTCTTGTATATCTGCTTCACCCTGCAGTCACTTCACTTCTCTTTTGTGAGTATTGCGGGTTATTGATATGCAATAGCAATTTGTTCCAACCCTCACATGCTCTGTTGTGGTTACCTGTTGCAACTCGTAAGCCTTATAAAGATTTTAGGTTTCCGTTGTCTTTTGTTCATGACTGAACTTTATATGTTTTATTTGATTGTTTGCATTTGCTATGACTATATACCTTTTTTACTTAAGTGGTGAAGACTGTGAAAGTAGACTTCTATATGGTGTTTGATTTGAATACCAAGCTCTTATTTTGTTTGGAATACAGTATCCGAAGGGCTTGGTTAAGGCTCTAGAAAACCTAAATCGGTTTAAGCATTCCAAAGAATAATTAGGGTTTATATGGTTTAAGAAATGTTTTTGTTTTCAATAATATTTACAAAAGTAGCCTTTTGTACAGGAAATACTGAACGCAATAAAAATCTGTTTTCACCTTTAATGCGTCTCTTCCAAATCCTTGAAAACAAATATTGTGTTATGTCACATTTTTTTAAGTATTTACAAAAATCTGGAAATATAGTAATTTCTCAAATTAATCAGGCTGTGATTATTCTGCTTTCCTTGGGTCAAGTAACTCCATTTGGAATGACTTTGATAAGTGTAAGAATGGCAACATCTGCTATAAGCTCTGCTCTGGTGTGAAACTTCACTGTGTTGGTACTGCAACTAATGACTTGTATCAGCTCATGATTTTACCTAATTTTGACTGCGGTTTATAGTTTTCCTTTGAAGGAATATATTAAACTATTGAAAAGTTATTTAAAAGTATCTCGGTATTTCTGTTTGGTCAGCTGTAGTCATGTCCTAGGGCACAGATTATTTATTGATCGTCAGTTTTTGAATATTGTATAAACCATATCCACGAATAAAAAATAAATATATTCATTGCATTTGTGAATGAAATCCAACTTGTGAGGTTGAGAGATAGAGAGGCAGATAGCATATTAAAGATAAATGAAGTTAGAAAATATAAAAAAATAATAAAACAATTAATACTATACCAAGGCCCAAAATAAGTCCAAACCTATTATAATACATTTAGTAACTAATAAATAAGTCCAAACCTATTATAATAC
The DNA here is from genome assembly GCF_051622355.1 of Phaseolus vulgaris. Classification (NCBI taxonomy): domain Eukaryota; kingdom Viridiplantae; phylum Streptophyta; class Magnoliopsida; order Fabales; family Fabaceae; genus Phaseolus; species Phaseolus vulgaris. Next base: position 6,852,483 of record NC_143499.1, read on the forward strand.
ATTTAGTTTAAAGTAAAAATCCAATAAAATTAATAAAATTTTAATAATGAGCACTATGAATAGGTGATATGATTAACATGTGATTAAAGTGTTTTTTTATGAAATTAGAATTTAATCAAATTGATTATAACTTTATTATCGGAACACTTTACAGGTATATTCACTCAACCGAGCATGAGTTCAAGACCAATAATTGGATGTGAGCCCAAGTTCATCGAATCGAGAGAGTCCAAGTCCATCAAGACGAAAGATAGTCCAAGACAACCAATCTAGTAATCAGAAATCAAAAGTTGTCATCAAGAGACCGAAAGGCCATAATTATTTATTTCGAAGGCCCTGTCAGAACATTTTGACGTCCACCGTGGGGCTCGAGGTAATTTAACTGAAGATTGAAGAATGGTGAGTAGAAAGGGAGATCAAGTAGGAGGACCGAAAGACAACCCGAATGCTATGTCAATGGCCATGTTAATGAGATTGCAGGAGGAGTTTGAAACTCTAAAGAAAAACAATAAAAAAGAAATAAGTATGTTGATAGCTGAAAATGTGTATATGAAGCAAAAGTTGAATGAAGAAACAGTTTTAAATACAATCTCATTAGAAACTGTGGAACCGAGAAGACATATTCATCAGAGTACATATAATGAGGCGTGTTTTGAAGTAACACAAAGGAGGCAACTAGAAATATCAAGTACGTATTTGTGATAAGACATCCCTTTTCGGAAGCAAATATAGAGACTCCATTGCCAATTAACTGGAAAAATCCAACCATGGATAAGTATGATGGAAGCACGAATCCTGATGAGCACATAAATATTTACACAACACAAATAAGTTTGTATAAATATTTACACAACACAAATAAGTTTGTATACCTGGAATGATGTCATTCTTTGTTAGGTATTTCCAACAACTTTGAAGGGAGCAGCGCTAAGTTGGTTTACTCGTTTACCTCCATTATCTATTGACTGTTTTGATACATTTGTTGGGAAGGTTAAAGCGTAATTTGCTACAAGTCGACCACATCATTTGACTTAAATTGCTTTAGTTAATATAAGGCGTCAGGTTGTTTATGGAACGTTTCGGAAAAGTTGCATGGAGTTAGCCCAAGTCCACCAAATTGAGAGAGTCGAAACTCATCTAGACAAAAGATAGTTCAAGACAACCAATCTAGTAATAAAAAATCGAAAGCTATCATTAAAAACCTGAAAAGTCGTAAGGAGGAGAAGATGTAAGTTTGGATTTGGATTAGGTGTGAATTTAGAGGGATTTATAGGAAAGTGTAAAAAAAAGTTAGGTTGTTTTGAATTAAGATATCTAAATTGAATTTATATGGATAGTTTATTGAAGTTTGGTAGTGACGATGGTTGTGATTGGATTTTTAATTTTTAAAAATATTAAAATCATAAGTTTATAAATTTATTCTTATCTTTAAAAATAATTAAAATATAAAATATAAAATATTTTTATGTAAATTTTAGTGAATAATAGAGAATATTTATTTTCAGAAATTATTTAATCTTTCATTTTATGTCATGTGAAATTAATAATGAAATTTATATATTCACAACGTATTTTTTTATAAAATATTAAAAGTATATCTTTTTTTCTTGAATACAAATAAGAATTTATGAATTTAATGAAATTATTTTCAACAAAGTTATAGCAACTAAACTTAGTTAACAATGTTATAAGTTATCCACGCAAAGTTTAATCTTCACAATATTTTTAAAGCTACTATTTAAATTAAAACCATCAACATCAAAATACACACATGCGATTTTGAAATAGTTGTAAAGAATTATTAATTGCTTTTCAATGCAAATTTAAATAGTAGTAAACAACTATTAATTGTTTTTACAATGCATTAATTATTAAAAGAATTACAATGTATAATAATTTTGTAAACCTATCCGTTAATAGTGAAAAGAATTACAATACTTATTCATAGAAATCAAATTATTAAAATGGTTTCGAAATTTAAATTATATTTTTCTTAATACGACTATCATCAAGCAGTAACTAATAATAATTTTTCACTATGACTTCAAGCAAGGGTAATATTGTCCAATAATGTAATCTTATGTTTTTGCTGATTGGAAGGAAATCATTTTGGCCCCATTCAGCATTTCTCCGCCCTTCCCTTCATCCGCTCACATATTTGTATCCAAATAGCAGTAATCCATCCACTGCTACAGTATATCAACGGATCAAACACAGGCTTAAGCAAAAACTTCTTTAATCACTCCTCACGGGTACCTATTCAATTAATAACTAATGGGGTATTGGTAATCCATGCAATACGCCAATTGTACATAAATGCTTAATATTGGTGGTGCGAGGCATTTAGTCGATGCATCTGTCAGGTAGTTGGTCGAACATGGGAGGAGGTATCTATACCGGTCGGTACCGGACGATCGAAAAGTTTACGTTAAATGACTTAATTAAATAAAGAACGTGGTTACACGTGGAATGAACAGTTATAACTTATGTTGAATAAGTCAAGCACGTTCTCTGGAACACTCCTTGGATTTCAGGAAACCACCAAGCACGACCCAGAAACCACTAAGCATGTCTCTAGCCATCAGTTGCTTGACCCACATGACCAAAGCCCAAGTCAACCTACTAAAGGGACTTCTGAAAGGGGGAAAATGTACGTTTTTCATAAGATTAGAGAATTCTCATTGAGCACCATCGCTGACTTGAGCGTCGGAGTGCAATTGCAGGTACCCCCACGGCCGACCGAGGCACGCGAAGAGAGAAGGAAACTTGAAGCATAAGACAGCTAAGAGCGAAGTAAGTATTGTGTATCGACGTGGATCAACATTGCTCAACCCCCAATATCCATACAGGTACAATTGGCGCCCACCATGGGGCCAGGTAATCACTGTTCCCAAGCCTAAGGATTCCAACGAGTGAAGATGGTTTCAACGGCAAACAATACCAACAATGATACTGCAGCGGAAGAACATAGGATGATGCTTCAAACTCTCCAAGCCCAGATACAGGAGTTGCTCTAGAAGGGAGTCACTGATCAGTTACGTCAGGAGGAGAAGAAGAAGAGACAAGAAGATGAACGCCAACGACATGCGGAGGAAATGGCTCAGTTAAAAGAGCAGAATAAAAGATTAATGGAGAGACTCGAACAATCTGAGCGTGAAGGACATTCCCGTGCACCTACTCCACCACCACATCAATCTGGGACAAGGGTAGTAGCCCAGACAGTAGCCCAAACAATGCCTCACACCTTGTTCGTTCAGCAGACCCACCAAAGTGTTAGGCAGATAATCCCGAACAAGGTAGTTGATGTGAATGCAATAGCAAGAATACATGATTCTTTGACATTCTTAGGAACAACTTGAGTTGGTCATGAATTGGCACTTTAATTAGAATTGGATCAAGGTTCTACTTCAAGAACTCACCAAGACTTTGCACCGAACCAAAGCTCACATGGAAGTCCATGTATTGTCAAATTGAATCACAATCACAAGAATTGAAGAAATAACAATTGAACTCAGCCAAAGAAAGGAAACTACCGAACAGAAATTGAAAATACAACAAGGCACCGAAATAGAAATGAAGAACAAGTAAACTAGAACATGAACATGAAGAAGAAACAAAGCTTGAGAATAGAAAACTTATGGAGATGGAAGAATAGGTGAGTGATCACGCCACTTAGAGTGTGGGTACTCCAAGATTAGTGTGTTGCCGCCACTTGAGGTTCACCATAGACACCCAAGATAAGACTTGATGAAGGCACCAAAGCTCTTCCAATTTCTCTCTCAAATTGAGTAGAGTTTTCTTACTTCAATTTCCAAATCTGATTTGTACAAGCCAAGCACCTCTATTTATAGCCTATAAGGTGCTGAAATGCAAAGCTAATCAAATGCAAATGTGCCCTTAAATGACATGTAACTTCGGCGCCAACTAGTGCATGAAGGAAGTGTGACTTTCCTTCCTAGTTTGGCACCTCCTAACTCATATCTACACTCCCCCTAGCATCCCTTACTAAGTTCACACCCCCCTAAGCTTCTAATATTTCTAAACTACAACTAAGGATGCTTTTACAAAAGAGGTTTCTTATGTTTCCCTCTTAAGCACCATCTACCAAAGATATTACAAATAAAGAAAACAATTGTCCATTATTTCCTAAGGCCTTGAACATGCTTCTTGTAAGCCTTTGAGGAGGATGAATGACGTCTTGCACATCTACCTCTTGATCCTTTTCCTCTTCTTGTCCTTGTTGATTGGCTTCTATTTGTCCTTGGCCTTGATCTCCATCAGTAGTAAACCCAAGGGGCCACTCGTTCACTGATGATATAATAGCCACTCCTCTTCCCAACAAATGGAGGGGTCTAACCATGAATCTCTACGATGGTTCCACAGATCCGGACGAACACCTGAACATCTTCAGGACACAGATGACCCTCTACACGATTGATCGGACGGTGTGGTGCAAGGTCTTCCCTACATCGCTAAGGGAAGGCCCCCTCGGATGGTTTTCTGACCTTCCCCCGAATTCCATTACCAGCTTTGATGCTTTGGAACTAAAATTTACTACGCAATATGCTACAAGTAGACCTCATCGGACATCCTCCATGTCCCTTCTTAACGTAAAACAAGAAATAGGAGAATCCCTAAGAGCTTTCATGGACAGATTTAGCAAAGTCTGTATGGGCATACGCAATCTGAATCCAGATATAGCTATGCACCACCTGGTCTCGACCATGCTACCCAGAAGATTCACGGAAATCTTTATCAAACGGCCACCTTATAGCATGGATGAATTAAAAACAAGAGCGACAAAATTCATGCAAATCGAGGAGCACGTCGACTACCATCGGAAAAACATGTAGAGAGTACGGACAAAAACAAGGGAATTCGTCCCCCCACAGTACCAACCGACCGAGATAGATATCGTCCTAATCAAGGTCCTCGTTTCCATACTTATACCCCGTTGGTTGTACCAAGAGGTAAAGTTTTGGATGAAGCACTGTAGACTGACCTTATCCCGGCACTGAAACAGTCACATACTCCTCCCAATGTTGATACAGGTAAACATTGTCAATACCACCGCAACTACGGTCATACGACCGAGGGTTGCCAAGCATTAAAAGACAAGATAGAGGAACTTGTCCACGTCGGTCACCTTCGCAAATTTGTGAAAACAACCATAACTGCGACCAGATCGCCCCAGCGCGACCCTGATTCCCGAGAACGTTCAGGACGAAGAAACGATCGAGTTCGCAATGATCATCGTCGCTCAAACAGAAGAAAACGAAGTGAAAGTCCAGTCAGACGGACGAGGCCTAAAAGCGAAAGTCCTGAGCGCAGAAGTCGGACCAAACAGAAAGTTCGAGCAGTTATCAATACAATCGTCGGGCCAGTGTCACTCGGCACACCTCCTCAAGAAGTTAATTACATTGCAGGTGGTTTTGCAGGTGGAGGATGTTCCAATTCTGTGAGGAATAAGCATTTAAGGGCGATCCAATCCGTCCATTCGACCTCCTCACATCGCCGACCGCACATACCGCCAATAACATTCACCGACGATGACTTCACAGCAATTGATCCTGCTCAGGACGACCCAATGGTCATAACCGTTAAGATAGACAAATTTGCAATCGCAAAGGTCCTGGTGGACCAGGGTAGCTCGGTCGACATCCTTTACTAGGAGACATTCAAGAAGATGCAGATCTCGGAGACAAAGATACAACCTTACAATGAACAGATAGTTGGGTTTTCAGGAGAAAGGGTAGATACGAGAGGATTTATTGATTTATACACTACGTTTGGCGATGACTACCTCAACAAGACTATTAACATACGATACCTGCTTGTCAATGCCAACACATCGTATAATATCTTGCTCGGTCGTCCATCCATCAACAGGTTGAAAGCCATTGTTTCAACCCCACATCTAATCATGAAATTCCCTTATGTTAATGGAGATATAGCCATAGTACACGTGGATCAAAAGATAGCGAGGGAATGTTATGTAGCTAGCTTAAAAGTAGAACCAACCCGAAGGCTGTATACCACGTCGACCGACCGATCTCCAGAGCGGAGAGGTCGGTCGCCAGAGAGACGTTCTAGAGGACGAGGATCTAGAAGGCATTTAGTTGCTCTGGTCGATCTAGACCCTCGGCTGGATGACCCACGGATGGAAGTAGGGGAAGATCTTCAACCCGTATTCCTCCGTGACAAAGATCGCAAAACAAACATGAGAACGTCCCTCAAGCCGAATGATCGAGAAGCAATTGGTAAGGATTTAACAAAGAATGCTGACCTTTTTGCTTGGACTGCCGCAGATATGCCAGGGGTAAAATCGGATGTTATCACTCACCGACTATCTGTCTATAAAGAAGCCAGGCTGATCGCCCAAAAGAAAAGAAAATTAGGTGAAGAACGGCGCAAGGCCGCACGAGAGGAAACAGACAAACTGGTACAAACCGGTTTTATTCAAAAAGCCCATACACAACATGGTTGGCCAATGTTGTCATGGTAAAAAAGGTGAATGGTAAATGGAGAATGTGTGTAGATTACACGGACCTTAATAAGGCATGCCCAAAGGACTCGTATCCCCTACCTACAATCGACCGACTGGTCGACGGTGCGGCCAGCCATCAAATTTTAAGTTTCCTTGACGCTTACTCAAGGTACAACCAAATACAGATGTATCACCGTGACCGGGAGAGGACTGCGTTCAGAACAAACTCCGACAATTTCTTCTACGAGGTCATGCCGTTCGGCCTCAAGAATGCCGGAGCCACATATCAACGACTCATGGATCACGTTTTTCACGACATGATCGGTCGAAACGTGGCGGCATACGTTGACGATATTGTCGTTAAGTCTGATTCGTGCGAACAACACATTTCTGACTTGAAAGAAGTTTTCCAGGCCTTGCGTAAATATCGCATGCGTTTAAATCCGGAAAAGTGGGCGCTCGGCGTAGAAGGTGGGAAATTCCTAGGCTTCATGCTCACCCATCGAGGCATAAAAGCTAATCCAGAAAAGTGCAAAGCAATTACAGAAATGAGAAGTCCCAACGGACTTAAAGAGATCCAACGGCTAGTAGGTCGTCTCACTTCATTGTCTCGGTTCGTACCTAAACTTGTCGAACGAACGAGACCTATTATAAAACTCCTGAAGAAAACAACTAAGTTTGAGTGGACAGATGAATGCGAACAAAATTTTCTTCAGCTTAAGACGTTTCTGGCATCGCTACCGGTCATCCAGAAACCCAACACACGTGAGCCTATCATAGTGTACCTATCCGTTTCCAACGAAGCGGTAAGTTCTGTTTTGGTACAGGAGATCGAAACGGAAGAACGACCGGTATACTTCGTTAGCCGAGTTTTACACGGCGCGGAGGTCCGGTATCAAATGGTAGAAAAGGTTGCATTATCCTTGGTCATCACCGCACGACGAATGCGGATGTATTTCTAGAATCACCGGGTCATAGTTAAAACTAACTATCCCATCATGAAGATCCTCACGAAACCTAACCTAGCCGGACGAATGATAGGTTGGGCAGTCGAATTGTCAGAATTCCATATCGAATACCAACCTAGGGGAGCCATTAAGTCCCAAGCCCTTGTTGATTTCACAGTAGAGCTCACTCCTTATCCGACCGAAGAGAAGACGTCCCGATGGACATTATACGTGGACGGATCTTCAAACAGTCGTTCGTGCGGAGCGGGAGTTGTACTCGAAGGACCGGGAGAAATCGTTATCGAGCAAGCCTTGAAGTTTGAATTTAAAGCTTCGAATAATCAGGCCGAGTATGAAGCAATAATTGCAGGTTTACACCTGACAATCGAGTTAGAGATAACTAATCTAACTTGTAAAAGCGACTCCCGCTTAGTCGTCGAACAACTCACAGAGGAATATGAGGTGAGAGAGACATTGCTTCAGCAATATTTCCATTTTGTGAAAAATCTTTTAAGCAGGTTCAAAGAAATCTCCTTCCAACACGTACGGAGAGAAAATAACACTCGGGTGGACACTCTGTCAAGGCTGGCTATTGTCAAACAGAAAGGAGTCCATCGGTCGGTCATACACGTGACCCTTGCTAAACCAAGTGTTAGCGCCGAAGAATGCATGGCGACCGACACTCAACCTAACTGGATGACGCCTATCAGGCAATACTTGACAAAAGGAGTATGTGACCCACACTTGGAAAAAACGATGAAACAGCAGGCCGCCTGGTACATACTCATTGATCAGGATCTCTATCGGAGAGGATATTCCCGCCCTCTCCTAAAATGTCTCAACCTAGAGCAAGTCACTTATGTGATGAACGAACTACACGAAGGGATATGTGGAACGCATTCTGGAGCGCGAACAATGGCCGCCAAAATACTACGAGTCGGGTACTACTGGCCAATCGTGCAAGGAGATTGCACCGAATACGTCCAAAAATGTATAAAATGTCAGGAGTTCGGCACCCTGCCACACCAAAAACCAGAAAATCTACATTACTTCCTATCTCCCTGGCCATTCGTGAAGTGGGGGATGGATATTATCGGACCCTTTACACCCGGGAAAGGACAATGCAAATTCCTGCTGGTCGGCGTCGATTACTTTACCAAGTGGATCGAGGCCGAACCGTTGACGGCTATCATCGCCCGTAACGTTCAGAACTTCGTCTGGAAAAATATTGTTTGCAGGTTCGGTCTACCTCAAGTTATCATCACTGATAACGGTCGATAGTTCACCGACCGAGGACTAGCTGAGTTCTACGAGAAGCTCCACATCAAGCATGTTACGAGTTCGGTCGAACACCCGCAAACCAACGGTCAAGCCGAAGCCGCCAATAAGGTCATCCTCAACGAGCTGAAGAAACTACTTGATCCAGCCAAGGAAAATTGGACAGAAGAACTACTAGAAGTTTTGTGGGCCTATCGCTGCACTCCTCAGTCAACTACTCAGGAGACACCCTACAGTCTGATGTACGACACCGAGGCCATGATTCCGGTTGAAATCGGTGAACCCTCATTACGCCGACAAACGCTGGACTTGGATCTAAACAAAGAAAAGCTTGCTAATCGGCCTCGACCTCATTAATGAATTAAGAGACAAGTGCAAGATAAGAGAAAAAGCATGCAAGATACGGGCGGCAAGAAGATACAACTCGAAGGTGAAGCCGCGGAGTTATCAAAAGGGAGACTTGATTTGGCGCATGCGCAACGACGCTCGGAAGGATGACGGAAAGTTTTCAAGCAATAGGGAAGGACCGTTCCGCATTGCCGACACAGCTACGGGCAGAGCATATTACTTCGAATATTTATCAGGAAAATTTGTACCGAGAACGTGGAATGCCACACATCTCAAATTCTATTACAGTTGATAAATAAATTTAGTGTACTATTTTCTCACTCGGTCATTTTATCCCTAAGGAGGGTTTTCGACCGAGAAGGTTTTAACAAGGCACTTTAAAAAACTCATTCTCATGGAGTCATTACCAATTTTGGTCATAAATTAATAGTATTAACTATTAAATTAACCGAGCGGTCGGTTCGAATTATAGCTTAAACGTTATCAGAATTACCAATTTGGCCAAAAATTAATAATTTCATTATTAATTGAAATAACCGAGCGGTTGGTCCAAATTATAGCTTAAACGTTATCAGAATTACCAATTTGGCCAGAAATTAATAATTTCATTACTAATTGAAATAACCGAGAGGTAGGTCCGAATTATAGCTTAAACGTTATCAGAATTACCAATTTGGCCAGAAATTAATAATTTCATTATTAATTGAAATAACTGAGCGGTCGGTCCAAATTATAACTTAAACGTTATCAGAATAACTAATTTGGCCAGAAATTAATAATTTCATTATTAATTGAAATAACCGAGCGTTCGGTCAGAATTATAAATGTTGTTTACCAAGTTTTTGGTCAGAATTAATATCAATCATTAATTAACCGGTCGTTCGATCAGAACTATAACTTTAATGTTATTCGAACAATAACTTAAATGTTGTTTACCAAGTTTTTGGTCAGGAATTAATATCAATTATTAATTAACCGGTCATTCGGTCAGAACTATAACTTCAACGTTATCCGAATAATAACTTAAACGTTATTTACCAAGTTTTGGTCAGGAATTAGTATCAATTATTAATTACTGATATTAATTATTAGTTCGGTTAACCCTTCGTTCGGTCAGAATCAGCGCATGTTGATCGAATTACAATACGATTATTGGTACAATTCACACAGTTCGATCAGTCGGCGAGAATATTTAGCGGAAACGCATACTAGTATTGACAATGAAAAGTAAAAGGCAATTGTTCAAGGCAATTAAAACATAAAGCGATAAAATTGTTCCAAGCCCACACCCCGGGTTCAGGTAAATTTAGAGTTAAACAACATCTATAGTCTCGTCCGGTGGCATAGAATCTTCTAGTTGTATGGTATCGTCCGCTTGTGGTGTCTCCACGGTCGGATCCTCCATGAGTTGGTCAATATCTTTGGCCTCCTCACCTCCAAGCGGCACCAATCGGCCATCAACCACATCCATATTGGAGTCATATCGTTCGTCATCCGCCGACACACCATGATAGAAGGCTACCTGTCGAGCGCCCTGGTTGAACGACTCCTCATTAATACTCAGCATAAAGCCCTGGAGTTGTTCAACTTGGGAGCTAAGGGACCCCTTATCGGCAAGCAGCTCTTCTTTTGCTTTCAAGGCATCGTCTCGTTCGGCCATCACGTTGTTCAGTGTGGCCTTCAAAGCCTCTTGCTCTTCCTTAGCCAACTTGGACTCCTTTTGAGCATCTTCAACGGCCTTCAGAGCCTCCTTCAAGGAGACGGCCGAGTTACTCAATTGCCTCTTTAATTTTGGAATAGACACTGTTTTGGTTCTCTTCAGCTCGTCACCAAGTGCCCTACTTACCACGGCCGCCCGATATTGCAACTCCACCATCTCCTCTATCAGATCCAGACAGGGGACGACCGACAAAACACCCTCATCTTCAGGGCGTAGGTCAAATTGCATGGTGGGAGCCACCCTTACGGATAGCCCCAACATACTTACCGGGCTCCCGGATGACCTGGCCGTCTCGAAACGGGGTGCCTTAGCGGGACGCCCCCTCTTTTTTCCTTGAGCTGGAGAAGCAACGGGCTCGACCGGCACGATTTCTCGCTTAGTCGGCCGAGGTGCAACCCCAGCAACGACCGAGATCTTTCGGCTTTTGGCTTGCCTCTTGAGGCTGTGCATATATTTCTTCAAACTAGGATCCATCTTTAGAACAATATTTGCAAAACAAAACATAAATACAGTTAAGAAACATCGAGTTATTAATAAAACGACCGAAGGGAAGAGGTGCTCACCATTCAGATCCGCCCATTACTTGGACGACCTATAAAGAGCTACCAATTCCCGAGTAAGAAGTCTACACGAAGATTGGTTTACAGTCATCAAAATCTCCTTATCAAAAGGGGATAAGGATTCCCAAAAATGGTTATCGAGGGAGGTGGGCTTCTCGGTCCAGTGGAATGGAAACTTGGTAGTTCCATCGACGTTGTAAAATAAATCTCAGCCATCCGGCTCGACAAAGACTTTGAAATAATAATCTTTAAAATTTTTATAAGAAGTGGTGAATGCGGCAAAACGCACATTTCCCGAACGGCTGGATAGGAATAACCATCCTACAGGAGTACTAGGATGAGTATTGTAGTAATATAAAAAAGACTCAGGGGTAGGCGTAAGGCCAAAAATCTGACAGATGATTCGAAAGGCTTGTAAAATTGCCCACGAATTTGGATGTAATTGGGTCGGCGCAACGTTGAGAATCCGAAGGACACTCATGGTGAAGTCGTCAAAAGGAAAGGATATATGAAAATGAGAAAAGAAAGTGCTATAAACAAAAAATAAATCATGAGGAGCATTTTCCCGACCGTGGCATACACGGTCGGTCACGCCGCATATATCTACAGCCAATGCCTCGGTCGGGCAGTCTAGCGCTAGAAAATCTTTATGACTTGAAAGAAATTCATCTAAGTCATCAGAAGACTTAATTTTGCTAGGTATTAGGAGGACGGACGGATCGACCCAATCATAACTTGGGCCATCCGACGACTAACTCGCACTGCCAGATGCAGTACGAGTCAAAGATGAATCTATGTTATTAGAAGACTCAACAAAGGAAGGCATCACTAACCTCAATGATGGACTAAGCGACGAAGTTGACAACTGTGATGGACTCGGCACTCAGAGCAGAAAGCACAAGATTCATAAAGCAAACGCAAAAACCTTAACACTCACAAATGAAGCGCTATTTATAGGCTGAGAAGTGAGAGAAGAAAATCCCGCGATCGTCCAACACCGTTAGATCAAACTCAATCCAACGGTTAAGCGCACTCGGCATACGAAACGACGCAAAATCCTCACCGTTAAACCCATAAAGATGGGACAGCGCCCCCAAACGGCAGCTCTGCCATACGTCACATCTCTGCCACGCATTTAATGGTGCCAGCTATCAAGCACTACCTCGAAAGTCCCATGCGTCTTATACGACTCTTTGGCCATCCATATCCTCGAGCCTGGGGGGCAAGTGTACCGGTCGATACCAGACGAACGAAAGGTTTACGTTAAATGACTTAATTAAATAAAGAACGTGGTTACACGTGGAACGAGCAATTATAACTTCCGCTGAATAAGTCAAGCACGTTCTCTGGAACACTCCCTGGATTTCAGGAAACCACCAAGCACGACCCAGAGACCACTAAGCATGTCTCTAGCCATCAGTTGCTTGGCCCACATGGCCAAGGCCCAAGTCAACCTACTAAAGGGACTTCTGAAAGGGGGAAAAGGTACATTTTTCATAAGATCAGAGAATTCTCATTGAGCACCATCGCTGACTTGAGCGTCAGAGTGCAACCGTAGGTACCCCCACCGGCCGACCGAGGCACGCGAAGAGAGAAGGAAACTTGAAGCATAGGACAGCTAAGAGCGAAGTAAGTATTGTGTATCGACGTGGATCAACATTGCTCAGCCCCCAATATCCATACAGGTACAGTATCTTCTCTATGTTGAGAGTGGAAAGAAAAGATTCTTTGTAGACCCATTCAGGTGGAGCCACCTTAATATAAGTAAAACGTTAATCACCATTACATCTTAATTACAGGATAAATATGGACTATTAACAAAATTCTATTTGAGTGACTACTTATCAAAATAACCAAATTAACATGGCAATTACTTCCTTCACCCGATCAATTGCTTCCTGCACCCAACGAAGTTTTTAAAATTCAACTATGTCCTTGTCTTTGGTGTTTATGGATGGATTTATCCGGAACCCAATATTAATGTTTATGGATAAAAACATCCAGAAGTCATAAAGCTGCTTATGGATGAAAAAATCCAGAAGTCAAGCAGGTGCCTATGGATGACAATATCCGGAACATATAATTGTTATAGATAAAAGCAATACATGGTTTTTTTTAAATGCTCATAACTTAATATCCCAAACCACTGTAAATAACAATACTAAAATCCACATTCAATAATATAGATAAGGTTCAAATGCATCATCATGGATAAAAATATTACATAAAAAAGAATCTTAATACATTATCCCTACATGCTCAATCATTCCTACGTGAATCCTAACATATACAACTCTATCATCAGTCGCTCCTCGTGCTAACATAATGACTGCTTGTATGCCTTCCCAAACATGACTGCCCTCCACGACATCACCATGATTATGTAATGGTTGCAATGTTTGTGTAATTCTACAACAAATACCCTACAAGAATAACACAAATAAATACGTTAATAAAGTTACAAGCATACCAGGATGTTCAGGATGTGACTCCTCAAGATGTGCTCCGTGGCCACGTGCATCTGAGGGTACCAGTAGGGGACGCTCATTATCCTCCGCATGAATCACATATGGATGTGATACAGATCTAAACCAAGACATGTACTCTTCAACGCAAGCGCCTGGATAAGGTGATCTAGCCATACCATTTATGACATAATCAACATAAAGAGAATTCTTCAAAATTCCATGGGGAATTTATGTTTCTGTTGGGATTCTATCAATAAGATGATTATTTTACAACATAATGCAATCAAAGCTTCATTACATTTGTGATGCATTTATGCGCGTTGAAGCATGTATCCTAACACACAATGGTCCCTACGGATGACAATATCCAGAACACATTGTTGTGTTTATGGATGAAATTATCCAGAACCCATATTGGTGCCTATGGATGGATTTATCCGAAACCCAATATTGGTGCCTATGGATAAAAAAATCCGGAAGTCATAGAACTGCTTATGGATGGAAAAATTCCAGAAGTCATACACGTGTCTATGGATGAAAAGATCCGGAAAGTCAAGTAGGTGCCTATGGATGACAATATCCGGAACATATAACGGTTGGGTGCACATATCTCACTTAACCTAATGTCAAATTCATTGAGGGCAATTTAGTCTTTTCTTATTTACAATCGGGTGCCAGTTTGAAATGATCGGGTGCAGGGAGAATCAGCCAATTAGCATTATACTACTTTGGGGGTCCTCTAATACGTTTTACCGCACCAGAAAGGTTGCTTCATTCTTGGTAATAAAGATTAGTATCCGTATACAGTAAATTGTTAAATACAATGAGAAATAACTAAAAGCTGGCTCAGAAATAAACGGCTTTGGAAGTTATATTATACAAAGAAAGTAAAGGTAAAGAGACTGTGGCCGTCATTATTAATCAATTTAATCACTAACTGCATATTCCTATACACAAATTTCATCTAAGGACTTCCTCTACATTGAAGGGGAAGATCGTCCAACCACGAATCATCCATAAGTGGGGGCAAAGATTCTATCTCAGAGGGCCATTCACAGCTACAATCTATTTCATCAAAGATAATGGGTCCAGATTTTGCTTCCCTACGTTGGAAAATGGTTTTTAACCCAAGATTACAATGCACAAAAACCAAATCGCTGAATTTTTCCAGCTTCACTCTGTTTTGGTTTTTGTTATGTATACTTTGGAAAGTACTCCAGTTCCACCTGTACCAAAGGGAGCTACAAGGTTGGCTAAGTATCCTCATTGCAGCTTTCTGAAGCGTGGGGATTTCATAACCATAACTAGTCCACCAGTCGCCTAGACATCCATAATATGAAATAAGCAAAAGCCTTTCAGAAGAACAAAAATGCAAGATGCTTGTTCAAATGAGAAGAGAGAGAAAGTCAGCTCAAGTATAAAAGAGCACATGCTTTCAAAACATTTAATGCCAATCCCCCATGCCCATTATTAAGATACTTCAAAATTCCTCTAGACACGGTATAATACAAGGACTTCAACCAATCTTTTCCCCAAATATCAGTCAAATATACTAGAGCTATAGAACTTTTGACCAAGTTAGTGTAAGAGATTGCAATTATTTTTGGCAGATGCAATTGATATGATGCAACAATATGCGACTAAGGGGAGTGTCAAGGAGAAGTACAACCCATTTCAACAATGACTCATGTGAGATCACAGTGGAAGGTATTTAATTGTTGAACAAGAGCCATACCAGGGGCATTCAGTGTTCTTCCCAAGACAGCAAAGTCAGTCCCAAGTGCACCCTGGGCGTTGATGTAAGTAGGAAGTTCTTTGGTGATTTCCATTTTCTCTTTATCTGTAGTTGCCAACCTGAGCATGGCTTCTTGAAACCCATTCCTCATCCTCAAATCTTTCTTGAAGTTTGGATTGTAAGAAATTCAAGGATTAAGAAATGCAGCTGCTGTATGTAATGATGAATGAAGTTGCATATTCCATCTTCGATCAATTATTTCCCAGATTGGGAGGTATTTCTCTTCGATTCCCTTATAATAGACCTTGATCACAACTTTTGCACTCTCTATTCCTTCATATATATAACCCATAGCAGGCATATCCCCATCAACCATCCTTAGGAATTTAACCAGTGGCTCAGAAACACTCAGCTTCATGCGCATACTTCCAAAATCTATCGAATATAGCAATGACTTAATGGCCTGTGCATCTGGACGTCTGCTATACATGGAAGACAACCATTCTGAATGAGAAAACATTTTCTTTAAATTATCCTCCTGCATCACTATAGATCTCAAGGAAAGGAAATCAGTGACAAATCTAGTAATTTTTGGTCTGATTAATTCCTTTCCACCTGTAAACTTTCTCATTATATTCAGAATCCATGGATGACTATAAATGTACTGTGTGATTGTCTTTGCATCTTCCAGGACTGTGCTTACCCAATCTTGTCTACCAATATCCTCTAACATCTTATCAATACAGTAAGCGACACAAGGAGACCAAAAAATAAACTATACCTCGCTATGAGAAGCCTTCCAGCACTGGCATCTGTCATAACCTGAACAACATTTTCTAAACCAACTTCCAGCACAACTGACTCCAGGAGCTCAAACAAGTAAATACTGTCATCTTCATGACCTGAAACATCAACCGACTTCAAGAACAACGTTCCTTTTGGACATGCAACAGAAAAGACAGCAAGTGATCCGATCCTACCATCAGACCAATTATCACATAAGACTGTGCACCCTGTTTCTTTCCACTCATCCCTGTATTTTTTATAATCATTGTGAATATCAGCTTTCACTTTTTCCAAAAGAGTAGACCTTAATTTCTCATAAGTCGGTGCTTTATACCCTACCCCACACTGAGCTATGGCGTCCACCATCTCCTGATAATACATGGATTTAGCAGCACTTAAAGGAATAGAATTATGGAAGAAAAATATCGCAAGTTTTCTATCAGCATCATCCTGCTTTTGCTTTTTGCCATCATCCACTATTGGCTGGGCACATGGCGAAGGATGTGGAAATAATAAAGATGGACAAGCAATGCCATCCTGTCCACTATACCCATGGCTATGAT
Source organism: Phaseolus vulgaris (assembly GCF_051622355.1). Lineage (NCBI taxonomy): Eukaryota > Viridiplantae > Streptophyta > Magnoliopsida > Fabales > Fabaceae > Phaseolus > Phaseolus vulgaris. Next base: position 6,869,375 of record NC_143499.1, read on the forward strand.
GCAATCCACCACTAGCAGACGAGCTATTCTGTTGACCATTTGAAATAGCAGCTTGATATGCCTTCTGTTTCTTGGGAGTTTTTGGTTTCTTGGGAGCACTTAATATACTTTGAATATGGTCTCGTACATCAGTTGGAACTTCAGTGCATGGAACAATGTCTTTGTTTTTAATTTGAGCCAAGTGATTCATCCTGTATACACCTCCACTGAATTCCGTTGACAATAATTACATCTGACCTTTTGTTTAGTTGCATCAACCAGGACACAATGTTCCCAACAGGGATCTCTTCCACGAACCATTATCTTAAAATGCACATTGATTCAATAAGATTGTTGTAGAGGTTTGTCACGTTCAAAGAAGCTCAAAATATGTGAAAGAACTAAAAAGTTACTGAAGACAAACCACCACTAAGTAAGCCCAACAAGATGGATGTAGTCAATAAAATTGTCCATGATTAAATGTAGTATATAAAATAATATCAATAAGTAATCAAACGCATTAAACACATAACAAAACAGATTCTTACGATAACCATAACATCTGTCAACCACACAAGTAAACTTCATCTTGCCCTATGATAATCAACAGTAATTTCAGCAGTGCTACAAAATATGGAACCAAAATTACAATAGTCAAACAAAACAAGCAAGCTTCAATGTACTTTATCGTTCAGTAAAGAATAAAGAAGACTATAGGAAGAGAGCAACATCGAGAGAAGAATCATTGATAACAAGCAAATGGAAAGAAGATTAAAAGACATCCAATTGTGTTACAACCAACTGCATGCCTGCTTTAAAGATTGGTCCAAATTAAGAGAACAACTGATCACAAGTGCAATTATTGCATGTTAAATGTGCTCTTGCTTAAACAAATGTGTTAGAATTAAGTGCCCCCACTGAACGGTGAATGTATTATATCTAATTTCAATTCCAGGTTCCAAATTGTTCCATCTCGAGCAAACCTGTCGGATAAATTTGATCCCTGTTTTCCATTCCCATTTGACCTTTCTAAAAGTAACGATTCTCTACTTTTCATTCGCAAGCACTGAATTATAGGATATCTTTGCTATCTTGGAAATAAGATACAGATTTCACGAGATATTCTCAACCTGTAATTGGTGTACATGAGCATGTCAACAACACAACATACTGTGCCTTCTAGCAGTCAAAGGTGAAAGATCTCTAGCTTAGCTATATAAAAATTAGATTATGCATGGTCCAGGATCACATAAACTTAGCAGACAAAAAATGGACTTGGAGTTTCATTACAACAACAAAAATAACAAAGAGACAAAAATAAATTCGCTTTAGCTTGTAAAGATTCAGCATCAACTAGGGTTTCTATAATAATCGTTCAGTTGCAAAATAACTTGAAGGATTAAATTCAATCAATAACTTTGTCTTTCAGTTACCACTCATGATTCATTAATAGGAGACACTTCATTTGACGACAGGTAGAAAAGCACAACATATTGGCCAAAATTGACAAAATCCGTCCACATCAAAAGTTGAAAAAGGAAAAAAAAAACATAAAATTAGGTGTAAATAGATAAAAAAAAAAGTAGAAAGGGGCAATGAAGCACATAGATAAGATAAGATGGTGAATTGATGAAGGAGAAAAACTACCCGGAGGATCTCAATGCTGAGAACACAAAAACAGGGAGAGCTGAGAGGCCTTAGTTGAAGAAACTGAAAGGAAAAAAAATGGTTATATAGGTGTGCAACACTTAGAAGAGTGGGGTACTGGGAAGAATGGAAGGAGAGAAAGTGAATAGAGCGTTTAGATGAAGGTGAAATTACAAAATTTCCAGCATGATTCTTCTTGGGATGATGCATTGACGAAGATGAAAATGGAATAAGTAATTTATCAAAAGCCTATTACGATTAGAATTAAAAAAAAAGTCACGTCAAATTAGATTTTTATAAACTTATGTTTGATCTTTATTAAAGAAAACAGATCTAAGTGTAATGTATTTTATTTTTCTAATCCATTTTTAAAAAAAAGTTGAATTCCCTACTTGTGAACTTATTTAAAATTTTACTTCTTATAAGCTTTTTCAAAAGATAATGAAAAGCACAAAAAGTCAAGGCAAACGTTATCTTATCATATGCAAGTATGACGTCTACTTCCTCCAATCTACGTTTAAAGTAGAATTTTAAATTTTAGTTTTCTTATTTAAAATTTCAATTAATTTAGCTTTATCCCTTTTTTACATAAAATAGAATATTTATAATTCAATTAAAGTATTTTTCACTCTAGACAATCCTACTTGAATAAGATAGCAATATTCAACCTTTTCCAAATGTGAAAAGTGGTTGTAAGAATTGTTGTCATAATTTACTTATGAAAATAAAATAGTCTCTAAAAGGGGTTTTTCCAAGGAGCAAAGTTATATTAATTAAAGTATAAGCAGAAGAGAGGTGTTGAGTGTTGGAATCCAAAGCTGTGGAACAATCCTGGAAGATATGATAAGAGGTGGAATGAAAAAAGGAGTGAGTTGGGCTAATGGTGTTGTTTGCTTTCTAAAATGTTATAATCATTAACTCCACTAACTACTTCACCAGTTTAAGCTAATGGGAGTGCTACCAGGTTCAATCAAAATCTTCCTCAAACTGCAATTTCTTTATCCAATGCTCACATCTTCATTAAGAATACTTGTATTATTTTTATTGCCAAAATGATGACAGAGTGAGTGAATAATGTCATCATCTTATAATTTATTTTGTTTTCACTTTAGATGTGATTCGTTAATATGGGTGTGTGGGTAACATTTTTGTTTTAGAAAACAGTTTGGTGTATGTGTGAAAAGGTGCATAATTAAAGAAATGAAAGTGATGAAATAGCAAAAGGCGAGGAAGAAGAGTGGGCGACAAGGATAGCATATGATAGCATTGAAGCACTCTGGATACATTACAGAAACAAAGTAAAAGGAAAATTAAACCACTCATGTGCATGACAAAACATGCGCTCCACCCTTCTGTTTCTTTAGAATTAAAATGTCAAAAATGTTATTCTGCCATACTGCTGGATTCAATGTTCAAGGAAACTCATCATCATTTTCATCTCCCCAATTTTCTTTTGTCTATCCCAGAAAATGAGAAATTATTGCAGAATTTATAAGCACAATAAAAAGAAGATTTCAACAGTATTTTCAAATTCAACATCTATGTACAATAAGTTACACAACTACAACAAAACCCAGTAGTTGTTAGACTTGTCCCATTTTCTTGTGCCTCCCATACACAAAAGAAATTACATCATTTACAAGAATCCACTTAATGCGGTATTTGGGGATTATGTTGGGAATAATTTGTATGATTGGGTTGGTGACTATCCTCATAAGAGGAAAGGTTTGTAGTCCACCTTCCAGGAGTATTATGTAACACAATATATAGCTAGATAAAATTAAACACCAAGAACCTAAATTCAAGTCCATGCTATTTTGTTAATCCTCTTGTGTCAAACTTTTAACATAACAAAATCATGTTCAAATCTTTTGTGTGTCACATTCTTGACAAATAATCAAGGAGACCTTATATCATTCATTAAGAAAGATATAAACACAAAATTTGAACATGACATGGACACCTGAGGATTTATTCCCATTTTGTCACACATATATTTTTAGCTTGCTCTGTTTCTTAAGGACAACCACTTACTAGATGCAGTGCATTCTAAAGCCCTTTTCTGTCCATGTCTGTAGTTTGCAGTGCATTTGATTCAATCTGGCTGAAACAATTAAAACCAAAATCATGAATACCAAAGTCCTGGCAGTCCAACAACCAAGGACAGTTATCCTCCCACATTGGCAAGCCCATGCCATTATTTTCATTCTCTAATTTAGGTGTGCTGTCCCATAATGTGTCCATAAGAGGGGTTTCATCCAGCCACATGCTGTTCATTAAATACACATCACTGCAAATGCTATTCATCAAAAGGGATTCTTCCCCAGAAGAATTTTCAGCTGGTGATGAGGTGGAATTCTCTTCCCAGTTGAGAGTCACACCATTTTCCTTAACCTGATGGATGTTATCAACTTGTGGCAAATGGTCTGCAGGGGAAGAACTATCATGGGATGAGAGTTGTTTGTTGAGAGGTTCATGAGTAACAGGATCGATACCCATCTTAAGGAGCTTTTTCTTGATGTGGGTGTTCCAGTGATTTTTAATCTCGTTGTCTGTTCTTCCTGGTAACCTGGCAGCAATCTTGGACCACCTGAGACAGACAAACTACAACAATCACTCACTCCTATACCCAACAAAACTGATGAGTTAAGTCCCCACATTGTAAGCCTCTTTCTTAGTCCCAAAGGTAAGTGTACCCGTATCAAACAAACCCTATAGATAGCTTCAAATGAGGAATTATCTCCTAACTAATAACACTACGTCATTATTCCTTACTCAACAATCATCTCCAGCTTATTGACTTTTGCGTGCTATCAATTTATCATATTTTTATCACTTTAAACATTATATACTTTTAAATATATTATAAATAAACTCTTCACACACGCATGCACTATTCACTCTCCTTGTACGTTTTACGTCTGAATACTAATAACTTTGCTTAACTTAGCCAGCTTAGAACATGATTTAAAATGCAAGTACCTTGTTGAACATAGATGCATGTAATGACTTAGGAGTTTAAACTTGTTTGAAGGAGAAAGCAAGCCAAAGCACATGTTGTGGTTGTGAGAAGTTATTAGTAGGTTTTGGTATTTTGAAAATGTAGTTACCTGTGTTACGTAGATATTATATTAGTCGAGATGATAGGGTAGGAGAGGATGTAATATTAAAAACCTGTTGCCAAGACGGGCATGGAGATCAATAACAAGCTGTTCTTCTGCCTGTGTGAGGAGGCCTCTCTTCAAATCAGGCCTTAGATAATTAGTCCAGCGAAGACGACAACTCTTACCACAACGACGAAGGCCAGCAAGCTTGGGAACAGCACGCCAACAGCACTGGCCATTGGTGAGAATGAAGTTTATCAGTTTTTTGTCTTCCTCAGCAGTCCATGGACCTTTCTTCACTCCAAGTTTGTCACAGCAAGGCTGTCTCCCCATACCACTAACAATGCAAACCTTCAAACTAGCTTCTTGTTGAGACGACTCAAAAGTCCCACGCTGAACTTTATATATTAATAAACCGCACTCCTTTTCCTGCTTAATTATTATATCAGATAAAAAAGATGCATCCCAAACAAAACTCAAATAAGAGACACAGAAAAACTGGGGGAATTTGAGGGCCCACCAAGGTGTTGTGAAAGCTATGTGGGAACCAACATGGTATGTTCTCACTGCATAAAATGGGTGATGCTCAAGAATTTGTGACCCAAAGGCAGAGCTACATGTAAGCATCCCAAATGGAAAAAAATGTGTGAAATGATTAATCCTTTTCAATTTTCCTTTGCAAATCCACTTCCCTAATTGCACTCTTACTCCACCCTCTCGTCATCACCACGTCTACGTGTCCTCATTAGCGCTACATTGTGATAGAGTGTGGATCATTGCTAAAATTGTTGGGTCCGCATCTGCAACATAACCGTTTGATGGGATGAAATTGTAGCTATTGGATGTGCTTGAAGGAGACTGATATAACGCACTGCTGCGTGTGAGACAATTAGCTGCTTAGTTTGAAAACTTTAATGTAAAAATACACTGAGAATTTTATGTAGTTAACTTTCCACAGTTTTGTTTTTCTTCTATTTTTCCCATCCTACAAACCAATAATTCCCAACTTCCTTTTCTCTAGCCATCATCAGTGCATACCTGGTGTGGAAAGTTGGAGAGTAGAGACAAATGGAATATGCCTAATCGAAGTATAGAACCATTCCACAAGTCATGACTTTGGTATCTTTTGAAGAATATTTAATAACTTGAGCAACAAAGGATTAAAAACAAATGAAATGCTTTCTGCTTAAGAATGTTTGTGGAAGCTGTGAGAGAATACACTATTAGCAATGGAATGTAGAGTAGTGAATAAAAAATGAAAAGCAAAAGAGCTAGAGCAACCTGAAAATCGAAGAAGGAGTTTGCATGATGGTACATTTATGGAAGAGTGTTGATATATAAAAAGGTTTAATATGAGAAGAAAAAAGGATTTATTTTTCATTTATTTTTCTCTTATTTAACCTTCTGATGTATATATATCTTTTTGATGGAACTATCATGTCACTCTTTAATATAACATTTTATTACATGCCACCTTCTGCTAAGGTTAGGAGTAGTTGCCAACTTCTCTTTTCACTATAAGGTTCATAATTGTTTTAATCCTATAATTGAAAGTTAGATTTTTTTTTTATTGTTTTATTTAGCTTTACGTAATTTCTATATTGATCTATTACATTTTGAACCTGTTTGATAAATATAAAAATTGGATCTAGGTATATAGTAATTTTTTAAAACCGGGAGATATCCATGGTTGAGTTGCAAAGCAAAAATTATCGTGATTTTCTTTTTCATATAAGGTTTAAATTTTGAAAATAATTTTTAAAAAAATGGGACATGTGTGGCATGAATTGATTATCTGTGGGATGGTATTATTTTATATCTTCATTATAAAACATAAAAAAAAAAAAATCAATATCAAGATTATGAATTGGTTCTTATCAGCCATTAAGCATCTAATTATATGAGTTAGGTGAAATGGGTCTGTTGTGTTGTGTACTTGATTTGTCAACTCTTGTTGCCATGGAAGATGCCCATGTGAAATGAGGCCAAACATTAGAGATGGCAGAGAAAAAAATAAAAGGAAGAAAATATATTACTACAATTTTTTTTAAAAGAAATAAAATTTATTTGGTTAAAAAAGTATATAAGAAAAATAAAATTTAAATTTTTTTAGTTTTAAAAATAAAATTTATAGTTATAAGATGGGAAGTATTTTTCCAATTAAAACGGAGAACTTAAATTTTTAAAAAAATATTTAGATTGATTCAAAGAGAGAAAAATTAATTCTTTGCACATCATTATAATCGAGGAAAGCGATTCAACTAGAACAACATATATAACAAATAAATTGAGTACGAATAAACCAACATATTTAAGGTACATGATCATTTTTTCTCCCTCTCTTAATTTACACTTACACACACACAAACAAGTTATTCAATTTATTCCACTAAAATTATTTTTAAATATACTAAATTTCATTAATCTAACTATTGGTATGAGATGTTGCATCATATAGATTAAATTCACATTTTTTTATGTAAATTAAAAATCATTTGATATTCTATCATAGTTGCTTTCACTTTTTTTTATGTATTTCATCTATTCATTTTAATGTAATCCTAACTATGAGGTATGTGCTTATACATCAAGAGCTTCACAAAGATTTACGTTTATAATGAAGATTTAGGTTAGTAAATTTGTATTCTATGAAAAAAGTTATTAAAAGAAACATAAATGAAAAAGCCTTATTCATAGAATAAAATGACCTCAGTGTGTACACATCTTAACTTGTTCCCGCACATGTGCGATTAAATTTTTATTAATGAATTGTGATTGATTTAATCATACACACATTAATTCTATCTTCAGAAATTACCAGATAATTTTGGATTACTATTAGTTCCCATTAATAATGTAAGCATGTGATTATTTTTTTAAATTATAAATCATAAATATGTGTTGTAAAAATATTAATTAGCCACAGATAAGTAAGCATCATGAATTACCCGACAATCCACTGCACAAAACACACACACAGAAAAGTAATTTATATATTATTTTAATTATCATATAAGGAGTTCATGATCTAATTTAAAATTAATTTAAATAAGTCCAACTTTAAAATCAATACTCAATAATTTTAGGACATTTTGAGTAATTTCGACCTAGATGAATCCAACATTTTTTAAAATTATTATATATTAGCAGCAATTATTTTTTCTTACTTATATATATATTATAAACTATATTTTAATTGTAATGATAAACCTCTTTAATTTTATGATTTAATTATACATGATATTAAAATATTTTGTTTAGAAATTGCAACGTTACTAAAAATTTGGATCTTAAACAAGTGGAAGTGAGATTCAAGTAAATGATTTGTTATAAGATTCCAAGTTGGAAAAAGACAAAAATAAAATTACGGTAACCCGTTAAGCAAACATCCCTCCCACACAGAGAATGTCCGTTCTACCACCGTTACATAAACTTATCTATCTACACATTAATTTAAATCAATTTCTTACTAATAAAAGTCTTATTAATAGATTGTGACTAATTTAATTAATGACCAATCTTCTGAACAAGATTTGGTGAAACAAAGGAAATTGTAATTGCAGGAGATACAAGCTATTGACGAACAATGGAAATGAATAATTAATTCCAATGCAGCAAAGTTTTGTGAAGGGAAAATTAATATTTCTAATTAAACACAACGTAAACGCAGAAGAACAGTGCGAAGGAGAGCCCAGTGAATGTAGCTCTGCTTGTGCCTCCTTCATCGCCTCTCGCCATTGCTGCAAAAAGATAAAAATGCAGTATTGAAGAAACAACAAACCATACAAGTATTATATAATATTAAAGATAAATTTTATTAAAAGATATCTTTCAACTTATTTTATAAGATTCATGATCAAGTTTATAAATAACTTATCATTCTATAAAAGGTTATTCAAAAAATAGTTAATCGTGATGAAGTCGTGAAAAAAAAGAATTGAGAATTCTTTCCTGGGGGCGGCGGTGCCAACGACGGAGGCGGAGCCGAAGTGGAAGATGCTGAAATTTTGATAAATAAAATTTGATATGTTGTATAATATGAATTGATTCACGCCAAATAAAATATTAAGAGAGAAATTATGAATGCAGTAATAAAGGACCTTTGCAGGTGGTGGTTTTGAAGTTGACGCCGCATAATTGAAGAAGATGGATAGCCTGAGAGGCAGTGATACCTAAACCTTCAAATATTCCAGGAGTTGATGCAATTTGGCAGAAACATGACTTCTGGGTTGCGTTTATTTCTTTGATTGGATTGCAGCAAGTTTGGGGTGGTTTAGTGGAGTTCATAAAATAAAGACATGGAGATAGCTGCTTCCAGCATTCTGGCATATTTTGTCCATTCGCAAACTCAATTACAGTCATGCCCAACACCAACACAATCACCCAACTCCTCATCATCAACCACTCCTTCATTTTCTTCTTCTTCTTCTTCTTCTTCTTCTTCTTCTTAATTATCATCATGTTCTTTCTACTTTCATAAATACCTTCAAATCCATCATTGCCTCGCTGGACTCCCCGTTTTCAATTCCCTAATCACAAGACGAGATCCCACGTCCTCGCTTAATGCTTAATTAAACACAACAAAATTGTCTCATAACTTGTCAATTTTAATATTGGGATTTTATCGTTTGAAAATGACACAAAAACAAATTATAATAAGATTCCAAACGTTTTCAACTTAATATTGTGAGGTAGGTTGAATAATGTAGCCTACTATGAAACTTAAAAAATGAATGGTTCAGTACGAGCCCGAAATAAAACAAAAAATTATTCTCTCCTTGATTCCTGGCAACCCTTCATATCTATACAACTTTTTGCCTAACCAACCTAATTACACTATAAAAATGGTACTTGACCTTTGATCATCTTGAAGGTTTCGAACACAAATTCAAAAATATTACTGTAGTACATTGATTCATCTGCTTCAAATGAAATTTTTAAGGCAGTATCTATTCTTTGAGTGCATGGTTGCTTGGTGGGGTTGAGGAGGAGACTAGCATCCATTTGTTTTTTTAGTGTAGATTTGCTTGGTTATTGTAGAACCATTGTTGTGCGTGCTCAGCGTGTTTTACAACGTTCCATTGTTAAATTTTGTTCAGGTTGAGCAACACGCGTCTGATTCGGTGAATGAGGTTTGGGGTGTTGTTTGGATCGCAGTAATCAATGAAGTTTGGAAGCATAGAAACATGGTTATTTTTAATGGGGGAGTAGTGGATGTTCTGGAAGCTTTTACTTTGATTCAATTAAAGACTTGGTCATGGATTACATTCAAATCACACTTTCTTAATTTTTCTTTTTCTGATTAGTGCATAGATACGTTGATTTGTATGAGAATGATCTCACGTATCCATTCAAGCTGTTTGATGTCTTCCTCTGGGTTATCTAGAAGAGTTTTGTTTTAACAGATTTTGGAATAAGTCTTGTAATAAAGGTTATGGATGAGTTCTTCCATAAGGTTGAATCTCTCTAAAGTGATTAGTATTTTTTTATTATTTATTGTAGATAAAAAAATAAAGTTATTGTAGTATTTGACTAATTGTTCCTATAATGGGAAACATATTCTGAATCACTGAGATCAGGGTGGGACAAATCAAATTCAACTTTCAATCTCTCTCTACAGATATTGAATCGCACTTCAACAACTGTATCCTCTATAAGCTTGTGTGTAATTTATTCTTTTGGCTCACTCAAAATCGTTCCGAAAAACGATTCTTCACGATTTCCAAACAGATGAGTAAAGGGGATGGAACAAATAACTAACTAAAACTAGCTAGGAAGAGACAAAAAAAATGATGAGTGAATCCATGTAAAAAAAGAAAAAAAAAGGAGTTAATTGGCACAAAATGTTCCCACAAAAGTGTGGGTGCAATTTGTGAAAACACAGGAAGGTGACGTGATTCACTTGCTACGAATTATTTGGTAGATTTTTTTTATAAATAAATTGAAATAAAAATGAACTTTTTATTATAAGCTTAAAAAATAACTTGAGAATTTTGATTTTTAGAGAAGTGAAACGAGAAAAGCTGTATAACTATTAAATGCATAAACTCTTGTTGTTTTTAGCTTTTCATAAAATTCTCCATAATTTAGTTTCTCCAAAAAATGGCTTTTACTCTCTATTCATAAACTAATTGTATTTTTTTTATTTATAAGTATATATAAAAATATTAAATTCTATATTTTTTCCCTCTATATTAAATACTAAAGGAACCCCGCAACCACTGTGAACGGGTCCACGAACCTACATTCGACCAAATAGACAAGTGGTTTTTGCTTCCTGCCATGTGGTTTTTCTTCTTGCGGCCAATAAATTTGAATCTGCATTTTATAAATTGACGGGAAATGATCAAGTTTTTAAATAAAAGTGGGGAGTGCAAACTAAAATGTATTCTTGATTTTATATTATGAAATACATTTTCGAATTTTGTTTTCGGAATATTTTTCTGGATTAGATTTTTGGAACAACTTTTTGACACTCTTTCTAAAATATGTTTTTAGATTTTCATTTTTTAAATTTTATTTTCAGCAATATATTATTTTTATTTTGGTAGAATGAGATTTTAGTTTTTCAATTCTATTCCAAAATTTTATTTCTATTTTGGATTTCTTTTTTCAAAATGTATTTTCCAATTTCAGAATTTTAATTTCAAAATGAAGGACAATTATGGAGTTCCAAATTTATTGGGTGCAGGAAGCAATATCCTAGATAAGTGTATTTTATTGACCAACAATATATATGGCTGCTTCTTTCTGCATCTCCATACCTTCTTCTTGTGTCACCCCATAAATTTTTGTATTCCAAAATATCTTTTATTAATATTATAGATTACATAATTTGGAAGTCTTTTCTATACACAAGATTAGCTTTAGCTTTTAGACTAGGTAATCCAGAAACCTTTTTTTCAGATGTGTGATTAGCTTCCGGATTACATAATTCGGAAGTCTTTTATGAATATGAGATTGACTTTTGGATTATGTAATCCAGAATATATCCAGATTACATAACACATAAGCTTATTTCAAATCCAAAAAAGAGTTCCAGATTTTATAAATCTAAAGAATCCAAAAATATCTTCCGAATTATGTATGGGATGACAAAAAAAAAATGATAAAACGATATTTTTACATTTAATATGGGGTGGCAGAAGAAGGTATGGAGGTCTAAGAAGAATGAGTCAATATATAGGCTGCTTCTTCCTGCACCTCCATACCTTCTTGTGCCACCCCCATAAATTTTTCTTATTCCAAAAATACCCTTTTCAATATTCTGGATTATATAATCCGGAAGTCATTTTTTAGATTCAAAATTAGCTTCCGGATTATGTAATCCGGAAGTCTTTTGTGATTAGCTTCCGGATTACATAATCCAGAAGTCTTTTCTATACATAATCCGGAAGTCTTTTTTTCCGATGTGTTATTAGCTTTCAGATTACATAATCCGGAAGTCTTTTATAAATATGAAATTGACTTTCGAATTATGTAATCCGGAATTTATCCGGATTAAATAATCCATAGGCTTATTATTTCAAATCAAAGGGGTGAAAAAAAAGGATAAAATGGTATTTTCATATTTAGTATGGGGTGGCACAGGAAGGTATGGAGGTGTAGGAAGAAAGAGTCCAATATATATTGTGGGTGCGAAATGGCCCAGTCCATTCTGGAAAACCCAACAGAAAAGCTTGTGCAAAAAAAAAAAACACAAGGGCAGGGTGGAACAAACGAAATCACAGAGCTATCCGAATTTCCAAAGTTGTAAAGGATAAAGCAAATTTGATTTGGAAGGGAAGGAAGTTGCAGTTGCAAGGTGGAGAGTTTATTGAGAGAGAGAGAGAGACGTGCAGGTTCAATCTCAATGGCCACGCTTAGCTTTGGCATCGCTACCACAAGTGTGAGTGCTGCCGCTGGTTATCGTAGGAGAAGCAACAGCAGGTGGCGCACACCCACAATTTTGTCCGTTGGATGGGTAACTAACCAAACCAAACTACTTCTCTTATGTCTTATGTCTTATGGTCTTGTCTCGCAACTTGTGTTTGACAATTTGCTGCGCGAAGGACCCCGAAGGCGTGCTTGGCCGACCCCAAACCGGCCACCTCGCCAGGCTCGAGTTTCGAAGACGCCTCGAGAGAGACTCGGAAGCACGCGAAGCCTTCGAACGTCAAGTTCAGGAAGACAAAGAACGCCGTCAAACCCTTCGACAAGTATTTCTCCTTCGTGTTCCTTTTTTTATTATCTATTTCTTGCATTATTCATTCGTTTGTTCTTCTTTTTTCATTTCTCAGTCCCGTATTGTGCCCGATACTCCCGAAGAGCTCATTGAATACCTCCTTGACACTGAAGCTCAGGAGATTGAGTTTGAGATTGCAAGAATGAGACCACGGTTCCTACTTTATCTTTAACCCTTTCTTTCCTTTTAATTTAATTCAAATCAGTTTCTAATGACCCATTTATGTTGACTCTGCAGATTGGATGAGGGATTCTTTGCACAACTGAAGTTCGAGTTAGGACAACTTCGATTCGCGGTTAAGAAAACAGAGGTACCAAGTGTTTTTTGGCTCCTTAAAGTATTTGAGCTGAGCAAAACATGGGTGTATCTGCTTATTTTACACCGATTGTTTCTGCAGCACATGGAAGAAAGACAGATTGAACTGGAGGCTCTAGAGAAAGCCATACAGGAAGGAATAGGTTTGTTAATTATAAAAAAAGAGATAGTTTGGGAATTTGCCAAAGATATAATAAGCTCATTCCTTGTTCCTATCTCGTAATACAGAAGCCTATGATAAGATGCAAGGTGAACTCATAAAAGCCAGGGCAAACCTAACCAAAATATTGACATCAAAGGATGTAAAAGCAACTGTAGGTCTTGTTCGTATCTCTCTTTTTAAGTTTGTTGGTTTTGTTTAAGTTGTGCTCACTCTAATTTGTCTTCAATGCAGTTGCTGGATATGGTTGAAAAGAATGAACTTAATAGATCTTTGTTGGCACTTCTAGATGAAAACATAGCAAATGCACATAGGGGTAACCAGGTACGCATAGATTTCGGAATGTTTTCCATTTGTTTGTAGAAACTGCGAGTGGAATTGCCAATATTGAGTCAAAATAATCGCAGTATCACTCTCTTGTATTGTATGTAATGTAACAAATATGGCAGGACCCTTCTTGCAACATTTTGATTCCACATGACTAGAAAAATAAGATTAAAAGCTCTCAACTGGTAGTTGTCTATTAATGGACTTAAGATTGCGGGAACACGATTTTTTTGTTGAATAATGAACTATACAATCAAACCTGTGGTGCGTTTGTAATGAAAACTTTTGCATGTTAATTTCCTTGTTGCAGAAACAGGCTGCAGAATACATGGAGAAGCTCCGGGGGTCTGTTATTAGGTACATTACAGTTTAGTGCATATAGTACATTTCTTCCCACTTTTCTATTAATTTTTGTGAAAATTGTACTGTTGATAAATGTATCAAATAAAAGAAATACTAAAGAACTGAGATGTTGCGGTAGCAACTGTAATATCTGAACTAAGAAATTGTAAATTTTGAAATACGGCCTGTGTTTCTTTCACTGAATTTTTTATGAAAATTGCTTATGCCACTAGCTTGAAGGATGGATGAACCAATTGTACTTGGTGTGAATAAAATGGGTTTACATTGGCAACTTACAATTAGTACTATGTGAAATTTGATCATTAACATAGGGGTACAATTTGATCATTAAGTCCATTTATTTACACTACCCATTGAATGCTACTTCATAATAAACTGTCAATGTTAGTGAGATGAGATGAAACTGCTGATCAAAACAGAAGCATCCAAAATTACAATGTATTCTTATTGGCCAACTACATTATCACACTGGCACCTCAAGAAGGCATATTGTGCTTATAATTTTAATTTTAATTTTTTTCATGGGATACAACTTTGAAAACCCGCATTACAAGTAAACTAGCGGAAACAAGGAAACAAGGGCGCCGTACGTCTATTTGCATTTTCCTTTTTTCCCAACTTTTACTATAATAGAAATTTCACATATATACTAAAATAATTTTAGAGAAGTCGAAAAAAAGTAATATGTAAAAGAAAAATAATGAATTGATTAATCAACTTTTTTTTTCTTCTCTGGTTTGAGTTTCTCTTATTTTTCAAGCTTTTTCTTTTCTTTCACTAGTGGTTTTGGGATCGGAGAATGTGATGATGTTCACGTTAAGATTATGATTCACTTGATGGTAGATATAAAAAGATTTATGATTTTATCAAAGAATAAAGTTGTTTGAAATTGAGTGGAGAGAGTCATTGGAAATTGAGTGATTGGAAATTAAAGTTATTTTATTTGATATGTGAGATTTTGTTTAGGAACTCATTAAGGGTGAGAATATGTTATTTTTTTTTCTGTTATTGTCTAAAAATAAGAAATTAAAATAAGAGTGAGGAGTTAGTTTGTATATAAAAATTGTCCCATAACATTAATTTAAAAAATTAAAAATAATTTTATTTTTTAAATAATTCATATGAAATGATAAAATACTCAGTTTTACTAATAAAATGAAATATATTAAATAAGGGAATAATCAATCAAGTATATCAAAAAATGTTATAAAAAACAATCATCTTTATATATAGCTATAAATTACTTCTATATAAACTTATTGGTTAAAAGGCTGGTTAACCAATTTTTATTTATTAAACCTCTCTTAAATTTATAATTTTTAAATTATCAAAAGTATAATTTTAAATTTGTTTTACAACATTTATTTTTGAAACTTTGTAATTTTTTAAAATATTATTTTTATGGATGGATTGGATATACATTAAAAAAATTGGTTAATAAATGTATTGAATCGGAATTTTATTAAATAGATTTAGTTTATCAAAATAAAAAAAAAAATGATGTTTTTATTCCATCCGTTAAAAAAATTATTCCATTCATTCGTTCCACCTTAATGAGAATAACAACATGGTTTCCAAATAGAAATGAGCGCAGGAATAGTTTCTATTATGTGTCTTGATACTGTTGTTCTATTCTTTGGTGAAAGTTATATTAAATCAAATCATCAACATTCTAGAATTCATTTTCGTATTTTACTCTTAATTAAACTTGAAGTTAATAACTTTAATTTATGATTTAGACGAAGTTGCCATTTATAATAAGATTTAAAAAATTTCTAAAAAAAATCTCTTAAAATTTGATTATGCATTTGACATTTTATTTAAGAAATTAACGGTTATGAAATGTAATATGCATACTAACAATCAATATTGTTATGATTTCTATAAAAAATAATAAATTTATCATCCGAGAAAGTTTGTGATGCACTAGTTATTTTAAATAATAAAATTTTATGAGTTGCAAAAAACGTATTAAAAATGTAAAATTGATAAAGAATATATTTAACATCAAACCATCTTGTCATCCGGTAAAGAACCTTCCTTAGTGGTACAAATAATTAGTGTACAGACTGATTGGAATCCAATGTGGCTATATTTCATTAGATAATTAAAAGTTTAAAAAGAAAAAAAAAAGTAGACAAATAAATGAAAAACAAGTGGAGTATTCACAAAACCTTTTCGGCAGTGCTGTACAGTATGTATAATATTTGCAGGACACATGGCATGAATAAATGCTGACTAAAACCTATTAGCTGAATTTTAATTTTAAAATAAAAAGTAGAATCTTTGACGGAAATCCGTAAGGGTGGCAAAGCGGACCAGTCCGCCCCGCATTGGTCCGTCCCGTGCTTGGCACGCAAAAATGCGAGTTGAGTTGGCTCGTTAGGTAAAGTTATTGTGGGCTAGAATTCTCGATCCGCTCCGCATAAGAGCTGGTCCGCGGGTTTGCAGGCCAGCCCGCGTTTTTTTTAAAAAAATTAAATATTTTTTTTTACATTTTGTTCTTAAAAAATTGTTAAATTAAACCTATATATTTGTTACTATCAAACCTAATTTTTTTTTCTTCATTTTCAAACATACTCAAACATCAAAACATTAAACATTAAGATAAATATCAAATATTACTATTCTTCCACCTCCAAAACATTAAAAATACATAATTCCAAAACATTAAACATAAACGTTAATTCAAAAACATTAAACATAAACATTTGTGTTGTGTTTCTTTCTTTGAAATTTTGTGAAAACCTAATTACGTTGTCCTGCTGCTAAGTGTCAATTTTTTTTTTTGCGGATTAGCGGGCCAGCCCGCCCCACCCCACCCCGCTGCTAGCCCGTGCGGGCTGCGGGCTAATGCGGGGCGGCATATGCGGGGTTACGGGTTGAAAAGGTCAGCCCGCCCCGCATTTTATACCAGCGGGCCGTGGACCGACCCGCACGGCCTGCCCTGGTGCGACGAGAGTTTTGTAAATTTTTGAATTCATATTTTCTTAATATTTTATTAAAAACAAATGTTCACATTAACTGCTGAAATGAAATGAATTGAAGTGTTGGAGATTCCATAAAGATTAGAGTCTTTTACAGTATATATGATGGCATTTTCATGTGTTCTTCTTGAATCAAAGTAGAAAATAAGGTGCGGAAGCAATGGGTGAGTGAAACAAAGCCCTCCTAGGAGTTGTGTTGGCTTTGAAGGTGCATGATGAGTGTGGTGTTTGAGTGGTTCGGCCAGCTCAAGGGAGAAAGGTGAAAGGATTGAAGTTTATAGCCTAGATTTCTAGGAGAAGTAAAGCTAGTGCACAAAAATGGCAGCATAACAATACTCTATTAAACTTGAAAATACAAGGTGTAGGCTCCTCCTTTTATAGGCTAAGGAGGACCATAATGCAACCCTAATGCTAGCCAAATGAAATGTAAATGTGAAGCACATAGATGCACATGGCACATGGGTGCACAAATGAGCACATGGGGAGGAGTGTGTCTAGTTTTTATGCTCACCCCCTCCATGGGCTTTCTAGACCGGCCTTGGTAAATTTAGAGGTTTTTTTAGAAACTCTAAGTTTACCTAGGTTGGTGTTTTAGGTGCCAAAATTAATTCTAAGAAAATTACAAATAAAGTTCCTATGCTAATTTTGACAAGAAATTAAAGTCTACTCTACACTAGAGTTTATGGCATTTGAACATGTAAAAGAACGTCTTCTTGGATCCTCTTGGCCATAACTCTATGGTTGGCCCAAATCTACCCTTTGGTGGGCTTGCATGTGGGCTTGTGCTTGGGCCTCTTCCATCATCCCCTCCCTCTTGAAAAGGATTTGTCCTCAAATCCATTGCTTCTTCTTCTTCATGGCTAGGGGAATGGATGTGGCTGGATGGTGTCCATCATCTCCTCCTTCTTGAGAAGATCTATCCTCAGATCTACAGACTTGATCTCGGATAGCAACCTTTTGCTTCGCCAAAGCTTGTCCTCCTGGATCAAACGTCCACCTATAGAAATAATCAAATAAGGCATAGGTGTTAGTTTGCAAATTAATTTTACTAGGTTGCCATTTTTGTTTTTCTTTTGGTTTTGGCAACCTTGGACAAAGTTTCTCTTTTAATGGTTGTGTGTGGTCTCTAATCATCTTATGTATTTTAAAATGTTCATTTGTGGTTACTTTCTCTTTAGGCATAAATCCTATAGAAGATGGTAACAACTTAAAAGGAGAAAGATGATAGAACCCACACATAACTTTAAAAGTAGAAATATAAGTAGTTTTGTGAACTACTTTATGGTATGTTTGCTTACCTCTAGAGTTGTGTGTGCACTTCATGATTATTCTAGGCATAGTAGAAAGAGCTAGATTTTCAAATATATTTTGACCATGCGTTTGAGGATGATAAGAATTTAAAGTGTGCAATTTAGTTGCAAGTTTTCCAAAGGAAATCCTCAAATCATGGTTTGCGAAATTTGGAACTCTATTCAACACTATGCTTGAAGATAAACCATGAAGATGTATCACTTCTCTAGAGAAGAGTTTATCCATAACCATGAAGATTGAATCACAACCTTTTGTTGTCCTAGGGAGTTTTAATAGGAAATTTATATCTTCCCAAGGATCATTTGCAAAAGGTGAAGGAGTATAGAGTTTATGAGACATTGCCTTGGGCGTATTTTGAAAACAAGAATTGTACCTAAGGTAATGTCTTTGAACTTCTTTTCTCATGGGGGACAAAAGTTTTCCTTTTAAAAGCTCTAGAGTTTTGTCAACTCTAATTTGTCCCATGAGTTCTCCTTCATGAAGACTTTTTCTCTTATGTGTAAGGATAGTCTCGTTGTGACAACCATTGTTTATAAGGATTTGTAAACTTTGCAATGGTTGTCTCAATAAGACATGACAAGTTTCTTTAGGCACTACTTCACATAAAAAATTGTTTTTGTAGATGCTTATAAAAAATTTGACATTCACTTGGTGATATCCTAGCACATATGAGAAATAATCTATTTCATTTTTATCTATGCAAGCTTCTTTTAAAGACTCTTCTTTTTCACTTAGGCTTGCAAGTGTTCCTTTACAAAAGGTAAGGCTTTGAGGTTGTTCAACAAGACACATATTTTCAAAGGTATTTTTAAATCTTTGGTCTTGTTGAATGACCTTGTGGGAAGGAACACTCTTCTCCCACGCCTTTTGTTCTTCAAGGGTCTTCTCATGCTTTTCTTTTTCTTCTTTTTCTTTAGCTTCCCTTTCGACTTCCCCTCTATTCTTTTGTATTTTTCTTTCCTTTCTTTCTTTATGGGAAGCAAACAATTTTTCTACCCTCATTTCCCAATCTAGGCAAGCTTCTATATTTTCTTTTCCATGGAATTGGGGTTGGTCTACCCTAACCTCTCTTGGGTTTTCTTGTTCTTTTCTATCTCCTCTATGTCTTCTAGGGGGTGCTTGATAATAATCATTTACTCTAATGCTTCCCTCCCCAAAAGAATCATGATCTTTAGAGATATATGCATGAGAAGGTAATTTTTTTAGAATGTGAGACTTCTCATCCTTTGCTTTAGTCAAAACATTAAGTTTAGTCTCACTCTCCAATTGTCTATATGCAATTGATTGCACAGTTTGTGAAACTTCTTTCAAAAGAGTTTTTAAAGATTTTAATTCACTTCCAATAGACTTTGTAGAATGAGAAGAAGAAGACATGGCTAAAGCTTTGTGTATATAGGTGTTTTACTTTGAGAAAGTTTAGGAAAGTTAAAGAAGGTAGTTTTCCAGGTAAGGGAGGTGAGTCACAAAGGACTACTTAAATACCAAGCCTTTTCCTTGCCAAAAACTATCCTCCAATATCTTCACACAAGACTTTCTCTTAGTGAAACACTTAGAACACAAATAAGTTGAGAAATCAATTTTTTTTTCAATGCAAGAAAACAATGTATGCTAACTAATTAACAAAGCTAGACGGTTTTAACAAAGCTTAAAACAACCACACATACAAAGCGTTACTAACTAAGCAAAAGAAAAGGCAATTACAAACAATTAACAATTACTAATCAAGAAATTGCTATACTATTCGGCCCTAGGTGAGGCTTCTTGGACACTTTGAGCCCTTGAAGACACACTCACCGTCTAAACGTAATTAACAAGGTAATTAACAATAAACCAAGTTGCAAAGGAAAATAAGAAAACTCCCTTTGTTGTTCCTCCTTTTGGTTAGTGCACTTCTTTGTTGTCTTGATTGTTGATCTCCTAAGTGTTTGTAGTGTTTGTTTCAAGGAAGCTTGTTTCGGTTTTGGCTTTGTCTCCTCCTTAGAATGTTGGCTTTAATTCTCCAATTTCCAGCACCTATTCACAAGGGCTAAACCTTAAACCAAGTCAAATTCCATGCACATAAGCACCAAGGGAGAAATTAAATTCCAGCACCCAAAAAGAGAGGTCAAGGAACAAAAGCAAGAAACAAATTTAATTGAAAGAAAACAGTACCACCAAAAGGATTTATAATATGACAACTTAGAAAGAGATTCAAGAAATTAAAGCAAACAATTAAAGGTACGCAATAAAAGGTTGGCACACAAAAGAATTCCTAAAGAAAAGCACTAGATTAGATGACCAAATAAAAAAAACAGCACCACTGGAAAATGTTGTGGGCCAGAAAACGTGTTTGTTCCCCGATTTATGCTGATCTGTATTTTTGGAATTTGGCTCTGAAATTTGTTATGCAAGATATTCAGGATCTTATCTAAAATCTGGCTTTGGATTCACTCAAAACGGATGCACCATTTTTTTTAATAAATTTTGCAAAATTGGTGTTCGGTTAGGCCAGCTGGAGCGCTCAAGATTTGCACTCTGATTTTGTAAGATTTATCATTTTTTTTCTGTTGCTTCTTTTGACCTCATTCTTTTTTTGTCTTTTCTATAACACTTTAAACTTGCATTTTCCAGAAAATCAGAATTTTCCTATGGGTGGAAATATTTTTCTGGGTTAAAACAGCCAAAACAGAGAAGGTGTAAACAGGGGAATCTGAAAACTGGAAACAAAATCAGCAAGATACCAAAGTTTAGACACAATGGAAATTTGTGAAATAGAATTGTGTATGATCTAAACACAATATGAACTCAAACTAAAAATTAAAAAGGCACCAAAGGATCAAAGAACAGCAGATTCAAACAATTTAAAGAGACCCAAAAGCAAGAAACAATCAAGCCAATAATAGGACTACTAAGAATTGTTGACAAATATGGATTCACATGACTTGACACAACATTTATAGATCCAGAAAAAAAAGACTCAAAGCATAAAATGAAGCAAAATTAAGAAAGCAATAAGGACTCAAATTCCTAAAAGAAAAACAGCCACTCAATGGTGTAAGGAATCCTATCACAAGCTGCACAGAATTTGTTCAAGATCAATTGAACAATTGTGCTTTGGTTGGATCTTCCATAAGCACACCAAGAACAATTTAAAAAGTAAAAAACAGAAAGACAAGTATGGAATGTAAATGACAATATGAAATAAAGAAGAACTGAAAATTTAAAAGACCAAGCTACTCATCTTGAAGAACCAAAAGCTCATGATACCAAATGATGGCATTTTCATGTGTTCTTCTTGAATCAAAGTAGAAAATAAGGTGCGGAAGCAATGGGTGAGTGAAACAAAGCCCTCCTAGGAGTTGTGTTGGCTTTGAAGGTGCATGATGAGTGTGGTGTTTGAGTTGTTCGGCCAGCTCAAGGGAGAAAGGTGAAAGGATTGAAGTTTATAGCCTAGATTTCTAGGAGAAGTAAAGCTAGTGCACAAAAATGGCAGCATAACAATACTCTATTAAACTTGAAAATACAAGGTGTAGGCTCCTCCTTTTATAGGCTAAGGAGAACCATAATGCAACCCTAATGCTAGCCAAATGAAATATAAATGTGAAGCACATGGGTGCACATGACACATGGGTGCACAAATGAGCACATGGGGAGGAGTGTGTCTAGTTTTTATGCTCACCCCCTCCATGGGCTTTCTAGACCAGCCTTGGTAAATTTAGAGGTTTTTTTAGAAACTCTAAGTTTACCTAGGTTGGTGTTTTAGGTGCCAAAATTAATTCTAAGAAAATTACAAATAAAGTTCCTATGCTAATTTTGACAAGAAATTAAAGTCTACTCTACACTAGAGTTTATGGCATTTGAACATGTAAAAGAACGTCTTCTTGGATCCTCTTGGCCATAACTCTATGGTTGGCCCAAATCTACTTTTGGTGGGCTTGCATGTGGGCTTGTGCTTGGGCCTCTTCCATCAATATAAGTGATATCATTTAGCCGATTTTATAGTATATAAGTGATATCATTTAGCCGATTTTATGGGATTGAGTTAAACTTAAAGTTCGCATCGTAAAATGATATCAGAATTATTTATATTAGATATATAATATCACCCGGACCCTCTCACTGCGACAGTATGAATTAACCTAAAGAGCGGATAATATATAAAGAGTGTATAATATATAAGTGGATGATAAACTCTCTTATAAGATTGATTTCATCTACTTCAATTTTTGTGACGTCTATTTCTTCTTTCCTTCTTCTTTTTCTTTATCCCTCTTTTGTTTCCTTTCATTTGAAGTGCTACAGGTCCCTATATAGAAAGAAGTTGAGCATATGCAACAACTATCAGACAAATCTGCACCGTTGTATGTGAGTTAGACATGGTAACCACAGTGAGACTTGTTTCACTGCTTCTCGTGAGCCTGGTAATTTACATAAGCGGCACCGCACAATGTTCCGTAACCAAACATTCAGACCCTAACCCTGCAGAGTTCGTGAAGTCATCGTGCAGGGCCACACGGTACCCTGTTTTATGCGTCCACTCGCTGTTGGCCTACGCAAGCGTCATACACCGAAGCGACCGGCAACTTGCGATGACAGCTTTGTCGGTGAGCATATCGAGGACTCGATCCTCGGGTTCGTTCCTGAAGAAGATGTCGAAAGCAAGAGGCATGAAGGTTAGGGAGCGGAGAGCGGTGCAGGATTGTGTGGAGACCATTGGTGACAGCGTGGAGCGTCTGAAGCAATCGTTTAAGGAGTTGGGGCGAACGGGGTTGGGAGAAGACTTCGCATGGCACATGAGCAATGTCCAGACCTGGGTTAGCGCCGCCCTAACCGACGACAGCACTTGTCTGGACGGCTTCGCTGGTTCCGCCATGAACGGAAACGTGAAGAGTGGTATAAAGGAGAGGGTTCTCCACGTTGCTCAAGTCACCAGCAATGCTCTCGCCTTGGTTAATCACTTTGCTTCCACCCACCCTACCCACTCTCCTTAATCTTCTCTTTCTCAAATCCTTTCCAACTATTTCATAACTTTCTTTTCTTTCTCTTTCTCTTCCATCCTCTTCTCCTACACCTATATATTTCCTCTTAGGTTGTTTGTTTCCCTGTCTTAGGTACTTACCAGTGTGTTTTTGTAATATACGGGTGATTTTCATTTCTATATATATCTCTCTGTGTGGTGCATATAAGAAGTTCCTATTGATGAAGAAACAGGATGAGTTCCGGTGCTAATTTTGTTACTGCTTTCTGCAACGAAGTTCTTCTTTCGTTTTCCTTTTGCCTTTTTATTCGCTTCAGTTACAATTCCCTCGCTACAACTTTTTCCATCACAATCTTAACATATGTCACAATTATGGCATTCTTTTTTATTTTTTAGTCCAAAACTAAAAATGAATCCTTTAATATGCTAAGATGTATTTATACATCAAAGTTTAAAAATCAAACTACCAATTAAACAGTTAAAATGACTAATTTCTCTATATTATTTTTCCTCATCACTCAATTAGGATTCTAGGTCAATAACAACAGTTTATATATGTATTTCTTTTTTAACTCATCACAACGTTTTTAAAAACAAAAGAGTTTCGAACAAATCTTTTAAAAACGAAAAAGAGTATCGAAACTCCAAACCTTTTATGATCAAAACAGTGAGAAAACTCAGAAATTTAAAGCAGATACTTAATATGCTGGGAATTGTTACCAAAATGGTGCAATTTGAGTATCACACATGATGGCAAATGCAAAAAAAAATTACAAAAATGATACTTTTTAGTTAAAGTTGTCTAGACAACATTAATTAAATCTATTAACCTGTATTTTTTTTTATTTAAAGTTGTCAACCGGATTGACAATTACATTTTAAATAAATTGTGAAGAAATTAGACACTAAGTTGATAATTCTAGTATATTTTATCTGAATTAGAGTTGTTAATTTGGTTGACAAGTTCAATTAAATATTTTTTAAAATAATAAATATTTGTAAAATTAAAAGATATATATAATAATTATTTAAAATTATATTAAGTACATAATAATATTGTGAAAATTTGTATTTGAAAAACTGAATATTCCAACAGAATTGAAAACTTTAATTGAGATAAAATATACTAAATTTTTCAATCTAAATATCAATTTTTTTCATAATTTATTTAAAAGAAGTGGTCAATCTGATTGACAACTTCAATTAAAATATATACAGATTAATGAGTAATGTTGAACACTTTAACTCAAAAATATCTATGTAATTTTTTTGATATTTACCCATTTACGAAATACTCAAACTCAATTGCACCATTTTGTAAATTTTCTAATATGCTGACTATTATCTTAAGATAGTTGAGTTCACAACAATTATGAGATAGATTAATACAATTAGCAAATTTCAAGAGCCTATTAATGTTTGTTATCATGATTTGGGCTCAGTGGTTATCCATTATAGGTGAAAGTTGCATCGTCATCAAAACGCCAAACACTTCGATTTAAGTGCCTCGGTGATTATGGGGTTAGTTACCCATTGCTTTTTTAATTTTATTTGATTTGCCAATCTTTCTTTCTAGGAAAGAACCTACAAAATTTCAAACTGTGAAAGCGAAAGAAAAGAATAACTTTGGAATTCAATTTGCAAAAGATAAAGTTGGATGAAGCGGATAAGCATAAACTACTCCAAGGTGATTAATCATGTTCAACTCCCAAACTCAACTCACTCAAACTTAATGAACACAAACAAGTTCTATATGCATCTACAACCGTATATAAAGAATATACAACATATTTTGTGTACATATAATATTTTATAATTTAATACATTTTTATTTCAGTAATTGTTATAACAATAATAATAACATTTTTGTCAAAAAACAGAATTTTAATGATTTATCTTCTAATAAATAAAAAATAATTTATTTCTTTATTTATTAAAATAAATAATTAAATAGTTTTCTTTATTTCCTAAATAATTTATCTTTTTAAAATAATTACTGTATATATATAATTTATCCTTTAATAAATACAAACAATTTATTTATGAATATAATGATTATATATATAATTTTTTATTATAATAATTAATTAAAAACTACTATTTATTCCTTTTAAAAATAACGGTTATAAATGTGATAGTTTATCCATTAATATATATAATTTATTTTTTAATAAATAAAATGTAGATGTTTTTGTCAATATAATTTATTACATTATAATATACTTTATTTCTATTTAAAATATTTTATATATTTATCAAATAAAAATAAATTAACTAATTGAAAAATCACTTTATTTCAAAATAACTAAATAATTTTTTTAAAGTAAGAATTACATAATTTTTTAATACTGTTATATGTATATATATATGTACCGTCCCGTACCCGGGCGTTGACTAAGTCTAGGTCAAAGTCAACACCAGGGGTCAAAGTCAACACAAGGCGTTGCCTAGGTGAAGAGACGCTAAGTGCCAGCGTCACCAAGAAGAGGCGTCGCCTAGGTGAAGGCGTTGCCCAACCAGGGCGTCGCCAGATCAAACAGTACTAAAGCAAGGCAATCACAGTGTGGTTCTCCGATACCCATGGGTAGGAAAGACCATGGAGGGAGCGATGCCGTGGGAAGGCTTCAGGTCCCGATAACCCGGGGCGGCGATAAAGAGAAGGAAAAGGTGGCTTCAAGACCATAGTGATAGCACCAGTGTAGGGCAGCCTGACTCGTACCCCTGCCGCCCCAGAGACGCCTTTGGGACAGATACGACTCAAGAGGAAGGTCACGCCCAGGGTAGCCGGGTGCAGGGTACGAGAGGAAGGCATATACGCTCTCAAAGTAAGTGGCTAGATGATTGGGGGCATGAGTTGGCACCCAAAAAGTCACCCCTAGCGCAGTAGCACTCCCAAGCAGGAGGACTCACACGTAGAAACGTTCCCAGATGGGCAGAAACGCCCCCAGATGGGGTCACGGCGTCGTGAGACCCTCCACGTGTACGACAGCCATGTCAGAATAGAAACACCCTCTAGTCAGGTGCCAGGTAATTAAAGTCATTCAATACAGTTTCCGTTTCGAACATTCAGATACTATAATGGCTCCCAAGCGTTTCAACGTCTTAAATGCGCTACGTTTTCTATTTAGATACGCTGATTGAGTACGTTACATTTGTAATTAAAGGTGCGTTAAGGCGCTTTAAATGCTTGGGTAGTTTAAATAGCGCTGAGAATGTTGGAAAGGGGGTTCGAACTTTTGGCAAATTTCCCAGAACTCTCTAGTTGCTTGCTCGTGCCTTGAGGTTGTGTACAAGGGACTGGGGAAAGATCTTTGCCTGAGGGAGAAAACATACACACAATACACAGTTCTTTTTACCACCTTCAGAGTGCCATACGCGGCGCTCAGAGACGGAGGTGCACAGTTTTGGTGTTTCTTGCTGGCTGACTTGAGCGTCGGAGTGCAAACGGCCGCTAGGGCGCCCTTTTGTCCTCTTTTTGCAGGAATCCACAGGTAACCAGTGGGAAGGAGTCCCTAGCTGACGGTTGAGGTCGCGCACGAAGACGTCCCAGTCAACCGGACGGAACAATATATATATATTAATTTACTACTTTTAATTAATTAATTATAAAAATAAAATATATATTTTGATGTAATAAAAATATGAATATACATACCGAACAGCATATGTTTTTATTAATGGTAACTAATTGAGATTGAGCAACAACCACTAATTAAGATCGAACAATAACATTAGTGATAATAATTGAGATTGCATATGGTGTTTGACAAATTTATTTAATAGTATTTCTTTTGAAACGAAGAAAAGACAAAAAAAAACGCACATAAATTAAAGAACTTTATTAAGAAGGGAGTTTAAACAATTCATTTTATGAAATTTCCAAATACATCCCCTCATAATTAAGATTTACTTTAATATTATATTAAGAATGAATAGAGTTTTGATAGAGGCAAAATGCTTTGCAAAGCAGGCAACCCTTTTCCTTTGGGGTGGACATATTTTCTGTGAGTATTAACACAATGAAAATTACACAGAATTTTGACATAATTGAATAGTTCTAAATAAAAGAGAAATAAGTGTTCTTTTATCATCTTATGTGAGACTTATGATCGATTATAGTTTCTTTTCTTTTCTTCACAATGATAAATATATAATTCAATTGTTAATAATATTAATAAATGATAATAAATACTTATGTCTTTTTCAACCTTTTTCCTATTTTATTATATCTATTAAACAAAACTTGTTTCTCAATTAAATAGCTTATATATATCTAATTAATATGGCATTTATGTTTTTTAATCTTATGTCTAACACTGATAGTCAGGGTGTGCGAATAATATTATAAGCGAATTTTTTATTAGATTAATTACGATAGATTTTAATACTATTCTAATTAAGATTTAAACTCAATATTTAAATCCACAAAATCATGTTGTTTTTTTTTAATCGACAATAGCAAAATAATAAATAAATGTGATCCATTTCAGGGGTGGTTCAACCCTTATACAAAAGAAATAAAATCCAGCATTTAACAAAAGTTACCAAACTAGCTAACCAGAGCACTACAACGATCAATTTCATACATTCCAAAGGTTCCAAACACTCGCTGGAAAAAAGGAAAAGAGGCAGAACGCGATTTCGCAGAAATCCAAGACCACACTTTTGCTTGCATCAAAACACACTTCTAATGCATCAGCCACACCCCTGTTAAAAACGATAGAGTTCCTTTGATTCCAAATTTCCCCCACCACCCCAACCCAGATAGTGTTCCACACGTCATTAACCGATTCTGAAGCCAGACTCATCCTAAACTAAACAAAGTTTGACGGAGGATCGTTGTGAGACACAAACGACACTCCCAACCACTTAAAGCACAAGCACCAAATCTGTCAAGCAAAACTGCATTCGAAAAACAGATGACGATAAGACCCTTCCTCCTTCCCACACAAGCAGCACATAGAGCTTTCCACCAACACCCCTCTCCTTTCCAGATATGCCCTAGTAGCAATCTTATTCCCCAACACCCTCCAAGCAGTAACTAAAGCAGAAGGCACAACTTTACAGCTCCACAGCTTACCGAAGACCAGAGAGGAATCCGCCTCACAATCCCTCCTGATAAGAGAATAAGCAGAGCTGACTGAAAACGTCTGAAGACCCTCACCCTTCCAAACCCACCTATCCGTCTCTCCCGAATCCAACCTAACCACAGCTAAAGGCTGACGCAACTGACCCGCTAAAGGTTTCTCCCATTCGAAAAACATTTTACGTCAGGCTAAATGTCAAACCCACCCCGCCTTTAGACCTATACCCAAGCTCAATCACCTTTGCATCTTTGACTGAACACAGGGAAAAAAATCTCGAAAATACTCTCTTTTCAACGCATCGCGCCCAAGCCAGCTATCTTCCCAAAGGAAGATATCATTTCCATCACCAACTTTCCACTTGAAACCATCTTCAAAACTTCTATCCCACCCCTCTGAAGCTCACACCTTTTTTAAATCTTTCCACCAAAGGGAGCTCCTACGACTTTTTCCACCCTCTCTCAAACTTCTCCAACCACCATATTTGGAAACGAGGATCTCCTTCCAAAGGCCACCTTTATCCGTACCCAACCTCCAAATCCACTTACCCAACAACGCCAAATTAAACACCTTTAAATCAATGATACCCAGTCCCCCAAATTCACGAGGCTTACAAAGCTTTTTCCAAGAAGCCCACGCGATCTTTTTTCCTTCAACGCTCCATCCCCAAAGAAAATTCCTTTGAATCCTTACCAACTTATCTGCCACCCCGAAAGGCAATTTGAATAAGGGCATGAAGAATAAAAGGATAGCAGAGAGAACCGACTTGATCAAACATATCCTCCCTACCAACGACAAGCACTTGCCTTTCCACCTGCTTAGTCTGGCCTGAACTTTCTCTGACACCCCTTTTCCAAAAGTCACTACGCTTGTGGCACCTGCCAACTGGCAAACCCAAGTAAACAAAGGGAGAATCAATCACGTCACAATTAAGGATAACTGCAAATCTCGAAGCGAAAGTTGGCTCAACCCCATTCTGCCAATTCTACTCTTCAAAAAATTAACCCTAAGCCCAGAGAAAAGCTCAAAGCATTGCAATATTGCCTTAATATTGAAAATGCTTTTGGTGTTAGCCTCGTAGAAAAATAGAGTATCATCTGCGTACTGTAGCATACTAATATTCACTTTATCCTTGCCGACCTCCAAACTATCACCCAAATTCTTTTCTTCAGCCATCCTAAACACCCCGACCAACCCCTCTTCCATAATAAAAAAAAAGGAACGGAAATAGCAGGTCACCTTTTTTTTTTTTTGATCAGCAAAGAATGGAATTAAAATTAGAGGAGATACAAAGGGGTATCTCAACCCTTTTACATAAAACACCCTCATAGAAAAAAGAGGTTGAACTGTTTGCAATAAAACGCTGCAAAAGCTAGCACTAAAACAACATCGTACCTCTAATTACACTAAGAAAACAAGAACACACAGAAGCAACAACGTCATCAGGCATCCCCACATGCCACAGCACCTCCGTCCTCCTCTCATTCTATATAGCCTAACAACAGAGAACATAGGCCAAAGCTGCATAAGTCAGAGATTTGTGTTTTTTGAGCAATGTCCACCAGCCAATCTCTTGTTTTTGCTATTCATCTGTATTGACTCGCCATTGCAGAAGTGTGGCCAAAAGCGGCTTCCCGGTGTTGGCATTCATCATTCTCCTCGCCACGCGACGAGTTACCCATACACGTTGCATAACTTTGGCGACCACCGACTCCACACAGATGGAGAACGCCGCTTCCTCGACCGACGATCTTGTTAACCTTTGCATAACTTCGACGAGCACCGACTCCACACAGATGGAGAACGTCGCTTCATCGACCGGCGATCATGTTGACCTATGGAGAACGCCGCTTTATCAACCGGCGATCATGTTGACCTTTGCATACCTTCGGCGACCTCCGACTACGCACGCATAAAGATCGTCGTTTCATCGACCGGCGATCATGTTGACCATTGCATAACTTCGACGACCACCGACTACGCACGCATGGAGGTCGCCGTTTCATCGACCGACGATCATGTTGACCTTTGCATAACTTCGACGACCATCGATTACGCACGCATGAAGATCATCGTTTCATCGACCGGCGATCATGTTGACCTTGTATAACTTCGGCGACCACCGACTACACACGGAACGCCGCTTCATCGATCGGCGATCATGTTGACCTATGGAGAACGCCACTTTATCAACCGGCGATCATGTTGACCTTTGCATACCTTCGGCGACCACCGACTATGCACGCATAATCGGTGCCCGCTGCTTCAAAGGCTGCATAGCAATTCTTGTCTTCTGCTCTCTCCCACTTCAGCCATGCACTAACTAATATTTCAGTGTTGAAAATCAGTTTCTACAAAGGAGAGTCTTGCAAAAATGGGAATGGTTCCTTGCTCCAACGATGCCTCAAAGTTAAAAATGCAAAAAAGGAGATTTGTTGTCCATCGTGTCCATCACAAACACCTTTTAGAAGCGCAAAAGCTCTCAGCTGAACCCCACGGTACACACATGGTGTTCGTATCAAGATATATCAGCTCCTTTTCATATACTATTACAGCCTAAGAAAATGCCCGTCCACATCGGCTCCCAGCATGACCTACGAGCTCCAAGAACTCCCTTTGCGAACGTTCCATCAAAATTGCTTGGTGAAGCAGAACTCAATGAGAGTGGAAATGAGCTGCCTTCAGAACTTCAGTGGTTTCATTTCCAACTAAGCCATGAAGTTTTTGAGCATGGTCCACCAAAGATTATGGGGGTTTTGCCTTCAGTGGTTTTTGAACATGGAATTTTGTCAACGCTATAAGACTACCTCATTTTGTACCACCCTGATACTAAACAGGCTCTGCTTCTGACATATTTCTTCCAAGGAGCACCAGAAAACTATGGATCCCCACTGAAGGCTGCAGAATTCAGAAGAATAAAACACACACTCCTTCCACACCCCCACCTATCCCTCAGATTTACGCTACCGCAGTAACAAACACAGCAGATCCATCTAGAAATAAACAAGAACAGCATAGGCCTGACCCAGTCCACTTTCAGGGATAAACTCCCGAAACCGGCTACTGCCAACAACAAAGGCGCGAACACCTTATACCTGCTAAAAAACCACCCTCACTTCCTTACTACGCCATACCTGTTCCCGCCCTTGCTTCAACCACTCAGCGAACCAAGAGGAGGCACTGGTTCGGATACAAAAGCCAGTCCGAGAAAGCGTACGAGAAATCTGATGTTTTGTGCTTTAACCACAACCAGGATTGCAGCTGAGCGTTCTGGAAAATCTCATCGGAGTCAGGCACCCCTTGTCTAAAAGCCACTGTGTTCCTGTGCTCCCAAATACAGCTAACGACGGCCGCCCAAAAACCTAGCCATGCTTGATTCTGTTGACTGGACAAATGGGTTAGATGAAAATTCATAAAGTGGTTCATGAGATCTTTATTTTGGACACCTAGAATACCAATCCACCTATAACACTGAGACCACACTTGTTGAGCAAAACCGCATTCTAGAAAAAGGTGTTGAGAGGATTCCTCTGACAGATTGCAAAGAACACAACGAGTTGATGTCACCTGCACACCTCTTCTCAACAAATTAACTCTATTAGGAATTCTATCGATGAGAATTCTCCAGGCTGTCGTAAGTACCTTGGGCATGGCTTTAGCTTGCCATAGGAGACTAAACACACCTTCTCTTGCAGCTGAGCATTGGTGATTATCCAACATAGAGTACGCTGACTTAATAGAGAACATACCCTTCTGGTCCCCCTTCCATATTAGTTGGTCAAGGAAATCCTTCCACACAGCGCCCGTACTAAGTCTGGACAAGAGATCTTCCTTCATATCCGTCTCCCATTGGAACCTACCCCTCCTCCAGTTCAGATTCCACTGCCAAGTAGTCTCCTCCCATACTCCTACCTCCCCCACCCTTTTACCTTGATCAAGAGACAAGGAAAAGAGTCTAGGGTAAACCGATCTAAGACATTCGTTCCCAAGCCACACATCCTCCCAGAATCTCACTCTGGCTCCGTTACCTACTTTCCACCCAATGGCCTTTTGGAACCAACTGTCTTCGACACCTTCACCGCAGATTTTAGTGAGATCCTTCCACCACCATGATTGGTACTTCGACCTCAGGTTCATATTTTCTGCTCCTGTACCGTATTTAGATGATATAATCTCTTTCCACTTACCTCCTTCACTACTCATGAGCCTCCATCTCCATTTAGCCAGGAGGGCCACATTAAAGTTCTTCACATCCTTCACCCCCAAGCCTCCTAACTCTAGAGGCTTACACACATTATCCCAGCTTACCCAGGATATCGACTTAGTCTGCTTTCCCCACGCCCATAGGAACTTCTGCTGAATGCTACTGATTTTATTGTACACTGCTACAGGAGCTTTAAAAATGGAGAGATAGAACAGAGGAATGGCTGTGAACACTGATTTCAACAAACAGATTCGTCCTGCCATTGAAAGAAATCTCCCCTTCCAAGAACTAAGTTTGGCTTCGACCTTTTTAACTACCGGATCCCAGAACTGTATCTTCCTCGGGTTACCACCCACCTCAACCCCCAGATATTGGAACGGAAGCTTCATCGTATTACAATTCAGAGTTTTAGCATACGTGCTCATGGCAAACCCGTCCACTTTAATACCGGACAACTTGGACTTATGGAAGTTGACTTTCAGACCCGATGCAATCTCATAGCACCGAAGGATAGCCTTAATTGCAAAAATGCTATCAAAGGAATCCTCACACAAAAAAAGTGTGTCATCTGCGAACTGTAGCAGACAACATTCTACATTATTTCTTCCCACCTTGAGCCCCCTAAGGGCATTCGTTCTCAGCGCTTGTCTGACCAAACCTGCTAAACCTTCAGCAACCACTAAGAAAAGGAATGGAGCCAATTGGATCTCCCTGTCTCAACCCCCTAGAAGGTTTGAATTCCTCCGTAGGGCTCCCATTAACCAACACAGATACTGACGATGAAGCCAAGCATCCTTTAACCCACGAGATCCACTTATCATGGAAGCCTAGCCTGTGTAGCATATCGAACAAAAAACTCCATCTCACCGATTCATATGCCTTTTCAAAATCCACCTTGAAGCACACCCCACTTTTACCATTTCTCTTTATATCCTCAAGGATCTCATTGGCCATAACGACGCTGTCCAATAATCCTCTTCCACTAATAAAGGCTGACTGACATTCATCAATGATAAACGACATAATATTCTTCATACGGCTTGACAAGACTTTAGTAATAATCTTGTATATTACACCAACAAGAGAGATGGGTCTGAATTGATCAAGCGAGGACGGATCTCTTACTTTGGGGATGAGCGCAATGAAGGAAGCATTGCAACCTTTCGGAAGAGAACCAGTAGTATGAAAAAGTTGCAGTGCTGCCATAACATCCGCCTTAAGCACTTCCCAACAACTCTTAATGAAATTGAAGTTGAACCTGTTCGGGCCCGGGCTTTTTGAGCCTCCACATTCCCATACGGCATTCTTCACTTCTTCCTCAGTGAAGCTGACTACCATATTCCTGCTTACCTCCAAGGGCAACGACCTGAATTCCATCGAATCCAAATGTACACCAAAGTCCTGCGTAGCCATGAATCTCTTCTCAAAGAGAGACTTTGCTTCCCTCCTTACAACTTCCGGTTCTTCACACCACTGAGAGTTCACCACAACTCCTTTGACCTCATTTTTTAACCTTCTCGATCGAATCGCAGAATGGAAAAAATTGGAGTTAGAGTCCCCATGCTTTAGCCAATTCACCCTTGCTTTTTTCCTATAAATGGAATCTAGCTTTCTATTAACCAACCCCAGTTGACTGAGCAGATCCAGCCTTCTCTGCCTTCCCTCATCCTCTAGAGCATCAATGTCATCCTCCCCGTCTAAATTCTCAATTTCCATCTCAATACGTCCTTTTTCCGATTCCACACAACCAAAAACCCTTCTATTCCACTCTTTAAGATCAGCCTTTAAGAGTTTCAGCTTTTCTTTCAGAGCGGAAATGCAATTACCTTCCACCTGATATGATTCCCATTTAACCTTTACCATTGCAATGAACCCTGGTTCCTTCAGCCATACATCGAGGGTTCGAAAAGGTTTAGGCCCCCAATCTTTAACACATGATTTTAAGACTAGAGCACAGTGATCTGAGACGACTCTCTGTTGCACATACTGTTTGGATGCCGGCCAAATTTGGAGCCACTCTTCAGAGACCAGAAATCTATCCAGTCTACTCTTTGCTGTGCCATTCGCTTTAAACCATGTAAACCTTTTCCCTACACCAGGAATGTCCATCCAACCATTATTTTGAATAAAGTTGTTAAAACCTGCAATCTCCTTTTTTTGACTTGAATGGCCTCTAATCCCTTTCCTCTCCTCGGGCCTCCTAACAGCATTGAAATCACCACATAGACACCAAGCCAAATTCTGGTACGATTGCTTGAGAGTCATTAATGCTTCCCACAAGAGAATTTTATCCTGTAAATTACATGTTGCATAAACATTTACCACCACACAATGACATTTTGTTTCAAGATGATAGCCCGCTATAGCGATAAAGCCAGTCCCGATAGCGTGGCTTCCATACTCAAATGCTTCCTTATTCCACATTGTTAACATACTTCCTGCCCCATTAATCCCTTCATGATGGATCCATCCAATGTTACTACTCTTCCACAACAGAAAACATCTGGCATCTGAGAAAGAGGAAGTTTTCGTTTCCTGCAAACAGAGGAAAATAGCACCCTCCTTAGACACAAGGTGACTCAAATACCTTGCTTTTGTCCCCCCTCCCAACCCTCTAATATTGAGACTGATTATAATCATGGTAACTCCTTCACACTTCCCACCCAAGAAACCTCTTTATCATCCTTATCCCTTTCCTTTAGCCGATCCAATTCTTCAACTAGATTCCCCTCGCCCCCTGAATACTCCAATCCGAGATTGCGTCCCAACTCCCAGATTCGCACTGATTCCGCATCCTTGACATCCAGCTTCAACCGATCGTTGCAATGATGAATGTCTGTACTCGATTCCGCCAAGGAACAGTGGCTAAGCCTAGAGACAGGGTTTACCCCATGATGGAGTGTTCCTACTCCCCCATTCGACCTCCTCTTTGGTTGTGCATTTTGCGTTCCCATCCCTCCCGTAGACCTCAGTCTACGAAATTCCGGTGATGACTTACAGCCAACTCCTCCTTTAGACAAAGCGTCGTGTTCCGCACTTGATTCTACACCGTTGGTCCTCTTGCACCACTTAACACTTCCGCTTGATTGGGGGTCTGAGCTCCCCGTAGATGAGTTCTCTCTCTCGCTACTACAGTGGACAGCTTGGCATGGGTTAACATCATATTCATTCACCCGTGTTTGCATCTCTGCACAATGATCCCCCTCTTCCTTCGTACGATGTGGATTTGACGCAGCCATGGTAGCAGGCCCTTCCTTCCCACTTCGACTAACCGTTTTTCCCCCGTTGCTTCCTGACATTGGGCCCCTTAGAATCCCTTCTTTACTAATCGTACCTCTTATTGTTGATTGGGCCTGACCTTGCTTCGGCCCATTTGTTGGGAAATTGCACCCATAAGCCCCTTCTATTAGGTTAGCCAACGAGTCCTGGAATACCTTGCATGCCTCGTTGACTTGGCTCACAGCAGCTAAAGTTGTTCCTCCTTCAGACCCTCCTTGCACACGTTTTGCCATTTTAAGGAAAGAGAACCCACCTTTAGACTGACACCCAGTATCGCTCGCAACCTTATTCTCTAAAAACTTTCGGTTAGTTGGTATCGAGGTTTGGGTCAACCCCACCACCTCGGGGTCCTCATCCCGCCGCGGACCACCGTCTTCGCACTCTTCCCCTTCATCGGACAACCTTTCGGCGTGGTATGTTTCCTCCACCACGGTATCCGATGACGATATACTATCGGAGGATTCGTAGTGATCTTTGTGACACAAACATTCTCCTCGTTCTCTACTAGATATCTCCTCTGTAATGACAACATTACAGACCTGCCCGTTGATCCTATACTCCTTCACCATATCCACTTTGCATGCTTTGCGTACTCTAACCTGCAAACGGGCGAACTCCAAGTTTTCCCATTGTCTAGTAGACTCATCAATCTGTACCAGGGATGCTACTTCTCCAACCACCTTCTTGAAACACTGTTCACTCCATAAGGTTAAAGGGATCCCGTAGCACTTTACCCAAACTATTTTATGCTTTGCGACATGAGATTCGGACCAGGGTTTGATGTCATCGAAAAGGGAGACGAACCATTCATTATTGAGCTTAATGATATCCTCCATTCTATCACCGTCTTTGGGCGTTAAAAGCACAAGGTTATCACCCATAAATCTAAGCTTGATTCTGCTCATACCCCCCTTGACAAATTCTTCATTGAAAGTATCAAAGGACATAGAAGAGGACATCCATCCAACTGCACTCGAAGCCAACCACGCCGGTGTGTTAGGTATTATTTCAAAAGCAGGGCCAGTCCATCTACCTTTTGAGTGTTTACGCACAATCTCAGCATAGGATTGTTTAGGTTTTTGGATCTCCTCCTTTCGGACTGTTCTGTATCCGCGCCAGACCTCCTTCTCCTTCTCCGTCATCTTACCCTTAGAACTCCTTGCTCGCGAGGCAACATGTCTAGATGTGCTTGGTTTTCCTTTCTGAACTTCGACCTCTGCTCTCCTATATTTCGGGAAGTTAACGTGCAATTTCAGGTTGCCAATATAAATCTGGTCCAGTTTCTTTTCCAGTTTGGCCTCATTAGGGACTGGGTAAAATCTCACAAAGCCATATCTTCTTCCCCACCTATTCAGCCGCCTAGAAATAAGCACCTCTTTCACTCTGGCCCATTTTCTGAAAATTCTATACATATCATACTCTCCATGACTGTCAGGGAAGTTGGAGAAGAAAAAAGTTGTGGAGATCCCTTCCCCAGAGTTGTTCATCGACGATGCTATCTTGATATCCGCCTCTCTTCTCCAGACTTCTTCCCTCTTCCCCCTCCACCTTGCCTCTTCTCCTCTACCACGATCTCTTGCCATTGCTTTTTAAAACATAATAAGTTTTTGGCAAGATAACTAGCGGGTCACCTTGATGGACGCCCTTCAAAGGGATAAACTCCTTAGTCGGGCTACCATTCACAAGAACTGAAACAGACACTGATTCTAAGCATCCCTTTATCCAGCAAATCCACCTATCACAAAAACCCAACCTCTGAAGCATATAATAAATAAACTCCCAACTAGTCGAGTCATATGTCTTCTCTTAGTCCACTTTGAAGAAAGCACAGCTCTTTCTCTTCCTTTTATACTCATCCAAAACCTCATTAGCTACTAGCACACTATCCATCAAACCCCTTCCTTCAAGAAAAGTCGACTGTTTGACGTCAATAACTTTACTAATCACCTTCTTCAGACGAAGAGAAAGCGCTTTAAAAATGATTTTATACAGGCATCCAACTAAAGAAATAGGTCTAAATTCACCGAGCTGCTGGGGATTTTCAACTTTTGGTATTAAACAGAGGAACGAAGCGTTTGACCCTCTGGGCCAATGACCGTTGAGCGCAAAATCCTTCACCGCCATCATCACATTCCCCTTAATAATATCCCAGCCGAATTTTAAGAAACCAAAATTGAACCCGTCCGGGCCAGGGCTCTTTGAGTTGTCACAACTGCAAACCGTTGCCCTAACCTCATCTTCAAAAAAATCACCAGTGAACAAAACGTTGTCTGAATCCGAAATAGTGTTAAACCTAGCATTATCCAACCGAACCTGGCAAGCATTGTTCCTAGCGAATCTCTCTTCAAAGAACTCTTGAACCTTGTCCTTGATCGCATCCTTATCCTCACACCATTTTCCATTAACAAAAGTCCCATACAATTGATTCCTTGCCCTTCTCCATTTAACAGACAAGTGAAAAAAAATTGTGTTAAAGGTCCCCATGTTTCAACCATCTCTGCCTTGCTTTCTGAAACAAACTCCTGCTTAAACTAAGCTTTATTAAGTTCAGCAAGAAGACCCTTTCTTTCTTCCATTTCAGCCTCAGCTAACCCACATTCATCATCACGTGTGTCTAAAACCTCAATTCTCTTTTGCACTTCCTTGCCAGCAAGATTCACATCTCCGAAAACTTCTTTATTCCAAACTTTTAGATCTACTTTTAGCTTCTTCAATTTTTCTTTTAGAATAAATATCCCCCCTCCTACAACCTCATAAGAAGCCCAACTTAGACTCACAAACTTCTTAAACCTACTATCTCTTTGCCATACGTCCAAACACCTAAAAGGTTTCGGACCCCAATCCACAGACACCTCTCTAAGTATAACTGCACAATGATCAGAAATTGATCTGCTTAACACGAACTCCTGGAAATTAGGCCAAAAATCTATCCATTTTGAGATCAACACCCTGTCAATTCCGCTCTTCACCAAACCGTTGGGCTTATACCAAGTAAACTTCCTACCAACCAGCAAGATATCAACCAATTCCGAATTCTCGATAAAATCATTAAACCCTTCTATTTCTCTAGAATAATCTGTCGTCGACATCAAACTCTTCCCTCTCCTCTTTTCGCCTAATAGAATTGAAATCTCCAATAACACACCAAGCCTTTGAGAGCTGATTCATTCTAATATCACTAATTTCTTTCTACAACTCCTTCTTTTCCCGCAAAGAGCCAGAACCGTACACATTTACTATAGTTACAAATACCCCCTTTCCAAGCTTCCAAAAACCTTCAATCACAGAATAATTCCTTCCGTTTACCAAACTAAACATTTGGAACGACTTATTACTCCACATCGTTAGAATCCCACCTGCACTGTTAATAGCTTTAATACGAGGACAAAATCAACGTGTTATTTTAAGTTTTACAAAAGTAAATATGTATATGAATAGCATTTCCAAATTTGATACAAGTTATAAAAATTATTTTTTCAGGTATTGTTTAGGAAAATATTATACATGTTTTTCTTATTCATATTCGTAGGTTGAAATCTTAGATTCTCACATTAATATAGCTTATTGTTTTAATATTTTATTTTAAAATAAAATTTATTTTAAATAATAATATAATCCTATAAATATCATTCCAAAAATATAACTAAACTTGAAAAACAAACCTTCCCTAAAATATGATTCAACAAGGAAAAGTAGAGAAAAAAAGATAAGGTAATATTTTAGAGTAGTTGAATACACAAAGAAAAAGACATGCATATAAACTTATACAAATATCTTAAACGTTGAATATCTCATATTAAATAAAGCTTAAAACATTGCATAGTATATATTGCATAGTATATAAGTGGGTGCAAACCTTCGGTTTTGTAAGGTTGAGCTAGACTTAAAGTTCACGTTTTAATATATTATCAGAGTCATTTCAAGTTTATCATAGTGAAAGTTTATTAACCTTATTAGGTCACTCACTATTAGGTCGTTATCGGACCACCTATAATATATAGTCTCACATACGAGTTGAGTTAAGCTTAATATGCATTTTTTAATACTAAATAAATAAAATTAAAATGTGTTTTTACTTTACATCCATTTATGAGTTTTTTAATATTTATCTCTGTACTGGTGATGACTTCTTACGGCAAGTGCACCGCCGCGTTTGTCAGAAGTAATAATTGTCCCTAAGGACGGATATTGATCCCACAAGTAACAGTAAATTATCGAGTACAAGCTAAATATAAAAACAGAACAATTATAAGAATTTTGAATTAATTGTGTTGGCACTGATCAATAAGAAAACAAACAAAGAATTAGTTGTTTCAATTAAAAAAATAAGAATTAGTTTCATCTCTCTCACTCTCAAGTATTTGATTAGCATGTCAATATTAAGTTCTTTGATTGAAATTGATGCCCGTATAAAAATCATTTATATCGATTCCTCACATATAAAATCCTTAAGAATGTCCCCTAACTATCGATCCCTCGTATAATTATAAGAACAACTTAGAACGAAGCTCAGACGTTTAATAGCAATTAACATTTCAAGTCTATTCCTAGCACTCAAATATGTTAAGTATTGTTGTTTAGGTCCGAACCCTAAAAATACCTCCCGGTCAGATTTAAGTTTCTCAATTTGTCACGAAAAATTTAAAGTAAAACAATAATACCAATAATCAATCAAGAACTGAATATTAATATATAAGATATCACCTCAATACATAAGAGTTTGAGCAGATTACTCCCAATCCCAAATGGTAGAATTAGTCACGCATACTTCTAGCACCTTCCATTCTCCCAATTAGGTTACAATTCACTCTATGGTGTTTTCCTCTCAATCTGACACACTACAATTGAGCCTCTAGCTCTCTATTTATCCTAGTTTTCTAGGGTTAGGTTGCTTCCCGTGTCGCGCTAATGGGCTAAATGATAAAACATAAAAAAATGCTCAATCTTTCTTTGCATCTTTTTCCATTCTAGGACCTTCTATCTTTATCTTTTTAGCTCAAATCATTCATCTTAAATTCAAATCTCCAATCTTCCTTGAAAATCTGTAATTAACACCAAATTTAGGAATAAAATACTCTTATTCAAATAAAGATCATAAAAAATATAAAAGGTATAAATTCATAAATTAGGAATTATTTTATATATAAATAAACAATAAATTCTCATAAGTGTCTATATTTTAAGATGAAATATTACTGAAATTAGACACTTATGAACTGGTACGATTTGAATGATCGAGACATCCGGTCCAAACCACCGATCGACATGACCAACAACGAGATTGATTAATTACCCAACTTTTGTTAATCTTCTTTTATTAGGCCCATTAACCACAATGGATCACAATAATTATATAAATTAACACAAATCTCAAAGGATTAGGTACCGCAATCATCTAATCCTAAATATTGAGTGCCTAAATATTAAGTGTTGAGTGTTGAAGTCTGACTTAAACATCGAAATACCTTTTGCAGGTACCCTCCGAGTCCAAAACTAACAAGGAGAAAGTGTGGAAGAGCGAGAAGATGAAAGTTCAGCTAAAAGAAAAGAGAGGGAAATGTAGATAGACCAATCCAGGAATGATTCAAATCGTTCTCTTATCTTAACTCCTTTCAATAAGAATCTCTTGGAAAGAAAGAAAGAATAGACTTTTCTCTTTTCTCTCTTGTTTTCTTATAATATGTAAACTGCCACGATTTTAAGTAAAAAAATGTATGACGCGACCTTTATAATTATCTGAATTAAAATCATGAGTTTGACTTCTTTTCGACAAGTTCTTGATACCAAAATAAACTAGTATATTGTATTCTAAAAAGATAAAATATTATATTATCGACTATATATAAATACATAAATAGCTTTAGACATACAATATAAAACTATTTTCCACATCCACTCTATTACAAATAAGATTGTATGACATTTATCGTTTTTAGTAATGACTATATTAAAAGTCGTACCAAACAGTGATTTGTAATTTTACAATTTTCCAATTCAGTACGCTGTTAATGTTCTCTGACTAAATTTCTATATTATTAGTATAACATAATCACATGTAGTATTTGCTAAATAACTATTTTAAAAAACTAAAACACTAATATGAACTACTCTTATTTATAATGTTATAAATTCATCTTATTTTTTTCCTTTTAAATACTAACTTTTTAAATGTCGTTTAAAATTTTTACAAGATAAAAATTGTTATAAAATTCTACTTGGACAAATACACAGTATTCATTCCATTTTTGAGATAAACATGCACGTTAGTTCAGAAAGTAATTAATGAGAAACACAACAAAACAGATGGTATACAAGTTTTATTTAGCTCACTAAAACCGTGTTAGATAGTAAAGGGGTAAATAGCGCAAACTCAACTTTTAAAAGTGAAAGATTACGCTCTAATAAAATCATCTCACGCGAAATAAGGCAATAGAAATAAGGCAATTAATGATAAAAATGGAGTTCACCTGACAATGATATATTAAGTCACTAAAACAAAACGTATGAAAAAGAAGTCAAAATTTCTCAACTTTTTTCCCAATCAAATCTATTAAAATATCAAATTAGTCACACTGAAAGACATAATTGTCGACTGCTCTTTCACACCAACTGTGCCATTCTTCCACAAATTTACTTCATCTGGACAATTCCAGCGCTGACCAGCTTTTGAATCTTGTTCATCACCATAGGATTCTTTGTATGTTCCTGTGCAGCCTTGGGATTTTCCTGGAAATCAACCAATACCTGCATAAACAGTACACAACCCAACTCTGATAAGCACATCTCCTTGTTTCACCCCCGAAATACGCATCAACATTCAAGAAAAAAAAGGAAGCAAACCTGTCTCATAACAGGGTCTTGGAGAATGTTCTGAATTTCTGGATCCTGCATTGCCTTTGCCTGCAAGAATACGAAATTCAATACTTAACATAATTTTTAAATGCAATGATATAGTTAATAAAGTATAAAAAATATGTCACACCTGTCTCTCCTTCAATTCCTCGGGACTTAAGTCTCCACGGCTAGCCTTATTAATTTGTTGTATACAACTGATATGGATATTAGATTATTAGGCACACATTATGCATTCAATGTAAGAACAGAAATATTAGAAACACAATCCAGGAATGTAAATCCATAACTTACGTTTTAATTCCATCAAGCAACTCCTGGTTGTTAGCGTCATATTTCAATCCCTCCCTATATGTTTCCAAAGCCTTGTCATATTCCCTCATGAAATACTGCACTGCACCCTTCCTGGTATAACCCTTTACGAAGGTTGGATCAAGTTCAATACACTTCTCTGCATCCTTTAAACCTTCAGGCATTGCCCCCAACTTAGTATAGCATGCTGCTCTGTTACTATAGGCCTGAAAGCATTAAGGAATTTGGACAGATAAAGACCAGCACTTTCCATTAAACACAAATATTATCAATTCTATTCAAATAGAATTATTACCCTAGGATCTTTCGGATTTCTTCGTAAAGACTCCGTGTAATGCCTCACAGCCTCAGGATACTTCTGCTGCTTAAAGAATTCGTTTCCTACATAACAGTTTCAGTAATACATAGTTATATGAGTTCTTTCAAAAGA
Source organism: Phaseolus vulgaris (assembly GCF_051622355.1). NCBI lineage: Eukaryota > Viridiplantae > Streptophyta > Magnoliopsida > Fabales > Fabaceae > Phaseolus > Phaseolus vulgaris. The sequence continues at coordinate 6,912,910 of NC_143499.1, forward strand.
AGACATGACACTTGGTGGAATCGAATGAAGACTCCAGAGAGTCAACTAAAAGAGGTTATACCTTTTTCTCTCTCCTCATCAGCCACCTGTGGATCAAAATCTTCTTGTTGTTCCAGATCTTTCTTTGCCTTTTCAGCTTCATTAAGTTTCTTCAAAGTGTCAGGGTTGCGGTGCTCAGTTAGTGCTTTCTGGAAAGCTTCAATGGCAGGGTCGTAATCCTTTGAGCACTTCGCCATTTTCACCAAGGCACTTCCTTTCCTCGTCAAAGCTCTGGCTATCATTTTATAATCTGATCTTAGCTCTCTTCCTCTTTCAACAGCCTTTTCACAATCTTTTATACATTCCTCATACTGAAAAATATTAACCCAGGAATTGCTGTAAGAATGCAGTTTTCAGGGGAATATTACTTTTCCTAACTAAAATACAGATTATCCTTAATCCTTTGTACATTTTTGCATACAACTCCATAGTCTAATGCGTACTTCCAATAAAATCAAAGACCCAGTAATGACAATCAAAGACAAATTTGACCAAATTCCCCATCCAACACACAAGCTTCAGCAACAAAACGGGGGTAATGATATTGTGATATTCAGTGTGAAAATTAACTTTAACTTTTATCCATCTTCCTCCTCTAAATGCATTGTACTTAACATGGCCTAATTAAAATCTCACGTATCATTAGTCACAAACACTTTGGAGTTATTCAGTTTTATGGTACAGTAAAGCATCCAGCACATGTAGGTAAAAGGATACAAGATCCCACACAATCCCAGTAATGTCGAAATTTTATGGTAAAATTCCGATATTGATGAATTCATGCATGCTAGATTACACATTTTTCCTTCGACTACAAGGGTGTGGAATGAAAATAAATTGCCTGTACCACATGTTAGACAGTTGGCTTGATGAGACAACTTAACCACAGGACAAAAGTAATTGCAAGAGTTTCTACACATCATAAATTAGTTTTATATAACTAAACAAACACTTGCTAAAGGAAGTGTTCTTTACCTTAACAAGACTGACAGGGATAAGTATCAACACCCGTAACGGTGTTAGATAATACCCAAATCTCATTCCAACAATTATTCTTAGCAGTTCAATTTTCAACTGCATCCTAATCATCAAAAAAATTACACAATAAATTATAAAATAAACAACACAAACCTTACCCTCCAAGGTGAAGGAGGCTTAGTTAAAGACCAAATATTCAATTATAAAATGACATGTTAGTTAAATAATTTTGCCCCCTCTAATTCGAAACAGAATCGCTCTGCAGTTATCTTTGAACTGCAGGTGATCCCATTTCTCTCACTCTTGGTTCATCTATGTGAGATATGAAAGGATAACATGTACAAAAACAATACATTTCAACCAATATTAAACTTCATTAAATGCAATAATATAACCAAGCAGTCGAACAAACATTCAAATAAATTACCAGACCCTAAAATTAGTTAGAAAAGCATACAAATATAAATCAACAGAAATTCAATCAAACCAGAAAATAAAAAGAGAAAGCATACCTTTCCCATTTCCAAGTACACAGCTGCCCGATTGGTGAGATACGATATATCTTCATCATCCAACTCCAAAGCCTTGGTGTAATGCTGAATTGCAGTATCAAAATCCTTCTTCTTATACGCTGCATTACCCGCTTCCTTTTCTTTCAGCGCCTCAGCCTTCACCTGCTTCGCGCTCCTCTTCTCCTCAGACAAATCCATGGGTTCGGGTTCGGGCTCAGGCTCAGGTTGCTTGGAGGGTTCGGCTTCCGCGGCTCTCTTCCTCTCGGAAGGTGAGGGCGACGGCGAATCAGGCATGTCAGCGTCGGTGGGTGGAGAGGTTTGAATCTTCACGTTGAGCAAAACCCCTATGGCATGCATGACTCTTTGGTCCTTCAAGTGCAGGTTGAGGTTATTAGGATCTTTCTGGATATCTTGCATCATCTTCAAGAAATCGGGCTGTTGGAGGTAAGCCCTAGTTACGGGGTCCGCGGTAAGCCGGGTCCACATCTCGGGCCCAGAGAAAGCATCTCCGAAGGGGCTAGCGGCGGAGGAGCGGGGTCTGGAGGCGGCAGCTAGGGCCTTCTGCGCATCGGCCAAACCGGACTTGAGGGGCTCGTTGTTGGGGTCGATTTCGAGGCCGTTCTTGTAAGCCGAAATGGCGTCGTCGTATTGGGAGAGGCCGAGATGCGCGGCGCCAAGACGACTGTAGCCCTTGGACCAGTCGGGCTTGAGTTCAACGGTCTTCTTGGCATCGGTTAGGGCATCGGAGTAGTTTTGGAGGGACGCATACGCGGCGGATCGGTTGGAATAGAGGACGTGGTTGGTGGGGGACAAGGCGATGGCGTCGGAGAAGTGGCGGATGGCGGTGGCATAGTCTCCGGCGGAGAAAGCGGCGTTGCCCTTGGCTTTGGCTTCGTCGGCCATAGGGTCACTTTGGGTGGTTTGAGTTCAGAAAAAGGAATGAATTTGATTATGGCGAGAGTGGGGAAGGGGTTATATGAGATGTAAAGCGCTTCAGAGATACTAGAGACTTCTGGGATGCGGGCTGCTTCTTCTAGAATCTTCTGCCCTCTATTGGGTTCAAAACATTTATAAATTATTCTTATTAATTCATAATTTAAATTATGATATATCCTTATATTTCTAAGTTATAGTCTTGTAAACAATATATTGAATTTTGGTTTTGAAATAAATAATTATTTCTCCTTACTATTTAATATATTTAAATAAGTGTTTTTTGCAAATATGCATTGGTGCAAAATAAATTAAATTAACATAAAAAAATTGACCTAATTGATTTACATTAATAACTTAAAAATCATGAGTAACTTAAATATGAGATAAAATAATAATATTTAATATAAACTATTCCATCTAAAATAATTGTAAATTCAAATAAATCTTTATTCAGTGTCTTACTTTTATAATTAACTACCATTTTCTTTTATAAAATGGTCTCACATATTAACAATTATTTAGTGGTTCTGAAATTTTTGAAATAAGGTGATTTTTTCAATGAATCATTTGAACTATTTATTATGTATTCTGTTGTTAAACTATAATCAGCAAATCATCTCAAACTTTTACTGTTACTGTAGAAACATCAAAAAATCAACATGGGAAATGATATTCCAATTCTCTATATCTCCTTATCTCAAGTTTTGGAGTGAGAACATGTGAGTTATAAAATTACTAGGTTGATTAATTTTTCAAAATATCTTATTTCACCTATATTTTTATCTTGTTGATTTAAGAGTTAGAAATATTAATAATAATAATAGCAATATATAATTGTAGGATCAAACTTAACCATATTTGTATAATGTTGCTTAAAAAAGGAAAATATTTTTAAAAAATATTTGTGTAGTATTAAGTACGTGGGATGTATGATAGTATGCTTCTATGTGGATCTGCATAAACTACTGTATATGTCTTTCTATATTTTATAACAAAGAAAACTTGTTTATTCTCTGATATGATATTACATTTGGTTTGAAAAGTGAAAATTTTATCTATAAAAAAAGAAACGTTTTGATCTCAACTGAAATTATAATAAATTATTGAGCCTCCATGTTAGGCTTGTTCATTCACCTCTCTTTCGTGATGTAAAGGCCGCTACCCGAAACAAGAATTCTGTTTGAACATTTCTTCACATTTTATTTAGAATTTTATAGTGATAAATATTAAATAATTTGTCTAAAATTTGGAAGGAAAACTTGCAAGCACGTGTAGACCTCAAATTGATTAGGAAAAAACCTATTTAAAGACACCTCGAATAATTTTTGTACACTATGTAACTATACCATAGATGAGGGAAAAAACCTATCTAAAGAAGAAGAAAAAAAAATATGCTTTTAATACTATGTAACGATATAGAGAAGAATAGATTGACTCATGTATTATGAAAATGTACACTACATTTAACAACCCATGCATGCACATGGATTACATAATAAGCTTCAATACACTTCAAATATTTTTTTTATAATGATAAATTAAGTTAATTTATTATGAAAAAAATTGTTATGAGAATCTGAGCTTAGTGAAATGTGAACACTAATTTTAATATATGTGATATTTAAATATAAAATAAAAGTTCGCATGAACAATCATTTCTCTTATAAACTTTTATAATCTCTTTTATAATAACATTTCATATCTTATATATATATATATATTTTTAGCCTCACATAATAAGGTGAATATATATATATATATATATATAATAAAAAAAATATTCACAAATATTAATAAATTAATTATTGTGTTGTATATAAAAATAATCTATAATATCATAAAATATACCAAAGATTATAAAAAAATGGTTGCGTTTAGATGGTTATGGAAGATGCACTCGTAAATTGTATTAGAGAATTAACAACAACTTTATCCAAATGTTGTGTAAGTTTGTTTATGGTGAAAAAAAATTATTGAACAATTAATTACAAGAATGTTATTGTTTGTGGTAGGTAAACTCATCATGAACAAATTACTCTCCATATTTCATAATGTCATAGAATATGTTTGTATCCACATGGCTATAAAGACGTGTTCATATAGAAAATTAAATAAAAATTTAATAAAAAAGACATAGGGTTGTATCACATGTTTATGAGATGTATAATAGTAAAGAAAACTGGAGATTCAATTATAAAAGTGTGTCTTTATCCACATTATTGCAAGAGTCACTCACTTAAAACAATGACAGCAGAGAATTGAGCACAAATGTTTTGCTATGTTCATGTGTGTCTATAGGGATAGGAATTGTCATTTTCTTTCTCTCACTCTCTTTGAGTAAAAAAATGATAGTACTTAAATTCAAATACATTTGCAAATTAATAATATATTATTTAAGAATTTTTTCATAAAAACAATAAAATTCTAATCAACTTTACTAATTTAGATAAATTTAAAAATAATCATAAAAAAAAAAAATTAAATATACAATTTTATCACAAAAAGTCACAATCTAAATATGACTTCAGAGTGACTTCTCCACTTAATGAAAATTAATTATCACAAATTTATATTCAAACACAACTTGATGACACCATTGACAAAGTCTTAATTGATGAATTTGTGTACAATTACACTATGGTTAAATGTTTAATAATAAATAAAATAAATATTATCATAATTACATGGATTAGATACACAATAAAAGGCGTTTAATTTATAAAAAAAATAAAAATACATGCATATTGCTTCTGTAAGTAAAACAAAAACAAAAGACAGAAATTCACTTGAAATGCCAATGCAACGTGAGGACACATAGTAAGAAGATGATTGGTAGAAAAAATGTAATTTACTGGGAATAGGATGTGACTTGTAAGAGATGGAAAGGTAGAAGGTTGCCATGGAAAAGAGAAAGAAAGATGCATGTTCGAAGAGTGATAGGATTAGAAGTAATATATGGTCTTTTACTTTTTCAAAAAGAAGGGGTGTGAACTTAGTAGTAAGAAATCTGAGAATAATAGAAGCCCTAAACATTTAGTCCAACAACAATAAAAGCAACCAAGGCTTCTTCTTCTTGCACCTCCATGTGTTCTTCAGGCTCCCCAATAATAAATAGGAAATTACTGTTTTGTTCTTCAGTAAATAATTTAAAATCCAAAACCCTAAATACTTTTCACATTACTTTCATTGCTTGCTCTCTGCTCTCATCTGTGACACCCCAACATGTGTTGCATACAATTTTCCTCTCATATTGGATAATCCCCTCTCTTCTCTCATACAACTCATACAATTATGCAAATAAAAAATTTGATACAATTTTCCTTTAAAATTTACAAGTCATTCAATATCTCAAATAAATCTTTGGAAATTGAATAATCCGAAGTCATTCCATACCAAAGAGAACATATAATTTAAAAATAATTCATCAATATTTTCACTTCATTCTAAATTTAACAATTTTTTAAAATATTTAATCCGTAAATTAAAAAAATTAATAATTTTATTTTAAATTAAATAATTCTAAACTCACTTCCAAATATGGATTAACATTTTAACAAATATGGATTAATATTTTAACGTATGTGATCCGAAATTCATAGTTATGTTAGTGATTACATTAGTCTGAATGTTAATTTAGATTTAGAATGAGTTTCAAATTACTCAATTTAAAATAACTAATTTTTTTTAACTTATGAATTAGATAATTTGTAAATACACTGCATTACTCAATTTAGAACACAATTGAACATGATTATGGATTTTTTTAACTTTTTACTGAATGCAATTATGAAATTTATGGAAATGACCGAAGAACACATCGGGTGCAGGAAGAAACAGTCAGCAACCAAGCAAGCTAACTAGATGAGAAAATGTAACGTTAGAGGGTCAAAAATTGGCAAATTTTTCCTACACCTAATATTTTTGAACCTGCACTCAACACAATTTTAAAATTCTGAAAATATCTTTTATTCCGAAAATAAAAATCCAGAATTGAAAATAATACATTCCAGAAAAACATTGGGAAAGAAGCACTACGCTTGGGAATCAAGGACACGAAAACTTTGTATCTATCTATATCCATGGCTTATCGAGATTGGGACTAACAGGAATGGTTGGGACAATCAATATCCATCTCGTTCATATTTTGGATACCCATAGAACCATCGAAGATTATTGAAGTGACTAATTCCAGGAAATTAAGCAGCGTAGAGGACAAAGAAATTGTTGAAGTTATTTTTTTTTATCAAGTACCTACATACTTCATGTTAAGAAATAATTTTTGACAGGAAGGTTGGCTAGAGATTTATTGTAAAAACACTAGCTCTGTTCAGTTGAAAATGAGAATACTGGAATCTTTTTTGATTTTATGGATTTTTAGAAGAGTTTTTTTGTGTTTTGAAAATAAAAATCCGAAAAAAAATCAAAAGCCCATTCTAGATAAAAAATTACATAATACAAAAAAATAATACATTAAAAATATTTTTGTTTTTTCACTGGAATTGAGTGCAGCTATATGGTGAAGGAAGCAATTGCCCCAAATTTTTTTACTTATACTACTGAATTTGGGCCCAATTAATTCTTATGCCTAACCATGTAGCCCAGAAAATAATAATACTACGACGTGAAGCAACAACGCCGCAAATCATGCCAAGTCATAATTTATTTAAATTATACTTACATATTTGTATAAAATTTGTTGGAGCAGGAAAACTTAAGGTGTAAATTGCTTTGACTTCAATGCTGGTAAGAGTGGTGTATGCACTCCTTCTTTTGATGTATACCCCACTTCCACTTTCAATACATATGAAATGTTTTCCTATATACTTCATCTCATTGCTCAAACTTTACTAGATTATAAAATTAGTTCATAATCATTTTTTTTCCTATACCTATTTTCTTTTTGCCATAAACAACACACTACTCATTCAAAAATAATTATCAAATATATGTTTTTTAAACGAACCGATAAAGGATCAAATATTAACTATATTTTTTTCATACATTAAAATTCACTTACACAAAAACTAATTCTAAAGTTTATTTCTTATTAATTTATAAAAATTAAAATTTTAATGAGGTTATTTTTTTCTTTGTTATAAGTACTTATGAAAATAAACACTGTATCATTTAGATGAAGAATACATAGAGCATTTAAAATACAATAGTTTTGTGATGAAACTTCCAAGCATTTTTATCCTATTTTAATTGGGATAAGTTTCTACAATTATTATTTCGCTCTTAAATAATTTACACTATTTTTACAAATTTTACATTAATAATTAAAACTGTAGTTAATTTGATTTTTTATTAAAAGAAAATAGAACTTATCTAAAATAAGTTATAGGCTTATTAATTATTAAAAAGTTCAATAAAAAACTATCTAAAATATTAATAAAAAATAAATTATATCTTGTTGTACTTGAAAATTTTAAAAATAAATAATACAAATTAAACTTTACAGGATAATAGATAATTAATTAAAACTTATAAAATACATCTATCATTATGAACAACAAACTCAGTTTGAATATTCTGATTTGAGTTCATTTAGGCTTTAAACTAAAAAAAGAAAATAAAAAACACTTATATAAATTGTTTAATTTTTTTTATCAGCAAATAATTAAATAAATTTAAATGAAACATTTAAGGATGTCCCAACTCTACTAAAAAAATATTATCTGACATAGTCTCTGGTGAGAATACAAGAAAAAAAAAAAAACAACACTTAAGCTTCATGTTTCTTCTTTACATATAAAAATACAACTCATCAACTTTGCTTATGAATAAAAAAATGGTGGATTCCATATGGTACTCCCAAACGAGTAATTTGAACATAACACATTTTGATATTTCAAAACATATACTTCTAACATAAACATATAAACATATTTTAACATATAGATAAACAACAATTGCAAATGTGATCAAGAATGTGGTGAGAAGCCCGTGACAGAGAACTGACTATCTCTTGCTTGCATTCCTTCCCTTTCCACTAATGCCTACTTTTTGAACCCATCGTGCTGTCTATCATTGTTAGTGACTTGTGTACCTATATGTTAGTTCTAACTTCTACCACATCCACATACCATCATAACTAGAAAAACTTGTCCCTCACATCTGCTATAAAAACTTTGTTTAAAGCAATTTTATACACAACTTTGGGCATTATATCCAATTAGAATAGGTAAAATGGGTTCTATGTATCTTCTATTTTATTCTTGTCCAAAGATAAAGTTGAGCCATAAAAAAAAAACTTATTTTGCATCAACACTCCTTGTTTAAAAACAATTCTATTCCTATGGTTCCATATCATTCATATAATTTCTACCCACATTTCTACACTCTGTTTTGTTTTCCGTTCAAGTCCATAAGGTGAAAATGTTAGAAATTTTCAATTAGATGTTCATGATGTACAAACTTCAAACCCATCCATTTATCGCACATAATCCAAATTTTACAACTTATAAATAAATGAGCTACCCATTATAGTTCAAGATGCCACAACTCACACTAGGCTTGCTAAGACTACTCTCCTATGGGTGAGATTAGCCTTAGTATGTATTATATCCTTTAGCACTCTCCAGACCACGTGTTGTATTGCTGAGGGACTCTTAGGTCCAAAAATGATTATACAAATTATTTGTATTCTCCCTTCCTGTCCCTTGCTTGATAGCAATCAACTATATTGAACTAACATAATATTAAAGATGAACATCTCCCCCATTCCCATTGCATCTTCACTACAGAAGTCTAAAGGTCACAATAACAACCTTAATTCAGCTAGTTTCCGCAGACAAATATTACGTCTCTAATTTAACTTCCACTCCCATATCTGATCATACCACCTCCCAACCTCTTCAATTGTTTTGTCATTATCCCCAAATATTCCATAAAATATGAGAAATTTGTTTTTCAGTGGTACCTCTATTAACCATGCATCCTCCTAAAATTTAGTTGTATTGTCTCTACCTATTCTCTATTTGATCTTCCTATTGAACCAATTATTCTCCTGATATACATCTTATCAGATTTCTCTACCATATTTATTCCTCTCTTACTTTATCCCCTCATCCAGATTTCTCCATGACTCATATTTAGAGTGTAATAGTTCTAACCACAAAACTCATTTTTCCATCTCTAACATTCACTTCCATTTGATTAAGAGAGCTATATTGAATTTGAGTATATCCTTAATTTTCAGTCCTTAAGTCTTACCATTTAATCCATACCATTTTCCATTTTTGGTTCATCAGTCCTTAAGTCGTACCATTTAAGATGTGGTGTTCTTACTACACAGATTAATGGAGGATTGCAGAGAGAAGGTTTACATGGTGGGGCCAAGATGACACTTGGATCACGTATTAGATGTTTGCTTCACTTCTTTGCTAGTTACGTAGGCAAAGCAAGCAAAACCTTTCTTTGACCCTCTTTTTGGTTTTTGGTCTCTATTCAGTTCAGGAAAGTAAAAAGATTAAAAAGACCCTCACTTTATTGGAAACGGACTTACCACTTCTTTACCCCATACAGAGGATGAACAAGAGTTGCACCTTAAAGATTCAGTCACTTTGCACCACTTTAAAAGTTGAAGCTTTCAATAAAAATTATTAATTTTTCATTCTATGCAAGTCTATTAAAGATAATAACTCTAGCTCTATATTTTTTTTTTCTTACGAGGACTTCAATAAAAAAAAACTTGAACTACTAACCAAATAAATTAATACTCCAATGTTTAAAATGTTAACTAGAAGTATTAAATATGTTTAATTTCAATTATATAAACATAAAGTACTGAACTTGTGTATATAAACAGATGGAAACGGTGAACAGGGCGGAAAAAATATCAAAATTTTAAACAGAGTATAAGTTATCTAAGTGGAAATTTAATTTAAAAATACCTAAAACATTGATTAAAAGACATGTGGAGAAAATTTGGTGAATGGGATAACGGAGTGGATCCCACATGCAGAAGGACATTGTGAGTCTAATCATAATGAACTAACCCCACGCGTGACCGTGGGGCCCATCACCCACCGCAAAAAGAAAAAAACACCACAACGCAACTCATTTACATTTTTACATTACTCATAAAATGTGGAGATAAAACATATGTTATAGTTTGTAATTTTCTATTCCATTCTTTAATTACAGATTGTCACTTCAACCTGGTCTATTATTTTTTATAATGATTATTTCAAATATTAAATTAACATTAATTTATGATCTGCTGGACATAAGGAACTATTGAAGTCTTCATCTTCCTCTTTGGTTGGACAGATTGTTAGGTATTTGGTTGAGATCTTTCTCATCTTCGTGTCTCTTCTTTGACTCTCGGTCTCGGGTGAATATTGAATGAGATACCTACAAAAGACACTCCGACGCTCAAGTTAATAAAGTGGGTGATCGACACTCAAGTATGTGCACAATAATAAATGACATACTTTTCTCCTTAGAAATGATGCTATTTATACTATTTTAATGGACTTACCTAATTGGACCTGATTAGTGGAATGGATCACGCTTAGAATTGCATTACTTAATCTTTAATGATGGTTTAACTTCATTAACCTTAAATTGAACATTAATAATTATATATGTCGGTCGACTGAGCTGTCCATGATTTCTCAATCGGCTTGGTCAGACAGACTGAAACACTGGAACACGTCTGTATGTCGGTATACAATTTAATTAATTCAGTGTGTAAAAATTAGGTTATTTTTTGTGTATTTATTTAAGTGATTGGAAATATGAGATATTTTAGAAGACAGATGTGCAGTATTTTGGAGAAGTGTCTGAGTGGAATTCCTTAGGTCGGTGGATGGGCCCCTGCAGTGGAAGCTTTAAGAGCAGATTTAATGATTGGATAGAATATAAACACAGACACAAATTCTTATGTATAAGATAGCTGATGCAAACAACCAGAGCCCGCGTGCGGTGCTTCACTCTTCCAACTCAACAAGAATTATTATTTCTCTGAAAACCTGAGAGATAAGAAGCAAAAAAGAAATGGTAAAATAAATTTTGTAATAAGAATATTATAAGGATATATTACTAAAGTAACATGACCTTAAAATTTACCAATAGTAGAGTTGTTGTCTTATCTGTTCACTTATTTATTTGCACTTTTGATGACAGAAGGACACCTGCAACGGACACCGGAAAAGCTAAGCTACGTCGTATTAAGATCCCCGCTTCAAAGATGAGAAACCATACAGTTGCTGCGAAGAGAGAAAACGAAAACTACACTTGCGGTGCGATGAAGAAGAAGCAACTAAAAGTGAAGAAATCCCGAGAGAAAGGGAAAACGAAAAAGACTAATTGATGGCATTCTCATGGAGCTCTTCTCGGATGTTGTGAAAAATGGTACGGAAGCTATGGATTGAAATGGGCAAGATCCTCCTAGGAGTTATGGTGATCTTGAAGGTGCATGATGAGTATGGAAAAAGGGAGGTTCGGCCGGCCCTTTGATAGATGGTGAAGATGAAGATTAGGTCCTAGAAACTAGGCAAAAGCAATGTATGGCACAATGTGGGTAGCATAACATTACTCTCATTAATCTTGCAAATACAAGTGATGGGCTTCTCCTTTAATAGGCTAAGGAGGCCGTAAATCCTAAGCTAAGAGAAGATGAAATGCTACCTAAATGAAATGGAAATTACTCCACATGGAGCACATGGGCACATGGTCGGCCATGTGAGGCAATGTTCTAGAATGTGCACAAAATCTAGGGTAAATCACATGTAAGACAAGTTTATGCTTTCTAACACTACACTAACTACTAAGCCACCCCTAATGGGCCTCCATGTAGCATGTATAAGTTCTTCTCCCTCCCATCCGTTGCTTGACCCAATTGTACGTGAAGATGCTTGGCCATGGACCTAGTGATAGGTCCTAGACGGTCTAGGCTTCCTCCTAGACGCTCCTTTTGTAGCCGCCCCTCATCTTGTGCTAGACGCTTTCCTTTTGAGTCTAGACGCTCCCCACATGGTTCTAGACGATCTAGACTTGGATCTTGGCTTTCATAGTGTGGTGAGCTTGACCCTCCTCCATCACTAATAAAGCAAATTGATAAGATACATACAGAACATCTATAATAACTTACCTGGTTCACTTTTACTTGATTTGCAGAGTTCCCATTAGTAGTACTTTGTTTGAAGAGATCAAAATCATTGTTGTTGTGCTGTGAGGTGAAATCGTGAACACATCCCATTTTGAAGCTGATAAGGAACTTTGTTCTCGTTCTCAGCCGTATATTGATGGTTACTAAAAACTTATTAGGAAACTTTGCGATTAATATCATTACTAATGATTTAATATATTTAAATTTTCAAAATAAATATATCACCTAACAACAATTTTTTAATATCTTAAAATATCAAGTGAATTATTAATACATTTCATTAAACAATATCAATATATTCAAGTTTAGAAAAAATCTTTCACATTCTCTTAAATATATTTATCCTTTTAAAACCATTGAATGTATTTGTGTTCTATTTTTCAAAAACAAATTTAAATCTTAATTAGGTACAACTATATTTTTCACAAAATATCTTTAATAAAAATATATTAACTTATAATGTTTTCAATATTTTGGACAACATAGTCACAAATTATATTTGTTGAAACTCATATGAAAACATTCTAAGGTTTTAATTAAAACAATGTATTTGATTCAATATAATTTGTATAGCTTTAACACAATCAAAACACGTTTAGAGCATATGAAATGGTGAAATGATTAAGTATGGAAACCTTCCTGTCACTAGTTCGTCCAACGCATTATTTTCGTATGTCACGTTCATGTGATAATCGTATAATTTTGTGTGCAGCGTAACGCGTTTTGGTAGCATCATTTGATGCATTTGTCTTTGAGCTTCTTTGATGTTCAGACTTGACATATTGTATTTGACTCCAAGTGGCGTGACTCCTTACTCCATTTTTCTATAATCTTTCTTCATCTCTTCACCTTTTCTTTTCCTTCTTTACACCACTCTTCTTCCATTTTTTATGTTCTTCCTTTTCTTCATTTACAATTCGATTCATCTATTATAATTGTTTTCTTTTTTTGTTCTTAATTCAGAACCTCATCATCATCATCACCTTATATTGTGTTTTTCTCTTTGTCCTCTAGAAGTGAACCTTCACACTTACTTAATCACTTGGTTAAGTTCGTGTTCAATGAGAATCTTCTTTGGGTTTCTCACAATATCCTTCTTAAAACAAAAACTCATAAACAAAGTGCAACCTATAAAATGTGCAATCTTAAAATCAACTCACATCATGTGGTATTCAGAGTATGGTTTTAAATAGTGCTTATCTTTTCTGAGTTGATTTTTGTCTTTAAATTTCAACACATTTCATTTATTGCTTTTATCTTCAAGCAATTTCAATTCCGCCTTTAAATTCTTATCATTTACAATTCCGCCTTTTTATTCATTAAGCAATTTAAATTATGCTTTTTAATTATTTTGTGTCATTTTTTTTGCCTCACCTATTTTGCTTAAGTCTTATGTTTTTAGTGTTTTAGGAGTCCTTAATTCCTTTTTGCTTATTTTTCTTTTAATTGTGAAGAACTAAAAGCAACTAGAAATTGTTTAAGTGGTAGTTATTTAGTTCCAAACAAAGAATTTGTTCTTGTTAGGGAGATGAGACCTAGAGAACTATTGGGAAGCTTTGTCTTCATTCTTCCTGTCGGTCGGTCGTGCTACTCTCCAACCTCCCTCCTTACTCGTTCCTGACCTTTCCTTCCTAGCTTTGGCTCTTGGCCGTCTCATGAGCACCGAATGGAGGGATACCTGCAAAAGAAACTCCGACGCTCAAGTCAGTAAAGGTATTCGACACTCGGTTGTCAGAGCACTGTACCTGATGATCCCCCTGGTTCTTGGAATGTGTGCTATTTATATTACCTTAGTGAACTTTCCTTATTGGGCCAGATTAGGGAGTTGGACCGCGTTTAGGGCTACATTACCTAGTCCTTAATCGTGGATTAGTTTCATTGATTCTGTTTAAGCGTACCTAGACTTGAGATGTCGGTCGACCCATTGAAGCGAACCATGATATCGGTCGGCCTAGTGATGGAGACCGAGATAAGTAATCAGTCGTCCGACTCTCACCGGTACACTTAGCTTCACTGACTCTACTTGAGTGTACCTGGATTTGAGATGTCGGTCGACCCATTGAAGTGGACTATGATATCGGTCGACCCAGTGATGGGGACTAAGAAAAGTAATCAGTCGTCCAACCCTCACCGGTACACTTGCCCCTAGGCTCGAATATGATTAATCCGAAGATTCTTTGAGAGTAATGTGACGGTCGGGCTCCCAAGATTTGACGCGGGGTGTGACCTCCAGTGGCCGGGGTAATCGATAAGTTTTGATGCGTTTACTTGGACCAAGTCTTTAAGGTGTCAATAGGGTACGTCAGTTAAGGCTACTTCCTTGACCTAACCAATTCTTTGTGATATCGGCAGGATATGCTTGAGGCTTCATCCAGACCAAACCAAGTTGTTGTGGTATCGACAGAGTATGCCAGTTAAGGCTTCATCTAGACTGAACCAAGTTTTGGTGGTATCGGCAGGGTATGCCTGTTAAGGTTTTGTCCAGACTGAACCAAGTTGTTGTGGTATCGGTAGAGTATGCCTTAAGGCTTCATCTAGACCAAACCAAGTTGGGCGGTGTCAACAGGGTATGTCGATTAAGGCTTCATTCAGACCGAACTGAGTCTTGGTGGTATCGACAAGGTATGTCGGTTAAGGCTTCGTCCAGACTGAACCAAGTTGGGCGGTGTCGGCAGGGCATGCCGATTAAGGCTTCATCCAGCCGAACCAAGTCTTGGTGGTATCGACATGGTATGTCTGTTAAGGTTTCGTCTAGACCGAACCAAGTTGTTGTGGTATCGACAGGATATGCCTGTTAAGGCTTCATCTAGACCAAACCAAGTTGGACGGTGTCAGCAGGGAATGCCGATTAAGGCTTCATTCAGACCGAACCGAGTCTTGGTGGTATCAGCAGGGTATGCCTGTTAAGGCTTCGCCCATACCGAACCAAGTTGTGTTGGTATCGGCAGGGTATGCTTGTTAAGGCTTCATCTAGACCGAACCAAGTCTTCAAGGTGTCGGTCGACAATATTCATCATCCATCTCCAGTGTGAATGTTAGGGGGCTCATTGATGGGGGCCATAATGTCGGTCAGCCCGTTGATGGGGACCAAGACATGTACGCCTTGTTGGTCGGCAAGATTCATTATCCATCTCCATTGTGAATGTCAGTCGGCCCATTGATGGGGGCCATAATGTCGGTCGGTCCGTTGATGGGGACTGTGAAGTAAAAATATGTATGTCAAGAATGTGGACATTTTAAATCCATAAAAACAAATACAAAAACAGTTTGAATGCAATTTACTTTTCAAGATTAAAATATTAAGAGGATTTTTTTATGTGGAAAATTGTTTTCACATTTGTGGAATTTAATCCTTCTTATTTTTATACTTTCTAAGAAAATTAAAAACTTCATAGTTAAAAGTTTAAGTGCTTCATAAAAACTTCATAAGTGCTTTTCTTGTTTGTCTTGTTAATCACTTCTACAAATCTTCATGGAAGGATAAAAACAAAATTTCTACAAAAACTTATCCTTCCAATTTCTCAAAAGAAACCCCTTCTCACCATAGAATTTCTAAAGAAAAACCTTCCACCTCTACCCCTAAGTCACCCACCAAAACCTCAAGTAGAAAATGTTTCAAATGTTTAGGTTTTGGGCACATACACTAGTACAAAATACTTCATCAACGACACCATTTTAAGACGGTTTAGAAGCAACCATCGTAATAAGCGAGGCGGTGGTAGTTCTGTAATTTTTTGAATTTTTTTTTGCACTTTTAACGACGGTTCCTGCCTGAACCGTCGTTAAAAGTGGGTGTGCAAAGGATACAATGACAGTTCGCTCCAGAACCGTGGTTAAAAGTGGAGATACCACGACGGTTCCCTAGAACCGTCGTTAAATGTCGCTTTTTTAAATTTCAGTACAGGCTTGAATTTTCACACTTGCGCTCTTCTTTCTCTTCTTTCTCACAGGTTCACTCTTCTTCATTCTCACCCACACAGGTTCACTCTTCTTCATTCTCACCCACACAGGCCAACCATTCGCCGCCCTTGCCACCAGCCACCGCGACCGAACCCCTGCACCACCGCCACCGCGCCCCTTCACCGTTGCACGCACGCCCGCGCGACCCTGCTTCGCCGCACGCCCCCGCGCCCCTGCGTTGCCGCACTCCCCGCGCGCCCCCGCGCAACTCACCCCTACGTCGCGCGCCTCCGCGTTGCGCGCCCCAGTGCCGTTGACCCCCGCCACCAGGTGCTGCACCAGCCAGTTAGCCGCCACTGCTCCCAGATTGGTCCACCGCACCGCGTTTGTCAGAAGTAATAATTGTCCCTAAGGACGGATATCGATCCCACAAGGAACAGTGAATTATCAAGTACAATAATCGCTAAATATAGAACAAAACAATTAAAAGTGTATTGAAAATGGTTGTATTGGCGATGATCAATAAGAAAACACACAAAGAATTAATTGTTTCAATTGGAAAAATAGGGATTAGGTTTCATCTCTCTCACTCTCATGTATTTTGATTAGCATGTCAATATTAAGTTCTTTAATTGAAATTGATGCCCGTATAAAAATCATTTATATCGATTCCTCGCATATAAAATCCTTAAGAATGTTCCCTAACTATCGATCCCTCGCATACTTATAAGAACAACTTAGAACGAAGCTCAGACGTTTAATAGCAATTAACATTTCAAGTCTATTCCTAGCACTCAAATATGTTAAGTATTGTTGTTTAGGTCCGAACCCTAAAAATACCTCCCGGTCAAATTTAAGATTCTCAATTTGTCACGGAAAATTAAAAGTAAAACAACAATACCAATAATCAATCAAGAACTGAATATTAATATATAAAATGTCACCTCAATACATAAGAGTTTGAGCAGATTACTCCCAATCCCAAAGGGTAGAATTAGTCACGCATACTTCTATCACCTTCCATTCTCCCAATTGGGTTACAATTCACTCTATGGTGTTTTCCTCTCAATCTGGCACCCTAAGTGATGCGAATCAAATAAAGAAGGCTTTTAATAATGAAGGACAAGATCATTCGCCCTCACATTTAAAGTTCTTCTTATTATTCTTTGCAAAAGATGAGGCCCAAAGCCCAAGCCCAAGCCCAAGCCCAAGAAGGCCAAAGCCCAAAAAGCCCAAGTTCATCTCATGAAGGGCAAGGCCAAGTATTAAATAATAAAGAATATTGTTGAAGGTGCTTAGAGGGAAACATTAGAAACCTCTATTGTTAAAGCATCTTTTAGTCTTTAGTTAGGAGTTTTAGGGGGGTGTGTTAGTAGATAGGTGTAGGAGTAAATAAGGAGGTGCCAAAGTGAGCGAAGGGATCACACCTTCCTCATGCATTGTTTTAGGCGCCAATTCTAGAAGCTTTTAGGAGGGAGTTTTTTGAATTTGTGTAGCTTACATTTCAGCACCTTAGGCTATAAATTAAGGTGCAGCCCTTGTATTTTTCAGAATTGAAATGAGAGTAAAGAAACTATACTCAATTTTTGAGTGAGCATTGGAGAGCTTTTGAGCCTTCTTCTCTAGTCTTATCTTGAAGGATCCATGGTGTCCTCAAGTGGCGGCAGCACACTCATCTAGGAGCAACCATCCTTCTAGTGGCGTGATCACTCACCTTCTCTTCCATCTCCATAAGCTTTTCTCTTCTCCTTTCTTCCTACTCTTTCAATTGTTCATGTTTAGCTTGTGTTCTTGAGTTTTGGTTTGGTTATTTTTCATTTTCCAACAGCTGTTCTTATTCTTTTCTGTTTTGGTTCGGTGCATTTTAATTTCCAGCACTTCTAATTCAGTTTGCTTATCTTTTGTTCCATTTTGTTCGGTTCAATTTGACTATAATTGGAACTTCCATATGAGTTTGGAATTGGTGCTAGATTTTGGAGAGTTCTTTACTTAGAACAATGATCCAACTCTAAGGAAAAGTGCCTAACTATTGTCCAACTCAAGTTGATTCCTAAGAAGGTCAAGAACCTTTCTCTATGTGGCTATTGGAATCACATCACTAAGGTTGAGCCTCTAGCCCTCTATTTATCCTAGTTTTCTAGGGTTAGGTTGTTTCCAATGTCGCGCTAATGGGCTAAATGATAAAACATAAAAAAGGCCCAATCTTTCTTTGCATCTTTTTCCATTCTGGGACCTTCTATCTTTATCTTTTTAGCTCAAATCATTCATCTTTAATCCAAATCTCCAATCTTCCTTAGAAATATGCAATTAACACCAAATTTGGAAATAAAATACTCTTATTCAAATAAAGATCATAAAAATGTAAAAAGGTATAAATTCATAAATTAGGGATTATTTTATATGTAAATTAGCAATAAATCCTCATAATTGCCTATATTTTAATATGAAATATTACTGAAATTAGACACTTATCACCGCCACTGCTCCCAGATTGGTCCACCGCACCAGATTTCCCTTTTCTTCACCTACACTGTGCCGTACGCGCCAAAAAGGTCAGTTTTTTTATTTAATTAATTTTATAATAAATATTTATATTAATTAGTATTTTAATTTATTTAATTAAATTTATAATAAATGTTGGTATTTATATTAATGGTAGTTAGTATATATGTGTTGATTAGTAATTATTTACTATATTTTGAATGTGTTTGTTCTGAGTTAGACATTGATTTTATATATTGAATACACTGAGTGTGAGTCCGAGGGTGTTCGACCTTCGACAATTTGAATTTAGTTTTTAATGATTAGATATTGTTTTTATATATTGAACGAACTGATTCTGAGTCCGGAGGTGTCCGACCTTCGGCAGTTTTGATTTAGTTTTTAATGATTATATATTTTTTTGACATATTGAACGCACTGGTACTGAGTCCGGAGGTGTCCGACCTTCAGTAATTTTGATTTATTTTTTAATGATTACATATTGAATGCATTGGTTATGATTCTGTGGTTCTTAGTTTAGCAGTTCCATGGATCGGAGTTGGATTAATACACCACGAATAAGTGATGCTTACGAAAAAGGGGTGGAAGAATTCATACAGTTCGCAGAACATAATGTCGTTAGTTGTAATAATGGAGTAAGAATAAGGTGTCCTTGTGTCAATTGTTTGAATGGAAGGATATTGAGTGTTTCCGAAATTAGATAACATCTTTTATGTGATGGATTTTTGAAAAGTTATACAACATGGATGTGGCATGGTGAATTGTTAGACTTGCCAAGTGTGCGCGGATCTTCGGAGGAAGTTCATTTCTCAATGGGTGATAGATTAGAAGACATGATTCGTGATGTGGGAGCAGAATCTTTTGCTAATGCAGTTTTCAAAAATATGTCTAATGATGCAGATACTCCTTTGTATCCTGGTTCAACTAACTTCACACGATTATCAGCAGTGTTAAGGTTGACGAATTTGAAGGCAATGAATGGATGGACCGGCAAAAGTTTACAGAATTGCTTCAATTGATTAAGGACATGCTTCCAGAAGGAAATACCCTGCCTAATCGAAATTATGAGGCAAAAAAAATACTTTGTCCAATGGGTATGGAGTATAGAAAAATACATTCATGTCCTAATGATTGTATTTTATACAGAAATGAGTATGAAGATTTAAGAATATGTCCCAGGTGTGGTTTGTCACATTATAAGGTTAAAGTTGGTCAGAATGATGAAATTGATGAATTCACATAGGAAGGTCCTCCTGCTAAGGTTGTTTGGTATCTTCCAATAATTCCAAGGCTTAAGTGTTTGTTTGCAAATGCAGATGACGCTAAAAACCTTAGGTGGCATGCAGATAATAGAAAATGTGATGGACTACTTCGTCATCCTGTTGATTCTTTGCAGTGGAAGAATATTGATAAAGAATTTCCTGAATTTGGAAAAGAATCAAGAAACTTAAGACTTGGATTGGCAACTGATGGAATGAATCCCTTTGGAAATTTAAGTTGTAATCATAGTTCATGGCCAGTTTTGTTAGTGATTTACAACTTACCTCCTGCTTTGTGTATGAAGCGCAAATACATGATGTTATCTATGATGATCTCTGGTCCAAAACAACCTGGAAATGACATAGATGTTTATCTTAATCCACTGATTGAAGATTTGAAGTTATTGTGGAATGAAGGGGTTGATGTGTTTGACGCGTTTAAGAATGAATCTTTCCGATTGCATGCGATGTTGTTTTGTACTATCAATGACTTCCCTGCATATGGGAACTTGTCAGGTTATAGTGTGAAAGGCCATAGAGCATGTCCAATATGTTAAGACAAGACATCTTATGAGCAGTTGAAACACGGAAGAAAAACCGTGTATCTTGGGCATCGTAGATTTCTAAAGAAATATCATTCGTATCGTAGATTGAAAAAAGCTTTTAACGGATACCAAAAACATGACATTTGTCCCACTCCCTTAAGTGGTGTTGAAATTTATGAAAAAATAAAAAATGTTAATGTGACTTTTGGAAAAATGAAGAAGAAGCAAACTGTGAGTGAAATATGGAAGAAGAGATCAATATTTTTTGATCTTTCGTATTGGTGTAAGTTAGATGTCAGACATTGTCTAGATGTAATGCACGTAGAAAAGAATGTGTGTGACAGTCTAATAGGAACACTTCTGAACATTAAAGGCAAAACAAAGGATGGTGTGAATGCACGTCTGGATTTGATTGAGATGAATATACGAGAGGAATTGGCACCGAGAGAAGTTGGTAAACGTACATACTTGCCTGCAGCGTGTTACACTTTGTCAAAGAAAGAGAAAACAAGTTTTTGTGAATGTCTTAAAGGTGTTAAGGTACCACAAGGCTACTCTTAAAATGTGAAGAGTCTTGTATCTATGAATGATTTGAAACTAATTGGCCTAAAGTCACATGATTGTCACGTTCTAATGCAACAATTTCTACCGATGGCTATTCGTGGAATCTTGCCCAAAAATGTTAGGTATACAATCACTCGACTATGTTCATTTTTCAATTCCATATGTAGTAAAGAGATTGACTCTCAGAAGTTGGATGAACTTGAAGAAGAAATAATTGTTATCTTGTGTCAACTCGATATGTTTTTTCCTCCATCTTTTTTTGATATTATGGTACACTTGGTTGTTCATCTTGTAAGAGAAATCAGATTGTGTGGGCCAGTTTATATGCGATGGATGTATCCAGTTGAACGATACATGAAGATTTTGAAGGGATATGTGAAGAATCAATGTCGTCCAGAAGCTTCCATTATTGAAAGATACATTTCAGAAGAATCTATTGAGTTTTGTTCTAAGTACATGTCAAAAGCCAAATGTATAGGAGTTCCTGAAAAAGGTTGGCACTCTCGTAGATTCATAAGTAAATCTTCAAAAGGTGTACATGTGATAAGCAAATCTAGAGAAGAGGTTCTGCAAGCACACTTGTATATCTTAAATAACACTGATGAGGTGTTACCATACTTAGATACACACAAAGACATTGTCAAATATAAAAATCCAAGACAATCAGAAAAATGGGTGTTAATTGAGCATAACAAAACTTTCATGTCATGGTTTATGCAACAAATAATGAATGATCCATCAGCATCTGAAACATTAACATGGCTTGCAAACGGTCTCAAATTTGATGTTTTATGTTGTTCTGGCTATGAAGTAAATGGTTGTTTGTTTTACACAAAGTCTCGAGATGATAGGAGTATAGTGCAAAATAGCAGAGTCACCTTGGAGGCAGAGTCTATGCAGTTTTCAACTGCAAATGATCAAAATCATGTTGTGGGATCAATGCCTTATTATGGTGTCATAATAGATATTTGGGAAGTTAATTATACCAAGTTTACTGTACCTATTTTCAAATGCAAGTGGGTTGACAATAAGACTGGTGTCAAAGTTGATGAATCAGGAATGACTTTGGTTGACTTTCGAAAGATAGGTTATCATGACGAACCATTTATAATGGCACATCAAGCTTCCCAAGTTTTCTATATCCAAGATCCTACGCCTGACCACTGGTCTGTTGTGCTACATGGAAAAAAACAACATAATGACCTAGAAGATACAAACAATGACATTTGTGAGATTGAATCACTTACAAGAACGACCATCAATAAAGAGTACGAGGATGTTGGTGATGTTGTACATGCAACTCGAAATGATCATGATGAAGGAATATATATTTGTATGTACATGTGATTCATGTTTAGTTTTACAATATATTTCATTTTAATTATATTTCATATTCTTGATGATTATCATATTTGTTTGATAACAGGAACATGGCAGATGATAAAGTTTATCATTCAAAAACTGGTAGATGACCTACAAGATTAAAGAATATGTTTAAGAAGATAAATAAAGATGACAAAATACCTTTGTCTATTGATATCCACACTGGTGTGGCCACTTGGCAATATGCAAAGAAATATAGGAGTTATCTCGGAGTACTGTCTCGTGAAAGGATCTCTATCTTAACTCAGTCATGGGATCACGTGACTGACCACGAGAAAAACATGATTTGGCAAGATATTCTGGTATGTAACTGTTTTTACTTTGCTCAATCTAAAGTTCTTTTATACTTTGTTTTTGTTTATGAACTAATTCTTTCAAACAATGTAGACGCATTACAAGATCCCGAATGTGGAAACCTTGAAAGTGAAGGTTCTTTCAGATGTGGGTGTCAAGTTTCGTCAGTTCAAATCAAAATTGACAACAGATTACATATATGGGGAAAGGAAAGAAGAAAATCCTTGTGCAAAATATGCATCCATTGATGAAGAAACTTGGCAGCAGTTTGTGAATATTTGACAAACTGAAAAATGGCAGGTTAATATCACTTTTATATTTGAATATAGTTTATATTAACATATTACTAAATTTTGAGTGTTATGATAGGAGGTTCGGAACAAAGCAAAAGCCAGTCATGCACATAATGATACCCCACACTTATTGTCTTGTGGTGGTTATAAGTTGCTAGAGCAGAAGATGCTTGAAGAAAAGATTAAAGCACGTTCTACTTCCATTGAGGAAATGAATAGTGTAGATTCTTTAAGACCTCCATCCCCACCACTCTGACATGAGATGTGGAAGGGTGCCCGTATAAACCCATTAGGGACATGGAGTTCTAAGTCTACAGAACAAACAGTTGAACACATTGTAAGAAATATGTTTTCTATGTGTTATTTTAAATTCAATGTGTTGAAGTTTGACAATTTCTTTTCATTTGTTTTAGGATTCTCTCAATGAGCAATCAACACAGGGGACTTTTAAACCATGTGGTCGCAATGATATTCTTAATGTTGCTCTCGGACGACCTGAACACCCTGGACGTGTTCGTGTAGCTGGATATGGGGTTGAGATTCGGTCATACTTTGGACCTCCATTACACAGCAAGGAACAATTGTCCAATGAACCTAGCCAAGAGTATTTACTACAACTACGTGAGCAGTTAAAGGCTGAGGTAACTCAAGAGCTTAAAGAAAGCTTCATGGAGGAGTTTAGTGCGCGAATGGAAATGGAGTTCAAAAAGCGGTGGGAGGGTTTAGGACTCTCACAGCAACCACCTACTATGGTAGAACATGAACCACCTCCACCTCCTATTAAGAAAGTCAGCACTAAAGGGAGTTGTTCAGCAGTTGATCTATCAGGGGATGACTTTGGCTCAACTAGCCAATGCGAATTATATGTTGAGTGTAATTCTTTGACCCGACTCGTTGCCTTGGGTAAGTGTTATGAAGGGGTCACAATGTTACACAATGTGCCTCTTCCTTCTAATTTCATGAACGTCATGGTGGAGAAGGTCCTTTATGGTGATCTTGCAGTTCCTATGCCGACATCAGAGGTCACAATTGTAGCAGAGGCATTACATACTTTCGTTGCTTGGCCTAGACATCTCGTCAGACCTATAGACTCTATGGTATATCTTTGCACTAATACTAATAGAATTATATATCAGATATATTACATTCTAACTAATTTAAGTATTTGTTTGTTTTGACGAGTAGCAGGAACCTAAGACAAATTTGCCTTTGGGAAAGAAGAAAATAGTCTTCATTCATGATCCTCTGGCGGCATTGGTGGAAGTTGCTATAGCTTTAGATACAACCGTCTTAGAGGTTCCATGGGATGCCAATGTTTTTCGAAGGCATAGTAATCTACCGTTGTACGTTCACATGTCTGATTTGTTGGACCTTGCATCTGGAGATCAAGAGATTAACATAACAGTTATGCAATTATGGATGATGTAAGTTCAAATTTTAAAATCTTTATACTTTTGATTTATTAAATATATTAGTACTAACTTATTGAAATTTAGGTATCTTTCTAGATTATGCTTTGATGATGGGAAACACAATATATATGGGTTTTTAGACCTTCAAATCACTCAATCAATTGGAAACAAGAAGTCGAAAACACAAACATACATCACCACTGCCTTAAAGAATGGTGGAAAACACATTTATTTTGCTCCGTACATCCATGAGTAAGTTCTTATTTATTAAATAAGTTTTAATAAATTATTGAAATAAGAGAAACTAATTAACTGATTTGTTATACAGGCGTCATTGGCAACTATTGATCATATCTGTTCAAGATCATACCGCTACTTGGTTTTGCTCCCTGCATAAAAAACCTCCTACCTATTTTAAAAACATTATAGATAGGTACGACAGTTTCATTTAACATTTATTATTACTTATATATATTATATAATGTTATGTATTCTAACATGAAATCTTATTATTTTAGTGCTTACTCTGGATATAATATGTTGTGTGGGAGGAGAACTTCAAACGCACAAAAACTCACTTGGATGTACCTTAAGGTATTTAAAGTTTATTTGTTCACTTAATTTAATGTGTTTCACTCATTCATTTAATACATTTATTTTCACATGCAGTCCAACAGGCAACCTGAAAATTATGAGTGCGGTTATTATGTTATGCAGTGGATGTTGACTATTTTGCAAGCTGAAATTAAGAAAAATTGGAATAAAGTAATAACTCAATACAATAAACACTTTAAAATTTGAGATTTATTATTCATGCACTAATTCAAAAAATTTCAAATGTCACAGTTCTTCAACGACCAACACCCGCTAGATTTAGAAGCATTGGAGTATGTGAGAACAACATGGTCAAAGTATTTTGTAACCATGTATAACACTCTAGTATAGATAAATCATTACAATGACAAATTTGTTTATATATTAGCAAAACTTTTTTGTATAATGTTATAATTTGTTGTATGTAATTTTTATATTTAAATTATGATTTGAAATGTTTTTATTTTCTGGAATTGAAAATTTTATGCAGGTTTGAGATTTCTTAAAAAACAAATATTTTTTTTAAGAACTACATATAACGACGGTTCCACTTGGAACCGTCTTTAAAAGTCCCTTAATTTTTTTTTTTAAAAAAATTATAAGTCTTCTTTAACGACGGTTGTGGAAACCGTCGTTATAAGTAGGAGTTTTAACGACGGTTCCAGAACTGTCGTGAAAAACCCACACATTTTAACGACGCACACAATAACGACGGTTCTGGAACCTTCTTTAAATGTGGATTTTAACCGTTGTTAATCTACCATTTTGTACTGGTGATAACTACCAATTGTTCAACCAAAGAACAATGATGGTCCAAGGGGGGGTTGTAGTGAGTGAGCATAGTTCCCAAATCTTCAAGATCTAGCTCCCTCACCTCTTCAAAAAGAAAAAGTGAGGAAGAATATGAGATGTCTTGTGAAGGTGATTTGTTAGTAGTAAGACGCATGCTCAGACAACTTCAAAAACCTTTTGATGAAAGTTAAAGGGAAAATATTTTTCATACAAGATGCCTTATTAATGACAAATTATGTTCATTAATTGTAGATGGAGGTAGTTGTGCTAATGTGGCAAGTACAAGAGTAGTGGAGAAACTTGAATTACCCACCATTTCTCACACAAAGCCCTATAAACTACAATGACTTAGTGAAGAGGGTGAAATTATGGTTAATAAACAAGTCCTCATAAATTTTGCTATAGGAAAGTATAAAGATGAGATTATATGTGATGTTGTGCCAATGAAAGCAACACATATTCTATTGGGAAGGCCTTGACAATATGACAAAAAATTTTAGATGATGGCCATACCAATAAGATTTCTTTCAACTTTCAAGGGCACAAGATTATATTAAAACCCCTTTCTCCCAAGGAACTTAATGAGGACCAAGTAAAAATGAAAACCAAAAGAAAAAATGAAAAAGGTGAGGAAAGTAAAATCAAAATTAGTCTCATGATCTCATCTCACGTAGTCAAAACAATAATATTGACCTGTACAAAAATACAAACTATACCTCATAGGTATTCTTCTTCCTTATCTTTTTCATCTCCTAATCATTCTAAATACTTGACATCTTTGATAAAGAAATTTAGGGATGATATTCAACAACCTCCTAAAGATTTTCACCTTCTAAAAGGATTTTCACAAACAAATAATTTCATCTCCAAATATTCTTTTCAAACATGACCTGTATGTAGAACTCAACCATACAAACTCCCAAAGCTTAATAAACATAAGTTTACTTCACATATCAAGTCTATAAATGTTTTTATCTTTCTTGTGAACAAATTAACTATATGTTATTTACAAGAGTTCTAAAATTGAGGTCAAATTCTTTTTAACTTGGGGGGCACTTGACAAACAAATGATGTACTTCACATATAGACCACTAACTCTTCACAGCTAGGTCAGTCATCTCAACATACAAGACAAAGCCCCACCAAATCTCAGAAGAGCCTCAACAAAGGGAGAACTGGACATGAACCAAAATATCAGTTGTTCTTCCTTATAGTCTTCTTACAAGACAAGTTAAGTAAATAAATTGGGCTCACTTAGGGCTTCAATTAGAAAAATAAGTTAGAAAATGGTGTACTTAGTAAATTGGTCTTATGCCAAAGCCCACCTTAACCTATCTTCTAGAAACTCACCCATGTGGTAACTTTTAACCTAGATTCTAGAAGACTCCCCCATGTGCTCATATTTAACCTAGTTTCTAGAAGCTTGTAGTCATTTACACTTTCACCCTTCCTCTCTTCCTCTCCAAGGAACTCATATCTATAAATAGGGTATCTTCCCTTTTGTAAAAGGACACATTGAATTTTGAATAGAAAAGAAACTTTGTCAGAGTGTTTAGTGAGTTGAGTCTCCTATTATCCTTGGGTCTTATCTTGAGTACTCTACACTTTCAAGTGGTACACCACTCATCTTGGAGTATCCCATCCTCCAAGTGGCATGACTCCGTACTCCATTTTTCTATAAGCTTTCTTCATCTCTTCACCTTTTCCTTTCCTTCCTTGCACCACTCTTATTCCATTTTTTATGTTCTTCCTTTTCTTCATTTACAATTTGGTTCATCTATTATAATTGCTTTCTTTTTTTGTTCTTAATTTAGCACCTCATCATCATCACCTTATATTGTGTTTTTCTCTTTGCCCTCTAGAAGTGAACCTTCACACTTACTTAATCACTTGGTTAAGTTCGTGTTCAGTGAGAATTTTCTTTGGGTTTCTCCCTGCTTAAAACAAAAACTCATAAACAAAGTGCAACCCATAAAATGTGTAATCTTAAAAATAAACTCACATCAAACCCCTTACTTAAGGCAGAGGAAGATAATGCAGAAATTGATGTGGCTCTCAAAGACATACCTTGACTTGTCCATTTGTTGATAAGAACAAAGTGTCTCCTGAGTTTTGAGTATTTGAATAACCATTGATATATGGTACTAGTTAGTAGCACTTCAAGTTGTGCAAGTGTGGATATAGTTATTAAAGTTATGGTTCTCAAGGCTAAGTTTGGTTAAGAAATAAGCATGTATTGTTTTTTTTTTTTTTATATATGAGAAGCTAATTCATTGACATTTGATCACATGGTCAAATATAGTTATCCAATCAAGTGGTCATGTAATGATTGTTTTACGACAAGTGTATCATGTCAGAAGTAATAAATTTGTCTCGAACCCACAAGAAACAATTGAATTCTTAAGTATAATATTCACTAAATAGAAACAATAAGTAAAAGTTTGTTGGATGTTTGTTGTGTATGAGATTGCAAGAATGTAAATAAAGCAAAGTAAATAGTTGTTTTATTCAATTTAGAAAATTGAGATTTAGGGTCATCATTCTCATTGTTTTGTATTTTGAAAAGTATGTAATATTCTATCTTTGCTTGATATTGATATCCATATAAAATTCATTTATATCGATTACTCACATATAAAATTATTAAGATAGTCTCCTAAATATCGATTCCTCACATATTTATAAAAACTCCTTATTGTTAGGAGCAGATGTTGATAGCAATTAACATTTTAAATCTATTCTTAGCATTCAAATATGTTAAACATTATCATTTAGGTAAGATGCTTATAAGTAATTTTTAGTTAAATCTAAGGATCAAAAGCATGATAAAACAAGAGTTAAGAATAAAATGACAATACAATCATCAACCAAGAAAAAAATATTATGTTTATATATCACCTCAATACATAAGAGTTTGAACAAATCACTCTCAATCCCAAAGGTTGGCCATTACAAGCATGGAGAGCAAGAAAAGAAGATTCATGATGCTTTTCCTTTACGGATGCCTCCTTTAGACTTTTCTATCTTCTTATATTCTCCCAATGATTGTTAGGGTTATGCATCATGCCTCATATTTAACCTATTTGGGCTTGGTATAAGTGATTTCTCGCCTAGGCGAGCTACAACTTGCTTGAGTGAGTTGAACAAGAAAAGAACCCAACTTCTCTGGAGTGATCTTGCCTAAGCGAGTTTGGTCTCGCTTGGGCGAGTTCTTCTGGAGTGATCTGACTTGGGCGAGTTCTTCTGTAGTGATCTGACTTGGGCGAGTTTGGACGAGTTTTGAGCATTCACACTTTTCCTTTTTCATCTTGTCTTTTCTCCTTTTGTCCTTTCATCTCCATTTTCCCATAGAATTCTGAAATTAACACAAATTTGAAAATAAATCATTCTTATTCATATTATAAGCACAAAATATGTAAAAATGTTTAAATTCCACTACAAAAAAAATCATGAAATACAAACCAATTTTAAAGACAAAAAATAATTAGTTGATATAGTGACTAAATTAGATACCATTTTAGAGACTATTTTTTTTTTGGTTTCTAATTAGTTTCTATTATTGTTAAATGGTTTCTAAATTGGTATCTAATTAGCAACCAAGGTTTTTGCTACCAAATTTAGAATCCAAATAATCGGTAGTTAAAACCTTAGTAGCTAATTAGATACCAATTTAGAAACTATTTAACAATAATATAAACTAATTTAGAAATAAAAAAAAATTTAGTTTCTAAAATGATCTCTAATTTAGTCAGTATAGCAACTAATTATTTTTTGTCTCTAAAATTAGTTTCTATTTCATGATTTTCTTGTAGTGTTCATAAATTAGAAGTTAAATTATAATTATTTTATCAATAAATATTCATACGTGTTTTATTTTAATATGAAATATTACGAAAATATAATATTTATCATCATGTCAATCATAGAAGTAAGACTCTTTAAGTTGTATGTTACACTAATTACACCGGAAAAAATTATGGATATCTTATACTTTTCAGTCTTTAGGTATTAAATAGAACCACGAGAAAATGTGTTCATTTTCTTGCTTAACTATTAAAAATCATTTCCATATTAAATCACAACAACTTCAGGATAATTAGATGTGGTGAAATTTATGCACTTAAGGTTTGAGATTATAGTTTTCAAGTTTAGTATTCCTAAATGTTCCTACTAGGGAGATGAGACCTAGAGAACTATTGAAGTCTTCTACTTCTTTCTTCGGTCGGTCAGGTGATTGGGTGATGAACTGGAATTCTTCTCGTCCTCCTGCTTCTCCTTCGGCACTCGGCCTCGGTCAACATCGGATGGTGGGGATACCTGCGAAGGCACTTCGACGCTCAAGTCAGTGAAGCGGGTGGTCAGCTCTCAGGTAGGTGAACAGTAATAAATGACATACCTTGCTCCTTGGGATGCGCGCTATTTATATTATTCTAATGGGCCTACCTTGTTGGGCCCGTTTATCGAGGTGGATACCGCTTAGGGTTGTATTACCTAATTCTTGATGATGGATTAGCTTCACTGATCTCGGTTTGAGCGTTAATTGTAATAGGGTTCGGCCCTCGGCCATGTTCTCATAGTGTGGGTCGGCCATCGGCCAAATCCTTGTGGTCTCAGCCGTATCGGCCAAGTCTTCTAAGGTCTCGACCAAGTGGGTCGTCGGCCTCGTCCTCTCGGCCAAAGTTCTTACGCCTCAGCCAGGTTCCCCAAGTGTCGGTCAAGAAGACTCGGCCTCGGGCAGTCAGGTGGGTCCTTGTCTCGCCCATACCGGTACACTTGCCCCCCAGGCTCGAGGGCAGATTTGTTAAATGTGTCTGATGAGTTTGTGATGATGGGTGTCGGTCGTCCTCCCTTGAACGTGCGGTCGTTTCACTTCTCGAGGTATGACGTGACTAGGCGGCGTGATATGACCTCAGACGACACGACGTGATGTGCATTGATGAGGGGTTTTTTTGGGCGGGAAAACTCGTGGACCGTTAGATCTAAGAGATCTAAGAGATCTAACGGTTGAGATTGGTTTGACGTTTTGAATTACGAGGCCCATGGGCCCTATAAACAGGGGTCCACCACAGTGTCGAGATCCCGCATTTGTATTCTTGTGAGTTTTTCTGGCAGCCGAGTGATCCCTCGCCCTCTGCTCTGATAGCCGACTGATTCCTTGCATTTGTTCTGAGAACCGATCGTCTTCTCGTCCACAACCTTTCCTTTTATAAGGTTAGTCATGTCGAGCTTGTCTCGGCCTACGTCCTCTTCGTCCGATCATCCCTCCTCTCCAGTCGATCGCCCTCTCTCTCCTATCAAGCGGTCTTGCTCTTCGTCTTCTTCATCATCTTCTTCTTCTTCTTCTTCTGCCACCGACTCCCAGTCGGTCGGGTTGGCCGAGGGGCCATCCCAGGTAGAGGTTGTGAGGGAGGATGACCCGACGGTTGCGATTGACCAGTTGGACTCTCCCCCAATGGTCTCGGTTAACCGGCCGGACCATCCCTCTCCCCCAACGGCCATCCCTCTTATGGACCTTAGTTGGGTGGACTCCAAGGTGGTTGAGAGGTCATCCAGCTATAGTACCGAGGACGATGTGATCGAGTTTTCCCTTAAGCATCCGGCCTTAAAGCCGGGCGATCATTCCAACTATTTTGACGTCATGCCTTGTGGGTCGACCGAGAAGGTATGTATGGGGCGACCGGGTACCGGTCCCCCTTCTTTTATATGTATACTTGTTTTTTTTTCTGATCTTCACGTGTCTTTGCCTTTCGACACGTTCACGATGGGCATCCTTCGGGCGCTCAACGTAGCGCCCACCCAAGTTCATTCGAACACCTGGGCTTCCCTTCAGGCCTTTCGCCTGTTGTGTGATGTGATGCGTCTCCATCCTACCCCTTCCTCTTTTCTTTCTTACTACGCCTCTCACCCTGCTAAGAAGGCTTCTTGGCTTTCGTTGGTCGGTCGACCGGGTAATGTGTTATTCGACCTTTTTGATGGTTCTTATAAGAGGTTTAAAGAGCGGTTTGTCAAGGTCATCATTCGGCCAGAGGCGAAGACAATCTTTTTTGACGAGTTCGGTCGGTCGAGGTTTCCCCTCTACTGGACTCGTAAGCCCTTTGGCTTTAAAGAATGGCCGAGGCCGACGGAGGGTGCTGATGAGTTAAAGGTTCTCTCGCTCTTTGATGCCCTCCCGAGGAGGCTTCCATGCCGGAGGTTGGTCGGGGTCTATGCTAAATCTGGGCGTTGGGCGGCCGTCCGGGGTACGGGTCTTTGTATTGTATTTTGTCGGTCAGCTTTAATTCGTTTCTAACTTGTTTTTTCTTGTGCTTTTGTAGAAATCATGGTGCAAGATAGGCCATCCGGTGTGAGCGCCCTGGATGAGCATCGTAAACGGGCGGTCGAACGAAAGGGCCGTCGGAGCATTGAGGTGATGCCCGCTCAGGAGGGGCCGTCAACTCGTCCCGAGAAAGCATCGACCGACCCCTCTCATAAGTCCAAGAAGCGGCCGAGGGAGGGCGGGAACATTGCCACCACTACCCGCTCCCGTGGGTCCATGCCGACGCCCCCTCCTCGCCGGGAGGTGGTCGCAGTGGGTAGCTCTTCTCCAAGGCGTGCGGCGGGCGCGTCCGGGCTGTCTGAGGCAGGGGGTAGGCCGTCGGCCCTTGATCTCTTAGGGGGTGGCTTACAATTCACGCGACGTGTTCGCGTAGCACTCCCTGAGGAAACTCGGGAGTCTATCCGGGCGGTCTCCCCCTCGGATTTGATGAGGAGCGGCCTGAAGCTCTTATGCCGCTCGGTCGTTCTTTTTTAGCAAGGCATGCATGGCCGGGACCGTCGTGCCGAGGAGATTTCTCTACTGGAGCATCGGTTGACCGAGGCCTCCGACAACCTGAAGCAGTCGTTGGCTGCTAACAATGCGCTTTCGGCCGAGATTGCTCGGGAGGGGGCCGAGAGGGAGATCACCCAGGGAGAGGCTGCTGAGGCGAAGCGACTCTTGGAGGAGGAGAAGGCCGAAAAGCTGAGGGTAGCGGCTGAGAACGCCTCTTTGAAGAAATTGGTCGAGGAGAGCAATCAAAAGATTTCGTCATCGGCCAAAGAACTGGCCGCCCTCCAAGCCGCTAAGGATAAGGTCGAAGCGGAGCTCGACAAGAACTATGAAGATTCAGAGGAGCTCCTAAAGCAATGTTTCGACTGAGCCGTGCGCCAAGCCCACGTTCTTTATGGGGGCCGCCGGCCTCTGATGACTTCAATATAGATTATGAGGTTTATCAGGGCCGGCTGGTCCCGAGCACCGAGGTGGGGGCGTTGGTGGCGCAGGAGGCTCAAGTGGCCGGGACCCACGAGGGGGAGGCCGAGGCTCAGGGCCGAGAGGTCGCCCAAGGAGAGGCTGAGGAGGGAGAGTGCGTGGAGATTCAAGACTAGGTTTACCCTTGGCCGGGGTGTGGCCTTTTCTTGATTTTTACTTTCCTCCGAGGTTGGGGTGTGGCCTCTTCATTTTGTTTTTTGTTGTATCACCCCATTTCTTCTTATTAATATATTATCCAACTTTCCTTTCATCTTGGTTTTGCATAAAATTTACAAGTTAACCAATCGGGCTTTTAATTGAATCGGGCGGTCGGCCACATTTGTTGTGAGGTTAATCGAACAAGTGGAGCATGGGCGATCGACCATTGACTGCGAATGTTAATTCGAACGAGCTTGAATGGTGGTCGGCCATTAATTAATCAGGCGGTTGGCCATATTTACTGTGATGTTGATCGAACAAGTGGAACATGGGCGATTGGCCATTGACTGCGAATGTTAATTCGAACGAGCTTAAACGGTGGTCGGCCATTAATTAATCAGGCGGTCGGCCATATTTACTGTGATGTTGATCGAACAAGTAGAGCGTGGCCGATCGACCATTGACTGCGAATGTTAATTCGAACGAGCTTGAACGGTGGTCGACCATTAATTAATCAGGCGGTCGGCCATATTTAGTGTGATGTTAATCGAACAAGTGGGAGTGGCGGTCGGCCGACACTTGCGATGTTAATCAAGCAAGTGTGAGTGGCGGTCGACCATTGCCTTTTCGGTCTCGACCGAGTGTACGTAACCGAGAGGTTGTAGCAGAATATTTCCAACACTTTGATGAAAACGCCTTGTTAAAACCTCCCTGGTTGGGTGAAGAAAGAGTGTGTGATTTTATTCACTTTAGCTGTAATAGAACTTGAGGTGCGTGGCATTCCACGTCCTCGATACAATTTTTCCTGAAAGCCATTCTAAATGATAAGCTCCTGCCTGTGCGACTTCTCGGACTCGGAAAGGCCCCTCCCAGTTGGATGAGAACTTCCCTTCATTTTTTCACGCGTCGCTGCGCATTCTTCAGATGAGGTCGCCCTTCTGAAAACTTCTCGGCCGGATCTTTGTGTTGTATTGCCTGGACGCCCAGACTTTGCAGGCGGCCTCCCGAATCCTGCTTTTGTCACGAAACTCACTTACCAGGTCGAGGTTAACCACTAGGCTTTCCTCGTTTAGGGTGAGATCGAACATCTGCCGTCTTATTGTGGGCTCGGCCACTTCGACCGGGATCATGGCCTTGGTCCCGTATGTCAGGCTGTAGGGTGTCTCTTGTGTGGTAGTTTGGGGGGTGCACCTGTATGCCCAAAGTACCTCGATCAACTCCTCGGTCCATCGGCCCTTTGCTTTGCCCAGCCGCTTCTTCAGCTCGTTGAGTATGACCTTGTTGGCGGCCTCGGCCTGCCCATTGGTTTGCGGGTGTTCCACCGAGGCCGGGATGGACTTGATGCCCAGGTTGATGGCAAATTCATGGAGCTCTTCTCGGAATCATGATCAAGGGTGCGGAAGCTATGGATTGAAATGTGCAAGATCCTCCTAGGAGCTATGGTGATCTTGAAGGTGCATGATGTGTATGGAAAGAGGGAGGTTCGGCCAGCCCTATGGTAGGTGATGAAGATGAAGATTAGGTCCTAGAAACTAGGCAAAAGCAAAGTATGGCACAATGTTGGCAGCATAACTTTACTCTCATTAATCTTGAAAAATACAAGAGATGGCTTCTCCTTTTATAGCCAAGGAGGCCGTAAATCCTAAGCTAATTACACATG
The DNA here is from genome assembly GCF_051622355.1 of Phaseolus vulgaris. Classification (NCBI taxonomy): domain Eukaryota; kingdom Viridiplantae; phylum Streptophyta; class Magnoliopsida; order Fabales; family Fabaceae; genus Phaseolus; species Phaseolus vulgaris. Next base: position 6,948,113 of record NC_143499.1, read on the forward strand.
AAATGTGAGCAAAATGAAATGAAAATGAGAAGGCACATGGCACATGGACGGTCATGTGTGCTAAGGTTCTAGAATGTGCACAAAATCTAGGGTAAATCACATATAAGACAAGTTTGTGCTTTCTAACACCACTAATTATTAAACCACCCCTAATGGGCCTCCATGTAACATATACAAGGTCTTCTCTCTTCCATCCGTGGCTAGATCCATTTGGGCGTGAATGTTCTTAGCCATTGACCTTGTAATAGGGCCTAGACGGTCTAGGCCTCCTCCTAGACGCTCCATGTGTAGCCTCCCCTCATCATGTCCTAGACGCTCCCTTCTTGAGTCTAGACGCTCATCACGGTCTAGTCTTGGGTCTTGGCTTCCATGGTGAGGTGTGCTTGGCCCTCCTCCATCATCCCCTTCCCCTTGGAAAGGATTTGTCCTCAAATCCAGCTCGTACTCGTCGTCATTGGTACCTACAAATGGAGAGAGATCAATTACATTAAAAGTGTCATGTACTCCATATTCAAGAGGTAGGTCCAATTTATATGCATTGTTATTGACTCGCTTGAGGACTTGAAAGGGTCCATCACCTCGGGGACTTAGTTTGGACTTCCTTTGAGTTGGAAATCTATCTTTGCGAAGGTGAAGCCAAACTAAGTCTCCTTCCTCAAAAATTATTTCTTTCTTCCCTTTATTGTTGTATTTTGTGTACTTCTCATTTTGTTGTTGTATTTGGAGTTTAATCTTCTCATGCATTTTCTTCACAAAGTCGGCTTTGATTACTCCTTCCTTATGCACAAATTCTTGTGGATTAGGAAGAGGCAACAAATCCATGGGTGTGAGAGGATTAAAACCATATACTACTTCAAAAGGAGAAGCATTAGTAGTCTTGTGAACTACTCGATTGTAAGCAAATTCAATGTGGGGAAGATACTCATCCCAAGATTTATGGTTGCCCTTCATGATAGCCCTAAGCATAGTCCCAAGAGATCTATTGACTACTTCGGTTTGGCCATCCGTTTGAGGATGACAAGAAGTTGAAAATTGTAGTCTTGTTCCAAGTTTGCCCCAAAGAGTTTTCCAAAAGTGGCTTATAAACTTGGGATCTCTATCGGATACTATACTTCTAGGGAGACCATGAAGTCTCACCACTTCTCTAAAGAAGAGTATAGAAATATTTTGAGCATCATCTACCTTGTGGCAAGGAATAAAATGGGACATTTTGCTAAAACGGTCCACTACCACAAAGATAGAGTCATAGCCTCTTGCAGTCCTAGGAAGCCCTAAAATGAAATCCATGCTAATGTCTTCCCAAGGAGCATTTGCAATCGGCAAAGGGGTGTGGAGTCCATGAGGCATTGTTCTAGACTTTGCTTTTAAACATGAGATGCATCTAGAGCAATGTCTTTGGACGTCTTTCCTCATGTGTGGCCAACAAAATTTTGCTTTTAAAAGTCTAGAGTCTTATCAACTCCAAAATGGCCCATGTGATTCTTTGACAAGGAGTTTCCTATGTGTGCCTTGGGGAATGCAAAGTTTTCCTTCTTTAAAAAGATATCCCTCAGACACATAGTAACCTCCTTGCGCTCTATGTTGACATTGGGCATAGATGGATGAGAGTTCTTGATCTTCTTGATAAAGCTCTCTTCTGTGATCAAATCCAAGAATTTGGGCACCCAATTTTGAAAAGAGTGTATACCGCCTTGAAAGAGCATCGACCACTATATTGGTGCTTCCTTTCTTGTATTTGATTACATAAGGAAATTGTTCAAGAAATTCCATCCATTTAGCATGTCTCTTGTTGAGCTTGTGTTGGCCCTTTAAATATTTGAAAGACTCGTGATCACTATGGATGACAAATTCTTTGGACACAAGGTAGTGTTCCCAAGTCTTTAGGGCTCGCACAAGAGCATAAAGCTCTTTGTCATAGGTGGGATAGTTGAGGGTGGCACCATGGAGTTTTTCACTAAAATATGCAATGGGGTGTCCACCTTGCAACAATACCGCACCTATGCCTACCCCCGGTGCATCACATTCTATCTCAAAGGTTTTGGAAAAATTTGGAAGAGATAGAATTGGTGCATTGGTGAGTTGAGCTTTGAGCCTTTGGAAGGCTTGCTCATGCTTTTCATTCCAACAAAATGCAACATCTTTTTTAACAAGTTCATTCAAAGGAGAAGCTAGGCTTGAGAAATTAGGCACAAACCTTCTATAGAAGCTAGCTAACCCATGAAAACTCCTTACATCACTTACATTTTGTGGAGTGGGCCACTCTCAGATGGCTTTGATTTTCTCGGGATCTACATGCACCCCCTTTTTGTTGACTATAAATCCTAAGAAAACTACACTATCTACACAAAAGGTACACTTATCCCTATTGGCAAAAAGACTATTTTTCCTAAGCACTAGAAGAACTTCCCTAAGGTGACTTAGATGTTCTTCTAGGGTTTTACTATACATTAGGATATCATCAAAATAAACTACTACATATTTACCTATGCAATCTCTCAAGGTGTGATTCATAAGCCTCATGAATGTACTTGGGACATTAGTGAGCCCAAAGGGCATCACCAACCACTCATATAATCTTAATTTGGTCTTAAAAGCGGTTTTCCACTCATCACCCTCTTTGATTCGAATTTGGTGATATCCACTTTTAAGGTCAATTTTGGAGAATATGATTGACCCATGTAATTCATCAAGCATATCATCAAGCCTTGGGATTGGATGCCTATACTTGATGGTGATGTTGTTGATTGCTCGACAATCACAACACATGCGCCATTTTCCATCCTTTTTGGGCACCAACAAGACAGGTACATCACAAGGGCTTAGTGATGGAAGAGGCCCAAGCCCATGATAGAAAAAGCCCAAGCCCAAGCCCAAATACAAGTTCAAGCTTCAGCTCAAGCCCAACAAATAGAAGATATGGGTCAACTAAGCATCATTGGATGTCTTTCTTTTGTAATTCCTTTTAAGTATTTTTAGTAGAACATAAAGGGAGGTGTAGATATAAATATAAGAGGTGCAAATGTAAAAAGCTAAGCCACAACTTCCATGTGACATAAAAAAAAGGTGTAGGTGTAGATTTAGGAGGTGCCAAAAAAAGAAACCAAGTCACGCTTTCCTTGTGACTAGGAATTGGCTCCAAATTCAAATGCTTCTCATTTGAATTTCCCTCCACTTTCTTTTTAATTTCCAGCCCTCTAAACACTATAAATAAGAGGGCTTGGCTCATGTATTTAAAGATTATTGTGAGTAAAGTTATGCTGCCAACATTGTGCCAAGCTTTGCTTCTACCTAGTTCCTAGGCTCTAATCTTCATCTTCCTCACTTACCATAGGGCTGGCCGAACCTCCCTACTTCCATACATATCATGCACCTTCAAGATCACCATAGCTCTTAGGAGGATCTTGCACATACACATCCATGGCTTCCGCACCATTTTTCACATGATTCTAAGAAGAGCTTCATGAATTTGCCATCATTTGGTATCATGAGCTATGGTTCTTCAAAGATGAGTATCTCTTTGTCATTTTCTTTTTGAGTTCTTCTTGAATCCGTGTTGTTCTTCATCTTCCATATTTGTCTTGCTGTTTTTTAATTTTTGTTTTGAATTGGTGTGCTGTTTGGAAATTCCAATCGGTGCATCTTGTTCAATTGTTCTTGAGTAATCTTTGTGCAATTTTTGGTAGGATTCCATATAGTTTGTGTTGTTGTTTTATTTTAGGTATTTGAGTCATTTTTGCAATTTTATTTGGTTCATTTTGTGTTCATTTGAGTCTTTTAATTTCTGAAACTATATGTGTTTTGTCTAGTCATGTTCTTCCAAAATGTCATCAAATCATAGTAGTACTTTGTTTGGCTTATTTATTTCTTGTTTTTGGTATAAATGCTTGATCTGAATCTGCTGTGTTTTTTATCCTTTGGTGCTTTTTATTTTTAGCTTGAGTTCATATTTGTGTTTAGATCTACACAAATTCCTTTTCACCAATTCCTTTGTGTTTTTCTTTTGGTATATCTTGCTGTTTTTTTCCAGATTTACAGAATCCCCTGTTTTGCATAACTCTGTGCTGGCTGTTTTGCTTAAGAAAATTATTTTCCTACATAAGAAAATTTTGAACCTCTGGATTTTGCAAGATTGAGGTGTTAGGGAAAAGACAAAAAAAGAATCAGTTCAAAAAAACAAATAGAAAAAAAATGACAAATATTATAAAAACAATGTGCAATCCTGACGCTACAACTGGCGTAACTGAGCACTGATTTTAGAAAATTTATTAAAAACAAATGGTGCATGCGTTTGGAGTGAAACCAACGCCAGAATTTTGTTAAGATCTTGATCTGTTTGCATATAAATTTTCAGAAGCAAATTTTAAAAGGCCAGCTCAGCATAAATCAGTGAAAATCACGCTCTCTGGACCACAACAATTATTTCAGTGGTGCTGTTTTTGATTTTGAAATCAAATCTAGTGCTATTCCATAGGTTCCATTTTGTGTGCCATCCTTTCTTTGAGTACCTTTTAATTGCTTGTCTAATATTTCATTGAAACTCTTTCTAGATGTCACATTTAATTTCATTTGTGTGGTACTGTTTTTCAAATTAATTTGTTTCTTGCTTTAATTCTTTGACCTCTAAGCTTGGTGGTGGATTAATTATCAATTGGTACTTGATTGAGTGGGAATTGACTTGAGGAGAGTCTAGTTTGCTTAATAGGTGCTGGATTGAAGAATTAATTACCTAATAACAAGAGGAACAAAGGCAAGGGGCAGAAACAAACACTTTCTAAATACACCACATACATTGGAGGGCCCAACAAAGAGGAGACAACAAAGGGAGTTTCATCTAATTTCTTTGCAACTTAACTTTTGTTAATTACTTGTTTAATTACGTAATTAGACGGTGAGTGTGTCTTCAAGGGCTCCAAGTGTCCAAGAAGCCTCACCTAGGGCCGACTAGCTTAAACTTTCAAGCTTAGCATTTGTTAATTGCTTAAATTACGCCATTTGTTTTTGTTAACTTGGCTTAATTGTTTTTGTTTGGTCTTGTTTAAAGCTTTGATAATTTGCTAGATAGCTTGCATTGTTTTTGTTGCATAAAATTTTTGATTTCTACATCCTCATTGTGTTTTAAGTGATTTACCTAAAGAAAGATTTGTGTGAAGATCTTGAGGGATAGTTTTTGGCTAAGGCAAAGACTTGGTATTTAAGTAGTCCACTGTGACTCACCTCTCTTACCTAGAAAACTACCTTCATTAACTTTCCTCATCTTTCTTAAAGTAAAACATTTCTAAACACAAAGTTTTAGTCATGTCTTCTCACTCCTCTAAATCTCTTAAAAGTGATGTGAAATCCTTGAAATCTCTTTTAAAACAACTTTCCTAGGATATTCAATCAATTTCATCTAAACAATTGGAGAATAAGACCAAAACTAATGAATTGACTAAAGCAAAGGATGAGAAGTCTCACATTTCAAAAAAATTACCTTCTCATGCATCTATCTCTAAAGCTCATGATTCTTTTGGGGAGGGAAGCCTTAAAATAAATTATTATTATCAAGCACCCCCTAGAAGACATAGAAGAGATAGAAGAGAACAAGAAAGCCCAAGAGAGGTTAGGGTAGACCTACCCCATTTCCATGGAAAAGAAAATGTAGAAGCTTGCTTAGATTGGGAAATGAGGGTAGAAAAATTGTTTGCTTCCCATAAAGAAAAGAAGGAAAGAAAGATACAAAAGAAAAGAGAGGAAGACGAAAGGGAAGCTAAAGAAAAAGAAAAACCAGGTGAGGGGTGGTGTGAATCTAGAAAGAATGAGGAATATCTTATAACACCCCTTACAAGCATATTAAAAATAGAAAATCAAGAGAAAACCCTTGAAGAACAAAAGGCGTGGGAAAAGAGTGTTCCTTCCCACAAGGTCATTCAACAAGAAGTAAAAGTTGAAAATACCTTTGAAAATATGCTTCTTGTTGAACAACCTAGCCTTACCTTTTGTAAAGGAACACTTGCAAGCCTAGTAAAAAAAGAAGAATCCTTGAGAGAGGCTTGCATAGATAAAGATGAAGTAGATTATTTCTCATATGTGCTAAGATATCACCAAGTGAAGGACAAGTTATCTATAGGCATCTACAAAGACAAATTTTTATGTGAGCTAGTGCCTAAAGAAACTTGTCATGTCTTATTGAGACAACCATTGCAAAATGTACAAATTCTTATAAACAATGGTTGTAACAACAAGACTACCTTTACACATAAGAGAAAAATTCTTCATGAAGGAGAACTCATGGGCCAAATTAGAGTAGATAAAACTCTAGAGCTTTTAAAAGGAAAACTATTGTCACCCATGAGAAAGGAGGTTCAAAGACATTACCCTAGATACATTTCTTGTTTTAAAACTACACCTAAGGCAATGTCTCATGAACTCTATACTCCTTCACCTTTTGCAAATGATCATTGGGAAGACACAAGCCTAAATTTCATATTAGAGCTTCCTAGGACAACAAAAGGTTTTGATTCCATTTTCATGGATATGGATAAACTCTTCTCTAGAGAAGTGATACATATTCATCGTTTATCCTCAAGCATACTGTTGGATAGAGCTCCAAATTTTGCAAACCATGATTTGAGGATTCTCTTGGGAAAACTTGCAACTAAATTGTTCTCTTCAAATTTTTATCATCCTCAAAAGAATGGTCAAAATAAAATTGAAAACATAGCTCTTTCTACTATGCTTCGAGAAATCATGAGAGACAACCACAATTCTTGGGATGAGTATCCTTTTCCTATTGAGCATGCATACAATGGAGTATAAGATTACTCATATTTCTACATTTGAAGTTGTATGTGAACATAATCCTCTTTCCCTTTTAAAGTTGTTACCACCTCCTAAAGGAATTATGCCTAAGGGAAAAGTAACTACTATTGGAAATTTTATAAAACATAAGAGGATTAGAGGATACATACAACCATCAAAAGGGAAATATTGTGAAAAGTTGCCAAAAACAGAAGAAAAACAAAAATGGCAACTTCATACAATTAAGTTTTCTCCAATTGCTCACACTAACTCCTTTGCTTTGTTTCAGGAATCCCATAGATGGACACTTGATCCTGGAGGACGAGCCTAGTTTTCAAAATAAGAATAAGGCTGTTGTTCGAGATCAAAACTGTAGATCTGAGGACAGATTCTCTCAAGAAGGAGGGGATTATGGAAACCATCCAGCCACATACATCCACATAATGATGATGAAGAAGAAGCATTGGATTTGAGGACAAATCCTTTTCAAGAGGGAGGGGATGATGGAAGAGGCCCAAGCCCATGATAGAAAAAGCCCAAGCCCAAGCCCAAATACAAGTTCAAGCTTCAGCTCAAGCCCAACAAATAGAAGATATGGGTCAACTAAGCATCATTGGATGTCTTTCTTTTGTAATTCCTTTTAAGTATTTTTAGTAGAACATAAAGGGAGGTGTAGATATAAATATAAGAGGTGCAAATGTAAAAAGCTAAGCCACACCTTCCATGTGACATAAAAAAAAGGTGTAGGTGTAGATTTAGGAGGTGCCAAAAAAAGAAACCAAGTCACGCTTTCCTTGTGACTAGGAATTGGCTCCAAGTTCAAATGCTTCTCATTTGAATTTCCCTCCACTTTTTTTTTAATTTCCAGCCCTCTAAACACTATAAATAAGAGGGCTTGGCTCATGTATTTAAAGATTATTGTGAGTAAAGTTATGCTGCCAACATTGTGCCAAGCTTTGCTTCTACCTAGTTTCTAGGCTCTAATCTTCATCTTCCTCACTTACCATAGGGCTGGCCGAACCTCCCTACTTCCATACATATCATGCACCTTCAAGATCACCATAGCTCTTAGGAGGATCTTGCACATACATATCCATGGCTTCCGCACCATTTTTCACATGATTCTAAGAAGAGCTTCATGAATTTGCCATCACTTAGGCTCTTTTGAACCCAACCCTTCTCCAACAAGTCTTGAACTTGTGATTCTATCTCCTTGGTTTCCTCGGGGTTTGTTCTATAAGTGGGCCTATTTGGTAGGCTTGCCCCCGGAATGAAGTCAATTTGATGTTCTATACCTCTAATGGGAGGGAGTCCAATGGCCCCTCATTAGAGAATATATCTTCAAATTCACTTAAAAGTTTTTCTATTGGAGGAGGTAGATTCATGAGTTCACTACTTGTGGCAGTGCATGTAAGTGCTCCTTTACAAAAGACAAGGCTTGGTTGTTCAACAAGAAGCAAATTTTCAAAAACGTTTTCAAAAGGCTTTTCTTGTTGAGCAACCTTGTGGGAAGGAACACTCTTCTCCCACGCCTTCCTATCCCTAAGGATTTTCTCTTTTTCTAGCGCTCTTTTTTTTTTGTTTTCCTCATCCCTCTTATGTTTCATTTGTATTTGGTCTTTCACCACTTGAGAATGTGGTAAAGGACTAAGTACAAATTTCTTATGCTTGTGGGTGAAGGAAATCTCATTAGTGAGACCATCATGCAAGGTTTTCTTGTCAAATTGCCATGGTCTCCCTAATAAGATGTGGCAAGCTTCCATAGGCACTACATCACATAAAACTTTGTCTTTGTAGTTCCCTATGAAAAACTTGATTTCCACTTGCTTGTCTACACTTAGTTCCCCATTTTCATTAAGCCATTAAAGTTTGTAAGGCTTTGGGTGAGGAACTAATTGTAGATTAAGCTTTTCCACCATTCTAGCACTACAACAATTACAACTAGATCCACTATCCACAATGAGGGAACATATGTTTTCTAAAACATTGCATCTTGTATGAAATATGTTCTCTCTTTGTGTTTCCATGGATGTGCTAGGGTGATTGTTGAGGGTTCTCCTAATCATAACCAATTCTCCCTCTAGTGGAGCTACCCTCTCATCCTCTCCCCCCTCCTCTCTCTCACTAGGCTCATCCTCGCCACTAGTGTATTCATCTACACCTTTAAGAAACAAAGTCCTTTGGTTTGGGCATTGTTCTTGCACATGCCCTCTACCATAGCACTTGAAACACTTAACATCTCTAGCTCGGATGGGTGGGGTGGAGGTTTCCTTGGTTAAGGGTTTGGTAGGTTCTTTTGGTTTTTCTTTTGATGTACTACCCTCCCTTCTAAACTCTTTCTTGGGATAAAAGTTAGAGTAAGGGCTCACCTTTTGACTTGACGTTTTGCATAAGATTTGTTGCTCAACTTTAATGCAAAGTTGAACCAAGTCATTCAAGTCTTGGTAAGGTAAGAGCTCTACCCTATCTCTTATCTCAAGTGATAGGCCACTAAGGAACCTAGCTATTGTGGTATCCTCCTCTTCTCTAATGGATGCTCTCATCATGTAGAGCTCCATTTTTTGCCTATACTCTTCCACACTCATGTTCCTATGGTAGTAGGAAGGTATGTGGCGGCGTCTTAGGGCTCCCCTAAGGTCATTCCAATATGTAATGGGAGGTTCCCTATGAAGACGCCTTTCTCTTTCGAGAGAGGTCCACCAATACATGGCGTTCCCTTGGAAGCTAAGGGTGGCTAGGGGTACCTTACGTTCTTCACTCACGCTATGGCAAGCAAAGAGTTGTTCTACTTTCATCTCCCAATCTAGGTAGGTTTCTACATTCTCCTTACCATGGAAGTGAGGTAGGTCTACTCTAGTTTCCCTTGGCCCCTCTTGCTCCCTTTGCCTATTCCTTCTAGGGGGTGGTTGGTAATAGTCATTTATTCTAAGACTCCCCTCCCCTAGAGACTCATTACTCCTAGATGCATGAGTATGAGTTTTCTTTGATTTTTGTGATTTTTGTGATTTCTCTTCTTGGGCTTTAGCCAATTCATTAATTTTTGTGTCATTCTCCAATTGTCTAAAAGAAATCATTTGCACGGCTTGTGAAACTTCTTTCAAAAGAGATTTTATAGATTTTACTTCACTTTCAATAGACTTTGGAGAGTGAGGAGGAGAAGACATGGCTAAAGTTTTGTGTATACAAGTATTTTACCTTGAGAAAATTTAGGAAAGTCAAAGAAGGTAGTTTTCCAGGTAAGGGAGGTGAGTCTCAAAGGACTACTTAAATACCAAGCCTTTGCCTTAGCCAAAAACTATCCCTCAATGTCTTCACACAAAACTCTCTCTTAGTAAACTACTTAGAACACAATGAAGTTGAGAAATCAGATTTTCAATGCAAGAAAACAATGTAAGCTATCTAATTAGTTAAAGCTAGACGATTTAACAAAGCTTAAACAAACCAACCACACATGCAAAGCGTAATTAAAGAAGCAAGTTATGTAATTAAAACAATTAACAGTTGCTAATTAAAAAACTCTACACTAGTCGGCCCTAGGTGAGGCTTCTTGGACACTTTGAGCCCTTGAAGACACACTCACCGTCTAAGTACGTAATTAAGAAGTAATTAACACAAACTAAGTTGCAAAGAAATTAAGAAAACTCCCTTTGTTGATCCTCTTTTTGCTATTGGCACTTCTTTGGTTGTCTTTGCTTGTTGGGCCTTCCAAGTGTTTGTGGTGTTTTGGGAAAGTGTTTGATTCTGCCTTTGTCTTTGTTCCCCTTAGAATGAAGGTCCTAATTCTCCAATTCCAGCACCTATCAAGAAGACTAGACCTTACCCAAGTCAAATTTCCACTCAATCAAGCACCAAAAGAGAATAAATTCCAGCACCAAATTTAGAGGTCAAAGAATAAAAGCAAGAAACCAAAAATTTAAACACAATGGAGTGTGTGAAATAGAATTTGTGTAGGATCTAAACACAGATATGAACTCAAACTAAAAGTAAAAGGCACCAAATGATCAATATCACAGTAGTTTCAAAGTAAGCAAAAATACCCAAAATCAAGAAACAATCAAGCCAAACAAAGGGCTACTATGAATTGATGAAATTGTGGATGAACATGACTTGACAAAACATATATGGATTCAGAAATTAAAGACTCAAAGAGCATAATATGAACCAAAATAAAAGTGCAATAAAGACTCAAAAACCTAAAAGAAAAACAGCAACTCAAAGGTGTATGGAATCCTATCACAAATTGCACAAGGATTGTTCAAGATCAATTGAACAAAGTGCACCGGTTGGATCTTCCAAATAGCACACCAAAACAAATTAAAATTTAAAAAACAGCAAGACAATTATGGAAACAAGATGAACAACATGAAATAAAGAAGAACTAAAAATGAAAAGGCCAAGAACAACTCATCTTTGAAGAACCGATGCTCATGATACCAAATGATGGCAAATTCATGAAGCTCTTCTTAGAATCATGTGAAAGATGGTGCGGAAGCCATGGATGTGTATGTGCAAGATCCTCCTAAGCGCTATGGTGATCTTGAAGGTGCATGGTGTGTATGGAAGTTGGGAGGTTCGGCCAGCCCAAAGAAATAACTTAGTAATCTCGTAGGCACGATCTTGTACTTAGTTGTTTCGGACCATCTCAACTTCGAATAATAATCACATTTATCAACTCGTAAACTTAAGGCAATGAACCTTAGCGTAAAATGATACTTCAAGCAATGGACTTTAACTCAACCCCTGGCTTTATAACGTCGCTACACCCGATCTGCTTCATCAAAACGGGTCTTTGACTTTTCGCCATTGCTTGAACGTTTCCTGGTCGCCAGAGACTCTTGGCAACACCAGCTTCTTCCTGCCTTCACAACTTGGCCATTGCTCTTTCATCTGGGGGTAGAGGCGCCTTTCGGATCCTTCTCTACCTCCTTGTGCTTCAGAGCAAGAGACCGGGTGGCTAGGCGTTCTCTTCGAACCTACCTTAGCCACCCTCAGAACTTCTTCCACCCTCTACACCATACCTGAACTCGTTCGAGACGAGAAGGATTTTATCTTGCCTGAACTCGCTCATAGGCGAGAAGGTCTTTAACTCGCCTGAACTCGCTCATAGGCGAGAAGGTCTTTAACTCGCCTGAACTCGCTCATAGGCGAGAAGGTCTTTAAATCGTGCCTCTACATTGCCCCAGGGGTTACATCTCCTCCCCCCCCCAGAAACACTGAGGACTTTTCACTGGTGCCTCTACACTGCCCCAGGGGTTACATCTTCTCGCCCCCAGAAACACCGAGGACTTTTACTGGTGCCTCTACATTGCCCCAGGGGTTACATCTTCTCGCCCCCAGAAACACTGAGGACTTTTACTGGTGCCTCTACATTGCCCCAGGGGTTACATCTTCTCGCCCCCAGAAACACTGAGGACTTTTACTCTTTCTCGCCTGCACTCGCTCGACGGCGAGGAGGTCTTTAACCTGCCTCGGAACGTGCGCGGGCGTTGAGGTCTTTTAACTGGTGCCTCCGATCGCCGAAAGACGATGAGGACTTTAGCTTTAACTGGTGCCTCCAATCGCCGAAGGACGATGAGGGCTTAAAACTTTTTTAGAAAGCATGCAATATATCTTTACTTGCCTTAAATCACGTATAAGTGACAAGGTCTTTCTTCAAAACTTTTTGGAAAACAGCAAGCATGCAATCTGAAAACGCCTTATACTTCGAAAACTCTTCTTTTATTGGGTGGCCTCATTAAAAACCCTCCTTAGGGAAAAAAGAGTGCCCCCTTCAAACTGTTTTATCAGAGACATTGTAATATAACTTTTGTGTTTGTCTTTACTTACAAAGCTCTTAACTATAGTACAACTTCAGGTGCGTGGCGTTCCAGGTGCGAGGAATCGCCCCTCCTTCTAGCGTCTCTAAGCGGTAGGCGCCGTTCCCGAGCGCCTCGGTTATTCTGAACGGTCCCGTCCACTTAGGCGACAGCTTATTCTCCATCTCGTACTGGTGGGCTTTCCTCATCACCAGGTCGCCTTCTCTGAACTGCCTTGGCATCACCTTCGAGTTGTACCTTCGTTCAATCCTTCTCTTCACCGCCTCAGCTTTCAGTCTCGCCTCTTCCCTGACCTCATCCAGTAGATCCAGGTTCAGCCTTCTCTCTTCATTCGAATCTTCCTCTACGAAATTCTGGAATCTCGGCGAACTTTCCTGGATCTCCACTGGAATCATTGCATCACACCCATAGACCAAGCTGAACGGGGTCTCATGGGTTCCTGACTGTTCGGTGGTGTGGTACGCCCAGACTATACGGGGTACCTCCTCAACCCAGCTTCCCTTGGCTTTCTCGAGCCTCCTCTTCAATCCTCTCAGCAACACCCGATTGGCTGACTCCACCTGGCCATTCGTCTGAGGGTGCTCGACGGATGCAAACACTTGTTGAATTCCCACCCCTTCGCAAAGCTTCTTCAACAGGTGACTTGCAAACTGAGTCCCATTGTCCGACACCAGGCGCTTGGGCACACCAAACCGGCACACAATGTTCTTCCACACGAAACCTTCGATCTTGTGTGCGGTGATCTGGGCCACTGGTTCTGCTTCGATCCACTTGGTGAAATACTCAATTGCCACCACCAAGTACTTCATCTGCCTGATCGCCAGCGGGAAAGGTCCCAGGATGTCGATTCCCCACGTATGAAACGGCCAAGGGCTGTAAATCGACTTCAACTCCTCGGGAGGCGCCTTGTGCCAATCGGCGTGCTGTTGGCACTGTTTGCAACACTGCGCATACTTCTTGCAGTCTTCTCTCATCGTTGGCCAGTAGTAGCCTGCACGGAGAGTCCTCGCGGCCAGAGCTCGACCCCCGACGTGGCTTCCGCATATACCTTCGTGGAGCTCCGCCATGATTCTCGTGCACTTCTCGCCATGTATACATTCCAGGAGCGGGTGAGTGAACCCAAACCTGTACAGATCGCCATCAATCAGGGTGTACTTGCTAGAATTCTTCTTTACCTTCCTAGCCTCAGTTGGATCCAGTGGGAGAAGGCCATCTGCCAGGCACCGCTTGTACTGTGTTATCCAAGTGTCTGGCTCATGGGTAGCGCAGACCTGCATCACGTTCACCTTCTCTCCCCGACATGCTCTAATTCTCGGCGATCTCAGAGTTTCTTGCGTCAGGGACTTATGGCTTCTCGCTGCTTTCTCCGTCGACTTGCTTATCTGAAGGACCAGGTGATCTGCCACAAATGCTCTCGGCGTCTTCAGAGTTTCTTGAATCACCGTCCTCTGCCTACCCCCCTTGCCTGAACTGGCGAGCTTAGCTAGCAAGTCAGCTCGGGCATTCTGCTCTCTGGGCACATGCACTACTTCAAAGGAGGCAAAGGAACTCTTCAACTCCTGCACATATTCCAGATAGGCCGCCATTTGTGGATCTTTAGCCTGGAACTCGCCTGTTACTTGCCCTGTGACTAGCAGCGAGTCACTCTTAGCCATCAGCACCCTAGCTCCCATCTCCTTGGCCAGCAAAATTCCGGCGATCAGCGCCTCATACTCTGCTTGATTGTTACTGGCTTTGAAGGCAAATCTCAAAGATTGCTCGATCAGCACGCCATTGGGCCCTTCTAAAATGACTCCAGCACCGCTACCCTGCTGGTTCGACGATCCATCCACCGAGAGTACCCAACGGAAGCCGTCCCCCTCAACTCGTGTCGCTTCAGACGAGAGCTCGACCACGAAATCTGCAAAGATTTGCCCCTTGATCGGGCCTCGGGGCTCATACTTGATGTCAAACTCTGACAGCTCCACTGCCCATTTCACCATCCTTCCCGCAACGTCAGGCTTCTTCAAAACTTTCTGGATGGGCAGGTCAGTCATCACCAGTATGGTGAAGCTATGGAAATAGTGGCGCAACCTCCTCGCCGAAAACACCACAGCCAGCGCAGCCTTCTCCAGGGCCTGATATCTCGTTTCGGGGCCCTACAACACCTTACTAACAAAATAAATAGGCTTCTGTGCCTGATCTTGGTCTTGGGCGAGCACCGCACTCACCGCCCTCTCAGTTACAGCAAAATACAACCTGAGAGGGATCCCCACCAGCGGTTTGCATAAAACCGGCGGGCTCGCCAGGTACTCCTTCAGCTTGACGAAGGCTTCCTCGCACTCCTTCGTCCAGGCAAACTTGTTATTGCGCCTCAAGCACTGAAAATAGGGATGTCCCTTCTCTCCGCTAGCTGACACGAAGCGAGACAGGGCTGCCATCCGACCTGTTAGCTGTTGAACCTCCTTCACCGTAGCTGGGCTCCTCATCGCCAAGATGGCGGCACACTTATCAGGGTTGGCCTCTATGCCTCTTTCAGTCAAGAGGAAACCCAAAAACTTCCCAGCTTCCACGCCGAAAATGCATTTCTCTAGATTCAGCTTCAATCTGAACTTGGCGATCGTTGTGAACAATTCCTCCAAGTCGGCAACGTGCTTGCTGTTTTCCGGCGAGGTCACGACCATGTCATCGACGTACGCTTGCACGTTCCTTCCCAGCATCGGTGCAAGTACTCGATCCATCAGCCTCTGGTACGTGGCCCCCGCGTTCTTCAGCCCAAACGGCATCACCTTATAGCAATAGCACGATCTCTCCGTCATGAAGGTTGTCTTCTCTTCATCCATGGGATGCATCTTGATCTGATTATACCCCGAGAAGGCATCCAGGAAACTCAGCAACTTACACCCTGCAGCACTGTCCACCAAGGCGTCTATACTTGGTAAAGGATACGAATCCTTTGGGCAAGCTTTGTTCAGGTCAGTGAAATCGACGCACATGCGCCATTTCCCATTACTCTTCTTCACCAGCACGACATTTGCCAGCCATTCAGGGTACCGAACCTCCCTGATGTGGCCTGCAGCGAGGAGCTTCTGTGTTTCATCTCTAATCGCCTGCCTCCTCTCCTCGTTGAACTTTCTTCTTCTTTGTCGCACTGGTCTCACCAAGTTGTCCATCGCCAGATGATGGCACAAGAAGTCGGGATCAATCCCGGGCATGTCCGAAGCGGACCATGCAAACGCGTCCAGATGCCGCTCAATCACCTTGGCGATCTGGTCCTGGAGCTCGACCTCCAGAGATCTTCCCAGCTTGAAGATCTTTCCCCCGATCTCTTTCTCGAGCCACTGCTCGACAGGTTTTGGCCTGGATTCTCTGGCGATCACCGCCTTGGCGATTCCCTGCTCTCTCGCTTCCTCAGGGCGATTCCGCGCCTCTTCCTCCTCCAGACCAGCGTTCCCCTCCCCCAGCTCAGCGTCCACCATCTCCACGTCCCTTCCAGCGGTCTCTTCTGTTACCGTCGATCTGGGCTTCACACCGGGAGGTGGGGTGGTTGTTACATAACTCACTGATCTCTTGTTTTTCAGGCTATTCTCGTAACACTTTTTTGCTTCTTTCTGATCAGACTTGATCGTGATCACCACCCCCTCCATAGACGGCAACTTCACCTTCATGTGCCGAGTCGACGGTATAGCGCCTATCCTGTTAAGCGTGGGCCTTCCCAACAGGATGTTGTATGCTGAAGGAGCGTTTACAATGAGGTACTTGATTTTCTCCGTCCTCGAACCAGCCTCATCTGTAAACGTGGTTCTCAACTCAATGTACCCCCTGACCTCCACCTGGTCACCAGCAAATCCATACAGGCACCCTCCATAGGGCCTTAGCTGGTCAAGGGGCAACTCTAGCCGCGTGAAAGTCGGCCAGAACATCACGTCTGCCGAGCTTCCCTGGTCCACCAGAACTCTATGGACCTTCCTTCCTGCCGTAATCAACGAAATGACTATGGGATCGTTGTCATGGGGCACAACGTCCCGAAGATCCTGCTTGGTGAACGTAATGTCCACCTCCGGCGAGTGATCTTCAAACATATCCACTGTCATCACCGACCGCGCGTACTTCTTCCTCTGCGATGCGGTGCATCCACCACCTGAGAAGCCTCCTGCAATGGTGTGGATTTCCCCGTGGATAGGCATCTCGTGTTGCTGGGCTTCTCCACCTGCTGGCTGGGAACTCGACGCTCTCCTCGTCCTCCTGTCCAGCAGATAGTCATTTAGGAACCCGCTCTTAACCAGATCATTGAGCTGATACCCTAAGGACAAACACGAGTCCAAAGTGTGGCCAAAGCCCTAGTGAAACTCACACCAGGCGTCTGGCTTTGGTCCCAGCACCTTGTCGCCCACCTTCTCAGGCGCTTTCAACCTAGCAGATATATTGGGAATGGCGATCAGGTCTGCCAATCCCATAACAAACTTGTGCTTAGGTGGGCGATTGTATTCCCGGCGTGCTGGTTGCTGGCGTCCCTGGCCCCTCCCCTTGTTCCTCCTATCATAAGGATGGCGAGTCCTCTGGTCCTTCCTGGCCGCCGCCGCTGTCTCCAGCACCCTTTGCGGCTGGATCCTGGTCTGGGCGCGTGGCCTAGCGGGAGCCACGCTCCCTCTCTTCTCGGCGACCTCACTCTCGTCGGCGATGTGGGCCACCGCAAGTCGCCTGACCTCAGCAAACGTTGCAGGGTGAGCCCTGATCAAGGCCTCGCAGAATGGTCCTGGCAGCACGCCCTTCTTGAATGCATAGACCAGCATTTCTTCATCTTTAGCCGGCGATCTGACCATCTGCGCTCCAAAGCGATTCAGGTAGTCTCTGAGGGACTCTCCCTGGTACTGCCTTATATCAAACAAATCACAAGACACTCTGGGCGGTGCCTTGTTCACGATGTACTGCTCGACGAAAACCTTCGAGAACTGCTGAAAATTGGTTATGTGACCGTTAGGTAGGCTCACAAACCACTCCAACGCCGTTCCCTGGAGCGTGCTCACGAACATCTTGCAATACACGGCGTCTGACCCTCCCGACAGCATCATTTGTGTATGGAACGTGGTTAGATGAGCCTCTGGATCCTCCACGCCGGTAAAGACAGCCTTGACAGGGACCACGCTCGTAGGAATAGGCGTGTCAGTAATCGCCTGAGCGAAAGGCATAGGAAAAACACGAGGTGGCGACGACGGCGCGACCTCTTCAGCAATAGGACGCCCTTGCTGCTCCTGAAGAGCTTGACGCAGCTCCTCAGTCACCTTGGTGAGCTCATCATTCCTGGCCCGAGAGGCGGCCAGGTCCTCATGCATTCGCGCCTGCTCTATGCGCGAGGCTTCCACAGTCGCCTGCAACGAGCGCATAATATCCACCATCTGCGCCATGGTCATGGCGGCGTCGCCTTCAGCAGCGACAGGCGCCACGGGGCTTGAACGATTGCTTCTCATTTTTCTCATGAACTTAGCGAATCACAGAATGCAGCGAACAACACTTACTTCAGCTACGATCGATTCAGCGATCAATCGGAAGAAACTGTGCGAAACTCCGCAAGAAAACTCAATAACACCGCATACCTTCAAAGAAACTTGCAACTCCACCAGAAACCACCGCTTCTTCCACGAAAAAATCGAACAAATCGAAGAGCTCGAACTCCACCGAACAAATCACGCGTAAACAGCAGAAAACCTCACTTCACCGAACAAAACCTCAAACGAACGGTGGAAAACGTGAGAAACACTGAACAAAAGCTAGATGAACAACGAACAACGGTTGCACCAGCACACAACCACACAGAAAGCTACGAAAACCTCCAAGACTCTCGCTGCGGATGGGAACAAGTTTTACACGGCCCCACGGTGGGCGCCTGATGATCCTACCTGTTGACCAGAGCGTTGAAACCTGCCTCGTCAAAGGATCGACTTGCGCACCGCTTCAAACGTCCGTCCTTCTCCAAGATCCACCTCAAGAACCTGCAAAAGAACAGAGCGGCGCCCCTGCGGCCGATCGCACTCCAACGCCCAAGTCAGTGACCGAACCACCAAATACTGAGAGCAAGAACGCTCAAGAAATCTCAAGGAACCGTGCAATGTTCTCTCTCACAGTGTGCTTTAGAACTCGCAAGCGTAAAGAGTATAATCTGAACGTGCGTACCTCAGAAAGTTCGTTGAGAACTCTTATATACCTGGTCACTTTCTCTCTCCTGGCAGTTACAGACTTAGACACGTGGCTCGCATCCAACTGTACACGTGCCATCATCTGGAGCCTCCTTGACTTGGGCGCTGCTTCTACTCTCATTTTGCTAAGTTACTTATGCATGGTACTGCCCAGTGCATAGCTAACTTGGGAGCGCGACCTCTACTGGAATTGGCGAGTTAGGGTGCTCTCGTACACCTACCCTGTGGTCTCGCCGGCCGCCTTCATAATCCGCACCACCTTCATCTTCGGCGATGTGCTTGTTCTGGCGATCTCCTATCACTTAGTCGCCTGAGTTTACAATCTGGCGACTTCATCTTTAGCTGGGCGATCGCCTGGTATGCTGGAGATCGGAGCACGCCAACTTAATAACTGGCGACTACACAAGCCCCCCGACTTCCTTCCCTTCTGCGGATCTGGCGCCTTGTCAACACGCCTACACTGTAGCTTGGTGCCACGTCATCACTTCCGACTACCAGGGCGGTACACTACTCTACACTAGAGTTTATGGCATTTGAACATGTAAAAGAACGTCTTCTTGGATCCTCTTGGCCATAACTCTATGGTTGGCCCAAATCTACCCTTTGGTGGGCTTGCATGTGGGCTTGTGCTTGGGCCTCTTCCATCATCCCCTCCCTCTTGAAAAGGATTTGTCCTCAAATCCATTGCTTCTTCTTCTTCATGGCTAGGGGAATGGATGTGGCTGGATGGTGTCCATCATCTCCTCCTTCTTTGAGAAGATCTATCCTCAGATCTTCAGACTTGATCTCGGATAGCAGCCTCTTGCTTCGCCAAAGCTTGTCCTCCTGGGTCAAACGTCCACCTATAGAAATAATCAAATAAGGCATAGGTGTTAGTTTGCAAATTAATTTTACTAGGTTGCCATTTTTGTTTTTCTTTTGGTTTTGGCAACCTTGGACAAAGTTTCTCTTTTAATGGTTGTGTGTGGTCTCTAATCATCTTATGTATTTTAAAAGGTTCATTTGTGGTTACTTTCTCTTTAGGCATAAATCCTATAGAAGATGGTAACAACTTAAAAGGAGAAAGATGATTGAACCCACACATAACTTTAAAAGTAGAAATATAAGTAGTTTTGTGAACTACTTTATGGTATGTTTGCTCACCTCTAGAGTTGTGTGTGCACTTCATGTTTATTCTAGGCATAGTAGAAAGAGCTAGATTTTGAAATATATTTTGACCATGCGTTTGAGGATGATAAGAATTTAAAGTGTGCAATTTAGTTGCAAGTTTTCCAAAGAAAATCCTCAAATCATGGTTTGCGAAATTTGGAACTCTATTCAACACTATGCTTGAAGATAAACCATGAAGATGTATGACTTCTCTAGAGAAGAGTTTATCCATAACCATGAAGATTGAATCACAACCTTTTGTTGTCCTAGGGAGTTTTATTATGAAATTTATATCTTCCCAAGGATCATTTGCAAAAGGTGAAGGAGTATAAAGTTCATGAGACATTGCCTTGGGTGTAGTTTGAAAACAAGAATTGTACCTAAGGTAATGTCTTTGAACTTCTTTTCTCATGGGGGACAAAAGTTTTCCTTTTAAAAGCTCTAGAGTTTTATCAACTCTAATTTGTCCCATGAGTTCTCCTTCATGAAGACTTTTTCTCTTATGTGTAAGGATAGTCTCGTTGTGACAACCATTGTTTATAAGGATTTGTACACTTTGCAATGGTTGTCTCAATAAGACATGACAAGTTTCTTTAGGCACTACTTCACATAAAAAATTGTTTTTGTAGATGCTTATAAAAAACTTGACATTCACTTGGTGATATCCTAGCACATATGAGAAATAATCTATTTCATTTTTATCTATGCAAGCTTCTTTTAAAGACTCTTCTTTTTCACTTAGGCTTGCAAGTGTTCCTTTACAAAAGGTAAGGCTTTGAGGTTGTTCAACAAGACACATATTTTCAAAGGTATTTTTAAATCTTTGGTCTTGTTGAATGACCTTGTGGGAAGGAACACTCTTCTCCCACGCCTTTTGTTCTTCAAGGGTCTTCTCATGCTTTTCTTTTTCTTCTTTTTCTTTAGCTTCCCTTTCGACTTCCCCTCTCTTCTTTTGTGTTTTTCTATCCTTTCTTTCTTTATAGGAAGCAAACAATTTTTCTACCCTCATTTCCCAATCTACGCAAGCTTCTATATTTTCTTTTCCATGGAAATGGGGTTGGTCTACCCTAACCCCTCTTGGGTTTTCTTGTTCTTTTCTATCTCTTCTATGTCTTTTAGGGGGTGCTTGATAATAATCATTTACTCTAATGCTTCCCTCCCCAAAAGAATCATGATCTTTAGAGATATATGCATGAGAAGGTAATTTTTTTAGAATGTGAGACTTCTCATCCTTTGCTTTAGTCAAAACATTAAGTTTAGTCTCACTCTCCAATTGTCTATAAGCAATTGATTGCACAGTTTGTGAAACTTCTTTCAAAAGAGTTTTTAAAGATTTTAATTCACTTCCAATAGACTTTGTAGAATGAGAAGAAGAAGACATGGCTAAAGCTTTGTGTATACAAGTATTTTACCTTGAGAAAACTTAGGAAAGTCAAAGAAGGTAGTTTTCCAGGTAAGGGAGGTGAGTCACAAAGGACTACTTAAATACCAAGCCTTTGCCTTAGCCAAAAACTATCCCTCAATGTCTTCACACAATTTTCTCTTAGTAAACCACTTAGAACACAATTAAGTTGAGAAATCAAATTTTCAATGAAAGAAAACAATGCAAGCTACTAATCAACAAAGCTAGTCGGTTTAACACAAACTTAACAAAATAACCATGCAAAGCGTCACTAACTAAGCAAAAGAAAAGGCAATTACAAACAATTAACAATTGCTAATTAAGAATTCTATACTAGTCGGCCCTAGGTGAGGCTTCTTGGACACTTTGAGCCCTTGAAGACACACTCACCGTCTAAAACGTAATTAAGAGGTAATTAACAAAAATTAAGTTGTAAGGAAATTAAGAAAACTCCCTTTGTTGATCCTCTTTTTGCTAAGTGCACTTCCTTGTTGTCTTTGCTTGTTAGCCCTCCAAATGTGTGTAGTGTTTTGAGAAAGTTTGCTTCGGCTTTGTCTTTGTCTTCCCCTTAGAATGAAGGTCTTGATTCTCCAATTTCCAGCACCTATCAAAGGGCTAAACCTTAACCAAGTCAAGTTTCCATTCACATAAGCACCAAAGGAGAATAAATTCCAGCACCCAAATTAGAGGTCAAAGAACAAAAAGCAAGAAACAATTTAATTGAATAAAACAGTACCACCAAAAGGAGTTAGATTATGACAACTAGAAAGAGGTCCAAGAAATATTAAGCAAGCAAATAAAAGGTACCAAAATAAAGGTAGGCACACAAAAGAATCCTAAGAATAGCACTAGAATTAGATGACCAAATAAAAAAACAGCACCACTGGAAAATGTTGTGGGCCAGAAACGTGTTTTTCCCCAATTTATGCTGAGCTGTGTTTTTAAGATATGATTCTGAAATTTGATATGCAAGATATTCAAGATCTTGGCTAAAATCTGGCTTTGGAATCACTCAAAACGCATGCACCAATTTGTTTTAATAAATTTTGCAATTTTGGTGTTCAGTTACGCCAGCTGTAGCGCCTCAGATTTGCACACTGATTTTAAAAGATTTATCATTTTTTTTCTGTTGCTTCTTTTGGACTAATTCTTTTTTTGTCCTTTCTATAACACTTCAAACTTGCAAATTCCAGAGAATCAAAATTTTCCCATGAGTGTAAATATTTTTCTGGATCAAAACAGTCAGCACAGAAAATCTGAAACAGGGGATTCTGAAAACTGGAAACAAAAACAGCAAGATACCAAAGTTTAGACACAATGGAAATTTGTGAAATAGAATTGTGTAGGATCTAAACACAATATGAACTCAAACTAAAATTAAAAAGGCACCAAAAGAGCAAAGAACAGCAGATTCAAGCAATTAAAGAAACCCAAAATCAAGAAACAATCAAGCCAAATAAAAGGACTACTATGAATTGTTGACAATATGGATGAACATGACTTGACAAAACATGTATAGATTCAGAAAATTAAAGACTCAAAGCATAATATGAACCAAATAATGAAAGCAATAAAGACTCAAAAGCCTAAAAGAAAATAGCAACTCAAAGGTGTATGGAATCCTATCACAAATTGCACAAGAACTTGTTCAAGATCAATTGAACAAGAGTGCTTCGGTTGGATCTTCCACAAAGCACACCAAACAAATTAAAATGTAAAAAACAGCAAGACAATTATGGAAAATAAGATGAACAACATGAAAGTAAAGAAGAACTAAAAATGAAAGACCAAAAGGAACTCATCTTGAAGAACCATAGCTCATGATACCAAATGATGGCATTTTCATGAAGGTCTTCTTGAATCATGTAAGAAAATGGTGCGGAAGCTATGAAGGTGTGTGTGCAAGATCCTCCTAAGAGTGATGTTGATCTTGAAGGTGCATGATAGGTATGATTATAGGGAGGTTCGGCCAGCCCAAGGAAAGGTGAAGGATGTGAAGTTTAGAGCCTAGAATTCTAGGAGAAGCAAAGCTTGGCACAAAATGGCAGCATAACTTTACTCACAATAAACTTGAAAATACAAGGTGTAGGCTCCTCCTTTTATAGGCTAAGGAGGACCATAATGCAACCCTAATGCTAGCCAAATGAAATGTAAATGTGAAGCACATGGGTGCACATGGCACATGGGTGCACAAATGAGCACATGGGGAGGGGTGTGTCTAGTTTTTATGCTCACCCCTTCCATGGGCTTTCTAGACCCGCCTTGGTAAATTTAGAGGTTTTTTTAGAAACTCTAAGTTTACCTAGGTTGGTGTTTTAGGTGCCAAAATTAATTCTAAGAAAATTACAAATAAAGTTCCTATGCTAATTTTGACAAGAAATTAAAGTCTACTCTACACTAGAGTTTATGGCATTTGAACATGTAAAAGAACGTCTTCTTGGATCCTCTTGGCCATAACTCTATGGTTGGCCCAAATCTACCCTTTGGTGGGCTTGCATGTGGGCTTGTGCTTGGGCCTCTTCCATCAGAACTTCCCTGGTCCACGAGGGTCTTCCGTATGGTGAATCGGTCTATGTCGACCGCTATCACCATCGGGTCGTCTTGCTGGCAATAGTCTACGCCTTTGAAGTCCTCGTCCGTGAACGTGATGGGTGGCATCCTTGGTCGGAAAGCCACCGCGTTTACCTGATGTACCGCCCGGAGGTGTTTCTTCCGGGCGTTGTTCGTGCTTCCTCCCCCGGCGAAGCCGCCGGCTATAGTGTTGATAACCTCTCGGTTACCTCTCCTATCGGCCTCCCTGGGGGGATCGTCTCTTCGAGGGGAGTCGGCCCTCGCGGGTTGTCGGTTGCCTCTGTTATCTTGGTTATTTCGGCCGCGTTGAGGTGACCTCGTCCGCCTGGGTGGATCCGATCGGCCGGGTGGGTCTCGGCCATTCCTGACGAAACGGCGGAGGTGCCCAGCCTGGATAAGTTCCTCGATCTTATCCTTTAGGGCTTGACACTCCTCGGTCAAGTGTCCGGTGTTTTGGTGGTACCGACACTGCTTCCCCCGGTCGGCATTGTTTGGGCTGGCCACCTTCCTTGGAGGAGGGATCAACTCGGCGTTGAGGGCCTCGTCCAGAATCCTCCCCCTCTCGGTCGTCAGGGGTGTGTATCTTGAGAACCGGATTGGCCGGTCTCGGTTGTCCCGGCATCGGTCACTTTTTTGACTCGGCCGCGCCTGGCGATCCTTTTCTTCCTTATTTCTTTCCCCACCGGCCTCGACACGGGCTTGGTTGCGGAATTCTCTTAGCTCTTCCAGCTGCATGTACTTAGCAGCTTTCTTTCTTAGCTCGTCCAGGCTGTCGCCCGGTAGCATGCACAGGTTGTCAACAAAGGGCCCCAGACGCAGGGCTGTCAGCATGTGGTGCATGGCAACGTCTGGGCTCAGATTCCGGATGCTCATTGCCACTTTACTGAACCTATCCACAAAGGTTCTCAGCGACTCTCCCTTCTCCTGGCGGATGCCTACCAGGGCGATGGAGGTTAGGTGGTGCGGCCGGCTGGTCGCAAACTGAGTTTCAAACTTTGCTACGAGTGTGGCAAAGCTATCGATGGAGTTGGGTGAGAGCTTGGTGAATCAACTAAGGGTTGCTCCCTTCAAGGATGTGGGAAACACTCGGCACAACACGGTGTCGTCCGAGGTGTAGAGACTCATATGGGTGGTGTAGGCGTCCATATGCTCATCCGGGTCGGTCGACCCGTCATATCGGTCTCGGTTGAAACCCTTCCACTTCTCAGGTAGTGGGACTTCGATGATGGTGTTGGTAAAGGGGTGTCAGCGGTTCGGGTCGGCCGTCAGGGTCGTCCGGGTGGACCTGATTAGGCACGACTCGTCGCCCATCTCGGTGTCTCGGGGAGGGGGTCGGCCTCTCGTCCCCTCGGCCACATCTGGGTCGGGGGGAGAGGTGTATGACTTGCCGACAACTTTCCTTCAGCTAGTTTCCCTCGGCCCCACAGTGGGCGCCAATTGTTCCTACTAGGGAGATGGGACCTAGAGAACTATTGAAGTCTTCTACTTCTTCCTTCGGTCGGTCAGGTGATTGGGTGATGAACTGGAATTCTTCTCGTCCTCCTGCTTCTCCTTCGGCACTCGGCCTCGGTCAACACCAGATGGTGGGGGTACCTGCGAAGACACTTCGACGCTCAAGTTAGTGAAGCGGGTGGTCAGCTCTCAGGTAGGTGAACAGTAATAAATGACATACCTTGCTCCTTGGGATGCGCGCTATTTATATTATTCTAATGGGTCTACCT
Organism: Phaseolus vulgaris; assembly: GCF_051622355.1. Lineage (NCBI taxonomy): Eukaryota > Viridiplantae > Streptophyta > Magnoliopsida > Fabales > Fabaceae > Phaseolus > Phaseolus vulgaris. The sequence goes on from NC_143499.1 coordinate 6,973,722, forward strand.
TGTTGAGCTCGTTTATCGAGGTGGATACCGCTTAGGGTTGTATTACCTAATTCTTGATGATGGATTAGCTTCACTAATCTCGGTTTGAGCGTTAATTGTAATAGGGTTCGGCCCTCGGCCATGTTCTCATAGTGTGGGTCGGCCATCGGCCAAATCCTTGTGGTCTTGGCCGTATCAGCCAAGTTTTCTAAGGTCTCGGCCAAGTGGGTCGTCGGCCTCGTCCTCTCTGCCAAAGTTCTTATGCCTCAGTCAGGTTCCCCAAGTGTCGGTCAGAAAGACTCAGCCTCGGGCAGTCAGGTGGGTCCTTGTCTCGCCCATACCGGTACACTAAATATAAAAATTTAAATACTAGTATAAAGATATTTGATTATGCTAACAAATATTTGTCACCCGTCCTTAAAAAAATAAAAAAGTAGCTAACTCATATAAAGAGAAATATTTACCTTCAATCAAGAGTGTCGAGAGGAGGGTTGAGAGCGCAAATGCGATGACAGTTGCAAGAGTGTATAGAAGTAAACCTAATTTATCATTGATGGCAAAGAGAGACAACAAAACCTAATTAATATGAATAAAATGAGATAAAATTAATTTTAGTTTTTTAACGGGTTAACGAACGTGTACTAATTTATTCATTACCCACTTGTGATATGTACCCATTTAAAATATCCACTTTCTATTCATAGCAACTTTATCCATGAATATGGATATTTTTGTCATCCCCAATCTCATACCCTTCATTAATTAAATATTATTTTTTTCTATTTTTTAATTATATTATATTCCTATTTCTATCATATTTGTATTTCTCTTTCTTCCTCTGGGTGTGAACTAGGGTTATGATGATATCCATAGATTATTTTTGGGAGCAAAAATTATTCTTTTGTCGTCACCATCACTTGGTGGTGGGTGGAGATAGAGAGGTTTATATCTCGCTCTTTCTCTCTCGCCGTTTTAGCGCCACCTTTTATGAACTCAAAGCTTTACCGGTAATCCAGCTCCAACCCAATAGATAAGGAGAGAGAAATTCTTGAGAGTGATGTTTTTTTTTTCTTTCTTTCTAACTTTAATTTTCAATATTCTTCATCTACTTCTTATGCTTTTGCTTTCTATTTAACCCTACCTCTTCTCCATTTTCCCATTCTTCAACCTTTCTCTTACCTTTCCTTCTCTTTTTCAGTGATTCTCGGGATCTCATCTCTCTCCTTTTGTAGCCAACAACTCCTACAACAGTCAGACACTTCTTCAGTGCAGAACAGTTTGGATTCACTTCAATTCCCGAGGGTCACTATTAACTGCTCTCTCCACCAACCTACCTTCTTTTCTTGTCCCCTAGTGTTTCCTTGCCTTTAGCGCTGCTTCTTTTCCCTTTTTGCTCTTTTTGGTCGGAGTTGACGATCGAAGGCACCCCACAATCTAGAATATATTGAATGCGTGCTGCAGCAGAGGTTGGTTTCATCAGATCTGCACAAGAGAGTTCTACCTTGTGTTTTTACCTTCCAACAAGAGTAATGTATCAAGGTTTTTTCTTTCACAGTCAGTGCTTGTTCTTAATCTGATTGAATTCATGTTTTAACTTTGTCTCGCTCAACAGGAGGATGTTCCTTCCTGCTTTATCTAATATAGCAGATATTTGTGCCAATGTGTCTAATTATTAAGGGCATGCAAATATATGGTGGAATTGATTTTATTAATTCAAGTCAACAACAATAAAAGTTCAAAAAAAAAAGACAACAAAAGACAGAAGATATAGTCAAATGGTAAATGTCCTTCCTTTGCATTAGTTAGATTTTTGACATGACTCTGATCTTGTGAGTTTTGGTTGGAGTTTATTTATATCCCATCAACACCTACCTGTAAATAATGCTTTTGACTTAATTTTTCCGGTTTTCTTCCATTCAAAATGGGTTTTACATTTTTACTATCCACAATTTATTTGTATCTCTGATCTGTAATTCAGACTACATATATTTTTTCTTCACGTAATGATATTTTGCCCTAAAACGCTTGATTGCTTGAAAGATCAGCTTCTGAGTTATTCTTCCTTCAGTATTCGTGTTGCAAATTAAAGCCATTTTGAACAATAGACTCAGCAGTTTGAGTGCTCGACCACTTTGTGATTTAATGGAAGACTGTTTTGATGCTATATACCATCCAACTTCATGCCTCATCGGCATCATTGCATTGTACAAAAATGTGCCTTGATTACCTTCTCTATTGTGTGTTACAACTCATTTCAGTTTGTCTTTTTACAAAAAAGTTATCAGCGTGTTTATATAAACTTGTACTTTTATCATTTGTATTTTTGTTTGTGTTATTACCTTTGTATCACAGTTTTGTTTTTATTTATCATAACAATTGAATGTTTATAAATAGGTAGTTTATTCACCTTGTCCACCAGGAGGTATTGTATATATTCTTAATTTAGAACAAATTAGTCAGTATTTTGAAAGTTATGATGGCGAATAAACTAAGGTCTCTGAAGCCGATAAAAGAAAAAAAAAAGTCTTGGGGGAAATTACTGGGAGAGGCAGAGAATGGTTGCTGAAATATTTTCTTTTGTCCTAGTAAACCTAGATTTCTATGCTTCAGCATCTAATGTTGCAGAATGATTTATAATTACACTTACTGATGCAAAGTTTCAATGTCCATCACAGTCAATGGATTTTTATATTTATTTTTGGATCCATCAGAAGTTTTTGTTAAACCTTTTTAAAATATCTTTTTAACAAAATATTTAATTTCTTAAAAGTAAAAAGTATTAAATATATTTTGAATAATTAAGAAATTTATTTAAGATATTAAATAAAATTTTCAACGATAAAAAATAAATTTATTTAATTAAATATAGGCAATGACTTTGTAGAAGGCCTCAATAAAACTTTAGGTTTAGGGTATTTATTTGTCAGAGCATTGCAAAATTTCTCCTAAAACCTTTTTAGAAGGGTAAAATAAGAAAGAAACTTATTTTTTAATAACTTCAAAATTTCTATAAAATAAAAAAAAATTAGAAAAATCTTCTAATAACTTAACATTAGTTAAGTTTAATTTGTAGATAATTTTTTTGGGGTCCTTGTAGAAACGTTCCTGAAAATGCAAACTTCTATGACTGTTGAAGGATTTATAAAATATAAACTGTTAATGAATATTTGACAAGTTTTATAAGAAAAAAAAGATGCTAAATTTAATATCTTTTAAAAAGAAGGGTGATTGTTTTAATTTATGAGTTTTCCTCCCTCAAATGCAGGTTAAAATCTAGAGCTGATATGAATACTTATTCACATGTTCCTCCTGGATTTCGTTTCCATCCCACCGATGAAGAACTTGTTCATTACTACCTTAAGAAAAAGGTAGCTTCTAAAAGGATTGACATAGATGTGATAAAAGATGTCGATCTCTATAAAATCGAGCCATGGGATCTTCAAGGTATGATAAACATGAACCTTTCGGCTCCAAAGTAGAATTATTCATATAGTGTATATACATACTGCTAACATTTTGTTACTCTGTGTGGTAGAATTATGCAAAAATGGAAGCCATGAACAAGATGAATGGTATTTCTTTAGTCATAAGGACAAGAAGTACCCAACAGGCACTCGTACCAATAGAGCTACAAAAGCAGGATTCTGGAAAGCTACTGGGAGAGACAAGGCAATTTACTGTAAGCATTGCCTTACTGGAATGAGAAAGACTCTTGTGTTTTACAAAGGAAGAGCACCCAATGGACAGAAATCTGACTGGATCATGCATGAGTATCGACTAGAAACCAATGAAAATGGAACTCCTCAGGTAATTAACCAATTAATTATTCGTTAATTCTCCTTCTTTTTATTTCTCTTTTAATTCATCTCTGATTAAAAATGACATTGAAATGAAAATAACCAGATTAATTAGTTTCTAACTAACTTCTTTTGAAATTGTTTCCAGGAAGAAGGGTGGGTTGTATGTAGAGTGTTCAAAAAACGAATGACAACAGTGAGGAAAATGGGGGATTACGTGTCGCCATGTTGGTATGATGACCAAGTCTCGTTCATGCAAGAACTTGAATCTCCTATGCGAATTTCTAACCCTAATGCACCAAACCGTGACCTCTATCCCTGCAAGAAGGAGTTGGAATTGCAATTCAATATTCCCCATGACGCTTTTCTCCAACTTCCACAGCTTGAAGGTCCCATAGTTCCTCAATCTGTGGCTAGTTTGAGTTTTAGCCCATTTGTTTCTTACGGCTATGGTTGCAAGAACAATGGAAATGCTTTGCAGTCTTCGTCACTCACTCAAGAACATCGCCAGCAACAAAGTCTTCAATTTCACTATGCTAGTAACGATCAATCTATGGACAATGTTATGGATTGGCGAGTACTTGACAAATTTGTGGCTAATCAGCTGAGTCACGATGAACATTTTTCCAATGTTGCTGAACAGATTAAGTTGCAAGCAAACGGATCTACAAAACCAGAAACTGGTCAGGAAATTGCTTCAACTTCCATCTCCAGTTGCTGGATTGACCTGTGAAATGAAAATTTACAGCTAGAAGATGCATACTAATTATACAGTTAATTAGCACTCTCGATCATGACAAAAAAAATTCTGTACATAGTAAACCCTAAAGCATTACTATTATTCTTAGCAGTTGAAAACTATGCATGGTGATAATAGCGTGTGAACTAATAATCCGGACTAGTATGATGCAAGAAATACTTAGAGCATGTAACTTCGAGTTGAACAGTGCATAGTGATGTAATTGAGCTCTGGGTGAATGTTAGAAATTTCATCATTACAATTTAATTTCCATCTAATAAAAATATATTAAAGTTATATATAGATTGTTGTATTTTAAACCCATTAATTGATTCTGTCTATAGTAGCTAGGAAGAGTGATATGAACTTTAAAGGCTTGAGAATCTAAACCAATTGCATATTTATTTGAACAACACAATTTTTGTAAAAATTTTCTCTCCACTATTTATTTGTTCATTATTTTGTACTTTGACTGTACATGAAATACAAAGGTTATTGTATTCATATATTTATTTAATTTCATCTCACTTACATACATTTTTTTTTTCATATCTTTCTTTATTTTATGTAACATTATTTATTATATTTATCTACTTTTTTAACATAATTGTTTTTCTCATTACAAACGTGTAAGGGATCCCAACACGATGGAGGTTATAGCTTCTTCTTCTCCAACTTTCAAAATGATCATGACAAGAGATATGTGGAAAAAATTTCAAAGAAAGGGAAGAGTCAAAGATATATTTATCTCAAAGAGATTGAATGTTAGAAATCAGAGGTTTGATTTTGTAAAGTTTCACGAGGTAGTCAACGTAGAAGCACTGGAAAACAGATTGAACATTATATGAATTGGGACGTGGAAGTTGAGAGTTAATAGGCCAAATACAGGAGGAATGAGGGAACGTGGAAGGAACGGAAAAATGAACACATACCAGTGCAACAGAGAAAGGTGTGGAAGACGAAGGAACAAAGCCAATCTTATGCACACGTAGTGGAGCAAGAGTTAGAAAGGAGTGAGTTGGGCGGTAAGGCTGAAAAGGTTATCAGTTTTATAGTTAAGGAGGAGTGCACAAAATGGTTTGAAGGATGCTATGTTGGAAGAATGCTAGAGGTAGGGAAGGTGCAGGCTATGAAAGAGAGTTTTATTTTGGAAGGTTTCAACTTCATCAGAGTAAGATATTTAGGGGAGAAATTTGTTTTGCTATCAGGGGAATTAAAATGCATTGTTAAGAGAACTTACGAAGAGAATAAGGTGGTTTCTTGCGATTTTCGAATCGGTGGAACCATGGCAAAACAGTTTCGCAATGGAGGGAAGCTTGCACTAGTACATTATAGATAATTAACAACGGTTAAAAATGCTATATAAAGACGATTTTCAAACCGTCATTATTGTGGGTGTAGTTATAAATCATCTATGTATAATGACAGTTCTAGTCTAAAGTCGTCGTTATAAGTGCTTATGGAAGGCTTTTAAAGACGGTTCCAGGGAACCTTCGTTATAGGTTTTTTTTTAAAAATTTTTATTATTATATATTAAGTCTAATCCTGCATAAAATATCAAATTTTCAGAACAATGCACATAATATTATAATTTAAATATGAAAGTCTACAAAAAGTTTTTTAACTATATGAAAAAGTTTTATATCATTCTAAAGTATTATATATGATGTTTATTTGCATTTGCACTACTTCTCCTCTCACTCAAGATGTTATATCCAGAATAAACACTCAAATAATAAGATTTTCATGTTAAAATACACACATAACATTATATAATGTAAGGTATGAGTAATAAATTTATGAAAGTAATGTAATCATAATGGTTTGATAAATCTCTAACTTATACTAGAAAACATCATGCAAACTTTCAAAATTTTCTGATAAGTGTAAGTATGAGAACTAAAGCCTAAAAAATGCCTAAATAATACTAAAAAATAAAAAAAGGATAGTAAATGATGAATTTTTGGAATTTTGGAAGGAATTGGCCATGGGCTTCGTTGCCTCATTTTGAACAACTTTCATTTTTTACTCGTCTTCATCCGACTTCTCTATCAAAAGTTATGACCGTTTGAAGTTTTTTTCACTAATTTTTGACAACTCCAAATCTATCACTCTACTATTCAATCTAAGACTCCTCCATCAAATATACACTAAATAAAGTTCTCACAAAAAAGTTTGGATAAAACATCACAAGAGGTAACGAAAAGGCACAACAACAGAATGTGGAGCAAATGAAAGAGGTAACGACTCTAGGGTTAGGAAGGCAGTTTGACGTAATTGGTAATGGACTGCTTAAGGCCCATCAGAAGGAAGTTGTTTGGTCATGTGGATTCAAGGGGCTGGGCCCAAAAGAACTGGAAGCAGAACAGTCTGGGAGCGAAAAGGCCCATAACGCTGCAACGTGGTGCGTGAATGAAGAAGACGACAGTTGTTCACGTGAGGAGGGCAGGGAAAAGACATCATGCTTGTTGAGCGTGCGAAGATGACGAAGTTTTCGCGTTGTATGCATGGTGAGGGACACAGGGAAAGGTTGCACTAACAAGATTTATGAAGCGGAGGGTACTCCAGGAGGGGGCACAGGTGTGGAAAGCCAGGGAACAGCGGGAGTAACACCTCTCAACAGTATTACACACCGGGAAAGGTTAGAAGGTTATAATCTGAACAACTATATGTCTGATAGTGCAGTTAGGAATTGCAATAGGGTTTATTGGATGAAAAATAACATGCAGAATCAATAAGAATTTGGAAAATGGGAAAGGAGATGAGGTTTTCATTCTACGGGGAAGAGGATGTTGTTGTAGGACATTTACAATCTGCGGAGTTTAGGGATAATGGTGCAAGTATGAGGGCCAATATTAGCAAGGTGGAGAACAATGTCTCTGATGATGAAGCTAATTAGCATGAATATTAGGGAAATAGGGGAAATTAAGAAGAAATATTTAGAAGACCTGATTAAGAAAGAGAAGGCGGATATCGTGTGTTTACAAGAGACAAAGTGTAAGGAATTGGAGAAGGAAAAGATTTTCAAGATGTGGGGAACTAACGATGTTGAATGGGTTGAGAGGGGTGCGAAAAATAATGCAGGGGGGTTATTACATTGTGGAGGACAAGCTCTTTCCAGTTGGCTAATGTCTACTCTTGAGAAAATTATTGTCATTGAAAGGGAGTGGAAGATGGGGGAGGTTTCCATCACTATTGCAAATATTTACAGCTTTGGAACCCTAAGGGAGAAGAGTGGAATATGGGAGGGAGTTTGGTAGAGCAAAAGGATGCATCTTTCAACAGCTTGATGTGTGATAGGAGACTTTAATTCAGTTAGGAGGACAAGAGGAGAAATATGAATACAAATTCTAAAGTTCAACGACTTTATCGACAAATCGGACTTGATTGATATTCCGATGGTTGGGGAGAAAGTTCACGTGGTATAAACCTAATGGGATGGTTAAAAGCATAATAGACCGAACTCTAGTTTCGAGGGAATGGTTGGACAAATGGCCAAAAAGCAAACAAGTTGTTCTTGGAAGATCAGTGTAATCATTGTGCTTTGATTCTAAAAACAATGTCAAAAGACTGAGGTCCTAAACCGTTTAGAAGTATGGACGTTTTTGGCAATCTGATAGGAGGCTCAAGGACTTTGTTTGTATCAAATATGGGAGCAATGAGGTGCAGGGCAGTGGGATCTTCATTTTTAAAGAGAAGCTGAAGATGCTGAAAGCATATTTAAAGGTGTGGAATATGGACGTATTCAGAGATATAAACAAGGAGGGGGAAGATATTCAGAGGAGAATTCAAGAATTGGATGCGAAGGATGATGAGAGCGACCTTGAGAAGGATGGGAGGGAGGAAAGGAGACTGCTTCTGACAGAACAAAGAAGGAATAGTCATAGGCATGAAATGTTACTACAACAAAAGGCATGCTAGAGATGGCTAAAGCAAGGGGATACAAATACAAGGTACTTTCACTTAGTGATAAAGTGGAAGAGGTCTAGTAATGGAATTAATGGGTTGAGAGAAAACGACCAGTGGTTTGATGATCCAATGGCGGTAAAGGAAAAGGTTAAAGAGTTCTTTAAAAAGCGGTTCGACGGTGGAGCTTGGCAACAAGTTATGCTTGACAACACAGAGTTTACACGCATCTCAGATGAAGATAATCGAAGGTTGAAAGAAATAATTACAAAGGAGGAAATAAAGAATGCAGTGTGGAGTTGTGAGGGTTCGAAGAGTCCAGGTTCTTATGGGTTCAATTTCGGGTTTATAAAGTTATGTTGGGAAGAAATCAAGTCATATATCATTAACGATGGTGTACGACTTTGAGGAGAGTGAGAGATGGCCTAGGGGGGCGAACGCATCTTTTATACCTCTAGTCCCTAAAGTGAAAAACCCCCAGATTTTGAATGACTTTAGACCGATTTCCTTGGTGGGGTTTCTTGGACAAAATAGTGACGAAAATCATGTCCTTGAGGTTAAAGAAGGTGCTACACAAAGTTATAGATGTTAGGCAATTAGCTTTTCTGGAAGGGAGGGGTTTAATTGATAGTGTTTTGGTGGCTAATGAAGTGTTGGAAGAAGTGAAGAGGAAAAAGAGGAGTTGCATCCTTTTCATGGTTGACTTTGAGAAGGCCCACGAATCAATTAGTTAGGACTTTATTTATTACATGCTTCAAAGGCTTGGCTTCTACAAGAGGTGGATTGGCCGGATAAGAGTGTGTCTTCAATCTTCGTCGATCTTCGTGTTAGTTAATGGAAGTCCTACTCAAGAGTTCAAACCTAGGAGGGGATTGAGATATGGAGACCCTTTAGCGTTGTTTCTCTTTTTGATAGTAACAGAGAGCTTAGTTGGAGTGGGTAGGAAAGTAGTGGAAAAAGAGTTGTTGGAGAGCATGACCATTGGTGAGAAGCTTGTTAAGGTGAATATGCTTCAGTATGCAAACGACGCTCTTTTCTTTTGTGAAGCGAATCCTCAAAGTGTGTTTGGATCAAGGCAATGCTTAATTGTTTCGAATTGGCATCAGGTTTAAAGGTTAATTATCTGAAGAGTAGTATAGGTGGGGTGTGCTGTAGTCAGCAGATGTTACAGTGTTGTGCAACTATCTTAAATTGTGAAGTAACGAGAACTCTGATTGGTGTCTTAGGGATCAGATAGATAAACGAAGAATTTGACCCCCTAGGCCACTTTTCGTTGACTAGGAAATCTTTTACCGCCGAAACGAAATCATCCTTAAGGCACTCCCAACAAAATTTATTGAAACTAAAATTGAAACTACCTAGACTATGACTCTTCAAACTATCACAACTCCAAATTGCATCCTTAACTTCCTCGTCAGAAACAATTTCGACCAACAACACATTATCTTCATCAGAAATAGAGTTGAAATGAACATTGTCCAACCTAACATGAGACTCTCAGACATACCATCAAATATGGCTTTTTTAGAACTCCTTGACCTTAGCCTTAATCTTCTCCTTATTATGGTACCACTGACCGTTCACTTTTATCTTGTTGATCTCGTTCCTCATTCTTCTCTACTTTACTGACGAATGGAAGAATTTAGTATTTAGATCCTATTGTTTTATCCACTTTATATGTGTTTTTTGACGCATAACCGTTTTCTGTTGGAAGAAATTCCAACTTTGTTTCGAATTTCAAAAGATAAACTAAGAAAAAAAAATATTTTGAGAGTAGAAAAGTAATTAAACTCTTTGAATTAATGTCTGTACACCAAATGGTGTAACTATGTATTGATGCATGTCATGAACGAAGAAGGCAGAAGCAAGAGGGGATGGAATATGTCTAGTAATAGAGGTGGGGGCTGGTTTTTTGGCACTTAGGATGTTCTAAGAAGTAGACAGCTTTCCAGCTTAAGCCCTTTAGTGTTAACAGATTCAAACTGTAACTCTGTTTTGTACTGTTGTTTGTTTAACTGTAGAGTGATCTTGTAAAAGGGTTGGGACACCCCTTATGTGTCTCTATTTATTATATTAATTTATTGCTGATAAAAAAAAATGTATTGATGCATGCAACCTGGGAATGAGCAAATATTAAAGTCATGCAGAAGTATATATTAACTAAAAGATAAACCACACAGTTTTGATGGCTAATATCTAAAGGTTAAAATTAGAGTATTGTTTCATTATACTATGAACTTGTTGGTGCATTATTTATTAAATATATAGAAATATTAAAAACACAATTAATTATAAAAAGCAATAAATTAATTACATCATAAGAATATTTAAAGGATATGCACAAGTTTTAAAGGAGCTAGATCTATACCTTTTTTTTATTTCCCCATTCAGTAGCAAACTGACCTACTTTACCATCAGATGGATTCATATTCGATATATATAAAGTATATCTAATATATACACGTTATAGAGTACGGTCATGCATTAGAGATGCTTTTTCTTATCAAAGTAATTCAATAATTAAGAAACTTCCCATACTATTCACAACGCATACCTGTGTGAAACTTGGCTTCTCTCAGTTAGTGAAAGATTTCTATATTTACCAGAGGGGTTTTCTGGTGGTTCCTGGGGCTACCTCAGAGGGGTCTAGGGAGAAGAACCGTGCGTTCGAAAGTGCCAAAAAACCGAAGTTGTGTTTTCAAAGGTAAATGGTTTATATGTATATATATATATATATATACCTGGATGAGAGCAAATTAATTTAAGGCACCTAATGATGCATGGTTTTCAGAGGCAAGAAGTAGTAGTTATTTGTGAAGGTGTGATTGGATATTGACGAGGGATGAAATTGATGTGTGAGAGTTAACAATTAAAATTCCTCTCTAGCAAAGGCACGACACAATGATTAGGCGTGCGCCCATCAACTTAATCATAATGCAGGTTTTAACTGTAGTCTGAGTCATGAATGTTTACTTGAACAAAAAGAGAGGAATGGAGAGGTAAGCATGCTTCCCTGGAGGATGAGAAGGGAAAAAGGATTGATGAAAAAGTGTGCTTTCTGACATCCTTTGACTTGCTACAGTTCTCTGTCACACTAGAGACTAGCATTACCTATGCAAAGCCAAAACAAGGAGTGGCCATGTGCACTGAGGCGGCGTGATAGTGAGACTATATATCATAATTGGGGTTTATGTAATGTAAGACTTCTGTACAGACTGTCAATGTGATAAGATAAAGAGAAAAACAAACACTTTTAATAATATAATAATATTTTGAATTAAAAAATTAATAAAAAATTAATTTATTAAAGTATGAGATATATTTTCACTGTTTACAGTGTTGACATATCAGTATCCTAGGATAAAACTTCATATGAAAATAACAATAGTATGATCGCACATGGGCTTGTTTAGTTCTCCAAAAGCATAAAGATAAAATGGAGACGGGCGAAAAATACAGAATAAAATGATTGGCACAGTAACAAAATAGAGAAAAAATGGTGAGGTGAAGTGAAGTATCATTACAAATGCTATCTACCAATCTAAGGCATTAGATATGTATGACCTATATAAGGGGTAATAGTTTATCTTCTCAAAGGAATTAAGTTATATGTTTTAGATAGTATTTTTTGTTGTTGTATATGTCTGTTTACCTTTTTCTTTTGTTCTTTTAGAGTTTTCTATTTTAGGAATACCTTTTTTTTTTTTACCGTTGACACTATATATGAGTGTCTTTTATACATTTTTTCTGCATAATAATATACTTGCATAGTTTCTTTCTCTATCTTTTATCTCTTTGCATAACTTTGGTCTTTTCTTTTTTACTTTTTCCTTTGTTGTGTTTCGGTTCAATATATAAAGAATATTTGTCTTTTCTCTTTTGCCTTTATTTTTATTTTTATTGTAATTCCATTCAATATATAGAAACACGTGTTGAACACTTGTTCTTCATACAAAGATGAATACCATTTTGATTTGGTATCCTCTGCTGCGCACTTTGAAACCTTGCTTGCATGTTCTTCTTGTCACGTTCTTGTTGCATTCTTGGACTTCATGGAGGAAGTTATCAGGCTCCACCTCCACATAGTTTTATGTATATTCTTCTTAGTGAAAATCTTGCAACTAGCCTTGTTTCACCTGTTTTTTTTTTTTTTGGAAGAACTATCATCCTTGAAGCAAATTAATGGTGACATAACTCTTAGTTGACATAACCTACAAAGAGTGATTCTTCTCACTACGCCAAAAAAGCAAAATTAGTTACAAAAAGAATTGAAGGTGATGCTCTGAACACTAAATAATGTCAACTAAGTCTTTAGTGTTCTTATGGCCAATGAAGTTGTTGAGGATTTAAGGAGAAGTGGGAGAAGAGGGTTGTGCCTAAAAGTGAACTTCAAAAAAGCATATGACTCGGTTAGATGGGCGTTCTTATATGATATGCTATCTAGGATGGGGTTTCACAACCTCTGGATCACATGGATTAAAGGATGTATGGAATCCGCCACTGTGCCTATGTTAGTCAATGGGAGCCCTACGGAGGAATTCAAGCCGACTAGAGGGTTAAGGCAAGGAGACCCACTTGCACCATTCCTTTTCCTAGTTGTAGCTGAAGGCCTTGCTGGGATAGTTAGAAGTGCTAGCAAAACCACTTTACTGACGGGCCTCAAGTTTGGAAGGAAGGAGATTGAGGTGTGCATCCTCCAGTTTGCGGATGACAATATTTTTCTATGTGAAGACTCCTTCAACAACGTGGTAACCTTGAAGGCTATCCTAAGGGGGTTTGAATTAGCCTTAAGGTTGAAGATCAACTTCCATAAGTCAAAGCTTGCAGGCATCAATGTTCAAAGTAGTGATGTAGCATGTTATACAAAGACGTTGAACTGCAAACAAATGGGAGTACCGTTTAAATATCTGGGCCTTGAAGTGGGAGGTAACCCCATGAAGAAGTAGTTCTGGGATCCGGTCGTTAACAAGTTAAAAGCGAAGCTCAGTGTGTGGAAAGGGAGATTTTTATCCATGGTAGGGAGAATTTGTCTTATCAACTCTGTCATATCTGCTATACCTCTGTATTATCTCTCCCTTTTCAAAGCCCCTGACTCAGTCTGTAAGAGGATTACCTCTATCCAAAGGAGATTCTTGTGGGGTTGGGGGAAAGAAAGCAAGCCAATTTGCTAGGTTAAAGAGGAAGGAGGATTGGGTTTAAGAGAAATACGAAAGTTAAACCATGCTCTCCTAGCTAAATGGAGATGGCGTTGTATCTCTCAAGAGGAGGGAAGGTGGAAGGAGTTATTGGACTCAAAGTATGGGTTGGAGCCTGGTAGTGTCCATTCACTAGTCAAACTCCCATCTTGGTGGTGGAAAAATCTCTATAAAGTGTGCAAGGAGGGAGGAGGAAAATGATGGTTTCAAGAAGAACTAGGGTGTGGAGATAAATTAAAGTTTTGGGAGGAGGTGTGGGTTGGGAGCTTTGATCTCAAATCCTTGTTTCCTAGACTGTTCTCCCTATCCTTAAACCAGGGGCAAACAGTGGGTGAAGTTGGCGTGTGGATTAATTCGGATTGGAGATGGAGGCTGACATGGAGGCGTGCCAGATTTGAGTGGGAATCATCACTGGAAGCAGACATCTTTACATGCTATTAGGGGCACTAATGAGAAGGAATGATGTGGATGTGCAGGTGTGGGGGAAGGAAGAACCATGCCTTTTTTCTGTAAATTCTGCTTATGAGTGCCTTGCCAAGAAGTCTCGTGGAACCCAATCCAATGTGTTTAATTTCCTTTGGAAGACTAAGGCATTCCTAAATGTGATCGTGACAGCTTGGAGACTGCTGCTGGATAGAATCCCAACAAGGGTGAGTTTGAGTAGGAGAGGGGTGATGATGAAATCTACGTTATGTGCAATGTGTCAGCTTAAGGAGAAGTCTTGTCAACATATCTTCTTGGAGTGTAAATACGCACAATGGGTATGGTCCTTGTGCTTCAAATGGATAGGTATCTCTTCTGTTCAACAAAATGATTTAAATCTGCACTTTATGAGTTTTTATCTGAGCAATGCTAGCAAGAAGCAAAACCTGGTATGAAAAGGTGTTTGGGCATCTGTTATTAGGTGTATCTGGGGCCAAAGGAACCTAATTGTATTAAAAAAAAAAGGGCTAGTAGATGCAGAGGAGGTGTTTCAGAAGGCTCAACTCAAATCCTGGCTTTGGATGAAGCACAAGGTGCATTCCTTTACTTATTCTTTTGTAGACTGGATTCTTAATCCAATGCTTTGCATTAGAAGTTATAATTAGGACTCCCAGATGCCAAGAGTTTTAAGACTACGGCCTATACTGGTTTTAAAGTTGGTTGGATTGGTGTTGGTGGGTTTGTCACGGCCTGCAGCTGGTGCAAGATGGAAAGGACATATGTGCTTGTATGCCAGGGAGTCAAAAGGAATGTTAAGGACATGATGGAGGATTCTGTTTTGATGTGTCTCATAACAGACCAATAGAGGCATGGTGTATTTGATGGTTTTGTAGCTGTAGTTTGCAGTGCTTATAGCATTCCAATATGAGCACGATGCTAGCTGGAATAAGATGTCTAGCTTATGCAACAAACATTATCTATCTATTGCTTCTGGGGTGGTTTGTTCATCTCTTTATTCTTGGAGATTGTTAATGTGATTTGGTTTATGTAAAAGGGTTGGGATACCCCTTTTGTATCCCTCTTAATTTAATTTCATTCTTTGCTGATAAAAAAAAAGTCTTTATTATTGAAAAAATATGGGTAAGCGTAACTAATACTGAGGTAAACTTAAAAAATAAAGTTACGTTAGTCAAACGGTCACTATTGAAAATATAAATAATAATAAAAATTTAAAGTTTTGAAGATTAAGCCTACACAAATGTAATATATATGCATTTTGAAATTAAATTTAAATATATAATAAAATTATGAAGATTCAACCTATGCAAACAATTAATTCTTTGTTTATATTTATTGAAAATTGAGGGTGGGTGCACTGGACAAAAGATTAAAAAGTGAAAATATTGTAAAAATTAAGTGTCCGTCACCGGACAAAAACTTTATAAGTTCCCGTTCTCAACAACATTAAATACTTTTCCACTTTTTGAATTTGTGCGAGTCATGAGACCACGAGAGTGTGAATGTGAAGCCATGAGACTTTGAGCGTGAGTTTCATATTTCCTTATTTTTTCAATCTTTGAGTGTGATTCTTTTTTCAATTTAAATAGTCAATATTCAGACCTCAACCCTAGATTTGAAAACCAATTTCATGTGTTAAAATTGTGTTTTGATATATTTAATATTTCTTTTACAATCTTAGTCTATTAATTGATTGAAACACTTATGAATATCTTCGAAAAACAATTTCACGTGTTAAAATTGTGTTTTCATATATTTTTTAGAATCTAAGGTCTATTAATTGATTCAAACACTTATGATACCTTTGAAAAACCATTTCATGTGTTCAAATTGTATTTTGATATGTTTAATACTTCTTTTACAATCTAAGGTCTATTCATTGATTGAAACACTTATGATATCTTTGAAAAACAATTTCATGTGTTAAAATTGTGTTTTGATATGTTTAATAATTCTTTCATTTACAATCTAAGGTTTTATAACCTAGGAAAGTATAAGAAAGTGAATGTTCTTTATAATAATAGTTTAAAAGTATCTTAACTATGGAAAACAAGCGTATTACTTAGATAAATGTTTGCAACTTGTTCTTTTCGCTACTAACTGAATGAAAACACTTATGATATCTTTGAAAACCAATTTCATGTGTTAAAATTGTGTTTTGATATGTTTAATATTTCTTTTACAATCTTAGTCTATTAATTGATTGAAACACTTATGAATATCTTCGAAAAACAATTTCACGTGTTAAAATTGTGTTTTCATATATTTTTTAGAATCTAAGGTCTATTAATTGAATCAAACACTTATGATACCTTTGAAAGACCATTTCATGTGTTCAAATTGTATTTTGATATGTTTAATACTTCTTTTACAATATAAGGTCTATTCATTGATTGAAACACTTTTGATATCTTTGAAAAACAATTTCATGTGTTAAAATTGTGTTTTGATATGTTTAATACTTCTTTCATTTACAATCTAAGGTTTTATAACCTAGGAAACTATAAGAAAGGGAATGTTCTGTATAATAATAGTTTAAAAGTATCTTAACTATGGAAAACAAGCGTATTACTTAGATAAATGTTTGCAACTTGTTCTTTTCGCTACTAACTGAAAGAAAACACTTATGATATCTTTGAAAACCAATTTCATGTGTTAAAATTGTGTTTTGATATGTTTAATATTTCTTTTACAATCTTAGTCTATTAATTGATTGAAACACTTATGAATATCTTCGAAAAACGATTTCACGTGTTAAAATTGTGTTTTCATATTTTTTTTACAATCTAAGGTCTATTAATTGATTCAAACACTTATGATACCTTTGAAAGACCATTTCATGTGTTCAAATTGTATTTTGATATGTTTAATACTTCTTTTACAATCTAAGGTCTATTCATTGATTGAAACACTTATGATATCTTTGAAAAACAAGTTCATGTGTTAAAATTGTGTTTTGATATGTTTAATACTTCTTTCATTTACAATCTAAGGTTTTATAACCTAGGAAAGTATAAGAAAGTGAATGTTCTGAATAATAATAGTTTAAAAGTATCTTAACTATGGAAAACAAGCGTATTACTTAGATAAATGTTTGCAACTTGTTCTTTTCGCTACGAACTGAATGAAAACACTTATGATATCTTTGAAAACCAATTTCATGTGTTAAAATTGTGTTTTGATATGTTTAATATTTCTTTTACAATCTTAGTCTATTAATTGATTGAAGCACTTATGAATATCTTCGAAAAACAATTTCACGTGTTAAAATTGTGTGTTTCATACATTTTTTACAATCTAAGGTCTATTAATTTACTCAAGCACTTATGATACCTTTGAAAAACCATAAGAAAGTGAATGTTCTGTATAATAATAGTTTAAAAGTATCTTAACTATTGAAAACAAGCGTATTACTTAGCTAAATGTTTGCAACTTGTTCTTTTCGCTACTAACTGAATGAAAACACTTATGATATCTTTGAAAACCAATTTCATGTGTTAAAATTGTGTTTTGATATGTTTAATATTTCTTTTACAATCTTAGTCTATTAATTGATTGAAACACTTATGAATATCTTCGAAAAACAATTTCACGTGTTAAAATTGTGTTTTCATATATTTTTTAGAATCTAAGGTCTATTAATTGATTCAAACACTTATGATACCTTTGAAAAACCATTTCATATGTTCAAATTGTATTTTGATATGTTTAATACTTCTTTTACAATCTAAGGTCTATTCATTGATTGAAACACTTATGATATCTTTAAAAAACAATTTCATGTGTTAAAATTGTGTTTTGATATGTTTAATAGTTCTTTCATTTACAATCTAAGGTTTTATAACCTAGGAAAGTATAAGAAAGTGAATGTTCTTTATAATAATAGTTTAAAAGTATCTTAACTATGGAAATCAAGCGTATTACTTAGATAAATGTTTGCAACTTGTTCTTTTCGCTACTAACTGAATGAAAACACTTATGATATCTTTGAAAACCAATTTCATGTGTTAAAATTGTGTTTTGATATGTTTAATATTTCTTTTACAATCTTAGTCTATTAATTGATTGAAACACTTATGAATATCTTCGAAAAACAATTTCACGTGTTAAAATTGTGTTTTCATATATTTTTTCCAATCTAAGGTCTATTAATTGATTCAAAGACTTATGATACCTTTGAAAAACCATTTCATTTGTTCAAATTGTATTTTGATATGTTTAATACTTCTTTTACAATCTAAGGTCTATTCATTGATTGAAACACTTATGATATCTTTGGAAAACAATTTCATGTGTTAAAATTTTGTTTTGATATGTTTAATAGTTCTTTCATTTACAATCTAAGGTTTTATAACCTAGGAAACTATAAGAAAGTGAATGTTCTGTATAATAATAGTTTAAAAGTATCTTAACTATGGAAAACAAGCGTATTACTTAGATAAATGTTTGCAACTTGTTCTTTTCGCTACTAACTGAATGAAAACACTTATGATATCTTTGAACACCAATTTCATGTGTTAAAATTGTGTTTTGATATGTTTTATATTTGTTTTACAATCTTAGTCTATTAATTGATTGAAACACTTATGAATATCTTCGAAAAACAATTTCACGTGTTAACATAGTGTTTTCATACATTTTTTACAATCTAAGGTCTATTAATTTATTCAAACACTTATGATACCTTTGAAAAACCATTTCATGTGTTCAAATTGTATTTTGATATGTTTAATACTTCTTTTACAATCTAAGGTCTATTCATTGATTGAAACACTTATGATATCTTTGAAAAACAATTTCATGTGTTAAAATTGTGTTTTGATATGTTTAATAGTTCTTTCATTTACAATCTAAGGTTTTATAACCTGGGAAACTATAAGAAAGTGAATGTTCTGTATAATAATAGTTTAAAAGTATCTTAACTATGGAAAACAAGCGTATTACTTAGATAAATGTTTGCAACTTGTTCTTTTCGCTACTAACTGAATGAAAACACTTATGATATCTTTGAAAACGAATTTCATGTGTTAAAATTGTGTTTTGATATGTTTAATATTTCTTTTACAATCTTAGTCTATTAATTGATTGAAGCACTTATGAATATCTTCGAAAAACAATTTCACGTGTTAAAATTGTGTGTTTCATACATTTTTTACAATCTAAGGTCTATTAATTTACTCAAGCACTTATGATACCTTTGAAAAACCATAAGAAAGTGAATGTTCTGTATAATAATAGTTTAAAAGTATCTTAACTATTGAAAACAAGCGTATTACTTAGCTAAATGTTTGCAACTTGTTCTTTTCGCTACTAACTGAATGAAAACACTTATGATATCTTTGAAAACCAATTTCATGTGTTAAAATTGTGTTTTGATATGTTTAATATTTCTTTTACAATCTTAGTCTATTAATTGATTGAAACACTTATCAATATCTTCGAAAAACAATTTCACGTGTTAAAATTGTGTTTTCATATATTTTTTAGAATCTAAGGTCTATTAATTGATTCAAACACTTATGATACCTTTGAAAAACCATTTCATATGTTCAAATTGTATTTTGATATCTTTAATACTTCTTTTACAATCTAAGGTCTATTCATTGATTGAAACACTTATGATATCTTTAAAAAACAATTTCATGTGTTAAAATTGTGTTTTGATATGTTTAATAGTTCTTTCATTTACAATCTAAGGTTTTATAACCTAGGAAAGTATAAGAAAGTGAATGTTCTTTATAATAATAGTTTAAAAGTATCTTAACTATGGAAATCAAGCGTATTACTTAGATAAATGTTTGCAACTTGTTCTTTTCGCTACTAACTGAATGAAAACACTTATGATATCTTTGAAAACCAATTTCATGTGTTAAAATTGTGTTTTAATATGTTTAATATTTCTTTTACAATCTTAGTCTATTAATTGATTGAAACACTTATGAATATCTTCGAAAAACAATTTCACGTGTTAAAATTGTGTTTTCATATATTTTTTCCAATCTAAGGTCTATTAATTGATTCAAAGACTTATGATACCTTTGAAAAACCATTTCATTTGTTCAAATTGTATTTTGATATGTTTAATACTTCTTTTACAATCTAAGGTCTATTCATTGATTGAAACACTTATGATATCTTTGGAAAACAATTTCATGTGTTAAAATTGTGTTTTGATATGTTTAATAGTTCTTTCATTTACAATCTAAGGTTTTATAACCTAGGAAACTATAAGAAAGTGAATGTTCTGTATAATAATAGTTTAAAAGTATCTTAACTATGGAAAACAAGCGTATTACTTAGATAAATGTTTGCAACTTGTTCTTTTCGCTACTAACTGAATGAAAACACTTATGATATCTTTGAACACCAATTTCATGTGTTAAAATTGTGTTTTGATATGTTTTATATTTGTTTTACAATCTTAGTCTATTAATTGATTGAAACACTTATGAATATCTTCGAAAAACAATTTCACGTGTTAACATAGTGTTTTCATACATTTTTTACAATCTAAGGTCTATTAATTTATTCAAACACTTATGATACCTTTGAAAAACCATTTCATGTGTTCAAATTGTATTTTGATATGTTTAATACTTCTTTTACAATCTAAGGTCTATTCATTGATTGAAACACTTATGATATCTTTGAAAAACAATTTCATGTGTTAAAATTGTGTTTTGATATGTTTAATAGTTCTTTCATTTACAATCTAAGGTTTTATAACCTGGGAAACTATAAGAAAGTGAATGTTCTGTATAATAATAGTTTAAAAGTATCTTAACTATGGAAAACAAGCGTATTACTTAGATAAATATTTGCAACTTGTTCTTTTCGCTACTAACTGAATGAAAACACTTATGATATCTTTGAAAACGAATTTCATGTGTTAAAATTGTGTTTTGATATGTTTAATATTTCTTTTACAATCTTAGTCTATTAATTGATTGAAACACTTATCAATATCTTCGAAAAACAATTTCACGTGTTAAAATTGTGTTTTCATATATTTTTTAGAATCTAAGGTCTATTAATTGATTCAAACACTTATGATACCTTTGAAAAACCATTTCATATGTTCAAATTGTATTTTGATATGTTTAATACTTCTTTTACAATCTAAGGTCTATTCATTGATTGAAACACTTATGATATCTTTAAAAAACAATTTCATGTGTTAAAATTGTGTTTTGATATGTTTAATAGTTCTTTCATTTACAATCTAAGGTTTTATAACCTAGGAAAGTATAAGAAAGTGAATGTTCTTTATAATAATAGTTTAAAAGTATCTTAACTATGGAAATCAAGCGTATTACTTAGATAAATGTTTGCAACTTGTTCTTTTCGCTACTAACTGAATGAAAACACTTATGATATCTTTGAAAACCAATTTCATGTGTTAAAATTGTGTTTTGATATGTTTAATATTTCTTTTACAATCATAGTCTATTAATTGATTGAAACACTTATGAATATCTTCGAAAAACAATTTCACGTGTTAAAATTGTGTTTTCATATATTTTTTACAATCTAAGGTCTATTAATTGATTCAAACACTTATGATACCTTTGAAAAACCATTTCATGTGTTCAAATTGTATTTTGATATGTTTAATACTTCTTTTACAATCTAAGGTCTATTCATTGATTGAAACACTTATGATATCTTTGAAAAACAATTTCATGTGTTAAAATTGTGTTTTGATATGTTTAATACTACTTTCATTACAATCTAAGGTTTTATAACCTAGGAAACTATAAGAAAGTGAATGTTCTGTATAATAATAGTTTAAAAGTATCTTAACTATGGAAAACAAGCGTATTACTTAGATAAATGTTTGCAACTTGTTCTTTTCGCTACTAACTGAATGAAAACACTTATGATATCTTTGAAAACGAATTTCATGTGTTAAAATTGTGTTTTGATATGTTTAATATTTCTTTTACAATCTTAGTCTATTAATTGATTGAAACACTTCTGAATATCTTCGAAAAACAATTTCACGTGTTAAAATTGTGTTTTCATACATTTTTTACAATCTAAGGTCTATTAATTTACTCAAACACTTATGATACCTTTGAAAAACCATTTCATGTGTTCAAATTGTATTTTGATATGTTTAATACTTCTTTTACAATCTAAGGTCTATTCATTGATTGAAACACTTATGATATCTTTGAAAAACAATTTCATGTGTTAAAATTGTGTTTTGATATGTTTAATAGTTCTTTCATTTACAATCTAAGGTTTTATAACCTAGGAAACTATAAAAAAGTGAATGTTCTGTATAATAATAGTTTAAAAGTATCTTAACTATGTAAAACAAGCGTATTACTTAGATAAATGTTTGCAACTTGTTCTTTTCGCTACGAACTGAATGAAAACACTTATGATATCTTTGAAAACCAATTTCATGTGTTAAAATTGTGTTTTGATATGTTTCATATTTCTTTTACAATCTTAGTCTATTAATTGATTGAAACACTTATGAATATATTCGAAAAACAATTTCACGTGTTATAATTGTGTTTTCATATATTTTTACAATCTAAGGTCTATTAATTTATTCAAACACTTATGATACCTTTGAAAGACCATTTCATGTGTTCAAATTGTATTTTGATATGTATAATAGTTCTTTTACAATCTATGGTCTATTCATTGATTGAAACACTTATGATATCTTTGATAAACAATTTCATGTGTTAAAATTGTGTTTTGATATGTTTAATACTTCTTTCATTTACAATCTAAGGTTTTATAACCTGGGAAACTATAAGAGAGTGAATGTTCTGTATAATAATAGTTTAAAAGTATCTTAACTATGGAAAACAAGCGTATTACTTAGATAAATGTTTGCAACTTGTTCTTTTCGCTACTAACTGAATGAAAACACTTATGATATCTTTGAAAACCAATTTCATGTGTTAAAATTGTGTTTTGATATGTTTAATATTTCTTTTACAATCTTAGTCTATTAATTGATTGAAACACCTATGAATATCTTCGAAAAACAATTTCACGTGTTAAAATTGTGTTTTCATATATTTTTTACAATCTAAGGTCTATTAATTGATTCAAACACTTATGATACCTTTGAAAAACCATTTCATGTGTTCAAATTGTATTTTGATATGTTTAATACTTCTTTTACAATCTAAGGTCTATTCATTGATTGAAACACTTATGATATCTTTGAAAAAACATTTTCATCTGTTAAAATTGTGTTTTGATATGTTTAATAGTTCTTTCATTTACAATCTCAGGATTTATAACCTAGGAAACTATAAGAAAGTGAATGTTCTGTATAATAATAGTTTAGAAGTATCTTAACTATTGAAAACAAGCGTATTACTTGGCTAAATGTTTGCACCTTGCTCTTTTCGCTACTAACTGAATGAAAACACTTATGATATCTTTGAAAACCAATTTCATGTGTTAAAATTGTGTTTTGATATGTTTAATATTTCTTTTACAATCTTAGTCTATTAATTGATTGAAACACTTATGAATATCTTCGAAAAACAATATCACGTGTTAACATGGTGTTTTCATACATTTTTTACAATCTAAGGTCTATTAATTGATTCAAACATTTATGATACCATTGAAAAACCATTTCATGTGTTCAAATTGTATTTTGATATGTTTAATACTTCTTTTACAATCTATGGTCTATTCATTGATTGAAACACTTATGATATCTTTGATAAACAATTTCATGTGTTAAAATTGTGTTTTGATATGTTTAATACTTGTTTCATTTACAATCTAAGGTTTTATAATCTAGGAAACTATAAGAGAGTGAATGTTCTGTATAATAATAGTTTAAAAGTATCTTAACTATGGAAAACAAGCGTATTACTTAGATAAATGTTTGCAACTTGTTCTTTTCGCTACTAACTGAATGAAAACACTTATGATATCTTTGAAAACCAATTTCATGTGTTAAAATTGTGTTTTGATATATTTAATATTTCTTTTACAATCTTAGTCTATTAATTGATTGAAACACTTATGAATATCTTCGAAAAACAATGTCACGTGTTAAAATTGTGTTTTCATATATTTTTTACAACCTAAGGTCTATTAATTGATTCAAACACTTATGATACCTTTGAAAGACCATTTCATGTGTTCAAATTGTATTTTGATATGTTTAATACTTCTTTTACAATCTATGGTCTATTCATTGATTGAAACACTTATGATATCTTTGAAAAACAATTTCATGTGTTAAAATTGTGTTTTGATATGTTTAATAGTTCTTTCATTTACAATCTCAGGTTTTATAACCTAGGAAACTATAAGAAAGTGAATGTTCTGTATAATAATAGTTTAAAAGTATCTTAACTATTGAAAACAAGCGTATTACTTAGCTAAATGTTTGCAACTTGCTCTTTTCGCTACTAACTGAATGAAAACACTTATGATATCTTTGAAAACCAATTTCATGTGTTAAAATTGTGTTTTGATATGTTTAATATTTCTTTTACAATCTTAGTCTATTAATTGATTGAAACACTTATGAATATCTTCGAAAAACAATTTCACGTGTTAACATGGTGTTTTCATACATTTTTTACAATCTAAGGTATATTAATTGATTCAAACACTTATGATACCTTTGAAAGACCATTTCATGTGTTCAAATTGTATTTTGATATGTTTAATACTTCTTTTACAATCTATGGTCTATTCATTGATTGAAACACTTATGATATCTTTGAAAAACAATTTCATGTGTTAAAATTGTGTTTTGATATGTTTAATAGTTCTTTCATTTACAATATCAGGTTTTATAACCTAAGAAACTATAAGAAAGTGAATGTTCTGTATAATAATAGTTTAAAAGTATCTTAACTATGGAAAACAAGCGTATTACTTAGATAAATGTTTGCAACTTGTTCTTTTCGCTACTAACTGAATGAAAACACTTATGATATCTTTGAAAACCAATTTCATGTGTTAAAATTGTGTTTTGATATGTTTAATATTTCCTTTACAATCTTAGTCTATTAATTGATTGAAACACTTATGAATATCTTCGAAAAACAATTTCACGTGTTATAATTGTGTTTTCATATATTTTTACAATCTAAGGTCTATTAATTTATTCAAACACTTATGATACCTTTGAAAGACCATTTCATGTGTTCAAATTGTATTTTGATATGTTTAATACTTCTTTTACAATCTATGGTCTATTCATTGATTGAAACACTTATGATATCTTTGATAAACAATTTCATGTGTTAAAATTGTGTTTTGATATGTTTAATACTTCTTTCATTTATAATCTAAGGTTTTATAACCTGGGAAACTATAAGAGAGTGAATGTTCTGTATAATAATAGTTTAAAAGTATCTTAACTATGGAAAACAAGCGTATTACTTAGATAAATGTTTGCAACTTGTTCTTTTCGCTACTAACTGAATGAAAACACTTATGATATCCTTGAAAACCAATTTCATGTGTTAAAATTGTGTTTTGATATATTTAATATTTCTTTTACAATCTTAGTCTATTAATTGATTGAAACACTTATGAATATCTTCGAAAAACAATGTCACGTGTTAAAATTGTGTTTTCATATATTTTTTACAATCTAAGGTCTATTAATTGATTCAAACACTTATGATACCTTTGAAAGACCATTTCATGTGTTCAAATTGTATTTTGATATGTTTAATACTTCTTTTACAATCTAAGGTCTATTCATTGATTGAAACACTTATGATATCTTTGAAAAACAATTTCATGTGTTAAAATTGTGTTTTGATATGTTTAATACTTCTTTCATTTACAATCTAAGGTTTTATAACCTGGGAAACTATAAGAAAGTGAATGTTCTGTATAATAATTGTTTAAAAGTATCTTAACTATGGAAAACAAGCGTATTACTTAGATAAATGTTTGCAACTTGTTCTTTTCGCTACTAACTGAATGAAAACACTTATGATATCTTTGAAAACAAATTTCATGTGTTAAAATTGTGTTTTGATATGTTTAATATTTCTTTTACAATCTTAGTCTATTAATTGATTGAAACACTTATGAATATCTTCGAAAAACAATTTCACGTGTTAACATGGTGTTTTCATACATTTTTTACAATCTAAGGTCTATTAATTGATTCAAACACTTATGATACCTTTGAAAAACCATTTCATGTGTTCAAATTGTATTTTGATATGTTTAATACTTCTTTTACAATCTATGGTCTATTCATTGATTGAAACACTTATGATATCTTTGATAAACAATTTCATGTGTTAAAATTGTGTTTTGATATGTTTAATACTTCTTTCATTTACAATCTAAGGTTTTATAACCTAGGAAACTATAAGAAAGTGAATGTTTTGTATAATAATAGTTTAAAAGTATCTTAACTATGGAAAACAAGCGTATTACTTAGATAAATGTTTGCAACTTGTTCTTTTCGCTACTAACTGAATGAAAACACTTATGATATCCTTGAAAACCAATTTCATGTGTTAAAATTGTGTTTTGATATATTTAATATTTCTTTTACAATCTTAGTCTATTAATTGATTGAAACACTTATGAATATCTTCGAAAAACAATGTCACGTGTTAAAATTGTGTTTTCATATATTTTTTACAATCTAAGGTCTATTAATTGATTCAAACACTTATGATACCTTTGAAAGACCATTTCATGTGTTCAAATTGTATTTTGATATGTTTAATACTTCTTTTACAATCTAAGGTCTATTCATTGATTGAAACACTTTTGATATCTTTGAAAAACAATTTCATGTGTTAAAATTGTGTTTTGATATGTTTAATACTTCTTTCATTTACAATCTAAGGTTTTATAACCTGGGAAACTATAAGAAAGTGAATGTTCTGTATAATAATTGTTTAAAAGTATCTTAACTATGGAAAACAAGCGTATTACTTAGATAAATGTTTGCAACTTGTTCTTTTCGCTACTAACTGAATGAAAACACTTATGATATCTTTGAAACAAATTTCATGTGTTAAAATTGTGTTTTGATATGTTTAATATTTCTTTTACAATCTTAGTCTATTAATTGATTGAAATACTTATGAATATCTTCGAAAAACAATTTCACGTGTTAACATGGTGTTTTCATACATTTTTTACAATCTAAGGTCTATTAATTGATTCAAACACTTATGATACCTTTGAAAAACCATTTCATGTGTTCAAATTGTATTTTGATATGTTTAATACTTCTTTTACAATCTATGGTCTATTCATTGATTGAAACACTTATGATATCTTTGAAAAACAATTTCATGTGTTAAAATTGTGTTTTGATATGTTTAATAGTTCTTTCATTTACAATCTCAGGTTTTATAACCTAGGAAACTATAAGAAAGTGAATGTTCTGTATAATAATAGTTTACAAGTATCTTAACTATGGAAAACAAGCGTATTACTTTGCTAAATGTTTGCAACTTGTTCTTTTCACTATTAACTGAATGAAAACACTTATGATATCTTTGAAAACCAATTTCATGTGTTAAAATTGTGTTTTGATATGTTTAATATTTCCTTTACAATCTTAGTCTATTAATTTATTGAAACACTTATGAATATCTTCGAAAAACAATTTCACGTGTTAAAATTGTGTTTTCATACATATTTTACAACCTAAGGTCTATTAATTTATTCAAACACTTATGATACCTTTGAAAAACCATTTCATGTGTTCAAATTGTATTTTGATATGTTTAATACTTCTTTTACAATCTAAGGTCTATTCATTGATTGAAACACTTATGATATCTTTGAAAAACAATTTCATGTGTTAAAATTGTGTTTTATATGTTTAATACTTCTTTCATTTACAATCTAAGGTTTTATAACCTGGGAAACTATAAAAAAGTGAATGTTCTGTATAATAATAGTTTAAAAGTATCTTAACTATGGAAAACAAGCGTATTACTTAGATAAATGTTTGCAACTTGTTCTTTTCGCTACTAACTGAATGAGAACACTTATGATATTTGTGAAAACCAATTTCATGTGTTAAAATTGTGTTTTGATATGTTTAATATTTCTTTTACAATCTTAGTCTATTAATTGATTGAAACACTTATGAATATCTTCGAAAAAAAATTTCACGTGTTAACATGGTGTTTTCATACATTTTTTACAATCTAAGGTCTATTAATTGATTCAAACACTTATGATACCTTTGAAAAACCATTTCATGTGTTCAAATTGTATTTTGATATGTTTAATACTTCTTTTACAATCTATGGTCTATTCATTGATTGAAACACTTATGATATCTTCGAAAAACAATTTCATGTGTTAAAATTGTGTTTTGATATGTTTAATAGTTCTTTCATTTACAATCTCAGGTTTTATAACCTAGGAAACTCTAAGAAAGTGAATGTTCTGTATAATAATAGTTTAAAAGTATCTTAACTATGGAAAACAAGCGTATTACTTTGCTAAATGTTTGCAACTTGTTCTTTTCGCTACTAACTGAATGAAAACACTTATGATATCTTTGAAAACCAATTTCATGTGTTAAAATTGTGTTTTGATATGTTTAATATTTCTTTTACAATCTTAGTCTATTAATTGATTGAAACACTTATGAATATCTTCGAAAAACAATTTCACGTATTAACATGGTGTTTTCATACATTTTTTACAATCTAAGGTCTACTAATTGATTCAAACATTTATGATACCTTTGAAAAACCATTTCATGTGTTCAAATTGTATTTTGATATGTTTAATACTTCTTTTACAATCTAAGGTCTATTCATTGATTGAAACACTTATGATATCTTTGAAAAACAATTTCATGTGTTAAAATTGTGTTTTGATATGTTTAATACTTCTTTCATTACAATCTAAGGTTTTATAACCTAGGAAACTATAAGAAAGTGAATGTTCTGTATAATAATAGTTTAAAAGTATCTTAACTATGGAAAACAAGCGTATTACTTAGATAAATGTTTGCAACTTGTTCTTTTCGCTACTAACTGAATGAAAACACTTATGATATCTTTGAAAACGAATTTCATGTGTTAAAATTGTGTTTTGATATGTTTAATATTTCTTTTACAATCTTAGTCTATTAATTGATTGAAACACTTATGAATATCTTCGAAAAACAATTTTACGTGTTAAAATTGTGTTTTCATACATTTTTTACAATCTAAGGTCTATTAATTTACTCAAACACTTATGATACCTTTGAAAAACCATTTCATGTGTTCAAATTGTATTTTGATATGTTTAATACTTCTTTTACAATCTAAGGTCTATTCATTGATTGAAACACTTATGATATCTTTGAAAAACAATTTCATGTGTTAAAATTGTGTTTTGATATGTTTAATACTTCTTTCATTTACAATCTAAGGTTTTATAACCTGGGAAACTATAAAAAAGTGAATGTTCTGTATAATAATAGTTTAAAAGTATCTTAACTATGGAAAACAAGCGTATTACTTAGATAAATGTTTGCAACTTGTTCTTTTCGCTACTAACTGAATGAGAACACTTATGATATCTGTGAAAACCAATTTCATGTGTTAAAATTGTGTTTTGATATGTTTAATATTTCTTTTACAATCTTAGTCTATTAATTGATTGAAACACTTATGAATATCTTCGAAAAACAATTTCACGTGTTAACATGGTGTTTTCATACATTTTTTACAATCTAAGGTCTATTAATTGATTCAAACACTTATGATACCTTTGAAAAACCATTTCATGTGTTCAAATTGTATTTTCATATGTTTAATACTTCTTTTACAATCTAAGGTCTATTCATTGATTGAAACACTTATGATATCTTTGAAAAACAATTTCATCTGTTAAAATTGTGTTTTGATATGTTTAATACGTCTTTCATTTAGAATCTAAGGTTTGATAACCTAGGAAACTATATTAACTGAATGAAAACACTTATCATATCTTTGGAAACCAATTTCATGTGTTCAAATTGTATTTTGATATGTTTAATACTTCTTTTACAATCTAAGGTCTATTCATTGATTCAAACACTTATGATATCTTTGAAAAACAATTTCATCTGTTAAAATTGTATTTTGATATGTTTAATACTTCTTTCATTTACAATCTAAGGATTTATAACCTAGGAAACTATAAGAAATTGAATGCTCTGTATAGTAATAGTTTAAAAGTATCTTAACTATTGAAAACAAGCGTATTACTTAGCTAAATGTTTGCAACTGGTTCTTTTCGCAATTAACTGAATGAAAACACTTATCATATCTTTGAAAACCAATTTCATGTGTTTTAATTGTATTTTGATATGTTTAATACTTCTTTAACAATCTAAGGTCTATTCATTGATTGAAACACTTATGATATCTTTGAAAAACAATTTCATCTGTTAATATTGTGTTTTGATATATTTAATACTTCTTTCATTTACAATCTAAGGTTTTATAACCTAGGAAACTATAAGAAAGTGAATGTTCTGTATAATAATAGTTTCAAAGTATCTTAACTATGGAAAACAAGCGTATTACTTA
The DNA here is from genome assembly GCF_051622355.1 of Phaseolus vulgaris. Taxonomy (NCBI): domain Eukaryota; kingdom Viridiplantae; phylum Streptophyta; class Magnoliopsida; order Fabales; family Fabaceae; genus Phaseolus; species Phaseolus vulgaris. Next base: position 7,004,305 of record NC_143499.1, read on the forward strand.
GCTAAATGTTTGCAACTTGTTCTTTTCGCATTTTACTGGTTGAAAACATTTTTGATATCTTTGAAAACCAATTTCATGTCTTAAAATTGTGTTCTGATATGTTTAATATTTCTTTTACAATCTTAGTGTATGAATTGATTGAAACACTTATGAATATATTCAAAAACAATTTCACGTGTTAAAATTGTGTTTTCATATATTTTTTACAATCTAAGGTCTATTAATTGATTCAAACATTTATGATACCTTTGAAAAACCATTTCATGTGTTCAAATTGTATTTTGATATGTTTAATACTTCTTTTACAATCTAAGGTCTATTCATTGATTGAAACACTTATGATATCATGGAAAAACAATTTCATCTGTTAAAATTGTGTTTTCATATGTTTAATACTTCTTTCATTTACAATCTAATGTTTTATAACCTAGGAAAATAAAAGAAAGTGAATGTTCTGTATAATAATAGTTTAAAAGTATCTTAACTATTGAAAACAAGCGTATTACATAGCTAAATGTTTGCAACTGGTTCTTTTCGCAATTAACTGAATGAAAACACTTATCATATCTTTGAAAACCAATTTCATGTGTTTTAATTTTATTTTGATATGTTTAATACTTCTTTTACAATCTAAGGTCTATTCATTGATTGAAACACTTATGATATCTTTGAAAAACAATTTCATATGTTAAAATTGTGTTTTGATATATTTAATACTTCTTTCATTTACAATCTAAGGTTTTATAACCTAGGAAACTATAAGAAAGTGAATGTTCTGTATAATAATAGTTTCAAAGTATCTTAACTATGGAAAACAAGCGTATTACTTAGCTAAATGTTTGCAACTTGTTCTTTTCGCTATTTACTGGTTGAAAACACTTTTGATATCTTTGAAAACCAATTTCATGTGTTAAAATTGTGTTCTGATATGTTTAATATTTCTTTTACAATCTTAGTGTATGAATTGATTGAAACACTTATGAATATATTCAAAAAACAATTTCACGTGTTAAAATTGTGTTTTCATATATTTTTTACAAACTAAGGTCTATTAATTGATTCAAACACTTATGATACCTTTGAAAACCATTTCATGTGTTCAAATTGTATTTTGATATGTTTAATACTTCTTTTACAATCTAAGGTCTATTCATTGATTGAAACACTTATGATATCTTGGAAAAACAATTTCATCTGTTAAAATTGTGTTTTGATATGTTTAATACTTCTTTCATTTACAATCTAAGGTTTTATAACCTAGGAAACTATAAGAAAGTGAATGTTCTGTATAATAATAGTTTCAAAGTATCTTACTATGGAAAACAAGCGTATTACTTAGCTAAATGTTTGCAACTTGTTCTTTTCGCTATTTACTGGTTGAAAACATTTTTGATATCTTTGAAAACCAATTTCATGTGTTAAAATTGTGTTCTGATATGTTTAATATTTCTTTTACAATCTTAGTGTATGAATTGATTGAAACACTTATGAATATATTTGAAAAACAATTTCACGTGTTAAAATTGTGTTTTCATATATTTTTTACAAACTAAGGTCTATTAATTGATTCAAACACTTATGATACCTTTGAAAAACCATTTCATGTGTTCAAATTGTATTTTGATATGTTTAATACTTCTTTTACAATCTAAGGTCTATTCATTGATTGAAACACTTATGATATCTTGGAAAAACAATTTCATCTGTTAAAATTGTATTTTGATATGTTTAATACTTCTTTCATTTACAATCTAAGGTTTTATAACCTAGGAAACTATAAGAAAGTGAATGTTCTGTATAATAATAGTTTCAAAGTATCTTAACTATGGAAAACAAGCGTATTACTTAGCTAAATGTTTGCAACTTGTTCTTCTCGCTATTTACTGATTGAAAACACTTATGATATCTTTGAAAACCAATTTCATGTGTTAAAATTCTGTTTTGATATGTTTAATATTTCTTTTACAATCTTAGTGTATGAATTGATTGAAACACTTATGAATATATTCAAAAACAATTTCACGTGTTAAAATTGTGTTTTCATATATTTTTTACAATCTAAGGTCTATTAATTGATTCAAACATTTATGATACCTTTGAAAAACCATTTCATGTGTTCAAATTGTATTTTGATATGTTTAATACTTCTTTTACAATCTAAGGTCTATTCATTGATTGAAACACTTATGATATCATGGAAAAACAATTTCATCTGTTAAAATTGTGTTTTCATATGTTTAATACTTCTTTCATTTACAATCTAATGTTTTATAACCTAGGAAAATAAAAGAAAGTGAATGTTCTGTATAATAATAGTTTAAAAGTATCTTAACTATTGAAAACAAGCGTATTACATAGCTAAATGTTTGCAACTGGTTCTTTTCGCAATTAACTGAATGAAAACACTTATCATATCTTTGAAAACCAATTTCATGTGTTTTAATTTTATTTTGATATGTTTAATACTTCTTTTACAATCTAAGGTCTATTCATTGATTGAAACACTTATGATATCTTTGAAAAACAATTTCATATGTTAAAATTGTGTTTTGATATATTTAATACTTCTTTCATTTACAATCTAAGGTTTTATAACCTAGGAAACTATAAGAAAGTGAATGTTCTGTATAATAATAGTTTCAAAGTATCTTAACTATGGAAAACAAGCGTATTACTTAGCTAAATGTTTGCAACTTGTTCTTTTCGCTATTTACTGGTTGAAAACACTTTTGATATCTTTGAAAACCAATTTCATGTGTTAAAATTGTGTTCTGATATGTTTAATATTTCTTTTACAATCTTAGTGTATGAATTGATTGAAACACTTATGAATATATTCAAAAAACAATTTCACGTGTTAAAATTGTGTTTTCATACATTTTTTACAATCTAAGGTCTATTAATTTACTCAAACACTTATGATACCTTTGAAAAACCATTTCATGTGTTCAAATTGTATTTTGATATGTTTAATACTTCTTTTACAATCTAAGGTCTATTCATTGATTGAAACACTTATGATATCTTTGAAAAACAATTTCATGTGTTAAAATTGTGTTTTGATATGTTTAATACTTCTTTCATTTACAATCTAAGGTTTTATAACCTGGGAAACTATAAAAAAGTGAATGTTCTGTATAATAATAGTTTAAAAGTATCTTAACTATGGAAAACAAGCGTATTACTTAGATAAATGTTTGCAACTTGTTCTTTTCGCTACTAACTGAATGAGAACACTTATGATATCTGTGAAAACCAATTTCATGTGTTAAAATTGTGTTTTGATATGTTTAATATTTCTTTTACAATCTTAGTCTATTAATTGATTGAAACACTTATGAATATCTTCGAAAAACAATTTCACGTGTTAACATGGTGTTTTCATACATTTTTTACAATCTAAGGTCTATTAATTGATTCAAACACTTATGATACCTTTGAAAAACCATTTCATGTGTTCAAATTGTATTTTCATATGTTTAATACTTCTTTTACAATCTAAGGTCTATTCATTGATTGAAACACTTATGATATCTTGGAAAAACAATTTCATCTGTTAAAATTTGGTTTTGATATGTTTAATACTTCTTTCATTTACAATTTAAGGTTTTATAACCTAGGAAACTATAAGAAAGTGAATGTTCTGTATAATAATAGTTTAAAAGTATCTTAAGTATGGAAAACAAGCGTATTACTTAGCTAAATTTTTGCAACTGGTTCTTTTCGCTATTAACTGAATGAAAACACTTATCATATCTTTGAAAACCAATTTCATGTGTTCAAATTGTATTTTGATATGTTTAATACTTCTTTTACAATCTAAGGTCTATTCATTGATGAAACACTTATGATATCTTGGAAAAACAATTTCATCTGTTAAAATTGTGTTTTCATATGTTTAATACTTCTTTCATTTACAATCTAAGGTTTTATAACCTAGGAAACTATAAGAAAGTGAATGTTCTGTATAATAATAGTATAAAAGTATCTTAACTATGGAAAACAAGCGTATTACTTAGCTAAATGTTTGCAACTTGTTCTTTTCGCAATTTACTGATTGAAAACACTTATGATATCTTTGAAAACCAATTTCATGTGTTAAAATTCTGTTTTGATATGTTTAATATTTCTCTTACAATCTTAGTCTATTAATTGATCGAAACACTTATGAATATATTCGAAAAACAATTTCACGTGTTAAAATTGTGTTTTCATATATTTTTTACAATCTAAGGTCTATTAATTGATTCAAACATTTATGATACCTTTGAAAAACCATTTCATGTGTTCAAATTGTATTTTGATATGTTTAATACTTCTTTTACAATCTAAGGTCTATTCATTGATTGAAACACTTAAGATATCATAGAAAAACAATTTCATCTGTTAAAATTGTGTTTTCATATGTTTAATACTTCTTTCATTTACAATCTAACGTTTCATAACCTAGGAAAATAAAAGAAAGTGAATGTTCTGTATAATAATAGTTTAAAAGTATCTTAACTATTGAAAACAAGCGTATTACTTAGCTAAATGTTTGCAACTGGTTCTTTTCGCTATTAACTGAATGAAAACACTTATCATATCTTCGGAAACCAATTTCATGTGTTCAAATTGTATTTTGATATGTTTAATACTTCTTTTACAATCTAAGGTCTATTCATTGATTCAAACACTTATGATATCTTTGAAAAACAATTTCATCTGTTAAAATTGTATTTTGATATGTTTAATACTTCTTTCATTTACAATCTACGGATTTATAACCTAGGAAACTATAAGAAATTGAATGCTCTGTATAGTAATAGTTTAAAAGTATTTAACTATTGAAAACAAGCGTATTACTTAGCTAAATGTTTGCAACTGGTTCTTTTCGCAATTAACTGAATGAAAACACTTATCATATCTTTGAAAACCAATTTCATGTGTTTTAATTGTATTTTGATATGTTTAATACTTCTTTTACAATCTAAGGTCTATTCATTGATTCAAACACTTATGATATCTTTGAAAAACAATTTCATCTGTTAAAATTGTATTTTGATATGTTTAATACTTCTTTCATTTACAATCTAAGGATTTATAACCTAGGAAACTATAAGAAATTGAATGCTCTGTATAGTAATAGTTTAAAAGTATTTAACTATTGAAAACAAGCGTATTACATAGCTAAATGTTTGCAACTGGTTCTTTTCGCAATTAACTGAATGAAAACACTTATCATATCTTTGAAAACCAATTTCATGTGTTAAAATTGTGTTCTGATATGTTTAATATTTCTTTTACAATCTTAGTGTATGAATTGATTGAAACACTTATGAATATATTCAAAAAACAATTTCACGTGTTAAAATTGTGTTTTCATATATTTTTTACAAACTAAGGTCTATTAATTGATTCAAACACTTATGATACCTTTGAAAAACCATTTCATGTGTTCAAATTCTATTTTGGTATGTTTAATACTTCTTTTACAATCTAAGGTCTATTCATTGATTGAAACACTTATGATATCTTGGAAAAACAATTTCATCTGTTAAAATTGTGTTTTGATATGTTTAATACTTCTTTCATTTACAATCTAAGGTTTTATAACCTAGGAAACTATAAGAAAATGAATGCTCTGTATAGTAATAGTTTAAAAGTATTTAACTATTGAAAACAAGCGTATTACATAGCTAAATGTTTGCAACTGGTTCTTTTCGCAATTAACTGAATGAAAACACTTATCATATCTTTGAAAACCAATTTCATGTGTTAAAATTGTGTTCTGATATGTTTAATATTTCTTTTACAATCTTAGTGTATGAATTGATTGAAACACTTATGAATATATTCGAAAAACAATTTCACGTGTTAAAATTGTGTTTTCATATATTTTTTACAATCTAAGGTATATTAATTTTTTCAAACACTTATGATACATTTGAAAAACCATTTCATGTGTTCAAATTGTATTTTCATATGTTAAATAATTCTTTTACAATCTAAGGTCTATTCATTGATTGAAACACTTATGATATCTTGGAAAAACAATTTCATCTGTTAAAATTGTGTTTTGATATGTTTAATACTTCTTTCATTTACAATCTAAGGTTTTATAACCTAGGAAACTATAAGAAAGTGAATGTTCTGTATAATAATAGTTTCAAAGTATCTTAACTATGGAAAACAAGCGTATTACTTAGCTAAATTTTTGCAACTGGTTCTTTTCGCTATTAACTGAATGAAAACACTTATCATATCTTTGAAAACCAATTTCATGTGTTCAAATTGTATTTTGATATGTTTAATACTTCTTTTACAATCTAAGGTCTATTCATTGATTGAAACACTTATGATATCTTGGAAAAACAATTTCATCTGTTAAAATTGTGTTTTGATATGTTTAATACTTCTTTCATTTACAATCTAAGGTTTTATAACCTAGGAAACTATAAGAAAGTGAATGTTCTGTATAATAATAGTATAAAAGTATCTTAACTATGGAAAACAACCGTATTACTTAGCTAAATGTTTGCAACTGGTTCTTTTCGCTATTAACTGAATGAAAACACTTATCATATCTTTGAAAACCAATTTCATCTGTTCAAATTGTATTTTGATATGTTTAATACTTCTTTTACAATCTAAGGTCTATTCATTGATTGAAACACTTATGATATCTTGGAAAAACAATTTCATCTGTTAAAATTGTGTTTTGATATGTTTAATACTTCTTTCATTTACAATCTAAGGTTTTATAACCTAGGAAACTTTAAGAAGGTGAATGTTCTGTATAATAATAGTTTCAAAGTATCTTAACTATGGAAAACAAGTGTATTACTTAGCTAAATGTTTGCAACTTGTTCTTTTCGCAATTTACTGATTGAAAACACTTATGATATCTTTGAAAACCAATTTCATGGGTTAAAATTCTGTTTTGATATGTTTAATATTTCTTTTACAATCTTAGTCTATTAATTGATCGAAACACTTATGAATATATTCGAAAAACAATTTCACGTGTTAAAATTGTGTTTTCATATATTTTTTAGAATCTAAGGTCTATTAATTGATTCAAACATTTATGATACCTTTGAAAAACCATTTCATGTGTTCAAATTGTATTTTGATATGTTTAATACTTCTTTTACAATTTAAGGTCTATTCATTGATTGAAACACTTATGATATCATGGAAAAACAATTTCATCTGTTAAAATTGTGTTTTCATATGTTTAATACTTCTTTCATTTACAATCTAACGTTTTATAACCTAGGAAAATAAAAGAAAGTGAATGTTCTCTATAATAATAGTTTAAAAGTATCTTAACTATTGAAAACAAGCGTATTACTTAGCTAAATGTTTGCAACTGGTTCTTTTCGCTATTAACGGAATGAAAACACTTATCATATCTTTGGAAACCAATTTCATGTGTTCAAATTGTATTTTGATATGTTTAATACTTCTTTTACAATCTAAGGTCTATTCATTGATTCAAACACTTATGATATCTTTGAAAAACAATTTCATCTGTTAAAATTGTATTTTGATATGTTTAATACTTCTTTCATTTACAATCTAAGGATTTATAACCTAGGAAACTATAAGAAATTAAAATGCTCTGTATAGTAATAGTTTAAAAGTATCTTAACTATTGAAAACAAGCGTATTACTTAGTTAAATGTTTGCAACTGGTTCTTTTCGCAATTAACTGAATGAAAACACTTATCATATCTTTGAAAACCAATTTCATGTGTTTTAATTGTATTTTGATATGTTTAATACTTCTTTTACAATCTAAGGTCTATTCATTGATTGAAACACTTATGATATCTTTGAAAAACAATTTCATCTGTTAATATTGTGTTTTGATATATTTAATACTTCTTTCATTTACAATCTAAGGTTTTATAACCTAGGAAACTATAAGAAAGTGAATGTTCTGTATAATAATAGTTTCAAAGTATCTTAACTATGGAAAACAAGCGTATTACTTAGCTAAATGTTTGCAACTTGTTCTTTTCGCTATTTACTGGTTGAAAACATTTTTGATATCTTTGAAAACCAATTTCACGTCTTAAAATTGTGTTCTGATATGTTTAATATTTCTTTTACAATCTTAGTGTATGAATTGATTGAAACACTTATGAATATATTCGAAAAACAATTTGACGTGTTAAAATTGTGTTTTCATATATTTTTTACAAACTAAGGTCTATTAATTGATTCAAACACTTATGATACCTTTGAAAAACCATTTCATGTGTTCAAATTGTATTTTCATATGTTTAATACTTCTTTTACAATCTAAGGTCTATTCATTGATTGAAACACTTATGATATCTTGGAAAAACAATTTCATCTGTTAAAATTATGTTTTGATATGTTTAATACTTCTTTCATTTACAATCTAAGGTTTTATAACCTAGGAAACTATAAGAAAGTGAATGTTCTGTATAATAATAGTTTCAAAGTATCTTAACTATGGAAAACAAGCGTATTACTTAGCTAAATTTTTGCAACTGGTTCTTTTCGCTATTAACTGAATGAAAACACTTATCATATCTTTGAAAACCAATTTCATGTGTTCAAATTGTATTTTGATATGTTTAATACTTCTTTTACAATCTAAGGTCTATTCATTGATTGAAACACTTATGATATCTTGGAAAAACAATTTCATCTGTTAAAATTGTGTTTTGATATGTTTAATACTTCTTTCATTTACAATCTAAGGTTTTATAACCTAGGAAACTATAAGAAAGTGAATGTTCTGTATAATAATAGTTTAAAAGTATCTTAACTATGGAAAACAAGCGTATTACTTATCTAAATTTTTGCAACTGGTTCTTTTCGCTATTAACTGAATGAAAACACTTATCATATCTTTGAAAACCAATTTCATCTGTTCAAATTGTATTTTGATATGTTTAATACTTCTTTTACAATCTAAGGTCTATTCATTGATTGAAACACTTATGATATCTTGGAAAAACAATTTCATCTGTTAAAATTGTGTTTTGATATGTTTAATACTTCTTTCATTTACAATCTAAGGTTTTATAACCTAGGAAACTATAAGAAGATGAATGTTCTGTATAATAATAGTTTCAAAGTATCTTAACTATGGAAAACAAGCGTATTACTTAGCTAAATGTTTGCAACTTGTTCTTTTCGCAATTTACTGATTGAAAACACTTATGATATCTTTGAAAACCAATTTCATGGGTTAAAATTCTGTTTTGATATGTTTAATATTTCTTTTACAATCTTAGTCTATTAATTGATCCAAACACTTATGAATATATTCGAAAAACAATTTCACGTGTTAAAATTGTGTTTTCATATATTTTTTACAATCTAAGGTCTATTAATTGATTCAAACATTTATGATACCTTTGAAAAACCATTTCATGTGTTCAAATTGTATTTTGATATGTTTAATACTTCTTTTACAATCTAAGGTCTATTCATTGATTGAAACACTTATGATATCATGGAAAAACAATTTCATCTGTTAAAATTGTGTTTTCATATGTTTAATACTTCTTTCATTTACAATCTAACGTTTTATAACCTAGGAAAATAAAAGAAAGTGAATGTTCTCTATAATAATAGTTTAAAAGTATCTTAACTATTGAAAACAAGCGTATTACTTAGCTAAATGTTTGCAACTGGTTCTTTTCGCTATTAACTGAATGAAAACACTTATCATATCTTTGGAAACCAATTTCATGTGTTCAAATTGTATTTTGATATGTTTAATACTTCTTTTACAATCTAAGGTCTATTCATTGATTCAAACACTTATGATATCTTTGAAAAACAATTTCATCTGTTAAAATTTTATTTTGATATGTTTAATACTTCTTTCATTTACAATCTAAGGATTTATAACCTAGGAAACTATAAGAAATTGAATGCTCTGTATAGTAATAGTTTAAAAGTATTTAACTTTTGAAAACAAGCGTATTACTTTGCTAAATGTTTGCAACTGGTTCTTTTCGCAATTAACTGAATGAAAACACTTATCATATCTTTGAAAACCAATTTCATGTGTTTTAATTGTATTTTGATATGTTTAATACTTCTTTTACAATCTAAGGTCTATTCATTGATTGAAACACTTATGATATCTTTGAAAAACAATTTCATCTGTTAAAATTGTGTTTTGATATATTTAATACTTCTTTTATTTACAATCTAAGGTCTTATAACCTAGGAAACTATAAGAAAGTGAATGTTCTGTATAATAATAGTTTCAAAGTATCTTAACTATGGAAAACAAGCGTTTTATTTAGCTAAATGTTTGCAACTTGTTCTTTTCGCTATTTACTGGTTGAAAACACTTTTGATATATTTGAAAACCAATTGCATGTGTTAAAATTGTGTTCTGATATGTTTAATATTTCTTTTACAATCTTAGTGTATGAATTGATTGAAACACTTATGAATATATTCGAAAAACAATTTCACGTGTTAAAATTGTGTTTTCATATATTTTTACAAACTAAGGTCTATTAATTGATTCAAACACTTATGATACCTTTGAAAAACCATTTCATATGTTCAAATTGTATTTTGGTATGTTTAATACTTCTTTTACAATCTAAGGTCTATTCATTGATTGAAACACTTATGATATCTTGGAAAAACAATTTCATCTGTTAAAATTGTGTTTTGATATGTTTAATACTTCTTTCATTTACAATCTAAGGTTTTATAACCTAGGAAACTATAAGAAAGTGAATGTTCTGTATAATAAAAGTTTAAAAGTATCTTAACTATGGAAAACAAGCGTATTACTTAGCCAAATTTTTGCAACTGGTTCTTTTCGCTATTAACTGAATGAAAACACTTATCATATCTTTGAAAACCAATTTCATGTGTTCAACTTGTATTTTGATATGTTTAATACTTCTTTTACAATCTAAGGTCTATTCATTGATTGAAACACTTATGATATCTTGGAAAAACAATTTCATCTGTTAAAATTGTGTTTTCATATGTTTAATACTTCTTTCATTTACAATCTAAGGTTTTATAACCTAGGAAACTATAAGAAAGTGAATGTTCTGTATAATAATAGTTTAAAAGTATCTTAACTATGGAAAACAAGCGTATTACTTATCTAAATTTTTGCAACTGGTTCTTTTCGCTATTAACTGAATGAAAACACTTATCATATCTTTGAAAACCAATTTCATCTGTTCAAATTGTATTTTGATATGTTTAATACTTCTTTTACAATCTAAGGTCTATTCATTGATTGAAACACTTATGATATCTTGGAAAAACAATTTCATCTGTTAAAATTGTGTTTTGATATGTTTAATACTTCTTTCATTTACAATCTAAGGTTTTATAACCTAGGAAACTATAAGAAGATGAATGTTCTGTATAATAATAGTTTCAAAGTATCTTAACTATGGAAAACAAGCGTATTACTTAGCTAAATGTTTGCAACTTGTTCTTTTCGCAATTTACTGATTGAAAACACTTATGATATCTTTGAAAACCAATTTCATGGGTTAAAATTCTGTTTTGATATGTTTAATATTTCTTTTACAATCTTAGTCTATTAATTGATCCAAACACTTATGAATATATTCGAAAAACAATTTCACGTGTTAAAATTGTGTTTTCATATATTTTTTACAATCTAAGGTCTATTAATTGATTCAAACATTTATGATACCTTTGAAAAACCATTTCATGTGTTCAAATTGTATTTTGATATGTTTAATACTTCTTTTACAATCTAAGGTCTATTCATTGATTGAAACACTTATGATATCATGGAAAAACAATTTCATCTGTTAAAATTGTGTTTTCATATGTTTAATACTTCTTTCATTTATAATCTAACGTTTTATAACCTAGGAAAATAAAAGAAAGTGAATGTTCTCTATAATAATAGTTTAAAAGTATCTTAACTATTGAAAACAAGCGTATTACTTAGCTAAATGTTTGCAACTGGTTCTTTTCGCTATTAACTGAATGAAAACACTTATCATATCTTTGGAAACCAATTTCATGTGTTCAAATTGTATTTTGATATGTTTAATACTTCTTTTACAATCTAAGGTCTATTCATTGATTCAAACACTTATGATATCTTTGAAAAACAATTTCATCTGTTAAAATTTTATTTTGATATGTTTAATACTTCTTTCATTTACAATCTAAGGATTTATAACCTAGGAAACTATAAGAAATTGAATGCTCTGTATAGTAATAGTTTAAAAGTATTTAACTTTTGAAAACAAGCGTATTACTTTGCTAAATGTTTGCAACTGGTTCTTTTCGCAATTAACTGAATGAAAACACTTATCATATCTTTGAAAACCAATTTCATGTGTTTTAATTGTATTTTGATATGTTTAATACTTCTTTTACAATCTAAGGTCTATTCATTGATTGAAACACTTATGATATCTTTGAAAAACAATTTCATCTGTTAAAATTGTGTTTTGATATATTTAATACTTCTTTTATTTACAATCTAAGGTCTTATAACCTAGGAAACTATAAGAAAGTGAATGTTCTGTATAATAATAGTTTCAAAGTATCTTAACTATGGAAAACAAGCGTTTTATTTAGCTAAATGTTTGCAACTTGTTCTTTTCGCTATTTACTGGTTGAAAACACTTTTGATATATTTGAAAACCAATTGCATGTGTTAAAATTGTGTTCTGATATGTTTAATATTTCTTTTACAATCTTAGTGTATGAATTGATTGAAACACTTATGAATATATTCGAAAAACAATTTCACGTGTTAAAATTGTGTTTTCATATATTTTTACAAACTAAGGTCTATTAATTGATTCAAACACTTATGATACCTTTGAAAAACCATTTCATATGTTCAAATTGTATTTTGGTATGTTTAATACTTCTTTTACAATCTAAGGTCTATTCATTGATTGAAACACTTATGATATCTTGGAAAAACAATTTCATCTGTTAAAATTGTGTTTTGATATGTTTAATACTTCTTTCATTTACAATCTAAGGTTTTATAACCTAGGAAACTATAAGAAAGTGAATGTTCTGTATAATAAAAGTTTAAAAGTATCTTAACTATGGAAAACAAGCGTATTACTTAGCCAAATTTTTGCAACTGGTTCTTTTCGCTATTAACTGAATGAAAACACTTATCATATCTTTGAAAACCAATTTCATGTGTTCAACTTGTATTTTGATATGTTTAATACTTCTTTTACAATCTAAGGTCTATTCATTGATTGAAACACTTATGATATCTTGGAAAAACAATTTCATCTGTTAAAATTGTGTTTTCATATGTTTAATACTTCTTTCATTTACAATCTAAGGTTTTATAACCTAGGAAACTATAAGAAAGTGAATGTTCTGTATAATAATAGTTTAAAAGTATCTTAACTATGGAAAACAAGCGTATTACTTATCTAAATTTTTGCAACTGGTTCTTTTCGCTATTAACTGAATGAAAACACTTATCATATCTTTGAAAACCAATTTCATCTGTTCAAATTGTATTTTGATATGTTTAATACTTCTTTTACAATCTAAGGTCTATTCATTGATTGAAACACTTATGATATCTTGGAAAAACAATTTCATCTGTTAAAATTGTGTTTTGATATGTTTAATACTTCTTTCATTTACAATCTAAGGTTTTATAACCTAGGAAACTATAAGAAGGTGAATGTTCTGTATAATAATAGTTTCAAAGTATCTTAACTATGGAAAACAAGCGTATTACTTAGCTAAATGTTTGCAACTTGTTCTTTTCGCAATTTACTGATTGAAAACACTTATGATATCTTTGAAAACCAATTTCATGGGTTAAAATTCTGTTTTGATATGTTTAATATTTCTTTTACAATCTTAGTCTATTAATTGATCGAAACACTTATGAATATATTCGAAAAACAATTTCACGTGTTAAAATTGTGTTTTCATATATTTTTTACAATCTAAGGTCTATTAATTGATTCAAACATTTATGATACCTTTGAAAAACCATTTCATGTGTTCAAATTGTATTTTGATATGTTTAATACTTCTTTTACAATCTAAGGTCTATTCATTGATTGAAACACTTATGATATCATGGAAAAACAATTTCATCTGTTAAAATTGTGTTTTCATATGTTTAATACTTCTTTCATTTACAATCTAACGTTTTATAACCTAGGAAAATAAAAGAAAGTGAATGTTCTGTATAATAATAGTTTAAAAGTATCTTAACTATTGAAAACAAGCGTATTACTTAGCTAAATGTTTGCAACTGGTTCTTTTCGCTATTAACTGAATGAAAACACTTATCATATCTTTGGAAACCAATTTCATGTGTTCAAATTGTATTTTGATATGTTTAATACTTCTTTTACAATATAAGGTCTATTCATTGATTCAAACACTTATGATATCTTTGAAAAACAATTTCATCTGTTAAAATTGTATTTTGATATGTTTAATACTTCTTTCATTTACAATCTAAGGATTTATAACCTAGGAAACTATAAGAAATTGAATGCTCTGTATAGTAATAGTTTAAAAGTATTTAACTTTTGAAAACAAGCGTATTACTTAGCTAAATGTTTGCAACTGGTTCTTTTCGCAATTAACTGAATGAAAACACTTATCATATCTTTGAAAACCAATTTCATGTGTTTTAATTGTATTTTGATATGTTTAATACTTCTTTTACAATCTAAGGTCTATTCATTGATTGAAACACTTATGATATCTTTGAAAAACAATTTCATCTGTTAAAATTGTGTTTTGATATATTTAATACTTCTTTTATTTACAATCTAAGGTCTTATAACCTAGGAAACTATAAGAAAGTGAATGTTCTGTATAATAATAGTTTCAAAGTATCTTAACTATGGAAAACAAGCGTTTTATTTAGCTAAATGTTTGCAACTTGTTCTTTTCGCTATTTACTGGTTGAAAACACTTTTGATATATTTGAAAACCAATTTCATGTGTTAAAATTGTGTTCTGATATGTTTAATATTTCTTTTACAATCTTAGTGTATGAATTGATTGAAACACTTATGAATATATTCGAAAAACAATTTCACGTGTTAAAATTGTGTTTTCATATATTTTTACAAACTAAGGTCTATTAATTGATTCAAACACTTATGATACCTTTGAAAAACCATTTCATGTGTTCAAATTGTATTTTGGTATGTTTAATACTTCTTTTACAATCTAAGGTCTATTCATTGATTGAAACACTTATGATATCTTGGAAAAATAATTTCATCTGTTAAAATTGTGTTTTGATATGTTTAATACTTCTTTCATTTACAATCTAAGGTTTTATAACCTAGGAAACTATAAGAAAGTGAATGTTCTGTATAATAATAGTTTCAAAGTATCTTAACTATGGAAAACAAGCGTATTACTTAGCTAAATGTTTGCAACTTGTTCTTTTCGCTATTTACTGATTGAAAACACTTATGATATCTTTGAAAACCAATTTCATGTGTTAAAATTGTGTTTTGATATGTTTAATATTTCTTTTACAATCTTAGTGTATGAATTGATTGAAACTCTTATGAATATATTCAAAAACAATTTCACGTGTTAAAATTGTGTTTTCATATATTTTTTAAAATCTAAGGTCTATTAATTTTTTCAAACACTTATGATACCTTTGAAAAACCATTTCATGTGTTCAAATTGTATTTTCATATGTTTAATACTTCTTTTACAATCTAAGGTCTATTCATTGATTGAAACACTTATGATATCTTGGAAAAACAATTTCATCTGTTAAAATTGTGTTTTGATATGTTTAATACTTCTTTCATTTACAATCTAAGGTTTTATAACCTAGGAAACTAAAAGAAAGTGAATGTTCTGTATAATAATAGTTTCAAAGTATCTTAACTATTGAAAACAAGCGTATTACTTAGCTAAATGTTTGCAACTGGTTCTTTTCGCTATTAACTGAATGAAAACACTTATCATATCTTTGAAAACCAATTTCATCTGTTCAAATTGTATTTTGATATGTTTAATACTTCTTTTACAATCTAAGGTCTATTCATTGATTGAAACACTTATGATATATTGGAAAAACAATTTCATCTGTTAAAATTGTGTTTTGATATGTTTAATACTTCTTTCATTTACAATCTAAGGTTTGTTAACCTAGGAAACAATAAGAAAGCGAATGTTCTGTATAATAATAGTTTCAAAGTATCTTAACTATGGAAAACAACCGTATTACTTAGCTAAATGTTTGCAACTGGTTCTTTTCGCAATTAACTGAATGAAAACACTTATCATATCTTTGAAAACCAATTTCATCTGTTCAAATTGTATTTTGATATGTTTAGTACTTCTTTTACAATCTAAGGTCTATTCATTGATTGAAACACTTATGATATCTTGGAAAAACAATTTCATCTGTTAAAATTGTGTTTTGATATGTTTAATACTTCTTTCATTTACAATCTAAGGTTTTATAACCTAGGAAACTATAAGAAAGTGAATGTTCTGTATAATAATAGTTTAAAAGTATCTTAACTATGGAAAACAAGCGTATTACTTAGCTAAATGTTTGCAACTGGTTCTTTTCGCTATTAACTGAATGAAAACACTTATCATATCTTTGAAAACCAATTTCATCTGTTCAAATTGTATTTTGATATGTTTAATACTTCTTTTACAATCTAAGGTCTATTCATTGATTGAAACACTTATGATATCTTGGAAAAACAATTTCATCGTTTAAAATTGTGTTTTGATATGTTTAATACTTCTTTCATTTACAATCTAAGGTTTTATAACCCAGGAAACTATAAGAAAGTGAATGTTCTGTATAATAATAGTTTAAAAGTATCTTAACTATGGAAAACAAGCCTACTACTTAGCTAAATGTTTGCAACTGGTTCTTTTCGCTATTAACTGAATGAAAACACTTATCATATCTTTGAAAACCAATTTCATGTGTTCAAATTGTATTTTGATATTTTTAATACTTCTTTTACAATCTAAGGTCTATTCATTGATTGAAACACTTATGATATCTTTGAAAAACAATTTCATGTGTTAAAATTGTGTTTTGATATGTTTAATACTTCTTTCATTTACAATCTAAGGTTTTATAACCTAGGAAACTATAAGAAAGTGAATGTTCTGTATAATAATAGTATAAAAGTATCTTAACTATGGAAAACAACCGTATTACTTAGCTAAATGTTTGCAACTCGTTCTTTTCGCTATTAACTGAATGAAAACACATATCATATCTTTGAAAACCAATTTCATCTGTTCAAATTGTATTTTGATATGTTTAATACTTCTTTTACAATCTAAGGTCTATTCATTGATTGAAACACTTATGATATCTTGGAAAAACAATTTCATCTGTTAAAATTGTGTTTTGATATGTTTAATACTTCTTTCATTTACAATCTAAGGTTTTATAACCTAGGAAACTATAAGAAGGTGAATGTTCTGTATAATAATAGTTTCAAAGTATCTTAACTATGGAAAACAAGCGTATTACTTAGCTAAATGTTTGCAACTTGTTCTTTTCGCAATTTACTGATTGAAAACACTTATGATATCTTTGAAAACCAATTTCATGGGTTAAAATTCTGTTTTGATATGTTTAATATTTGTTTTACAATCTTAGTCTATTAATTGATCGAAACACTTATGAATATATTCGAAAAACAATTTCACGTGTTAAAATTGTGTTTTCATATATTTTTTACAATCTAAGGTCTATTAATTGATTCAAACATTTATGATACCTTTGAAAAACCATTTCATGTGTTCAAATTGTATTTTGATATGTTTAATACTTCTTTTACAATCTAAGGTCTATTCATTGATTGAAACACTTATGATATCATGGAAAAACAATTTCATCTGTTAAAATTGTGTTTTCATATGTTTAATACTTCTTTCATTTACAATCTAAGGTTTTATAACCCAGGAAACTATAAGAAAGTGAATGTTCTGTATAATAATAGTTTAAAAGTATCTTAACTATGGAAAACAAGCCTACTACTTAGCTAAATGTTTGCAACTGGTTCTTTTCGCTATTAACTGAATGAAAACACTTATCATATCTTTGAAAACCAATTTCATGTGTTCAAATTGTATTTTGATATTTTTAATACTTCTTTGACAATCTAAGGTCTATTCATTGATTGAAACACTTATGATATCTTTGAAAAACAATTTCATGTGTTAAAATTGTGTTTTGATATGTTTAATACTTCTTTCATTTACAATCTAAGGTTTTATAACCTAGGAAACTATAAGAAAGTGAATGTTCTGTATAATAATAGTATAAAAGTATCTTAACTATGGAAAACAACCGTATTACTTAGCTAAATGTTTGCAACTCGTTCTTTTCGCTATTAACTGAATGAAAACACATATCATATCTTTGAAAACCAATTTCATCTGTTCAAATTGTATTTTGATATGTTTAATACTTCTTTTACAATCTAGTCTATTCATTGATTGAAACACTTATGATATCTTGGAAAAACAATTTCATCTGTTAAAATTGTGTTTTGATATGTTTAATACTTCTTTCATTTACAATCTAAGGTTTTATAACCTAGGAAACTATAAGAAGGTGAATGTTCTGTATAATAATAGTTTCAAAGTATCTTAACTATGGAAAACAAGCGTATTACTTAGCTAAATGTTTGCAACTTGTTCTTTTCGCAATTTACTGATTGAAAACACTTATGATATCTTTGAAAACCAATTTCATGGGTTAAAATTCTGTTTTGATATGTTTAATATTTGTTTTACAATCTTAGTCTATTAATTGATCGAAACACTTATGAATATATTCGAAAAACAATTTCACGTGTTAAAATTGTGTTTTCATATATTTTTTACAATCTAAGGTCTATTAATTGATTCAAACATTTATGATACCTTTGAAAAACCATTTCATGTGTTCAAATTGTATTTTGATATGTTTAATACTTCTTTTACAATCTAAGGTCTATTCATTGATTGAAACACTTATGATATCATGGAAAAACAATTTCATCTGTTAAAATTGTGTTTTCATATGTTTAATACTTCTTTCATTTACAATCTAAGGTTTTATAACCCAGGAAACTATAAGAAAGTGAATGTTCTGTATAATAATAGTTTAAAAGTATCTTAACTATGGAAAACAAGCCTACTACTTAGCTAAATGTTTGCAACTGGTTCTTTTCGCTATTAACTGAATGAAAACACTTATCATATCTTTGAAAACCAATTTCATGTGTTCAAATTGTATTTTGATATTTTTAATACTTCTTTTACAATCTAAGGTCTATTCATTGATTGAAACACTTATGATATCTTTGAAAAACAATTTCATGTGTTAAAATTGTGTTTTGATATGTTTAATACTTCTTTCATTTACAATCTAAGGTTTTATAACCTAGGAAACTATAAGAAAGTGAATGTTCTGTATAATAATAGTATAAAAGTATCTTAACTATGGAAAACAACCGTATTACTTAGCTAAATGTTTGCAACTCGTTCTTTTCGCTATTAACTGAATGAAAACACATATCATATCTTTGAAAACCAATTTCATCTGTTCAAATTGTATTTTGATATGTTTAATACTTCTTTTACAATCTAAGGTCTATTCATTGATTGAAACACTTATGATATCTTGGAAAAACAATTTCATCTGTTAAAATTGTGTTTTGATATGTTTAATACTTCTTTCATTTACAATCTAAGGTTTTATAACCTAGGAAACTATAAGAAGGTGAATGTTCTGTATAATAATAGTTTCAAAGTATCTTAACTATGGAAAACAAGCGTATTACTTAGCTAAATGTTTGCAACTTGTTCTTTTCGCTATTTACTGGTTGAAAACATTTTTGATATCTTTGAAAACCAATTTCATGTCTTAAAATTGTGTTCTGATATGTTTAATATTTCTTTTACAATCTTAGTGTATGAATTGATTGAAACACTTATGAATATATTCGAAAAACAATTTGACGTGTTAAAATTGTGTTTTCATATATTTTTTACAAACTAAGGTCTATTAATTGATTCAAACACTTATGATACCTTTGAAAAACCATTTCATGTGTTCAAATTGTATTTTGATATGTTTAATACTTCTTTTACAATCTAAGGTCTATTCATTGATTGAAACACTTATGATATCATGGAAAAACAATTTCATCTGTTAAAATTGTGTTTTCATATGTTTAATACTTCTTTCATTTACAATCTAAAGTTTTATAACCTAGGAAAATAAAAGAAAGTGAATGTTCTGTATAATAATAGTTTAAAAGTATCTTAACTATTGAAAACAAGCGTATTACTTAGCTAAATGTTTGCAACTGGTTCTTTTCGCTATTAACTGAATGAAAACACTTATGATATGTTTGAAAACCAATTTCATGTGTTCAAATTGTATTTTGATATGGTTAATACTTCTTTTACAATCTAAGGTCTATTCATTGATTGAAACACTTATGATATCTTTGAAAAACAATTTCATCTGTTAAAATTGTGTTTTGATATGTTTAATACTTCTTTCATTTACAATCTAAGGTTTTATAACCTAGGAAACTATAAGAAGGTGAATGTTCTGTATAATAATAGTTTAAACGTATCTTAACTATGGAAAACAAGCGTAATACTTAGCTAAATGTTTGCAACTTGTTCTTTTTGCAATTTACTGATTGGAAAACACTTATGATATCTTTGAAAACCAATTTCATGTGTTAAAATTCTGTTTTGATATGTTTAATATTTGTTTTACAATCTAAGGTCTATTCATTGATTGAAACACTTATGATATCTTGGAAAAACAATTTCATCTGTTAAAATTGTGTTTTCATATGTTTAATACTTCTTTCATTTACAATCTAACGTTTTATAACCTAGGAAAATAACAGAAAGTGAATGTTCTGTATAATAATAGTTTAAAAGTATCTTAACTATTGAAAACAAGCGTATTACTTAGCTAAATGTTTGCAACTGGTTCTTTTCGCTATTAACTGAATGAAAACACTTATCATATCTTTGGAAAACAATTTCATGTGTTCAAATTGTATTTTGATATGTTTAATACTTCTTTTACAATCTAAGGTCTATTCATTGATTGAAACACTTATGATATCTTTGAAAAACAATTTCATCTGTTAAAATTGTATTTTGATATGTTTAATACTTCTTTCATTTACAATCTAAGGATTTATAACCTAGGAAACTATAAGAAATTGAATGTTCTGTATAGTAATAGTTTAAAAGTATCTTAACTATTGAAAACAAGCGTATTACTTAGCTAAATGTTTGCAACTGGTTCTTTTCGCAATTAACTGAATGAAAACACTTATCATATCTTTGAAAACCAATTTCATGTGTTTTAATTGTATTTTGATATGTTTAATACTTCTTTTACAATCTAAGGTCTATTCATTGATTGAAACACTTATGATATCTTTGAAAAAAAATTCATCAATTGTGTTTTGATATGTTTAATACTTCTTTCATTTACAATCTAAGGTTTTATAACCTAGGAAACTATAAGCAAGTGAATGTTCTGTATAATAATAGTTTAAAAGTATCTTAACTATTGAAAACAAGCGTATTACTTAGTTAAATGTTTGCAATTTGTTCTTTTCGCTATTTACTGATTGAAAACACTTATCATATCTTTGAAAACCAATTTCATGTGTTCAAATTGTATTTTGATATGTTTAATACTTCTTTTACAATCTAAGGTCTATTCATTGATTGAAACACTTATGATATCTTTGAAAAACAATTTCATCTGTTAAAATTGTGTTTTGATATGTTTAATACTTCTTTCATTTACAATCTAAGGTTTTATAACCTAGGAAACTATAAGAAAGTGAATGTTCTGTATAATAATAGTTTCAAAGTATCTTAACTATTGAAAACAAGCGTATTACTTAGCTAAATGTTTGCAACTGGTTCTTTTCGCTATTAACTGAATGAAAACACTTATCATATCTTTGCAAACCAATTTCATCTGTTCAAATTGTATTTTGATATGTTTAATACTTCTTTTACAATCTAAGGTCTATTCATTGATTGAAACACTTATGATATCTTTGAAAAACAATTTCATCTGTTAAAATTGTGTTTTGATATGTTTAATACTTCTTTCATTTACAATCTAAGGTTTTATAACCTAGGAAACTATAAGAAAGTGAATGTTCTGTATAATAATAGTTTAAAAGTATCTTAACTATGGAAAACAACCGTATTACTTAGCTAAATGTTTGCAACTGGTTCTTTTCGCTATTAACTGAATGAAAACACATATCATATCTTTGAAAACCAATTTCATCTGTTCAAATTGTATTTTGATATGTTTAATACTTCTTTTACAATCTAAGGTCTATTCATTGATTGAAACACTTATGATATCTTGGAAAAACAATTTCATCTGTTAAAATTGTGTTTTGATATGTTTAATACTTCTTTCATTTACAATCTAAGGTTTTATAACCTAGGAAACTATAAGAAGGTGAATGTTCTGTATAATAATAGTTTCAAAGTATCTTAACTATGGAAAACAAGCGTATTACTTAGCTAAATGTTTGCAACTTGTTCTTTTCGCAATTTACTGATTGAAAACACTTATGATATCTTTGAAAACCAATTTCATGGGTTAAAATTCTGTTTTGATATGTTTAATATTTCTTTTACAATCTTAGTCTATTAATTGATCGAAACACTTATGAATATATTCGAAAAACAATTTCACGTGTTAAAATTGTGTTTTCATATATTTTTTACAATCTAAGGTCTATTAATTGATTCAAACATTTATGATACCTTTGAAAAACCATTTCATGTGTTCAAATTGTATTTTGATATGTTTAATACTTCTTTTACAATCTAAGGTCTATTCATTGATTGAAACACTTATGATATCATGGAAAAACAATTTCATCTGTTAAAATTGTGTTTTCATATGTTTAATACTTCTTTCATTTACAATCTAACGTTTTATAACCTAGGAAAATAAAAGAAAGTGAATGTTCTGTATAATAATAGTTTAAAAGTATCTTAACTATTGAAAACAAGCGTATTACTTAGCTAAATGTTTGCAACTGGTTCTTTTCGCTATTAATTGAATGAAAACACTTATCATATCTTTGGAAACCAATTTCATGTGTTCAAATTGTATTTTGATATGTTTAATACTTCTTTTACAATCTAAGGTCTATTCATTGATTCAAACACTTATGATATCTTTGAAAAACAATTTCATCTGTTAAAATTGTATTTTGATATGTTTAATACTTCTTTCATTTACAATCTAAGGATTTATAACCTAGGAAACTATAAGAAATTGAATGCTCTGTATAGTAATAGTTTAAAAGTATCTAAACTATTGAAAACAAGCGTATTACTTAGCTAAATGTTTGCAACTGGTTCTTTTCGCAATTAACTGAATGAAAACACTTATCATATCTTTGAAAACCAATTTCATGTGTTTTAATTGTATTTTGATATGTTTAATACTTCTTTTACAATCTAAGGTCTATTCATTGATTGAAACACTTATGATATCTTTGAAAAACAATTTCATCTGTTAATATTGTGTTTTGATATATTTAATACTTCTTTCATTTACAATCTAAGGTTTTATAACCTAGGAAACTATAAGAAATTGAATGTTCTGTATAGTAATAGTTTAAAAGTATCTTAACTATTGAAAACAAGCGTATTACTTAGCTAAATGTTTGCAACTGGTTCTTTTCGCTATTAATTGAATGAAAACACTTATCATATCTTTGGAAACCAATTTCATGTGTTCAAATTGTATTTTGATATGTTTAATACTTCTTTTACAATCTAAGGTCTATTCATTGATTCAAACACTTATGATATCTTTGAAAAACAATTTCATCTGTTAAAATTGTATTTTGATATGTTTAATACTTCTTTCATTTACAATCTAAGGATTTATAACCTAGGAAACTATAAGAAATTGAATGCTCTGTATAGTAATAGTTTAAAAGTATCTTAACTATTGAAAACAAGCGTATTACTTAGCTAAATGTTTGCAACTGGTTCTTTTCGCAATTAACTGAATGAAAACACTTATCATATCTTTGAAAACCAATTTCATGTGTTTTAATTGTATTTTGATATGTTTAATACTTCTTTTACAATCTAAGGTCTATTCATTGATTGAAACACTTATGATATCTTTGAAAAACAATTTCATCTGTTAATATTGTGTTTTGATATATTTAATACTTCTTTCATTTACAATCTAAGGTTTTATAACCTAGGAAACTATAAGAAAGTGAATGTTCTGTATAATAATAGTTTCAAAGTATCTTAACTATGGAAAACAAGCGTATTACTTAGCTAAATGTTTGCAACTTGTTCTTTTCGCTATTTACTGGTTGAAAACATTTTTGATATCTTTGACAACCAATTTCATGTCTTAAAATTGTGTTCTGATATGTTTAACATTTCTTTTACAATCTTAGTGTATGAATTGATTGAAACACTTATGAATATATTCGAAAAACAATTTGACGTGTTAAAATTGTGTTTTCATATATTTTTTACAAACTAAGGTCTATTAATTGATTCAAACACTTATGATACCTTTGAAAAACCATTTCATGTGTTCAAATTGTATTTTGATATGTTTAATACTTCTTTTACAATCTAAGGTCTATTCATTGATTGAAACACTTATGATATCATGGAAAAACAATTTCATCTGTTAAAATTGTGTTTTCATATGTTTAATACTTCTTTCATTTACAATCTAAAGTTTTATAAACTAGGAAAATAAAAGAAAGTGAATGTTCTGTATAATAATAGTTTAAAAGTATCTTAACTATTGAAAACAAGCGTATTACTTAGCTAAATGTTTGCAACTGGTTCTTTTCGCTATTAACTGAATGAAAACACTTATGATATGTTTGAAAACCAATTTCATGTGTTCAAATTGTATTTTGATATGGTTAATACTTCTTTTACAATCTAAGGTCTATTCATTGATTGAAACACTTATGATATCTTTGAAAAACAATTTCATCTGTTAAAATTGTGTTTTGATATGTTTAATACTTCTTTCATTTACAATCTAAGGTTTTATAACCTAGGAAACTATAAGAAGGTGAATGTTCTGTATAATAATAGTTTAAACGTATCTTAACTATGGAAAACAAGCGTAATACTTAGCTAAATGTTTGCAACTTGTTCTTTTTGCAATTTACTGATTGGAAAACACTTATGATATCTTTGAAAACCAATTTCATGTGTTAAAATTCTGTTTTGATATGTTTAATATTTGTTTTACAATCTAAGGTCTATTCATTGATTGAAACACTTATGATATCTTGGAAAAACAATTTCATCTGTTAAAATTGTGTTTTCATATATTTAATACTTCTTTCATTTACAATCTAACGTTTTATAACCTAGGAAAATAACAGAAAGTGAATGTTCTGTATAATAATAGTTTAAAAGTATCTTAACTATTGAAAACAAGCGTATTACTTAGCTAAATGTTTGCAACTGGTTCTTTTCGCTATTAACTGAATGAAAACACTTATCATATCTTTGGAAAACAATTTCATGTGTTCAAATTGTATTTTGATATGTTTAATACTTCTTTTACAATCTAAGGTCTATTCATTGATTCAAACACTTATGATATCTTTGAAAAACAATTTCATCTGTTAAAATTGTATTTTGATATGTTTAATACTTCTTTCATTTACAATCTAAGGATTTATAACCTAGGAAACTATAAGAAATTGAATGTTCTGTATAGTAATAGTTTAAAAGTATCTTAACTATTGAAAACAAGCGTATTACTTAGCTAAATGTTTGCAACTGGTTCTTTTCGCAATTAACTGAATGAAAACACTTATCATATCTTTGAAAACCAATTTCATGTGTTTTAATTGTATTTTGATATGTTTAATACTTCTTTTACAATCTAAGGTCTATTCATTGATTGAAACACTTATGATATCTTTGAAAAAAAATTCATCAATTGTGTTTTGATATGTTTAATACTTCTTTCATTTACAATCTAAGGTTTTATAACCTAGGAAACTATAAGCAAGTGAATGTTCTGTATAATAATAGTTTAAAAGTATCTTAACTATTGAAAACAAGCGTATTACTTAGTTAAATGTTTGCAATTTGTTCTTTTCGCTATTTACTGATTGAAAACACTTATCATATCTTTGAAAACCAATTTCATGTGTTCAAATTGTATTTTGATATGTTTAATACTTCTTTTACAATCTAAGGTCTATTCATTGATTGAAACACTTATGATATCTTTGAAAAACAATTTCATCTGTTAAAATTGTGTTTTGATATGTTTAATACTTCTTTCATTTACAATCTAAGGTTTTATAACCTAGGAAACTATAAGAAAGTGAATGTTCTGTATAATAATAGTTTCAAAGTATCTTAACTATTGAAAACAAGCGTATTACTTAGCTAAATGTTTGCAACTGGTTCTTTTCGCTATTAACTGAATGAAAACACTTATCATATCTTTGCAAACCAATTTCATCTGTTCAAATTGTATTTTGATATGTTTAATACTTCTTTTACAATCTAAGGTCTATTCATTGATTGAAACACTTATGATATCTTTGAAAAACAATTTCATCTGTTAAAATTGTGTTTTGATATGTTTAATACTTCTTTCATTTACAATCTAAGGTTTTATAACCTAGGAAACTATAAGAAAGTGAATGTTCTGTATAATAATAGTTTAAAAGTATCTTAACTATGGAAAACAACCGTATTACTTAGCTAAATGTTTGCAACTGGTTCTTTTCGCTATTAACTGAATGAAAACACATTACATATCTTTGAAAACCAATTTCATCTGTTCAAATTGTATTTTGATATGTTTAATACTTCTTTTACAATCTAAGGTCTATTCATTGATTGAAACACTTATGATATCTTGGAAAAACAATTTCATCTGTTAAAATTGTGTTTTGATATGTTTAATACTTCTTTCATTTACAATCTAAGGTTTTATAACCTAGGAAACTATAAGAAGGTGAATGTTCTGTATAATAATAGTTTCAAAGTATCTTAACTATGGAAAACAAGCGTATTACTTAGCTAAATGTTTGCAACTTGTTCTTTTCGCAATTTACTGATTGAAAACACTTATGATATCTTTGAAAACCAATTTCATGGGTTAAAATTCTGTTTTGATATGTTTAATATTTCTTTTACAATCTTAGTCTATTAATTGATCGAAACACTTATGAATATATTCGAAAAACAATTTCACGTGTTAAAATTGTGTTTTCATATATTTTTTACAATCTAAGGTCTATTAATTGATTCAAACATTTATGATACCTTTGAAAAACCATTTCATGTGTTCAAATTGTATTTTGATATGTTTAATACTTCTTTTACAATCTAAGGTCTATTCATTGATTGAAACACTTATGATATCATGGAAAAACAATTTCATCTGTTAAAATTGTGTTTTCATATGTTTAATACTTCTTTCATTTACAATCTAACGTTTTATAACCTAGGAAAATAAAAGAAAGTGAATGTTCTGTATAATAATAGTTTAAAAGTATCTTAACTATTGAAAACAAGCGTATTACTTAGCTAAATGTTTGCAACTGGTTCTTTTCGCTATTAATTGAATGAAAACACTTATCATATCTTTGGAAACCAATTTCATGTGTTCAAATTGTATTTTGATATGTTTAATACTTCTTTTACAATCTAAGGTCTATTCATTGATTGAAACACTTATGATATCTTTGAAAAACAATTTCATCTGTTAAAATTGTGTTTTGATATGTTTAATACTTCTTTCATTTACAATCTAAGGTTTTATAACCTAGGAAACTATAAGAAAGTGAATGTTCTGTATAATAATAGTTTAAAAGTATCTTAACTATTGAAAACAAGCGTATTACTTAGCTAAATGTTTGCAACTGGTTCTTTTCGCAATTAACTGAATGAAAACACTTATCATATCTTTGAAAACCAATTTCATGTGTTTTAATTGTATTTTGATATGTTTAATACTTCTTTTACAATCTAAGGTCTATTCATTGATTGAAACACTTATGATATCTTTGAAAAACAATTTCATCTGTTAATATTGTGTTTTGATATATTTAATACTTCTTTCATTTACAATCTAAGGTTTTATAACCTAGGAAACTATAAGAAATTGAATGTTCTGTATAGTAATAGTTTAAAAGTATCTTAACTATTGAAAACAAGCGTATTACTTAGCTAAATGTTTGCAACTGGTTCTTTTCGCTATTAATTGAATGAAAACACTTATCATATCTTTGGAAACCAATTTCATGTGTTCAAATTGTATTTTGATATGTTTAATACTTCTTTTACAATCTAAGGTCTATTCATTGATTCAAACACTTATGATATCTTTGAAAAACAATTTCATCTGTTAAAATTGTATTTTGATATGTTTAATACTTCTTTCATTTACAATCTAAGGATTTATAACCTAGGAAACTATAAGAAATTGAATGCTCTGTATAGTAATAGTTTAAAAGTATCTTAACTATTGAAAACAAGCGTATTACTTAGCTAAATGTTTGCAACTGGTTCTTTTCGCAATTAACTGAATGAAAACACTTATCATATCTTTGAAAACCAATTTCATGTGTTTTAATTGTATTTTGATATGTTTAATACTTCTTTTACAATCTAAGGTCTATTCATTGATTGAAACACTTATGATATCTTTGAAAAACAATTTCATCTGTTAATATTGTGTTTTGATATATTTAATACTTCTTTCATTTACAATCTAAGGTTTTATAACCTAGGAAACTATAAGAAAGTGAATGTTCTGTATAATAATAGTTTCAAAGTATCTTAACTATGGAAAACAAGCGTATTACTTAGCTAAATGTTTGCAACTTGTTCTTTTCGCTATTTACTGGTTGAAAACATTTTTGATATCTTTGACAACCAATTTCATGTCTTAAAATTGTGTTCTGATATGTTTAACATTTCTTTTACAATCTTAGTGTATGAATTGATTGAAACACTTATGAATATATTCGAAAAACAATTTGACGTGTTAAAATTGTGTTTTCATATATTTTTTACAAACTAAGGTCTATTAATTGATTCAAACACTTATGATACCTTTGAAAAACCATTTCATGTGTTCAAATTGTATTTTGATATGTTTAATACTTCTTTTACAATCTAAGGTCTATTCATTGATTGAAACACTTATGATATCATGGAAAAACAATTTCATCTGTTAAAATTGTGTTTTCATATGTTTAATACTTCTTTCATTTACAATCTAAAGTTTTATAACCTAGGAAAATAAAAGAAAGTGAATGTTCTGTATAATAATAGTTTAAAAGTATCTTAACTATTGAAAACAAGCGTATTACTTAGCTAAATGTTTGCAACTGGTTCTTTTCGCTATTAACTGAATGAAAACACTTATGATATGTTTGAAAACCAATTTCATGTGTTCAAATTGTATTTTGATATGGTTAATACTTCTTTTACAATCTAAGGTCTATTCATTGATTGAAACACTTATGATATCTTTGAAAAACAATTTCATCTGTTAAAATTGTGTTTTGATATGTTTAATACTTCTTTCATTTACAATCTAAGGTTTTATAACCTAGGAAACTATAAGAAGGTGAATGTTCTGTATAATAATAGTTTAAACGTATCTTAACTATGGAAAACAAGCGTAATACTTAGCTAAATGTTTGCAACTTGTTCTTTTTGCAATTTACTGATTGAAAACACTTATGATATCTTTGAAAACCAATTTCATGTGTTAAAATTCTGTTTTGATATGTTTAATATTTGTTTTACAATCTAAGGTCTATTCATTGATTGAAACACTTATGATATCTTGGAAAAACAATTTCATCTGTTAAAATTGTGTTTTCATATGTTTAATACTTCTTTCATTTACAATCTAACGTTTTATAACCTAGGAAAATAAAAGAAAGTGAATGTTCTGTATAATAATAGTTTAAAAGTATCTTAACTATTGAAAACAAGCGTATTACTTAGCTAAATGTTTGCAACTGGTTCTTTTCGCTATTAACTGAATGAAAACACTTATCATATCTTTGGAAAACAATTTCATGTGTTCAAATTGTATTTTGATATGTTTAATACTTCTTTTACAATCTAAGGTCTATTCATTGATTGAAACACTTATGATATCTTTGAAAAACAATTTCATCTGTTAAAATTGTATTTTGATATGTTTAATACTTCTTTCATTTACAATCTAAGGATTTATAACCTAGGAAACTATAAGAAATTGAATGTTCTGTATAGTAATAGTTTAAAAGTATCTTAACTATTGAAAACAAGCGTATTACTTAGCTAAATGTTTGCAACTGGTTCTTTTCGCAATTAACTGAATGAAAACACTTATCATATCTTTGAAAACCAATTTCATGTGTTTTAATTGTATTTTGATATGTTTAATACTTCTTTTACAATCTAAGGTCTATTCATTGATTGAAACACTTATGATATCTTTGAAAAAAATTCATCAATTGTGTTTTGATATGTTTAATACTTCTTTCATTTACAATCTAAGGTTTTATAACCTAGGAAACTATAAGCAAGTGAATGTTCTGTATAATAATAGTTTAAAAGTATCTTAACTATTGAAAACAAGCGTATTACTTAGCTAAATGTTTGCAATTTGTTCTTTTCGCTATTTACTGATTGAAAACACTTATCATATCTTTGAAAACCAATTTCATCTGTTCAAATTGTATTTTGATATGTTTAATACTTCTTTTACAATCTAAGGTCTATTCATTGATTGAAACACTTATGATATCTTTGAAAAACAATTTCATCTGTTAAAATTGTGTTTTGATATGTTTAATACTTCTTTCATTTACAATCTAAGGTTTTATAACCTAGGAAACTATAAGCAAGTGAATGTTCTGTATAATAATAGTTTCAAAGTATCTTAACTATTGAAAACAAGGGTATTACTTAGCTAAATGTTTGCAACTGGTTCTTTTCGCTATTAACTGAATGAAAACACTTATCATATCTTTGAAAACCAATTTCATCTGTTCAAATTGTATTTTGATATGTTTAATACTTCTTTTACAATCTAAGGTCTATTCATTGATTGAAACACTTATGATATCTTTGAAAAACAATTTCATCTGTTAAAATTGTGTTTTGATATGTTTAATACTTCTTTCATTTACAATCTAAGGTTTGTTCACCTAGGAAACAATAAGAAAGCGAATGTTCTGTATAATAATAGTTTCAAAGTATCTTAACTATGGAAAACAACCGTATTACTTAGCTAAATGTTTGCAACTGGTTCTTTACGCAATTAACTGAATGAAAACACTTATCATATCTTTGAAAACCAATTTCATCTGTTCAAATTGTATTTTGATATGTTTAATACTTCTTTTACAATCTAAGGTCTATTCATTGATTGAAACACTTATGATATATTGGAAAAACAATTTCATCTGTTAAAATTGTGTTTTGATATGTTTAATACTTCTTTCATTTACAATCTAAGGTTTTATAACCTAGGAAACTATAAGAAAGTGAATGTTCTGTATAATAATAGTTTAAAAGTATCTTAACTATTGAAAACAAGCGTATTACTTAGCTAAATGTTTTCAATTTGTTCTTTTCGCTATTTACTGATTGAAAACACTTATCATATCTTTGAAAACCAATTTCATCTGTTTAAATTGTATTTTGATATGTTTAATACTTCTTTTACAATCTAAGGTCTATTCATTGATTGAAACACTTATGATATCTTGGAAAAACAATTTCATCTGTTAAAATTGTGTTTTGATATGTTTAATACTTCTTTCATTTACAATCTAAGGTTTTATAACCTAGGAAACTATAAGAAAGTGAATGTTCTGTATAATAATAGTTTAAAAGTATCTTAACTATGGAAAACAAGCGTATTACTTAGCTAAATGTTTGCAACTGGTTCTTTTCGCTATTAACTGAATGAAAACACTTATCATATCTTTGAAAACCAATTTCATGTGTTCAAATTGTATTTTGATATGTTTAATACTTCTTTTACAATCTAAGGTCTATTCATTGATTGAAACACTTATGCTATCTTTGAAAAAAATTTCATCAATTGTGTTTTGATATATTTAATACTTCTTTCATTTATAATCTAAGGTTTTATAACCTAGGAAACTATAAGAAAGTGAATGTTCTGTATAATAATAGTTTAAAAGTATCTTAACTATGGAAAACAAGCGTATTACTTAGCTAAATGTTTGCAACTGGTTCTTTTCGCTATTAACTGAATGAAAACACTTATCATATCTTTGAAAACCAATTTCATGTGTTCAAATTGTATTTTGATATGTTTAATACTTCTTTTACAATCTAAGGTCTATTCATTGATTGAAACACTTATGCTATCTTTGAAAAAAATTTCATCAATTGTGTTTTGATATATTTAATACTTCTTTCATTTATAATCTAAGGTTTTATAACCTAGGAAACTATAAGAAAGTGAATGTTCTGTATAATAATAGTTTAAAAGTATCTTAACTATGGAAAACAAGCGTATTACTTAGCTAAATGTTTGCAACTGGTTCTTTTCGCTATTAACTGAATGAAAACACTTATCATATCTTTGAAAACCAATTTCATGTGTTCAAATTGTATTTTGATATGTTTAATACTTCTTTTACAATCTGAGGTCTATTCATTGATTGAAACACTTATGATATCTTTGAAACAAATTTCATCAATTGTGTTTTGATATATTTAATACTTCTTTCATTTACAATCTAAGGTTTTATAACCTAGGAAACTATAAGAAAGTGAATGTTCTGTATAATAATAGTTTAAAAGTATCTTAACTATTGAAAACAAGCGTATTACTTAGCTAAATGTTTTCAATTTGTTCTTTTCTCTATTTACTGATTGAAAACACTTATCATATCTTTGAAAACCAATTTCATCTGTTTAAATTGTATTTTGATATGTTTAATACTTCTTTTACAATCTAAGGTCTATTCATTGATTGAAACACTTATGATATCTTGGAAAAACAATTTCATCTGTTAAAATTGTGTTTTGATATGTTTAATACTTCTTTCATTTACAATCTAAGGTTTTATAACCTAGGAAACTATAAGAAAGTGAATGTTCTGTATAATAATAGTTTAAAAGTATCTTAACTATGGAAAACAAGCCTATTACTTAGCTAAATGTTTGCAACTGGTTCTTTTCGCTATTAACTGAATGAAAACACTTATCATATCTTTGAAAACCAATTTCATCTGTTCAAATTGTATTTTGATATGTTTAATACTTCTTTTACAATCTAAGGTCTATTCATTGATTGAAACACTTATGATATCTTGGAAAAACAATTTCATCTGTTAAAATTGTGTTTTGATATGTTTAATACTTCTTTCATTTACAATCTAAGGTTTTATAACCTAGGAAACTATAAGAAAGTGAATGTTCTGTATAATAATAGTTTAAAAGTATCTTAACTATGGAAAACAAGCCTATTACTTAGCTAAATGTTTGCAACTGGTTCTTTTCGCTATTAACTGAATGAAAACACTTATCATATCTTTGAAAACCAATTTCATCTGTTCAAATTGTATTTTGATATGTTTAATACTTCTTTTACAATCTAAGGTCTATTCATTGATTGAAACACTTATGATATCTTTGAAAAAAATTTCATCAATTGTGTTTTGATATATTTAATACTTCTTTCATTTACAATCTAAGGTTTTATAACCTAGGAAACTATAAGAAAGTGAATGTTCTGTATAATAATAGTTTAAAAGTATCTTAACTATGGAAAACAAGCCTATTACTTAGCTAAATGTTTGCAACTGGTTCTTTTCGCTATTAACTGAATGAAAACACTTATCATATCTTTGAAAACCAATTTCATGTGTTCAAATTGTATTTTGATATGTTTAATACTTCTTTTACAATCTAAGGTCTATTCATTGATTGAAACACTTATGATATCTTTGAAAAAAATTTCATCAATTGTGTTTGGATATATTTAATACTTCTTTCATTTACAATCTAAGGTTTTATAACCTAGGAAACTATAAGAAAGTGAATGTTCTGTATAATAATAGTTTAAAAGTATCTTAACTATTGAAAACAAACGTATTACTTAGCTAAATGTTTTCAATTTGTTCTTTTCGCTATTTACTGATTGAAAACACTTATCATATCTTTGAAAACCAATTTCATGTGTTTAAATTGTATTTTGATATGTTTAATACTTCTTTTACAATCTAAGGTCTATTCATTGATTGAAACACTTATGATATCTTGGAAAAACAATTTCATCTGTTAAAATTGTGTTTTGATATGTTTAATACTTCTTTCATTTACAATCTAAGGTTTTATAACCTAGGAAACTATAAGAAAGTGAATGTTCTGTATAATAATAGTTTAAAAGTATCTTAACTATTGAAAACAAGCGTATTACTTAGCTAAATGTTTTCAATTTGTTCTTTTCGCTATTTACTGATTGAAAACACTTATCATATCTTTGAAAACCAATTTCATGTGTTCAAATTTTGTTTTGATATGTTTAATACTTCTTTTACAATCTAAGGTCTATTCATTGATTGAAACACTTATGATATCTTGGAAAAACAATTTCATCTATTAAAATTGTGTTTTGATATGTTTAATACTTCTTTCATTTACAATCTAAGGTTTTATAACCTAGGAAACTATAAGAAAGTGAATGTTCTGTATAATAATAGTTTAAAAGTATCTTAACTATTGAAAACAAGCGTATTACTTAGCTAAATGTTTGCAACTGGTTCTTTTCGCTATTAACTGAATGAAAACACTTATCATATCTTTGAAAACCAATTTCATGTGTTCAAATTGTATTTTGATATGTTTAATACTTCTTTTACAATCTAAGGTCTATTCATTGATTGATACACTTATGATATCTTGGAAAAACAATTTCATCGTTTAAAATTGTGTTTTGATATGTTTAATACTTCTTTCATTTACAATCTAAGGTTTTATAACCCAGGAAACTATAAGAAAGTGAATGTTCTGTATAATAATAGTTTAAAAGTATCTTAACTATGGAAAACAAGCCTACTACTTAGCTAAATGTTTGCAACTGGTTCTTTTCGCTATTAACTGAATGAAAACACTTATCATATCTTTGAAAACCAATTTCATCTGTTCAAATTGTATTTTGATATGTTTAGTACTTCTTTTACAATCTAAGGTCTATTCATTGATTGAAACACTTATGATATCTTGGAAAAACAATTTCATCGTTTAAAATTGTGTTTTGATATGTTTAATACTTCTTTCATTTACAATCTAAGGTTTTATAACCCAGGAAACTATAAGAAAGTGAATGTTCTGTATAATAATAGTTTAAAAGTATCTTAACTATGGAAAACAAGCGTATTACTTAGCTAAATGTTTGCAACTGGTTCTTTTCGCTATTAACTGAATGAAAACACTTATGATATCTTTGAAAAAAATTTCATCAATTGTGTTTTGATATATTTAATACTTCTTTCATTTACAATCTAAGGTTTTATAACCTAGGAAACTATAAGAAAGTGAATGTTCTGTATAATAATAGTTTAAAAGTATCTTAACTATTGAAAACAAGCGTATTACTTAGCTAAATGTTTGCAATTTGTTCTTTTCGCTATTAACTGAGAGAAAACACTTATCATATCTTTGAAAACCAATTTCATGTGTTCAAATTGTATTTTGATATGTTTAATACTTCTTTTACAATCTAAGGTCTATTCATTGATTGATACACTTATGATATCTTGGAAAAACAATTTCATCTGTTAAAATTGTGTTTTGATATGTTTAATACTTCTTTCATTTACAATCTAAGGTTTTATAACATAGGAAACTATAAGAAGGTGAATGTTTCGTATAATAATAGTTTCCAAGTATCTTAACTATGGAAAACAAGCGTATTACTTAGCTAAATGTTTGCAACTTGTTCTTTTCGCTATTTACTGATTGAAAACACTTATCATATCTTTGAAAACCAATTTCATGTGTTTTAATTGTATTTTGATATGTTTAATACTTCTTTTACAATCTAAGGTCTATTCATTGATTGAAACACTTATGATATCTTTGAAAAACAATTTCATCTGTTAAAATTGTGTTTTGATATTTTTAATACTTCTTTCATTTACAATCTAAGGATTTATAACCTAGGAAACTATAAGAAATTGAATGTTCTGTATAGTAATAGTTTAAAAGTATCTTAACTATTGAAAACAAGCGTATTACTTAATTAAGTGTTTGCAACTGGTTCTTTTCGCAATTAACTGAATGAAAACACTTATCATATCTTTGAAAACCAATTTCATGTGTTTTAATTGTATTTTGATATGTTTAATACTTCTTTTACAATCTAAGGTCTATTCATTGATTGAAACACTTATGATATCTTTGAAAAACAATTTCATCTGTTAAAATTGTGTATTGATATGTTTAGTACTTCTTTCATTTACAATCTATGGTTTTATAACCTAGGAACCTATAAGAAAGTCAATGTTCTGTATAATAATAGTTTAAAAGTATCTTAACTATTGAAAACAAGCGTCTTACTTAGCTAAATGTTTGCAACTGGTTCTTTTCGCTATTAACTGAATGAAAACACTTATGATATCTTTGAAAACCAATTTCATGTGTTCAAATTGTATTTTGATATGTTTAATACTTCTTTTACAATCTAAGGTCTATTCATTGATCGAAAAACTTATGATATCTTTGAAAAACAATTTCATGTGTTAAAATTGTGTTTTGATATGTTTAATACTTCTTTCATTTACAATCTAAAGTTTTATAACCTACGAAACTATAAGAAAGTGAATGTTCTGTATAATAATAGTTTAAAAGTATCTTAACTATTGAAAACAAGCGTGTTACTTAGCTAATTGTTTGCAACTTGTTCTTTTCGTTATTTACTGATTGAAAACACTTATGATATCTTTGAAAACCAATTTCATGTGTTAAAATTGTGTTTTGATATGTTTAATATTTCTTTTACAATCTTAGTCCATTAATTGATTGAAACACTTATGAATATATTCGAAAAACAATTTCATGTGTTAAAAATGTGTTTTCATATATTTTTTACAATCTAAGGTCTATTAATTGATTCAAACACTTATGATACCTTTGAATAATCATTTCATGTGTTCAAATTGTATTTTGATATGTTTAATACTTCATTTACAATCTAAGGTCTATTCATTGATTGAAACACTTATGATATCTTTGAAAAACAATTTCATGTGTTAAAATTGTGTTTTGATATGTATAATACTTCTTTCATTTACAATCTAAGGTTTTATAACCTAGGAAACTATAAGAAAGTGAATGTTCTGTATAATAATAGTTTAAAAGTATCTTAACTATGGAAAACAAGCGTATTACTTAGCTAAATGTTTGCAACTTGTTCTTTTCGCTATTAACTGAATGAAAACACTTATGATATCTTTGAAAACCAATTTCATGTGTTAAAATTGTGTTTTGATATGTTTAATATTTCTTTTACAATCTTAGTGTATGAATTGATTGAAACACTTATGAATATATTCGAAAAACAATTTCATGTGTTAAAATTGTGTTTTGATATGTTTAATACTTCTTTCATTTACAATCTAAGGTTTTATAACCTAGGAAACTATAAGAAAGTGAATGTTCTGTATAATAATAGTTTAAAAGTATCTTAACTATGGAAAAAAGGCGTATTACTTAGCTAAATGTTTGCAACTTGTTCTTTACGCTATTAACTGAATAAAAACACTTATGATATCTTTGAAATCCAATTTCATGTCATAAAATTGTATTTTGATATGTTTAATATTTCTTTTACAATCTAAGGTCTATTCATTGATTGAAACACTTATGATATCTTTGAAAAACAATTTCATGTGTTAAAATTGTGTTTTGATTTGTTTAATACTTCTTTCATTTACAATATAAGGTTTTATAACCTAGGAAACTATAAGAAAGTGAATGTTCTGTAGAATAATAGTTTAAAAGTATCTTAACTATGGAAAACAAGCGTATTACTTAGCTAAATGTTTGCAACTTGTTCTTTTCGCTATTGACTGAATAAAAACACTTATGATATCTTTGAAATCCAATTTCATGTGTTAAAATTGTATTTTGATATGTTTAATACTTCTTTTACAATCTAAGGTCTATTCATTGATTGAAACACTTATGATATCTTTCAAAAACAATTTCATTTGTTAAAATTGTGTTTTGAGATGTTTAATACTTCTTTCATTTACAATCTAAGGTTTTATAACCTAGGAAACTATAAGAAAGTGAATGTTCTGTATAATAATAGTTTAAAAGTATCTTAACTATGGAAAACAAGCGTATTACTTAGCTAAATGTTTGCAACTTGTTCTTTACGCTATTAACTGAATAAAAACACTTATGATATCGTTGAAATCCAATTTCATGTGTTAAAATTGTATTTTGATATGTTTAATACTTCTTTTACAATCTAAGGTCAATTCATTGATTGAAACACTTATGATATCTTTGAAAAACAATTTCATGTGTTAAAATTGTGTTTTGATATGTTTAATACTTCTTTCATTTACAATCTAAGGTTTTATAACCTAGGAAACTATAAGAAAGTGAATGTTCTGTATAATAATAGTTTAAAAGTATCTTAACTATGGAAAACAAGCGTATTACTTAGCTAAATGTTTGCAACTTGTTCTTTACGCTATTAACTGAATAAAAACACTTATGATATCATTGAAATCCAATTTCATGTGTTAAAATTGTATTTTGATATGTTTAATACTTCTTTTACAGTCTAAGGTCTATTCATTGATTGAAACACTTATGATATCTTTGAAAAACAATTTCATGTGTTAAAATTGTGTTTTGAGATGTTTAATACTTCTTTCATTTACAATCTAAGGTTTTATAACCTAGGAAACTATAAGAAAGTGAATGTTCTGTATAATAATAGTTTAAAAGTATCTTAACTATGGAAAGCAAGCGTATTACTTAGCTAAATGTTTGCAACTTGTTCTTTTCGCTATTAACTGAATAAAAACACTTATGATATCTTTGAAATCCAATTTCATGTGTTAAAATTGTATTTTGATATGTTTAATACTTCTCTTACAATCTAAGGTCTATTCATTGATTGAAACACTTATGATATCTTTGAAAAACAATTTCATGTGTTAAAATTGTGTTTTGATATGTTTAATACTTCTTTCATTTACAATCTAAGGTTTTATAACCTAGGAAACTATTAGAAAGTGAATGTTCTGTATAATAATAGTTTAAAAGTATCTTAACTATGGAAAACAAGCGTATTACTTATCTAAATGTTTGCAACTTGTTCTTTTCGCTATTAACTGAATAAAAACACTTATGATATCTTTGAAATCCAATTTCATGTGTTAAAATTGTATTTTGATATGTTTAATACTTCTCTTACAATCTAAGGTCTATTCAATGATTGAAACACTTATGATATCTTTGAAAAACAATTTCATGTGTTAAAATTGTGTTTTGAGATGTTTAATACTTCTTTCATTTACAATCTAAGGTTTTATAACCTAGGAAACTATAAGAAAGTGAATGTTCTGTATAATAATAGTTTACAAGTATCTTAACTATGGAAAAAAGGCGTATTACTTAGCTAAATGTTTGCAACTTGTTCTTTACGCTATTAACTGAATAAAAACACTTATGATATCTTTGAAATCCAATTTCATGTCATAAAATTGTATTTTGATATGTTTAATATTTCTTTTACAATCTAAGGTCTATTCATTGATTGAAACACTTATGATATCTTTGAAAAACAATTTCATGTGTTAAAATTGTGTTTTGATTTGTTTAATACTTCTTTCATTTACAATATAAGGTTTTATAACCTAGGAAACTATTAGAAAGTGAATGTTCTGTATAATAATAGTTTAAAAGTATCTTAACTATGGAAAACAAGCGTATTACTTAGCTAAATGTTTGCAACTTGTTCTTTTCGCTATTAACTGAATAAAAACACTTATGATATCTTTGAAATCCAATTTCATGTGTTAAAATTGTATTTTGATATGTTTAATACTTCTTTTACAATCTAAGGTCTATTCATTGATTGAAACACTTATGATATCTTTGAAAAACAATTTCATGTGTTAAAATTGTGTTTTGATATGTTTAATACTTCTTTCATTTACAATCTAAGGTTTTATAACCTAGGAAACTATAAGAAAGTGAATGTTCTGTATAATAATAGTTTAAAAGTATCTTAACTATGGAAAAAAAGCGTATTACTTTAGATAAATGTTTGGAACTTGTTCTTTTCGCTATTAACTGAATGAAAACACTTATGATATCTTTGAAAACCAATTTCATGTGTTAAAATTGTGTTTTGATATGTTTAATATTTCTTTTACAATCTTAGTGTATGAATTGATTGAAACAGTTATGAATATATTTGAAAAACAATTTCACGTGTTAAAATTGGGTTTTCATATATTTTTTACAATCTAAGGTCTATTAATTGATTCAAACACTTATGATACCTTTGAAAAACCATTTCATGTGTTCAAATTGTATTTTGATATGTTTAATACTTCTTTTACAATCTAAGGTCTATTCATTGATTGAAACACTTATGATATCTTTGAAAAACAATTTCATGTGTTAAAATTGTGTTTTGATATGTTTAATACTTCTTTCATTTACAATCTAAGGTTTTATAACCTAGGAAACTATAAGAAAGTGAATGTTCTGTATAATAATAGTTTAAAAGTATATTAACTATGGAAAACAAGCGTATTACTTAGCTAAATGTTTGCAACTTGTTCTTTACGCTATTAACTGAATAAAAACACTTATGATATCGTTGAAATCCAATATCATGTGTTAAAATTGTATTTTGATATGTTTAATACTTCTTTAACAATCTAAGGTCTATTCATTGATTGAAACATTTATGATATCTTTGAAAAACAAGTTCATGTGTTAAAATTGTGTTTTGATATGTTTAATACTTCTTTCATTTACAATCTAAGGTTTTATAACCTAGGAAACTATAAGAAAGTGAATGTTCTGTAGAATAATAGTTTAAAAGTATCTTAACTATGGAAAACAAGCGTATTACTTAGCTAAATGTTTGCAACTTGTTCTTTTCGCTATTAACTGAATAAAAACACTTATGATATCTTTGAAATCCAATTTCATGTGTTAAAATTGTATTTTGATATGTTTAATACTTCTTTTACAATCTAAGGTCTATTCATTGATTGAAACACTTATGATATCTTTGAAAAACAATTTCATGTGTTAAAATTGTGTTTTGATATGTTTAATACTTCTTTCATTTACAATCTAAGGTTTTATAACCTAGGAAACTATAAGAAAGTGAATGTTCAGTATAATAATAGTTTAAAAGTATCTTAACTATGGAAAACAAGCGTATTACTTAGCTAAATGTTTGCAACTTGTTCTTTTCGCTATTAACTGAATAAAAACACTTATGATATCTTTGAAATCCAATTTCATGTGTTAAAATTGTATTTTGATATGTTTAATACTTCTTTTACAATCTAAGGTCTATTCATTGATTGAAACACTTATGATATCTTTGAAAAACAATTTCATGTGTTAAAATTGTGTTTTGATATGTTTAATACTTCTTTCATTTACAATCTAAGGTTTTATAACCTAGGAAACTATAAGAAAGTGAATGTTCTGTATAATAATAGTTTAAAAGTATCTTAACTATGGAAAAAAAGCGTATTACTTTAGATAAATGTTTGGAACTTGTTCTTTTCGCTATTAACTGAATGAAAACACTTATGATATCTTTGAAAACCAATTTCATGTGTTAAAATTGTGTTTT
Source organism: Phaseolus vulgaris (assembly GCF_051622355.1). Classification (NCBI taxonomy): domain Eukaryota; kingdom Viridiplantae; phylum Streptophyta; class Magnoliopsida; order Fabales; family Fabaceae; genus Phaseolus; species Phaseolus vulgaris. The sequence continues at coordinate 7,046,243 of NC_143499.1, forward strand.
GATATGTTTAATATTTCTTTTACAATCTTAGTGTATGAATTGATTGAAACACTTATGAATATATTCGAAAAACAATTTCATGTGTTAAAATTGTGTTTTGATATGTTTAATACTTCTTTCATTTACAATCTAAGGTTTTATAACCTAGGAAACTATAAGAAAGTGAATGTTCTGTATAATAATAGTTTAAAAGTATCTTAACTATGGAAAAAAGGCGTATTACTTAGCTAAATGTTTGCAACTTGTTCTTTACGCTATTAACTGAATAAAAACACTTATGATATCTTTGAAATCCAATTTCATGTCATAAAATTGTATTTTGATATGTTTAATATTTCTTTTACTCTATTCATTGATTGAAACACTTATGATATCTTTGAAAAACAATTTCATGTGTTAAAATTGTGTTTTGATTTGTTTAATACTTCTTTCATTTACAATATAAGGTTTTATAACCTAGGAAACTATTAGAAAGTGAATGTTCTGTATAATAATAGTTTAAAAGTATCTTAACTATGGAAAACAAGCGTATTACTTAGCTAAATGTTTGCAACTTGTTCTTTTCGCTATTGACTGAATAAAAACACTTATGATATCTTTGAAATCCAATTTCATGTGTTAAAATTGTATTTTGATATGTTTAATACTTCTTTTACAATCTAAGGTCTATTCATTGATTGAAACACTTATGATATCTTTCAAAAACAATTTCATTTGTTAAAATTGTGTTTTGAGATGTTTAATACTTCTTTCATTTACAATCTAAGGTTTTATAACCTAGGAAACTATAAGAAAGTGAATGTTCTGTATAATAATAGTTTAAAAGTATCTTAACTATGGAAAACAAACGTATTACTTAGCTAAATGTTTGCAACTTGTTCTTTACGCTATTAACTGAATAAAAACACTTATGATATCGTTAAAATCCAATTTCATGTGTTAAAATTGTATTTTGATATGTTTAATACTTCTTTTACAATCTAAGGTCTATTCATTGATTGAAACACTTATGATATCTTTGAAAAACAATTTCATGTGTTAAAATTGCGTTTTGATATGTTTAATACTTCTTTCATTTACAATCTAAGGTTTTATAACCTAGGAAACTATAAGAAAGTGAATGTTCTGTATAATAATAGTTTAAAAGTATCTTAACTATGGAAAACAAGCGTATTACTTAGCTAAATGTTTGCAACTTGTTCTTTACGCTATTAACTGAATAAAAACACTTATGATATCATTGAAATCCAATTTCATGTGTTAAAATTGTATTTTGATATGTTTAATACTTCTTTTACAATCTAAGGTCTATTCATTGATTGAAACACTTATGATATCTTTGAAAAACAATTTCATGTGTTAAAATTGTGTTTTGAGATGTTTAATACTTCTTTCATTTACAATCTAAGGTTTTATAACCTAGGAAACTATAAGAAAGTGAATGTTCTGTATAATAATAGTTTAAAAGTATCTTAACTATGGAAAGCAAGCGTATTACTTAGCTAAATGTTTGCAACTTGTTCTTTTCGCTATTAACTGAATAAAAACACTTATGATATCTTTGAAATCCAATTTCTTGTGTTAAAATTGTATTTTGATATGTTTAATACTTCTCTTACAATCTAAGGTCTATTCATTGATTGAAACACTTATGATATCTTTGAAAAACAATTTCATGTGTTAAAATTGTGTTTTGATATGTTTAATACTTCTTTCATTTACAATATAAGGTTTTATAACCTAGGAAACTATTAGAAAGTGAATGTTCTGTATAATAATAGTTTAAAAGTATCTTAACTATGGAAAACAAGCGTATTACTTAGCTAAATGTTTGCAACTTGTTCTTTTCGCTATTAACTGAATAAAAACACTTATGATATCTTTGAAATCCAATTTCATGTGTTAAAATTGTATTTTGATATGTTTAATACTTCTCTTACAATCTAAGGTCTATTCATTGATTGAAACACTTATGATATCTTTGAAAAACAATTTCATGTGTTAAAATTGTGTTTTGAGATGTTTAATACTTCTTTCATTTACAATCTAAGGTTTTATAACCTAGGAAACTATAAGAAAGTGAATGTTCTGTATAATAATAGTTTACAAGTATCTTAACTATGGAAAAAAGGCGTATTACTTAGCTAAATGTTTGCAACTTGTTCTTTACGCTATTAACTGAATAAAAACACTTATGATATCTTTGAAATCCAATTTCATGTCATAAAATTGTATTTTGATATGTTTAATATTTCTTTTACAATCTAAGGTCTATTCATTGATTGAAACACTTATGATATCTTTGAAAAACAATTTCATGTGTTAAAATTGTGTTTTGATTTGTTTAATACTTCTTTCATTTACAATATAAGGTTTTATAACCTAGGAAACTATTAGAAAGTGAATGTTCTGTATAATAATAGTTTAAAAGTATCTTAACTATGGAAAACAAGCGTATTACTTAGCTAAATGTTTGCAACTTGTTCTTTTCACTATTGACTGAATAAAAACACTTATGATATCTTAGAAATCCAATTTCATGTGTTAAAATTGTATTTTGATATGTTTAATACTTCTTTTACAATCTAAGGTCTATTCATTATTGAAACACTTATGATACCTTTGAAAAACCATTTCATGTATTCAAATTGTATTTTGATATGTTTAATACTTCTTTTACAATCTAAGGTCTATTCATTGATTCAAACACTTATGATACCTTTGAATAATCATTTCATGTGTTCAAATTGTATTTTGATATGTTTAATACTTCATTTACAATCTAAGGTCTATTCATTGATTGAAACACTTATGATATCTTTCAAAAACAATTTCATGTGTTAAAATTGTGTTTTGATATGTTTAATACTTCTTTCATTTACAATCTAAGGTTTTATAACCTAGGAAACTATAAGAAAGTGAATGTTCTGTATAATAATAGTTTAAAAGTATCTTAACTATGGAAAACAAGCGTATTACTTAGCTAAATGTTTGCAACTTGTTCTTTTCGTTATTAACTGAATGAAAACACTTATGATATCTTTGAAAACCAATTTCATGTGTTAAAATTGTGTTTTGATATGTTTAATATTTCTCTTACAATCTAAGGTCTGAATTGATTGAAACACTTATGAATATATTCGAAAAACAATTTCATGTGTTAAAATTGTGTTTTGATATGTTTAATACTTCTTTCATTTACAATCTAAGGTTTTATAACCTAGGAAACTATAAGAAAGTGAATGTTCTGTATAATAATAGTTTAAAAGTATCTTAACTATGGAAAAAAGGCGTATTACTTAGCTAAATGTTTGCAACTTGTTCTTTACGCTATTAACTGAATAAAAACACTTATGATATCTTTGAAATCCAATTTCATGTCATAAAATTGTATTTTGATATGTTTAATACTTCTTTTACAATCTAAGGTCTATTCATTGATTGAAACACTTATGATATCTTTCAAAAACAATTTCATTTGTTAAAATTGTGTTTTGAGATGTTTAATACTTCTTTCATTTACAATCTAAGGTTTTATAACCTAGGAAACTATAAGAAAGTGAATGTTCTGTATAATAATAGTTTAAAAGTATCTTAACTATGGAAAACAAGCGTATTACTTAGCTAAATGTTTGCAACTTGTTCTTTACGCTATTAACTGAATAAAAACACTTATGATATCGTTGAAATCCAATTTCATGTGTTAAAATTGTATTTTGATATGTTTAATACTTCTTTTACAATCTAAGGTCTATTCATTGATTGAAACACTTATGATATCTTTGAAAAACAATTTCATGTGTTAAAATTGTGTTTTGAGATGTTTAATACTTCTTTCATTTACAATCTAAGGTTTTATAACCTAGGAAACTATAAGAAAGTGAATGTTCTGTATAATAATAGTTTAAAAGTATCTTAACTATGGAAAGCAAGCGTATTACTTAGCTAAATGTTTGCAACTTGTTCTTTTCGCTATTAACTGAATAAAAACATTTATGATATCTTTGAAATCCAATTTCATGTGTTAAAATTGTATTTTGATATGTTTAATACTTCTCTTACAATCTAAGGTCTATTCATTGATTGAAACACTTATGATATCTTTGAAAAACAATTTCATGTGTTAAAATTGTGTTTTGATATGTTTAATACTTCTTTCATTTACAATCTAAGGTTTTATAACCTAGGAAACTATTAGAAAGTGAATGTTCTGTATAATAATAGTTTAAAAGTATCTTAACTATGGAAAACAAGCGTATTACTTAGCTAAATGTTTGCAACTTGTTCTTTTCGCTATTAACTGAATAAAAACACTTATGATATCTTTGAAATCCAATTTCATGTGTTAAAATTGTATTTTGATATGTTTAATACTTCTCTTACAATCTAAGGTCTATTCATTGATTGAAACACTTATGATATCTTGGAAAACAATTTCATGTGTTAAAATTGTGTTTTGAGATGTTTAATACTTCTTTCATTTACAATCTAAGGTTTTATAACCTAGGAAACTATAAGAAAGTGAATGTTCTGTATAATAATAGTTTAAAAGTATCTTAACTATGGAAAAAAGGCGTATTACTTAGCTAAATGTTTGCAACTTGTTCTTTACGCTATTAACTGAATAAAAACACTTATGATATCTTTGAAATCCAATTTCATGTCATAAAATTGTATTTTGATATGTTTAATATTTCTTTTACAATCTAAGGTCTATTCATTGATTGAAACACTTATGATATCTTTGAAAAACAATTTCATGTGTTAAAATTGTGTTTTGATTTGTTTAATACTTCTTTCATTTACAATATAAGGTTTTATAACCTAGGAAACTATTAGAAAGTGAATGTTCTGTATAATAATAGTTTAAAAGTATCTTAACTATGGAAAACAAGCGTATTACTTAGCTAAATGTTTGCAACTTGTTCTTTTCGCTATTAACTGAATAAAAACACTTATGATATCTTTGAAATCCAATTTCATGTGTTAAAATTGTATTTTGATATGTTTAATACTTCTTTTACAATCTAAGGTCTATTCATTGATTGAAACACTTATGATATCTTTGAAAAAAAATTTCATGTGTTAAAATTGTGTTTTGATATGTTTAATACTTCTTTCATTTACAATCTAAGGTTTTATAACCTAGGAAACTATAAGAAAGTGAATGTTCTGTATAATAATAGTTTAAAAGTATCTTAACTATGGAAAAAAAGCGTATTACTTTAGATAAATGTTTGGAACTTGTTTTTTCGCTATTAACTGAATGAAAACACTTATGATATCTTTGAAAACCAATTTCATGTGTTAAAATTGTGTTTTGATATGTTTAATATTTCTTTTACAATCTTAGTGTATGAATTGATTGAAACAGTTATGAATATATTTGAAAAACAATTTCACGTGTTAAAATTGGGTTTTCATATATTTTTTACAATCTAAGGTCTATTAATTGATTCAAACACTTATGATACCTTTGAAAAACCATTTCATGTGTTCAAATTGTATTTTGATATGTTTAATACTTCTTTTACAATCTAAGGTCTATTCATTGATTGAAACACTTATGATATCTTTGAAAAACAATTTCATGTGTTAAAATTGTGTTTTGATATGTTTAATACTTCTTTCATTTACAATCTAAGGTTTTATAACCTAGGAAACTATAAGAAAGTGAATGTTCTGTATAATAATAGTTTAAAAGTATCTTAACTATGGAAAACAAGCGTATTACTTAGCTAAATGTTTGCAACTTGTTCTTTACGCTATTAACTGAATAAAAACACTTATGATATCGTTGAAATCCAATTTCATGTGTTAAAATTGTATTTTGATATGTTTAATACTTCTTTTACAATCTAAGGTCTATTCATTGATTGAAACATTTATGATATCTTTGAAAAACAATTTCATGTGTTAAAATTGTGTTTTGATATGTTTAATACTTCTTTCATTTACAATCTAAGGTTTTATAACCTAGGAAACTATAAGAAAGTGAATGTTCTGTAGAATAATAGTTTAAAAGTATCTTAACTATGGAAAACAAGCGTATTACTTAGCTAAATGTTTGCAACTTGTTCTTTTCGCTATTAACTGAATAAAAACACTTATGATATCTTTGAAATCCAATTTCATGTGTTAAAATTGTATTTTGATATGTTTAATACTTCTTTTACAATCTAAGGTCTATTCATTGATTGAAACACTTATGATATCTTTGAAAAACAATTTCATGTGTTAAAATTGTGTTTTGATATGTTTAATACTTCTTTCATTTACAATCTAAGGTTTTATAACCTAGGAAACTATTAGAAAGTGAATGTTCTGTATAATAATAGTTTAAAAGTATCTTAACTATGGAAAACAAGCGTATTACTTAGCTAAATGTTTGCAACTTGTTCTTTTCGCTATTAACTGAATAAAAACACTTATGATATCTTTGAAATCCAATTTCATGTGTTAAAATTGTATTTTGATATGTTTAATACTTCTTTTACAATCTAAGGTCTATTCATTGATTGAAACACTTATGATATCTTTGAAAAACAATTTCATGTGTTAAAATTGTGTTTTGATATGTTTAATACTTCTTTCATTTACAATCTAAGGTTTTATAACCTAGGAAACTATAAGAAAGTGAATGTTCTGTATAATAATAGTTTAAAAGTATCTTAACTATGGAAAACAAGCGTATTACTTAGCTAAATGTTTGCAACTTGTTCTTTTCACTATTGACTGAATAAAAACACTTATGATATCTTAGAAATCCAATTTCATGTGTTAAAATTGTATTTTGATATGTTTAATACTTCTTTTACAATCTAAGGTCTATTCATTATTGAAACACTTATGATACCTTTGAAAAACCATTTCATGTATTCAAATTGTATTTTGATATGTTTAATACTTCTTTTACAATCTAAGGTCTATTCATTGATTCAAACACTTATGATACCTTTGAATAATCATTTCATGTGTTCAAATTGTATTTTGATATGTTTAATACTTCATTTACAATCTAAGGTCTATTCATTGATTGAAACACTTATGATATCTTTCAAAAACAATTTCATGTGTTAAAATTGTGTTTTGATATGTTTAATACTTCTTTCATTTACAATCTAAGGTTTTATAACCTAGGAAACTATAAGAAAGTGAATGTTCTGTATAATAATAGTTTAAAAGTATCTTAACTATGGAAAACAAGCGTATTACTTAGCTAAATGTTTGCAACTTGTTCTTTTCGTTATTAACTGAATGAAAACACTTATGATATCTTTGAAAACCAATTTCATGTGTTAAAATTGTGTTTTGATATGTTTAATATTTCTCTTACAATCTAAGGTCTGAATTGATTGAAACACTTATGAATATATTCGAAAAACAATTTCATGTGTTAAAATTGTGTTTTGATATGTTTAATACTTCTTTCATTTACAATCTAAGGTTTTATAACCTAGGAAACTATAAGAAAGTGAATGTTCTGTATAATAATAGTTTAAAAGTATCTTAACTATGGAAAAAAGGCGTATTACTTAGCTAAATGTTTGCAACTTGTTCTTTACGCTATTAACTGAATAAAAACACTTATGATATCTTTGAAATCCAATTTCATGTCATAAAATTGTATTTTGATATGTTTAATACTTCTTTTACAATCTAAGGTCTATTCATTGATTGAAACACTTATGATATCTTTCAAAAACAATTTCATTTGTTAAAATTGTGTTTTGAGATGTTTAATACTTCTTTCATTTACAATCTAAGGTTTTATAACCTAGGAAACTATAAGAAAGTGAATGTTCTGTATAATAATAGTTTAAAAGTATCTTAACTATGGAAAACAAGCGTATTACTTAGCTAAATGTTTGCAACTTGTTCTTTACGCTATTAACTGAATAAAAACACTTATGATATCGTTGAAATCCAATTTCATGTGTTAAAATTGTATTTTGATATGTTTAATACTTCTTTTACAATCTAAGGTCTATTCATTGATTGAAACACTTATGATATCTTTGAAAAACAATTTCATGTGTTAAAATTGTGTTTTGAGATGTTTAATACTTCTTTCATTTACAATCTAAGGTTTTATAACCTAGGAAACTATAAGAAAGTGAATGTTCTGTATAATAATAGTTTAAAAGTATCTTAACTATGGAAAGCAAGCGTATTACTTAGCTAAATGTTTGCAACTTGTTCTTTTCGCTATTAACTGAATAAAAACATTTATGATATCTTTGAAATCCAATTTCATGTGTTAAAATTGTATTTTGATATGTTTAATACTTCTCTTACAATCTAAGGTCTATTCATTGATTGAAACACTTATGATATCTTTGAAAAACAATTTCATGTGTTAAAATTGTGTTTTGATATGTTTAATACTTCTTTCATTTACAATCTAAGGTTTTATAACCTAGGAAACTATTAGAAAGTGAATGTTCTGTATAATAATAGTTTAAAAGTATCTTAACTATGGAAAACAAGCGTATTACTTAGCTAAATGTTTGCAACTTGTTCTTTTCGCTATTAACTGAATAAAAACACTTATGATATCTTTGAAATCCAATTTCATGTGTTAAAATTGTATTTTGATATGTTTAATACTTCTCTTACAATCTAAGGTCTATTCATTGATTGAAACACTTATGATATCTTGGAAAACAATTTCATGTGTTAAAATTGTGTTTTGAGATGTTTAATACTTCTTTCATTTACAATCTAAGGTTTTATAACCTAGGAAACTATAAGAAAGTGAATGTTCTGTATAATAATAGTTTAAAAGTATCTTAACTATGGAAAAAAGGCGTATTACTTAGCTAAATGTTTGCAACTTGTTCTTTACGCTATTAACTGAATAAAAACACTTATGATATCTTTGAAATCCAATTTCATGTCATAAAATTGTATTTTGATATGTTTAATATTTCTTTTACAATCTAAGGTCTATTCATTGATTGAAACACTTATGATATCTTTGAAAAACAATTTCATGTGTTAAAATTGTGTTTTGATTTGTTTAATACTTCTTTCATTTACAATATAAGGTTTTATAACCTAGGAAACTATTAGAAAGTGAATGTTCTGTATAATAATAGTTTAAAAGTATCTTAACTATGGAAAACAAGCGTATTACTTAGCTAAATGTTTGCAACTTGTTCTTTTCGCTATTAACTGAATAAAAACACTTATGATATCTTTGAAATCCAATTTCATGTGTTAAAATTGTATTTTGATATGTTTAATACTTCTTTTACAATCTAAGGTCTATTCATTGATTGAAACACTTATGATATCTTTGAAAAAAAATTTCATGTGTTAAAATTGTGTTTTGATATGTTTAATACTTCTTTCATTTACAATCTAAGGTTTTATAACCTAGGAAACTATAAGAAAGTGAATGTTCTGTATAATAATAGTTTAAAAGTATCTTAACTATGGAAAAAAAGCGTATTACTTTAGATAAATGTTTGGAACTTGTTTTTTCGCTATTAACTGAATGAAAACACTTATGATATCTTTGAAAACCAATTTCATGTGTTAAAATTGTGTTTTGATATGTTTAATATTTCTTTTACAATCTTAGTGTATGAATTGATTGAAACAGTTATGAATATATTTGAAAAACAATTTCACGTGTTAAAATTGGGTTTTCATATATTTTTTACAATCTAAGGTCTATTAATTGATTCAAACACTTATGATACCTTTGAAAAACCATTTCATGTGTTCAAATTGTATTTTGATATGTTTAATACTTCTTTTACAATCTAAGGTCTATTCATTGATTGAAACACTTATGATATCTTTGAAAAACAATTTCATGTGTTAAAATTGTGTTTTGATATGTTTAATACTTCTTTCATTTACAATCTAAGGTTTTATAACCTAGGAAACTATAAGAAAGTGAATGTTCTGTATAATAATAGTTTAAAAGTATCTTAACTATGGAAAACAAGCGTATTACTTAGCTAAATGTTTGCAACTTGTTCTTTACGCTATTAACTGAATAAAAACACTTATGATATCGTTGAAATCCAATTTCATGTGTTAAAATTGTATTTTGATATGTTTAATACTTCTTTTACAATCTAAGGTCTATTCATTGATTGAAACATTTATGATATCTTTGAAAAACAATTTCATGTGTTAAAATTGTGTTTTGATATGTTTAATACTTCTTTCATTTACAATCTAAGGTTTTATAACCTAGGAAACTATAAGAAAGTGAATGTTCTGTAGAATAATAGTTTAAAAGTATCTTAACTATGGAAAACAAGCGTATTACTTAGCTAAATGTTTGCAACTTGTTCTTTTCGCTATTAACTGAATAAAAACACTTATGATATCTTTGAAATCCAATTTCATGTGTTAAAATTGTATTTTGATATGTTTAATACTTCTTTTACAATCTAAGGTCTATTCATTGATTGAAACACTTATGATATCTTTGAAAAACAATTTCATGTGTTAAAATTGTGTTTTGATATGTTTAATACTTCTTTCATTTACAATCTAAGGTTTTATAACCTAGGAAACTATTAGAAAGTGAATGTTCTGTATAATAATAGTTTAAAAGTATCTTAACTATGGAAAACAAGCGTATTACTTAGCTAAATGTTTGCAACTTGTTCTTTTCGCTATTAACTGAATAAAAACACTTATGATATCTTTGAAATCCAATTTCATGTGTTAAAATTGTATTTTGATATGTTTAATACTTCTTTTACAATCTAAGGTCTATTCATTGATTGAAACACTTATGATATCTTTGAAAAACAATTTCATGTGTTAAAATTGTGTTTTGATATGTTTAATACTTCTTTCATTTACAATCTAAGGTTTTATAACCTAGGAAACTATAAGAAAGTGAATGTTCTGTATAATAATAGTTTAAAAGTATCTTAACTATGGAAAACAAGCGTATTACTTAGCTAAATGTTTGCAACTTGTTCTTTTCGCTATTAACTGAATGAAAACACTTATGATATCTTTGAAAACCAATTTCATGTGTTAAAATTGTGTTTTGATATGTTTAATATTTCTTTTACAATCTAAGGTCTATTCATTGATTGAAACACTTATGATATCTTTGAAAAACAATTTCATGTGTTAAAATTGTGTTTTGATATGTTTAATACTTCTTTCATTTACAATCTAAGGTCTATTCATTGATTGAAACACTTATGATATCTTTGAAAAACAATTTCATGTGTTAAAATTGTGTTTTGATATGTTTAATACTTCTTTCATTTACAATCTAAGGTTTTATAACCTAGGAAACTATAAGAAAGTGAATGTTCTGTATAATAATAGTTTAAAAGTATCTTAACTATGGAAAACAAGCGTATTACTTTAGATAAATGTTTGCAACTTGTTCTTTTCGCTATTAACTGAATGAAAACACTTATCATATCTTTGAAAACCAATTTCATGTGTTAAAATTGTGTTTTGATATGTTTAATATTTCTTTTACAATCTTAGTGTATGAATTGATTGAAACAGTTATGAATATATTTGAAAAACAATTTCACGTGTTAAAATTGGGTTTTCATATATTTTTTACAATCTAAGGTCTATTAATTGATTCAAACACTTATGATACCTTTGAAAAACCATTTCATGTGTTCAAATTGTATTTTGATATGTTTAATACTTCTTTTACAATCTAAGGTCTATTCATTGATTGAAACACTTATGATATCTTTGAAAAAAAATTTCATGTATTAAAATTGTGTTTTGAGATGTTTAATACTTCTTTCATTTACAATCTAAGGTTTTATAACCTAGGAAACTATAAGAAAGTGAATGTTCTGTATAATAATAGTTTAAAAGTATCTTAACTATGGAAAACAAGCGTATTACTTAGCTAAATGTTTGCAACTTGTTCTTTACGCTATTAACTGAATAAAAACACTTATGATATCGTTGAAATCCAATTTCATGTGTTAAAATTGTATTTTGATATGTTTAATACTTCTTTTACAATCTAAGGTCTATTCATTGATTGAAACATTTATGATATCTTTGAAAAACAATTTCATGTGTTAAAATTGTGTTTTGATATGTTTAATACTTCTTTCATTTACAATCTAAGGTTTTATAACCTAGGAAACTATAAGAAAGTGAATGTTCTGTAGAATAATAGTTTAAAAGTATCTTAACTATGGAAAACAAGCGTATTACTTAGCTAAATGTTTGCAACTTGTTCTTTTCGCTATTGACTGAATAAAAACACTTATGATATCTTTGAAATCCAATTTCATGTGTTAAAATTGTATTTTGATATGTTTAATACTTCTTTTACAATCTAAGGTCTATTCATTGATTGAAACACTTATGATATCTTTGAAAAACAATTTCATGTGTTAAAATTGTGTTTTGATATGTTTAATACTTCTTTCATTTACAATCTAAGGTTTTATAACCTAGGAAACTATAAGAAAGTGAATGTTCTGTATAATAATAGTTTAAAAGTATCTTAACTATGGAAAACAAGCGTATTACTTTAGATAAATGTTTGCAACTTGTTCTTTTCGCTATTAACTGAATGAAAACACTTATGATATCTTTGAAAACCAATTTCATGTGTTAAAATTGTGTTTTGATATGTTTAATATTTCTTTTACAATCTAAGTGTATGAATTGATTGAAACAGTTATGAATATATTTGAAAAACAATTTCACGTGTTAAAATTGGGTTTTCATATATTTTTTACAATCTAAGGTCTATTAATTGATTCAAACACTTATGATACCTTTGAAAAACCATTTCATGTGTTCAAATTGTATTTTGATATGTTTAATACTTCTTTTACAATCTAAGGTCTATTCATTGATTGAAACACTTATGATATCTTTCAAAAACAATTTCATGTGTTAAAATTGTGTTTTGAGATGTTTAATACTTCTTTCATTTACAATCTAAGGTTTTATAACCTAGGAAACTATAAGAAAGTGAATGTTCTGTATAATAATAGTTTAAAAGTGTCTTAACTATGGAAAACAAGCGTATTACTTAGTTAAATGTTTGCAACTTGTTCTTTACGCTATTAACTGAATAAAAACACTTATGATATCGTTGAAATCCAATTTCATGTGTTAAAATTGTATTTTGATATGTTTAATACTTCTTTTGCAATCTAAGGTCTATTCATTGATTGAAACACTTATGATATCTTTGAAAAACAATTTCATGTGTTAAAATTGTGTTTTGATATGTTTAATACTTCTTTCATTTACAATCTAAGGTTTTATAACCTAGGAAACTATAAGAAAGTGAATGTTCTGTAGAATAATAGTTTAAAAGTATCTTAACTATGGAAAACAAGCGTATTACTTAGCTAAATGTTTGCAATTTGTTCTTTTCACTATTAACTGAATGAAAACACTTATGATATCTTTGAAAACCAATTTCATGTGTTAAAATTGTGTTTTGATATGTTTAATATTTCTTTTACAATCTAAGGTCTATTCATTGATTGAAACACTTATGATATCTTTGAAAAACAATTTCATGTGTTAAAATTGTGTTTTGATATGTTTAATACTTCTTTCATTTACAATCTAAGGTTTTATAACCTAGGAAACTATAACAAAGTGAATGTTCTGTATAATAATAGTTTAAAAGTATCTTAACTATGGAAAACAAGCGTATTACTTTGCTAAATGTTTGCAACTTGTTCTTTACGCTATTAACTGAATAAAAACACTTATGATATCGTTGAAATCCAATTTCATGTGTTAAAATTGTATTTTGATATGTTTAATACTTCTTTTACAATCTAAGGTCTATTCATTGATTGAAACATTTATGATATCTTTGAAAAACAATTTCATGTGTTAAAATTGTGTTTTGATATGTTTAATACTTCTTTCATTTACAATCTAAGGTTTTATAACCTAGGAAACTATAAGAAAGTGAATGTTCTGTAGAATAATAGTTTAAAAGTATCTTAACTATGGAAAACAAGCGTATTACTTAGCTAAATGTTTGCAACTTGTTCTTTTCGCTATTGACTGAATAAAAACACTTATGATATCTTTGAAATCCAATTTCATGTGTTAAAATTGTATTTTGATATGTTTAATACTTCTTTTACAATCTAAGGTCTATTCATTGATTGAAACACTTATGATATCTTTGAAAAACAATTTCATGTGTTAAAATTGTGTTTTGATATGTTTAATACTTCTTTCATTTACAATCTAAGGTTTTATAACCTAGGAAACTATAAGAAAGTGAATGTTCTGTATAATAATAGTTTAAAAGTATCTTAACTATGGAAAACAAGCGTATTACTTTAGATAAATGTTTGCAACTTGTTCTTTTCGCTATTAACTGAATGAAAACACTTATGATATCTTTGAAAACCAATTTCATGTGTTAAAATTGTGTTTTGATATGTTTAATATTTCTTTTACAATCTAAGTGTATGAATTGATTGAAACAGTTATGAATATATTTGAAAAACAATTTCACGTGTTAAAATTGGGTTTTCATATATTTTTTACAATCTAAGGTCTATTAATTGATTCAAACACTTATGATACCTTTGAAAAACCATTTCATGTGTTCAAATTGTATTTTGATATGTTTAATACTTCTTTTACAATCTAAGGTCTATTCATTGATTGAAACACTTATGATATCTTTCAAAAACAATTTCATGTGTTAAAATTGTGTTTTGAGATGTTTAATACTTCTTTCATTTACAATCTAAGGTTTTATAACCTAGGAAACTATAAGAAAGTGAATGTTCTGTATAATAATAGTTTAAAAGTGTCTTAACTATGGAAAACAAGCGTATTACTTAGTTAAATGTTTGCAACTTGTTCTTTACGCTATTAACTGAATAAAAACACTTATGATATCGTTGAAATCCAATTTCATGTGTTAAAATTGTATTTTGATATGTTTAATACTTCTTTTGCAATCTAAGGTCTATTCATTGATTGAAACACTTATGATATCTTTGAAAAACAATTTCATGTGTTAAAATTGTGTTTTGATATGTTTAATACTTCTTTCATTTACAATCTAAGGTTTTATAACCTAGGAAACTATAAGAAAGTGAATGTTCTGTAGAATAATAGTTTAAAAGTATCTTAACTATGGAAAACAAGCGTATTACTTAGCTAAATGTTTGCAATTTGTTCTTTTCACTATTAACTGAATGAAAACACTTATGATATCTTTGAAAACCAATTTCATGTGTTAAAATTGTGTTTTGATATGTTTAATATTTCTTTTACAATCTAAGGTCTATTCATTGATTGAAACACTTATGATATCTTTGAAAAACAATTTCATGTGTTAAAATTGTGTTTTGATATGTTTAATACTTCTTTCATTTACAATCTAAGGTTTTATAACCTAGGAAACTATAACAAAGTGAATGTTCTGTATAATAATAGTTTAAAAGTATCTTAACTATGGAAAACAAGCGTATTACTTTGCTAAATGTTTGCAACTTGTTCTTTACGCTATTAACTGAATAAAAACACTTATGATATCTTTGAAATCCAATTTCATGTGTTAAAATTGTATTTTGATATGTTTAATACTTCTTTTACAATCTAAGGTCTATTCATTGATTGAAACACTTATGATATCTTTGAAAACAATTTCATGTGTTAAAATTGTGTTTTGATATGTTTAATACTTCTTTCATTTACAATCTAAGGTTTTATAACCTAGGAAACTATAAGAAAGTGAATGTTCTGTAGAATAATAGTTTAAAAGTATCTTAACTATGGAAAACAAGCGTATTACTTAGCTAAATGTTTGCAACTTGTTCTTTACGCTATTGACTGAATAAAAACACTTATGATATCTTTGAAATCCAATTTCATGTGTTAAAATTGTATTTTGATATGTTTAATACTTCTTTTACAATCTAAGGTCTATTCATTGATTGAAACACTTATGATATCTTTGAAAAACAATTTCATGTGTTAAAATTGTGTTTTGATATGTTTAATACTTCTTTCATTTACAATCTAAGGTTTTATAACCTAGGAAACTATAAGAAAGTGAATGTTCTGTATAATAATAGTTTAAAAGTGTCTTAACTATGGAAAACAAGCGTATTACTTAGTTAAATGTTTGCAACTTGTTCTTTACGCTATTAACTGAATAAAAACACTTATGATATCGTTGAAATCCAATTTCATGTGTT
Organism: Phaseolus vulgaris; assembly: GCF_051622355.1. NCBI lineage: Eukaryota > Viridiplantae > Streptophyta > Magnoliopsida > Fabales > Fabaceae > Phaseolus > Phaseolus vulgaris. Next base: position 7,062,427 of record NC_143499.1, read on the forward strand.
AAAATTGTATTTTGATATGTTTAATACTTCTTTTGCAATCTAAGGTCTATTCATTGATTGAAACACTTATGATATCTTTGAAAAACAATTTCATGTGTTAAAATTGTGTTTTGATATGTTTAATACTTCTTTCATTTACAATCTAAGGTTTTATAACCTAGGAAACTATAACAAAGTGAATGTTCTGTATAATAATAGTTTAAAAGTATCTTAACTATGGAAAACAAGCGTATTACTTAGCTAAATGTTTGCAACTTGTTCTTTACGCTATTAACTGAATAAAAACACTTATGATATCTTTGAAATCCAATTTCATGTGTTAAAATTGTATTTTGATATGTTTAATACTTCTTTTACAATCTAAGGTCTATTCATTGATTGAAACACTTATGATATCTTTGAAAAACAATTTCATGTGTTAAAATTGTGTTTTGATATGTTTAATACTTCTTTCATTTACAATCTAAGGTTTTATAACCTAGGAAACTATAAGAAAGTGAATGTTCTGTATAATAATAGTTTAAAAGTATCTTAACTATGGAAAAAAGGCGTATTACTTAGCTAAATGTTTGCAACTTGTTCTTTACGCTATTAACTGAATAAAAACACTTATGATATCTTTGAAATCCAATTTCATGTCATAAAATTGTATTTTGATATGTTTAATATTTCTTTTACAATCTAAGGTCTATTCATTGATTGAAACACTTATGATATCTTTGAAAAACAATTTCATGTGTTAAAATTGTGTTTTGATATGTTTAATACTTCTTTCATTTACAATCTAAGGTTTTATAACCTAGGAAACTATAAGAAAGTGAATGTTCTGTATAATAATAGTTTAAAAGTGTCTTAACTATGGAAAACAAGCGTATTACTTAGTTAAATGTTTGCAACTTGTTCTTTACGCTATTAACTGAATAAAAACACTTATGATATCGTTGAAATCCAATTTCATGTGTTAAAATTGTATTTTGATATGTTTAATACTTCTTTTGCAATCTAAGGTCTATTCATTGATTGAAACACTTATGATATCTTTGAAAAACAATTTCATGTGTTAAAATTGTGTTTTGATATGTTTAATACTTCTTTCATTTACAATCTAAGGTTTTATAACCTAGGAAACTATAACAAAGTGAATGTTCTGTATAATAATAGTTTAAAAGTATCTTAACTATGGAAAACAAGCGTATTACTTAGCTAAATGTTTGCAACTTGTTCTTTACGCTATTAACTGAATAAAAACACTTATGATATCTTTGAAATCCAATTTCATGTGTTAAAATTGTATTTTGATATGTTTAATACTTCTTTTACAATCTAAGGTCTATTCATTGATTGAAACACTTATGATATCTTTGAAAAACAATTTCATGTGTTAAAATTGTGTTTTGATATGTTTAATACTTCTTTCATTTACAATCTAAGGTTTTATAACCTAGGAAACTATAAGAAAGTGAATGTTCTGTATAATAATAGTTTAAAAGTATCTTAACTATGGAAAAAAGGCGTATTACTTAGCTAAATGTTTGCAACTTGTTCTTTACGCTATTAACTGAATAAAAACACTTATGATATCTTTGAAATCCAATTTCATGTCATAAAATTGTATTTTGATATGTTTAATATTTCTTTTACAATCTAAGGTCTATTCATTGATTGAAACACTTATGATATCTTTGAAAAACAATTTCATGTGTTAAAATTGTGTTTTGATTTGTTTAATACTTCTTTCATTTACAATATAAGGTTTTATAACCTAGGAAACTATAAGAAAGTGAATGTTCTGTAGAATAATAGTTTAAAAGTATCTTAACTATGGAAAACAAGCGTATTACTTAGCTAAATGTTTGCAACTTGTTCTTTACGCTATTAACTGAATAAAAACACTTATGATATCTTTGAAATCCAATTTCATGTGTTAAAATTGTGTTTTGATATGTTTAATACTTCTTTCATTTACAATCTAAGGTTTTATAACCTAGGAAACTATAAGAAAGTGAATGTTCTGTATAATAATAGTTTAAAAGTATCTTAACTATGGAAAACAAGCGTATTACTTAGGTAAATGTTTGCAACTTGTTCTTTACGCTATTAACTGAATAAAAACACTTATGATATCTTTGAAATCCAATTTCATGTGTTAAAATTGTGTTTTGATATGTTTAATACTTCTTTCATTTACAATCTAAGGTTTTATAACCTAGGAAACTATAAGAAAGTGAATGTTCTGAATAATAATAGTTTAAAAGTATCTTAACTATGGAAAACAAGCGTATTACTTAGCTAAATGTTTGCAACTTGTTCTTTACGCTATTAACTGAATAAAAACACTTATGATATCGTTGAAATCCAATTTCATGTGTTAAAATTGTATTTTGATATGTTTAATACTTCTTTTACAATCTAAGGTCTATTCATTGATTGAAACACTTATGATATCTTTGAAAAACAATTTCATGTGTTAAAATTGTGTTTTGATATGTTTAATACTTCTTTCATTTACAATCTAAGGTTTTATAACCTAGGAAACTATAAGAAAGTGAATGTTCTGTAGAATAATAGTTTAAAAGTATCTTAACTATGGAAAACAAGCGTATTACTTAGCTAAATGTTTCCAACTTGTTCTTTTCACTATTGACTGAATAAAAACACTTATGATATCTTTGAAATCCAATTTCATGTGTTAAAATTGTATTTTGATATGTTTAATACTTCTTTTACAATCTAAGATCTATTCATTGATTGAAACACTTATGATACCTTTGAAAAACCATTTCATGTGTTCAAATTGTATTTTGATATGTTTAATACTTCTTTTACAATCTAAGGTCTATTCATTGATTGAAACACTTATGATATCTTTGAAAAACAATTTCATGTGTTAAAATTGTGTTTTGATTTCTTTAATACTTCTTTCATTTACAATCTAAGGTTTTATAACCTAGGAAACTATAAGAAAGTGAATGTTCTGTATAATAATAGTTTAAAAGTATCTTAACTATGGAAAACAAGCGTATTACTTAGCTAAATGTTTGCAACTTGTTCTTTACGCTATTAACTGAATAAAAACACTTATGATATCTTTGAAATCCAATTTCATGTGTTAAAATTGTATTTTGATATGTTTAATACTTCTTTTACAATCTAAGGTCTATTCATTGATTGAAACACTTATGATACCTTTGAAAAACCATTTCATGTGTTCAAATTGTATTTTGATATGTTTAATACTTCTTTTACAATCTAAGGTCTATTCATTGATTGAAACACTTATGATATCTTTGAAAAACAATTTCATGTGTTAAAATTGTGTTTTGATTTCTTTAATACTTCTTTCATTTACAATCTAAGGTTTTATAACCTAGGAAACTATAAGAAAGTGAATGTTCTGTATAATAATAGTTTAAAAGTATCTTAACTATGGAAAACAAGCGTATTACTTAGCTAAATGTTTGCAACTTGTTCTTTACGCTATTAACTGAATAAAAACACTTATGATATCTTTGAAATCCAATTTCATGTGTTAAAATTGTGTTTTGATATGTTTAATACTTCTTTCATTTACAATCTAAGGTTTTATAACCTAGGAAACTATAAGAAAGTGAATGTTCTGTATAATAATAGTTTAAAAGTATCTTAACTATGGAGAACAAGCGTATTACTTAGCTAAATGTTTGCAACTTGTTCTTTTCGCTATTAACTGAATGAAAACACTTATGATATCTTTGAAAACCAATTTCATGTGTTAAAATTGTGTTTTGATATGTTTAATATTTCTTTTACAATCTTAGTGTATGAATTGATTGAAACACTCATGAATATATTCGAAAAACAATTTCACGTGTTAAAATTGTGTTTTCATATATTTTTTACAATCTAAGGTCTATTACTTGATTGAAACACTTATGATACCTTTGAAAAACCATTTCATGTGTTCAAATTGTATTTTGATATGTTTAATACTTCTTTTACAATCTAAGGTCTATTCATTGATTGAAACACTTATGATATCTTTGAAAAACAATTTCATGTGTTAAAATTGTGTTTTGAGATGTTTAATACTTCTTTCATTTACAATCTAAGGTTTTATAACCTAGGAAACTATAAGAAAGTGAATGTTCTGTATAATAATAGTTTAAAAGTATCTTAACTATGGAAAACAAGCGTATTACTTAGCTAAATGTTTGCAACTTGTTCTTTACGCTATTAACTGAATAAAAACACTTATGATATCGTTGAAATCCAATATCATGAGTTAAAATTGTATTTTGATATGTTTAATACTTCTTTTACAATCTAAGGTCTATTCATTGATTGAAACACTTATGATATCTTTGAAAAACAATTTCATGTGTTAAAATTGTGTTTTGATATGTTTAATACTTCTTTCATTTACAATCTAAGGTTTTATAACCTAGGAAACTATAAGAAAGTGAATGTTCTGTAGAATAATAGTTTAAAAGTATCTTAACTATGGAAAACAAGCGTATTACTTAGCTAAATGTTTGCAACTTGTTCTTTACGCTATTAACTGAATAAAAACACTTATGATATCTTTGAAATCCAATTTCATGTGTTAAAATTGTATTTTGATATGTTTAATACTTCTTTTACAATCTAAGGTCTATTCATTGATTGAAACACTTATGATATCTTTGAAAAACAATTTCATGTGTTAATATTGTGTTTTGATATGTTTAATACTTCTTTCATTTACAATCTAAGGTTTTATAACCTAGGAAACTATAAGAAAGTGAATGTTCTGTAGAATAATAGTTTAAAAGTATCTTAACTATGGAAAACAAGCGTATTACTTAGCTAAATGTTTGCAACTTGTTCTTTTCACTATTGACTGAATAAAAACACTTATGATATCTTTGAAATCCAATTTCATGTGTTAAAATTGTATTTTGATATGTTTAATACTTCTTTTACAATCTAAGGTCTATTCATTGATTGAAACACTTATGATACCTTTGAAAAACCATTTCATGTGTTCAAATTGTATTTTGATATGTTTAATACTTCTTTTACAATCTAAGGTCTATTCATTGATTGAAACACTTATGATATCTTTGAAAAACAATTTCATGTGTTAAAATTGTGTTTTGATTTCTTTAATACTTCTTTCATTTACAATCTAAGGTTTTATAACCTAGGAAACTATAAGAAAGTGAATGTTCTGTATAATAATAGTTTAAAAGTATCTTAACTATGGAAAACAAGCGTATTACTTAGCTAAATGTTTGCAACTTGTTCTTTACGCTATTAACTGAATAAAAACACTTATGATATCTTTGAAATCCAATTTCATGTGTTAAAATTGTGTTTTGATATGTTTAATACTTCTTTCATTTACAATCTAAGGTTTTATAACCTAGGAAACTATAAGAAAGTGAATGTTCTGTATAATAATAGTTTAAAAGTATCTTAACTATGGAGAACAAGCGTATTACTTAGCTAAATGTTTGCAACTTGTTCTTTTCGCTATTAACTGAATGAAAACACTTATGATATCTTTGAAAACCAATTTCATGTGTTAAAATTGTGTTTTGATATGTTTAATATTTCTTTTACAATCTTAGTGTATGAATTGATTGAAACACTCATGAATATATTCGAAAAACAATTTCACGTGTTAAAATTGTGTTTTCATATATTTTTTACAATCTAAGGTCTATTACTTGATTGAAACACTTATGATACCTTTGAAAAACCATTTCATGTGTTCAAATTGTATTTTGATATGTTTAATATTTCTTTTACAATCAAAGGTCTATTCATTGATTGAAACACTTATGATATCTTTGAAAAACAATTTCATGTGTTAAAATTGTGTTTTGAGATGTTTAATACTTCTTTCATTTACAATCTAAGGTTTTATAACCTAGGAAACTATAAGAAAGTGAATGTTCTGTATAATAATAGTTTAAAAGTATCTTAACTATGGAAAACAAGCGTATTACTTAGCTAAATGTTTGCAACTTGTTCTTTACGCTATTAACTGAATAAAAACACTTATGATATCGTTGAAATCCAATTTCATGTGTTAAAATTGTATTTTGATATGTTTAATACTTCTTTTACAATCTAAGGTCTATTCATTGATTGAAACACTTATGATATCTTTGAAAAACAATTTCATGTGTTAAAATTGTGTTTTGATATGTTTAATACTTCTTTCATTTACAATCTAAGGTTTTATAACCTAGGAAACTATAAGAAAGTGAATGTTCTGTAGAATAATAGTTTAAAAGTATCTTAACTATGGAAAACAAGCGTATTACTTAGCTAAATGTTTGCAACTTGTTCTTTTCACTATTGACTGAATAAAAACACTTATGATATCTTTGAAATCCAATTTCATGTGTTAAAATTGTATTTTGATATGTTTAATACTTCTTTTACAATCTAAGGTCTATTCATTGATTGAAACACTTATGATACCTTTGAAAAACCATTTCATGTGTTCAAATTGTATTTTGATATGTTTAATACTTCTTTTACAATCTAAGGTCTATTCATTGATTGAAACACTTATGATATCTTTGAAAAACAATTTCATGTGTTAAAATTGTGTTTTGATTTCTTTAATACTTCTTTCATTTACAATCTAAGGTTTTATAACCTAGGAAACTATAAGAAAGTGAATGTTCTGTATAATAATAGTTTAAAAGTATCTTAACTATGGAAAACAAGCGTATTACTTAGCTAAATGTTTGCAACTTGTTCTTTACGCTATTAACTGAATAAAAACACTTATGATATCTTTGAAATCCAATTTCATGTGTTAAAATTGTGTTTTGATATGTTTAAATACTTCTTTCATTTACAATCTAAGGTTTTATAACCTAGGAAACTATAAGAAAGTGAATGTTCTGTATAATAATAGTTTAAAAGTATCTTAACTATGGAAAACAAGCGTATTACTTAGCTAAATGTTTGCAACTTGTTCTTTACGCTATTAACTGAATAAAAACACTTATGATATCGTTGAAATCCAATTTCATGTGTTAAAATTGTATTTTGATATGTTTAATACTTCTTTTACAATCTAAGGTCTATTCATTGATTGAAACACTTATGATATCTTTGAAAAACAATTTCATGTGTTAAAATTGTGTTTTGATATGTTTAATACTTCTTTCATTTACAATCTAAGGTTTTATAACCTAGGAAACTATAAGAAAGTGAATGTTCTGTAGAATAATAGTTTAAAAGTATCTTAACTATGGAAAACAAGCGTATTACTTAGCTAAATGTTTGCAACTTGTTCTTTTCACTATTGACTGAATAAAAACACTAATGATATCTTTGAAATCCAATTTCATGTGTTAAAATTGTATTTTGATATGTTTAATACTTCTTTTACAATCTAAGGTCTATTCATTGATTGAAACACTTATGATATCTTTGAAAAACAATTTCATGTGTTAAAATATTGTTTTGATATGTTTAATACTTCTTTCATTTACAATCTAAGGTTTTATAACCTAGGAAACTATAAGAAAGTGAATGTTCTGTAGAATAATAGTTTAAAAGTATCTTAACTATGGAAAACAAGCGTATTACTTAGCTAAATGTTTGCAACTTGTTCTTTACGCTATTAACTGAATAAAAACACTTATGATATCTTTGAAATCCAATTTCATGTGTTAAAATTGTGTTTTGATATGTTTAATACTTCTTTCATTTACAATCTAAGGTTTTATAACCTAGGAAACTATAAGAAAGTGAATGTTCTGTAGAATAATAGTTTAAAAGAATCTTAACTATGGAAAACAAGCGTATTACTTATCTAAATGTTTGCAACTTGTTCTTTTCACTATTGACTGAATAAAAACACTTATGATATCTTTGAAATCCAATTTCATGTGTTAAAATTGTATTTTGATATGTTTAATACTTCTTTTACAATCTAAGGTCTATTCATTGATTGAAACACTTATGATACCTTTGAAAAACCATTTCATGTGTTCAAATTGTATTTTGATATGTTTAATACTTCTTTTACAATCTAAGGTCTATTCATTGATTGAAACACTTATGATATCTTTGAAAAACAATTTCATGTGTTAAAATTGTGTTTTGATTTCTTTAATACTTCTTTCATTTACAATCTAAGGTTTTATAACCTAGGAAACTATAAGAAAGTGAATGTTCTGTATAATAATAGTTTAAAAGTATCTTAACTATGGAAAACAAGCGTATTACTTAGCTAAATGTTTGCAACTTGTTCTTTACGCTATTAACTGAATAAAAACACTTATGATATCTTTGAAATCCAATTTCATGTGTTAAAATTGTGTTTTGATATGTTTAATACTTCTTTCATTTACAATCTAAGGTTTTATAACCTAGGAAACTATAAGAAAGTGAATGTTCTGTAGAATAATAGTTTAAAAGAATCTTAACTATGGAAAACAAGCGTATTACTTAGCTAAATGTTTGCAACTTGTTCTTTTCACTATTGACTGAATAAAAACACTTATGATATCTTTGAAATCCAATTTCATGTGTTAAAATTGTATTTTGATATGTTTAATACTTCTTTTACAATCTAAGGTCTATTCATTGATTGAAACACTTATGATACCTTTGAAAAACCATTTCATGTGTTCAAATTGTATTTTGATATGTTTAATACTTCTTTTACAATCTAAGGTCTATTCATTGATTGAAACACTTATGATATCTTTGAAAAACAATTTCATGTGTTAAAATTGTGTTTTGATTTCTTTAATACTTCTTTCATTTACAATCTAAGGTTTTATAACCTAGGAAACTATAAGAAAGTGAATGTTCTGTATAATAATAGTTTAAAAGTATCTTAACTATGGAAAACAAGCGTATTACTTAGCTAAATGTTTGCAACTTGTTCTTTACGCTATTAACTGAATAAAAACACTTATGATATCTTTGAAATCCAATTTCATGTGTTAAAATTGTGTTTTGATATGTTTAATACTTCTTTCATTTACAATCTAAGGTTTTATAACCTAGGAAACTATAAGAAAGTGAATGTTCTGTATAATAATAGTTTAAAAGTATCTTAACTATGGAGAACAAGCGTATTACTTAGCTAAATGTTTGCAACTTGTTATTTTCGCTATTAACTGAATGAAAACACTTATGATATCTTTGAAAACCAATTTCATGTGTTAAAATTGTGTTTTGATATGTTTAATATTTCTTTTACAATCTTAGTGTATGAATTGATTGAAACACTCATGAATATATTCGAAAAACAATTTCACGTGTTAAAATTGTGTTTTCATATATTTTTTACAATCTAAGGTCTATTACTTGATTGAAACACTTATGATACCTTTGAAAAACCATTTCATGTGTTCAAATTGTATTTTGATATGTTTAATACTTCTTTTACAATCTAAGGTCTATTCATTGATTGAAACACTTATGATATCTTTGAAAAACAATTTCATGTGTTAAAATTGTGTTTTGAGATGTTTAATACTTCTTTCATTTACAATCTAAGGTTTTATAACCTAGGAAACTATAAGAAAGTGAATGTTCTGTATAATAATAGTTTAAAAGTATCTTAACTATGGAAAACAAGCGTATTACTTAGCTAAATGTTTGCAACTTGTTCTTTACGCTATTAACTGAATAAAAACACTTATGATATCGTTGAAATCCAATTTCATGAGTTAAAATTGTATTTTGATATGTTTAATACTTCTTTTACAATCTAAGGTCTATTCATTGATTGAAACACTTATGATATCTTTGAAAAACAATTTCATGTGTTAAAATATTGTTTTGATATGTTTAATACTTCTTTCATTTACAATCTAAGGTTTTATAACCTAGGAAACTATAAGAAAGTGAATGTTCTGTAGAATAATAGTTTAAAAGTATCTTAACTATGGAAAAGAAGCGTATTACTTAGCTAAATGTTTGCAACTTGTTCTTTACGCTATTAACTGAATAAAAACACTTATGATATCTTTGAAATCCAATTTCATGTGTTAAAATTGTGTTTTGATATGTTTAATACTTCTTTCATTTACAATCTAAGGTTTTATAACCTAGGAAACTATAAGAAAGTGAATGTTCTGTAGAATAATAGTTTAAAAGAATCTTAACTATGGAAAACAAGCGTATTACTTATCTAAATGTTTGCAACTTGTTCTTTTCACTATTGACTGAATAAAAACACTTATGATATCTTTGAAATCCAATTTCATGTGTTAAAATTGTATTTTGATATGTTTAATACTTCTTTTACAATCTAAGGTCTATTCATTGATTGAAACACTTATGATACCTTTGAAAAACCATTTCATGTGTTCAAATTGTATTTTGATATGTTTAATACTTCTTTTACAATCTAAGGTCTATTCATTGATTGAAACACTTATGATATCTTTGAAAAACAATTTCATGTGTTAAAATTGTGTTTTGATTTCTTTAATACTTCTTTCATTTACAATCTAAGGTTTTATAACCTAGGAAACTATAAGAAAGTGAATGTTCTGTATAATAATAGTTTAAAAGTATCTTAACTATGGAAAACAAGCGTATTACTTAGCTAAATGTTTGCAACTTGTTCTTTACGCTATTAACTGAATAAAAACACTTATGATATCTTTGAAATCCAATTTCATGTGTTAAAATTGTGTTTTGATATGTTTAATACTTCTTTCATTTACAATCTAAGGTTTTATAACCTAGGAAACTATAAGAAAGTGAATGTTCTGTAGAATAATAGTTTAAAAGAATCTTAACTATGGAAAACAAGCGTATTACTTAGCTAAATGTTTGCAACTTGTTCTTTTCACTATTGACTGAATAAAAACACTTATGATATCTTTGAAATCCAATTTCATGTGTTAAAATTGTATTTTGATATGTTTAATACTTCTTTTACAATCTAAGGTCTATTCATTGATTGAAACACTTATGATACCTTTGAAAAACCATTTCATGTGTTCAAATTGTATTTTGATATGTTTAATACTTCTTTTACAATCTAAGGTCTATTCATTGATTGAAACACTTATGATATCTTTGAAAAACAATTTCATGTGTTAAAATTGTGTTTTGATTTCTTTAATACTTCTTTCATTTACAATCTAAGGTTTTATAACCTAGGAAACTATAAGAAAGTGAATGTTCTGTATAATAATAGTTTAAAAGTATCTTAACTATGGAAAACAAGCGTATTACTTAGCTAAATGTTTGCAACTTGTTCTTTACGCTATTAACTGAATAAAAACACTTATGATATCTTTGAAATCCAATTTCATGTGTTAAAATTGTGTTTTGATATGTTTAATACTTCTTTCATTTACAATCTAAGGTTTTATAACCTAGGAAACTATAAGAAAGTGAATGTTCTGTATAATAATAGTTTAAAAGTATCTTAACTATGGAGAACAAGCGTATTACTTAGCTAAATGTTTGCAACTTGTTATTTTCGCTATTAACTGAATGAAAACACTTATGATATCTTTGAAAACCAATTTCATGTGTTAAAATTGTGTTTTGATATGTTTAATATTTCTTTTACAATCTTAGTGTATGAATTGATTGAAACACTCATGAATATATTCGAGAAACAATTTCACGTGTTAAAATTGTGTTTTCATATATTTTTTACAATCTAAGGTCTATTACTTGATTGAAACACTTATGATACCTTTGAAAAACCATTTCATGTGTTCAAATTGTATTTTGATATGTTTAATACTTCTTTTACAATCTAAGGTCTATTCATTGATTGAAACACTTATGATATCTTTGAAAAACAATTTCATGTGTTAAAATTGTGTTTTGAGATGTTTAATACTTCTTTCATTTACAATCTAAGGTTTTATAACCTAGGAAACTATAAGAAAGTGAATGTTCTGTATAATAATAGTTTAAAAGTATCTTAACTATGGAAAACAAGCGTATTACTTAGCTAAATGTTTGCAACTTGTTCTTTACGCTATTAACTGAATAAAAACACTTATGATATCGTTGAAATCCAATTTCATGAGTTAAAATTGTATTTTGATATGTTTAATACTTCTTTTACAATCTAAGGTCTATTCATTGATTGAAACACTTATGATATCTTTGAAAAACAATTTCATGTGTTAAAATATTGTTTTGATATGTTTAATACTTCTTTCATTTACAATCTAAGGTTTTATAACCTAGGAAACTATAAGAAAGTGAATGTTCTGTAGAATAATAGTTTAAAAGTATCTTAACTATGGAAAAGAAGCGTATTACTTAGCTAAATGTTTGCAACTTGTTCTTTACGCTATTAACTGAATAAAAACACTTATGATATCTTTGAAATCCAATTTCATGTGTTAAAATTGTGTTTTGATATGTTTAATACTTCTTTCATTTACAATCTAAGGTTTTATAACCTAGGAAACTATAAGAAAGTGAATGTTCTGTAGAATAATAGTTTAAAAGAATCTTAACTATGGAAAACAAGCGTATTACTTATCTAAATGTTTGCAACTTGTTCTTTTCACTATTGACTGAATAAAAACACTTATGATATCTTTGAAATCCAATTTCATGTGTTAAAATTGTATTTTGATATGTTTAATACTTCTTTTACAATCTAAGGTCTATTCATTGATTGAAACACTTATGATACCTTTGAAAAACCATTTCATGTGTTCAAATTGTATTTTGATATGTTTAATACTTCTTTTACAATCTAAGGTCTATTCATTGATTGAAACACTTATGATATCTTTGAAAAACAATTTCATGTGTTAAAATTGTGTTTTGATTTCTTTAATACTTCTTTCATTTACAATCTAAGGTTTTATAACCTAGGAAACTATAAGAAAGTGAATGTTCTGTATAATAATAGTTTAAAAGTATCTTAACTATGGAAAACAAGCGTATTACTTAGCTAAATGTTTGCAACTTGTTCTTTACGCTATTAACTGAATAAAAACACTTATGATATCTTTGAAATCCAATTTCATGTGTTAAAATTGTGTTTTGATATGTTTAATACTTCTTTCATTTACAATCTAAGGTTTTATAACCTAGGAAACTATAAGAAAGTGAATGTTCTGTAGAATAATAGTTTAAAAGAATCTTAACTATGGAAAACAAGCGTATTACTTAGCTAAATGTTTGCAACTTGTTCTTTTCACTATTGACTGAATAAAAACACTTATGATATCTTTGAAATCCAATTTCATGTGTTAAAATTGTATTTTGATATGTTTAATACTTCTTTTACAATCTAAGGTCTATTCATTGATTGAAACACTTATGATACCTTTGAAAAACCATTTCATGTGTTCAAATTGTATTTTGATATGTTTAATACTTCTTTTACAATCTAAGGTCTATTCATTGATTGAAACACTTATGATATCTTTGAAAAACAATTTCATGTGTTAAAATTGTGTTTTGATTTCTTTAATACTTCTTTCATTTACAATCTAAGGTTTTATAACCTAGGAAACTATAAGAAAGTGAATGTTCTGTATAATAATAGTTTAAAAGTATCTTAACTATGGAAAACAAGCGTATTACTTAGCTAAATGTTTGCAACTTGTTCTTTACGCTATTAACTGAATAAAAACACTTATGATATCTTTGAAATCCAATTTCATGTGTTAAAATTGTGTTTTGATATGTTTAATACTTCTTTCATTTACAATCTAAGGTTTTATAACCTAGGAAACTATAAGAAAGTGAATGTTCTGTATAATAATAGTTTAAAAGTATCTTAACTATGGAGAACAAGCGTATTACTTAGCTAAATGTTTGCAACTTGTTCTTTTCGCTATTAACTGAATGAAAACACTTATGATATCTTTGAAAACCAATTTCATGTGTTAAAATTGTGTTTTGATATGTTTAATATTTCTTTTACAATCTTAGTGTATGAATTGATTGAAACACTCATGAATATATTCGAGAAACAATTTCACGTGTTAAAATTGTGTTTTCATATATTTTTTACAATCTAAGGTCTATTACTTGATTGAAACACTTATGATACCTTTGAAAAACCATTTCATGTGTTCAAATTGTATTTTGATATGTTTAATACTTCTTTTACAATCTAAGGTCTATTCATTGATTGAAACACTTATGATATCTTTGAAAAACAATTTCATGTGTTAAAATTGTGTTTTGAGATGTTTAATACTTCTTTCATTTACAATCTAAGGTTTTATAACCTAGGAAACTATAAGAAAGTGAATGTTCTGTATAATAATAGTTTAAAAGTATCTTAACTATGGAAAACAAGCGTATTACTTAGCTAAATGTTTGCAACTTGTTCTTTACGCTATTAACTGAATAAAAACACTTATGATATCGTTGAAATCCAATTTCATGAGTTAAAATTGTATTTTGATATGTTTAATACTTCTTTTACAATCTAAGGTCTATTCATTGATTGAAACACTTATGATATCTTTGAAAAACAATTTCATGTGTTAAAATATTGTTTTGATATGTTTAATACTTCTTTCATTTACAATCTAAGGTTTTATAACCTAGGAAACTATAAGAAAGTGAATGTTCTGTAGAATAATAGTTTAAAAGTATCTTAACTATGGAAAAGAAGCGTATTACTTAGCTAAATGTTTGCAACTTGTTCTTTACGCTATTAACTGAATAAAAACACTTATGATATCTTTGAAATCCAATTTCATGTGTTAAAATTGTGTTTTGATATGTTTAATACTTCTTTCATTTACAATCTAAGGTTTTATAACCTAGGAAACTATAAGAAAGTGAATGTTCTGTAGAATAATAGTTTAAAAGAATCTTAACTATGGAAAACAAGCGTATTACTTATCTAAATGTTTGCAACTTGTTCTTTTCACTATTGACTGAATAAAAACACTTATGATATCTTTGAAATCCAATTTCATGTGTTAAAATTGTATTTTGATATGTTTAATACTTCTTTTACAATCTAAGGTCTATTCATTGATTGAAACACTTATGATACCTTTGAAAAACCATTTCATGTGTTCAAATTGTATTTTGATATGTTTAATACTTCTTTTACAATCTAAGGTCTATTCATTGATTGAAACACTTATGATATCTTTGAAAAACAATTTCATGTGTTAAAATTGTGTTTTGATTTCTTTAATACTTCTTTCATTTACAATCTAAGGTTTTATAACCTAGGAAACTATAAGAAAGTGAATGTTCTGTATAATAATAGTTTAAAAGTATCTTAACTATGGAAAACAAGCGTATTACTTAGCTAAATGTTTGCAACTTGTTCTTTACGCTATTAACTGAATAAAAACACTTATGATATCTTTGAAATCCAATTTCATGTGTTAAAATTGTGTTTTGATATGTTTAATACTTCTTTCATTTACAATCTAAGGTTTTATAACCTAGGAAACTATAAGAAAGTGAATGTTCTGTAGAATAATAGTTTAAAAGAATCTTAACTATGGAAAACAAGCGTATTACTTAGCTAAATGTTTGCAACTTGTTCTTTTCACTATTGACTGAATAAAAACACTTATGATATCTTTGAAATCCAATTTCATGTGTTAAAATTGTATTTTGATATGTTTAATACTTCTTTTACAATCTAAGGTCTATTCATTGATTGAAACACTTATGATACCTTTGAAAAACCATTTCATGTGTTCAAATTGTATTTTGATATGTTTAATACTTCTTTTACAATCTAAGGTCTATTCATTGATTGAAACACTTATGATATCTTTGAAAAACAATTTCATGTGTTAAAATTGTGTTTTGATTTCTTTAATACTTCTTTCATTTACAATCTAAGGTTTTATAACCTAGGAAACTATAAGAAAGTGAATGTTCTGTATAATAATAGTTTAAAAGTATCTTAACTATGGAAAACAAGCGTATTACTTAGCTAAATGTTTGCAACTTGTTCTTTACGCTATTAACTGAATAAAAACACTTATGATATCTTTGAAATCCAATTTCATGTGTTAAAATTGTGTTTTGATATGTTTAATACTTCTTTCATTTACAATCTAAGGTTTTATAACCTAGGAAACTATAAGAAAGTGAATGTTCTGTATAATAATAGTTTAAAAGTATCTTAACTATGGAGAACAAGCGTATTACTTAGCTAAATGTTTGCAACTTGTTCTTTTCGCTATTAACTGAATGAAAACACTTATGATATCTTTGAAAACCAATTTCATGTGTTAAAATTGTGTTTTGATATGTTTAATATTTCTTTTACAATCTTAGTGTATGAATTGATTGAAACACTCATGAATATATTCGAGAAACAATTTCACGTGTTAAAATTGTGTTTTCATATATTTTTTACAATCTAAGGTCTATTACTTGATTGAAACACTTATGATACCTTTGAAAAACCATTTCATGTGTTCAAATTGTATTTTGATATGTTTAATACTTCTTTTACAATCTAAGGTCTATTCATTGATTGAAACACTTATGATATCTTTGAAAAACAATTTCATGTGTTAAAATTGTGTTTTGAGATGTTTAATACTTCTTTCATTTACAATCTAAGGTTTTATAACCTAGGAAACTATAAGAAAGTGAATGTTCTGTATAATAATAGTTTAAAAGTATCTTAACTATGGAAAACAAGCGTATTACTTAGCTAAATGTTTGCAACTTGTTCTTTACGCTATTAACTGAATAAAAACACTTATGATATCGTTGAAATCCAATTTCATGTGTTAAAATTGTATTTTGATATGTTTAATACTTCTTTTACAATCTAAGGTCTATTCATTGATTGAAACACTTATGATATCTTTGAAAAACAATTTCATGTGTTAAAATTGTGTTTTGATATGTTTAATACTTCTTTCATTTACAATCTAAGGTTTTATAACCTAGGAAACTATAAGAAAGTGAATGTTCTGTAGAATAATAGTTTAAAAGAATCTTAACTATGGAAAACAAGCGTATTACTTAGCTAAATGTTTGCAACTTGTTCTTTTCACTATTGACTGAATAAAAACACTTATGATATCTTTGAAATCCAATTTCATGTGTTAAAATTGTATTTTGATATGTTTAATACTTCTTTTACAATCTAAGGTCTATTCATTGATTGAAACACTTATGATATCTTTGAAAAACAATTTCATGTGTTAAAATTGTGTTTTGATATGTTTAATACTTCTTTCATTTACAATCTAAGGTTTTATAACCTAGGAAACTATAAGAAAGTGAATGTTCTGTAGAATAATAGTTTAAAAGTATCTTAACTATGGAAAACAAGCGTATTACTTAGCTAAATGTTTGCAACTTGTTCTTTACGCTATTAACTGAATAAAAACACTTATGATATCTTTGAAATCCAATTTCATGTGTTAAAATTGTATTTTGATATGTTTAATACTTCTTTTACAATCTAAGGTCTATTCATTAATTGAAACACTTATGATATCTTTGAAAAACAATTTCATGTGTTAATATTGTGTTTTGATATGTTTAATACTTCTTTCATTTACAATCTAAGGTTTTATAACCTAGGAAACTATAAGAAAGTGAATGTTCTGTAGAATAATAGTTTAAAAGTATCTTAACTATGGAAAACAAGCGTATTACTTAGCTAAATGTTTGCAACTTGTTCTTTTCACTATTGACTGAATAAAAACACTTATGATATCTTTGAAATCCAATTTCATGTGTTAAAATTGTATTTTGATATGTTTAATACTTCTTTTACAATCTAAGGTCTATTCATTAATTGAAACACTTATGATATCTTTGAAAAACAATTTCATGTGTTAATATTGTGTTTTGATATGTTTAATACTTCTTTCATTTACAATCTAAGGTTTTATAACCTAGGAAACTATAAGAAAGTGAATGTTCTGTAGAATAATAGTTTAAAAGTATCTTAACTATGGAAAACAAGCGTATTACTTAGCTAAATGTTTGCAACTTGTTCTTTTCACTATTGACTGAATAAAAACACTTATGATATCTTTGAAATCCAATTTCATGTGTTAAAATTGTATTTTGATATGTTTAATACTTCTTTTACAATCTAAGGTCTATTCATTGATTGAAACACTTATGATACCTTTGAAAAACCATTTCATGTGTTCAAATTGTGTTTTGATATGTTTAATACTTCTTTCATTTACAATCTAAGGTTTTATAACCTAGGAAACTATAAGAAAGTGAATGTTCTGTAGAATAATAGTTTAAAAGTATCTTAACTATGGAAAACAAGCGTATTACTTAGCTAAATGTTTGCAACTTGTTCTTTACGCTATTAACTGAATAAAAACACTTATGATATCTTTGAAATCCAATTTCATGTGTTAAAATTGTGTTTTGATATGTTTAAATACTTCTTTCATTTACAATCTAAGGTTTTATAACCTAGGAAACTATAAGAAAGTGAATGTTCTGTATAATAATAGTTTAAAAGTATCTTAACTATGGAAAACAAGCGTATTACTTAGCTAAATGTTTGCAACTTGTTCTTTACGCTATTAACTGAATAAAAACACTTATGATATCGTTGAAATCCAATTTCATGTGTTAAAATTGTATTTTGATATGTTTAATACTTCTTTTACAATCTAAGGTCTATTCATTGATTGAAACACTTATGATATCTTTGAAAAACAATTTCATGTGTTAAAATTGTGTTTTGATATGTTTAATACTTCTTTCATTTACAATCTAAGGTTTTATAACCTAGGAAACTATAAGAAAGTGAATGTTCTGTAGAATAATAGTTTAAAAGTATCTTAACTATGGAAAACAAGCGTATTACTTAGCTAAATGTTTGCAACTTGTTCTTTTCACTATTGACTGAATAAAAACACTTATGATATCTTTGAAATCCAATTTCATGTGTTAAAATTGTATTTTGATATGTTTAATACTTCTTTTACAATCTAAGGTCTATTCATTGATTGAAACACTTATGATATCTTTGAAAAACAATTTCATGTGTTAAAATATTGTTTTGATATGTTTAATACTTCTTTCATTTACAATCTAAGGTTTTATAACCTAGGAAACTATAAGAAAGTGAATGTTCTGTAGAATAATAGTTTAAAAGTATCTTAACTATGGAAAACAAGCGTATTACTTAGCTAAATGTTTGCAACTTGTTCTTTACGCTATTAACTGAATAAAAACACTTATGATATCTTTGAAATCCAATTTCATGTGTTAAAATTGTGTTTTGATATGTTTAATACTTCTTTCATTTACAATCTAAGGTTTTATAACCTAGGAAACTATAAGAAAGTGAATGTTCTGTATAATAATAGTTTAAAAGTATCTTAACTATGGAAAACAAGCGTATTACTTAGCTAAATGTTTGCAACTTGTTCTTTACGCTATTAACTGAATAAAAACACTTATGATATCGTTGAAATCCAATTTCATGTGTTAAAATTGTATTTTGATATGTTTAATACTTCTTTTACAATCTAAGGTCTATTCATTGATTGAAACACTTATGATATCTTTGAAAAACAATTTCATGTGTTAAAATTGTGTTTTGATATGTTTAATACTTCTTTCATTTACAATCTAAGGTTTTATAACCTAGGAAACTATAAGAAAGTGAATGTTCTGTAGAATAATAGTTTAAAAGTATCTTAACTATGGAAAACAAGCGTATTACTTAGCTAAATGTTTGCAACTTGTTCTTTTCACTATTGACTGAATAAAAACACTTATGATATCTTAGAAATCCAATTTCATGTGTTAAAATTGTATTTTGATATGTTTAATACTTCTTTTACAATCTAAGGTCTATTCATTATTGAAACACTTATGATACCTTTGAAAAACCATTTCATGTATTCAAATTGTATTTTGATATGTTTAATACTACTTTTACAATCTAAGGTCTATTCATTGATTGAAACACTTATGATATCTTTGAAAAACAATTTCATGTGTTAAAATTGTGTTTTGATTTCTTTAATACTTCTTTCATTTACAATCTAAGGTTTTATAACCTAGGAAAGTATAAGAAAGTGAATGTTCTGTATAATAATAGTTTAAAAGTATCTTAACTATGGAAAACAAGCGTATTACTTAGCTAAATGTTTGCAACTTGTTCTTTACGCTATTAACTGAATAAAAACACTTATGATATCTTTGAAATCCAATTTCATGTGTTAAAATTGTGTTTTGATATGTTTAATACTTCTTTCATTTACAATCTAAGGTTTTATAACCTAGGAAACTATAAGAAAGTGAATGTTCTGTAGAATAATAGTTTAAAAGAATCTTAACTATGGAAAACAAGCGTATTACTTAGCTAAATGTTTGCAACTTGTTCTTTTCACTATTGACTGAATAAAAACACTTATGATATCTTTGAAATCCAATTTCATGTGTTAAAATTGTATTTTGATATGTTTAATACTTCTTTTACAATCTTAGTGTATGAATTGATTGAAACACTCATGAATATATTCGAAAAACAATTTCACGTGTTAAAATTGTGTTTTCATATATTTTTTACAATCTAAGGTCTATTACTTGATTGAAACACTTATGATACCTTTGAAAAACCATTTCATGTGTTCAAATTGTATTTTGATATGTTTAATACTTCTTTTACAATCTAAGGTCTATTCATTGATTGAAACACTTATGATATCTTTGAAAAACAATTTCATGTGTTAAAATTGTGTTTTGATTTCTTTAATACTTCTTTCATTTACAATCTAAGGTTTTATAACCTAGGAAACTATAAGAAAGTGAATGTTCTGTATAATAATAGTTTAAAAGTATCTTAACTATGGAAAACAAGCGTATTACTTAGCTAAATGTTTGCAACTTGTTCTTTACGCTATTAACTGAATAAAAACACTTATGATATCTTTGAAATCCAATTTCATGTGTTAAAATTGTGTTTTGATATGTTTAATACTTCTTTCATTTACAATCTAAGGTTTTATAACCTAGGAAACTATAAGAAAGTGAATGTTCTGTATAATAATAGTTTAAAAGTATCTTAACTATGGAGAACAAGCGTATTACTTAGCTAAATGTTTGCAACTTGTTCTTTTCGCTATTAACTGAATGAAAACACTTATGATATCTTTGAAAACCAATTTCATGTGTTAAAATTGTGTTTTGATATGTTTAATATTTCTTTTACAATCTTAGTGTATGAATTGATTGAAACACTCATGAATATATTCGAAAAACAATTTCACGTGTTAAAATTGTGTTTTCATATATTTTTTACAATCTAAGGTCTATTACTTGATTGAAACACTTATGATACCTTTGAAAAACCATTTCATGTGTTCAAATTGTATTTTGATATGTTTAATACTTCTTTTACAATCTAAGGTCTATTCATTGATT